>NW_027071925.1:2921694-4145861 GCF_038088225.1 Cyrtonyx montezumae
CTTCACAAGCAGCCCTGGGAGTGGAAAAGGAAGCATACAGGGTTTTATTTCTGAATCTTATTTTCAAAATAATTGTTTATGAAATTGCCAAGTGATGTTCATCATGAAGGGGATGCATGGGCAGCCCGTGTCATGAAAATAGGGAATAAAAAGAGAAAAATTGCAAGCCTGTTAGTTTTAATTCTTGTAAGTACATCTTTGCTAGTGCTGGTACTCATTTACTGTTGTTTTCCTAGGACCTATCATTGTGCTCCAGCAGACTTGTCCAGGTAAGCAGAGGCTTTTTTTTTGGTTTAATTATTGTAACTGTTAAAATCACTTTGCTACAATGAGAGGACGGTGTTCAGTGAAGGACTGTGTTTGCTAGGACCACATTCAGTGGTTCTAGCATATTCCATTCTTCCTGCATCAAAGCAACGTCAGTAGATTCAGGGTCCCATAGCTCTGACCCTATACCCTCATGTGCCACTGCAGAGATACTCATGTGCTGATCATATACACAGTTCCACAGACACATCTTTGTCCTGACCCACATCCTGGACCCACCTTGGCTCCAGTGTTTACAGGAGGTTTACAGGAGCCTATGCACTGCCAGAAGATGACATGGCTCCTGTCAGTTACTGAGCTGCCCATCCCTCTTTAGAACCAAATGCTCCTGTTGGCTTTGCCATTGTGTTTGCTGTTTCTTTCCAGGAGTCTAACAACTAGATTTCTAATCTAATTTGTTTAAGGTTAACTTGGCTAGAAGGTATCTATAGACTAAGCCTTTTATTTTGTGCTCCCTTTCTAGTGAACGGAGGGACACAGCTGTCTTGAAGGTAATTTGTCTTAACTATGAAGGTGCCTCTGGTGACTACAAGGGAAGCCGATGATAACTTGCTGAGACTATTGAATATCTGTGGGTAGATATAACACAAGCTGATCTGTGAAAAATGTGAGTACACAAGTGCTTGCAAAACTCAGCAAGGACAGTGCAATGGTGATATCACTGAAATTATGTTATTAAGACATAGAAATAAACATACTGCTGGGATATGCAAAAAATATATATCCTGTGGCTCTCTTGAGGTCCTGCCCTCTGGTTTTACTCTCACATATGATCCGCACTGAAACCAACCTGCACCTTTGGCCTCACAGATATTTCTCCTTCAATTCTCACCTGCTTGATTAATCGAACAAGCTTCTGAAAGCAAAAACCTCACAATTATTTGAAACACCATCTATAAAAGAGAAAAGCCAGGCCTTTATGCCAGCAGCACACCCTTCAGCAATGAGGCACAGTCACCAATTGAAGAAATACCTTTAGACAAAGCCCTCACATGTATTTTCACAATTGTGCTTTCACTGCTCCCAAGCATTCCCTGAGGACTGAGGTTGCCCAAGATGTTCAGCTCCAGGCCTTCACCAGCAATGCCTGAAGTCTCCTGGAGCTCCTGTCCTGGAGCTTGGCTGAGGGCCACCATCACCACAAGACAAGTGTCTGGCTCAGCAGCACAGGCTTAGACCAGCTGACTCCTCTCACTGGATGAACTGACAGTTTCAACCATGGAAACCAAAGTTCTTTGGAGAATAGGATCTATGCTCAGGAGAAATGTGTATCAAACCCTGTGGCAGATGTTCTCTGCATGTTTTCTATGTCATAATGCAATAACATGGCTGTGGTTCTTCATCCTTTAACTCCCAGGTGGTCTCTGCATTTACATAGGAGGGCATTTAGTGAGGTGAATGATTTGTTTAGAGAGAGAGGCTTGGCCTTCAAAGTGGATGTCTGAAACCTAAACTGAAAAACTCATCATGAATGACAGCAAAAGGTATATTAATAATTAAACTTAGAAGTACAGAAATATCTGTTCTTCTATTTTGCTCCAGTTTGACACAAGAGACTAATGCTTCCCACAACCCCAGCCATAGCAGTGGGGATTTTACACTCTCAGTGACATAAAGTATTCTTAACTCAGCTTTCTAATGTGGTCGTCTAACGGGAATAATAAATGTCTGCATATATGTATCTTCATGTTCTTGTCTGCAGTGTTCAGATGGTTGATGCTGTTCCTCTTTTTTTTTTTTTTTTTTTGGACTCTCTTTTTTTGTATACCCTCAGGTTCTAAATCCTTTGGGAAAGGGTCAACAAGCTGTTTGAGAGCATACACTTTATAAACTTGAGGCATTCAGATTTAATAATGTGCAGATTTAATTTCTAATCTTTAACAGCAGTTGGAGCCAGAGGGCTGGTCAAGTCTTGAGAATGAAGATTACCTGCACGATTCAGCTGTCAGTCACAAGCAGCACTCACCAACTGGTGTCTGTGGCTCACCCAGACACCTTCCTTTCCATTTCTTTTGCCTTTCTGCTAGTTATCATGCAGCTGTGATACTGAGAAGTGTCACTATGAGCTGTTCCACTTTATGTCTCCTGGGCTCTGTTATCCAGGGAACACCAATTATCCAATGTCTTGGGAAAAAAATGATGATTTATGCTCTTTGCTATGAGCTAATGCTTTATGCTTCTACAAATGAATATATGCATGCAAATACACAATTCTTAAATAAAGATTGATAGAAAAAACGTAGCAGCATGGCTTAAGTACATGGCGTAATTTGACAGCTGTAATTTTGTTTTCATGAATTTTGTGTTCTTACACTCATAGAATTGTTAAAGTTGGAGAAGACTTCTAGATCATCTAGTCCAACCATCCACCAGTACTGCCTGTTAAGCCACATCCCTCAGTGCCACATCTCCATGGCTCTTGAGCACCCCCAGGGATGGTGACTCGCTCTTCTCCCTGGGCAGCCTGTGCCAATGCATTACCACTCTTTCCGAGTTTTCCCTAATATTCAAGCTGAGCCTCCTGGGGCTAAATACTCATGGCCTCATGGCAATACAATGTCAACTTAAAAGCTAGTTATTCACTGGTAATCCTATGCTGTTCATATTGTCTTTTGGCTTGATCATCTCTTTGCATTCCCAGCAGAACTTGAGTTTCTTCATGATAATTGATTAAAATTGCTCAGCTTTTGAGCATTCAAGAATTATTTGGGAACATATTTGTTTCCTATCCATTCACAGAGTCATCTGTACTTCAAGAAGAGCTGTTCATTATTATCAGGCAGAGAGCAGGAGCAAGCTGTATCTGAGACTTCCTTTTGCTGATGGTTAGCAGCTACAGAACATCATTCAGTGGAAAGCCAGAGCCATGTGAGAAGGACATAGCACAGAAGCATAGAATACCCCCAGATGGAAGAGGCCCACAGGAATCATCAAGTGCAACCCTGGCTCTGCACACTACCACCCAAAATTTAAACCCTGTGTCTGAGAGCGATGTCTCAGTGCACCTTAGTCACGCTGCTAAGGCAGTGGGAGCACTGATCTGTATCCACTGCACTGAGTGCCCATGCTTAGAGCAGGGCCACCTCATGTGATAACATCCTGCCATGGCAGTGTGAGGAGCAGCTCTCAGCCCACCTTTCCTCAGCTGACTGCAGTGAGATGGGGATGCTGCTATTCACAAGTTAGGGTTGTTCAGCTGTAAGAAACTGTGGGCGTTGTGTGTGTGAAGTCAAAACCTCTGTTTATAAATCTTCCCTCCCTCCCTTAAGTTGCTGGGGAGAGGGAGCTACTTTCATTTAGTAAACAGTGTAGCTGGAAGATAATAGGCCAAGCACTTTCTTTGGGTCTTTAACTCGTAAGTGAAGTTAAACTGAGAAGATCACCAAAAAGACTTTTGAAGATGCAGTGGATGTCCCCTTTCCCATTTGTGTATCACTTTCTTCTGCTTCTCCCATTCTTCCCTGGACAAAATGGTACGTACAATATAGCTGCTCTTACATTTAGCAAGACTCAGTATTTTCTTCTCCTTTCTTCATTTCTTCCTTTCCTTCTTTCCTTAATTTACCCTCTGAATAATTCACCATTAGCAAAACCAGGTGGAACTTCAAAATGAAAAAAACAAAACCTTCTTATTTTTCCCCACGATCTCAGGTCTGTTTTAATTGATAAAAACTGGAAAGGATGGTGACTTGAGAAAAAAAAGGCATCCCAAAAATCAGCATATTTGAAATGAAGATGCTTTGAAACTGGTGGTAATATTTAGTATTTTTGCCATTCTTTAGCTGCTGGTTGTTAAGGAATTCATACTAATTTCTGTAAATATAATTTAATTCTTGATTTTTTTTTAAACTTATCTTTCAGAGAAAATGATTGGCTGTGGCTGCTTGCCATTAACTAATCGGGTTACTATAACACATAAGTGGGATTCAGCTTAGAAGTGCTGATTTTAGGCTGATGGGGATGAGTTCCTGAGCTTTCTTTCCCAGGTTGTTAAGTCAGAACACTGCATTTCTCCAGCCTTCTCCACTGCCCAGTCTCTTTTACTTTGAAAAGTAATTGCTGATGACTCGTGGACTGCTTTATTTCTCTAAATATAGGATGCAGGATGTACTCCTATCTGGGCAGATTGGATTAACTAAGTGTATCTAAATCCAGATGATATCATCTATCTGTGTTTGACTTCTGTGATTGTTCCCTTATTAAAGTATGTTGTTTTAAATATGTAGGGTACCTTAATCAGCTTATAAACACTGACTACTCAGCTCTTTCTATACTGTTTTCTTCTCAGATATGTAATACTCTCTATTTCTTTTTTTTTTCTTGATTGTAATGTGATTTCCTTTACAAGTTTGCCATTTGATCTCTACTTCTCACTGTTCCCTCTCTAAGCACTCCTTGTTCAGTTTCTTGTTCTTTTCAGGTCATTCAAGAACTCAAATGGTCTCATTACTTATTTCTGTACCTTTGTTTCTTAATATAGGCTGTAGTACTGTAACTTTTGCATCTCTCTTCCTGCAAGGCTAAATTTTTAAATTTCCTGCTAAAGATTAATTTTTCTTCAAAATACAAAATTTTCTTCTATTCTCTGCCATTTTGTCACTCCTTTGAATTCCAGATTTAGAGCTTCACCCAGCTCCTATTATTGAGCTCAGTTCAATGAGCCTTGTATTTTAACAGCTAATAGTGAGAATCTATAGACCAAAATAATTTATATATTTGTTTTTTTTGCATGAGTGACAGAAACCATTTTTTGTTGGGCCAGAGTCTTTTAAGCTTTGGGAAGTTAGTGAGTCATGCTGGTCAATGGGAATAAAAGACACTGTAGGGTATAAGACAGCCAAAAGACTATATGTATAGAATAGCAAGATTAAGGTTCAGGCTTGCAGCTGTTCTGCTGACAGAGAAGTTGTATTTATTAATTACTTTGATACATATACATCAAGAAATCTGATATTATAACTTCCATTGCATTTCTTACTTGTAGGTGAAAATAAATTTATTGAATGGTCAACAGATACTATCGTTGTTTGGGAAGGAGACTCCATTAATATAACTTGTTCAAAGAACAGTTCTGAAAATGAAGTGGGGACATACTTGAGGACTGGAACGCCGCCAGCCAATATTGTATACGTTTCCACCAGGAATACTTCATATATACATCCAGATTTTGCTAATCGCACCGAGTTTTTAAATGGAAGAACAACTCTCACAATCACTGTGCACAACGTACAGAAATCTGATTCAAATATCTACCTATGCAAAAGCTATATCACAAAAAATAACAGCCATATAAGGCATGATGGAAATACAATCACTGTGGTTGTGAAAGGTACTGTGGTTCCATCCTTTATATTATAAATTAATAAATACAGAGATAAGTTTTAAATTAAAGATTGAGATAGCTCAGAGGAAAGGACATTCTAACGAAGTGTTACGCATGCTTGCTCAGGTAATGTCTTGATTTGAAAGTGTAGATCTATTCCCTGACAAGATGAAGAAAACACATCAGATAGAACATTATCAAGAAACCCCCTAAAACATTAATTCAGGATTAATTTAATCCTTGCTACAGATTTTCTTGTGTGTCAAAGGTGTTACTGCGGAGGTGTGAGAACCCGTAGCTGTTCTCACAACAGTCTGAAAGATCTTTATGCACAAATGGCAAGGCAATGAATTTTTTTTCTTGTAGCAGCCTTTGCAAATCTTTTGTGTTTTTATTATTCCACCTTCCATGACAAAGCAACAATAAAGAAAGCTGGTGCTAGGTGCTAGGCAGGGTTTGTGAGCTGAATGTCAGTGGATACAGGGATTCATGTTTTATCTCTTTTTAGGGAAAACTTTCCCATTCATAGTCATTTCTGCTTAGAAGCATTTTTCTGTCATTTTCTCCCCCTTCCCTTCCCTTCTTCCCTTCTTCCCTTCTTCCCTTCTTCCCTTCTTCCCTTCTTCCCTTCTTCCCTTCTTCCCTTCTTCCCTTCTTCCCTTCTTCCCTTCTTCCCTTCTTCCCTTCTTCCCTTCTTCCCTTCTTCCCTTCTTCCCTTCTTCCCTTCTTCCCTTCTTCCCTTCTTCCCTTCTTCCCTTCTTCCCTTCTTCCCTTCTTCCCTTCTTCCCTTCTTCCCTTCTTCCCTTCTTCCCTTCCCTTCCCTTCCCTTCCCTTCCCTTCCCTTCCCTTCCCTTCCCTTCCCTTCCCTTCCCTTCCCTTCCCTTCCCTTCCCTTCCCTTCCCTTCCCTTCCCTTCCCTTCCCTTCCCTTCCCTTCCCCTTATCCCATTCTTCCTCAGGCTTCCCTTTTCAGACTTCTACACTATTTTCTCAAATGAATTCCATCTTGTTGGCTATATATTGTTTCTCCAAATTATGTTTTAAAATGACCGTTCTGAACCTCTTCTCTGAAATGATTGCAACCTTTCCACAATAACATTTGCACAAAAGTGATGAGTTGTCTTCATTCCCTCGTTTACACTGTTAATGATAATATCAAAAGGTACAGAAAGCATGCAGAGATGTAGCCTTAAGAAAAACATTCTGTCAAAATTTAAGTGCTTTGTTTTTTCTCTGTTTGTTCCCAAGTTAAAATGCTGTGTGTTGTATGAGGTAGCCATTAATCTCTCTTTGTTTTTAGCTAAAACCAATGGGATCATTGGCCAGTCACCACTATCTGTCATTGCTCAACAAGGGGAGTCTATCAACATTATCTGTACTTCGGAAAGCTCTAATGAAGGAATCATCTTCTTTAAGACTCACATGCAGCTTGAAAAAGTGTTGTATGTTTCAAGTCAGAACACTGTCACTATTTCTCCTGCTTTTGCTAATCGCTTGGAGTGTTCAAACCAAGAGAAGAAACTAGTGATAACTCTCCACAACCTACAGAAAAACGACACTGACTTATATATGTGTGCTGCAGTGCTGAAAAATTTCTCTCTCATGATGAGTGAAAGTGGCACCATGGTGCTGGTTGAAGGTACTGTTTAATCATACATAACTATAGGAATGCTAGAAAATAAAAGGTGGAGTAAAAGCTTGCAGAACTTTAGTCAAACCAGGAAGAGCACTACTCTGTGGCTAGATATTATGGGAAAGGTTGGGGAGAGTGCTCAGACTCCTTGGCACCCTGTTGTGTTCCAGTTCCTAAGTAAACACTGCACTTCTTCCTGCCATTGAACAACCAAAAGAGGATTTTAAAAAGGGAAACTGACTACAATCACATATCTTAACAAAGAAAAAGGTCTTAAAAGATTATTTTAATCACTGTGTGAAAAATCTGACTGTTTTAGAAAGTGCATCAGTGCTTTTAGCATCAGTTCTACCACCTCAATGGGACATGAATGTCTTTTAGAAACAATTCACTTGAGCAAGTCCTTATGTTTAAAAATAGGTCATGCTTAGAGCATCAAAGATAACAAAGATGATCTTGTGCATCCTTATTATGTACTGAGCAAACTCTAAGCATATTTTACAGAGCCAGGTTTTTGATCTGCAGGTTGGTATTGTGACTGTTTTTAAGATGAAGATGAAAACAGCAGTATAACACTCGACTTTTATGTTACTTGTGCAGTTTAATTCAATGCACTGGACTTTGATGGGATCTTTGAGCTTTTTTTTTTCCCAAGTTTTACACAGACACTATGAGTTGTGAAGGATCTATTTGCACTCTGTAAAAAAAGATTGCAGTCACATTATTTGCTGCTGGTCATAATTGTGCAGTTCAAAGTGGGGACAATGACAGCTGCTAATCAAAGCAGTGGTGTGAGTACTGGATTTTAAGTTATTCAGTTATGGATAAATTTAGTTTTTGAGAACTGTATAATGCAAATCACAACAGCCTCTTTTGTCTGTACAGCTTGCATCCTCCCAAACTAGCTCCTGTGTAATTCTTACCTACAGTGGTGGAGACCACTGTCTTGCTGTGACACTGCAGTAAAACATTTTCTGTTTCCATTACGAGCGTGTGGTTCTGCTTCTGATCTGTGGTACAGAAGCCATCAGCCTTCACCTCCTCACTTAGCAGTAGCAGTCATCACTTGCCTCTGGGAGGGAATCAGAGGGAATGACAGTGAGGAAGAACAGTGACAGGGTGACAAATGTGTCTGCATAGTATGCTGATCCCATTTGATTTCCTGCTGACCAGAGCCACCCATAGACCTGAATAACTTTAAACAAAAATGAAATTCTACCTCTCCTCATCTTTACATTGCTGCTAATATAATTCCACATGCAGGTGGGGAGCAGACAGCATGCAATATCAGTTCCTTGGCCATCTATCCTCTTATCATCGTGGTAGTGCTTCTGTCATCTGCCCTGATATGCTACATCTTGCACCGTGTCAATGTAAGTATGCTGGTACAATGCAAAAGCAAAACTGAATCCGGGTTGAGTGATAGTTGCATTTTAATTTGTAGTCAAAAGTATTGTATTAAATAGTGACTGAGTCAAGCAAACAGCTGATAAACCTCAGGTACTGCGTTGTCTCCTCCTTGCCCTTGTTTAATGTCTGCTAGCTGTAAGCTTTTGGAGGCAAAGAATGTCTTATGTTTCTGTATCATTTAGTAAATTATGATATAGTGTTTGCTTTTTGATAGGGAAACTTCTTTGATAGGGTAAGTTCTGCAGTCAACAACACAGCCATGCATTGTATCTGTTTCCCCAGATGGGACAACTCTCTATCCTGTTTTGCTTCTCCTTAATTTGTTGTCAGTCCTGACAACAAACTTCAATGGGTTTTTTTTTACATCCAATTTTTTGAAGAAAACACCCAGATTTTTATTTATATTGGTAAGCTCTTATGTTCCATAAACATTACTCAAAATTAACAGAGTAGGATTCACAGGTCAAACACTTGTCCTGTACTTCTAGCTTCAGTACAGCTAAAAACAGTAGCGTTATATCATTGTGGAGAAGCCAAGGCTGTGGGAACTGCTCTCGTGCCATTGGTATTGAACAATAATCTACAGATAGGAGTTATTTATGTTGGGACTGCAGTTACATCCAAGCCTTGGGATTGTGTAAGACTGACGAGGCAGAGGGAAATGATTAAGTCATCAGTTTCCACGTACATCTCCAAGACATCATTTGTATTACAAGAGAAATTTAGCAGTAGGTTTTCACAAGCAACTGGACTACTAGGAAGTAAGTTGGCTCCATTTCAAGTTGTCTCCTGAATGGTTGTTTGCTTTGTTTTGCAGATGAAGAAATATTTCCAGAAAAAGAAAAGAAATGTAGTGTATGAAGATATGTCTTTCAGTTCTAGAAGCAACACCTTAGTCAGAACTAACACTTACTCAAATGGCAATTAAGCTGCTGCGAGCTGGGACCACGCATGGATTGACTGTTCCTTTTCAGGTGTCTCTGAGAGCTGCCTTAGCAACTTGGTGCAAGTAGTTGAACCAGAAATGCTATTACGTACCTTCTTTAGCAGAAGGAAAAAAATCTGCCTTATTTCTGAAGCTGTTTTTCCTTATTTTGACCTCTTGTGAAATACCTTGTACTTTTTTATGTATAGAAAAGATGGAGACATGCATGTAACCTCCGTATGTATTTGCAGCATGGTATGGAAAGCAGTATTTTTGGAGTGTACATCCAGCTATAGGCACTATATGAGATTGTTTCTTAGACTGTTAGACAACCCTTATGGGGAAGTTGGGACGGCTTGAAAAGTCTAGTTCTGTGCTTTAGTAAATACTCAGGAAGACCATCTCAGGCTTGATTAATAATATGCAATAGGTCCACATATGAATGGAGTACAGCATCCTGAAATATCCATGTGGATCTGCTCAAGGGCTCTGGTAGCTAAAACTACTCACAGGTTAAAGCAAATTCTGAAGAGAATTCAGAATCTTGGGAACAGAGTGCATTAGAAGGGAAGGGCTAGATTAGTAAGGGTTAGCTATTGAAAGATCAGAATAATCCAATAAAATTGCAAACAAACATAGCTATTAAACTAGTGACCTTGTCAGAGATATGGTGTGGTTGTGACCTGTCTTGACATTGTTGACACGAGAAATGATTAGACTTGGTGCATCATAGCTTTGTAGGAAAGTAGAAATATGGGACGTGCTGGTGTTGCCTCAAACTCAGAGGGTCTTAAAAACTACACAGCAGATTGTATTTCACCAGACTAGTGACTTTAGATTGTACAGGGTTAACTAATATGGGATAAAACTAATATCTGCACTCCAGCCTGGGCATGGGTGAGCCTGATCAAAAATCACTCTTAAAGGGGAGTTTAGCAAAAACTCTCATCAGCTGCACTTTTTAGTTGGTAATAGCTTAGAACTCTTATTTAGGATGAGCACAGGTCTCCACAGGTGAGGAAAAGCAACAGATACCCCCAGGAGTGTTGGGTTCTGCAGAGCTGGGTCAACACTGGAAAGACAACAGTTTACAATTTTACATTCCCAGAAGAATAAACAATTGTTAAAAGACGGGATTAATAGGAGTGGCTTGTGGCATCTGAGGACAGTCTAGAACTAGTCTTTCTTTACTAGTGTGTCTGTTTAATTTCTGAAGGACTAAGGTTGGTTTGCCATCTATGACTGTGCTTGGCTGGAGTTGAGCCTGGCACACAAGATCTTCCATGACAAGCTTGCTGCTTGGGAGAGGTCATTCCCTTTTGAACATCACTCATGAAATGCTGTGCACCAGATCCAAGGGAGGAAACAGTTCATCCAAATGCCTGGTGGGTCTGGGTTTCCCTTGCAGTAATGTCTGTTGACCAGGGATCCTGCAATTGTCATGTGGCTTCACATGGATAAACTAATGCTTGTGATCTGGGCCCTGGGGTTTTACACAGTTATTTGCTACTTTTGTACGTGTATTAAAGACTGTTTTATGTATCTTGCAAATAAATACTACATATTTAATGGACTGTTTTGTGTAGATTATATTTTAAAATAGAGTGAAACAAAAGCTTTTTTTTTTTTTTTTTTTTTTTGCAAACTGCACCTTCCAGCACTTCAAATAAAGCATTATAACCATTTTCCTCTTTATTTACAAAGTATTTTTTTTTAAATTTGTTTTTAAAATCGCTAAATCACTCGTCACTGAACTAAACACAGAAGAAGGCTCTGAACGTTGTGTACTCATGCAGTCCTTTAGTGGCAGGTAAAACAAGGCTCCTAAAATGCCAAAAGTGTCAAAAGGTGTTAGGGAGGATATGGTACATCCCTTGGACAGCCCCTTGTCATGACAGCCATGGGGCTTGCTAAATCTAGAGAGGGAGATGGCACCCTGCCACTGTGGGTTCTGTTTAATGCTCGTCTTGTGTCTTTGCCTGCTTTGTTGCAGGAGTGCTGAAGAAGATTTCAGAGGAAAACAGGCAAGGTTTGGGAATAAATCTGCTATTCCTCTTGCCACGGTAAGCAGCTGAGACAGGAGGCCATTCTGTGGGCCAATGATGGTTGTGGATGGAGGATGCACAGTGGCTGCCAGCACTGCTCTCAAGGTGGGCACAGCTGGGGGGTCCTGTGGCCAGGTAAACACAACTTTCCTGGGGTCACATGTCTCCTTGTTGGTTCTGGCGCTTCTCACCCCAAAGCCCCTCAGCTCAACACATCCCCAGCACTGCAATAGGCCTCGTTTCCATGGCAACAGGTGGCCCAGCACACTGCCACACAGGTCCTTGCCCTAGGGACCACCAGAGCCAGGATATTAGGCCCTGACTTAAGGCTGGAGCAAAGCAAACTGAAGGATGAGGGGGACGTTGCAGCCACTTCTTCAGGAAATAGAGGAGCACCTTGGCACCCTCCTCTGCACACCCCAGAGCTGCATGAAAAGGACTGACATGGCTGTCAGTCAGAGAGGAGTGTGCTCCTCCATTTTAGCCTCTATCTCTATCAAGCTCAGCTCACCCATGGCTATAGGTGCTCTACAAATTAGATATCAAATTGAGACTTGCTAAGTCATAGCCTGAACCGATTATGGAGCACGTGGTGAATGGACACAGCCAGTCCTGGGAGCACAGGTGAAAGCAATTCATCTGCAGACTGGAAGGAGTGGAACCATGTTCCAGCCCTCCTTAACCTCACTGAAGAGCTGGCTGCCATAAGGGAAGGGTTTCTACCTGAAGCTCTCTCCTTTTGGAGTATTTGGCATGTTCTGATCCTTAGAACAGGTATGAAAACTTTTCTTTCTTTATCTGGATTGTGACTATCACCCTTTTTTGGGGTAATTTAGAACTGGTTATCTGCCCTCGCCTTTCCTTGTGGATACCAGTCCAGGAACTGAAGTGCCTATGGTCTGACATGTTTTGTTGCAAGTTCTGCTAGCTGATTTAGGCTGCTTCCTTCAGCTGAGAGTCACACTAAAGAAATGCCTGCCAACATTCAGGAGGTCTAGGAAATAAGGTCTCTAATGTCACACATGTGAAATGGCACCTAACAGGGCTTTGCTGGAGCTAATGTTAATGTTATAGTAGAGGCTTTCCTCCAGAGCATGCCTGTCTGGGAAGGATAACATATACTGGGAAGGATAATATACATATACTTAATTTGCTGGGGTTTTGAACTCATCTTTGCCTTGTGTGAATAAAAGGCTTCAGACTTGAGGGGGAAAAAAAAAAGAGGTTTATAAGAAAAGGGCTACACCTGCAGAAGGGTGCTGTATGAAAATTCAAGATAAGCAAAGTGGCATTTAACCATGGGTTTCTGTAGCGATGCTGCAGTACAAACATGACCACAATTATGGGGAGGGGGAAAAAAAAACAAAGCTGTGAAAGAAAACATTGGAGGTGTGGTTTCTTTGGTTTAGTGTACATCAAACTAAGTGAAGCATAGCTGGAGGAAATGAGTGTGACATATAGCGTGACATTTCTTTAGTTGCACCTAGGTGAAGAGGTGGAAAACCAAAACACTTTAAAATTAACTCAAGCAGTGGTTAATGAACTGCTTGGGAAAGCCAGCTGGGGAAATAAGCTCAGCAGCAGCCAGAGCAAAGGACAAGACTGAGCACTTGTGCTGAGATACAAGGACTTAGAGCTTCCCTGGAAGGCAAGAAAAGTATATTTTCCATCTCCAAATGGTATTTCTGGGATTATCCTATTGCCTTTACCTTTGTTCAGTATTCTGTCTCTGTACTGGAGAGGTACACATTTATCAAGGAGAGGCAGCAAATGTGTTACCGAGCTCTGAGACTGTGCCAGTAGCTGCAACACTGAGAACAGTATCAGATTGTTAGTGAGGTCTTCTGCCACGTTTCTAGGGCTAAAGGATAGAAAATGCAACTGGGAACAAAGCAGTTCCAAGGGACAGAGCACAGAGCTGCAGGTCTGGTTTCAGAGTGTACCAAACAGAAATGGAGAAAGCAGAGGCAGCTGAGCAAGGTCAGTACATGAGAGGCAGAGGAAACATGACAGGCAAGGTACAGTCCATGTCAGAAGTGACTCAGGGAGCTACCTCAGTATGGAGTTGCCTGGGCTGAGCTCTCAGGAATGGGAGGGCTCATCAGAAACTATTTCTGGCTATTCACAAAACTGGAGAGAGTAGCCAGCATATGTGAATTATCATTTGTGCGGCTCATAGATTTGAGTAAAATTTAACAAAGGAAAACATTTCAACCTTTGCACTAAAGTTTGTCTGACATACATGCTTGAAATCAGATGCCAAGGATGAACACAAGGAGGCTGTGAAGCCGAATGAGTGATCTGTGATGGAGAAAAGAGCTGAATGTCCATGTGGTGGAGTGCTGGATTCCTGCTCCAAGCTGGGAACTGATGGAGCACCTGGCACTTCCAGGCAACCATAAGGACAAGTAAGGGCCAGAACTGTGCTTTACTGCTACTTGCTGTTGGAAAAGAAGCAGGAGAGCTTTCTTTTCAGACATACACTTTCTCTACACATACTGTTACAGCTCCCAGACAAGCCTTGTGAGACATCACAAAGGCTAGTTTATTGTCGTGGATTGCTCTTGCATTATGTTATATATGATCAGAGATATGGTTGACAGCAAGTTTGTAGGAGATTGGCCAAGTGTACAACTATGTTCTTAAGTATTTTTTAAGGCTAGATGATGAGCTCACACGATGTCCAGATGCACATGAAATGGCTGTATTAAGAAATGTTTTGTAAAGTCTATATAGATATCTCTGCTACTCTAATTCACACACAGTAATGTGCTTGTAGTGCATTAGTGCTTCCTTCTGGAAGTGGAAACAGTCAGTGACAAAACTCTTAACAGCCTTTGGACTATAGCTCCTAATACTTGTCAAGGCTGAAATGAAAACCAGAGGCCTTTCTCAGAGGTCATATGTTTCTTCCTTGCAGGAGCTGTTTTGTAAAGTAAAGATATAAATAGGAAGTAGTGCTATTTCTTTCTTAGTCAAACCAGGAAATAGTGTGTCCAGGAAGTTTTCAGTTCACAGAAACCTAAATATGCAGCCCAAATGGAGGCTTTGCATCTTAGGCTGCTTCAGAATTAGGCAATCTTGGAGAGGTCCATCCTTGAAAAGCGATTTTTTTTTTAAATTTTTAAAATTTTTTATTTTTTTAAGTCATCTTGTCTCTGTTGTCCTGGCTCTTCATTGTTGGTATATCTTACTGGTATAATCATGGCAAGTTAGGAATTGTCTTTGCTCATGTGGCTGGAGGCAGAGAAGGGCTGTTCTCCCAGTGCTATTATTCAGTGGCACGCTCTAATGCTTGGACCTGAGGGCAAAACTTTGGTGGGAAAAAAAGAGAGGCATAACTACTTATAAATTATTAGATTCAATAGTAACTTGTCTTCTTCAGCTAGATTCTCTTGAACAACTGTGATGCCTCAAGATAAAGATTGTGGTCTTTGTGGCAAAAGTACAGAAGTCTGGGTGCTGCAGAAATGCTCAAGGTGTTATGTTTTATCTGCTGCTTGTCATTGCTATTGGGTGGGCTCTCAGCAGCCTGGCTTCTAACCATCCAGACAGAGAGGCTGACTATAATGTTCTGGTGGGACACTGTGGTTCCTCTGTATCAGGAAGGACTACCATGCTACTGCTGCTGAGTGGAAAAACTGCCTCACTAACCCTTATCTGAACTGGGATTGCATCAGTAGTGCCACTGTGTGCTCTGCTCTGTGTTACATCTGGTTGTGGCTATTAGGCTTGCTGGTGGAAACTGCTTCCTGGGGGGGGACCAAGGCGTTGCAGACCATTGTACATAGATGTTCTCTTTGTGGTTTTGTGGTGAGCATATGTCAGATAAAAAAAGAACCATATATACACACACGAATAGGCCTCCCAGGCTTACCATGGCTCCATTCATCTCTTACAGTTATTGCAAGCTGGACACAGCTGCAGTCCTACTGGCAGTGGTCAGTTTGATCTGCTCAGAGTGTTATGCGTTCACTAATTCAACTCATCTTCTGTCTTGCAACTGGACCAAGGACACAAGGCAAGTAAAGTCAGGCAGTAGTTTTAATTCCCAGATTTCATGCAAATCCAGTGTAAATAGGGCTGTTATCTGGAACAATGTAGAGAGGGGTGGTCACAGAGCCATAAAATATTAAGGTTTGATCACCACTAAAATTGTCTAGTCCAGCAATTAATCCAGCACCACCATACCACTGAAATGTGTCACTCAATCCTCTGATATTAGAGCAGGGATTTTTCATAGGGTGTTTATCAACACTTGTTACCTCTCTGTTTAGAGGAAGAGCCTTGCAGTGCTCAGGCTGCAGCACTTTATATGGGCATTTCTACACTACACCTATGTGCCTTTGGTCTGTGTATTGCTGGGTGGCTGTGGCAGCTTTAACTGCTTCCTGACCTCGTGCACTCTGACCACAGCTAGACCACCTCTTTGGTGTCATTACGCTTAGGTCTGGCCTGGAGAGCTGAAAATGAAGCTGCTTAAGAGACACACTAAAAACAATTATTATTGCCTGTTAATTTTAAGCAGAGTTATTTTAGTAATTGAAAACTGTTTGCTGGGTGGGAAAAAAATCATGGTCCTACATATGTTGCTATCTGCCTGCTATGCTGAAGGAGGTTCAACAGTCATGTTTGCAATACATCATTCATATGGGGATACAGAAAATCAACAGGATAGTTGTTGCAGTACTGCTTGCTTCCAGTTATGAGCCCACAACTCAATAAACCAATAATTTGAAATGGAAAAGGTTTCCAAATGCTCAGTTCATTTAAAAGCTGTGCAATTACTTTTTCAAAGCCACTCTCATGCATGGTTCTGCTGTGCATGCTGCCTGCTGGCCCTGTGTTTCTTATCTGATAGCACACCAGGCACTCCGAGCTGTGACATGACAGTCAAGCTCTGCAGCTGCCTGAGCATCCCAAGGTTCATGCTGTTATGCATTAAAACCATATGAAAGAGGTTCTTCAACCTGAGTCATACATGAGTCAACGTACAGATTATTTGCATCTGCTCAGGCAATGTATCGTCAGCTCTGAGAAATCCTCTGTTGGCTGAAGTCTCTTTTTCAAACTAAATGTTAGGTGTGCTCAGCTGTAGATCCCGTTTAAGAGACTCAGATTTACTTGCACTGTATAGCTGGGCACAGAGAACGTTTCAGACCAGCAGCAGGCAAGAAATGAATTCCCCACTTGAAGTTCCTTGCAGTTTAAGTGGACAGGCTTTGAGGCACAGCTGAGGCTTTGGAAGGTTCCCAGGGATTCACAGTACAAAAGGGAGGCATGGAAGGAAGGGAAGCTGATTTGTTTGAACTGATAGCCATGGTTTTTAGGTAAGTATTGTATTTTGCTTGGTGGTTCTAAAGCTGTATAATGCAAGTAATAGGATAAAATCAAAGGACATCTATCTATACTTCTTGCTTTGCTTTTGGGAGCCTTTCCAGCCATCAAATGGTAGAAGTTCTGGTAGAAATAGCTGCCTTACTGCCTCCTTACAGCAGGCTGTGGTGTTCAGTGGCAAAACTTGATCAGAGAGGTGCATGAAGCTCCATTGCTGTATTCCAGCAGTGGCTTGGTCTCAGGAAAACAATTCAGCTCTATATGCTAACCTGCCACACTAAGTAATATAAGGAACGTGAGCTTGTACAAGCACCTATACAGAGAATTTTTGGAGCTGAATAATTGTGATGCACTGTCAGTGGAAAGAGACTCTGCAAAGAAGGGATTTTAATAACTTTGAGATGTTTGGAAATAGAAGGAAGTGAATGTGCTGCCATGCCCCAAGGAAGGTTTACCATAGCAGTGCTGAGTGGTAGATGCTGCTGCACTCATTTACTTGTCTACAGCTAATCCAGCAGCCAGCATTGCTCCGAGCCTATCTCATGTGCCACTTGGAAGTGGTCTCAAACCAAACTAGCAAGAGAAGAGGGTGACTGTCATCTCTTGCTGCTCTGTTTTGTTTTTGATAAAGCCTGGTGCCCTGCATCTTTCATGACAGCTGTCTTCTTCCTGATGTAGCACTCTTTTAATGACTTTCAGTTGTTGAACAGGTGTCTGAATTCGCCCTTAAGGTCATTTCATCCTTTTCAATTATACTGCAAAGCTAGAGATCAAAAAGTCATGAAGGTACAGCACCAGGACAACACTACATTGTAGAGTAAGTTGTTCCATGAAGCTTATTTTAGCAACAAGATGATTTTGTGAGAGTCAGAAGTTGCATCTTTCTTCTGTGTTAGTATTCCTCTACCTGCTTTTGTGTTACGCATTTCCTTGGCAACAAAACAGGAGGTGTCATCAAGGATCACACAACAGTAAGTGTTATCTCTGAGGGGCTTCGGTTTGCTACTTGGAACTGAAGACAGAGCTGCCTTGAGTGCTACCAAAAAGCCTGGCCAGGCAGGGAGAAAGGGGAGGAGGGTTGTTACTATGAGATCCCTTACAGCTGGAGGAAAAGGAAATACCAGAGGCTATTAGAAGAAAATCTGTACTTAATACTCTGTGGTATTGAATGGTTTAACTGCTTCCCCAGATAGGAAAAAAGCAAGAAAGTTTAAAAGATTTTAAATGAGGAATGCTATAGTTGCTGGCACTGCTGTTTGATGGGAAAAGCCTTGTTTGCATATTGATGTTTGATTGTGTAAAATTATACATGTTTTTATTGTATTGGTTCTCATGTTTGCCTTGAAACACCACTCACAGTCTTGGCTTTCTAATTAATGGGGGTGTGAACTCTCTGATGCTTAAAAAATATCCTTTAAGAAAATGGAGAAAGATGTTGAATCATCACCAAAGGCGTTTTCAAGGATGCAAAAGCAGTAGTAATAGGCTATGGCCAGCAAGGAAGATCACAAAGTGAGTTCTGAATGTAGGGTTTGAAAGGAATCAGGTGATTGGATCAAAGTGTCTTCTGTGGAAAATAATTAGAGATACCTAAATCTAGTGTTTGCCTAGCCTGTCCCTGCAGGTTCTAGCTGCTGTCATGATCTATACTATCAGTTCTGCAGTTGAATTTTTCCTGTAACTTGTTTGACCTGACTCTGTGCTGAAAATGCAGTGTGGTTGGGCATGGCAGTCAGTGCAGCCATTCTGCAGTGTTGGTGGTAGGGTTTGGTGCAGAACAGGGCACCTTGCAGGTGCTGCTGCCTGAGAAGAGACAAACTTGGAACAGAACTTGTGTTGAATTGGTAGGAAAAGAGTTGTTGTAAGAGTATAATTAGAGATTTGCTGCTTTCATTTAATGAGATGACTTAATCCCTGAAATCATCCAGGATGGGGTAGATAACTGCATCATGTGAGGGGACTTGATCAGTAAATAGGGTAGAGAACAGACACATTTGCCTGTAGGGGATGTTATGGTAAGGAGGATGTGCTCCCGTGGTTGGACAGTGACAAGCAGAAGTTGACATTTGTGCTTTGCCATGCCAATGGCAGCGTTTGATTCTCCAGAGCTTTTCTGATGTACATATTGGCACACGCAGATGTGAAGGCACACTCTTCACCTTCCATCCTGTGCCTATATCAAATATTCATCAGATGGAGATTTTCGTCTGCACATTTTACATTATTCAGGCTCAGAAGTCTTTCAGTGGCTTTCACGTTGCCTACAGGATTTAGATACTAGGGATAAAAGAGAAGTTTCTTTAATTTTCTACATTTAGGATTTCCGTTTCATTAAAATTCTTCTGAAGATTAGTCTTCATGATAGATCTTTAACTTGGAGTCTTCTTCCCAGGAAAATAATGCCCACAGCAGAGAACAGATGAACCTACTCCAGAGAAATCTCTGCAGTTCTATCATCAGCCATGGGTAGATAATGTGAGTAGCTGTATTTCTTTCCAACATTTGCCTTATCCCATGGGGACTGCATTTTAGGATGGAGGCATGCTGCTTCTGTGTGCTCCCCCAGGATCAAAATATGAGCATTCTCCTTTGAGTAGTATTCTGATGTACTGTATATATAAAAAATAAATAAATAAAAAAGCAGAGAATATTGAGCCAATCTGACCTGAGTTTGAAACTGCTAGTGCTCAGCACTTGTTTTTACATGCAAAACTTTGCTTTATATGTTATGGTGCCTGTTTTTTTTTCTGAGGCTGCAAAGCACCTGCATTCTTGCTTAGGGAACAAGGGTACTTCCCTTCCTCTGAAAGGCACATGTGTGCTGTTCACTGCCATTGAACTTGAAATCTGATTTGGGGCAAGAAAACAGATGGCCTCAACTTCCCAAAGCAATGTGATGATACTACTACTACACTTAGAATCATAGAGCTGCTTGAGTAGGAAGGGACCTTTAGAGGTCATCAAGTCCAACTCCTCTGCAGTGAACAGGGACATCTACAGTCTTCTGGGGAAATCCATAGCACATCATTCTCTGATAGGAAACAGATGGTTAGTGAAGTTACTGCATTTTCAAAGCTCTCTTGCTCTAAAGAGCCCCCCAGGAAGGGCTGGCTTTGCAGGCTGTTCTGAGGAGCTCTTGGGTTATTTTGTTAGCACTTAGCAAAATCGTTCTTACTCTATCTGCTTATGTTGGATTCTGCTGTGATTGTGTCCTACTGGTTTTGCATTATCAAATCTTACTTTCATTTATCAGGAGTGTTAGTGAATGTGAGCTGCTCAAGTGTTTTTAACACTTAGTAGATAATGGCTGCTTGGATTTTTTGATCTGAAGAAAACAGCCAACTATTAGAGCAGTGTTTGTTTCCAAACCACAAGCGAAAGATAGTGGCTTTGTAGATTGAACTACACTACTTGTGTACAAGCACCAGATGCCAGAGCCTGAGTGGTTGTCATTAAATCTCCCCTCACAGTGTTCCTACTCTACCTGTGTGTTTGCAAGCAGGTTTGGAAGAGGGTGTTGTGAATATCTGTGAGTATGCAGTAAGATTTTGCCCACATTCTTTCAGTTAGGCTGCTTTTGGAGTTTGTAAAAGTAGCAGGGTGCTTGCTCCCAGTCCCTAGGAGATGGGTGTTGGCTATGGAAGATCACAACACCCCTCATCTGGGCAGCAGTCCCTTTCCAAAGCATTGTCAGAGGAGCTGGAAGCTCTCCACCAACACTGGCATGTGTGTGAGGCAGTGAAAACAATGCAGCAGCTTCCAAGGGCTTTATTTCTATTAGCTTCTTCATGAAAGGACTTCAATATGCTTTACGCTGAGATTGGAAGAGACTGTTGTTAATTAAACAATTAGCTGTTTAAAATGTATTTATTAAGGCTTAACAGCCAGGCCACAGATATGCATCAGTTACAGAGCCACAATATCTGCAATAAATGTTTTTCACCCCATAATCAAGTATGGCTTAATTAGGCAGTGCTGGGAGAACAGTCATAATAAATAGAGTGGGTACAACTTGCCTTTATAATTGAGATTTAATCAGCCAACTCTTGTATGTTCATTGAGTAATTGATTATTCTACACGTTTATCAAGGATTAAAAACGCAGTGGTAGATATGCAAATCCCCTTGCATTAAACACATCTGAATTTCTAGAATAGCATTTAATGCTAATTAGCATTCCAATTCAATCTCAGTGACATGCACATTGGAGATCTCACTTCTGGTAGACTGTTTTATTGCTGTTTATCATTTTTTCCCCCCCAAGTTGAATTGCTTGTGTTTGTTGCTTTGGAAGTAGTTGTAGGAGGTGGGCTGAAGCACATCAAGGAAGAGTGAACCAGGTAGCTTGCTCATTCTGGGAATGTGCACACATCATCCTGGATGAGGCAGCAGGAAATGTTTCTGTGCTTGCTGCTGGTGAGCAGACTAAACCAAATGGAGCAGTTGAACAGGCTGGAAGAAGTGGTAACTCTCCATAGGTGTCTTAGGGATCTTTATGATCAAGTAAATATGTGAACGAGCCCATGACTTGTCTCTGTAGCTTCTGAAAGTATGCATGTGTGTAGCAGGCCCTGGATTTGCAAGCATCAGCACAAGGTGTCCCATGGGCTGGTGGCAGTGGTTGCTAGAGAAAAATGGCCCCCCCAGTACACATGGGGTTGTACATCTGAGGAAATCGGGTTTCCCTTACTCAGGGCATGCCAGTAGATGGATTATTTTTGCTAAGGGTTAAGTGAAGGGTTAAATAAGCATGCTATAAGAATGAGAACACGAAACTGTGGGTAGTGATGACAGCTCATTTCTGAAGTGAGAAGTATGCCAGACTAATATTCCAACGTAAAGTGAAAGCAAAACCAAAAACAAAAAGAGCACCCAAAACTGCACCTTGGTAAATCCACTTCTGCAGCACATGTAGCCTGCGTGGTGTCACAGGCAGTGCTGGAAGTGAGGTGCAGAGGTGTCACAGATGGGGGAACACACTGAGCTAATAGGTTTCCTCTGTAAGAGTTCAGCTGTGTGTAGCAGAGCATTGGTAATGACATCAGTATTTCACTTCTATACCCTGATAGACATCAGTGATGCATGCTGGATGGAGATGGCAGGAGCCAAGGCTGAAGGTCTCTCAGTGCTAGGCCAATGTGCATGGTTAATTTCTGTGCTGTCAGATGTTTGTGGAATCAGTGCTCTTCAGTTTTTACAACATGATGTTATGTTATAATGTGGAATATCAACAATATAACAAAAATCATAAAACCATAACATCACTGCAGGTCAGGTCCTCTACACCTGCCCTCTGAGCCCCTCGTCCATATCCTGAAAGCTACTTTTCCATATTCCAAGAGTAGTGAACCAAATGGCTGCTGCACAGCTTCTGTAGCATAGGCTGCTTGCTTTGTTTTCCACTTCATGAAGCATTTATTGCTAATTTCAGCTTGGACACAAGAGGGTGATATTTCTTTAGGAATTTGTTCGCTGTAAGGTGCGTACACTTCTAGGAGAATGCGTTCTAGAGAGAAAATAATGCATTCATTTTTGCAAGCAGGAATTAGGACTTGTGCAAGCTGCTGCTCATCTCTGAGTGAACGTGCCTGGGATGCTGCAAAGCCATTTATCTGATTGCAGTTCTTCCAGGTTTACCTCATGCGTCAGAGATCCTACTGCGGACCCCCTTCCTTCCTTTGCATATTTTCAGAGATGTGAGCTGTAGCAATGTCTCTGTGGACTGTAGCCATTCCTACCTTGCACACTGCAGGTGAGACAGACACACAAGAGCTTGGGTGCTCACAGCTGGCTGCTTCTCACATTTAGAGGCAGCACTGTGCAAAAAAAAAACAACCCTGTTTCTGCCCCAGGCAGGGATTATGGTTCCTGATTGTGAATGGAGCAGTGTTGAGAGAAAAGTTGTCTTCAGGATGAGCACATCCTGTTCCTGCGCATCCAGTCTCACTTGCAGCCTCCTGGTTCAGGGATGTAAGTCTGGGGCTGGGGGTGGTGAAGGCTCTGCTGCTCAACTCCAGCCCGCTTGTAAGCCTAACTTGGAGAGAAAACTTATGTTCAGCTTTGGAAGTGCGTATAAATTCCATCTGCTGCCATGAAGTGTTTGCCATTTGCTTCCTACACACAGCTACTACCCACCCAACTCCTGCTGGTCTGCCCTCAAGCCTTGGAGCACACCCCTGTGCAGGTGATCCTTCAAGACTGGTTTGCTTTTGTCTAGCATGTCTACCTCTGTGCTTAGATTGGAGACCTTGATTGGCCTAGGAGCAAGAAATAAACATGTCTGGGACTAACTGAGATGTTCAGTTGTGGCTGGGTTCTGGACCCTATATGCATGAACAACTGGAAGGGATGGGATTCCTTAAAAGAAGCTCTGACATCAGTGACTGCTGTTTGCCTCCAACCATATTTTGCTAAGCTATGTGCCCAAAGCCAAAGCAACCTTTCCTTATAGACTATCAGCAGTGAAGGATCCTGAGTTGGAGAAGTGAGTTTTGGGTGACTTCTTTAGTGATGTGAAGGACTCTGCTCAGACCCCATGCTTCAAAGTTCCTCTGATTGTGCCTTGTTCAGGGAATGCATGTTGAAGGACAGAGGAGGACTGCCAGGGGTCCTCCCTGTGCCCACAGCATTGTTCCTTCCTGTGTGAACCAAGGGTAATGCTGACTCTCACCCAGCTATGCCTGCACAGGCAGATGTGGAATTGGGGTTGTCTCCAGGTTGCACTTTGCTTCCTCTGTTGTGCCCGGGACCAGCAGTGTATCCTCTGACAACAGCATCATGATGAGCTGAATCTCTGAAGCTACAGACTGCTGGATGCCTCTCTGGATATGTAATCCCTGCACTTGAAACCCACGTGAGACTATGCAAAGCGAATTACTGCAGACTAAATATATGTTCAGGATGTGTTGAAAGTTGGCAGTGTAGCTGCCTGGGTTAGCCAGGGGAGGAGAGAACTGGTCAGCTTTCTCTTTCTGTTGCTCTGGATGATTCTCAGAGTCCTTTAAAAGACTTTAACATAGTTTTGGAAAGGAAGAGCTGGAGGAGATTCAGCCGTAAAAAGCTGGATGGAGGCTGAAGGGTGCAACGTGCCTGGGAATTGTGAGACGGGATCAGCAGCCAGCTTTGATCTGAGAAGACAAATTTGAGAGCAGATTCTTTCATAGCAACTCAGCAAGGGGATTTGGCAGCTCCCAATGAACTGGGGGAGACGGACTTCTGCTGTGACCCATTCCATGATCACAGTTCACTCGTGATCCTTTGTATGAGTTATGCTGCGTGTTGGCAGCAGTTCGTGTCCTTAGAAGAACACAACCAAAATAAAGATCAATTGCCTTGCCTTTTTTTTTTTACTGTAACTAATTGCTAATATTGCTACAGCGGAAAGAATACTTTAAAACTGAGTTGGACCTTTGTATTTTAATTGACAGACTTTTGTGTTTCACCTGGCTTGCTCAGAAATCAGAATTGACTTTGCTTACTTTTTCTGTTCAGAATCACTTTCTGGCCCTTTGCCCGGACCAGAAGAGCCCCAGGCTCTCCAATACTGAATGCAGACTGGAAGTGGGGCCAAACTATTCTCTAAAATGTTCTGCTTTGAATAAGGAGATGGCTGTAATTGACTGAGCTTTCCTTTCAGTCTTCCACAAACTGGAAAATCTAACCCAGTGTCACCGGGGAATCTTGAATTTTTGTCAGTGGGCAGTTCTTTTAATGGTGAGTCATGGTTAGAAAATAAGAAAGGGAAATTAATAGATCTTGTTAGTATTTCAAAAGCAAGTGCCCATCTGAACATTGTGGTTCTGCAAAGTTGGATATGTGCCTGCTGTGTTGGGTCTCAACGTTGAAGTGGCTTTTCCAGCTGGGCACCCTGCTCATGCACAGCACATTAGAATCACAGAGTTGTTATCGCTGGGAAAGACCTCTGAGATTACCAAGGACAACCTCCCCTACACTGTACCCTTTAACAATGTCCCCCAGTGCCACATCTCAACGTTTCTTGGGCACTTCCAAAGTCAGTCACCCCACCACCTCCCTGGGCAGCCCATGCCAATGCTTCAACACTCTTTCAGAGAAGAAATTTTTCCCAGTGTTCAGTCTGAAAAGCATTTCTTTGAATCATGCTGGTTGTACTTGTCTTCTTCCTGTTAAATGAAGAGAGAGTGCCTTGGCTCAGAGCTCATTGATGAAAGATAGAAGTGCTTGATCACGTTTGTCCTCACCCTGTAGGCAGAGAGGGTATGTCAATAGGTTTTATTTTGGGGCTTCAAAGGTAACGTGCAGCTTCTGGAGCACTGCTCAGACTGCCTACTATGTTACCTCTAAAGATCATTCTTGGGCTGTGCTTGCTGGGTGTCCTGGAAGAAGGCCTCTGAATGCCCCCCCACCCACTACGTGCTCAACAGATGATTCCTGGTGATCATCTTAAAATACCATGGGTCAGATGGCATCAATCTTGTCATGTCACTAGAGCTGTTCAGGCTTTGTCACCTGCATCTTGAGTTCTGTGTTCATCTGCAAGGTTCCCCAAGGTGACCCTGCTCAGGCTCTGCTGCCAGCTGACCCAGACTTGTGTTGCAGGAGGTTGTGCTGTCTCAGTCAGTGCACATATGTGCTGAGTTCTCAGGGCACCCTCACATCTGTGCCACCAGCTCCTCCCCTTTGCAGAGATGCAGCCCTGGGGCACAGAGGATGCTGTGTGCTGGTCTGTGGGGTGGATATGTGCTGCGTTGAAGGCACATGGCTCAGCATGCTGGCAGCCTGCAGTATGCTGGGTTGAGTGTGCTGTAGGTGGTGGTAACAGCAGAGATTGCAATGCTCCTTATCTTACAGCTTTCGTTAGGCTATCAGCCAATTTATCCATAGCTGAATTTATCTGCTTGCTGGAATGTATTGAGCAACTGGTAATAAATGATAGGCTTTGCTGATGTTGGCATTTTTTGTGTTGAAATCCTATGCTAGTGCTATTTTGCTCATGTTGTTGCATGTTCACATATGTGGTTTGGTCTCCCTCACACATGCAAGTTTAACTTCTGAGGGAGGGACACCTCCTGTGTAAATACACACTGTGTTTTAAAATGATGTTTTTACAGGGTTATTTCCCTTTCATAAGTGAACAGGACCCTGCTTGCAGCCATAAATAATTTTAGACCTTACTTTGCTTACAATCTCACTGTGAAGAATAGAAATAGTAAACTGATATCACACAGTATCTCCCTAAATGGCTGAGGGAGCAACTAGAAATTTCCAAAACTTTAAAAAAATATAATTGTCTTCTAAGAACAGAGCAAATCTGCTAAATAACAGAGACCCCTTGCTCTTTGTGGTGTACTAACCCAGACACAGTGTAATGCAGTTCCAGCTTCAGCCAGTAGTTTGGGGTATATAACAGCTTACTAATTTTCTGATTCATCTGAAAGTGATGGATTGAATCAGGAAAAACACAGATGGGGGGAAAGGGCATTAAGATCCCATACTTACTGTGTCCCCTGGGTTTTGTTCCCATGGGCAAGTACTGATGACTGTTCCCCCTTTGGTTTCTTCCCCAATTAAACTCTGAAATCAAACCAAAGGATGCAGGAGAAACGGGTTAAAGGATTTGGAGATGGTCTTTGAACCGCTGTGTGGTGAGGTAATGAAGTATGAATTATTAAAATGATTTCAATTATAACTGGCAGCTGCACTGCTTTCTTCCTCTACTTAATAAGACAAGTTTGCATGGGCTCGTGGCTTCTTAGAAGAGGTGTACCCTCCCAAATGTTGTGTGTATGTGTGGTGTAGTTTGTCATGGGGCAGGATGCTTTTGTGGTTAGATAAGTTGAAGTGTCAATGAAATGGGCATGGTTCAGCAGCAAGGTGAATGTTCTGCTTGCAAACCTACAGGGGGGGGATTACAATCATACTGCTGTAAGGCCACAGGCATTAGTAGCCTCTAAATCAGCGTGGTGATGCACCGGTCATATGCTGTTAGTAATAAGAAAGTTGTTATCTGGCATTAAGAGAAGCAGTATTTTCACTTTATGGTTGGATTGTTGTATTTATTTATTTATTTTGCTTGTGCGTGGCTTGCTCAGCACCTGAGCAAAGTGGGTGCACTGAATTCAGATTCACAGACAGTGATTGGGGTGATTTATGCTCAGCTCCTGTGGAGAGGGGCACCACGTTGCCAGCTGCCCTTTCCATATTTCTTCCTGATCAGAGAGCCGGTAGAAATGGGAGTATTGCCAGCGATAGCCCCATCTGGCGACCGCTAAAAACTCTGCACTGAAGCCTGTGCTGTGGATCTGAGCCAACAAGCTTACGTGTGGTGCTTTGGGAGGACCCAGGTGGCCACAAAGCCCTGCCAGCGGGTCAGGCTGCAGGGTTTGCTGCAGCTGGGAGCTGAAGAGATGGTAAAACCAGAATTTGCTGAATGTTTCAGAGTGGTTTATCTGATAGATCAGAAATCGGTTTTGGTACTTGTGGATTGCCGGGTGGGAGGGTGGGGAAGAACCGAATCCATGTGAGGCTCAGATCAAGAGGATAGTGAAATCCTGAAGCTGCACCTCTGTGAGCAGTTCAGGTAAACCATTCCTTCTGCTACTTTCCTCCACACCAAGTCTGCTTCTCCTTTGAATTCAGCTGCACTCTGACCTGAAAGGTGGCTGCTGAGGGGTGTTGTCTTAAGAAGGTATCTCTCCTTACTTTCTGTACTTTCTATCTTAATGGAAAAAGAGAAGTGAAAGCAAGAAAGATTTCTAAGATGACTTTGCTACACGTGGGTCAGGGGTCTGAGCACAGTTAGAATCATAGAATGATTTGAGTTGGAAGGGACCCTTGAAAGCCATGTGGTGCAATTCCCTGCAATGAACATGTGTAACACAGTCAGAGCCTCAGCCAGCCTGACCTTGGTGCTCCCAAGAATGGGGCATTATTAGCTCATTACAGAGCCCAAATTCCTGTAGTGACTGTGTTAATGCATTTCCCTTGGGGAGACCTTCTGATCTGTATAGCAGCCCACAGTAGTGAAGATGATAATGAAAACCTGAGCAAAACTGAATCCTGTGGGCAGGGAAACAGTAACAGGAGGCTGTGCTGTGCCTGCTGCCAAGGCTGGGAGCAGTATGGGGCAGCAGCCAGGCCGAGCTGGGCACACCGTGAATGAGAGCCCTCTGTGGGTCTGGCTGGTGCCATTGTTTGCAGTCACAGCAGGCAGCCTCCAGCCTGCTCTGCTCGGAAGTATGAGTTATTAAAATGTAACAACAGCAGGAAGGCTTTTGCACTAGCACTTATACAATATTCCTTTTATAGTTCCTGCTCCTCTGCCCTCCTTGGAGCGGAGCTGTTTTCCTTAGCCCCTGGGTGAGATGTGGGTTTGTTGGTGCCTTGACCTGCCAGCAGGTGACCATTTATTTCTGCAGCCTGAGTGGAAATGGAGGCTAGAGCCCCCTGGGGTTCCTGGATGACAACCGACTTCTTCCAACCCACTTCAGCACAGCCTCGCTTGGAGCTGATGGAGACAGACGCAGGGGGAGAGGAGGGAGCGGCATTCCTTGCTGCTACATTCACATAGTTCTGGCAGCAGCCAGCACCGAGCTCCTCCTGAGACTGCTCCAGACTCTGAAATCATCTCTATTAGGAAACCATTCATGCTTTAGCTGGATGGAGCCCTAAGTGACTCTTTAAAGCCCAAAATCCACTGGAACGCTGGCGGTGGTCAGTAGCATCCTTAGCTGCCTGGCTGCAGGGTCAGGGTTTGAGATCGGGCCTGCAGTGAGAGCAGAGCCCTCTGTTGTGCTCAGGCAATGGTTCCCTGCACAAGCTTGTACTTCCCACTTGGTTAGCTTAGTACAGAACTGGAAGCAAACTCCAGCTCTGTTTTCTTTGTTACCCTTAATGCTGTGCTTATTCACTTTATCACTAACGCTGCCATACAGCTCTGTAAGATAGGAATCACCTGCAAATTATAAGCACCAATGCTACAAAAAATAAAATGAAAAGCTGGTTTGTAACGTTTAGGATATCTTCCAAAAATGTAGAAGGTGAAAATAGATGTTTAGTCTCCAAGGGGATCTCCTGCAGCAGGACTAGGGCTGCTGGCTGTGGGACTTGGAGGACCTGGTGCGTGATGAGCCACCGCTACCTGCAGCCCTGGTATGTGCTACTTCCTTCTCAAGTCTGTTTCTGAGTCCCTTTGAGGAGGAGACGTTATCCCAGTCATGCTGCTACCTGCTGAGCAGCAGTGGGCTTGTTTCAGTGTTAAATTACTTCTCAGCTTGTCTCTCATAGTGATGATTCACTTTGATTGATCAGCTCTGAGCTGCGTGTGCAGGCAGCCCTGGCTGCTCCAGCACTGGCACCACTGTGCTTTTACCCTTAAAGGCACTGCACCTTGCAGCTCCTCTTCCTGTTAGATTTGTCCGTGTCGCTGTGATGGGGAGAAATCCCTTAGGCCTTTCTGGACCTTTCCATGGGTCTTTGTACCCTGCTAGTTTGGAAATTTTGGACTAAGCGTGAGTTTAGGGCTTGTTCGTGTATGACTGGAAATGAGTGAACTGATTTTCAGAGGTTGGTCTGTCCACTGCCTGAAGTCTTGTGTAGGTAATTAAGTCATTCATTGCATAATCAAAATTGTCCTTCATATTACTGAACTAAAAGACAGAGATGGAAGATAAAGAGCACTGGAACAGAAAGCAATGTCACTGTAAGAACAGAAAATAACCATGAAACAGTCCTTAGCAAACATGGAAAAGACATAAGTGATAGATAATACTGGCTGACTGTATCACAGGTAACCCTGTGCTGGTTTCCAGGAACACTGAGAGTAATGTGTGATATAATTATTTAGGACTATAACCATAGGTCTGGGCTAAGCAGACTGCTTTCTGTAGCTCTTTTCTGCCTCTATTTTCCCACCTGTGAAGTTGGATAATAGTAATTTCCTCCCAGAAGAGCCACAAACGCTAGCTAGAAGTTGCAGCATATTATGGCATCAAGGAAATGGTGGCTATTATTAATCACTCCTTATATTTTTTCAACATTCTGCATAAATAATGTTTGTTTGTTTTGGTTTTTAAAACTTGGAATCGATGCCTGGACCAAATTAGAGCTGGAAGCTGAGAGGTACAAGGAAAGACATCCAAAATGCACAGCTTGCTCTGTATGGGACAGAACTGCTGAGGCTGCATCACTTGCAGCTCTCGAGCTTGGTGCCAGCATACAGAATTCCCTCCTTACAGCTTTTCCATGTTGTGTGCCAAGTATCCCGCTCTTCAGTCTGTTATAAATCTTCCCTAATTCTGTAATTGCTTTGGTAGCGATTATAGGCAGGCTCTTGTTGATCCTTCTGTGGTTTTCCTTTATCCACATTTTCTGTGGGCTTTTATTGTTGTTGATTCTCTTTTCTAGTTCCTTTTCTCCCCTTTTCCAATTCTAGCAGGCCCCATGACTCTGGTTAAGTGCTTCCCTCCAAGCGACAGTCAGAGCCCCTCTGCATCTGGATCTGCCTCTCCAGAGCAGGGGAAGGGGCACCTTGTGCCTTTGCAGCAGTTGCAAATATGGAAAGCAAACCTGTGAGTTTGTGCACTGAAAAATAAGCTGTGAATCAAACTGGGGGCTGCATTCAGGGATGGTTTTATAAATGATGGCAAGCAGACAATCAAGAACAGGTTTAAGCATAATTGTACTGTTCTCTAAGTACCTATGGATGTCTCTAAGCAAAGGCAGTAACAGTGAAACGACCGTGCCTGTTTGCTTAGCATACACTCAGGTTGGTTACTGCTCTGAGGACAGGTTGCAGTAGGTGCTGTGTGGTCCCCATCCCCTGCAGCAGATTTGCTCCATGCTTTGTGCCTCCCTGCAGCACAGCAGGATCAGTCAGCCTGACTTTTCTGAGCTCAGCGCTCTGTCTCTGCTCCACTTCTTCTTCCTCTCAGGGATGTAGGGCTCACTTCTTTAAAATGTACTTGTGCAAACAGCCTGACCCAGTGGAGGCACCTGGATAAGCCCCTGCTTTGATAAAAAAACAGTGGTGTTCTCACTTGGGAGGCAAGTGAGATCCAGATCTCCTATGGGTACGACTGATGCAAAGCTTGGTTCCTGCTTCATTCCTGTAGTTTCAGCTAGAACGCAGACCATAAAAGCCATAAAACCAGGTTGTACATTTGTGACAAATGGATTAAGCTTTGAGGGGTTTGAGAGTTTGACTTTGACCTGTTTTTGTTTTTCAGACTTCTAACTTGTTCCAGAAGTGCTCAGCTGGCATTTCTGAAAGCAGCTGAGGGATTTCAGAGATTCTTAGTGAGGATATTCCTGTAGGTCAGCTCGTGAAGCACTTTCCGGAGCCTCATTTTCAGAGGTGGTTGCTATTCAGAATGCAAAACTCTTATGACCCCTCACTCAGAAGAGACTTTTCTTCTGCTGTATGGGCACTGATTTCTGCTCCTTTTTGTCTCTTAATAGACCCTTCAGCTTTAATGCGAGCCTGAAGTGTTCCCTTCCCTACCCATGGGAAGGGCTGTTCTATGAAATATCCATCTGATGTACCTTGCGGTTGAGCAGATGTTATCTTAGTCAAGGCAGAATTTCATTACTAAGTAATTGGACATTCTTCCTGGTTCCTCATAATTAAGGCAAGAGAAAAGAACAAAACCTGCTGATTTGATATGAGTAATTGCTTCATTAAGTTATTTGCTTCCTCTCCATAACCATCAGCCCAAAGAGGAGAGCAGCATGACTGCCAGACCGTATATGACTGTACTGTGACAGTGGGGCTTTGTGCTGCATTGTCAGATGAAATCACAGGCAAAGGAGTTGGGAAACACCCTGCTAAGTTAATGCAACTCTCAGCCCTGTGCATTTAAGACCACAGTGAGAGTCTGTGTCCTAATGGAGTGAATCAGTCTCTAGAAACAGCAGAGAGTTAACGTGTGAGGTTTTAGATCAGCATGCTCGCCTTGCTTCCTGTGTCTGAGCGCTGTGAATCGATGTTTAGGAGCTGAGCGTCTGTGTCCTCTTACTGTGGAGCAGGCAGAAAGAAAGCTGCATTAAATCCAGGTCAGAGTAGCTCAGATCTGGAATATCTGAGCTGTGCTCCTTGGGAATCGCTCAATTCCCTTTTGTACTCTGAATTTATTCTCCCTAGGCCAGGCTTGCACGTGTGCTAGTACACATGTGGACCAATTGGTGAACACTGTACCCTGTGCCATGGGACAGGAAGACAGACTTTGTTCCCTTCTTCAGTTACATGAACTTAGCCAAAATGCAGGACATCATTTTATGTAAGAGATTCTCCATCTGTGTGGACCTGAGCTCCTCTCAGGCACATCTTGCTGCCCTATCCCCATGATTCATCACCCCAAATGCACTTCATAATCCTTTCCCTTAACTTCCTCCTTGCAAGCCTGAGAACCAGGCTTCTAAATAGAGTGGGCACAGGATTTGTGTGTGCCTGTGCTCGCTCAGAAGCTCTGTGGATGTAAACTGAGTTGGATTACCCCCAGGTGCAGGGGAAGCAGGCAGGGCAGTTCCAGGTCACTGCCCAACAGTCCGTGAGAACTCCACGTGCTGTGCTCTGCAACGCCTGTATTTTCCAGGAACGCTATCAGAAACTTTGCTTGTAAAGCTGATTTCTATCACCCCCTCAAAGATTTGGGGAGGTGTGCTGTTGAAAGAGACCAACTCAAAGCTCAGAGCTGACTGGCCCCATTTTCCTCCTGCTGCAATGCTAAACAGTAACAAGTCAGCCCTGAGTTGTAACTCCTGCTTAGATAAGCTGAATGCTGTGCTGCTACCTCCCTGTGCTGGGGAGGATGGGATGCTGGCAGAGAGCAGGGTGGAAAACTTTGCATCCTCTCTCCTAGTCATGCGGCCAGAAAAGAGCAATTGGGCAGGAGAACATTGCTGGGAGGATCATATATAAAACAAACAGAGCTGGAGGAGATGTGGGTGGTTTATAGCCCTAGCACCTGAGTTTCCACCTCTAAATCACTCAGATACTGCTCCACAAAGAGAGGCCTCAGCCCTGCTCTGTGCTCACCGCAGGTCTCTGCAGCATAAATTCTGCCTTCTCATTGCTGACTACCTGGGGAGCTCTGCTCTTCTGTAGCAGTGCCTTTTGCCTACCAGCAATGCCTGGGAGCCCCAGGGCAGCACTGAGTGGTGCTCAGCCCCTCCACGCCCTGGGAAAACTCAGCTTTCTTTCCCTTTTGCAAGATGGGAATCTTGATTCAGTGAGTCAGTGGGAGAAGAAGCCGTTGCACAGCTTAGCATGCCCTTATGTCTAATTTCATTTAGAGCAAAGGATTCTAATTTTTTCCCCCAGGTGCCCACTCTTCCCTTCTTTCTATGCTCCTGGTTGTGCTATGCATTGCTTGGTGCTGCTGCCTCCCCTGGTCTCTCCCTCTCCCTGACCCTTTGCTGAGCTCCTGGCTCGCTGCCCCAGCCCCACCGGCCAGAGCTGGCGGTGCTCAGCTCTCTCTCCTCTGCTTGCCGCATGATGTTTAGCTTGGGAGATTGCATATCTCAGTGCAGGACCCCCACGTGCTGGGGAATGTGCTTGCCTGGAGGATGCTACTGGTGGAGAGACAGCACGTTCTGCTCATAGAAAATGCCTCTCATGTCTGCTGTGATGCTACAACATGTGTGCTGCAGGCCGAGCCATGAGATGTGTCAGCTGGGGTAGGCTCAGCAGCTGCAGCCTCTGTGGGCACAGGTAGCACATCTGCATGAAGCAGGGCATTGCCAGACAGAAATGAAAGAGGATCATGCAGCCTCTCCCAACCATCACCAGCACTGTGCTGGTGCAGGAGTGCCAGAATGGGATATATGATGCAGAGGGGGTTCCCAGAGAGGCTGAGGAAGGAAAGAGGGTGTGAGTTGGCATGTACACCAGCTCAGAGCGGGTTGTCCTGCAGGACTGGTGCAGGACGCTCAGCGGTGCCTGTCTGTACTGTGGCTGGGCTGAGCCAGCAGCCTGAATCCCTTGCTTTCAGGAACAATAAATTCCCTCACTAATCTTATGAAACAGAAGAAAAACTATGAATGCCTTACCTATTTGAAGCCTGTGGGCTCTGCATTGTATTAAACATTAACCTGCCTCTCTGAGCTGAAGTAGTGACTCTCTCGGTAATTCTGAGGCCCAAGCAGCCAGAGAAAAGGATCCTTTGTTGGGCGATATTTCAGGAAAAATCCCTTCAGCCATTTTCTGTCTCATCGTGTTGGTTTGGCCCCGCAGCAGAAGGCTGGCTGTACAATTTGCTGTTTGTGTTTGTGCAGCCAGGCTGATCGGATGGCCGTGCCCGCGTTGCAGCTCTGATAGTGCCACTCAGCAGTGGGCACACGTGTGTGACCGTGCACTGAGCTGCACGTGTGTGCACATGTAATCACACACGTGCATACACCCGTATGAGAGAAGAGCACAAACGCTGTATTTTGACATTTTGTGGAATATATCCCCTTGAGCACTGAGTGTTGGAAGTAATCATGGTCATCGGAGAGATGCGGGCAAGAACAGAGCAACGGGATTAGTGCTGGGAACGGGTTCTGCTCCTGGCTCTGCCCTTGCTTGGTGTGTGAGGTGGAGAGAGCCATTGTGCATTGTTTCTTCTCTGTAGATTGTGACTAACAATTTCAAAAGAGCTTCTGGAAAAACTATGTATTGTTACTACGGGATTGGATATGGATTTACTTAAGCTTGTCTTCAAATATTGCTTGAAATGACCAAGAAAGGATCAGATGGGACCATGCCCTCACAGTCCTGCTCGCCTGCACTGTTCCTATGGGATTAGGCATTAGGGCTGGGGCATGAAATGATTTTTCTCCTACTATGGAGAGGTACAAAACCCCAAAAGCAACCAAAAATCCCTTTGTACTCAAGTTCTTCCTGAACCTGGCCACCGGATGGGGCCTGTGCTCAGCACCTTTGTGAGTGTCATCCAGCAGGTGGTGGAAATCTTGGTAGCAGTTGCTCAGTCCTTCTTTCTGCATTTCAGTGTGCGTTTAGTCATAGCATAGTCCTGTCTGTGTTCTTAATGCCCCCAGCTTTATTGCATTTATGTAACTAATTGTTGGAGGGGCATGTTACACAGCAGAGTGACCCGGCACATTCCTGCTCTGCTGGCAGAGCTGTGTGCTGAGTCCCCTCCCCAGTAACAGCCCGATGATGGGGGGATGCCAGATCCCAGTGCCTTAGGAACAGCTTATTCCATACGGGGCTCCCACGTAACTCTCCCCATGGCATGAGCCTGCGCAAGTGTTTCTCTCAAATTGCAGCCTTGAATGAGCCCTTTACATCTGGCCAGAAAGAGGAAAGAGATGTTTACACTGCCGGGTGCTGCCGGCCCAATAATGCACTTTGAACTAGAATCAGCCAGGCTGCGGAGCAGATCTGACCAGAGCTGTTTTGGCAGCAAAGGGCCGAGTCAAAGCCGTGGGGTGTGCCGGGCTGGAGGCATGCAATTCTCTTTCCTTCCATTGCCGCACTGACTGACGGCAGCGGCTTTTCCACGGCTGCAGGCTGGCAGCAGTAACCCACAGCTCCCATTTGTTTTCTGAGGTGATAACGTGTGACCGCCAGGGAGGCTGCACCCCGCTCTACCCCTGTCCATGCCGGCAGAGTTGGAACAGCCCAGAACTGTGTGCGAGATTAGGAAAGGTGTGTGCTAATTAATGGGAGCGCTGCGCTGTCCCTCGGCCGCGTGTGTGGATGTGGCACTGCATGTGTCCCCTCCTCATCCCTGCCTGCATCGACACAAGGACTGAGCCGTGACCGCACCGTGCTCCTATGAGCAGCCTGGAGGGACGGCATGAGGAAATCGACGTACTCAGGTGAGCTGCAGCTCTCTCCTCTCGGCTCTCTCCTTTTGTGTCTGGACTGGGAAAAGAAAAAGGTTTCAAAACACAAGTGCAACTTGAACCAGCTCCTTTCCCTCTGAGTGGTTCTGGAGGGGAGAATGGAGCTGGTTTGCTGTGTGTAAACAAACCTGCTGACCGATGGAAAGGGCTGAAAGAGTAGAACAAACCCAGCGTGGCAGCTCGTGCCAGCCTTGGTGGCATGCAGCTTGTTTGGAGGACACCTGTGCCAGCACAGAGCTGACTCAGTGCTGAGCTGCAGCTTGGGATTAAAACAGGATGTGTGCTTGATGTCACTGCTTGTGACACTGGCTGCCTCCAGGGCCACGAACACTGTGCAGTTCTCTCCCTACTCCCCACCCCAGCTTTGCAGTCTTACCCTTCAGGGTGAGGGCTCCAAGCCCTTGGCTTCTGCAGGCTCAGCTGGGCTCCTTCCTTCCTAGCTGCTTGGGAGCAGGTAACCACAGCTGATAGAAAAGGGCTTTGTGCCCAGAGAATCTCCCTGCAGTGCTACCTGGTTGATGCTAAGCGAGTCAGGGGCATCCCTTTTGGGTGCATTTCTCTTACTAGAGTCACTGAATGGACTGCCAGGGAGGTTTTGTTAGGATGTGTATGCTGAGAACAACAGGAGACTTTAAGACTTTTATTAGCACATCATAATGAAGTTGGTATGAATGGGATTGCGCCTAGGGAAGTCTGTTGTTGACCTCCTGGGGAGCATGTAGTGGCCAAAGAGGCAGGCAGGAGCTGTGCAAGAAGAGGCATGAGGAGCCCTAAGGACCTGAAATTAAGGCTCCCTGCAGATGAGGCTGTGTGGTCCTGTTTGCTTGGGGCTGACTGCTGGGGTGAAGCTGTGACCCTGCAAAGCCCCAGATGTGACTGATGCATCTCTGGTCAGTGTTCACCTCCATGTCAGTACAATGTGGTAAAAATAAGATCAGTCAACATCTGATCTTTACCTTTAATTTGAACGGGACTACAGTTGTATTTTGGAAACTCTGTGGGGTTTTGAGTGGTATGTAGCAGCCACTTATGGAGAAAAGAAGGGAAGAATTGCATCATTGCACAGTGGTCACCACTAATCTTGGAAAAAGCACACGCAGCCCTTGTGTGCGTCGTGAGGGCTCTGCCTTCAGTTGTGGTCAACTGGGCCCTCACCTCTCCTGACTCACAGGGAAGGAGGGCACAGGATGAGTAACTTACAGCGCTGGGAAGGCCTTGGAGAGCAGCCAGCATCGTGTTGGGCAGAGCCAACCCTGTGTGTCCTATACATCTGATGGGTTCATATGTGGGGGAACAGCAATAGTGATTTCCTTTAGGAAATTTCACTGGAATCCAAACTACTTTTCGAAGAGATGAGTGTAAAGCACTACAGAGCCTCTAGGCTTTCTACTGATAGAGAAATCCTTTAGATGACAGATGAGTAACTTGCCAGTTAAAGCCTGTACTGCTGACAGCCCTTGACAGGCTGAAAATACAGTGCTTTGCTGAGAAACTCGCTGAAGTTGGGATAATTAGCTACTTCTGTACCCTTTTTGAGGTTAGGGAGCACCTCTCTCACATCTTTCATATTGTTCAATTTAAAATAGAGTCATTGAATTGTTTGAATTGGAAGGGCCTCTTAAAGGCTATCTGGTCCAACCACCCTGCAGTGAGCAGGGACACGCACAGCTCCATCAGTGCTCACAGCACCATGCAGCCTGACCTTGGGTGTCTGCAGGGATGGGGTACCACCACCTCTCCAGGCAGAGTATGGTGGACCAGGTCCCACTGAACCCAGCTGGAAGGCTTCACTTGACTTCACAGGGCTGAAGCTCCAGCTCTGCCTTCTGTTAGCACAGCAACCTGTTACCAGATTGTTCCTCACTTCAGGCAAGTTTTCCCTTTTCTGAACACCTTTGCAGGAAATCATTACCCATCTGCTACGACTTTTCAGCACGTGGCACATAGGTGTGGTTGGGCTGCAGCTTACCTGCAGATGCTTTGCCTCTTTCTGATAAAGGGAGGTTCAGACCTTTGTGCCATAGCTGCAGGCATTGCAGCTCAGCCCAGCAGTGCTGTTTTCCTGGAACTTCTTGGCAGGAGGAGGGCAAAAAAGAGATTTTACACAGCAAGTTAAAAATGAGAAATAGCCACTGTTGAAGCCAACACTTAAATGTTTTCTTTTGGAATGTCTATTATCTCAGATCCTTAAGAAGGAGAGTTTCTTCAAAGATATTTTAGTTGTCCTGGAATACTATTTTAAAAAGGGTTTCTTGATTCTCATTGCCCATTTCTGAAGTGCAGTCACAATGCCAGAGAAGAAACAGTCTGGATTCATGACAAATGATTGCTTTATATGTGTTTTCAAGGATGCTGGGATGTTTTGGCCAAGGACTGCTTACAGTTTCAGGTTTGTAAGTTGTTGACATGCACTGAAATAGGGATTAAGCTATTAAGGGTACCTCCAGAACCATCAAGTGTGGTTGTGTCTCACTTCAACTGTGGAATCTTTGTGTAGTGATAAGACATATAGAGAAATGACTCCTCATAGATGAGCTAAGGTTATAGGGGAAAAAACTCAAGACAAGCAGAATGGTGACCTGACTGTTGCAGTGGGATCTTTTCCAGGCTGATACCCCTTGAGAGAGGCCCCACATAATTCCCTCCGTGGCTTTTAATCTCACTGTCATAAAAGCTTCGAGGTGTGGCAGTAGATGACACAGTGCTTGCAGAGCCCCATCGTTCTGCCCTGAGCTGGAGTACCTGGTGCTCTGTCTGAGCTGTGGGGGGACGTGCAGAGTTGTTCAGGCACTGTTCTTCAGTTCACTGATCAAATGTTGAGAGGAAGAGAATAGAGCTTGGATCCAACAAAAGCATTTGTTTAACTGAAATTGTCATTTTTAACAGAAATATGAAATATTTTGTTTTGAGGTATGGAGAAACAAAAGAGCCATTTCCTTGAGCTTAACTCTCAGATAGCTCCTGGTCCTCAAAACCTGCCTTGCTGGGCCAAGAACTATGATAAAAATAAATGATTGTCCTGAGGATTGCTAATCCACCACAGGAACCAGATCCTCAGGCTGTGCCCATATCAAACTTAGTGCTCAGAACCTGAATTCAGTGCAAGTGATGCTGCCACTGCTTCAGAGGCTTTCCCTAAGGCTCCTCAGGTTCTTCATTAGTTGGTTGTGCATGGGCATTGTGATACCTCGTGTTATTGAAGGTAACAGGAAGGAAAGGAAGGATTACAGAATGAACTTGTTTATTGATAACCCAAGAATAGCAGGAGGCTGCTGCACAAAGGGCTTTGTACCCTGTTTCAGGATGCAGGTTGGCTTGCTCAGCTGCATGGATTAGAAGCCATAAATGAGACCCATGTGAAAGCTAGTTGGTACCCAATGGCCACAGCCTCACATAAACCCCCAAGCAAGAGAGAAAACAGGCACGATCCAGTTTCTGTATGGCAAACACTTGCTTATTGTTTCAGGAGCTGCGTCACCAATTAGTCCACGCCTCACACTCACATTTTCCAACCAGTAAACAACATCCCTGGTGCTGTTCGTGTTTATATATTCTTCCTGCTGGGTTTGCTTCCCTTCACTTATCTTTTTGCCACTCAATCCATTGCATCATATCAATGGCTGCTCTGTCACTCTGCTGCATGGCAGTCATGTTTCTGATAGCCCGTGATGACTGATGTGATGTCAGGAAGAAGGCTCTCCAGTGGCAGTGCCATGCTGGGGAGGGTGGCAAGATGGGTTGGGTTGGGTGCTCTGCCACTGTCAGACCTGGATGGCACGTGAGGGTAATGGTAAGCATCCTCATGTCTGGTAGGAAATTTTCCCTTGCCCAATTGGAGAAAGCAAGGCCAAGACATGCAATGTGGAGTAAGGAAACCTTGAGCTCCCCAACTCCCCATCCTCTTTAATCACAACTGGAACATTATCTCCTGCTGGCCGTGTGGTCCCAACTCCACCTGTGCAACCTTTTTTCCTACAGAAGCTGTGTGCTGAGAGCAGTGGTGCAGTGGGAGGGAGGTAGTGCTGTTCTGGAGAGTCAGCCTGTTCCCACACTGCAGTGGCTTTGCAATGACAGCGATGGCTCCGAGCACCCTTTGGAGATGTTATGTTTTAGAGAGGGGGATCAGTGTTGCATCTGGGCACATCTGGGTCCTGCACAAGCCCAAAAAGGATTCCAGGCTTTGTACTTAGAATGTAATTTTCACAGTCATGTATGTGAGATAGCCTCTTGCAGAGCTCAGTGGGGTTCCAGACATCCAGAGATGCTTTTAAAGCAGAGGACAGCATTAGTGTGTGATGACACTGGGGAAGGGTAAGGTAACTTTGTCCAATGGTGAGAAAGCAGCTGAAGGCAGAGCAGAAGGGGCTCATTGGGAAGTTACTGTTCACCCTTTAACACTGATGATTGTGTTACAGCAGTCTGAAGTGTGGCACAAGCCACATCTGTGACATGAACTTTTAATTTTGAGGCGGGCAGGTTCAAATCTGATGCCCAGAGCATAAAATCATAGAATTGTGAAGGTTGGAAAGGCCACCAGGATCATCTAGTCCAACCACCAACCCATCCCCACCATAGCACTAAACCACATGGCTCAGTGTGACATCTGCTCTGTTTGTGAACACCTCCTGGGATGGTGACCCCGCTGCCTCCCTGGGCAGCCCATGCAGCACTGAGTGCAGCTGTTCCCTCTGTTTCCCTCAAGCCCTGAGCTGCCTCAGGGGCTGTAGCAAGCTGGAACCAGTAGCAAAAGGTTTTTCTTATTATGTTTTTTCCTTGTCCGTGTCAGATGAGTATTATTTACAGGAAACAGCCTGTGCAGCTTGGAGATTTGTTTAGAGAAGGAGCGTAGAGGGAGGAGTCAAAAGCATAATGGAAATAAAAAAGGTCACAGTAGTGCTGCAGAAAGTCTATAATTTCCTGGTGTGGGAATACTGCTGTTCTGGAGACTGGGGACACAGCAGAACAGATTTGTTGCTCTGGTTTTAAGTGGCAACAAAGCTTATCTCAATGGGTGCTGGAGGCTGCTGTCTCCTCAGCATGCCCAGAGCCACATACCTTTGCTGGATGCAGTGGAGATGCCAAGGAACGCTGAGTACATGTGCTTGGGGAGCAAGTGGGAGTCCTATCCTCCTGAGCAGCCCCTGGGTGTGAGTTTGTTTTTGATGTTATCATGGGAAATGGGGATTGCCTATAGCTTTATGTAACGCACAAGATAAATAAAGGAAATGAGTATGAGGTGCCCTCAGCCATTATTGTTGAATGACTCAGTGGCTGAGCTGCAGTGCCTAGACACGTACAGATAGAAAAGAATAGCAGATCTCAGAGGGTTACAAGTCAGGACAAGGGACCTGCACACGATAGATGATGGGAGATTGCAGGGATGTATTCAGATAGGTTTAAGGCTGATGAAAAGCTGTGAGCTAGCACGGCTGCAGGCTTTGGTTTGCCTGCAGGAGTGGTGTAGATGTGGACATGCATAGCATGTGAGGGCGTGCAGAGTGAGCATCCCACGTGCACAGCAAGTGTCCTGCACCAGCATGGTCATGCTGCACTGTCCTCAGCATCCCCAGGCTGTGGCTTTGCTTCCTGGTGCTCTATTTCTGTTCTCCTTCTGAGGTGACTTCCCACTTTTGAAATTAAAAGCAACATTCTTTATTATTTTCAGTTCAAGTGAGGATGACACATTATTCATTGCCCTCAAAGGATTTCACTTGCTGCATGGAAATGTGACAGTCCTGAATTGCCATCGTCCTCCCTGCCCTCTGCTTTGCTTTGGGGGATCTTTCTGTCCTCACTGATCTTCGGTGCTCTGACAGTAAGAAGAGTCACATGTGGTGTATTGCTTTTATCTAAGCTCAATTGCTAGAAGCACCAGGAAATCCTTAAAATCAGTCCTCTATGTGCTCTTACAGCTCTGTTTGAAGCATGAAGGGGTTTTATATTTGGTGTCCTGCCTCCATGTGTTTAAGAGAGCAAATTTTATCAAGCTGGCTGTAATACCAACATGTGGATTGAGTTGTGTCCAAGCAGCACCAAGCCCACTGCATCCTGCCCTTGGATTTCAAACATCTATTTTTTGTATTATTTATTTTTTCAATTGATAGCTTACAACTCTCAGAACTGGTGACTATTTACTGAATAGTTCAGACTCACGCAGCCTGAAGGGCTGACATTACCGGAGCTAATTGTCCCTTGATGCTAATTGTCATTCAGCTACATCTGCATCTGTAAACAGTTTCTCAAATTGCTGCACTGACAAGTGAGATGCTTTGCTTGGCAGGTCCCACACTGGAGCAGGGGAAGGTTGCTGGTGTGGTGCAGTCATAGGGGGATGTCATGGCTTGGGTGGTCTTCCCCTTCCCGCTTGGCAGCTGCAGCACAAGGCTGTGATTTATTTCCTGGAGTGGATTTTTGTCAGATAAACCCCCGAACAGTGATGTGAAATAAACTGACAGCTGATTTTTGCAGCTTTTGTGGTGAGGGATGAGCTCAGCCATTGTGTGTTTGATGCATCTGCAAAGTCTCCAGCCCTCACCATGGGCTCCAACACGTGCCAGCTGCTGTCCTGGATAGAGGTGTCAGCCAGACAGGCTTTGATATGGATGTAATGCTTTTGAGGATAAGAAATGCTTTTGGTGTGGTGTGGGTAGGCAGAGAGAGAGGAGGATGACAGAACTATGTTTTATTTTTGTTTGCTTTTGTTAAATTTATAAGGATAATCATGGGAAAACAAGAGCCCCTGTGCTTTCTTTGTGGTAGAGAAGCAATGGTAAAAAGTTGTTTCATAATCTGTCTGGAGCCTGGATTAACGCTCAGATCTTACTGAGCCATTTATGCCCTTTGGGCCACGATTATAAATACGGGAGTGCCATGGCTTATGGCAAAGTACAGGTGCTCATTATGACAAGCATCTGTATTAGAACCTTTTACAAACTGCTTCCATTCCCTGGTGGAAAGTTTGTGGGCTGCTGTTGGCACAGTTTGTAACACAGGAGGGAGAGCTATAGCAGCCCTGTGCACTGGCTGTAAGGTTGATCTGAGATGCAGCCACAGCCCTAGGAGGAAGACCCAACCTTAGTCCTGGGTGAAAGTGAAGTGTCCTCATTCTCTTACAATGCAGAAATACTTCTGTGGAGCCCCTCCATCTATTGTTTCTGCACTGTGCTCTCAACTTGCACTGGAGATAGAGGAGATGGGGTCAGAAACTGAACCATGGGTTCTGGGGACTTCTGTGCCAAACCTGGGGCAGGAAGAGGAGGAAGCAAGAAATCCTGTAAGGATGCAGGAGAGAACATTGACACCGAAGGCAAATGATGTCTTCAGAGAGGTGTGCTACAATGAATGGGAACAGCCAGAAGTTGTACTGGATCATACTGGGTGGAGGCAGGAGGGGTGCTGGGATACCCTCTGAGAAGGTTGTGTTGGCAGTTGGGCTCAATGATCTTAGCGATCTTTTCTGACCTTACTGATTCTCTGATTCTAAGGTAAGAGCTATTCGAGCAGCACCTGAATTGTTCTGCAGTTTTTCTTGTTTTGGTACAAGTATGACAGATATGCTGGTGAGGTAGTTGGTGTTCTCCGGAGCAGCAAGGCGTTTATTGATTTCTACTCTTTGAACACACTTCACAGTGGGGTTAAACATCTGCCCAGGAGTTCACCTTTCCCACAAATAGCATGAGAAACATCAGTGGTTTGCAGGGTTGTCCTCAGAGCTTCCCTTGTGTGAGCAGAGCACAGGTAGAGGACACAGAGCTCTTTGTGCCCATCAGCCAGACCCCAGCCCCTAACCCTGATCAGTGGGGAACACTTCCCTAGATGCTTCCATAGGCCCTGTGCTAAGGGATGGCACAGGCCCTGCAAGCGTCATCTGATGGGAGTAAATCCACTGTGTTGGGATTAAGTTGAATTCTAATATTCTCTAACACAGTGGCATTTCATCCCAGCGTGGGGTCATCTTCATCCTTTACAGCACTATATTTCACATTTCAGATAGTGAGTGAATGCTGTATCCCTAGGTCAAAACACAGATGGGACATAAAGCTTTAGATTAAAAACCGCCTTGGCAGAGTCCCACTGAGCACCCTGGAAGCATCCCAACCCTGATGCCTATAGATTATGGGCAAAAATAAGACAACCAAACAAAGCTCAATGTTCTGGAGGCTCCGCTTTTCAAATCATGTAATAATAATCTTTGCAAGATTAAACTCTGGTTCAGCTGGTTTTCTGTTTGTTTTTAATTCCACTTATGGAATAAGCTGCTGTTGGCAGATGCCCATTGCCCTGGAGGTAACAGACAGAAACTTGGGGTCTGAGTGGTGATGTTCCCCCCCAGGCAGGGATGGGGCTGCCCTGGCAGAGGCTGCACTCACTGGGGCTGGAGCACTGTGGCTGAGCATCCCCCAGGCTGGGGGAGGCCCCTCACAGAAAGAAATATGGGTAAGAAATATGATTATACCTACACTATTGTTGAGAAAAATGAGCTGCAGAGAAATAAGTTGTTTCATTCAGTTTGCAGGGTCATATTCGGGCATAGTCAGATCTCCTGCCTCCTGCTCCTTGTCTAATGACCGTGCTGAGAACCCAGGGTGTGCTTATTACTGTAAATGTAAGTCCTCAGTCTTGCATATATTGATTTAAAGCGAGAAAAGAGCTAATAACCCGTATTACAGAGGACTGAGGCCAGGAGAATCCAAGGTGGAATTAAGTTTTGCCTTAGTTCAAAGAAGTATCTAAAAGAAGCTCTGAGCCAGAGCTGTCCCCTGCAGCTCTCCAGCCAGGGGCTGTCAGACAAACCACGCCATCCACAGCATCTTGGGATGAAGGTGAATCACCCATTGCAGTGCCTCATTCTCCCTGCGAGGGATGTCTGGGGTTCTTGAATGTGTTATGTCTAAGTGCTCAGCAGGTGCTGCCCGAGGCTCAGATCCTGGCCTTGAAACCTCTGCTTGTCATCCTAATCCTAGCAGACATCCTTCTTGCATATAGGCAGTCCCCAGCCCAAAGCACGTGGCTACAACCGTGTGGGAGGTGACAGCTTTGTGTCACCTGGGGCAGCATCCCTCAGGGATGGGTGCTGGGGCAGCTCCCACAGACCTGGCTGTGATGGAGCTGTCTGGGGGACAGCTGTGTCACGTTGAGGATAGGCACCATTACAGAGCCAGTGCCCCAGTAGTCAATATGTTTAGTCTGTACCAATGAACGTTATTGTCTGGCTCCAGAACTCTTCATGGAAAGGGATGTCAGCAGGAAACAGGCTGAGACAACACAGAAATATTTTCTACCCGTGATCTCAGCCCCTGGAGATAAAAGGTGGAATTCCAACCCCTGAGCATCCTCCCTTGGCCCCATGTTGGCAGTGAGCTGGGGCAGCTCTGGGCAGGAGGGAGGGATGTGCCACACAGCCCCTGCAGAGTGGGGCTCCTGGAGTCATCTCCACAGATGTCAGTGCCGTGCTGCTGGGAATCACTGATTCCCTGCCTTTCAGCTTTTCTCTCCCACTTAATCTCATTGCTGTTAGGCAACAGAGAGGAAAATGAAGTACATTTTTCTATCTCCAGAGGTGAAGGGGGATCAGACTGGATCACTCAGTTCCTTCAGCTTAACCTGCATCTCCTCTCCAACCCTACTCAGTGTCTCAAAATGCCTGAAAACCATCCAGCCTGATCCATGGCAGGTCACACAGCATGTTTTGTGACTCACGGTGCAAGTCCGCATGCCTCACCATGCCTGGAAGCCTCCCTCGTGCTGCTGTGGGGCCTGGCAGATGCCCAAGTCATGATGCTGTGGGGTCTGTTTAGGCTGGGGGTGTTCTGCAGCAGCTGATGAGCCCAGGGAGAACACACTGCAACACAGAGTCCCACCTCCGTCCTGGGTGTACATGTATGTCTGTGTATACATAGATAGCAGCAGTTGCATTTTTGGTGAGGGATTTCATAGTGGAAGCTGAACATTTGCATCTCTGCGGTGAGCAACTCGTGGAAGGAATTTTGGTTTCTGCCCCGACCTCTGCTGCCTGGCTCCGATGCACCGAGCCGGCCCTGCACAATGCTGCCTTTCAGCAGGACCCACAGAATGGGCTTTGTGCCTCTTTGTGTGAGCCCTCTTTTAAGAGAGAAAAGCTTCCTTGGAGGCTGCAGGCAGTACTCCATGCCTTGAATCGGCTTCCACCTGCACCAGGAGTGATTTCACTGCCTCTCACCACGCTGAGATGTCAGGTGCTCTACCTTTCCCTCTACGATCCTGCTCCTTGCTGGCAGCTGCAGGAACCCACACAGCCTTAGCTGCACTGGGGCTGCTTCATCCTTCCACGAGTCCCTCTGACTTGGAAGAGGGAACTGTAAATGCAGCATCTGTATTTTAGGATGCATTCAGGATAGAGATAGAGTCACACTGCAGTTTGTAAAGGAGCTTTTGCAAACTCCAGTGTAAGCTGATCCACAATATTAGGAGGTCCAATACTTCCTAAAAATTGGCCACAGTTCTCTTCTAGTCCAATTTCCCTGCTACAGGCACTATTAAATATAATTGTAAGATACAAGGGAAAACATTCAAAGAATGTTACTAGCTTATGAAATTGGATTGCCTTGGCTACTTCTGGATGGATTTTATAGGGGAAAAAAACCCTCAATTATATGGATGTAGGGCTCCATGGTAATCTCAAATTGTAATTTCCCTCTTTCCCTGACATTTAAGGACAGTGGACGTTACTTCTGCAGGCTATAGATAGCTGTACCGTGAAGAATGACTCAAGCACTAAAATGTAAAACCATTATATAATATATCCTTCCTGCTCCTGTGAGCAGAGGGACGTGTTTGACACTTCATTTTCCAGGCAGAGAGTAGGATATGCGGAGGAGGAAAGTTACGTGCAGAGAGTCATGGCCCAGGGGTCCCTGGCTCCTCATGGTGCCAGTGGTTGTCCTCCTGCCCGCTGCTTCCAGAGTTAACTCCTTGCAAATGGGAAGGGCATCAAGGTGCAGTGGGGATGTTGGTAAGGATCAGTGGGAGTACGTAGATGCTCGATGTTCCAAGCTACAATCTGAGCTTGGATTTCTTACCCAGGGCTGCTCTGGGAGTTGGTTTCCTTCATCAGGGTGTTACAGAGGCTGCCCCTCATCTCCTCCAGCTGTGATCCAGCAGATGTTGGTTAAGGCTGGGCAATGCATAGCTCTGCTCTGGGTGTCCTGCTGGCCCAGCAGCCCGGTGGGTCACCTCTGCCCCGTGCTGGCAGCAGCACTTTGGTGAGGCGCCACCTCTTTGTTCTTGCCTTTTCTCCTTTACGCACTCCCATCACTCTTTGGGAAAGATCAACATTTGCCTTTCAGAGCCTGGCAAACAGAAGGGGTCTGTATTGCATCCTGATGGCAGCCCCGGGCTTGCAGGACTGTGATGATGAATCCAGGGATGATCGTTGTGGGGGCACCCTCTGAAACAGAACCTCCTGATTTCTGAGTGTCTAAAATAAGAGAAGGAAAGCAGAATGCGCAGCTGAAAAGCGAAATTTACATTGCACTGAGGTTGCAAAGAGGTGGCAAGAAAGGGATTTAAAATCTAAGTAAGGATGATTTCCATTTCCCCTCCCTCTGAAATAACACATTGCTGCTTGGTGTGATAAAGCTGTGCAGAGTGTCAGAGCACAGCAGAGTGCCAGATGCTGGGCTGGGAAGCTTGCACCAGGAGTCCTGCGTGGTCAGAGCCTGCAGGAGCAGGGAGGAGAGCAGAGGAGCGTCTGGGGAGTATTTGTTCCATATGGAAATACCACATTGCAGTTTTAAAATTCCTTTCCCCTCTTTTAAATCTGACGGTGGTTTTCTCCAGCTAACCCATGGCTATTGCTAGATGAACCTGGGAAGGTTTGGTGCACGCGTGGGTCTGAATGCTGTAAATGCTTGGGGTTGTATGGAACGCAAAGGGAAAGGGCTGAGCAGTGATCATTTGTTTTGTTCTGTTTGCAGAGTGCTTTGCATGCCATGCCCTATCCCTAGCCCATTCAGGCACTTGGGTGCTCTTATGCTATTAATGCTAATCATTAACTAACGCATTTTTAGCTTGTAGAAGCTCTGGTGGCAGCTGGTTAGTGTAGGAGTTTGATTATTTCCTTCTTTGAGCAAAACCACAGCTTGGATGAGTTGTGGTGCCTTCCCCCCTTCCTGTCTCTGCAAGGACGCTGCAGGTTCTACAGAAATGAGTGGGACCAGATCCAGGCTGCTCTTGTGATGGCTTTGCAAGCCCTGAGCCAGCCTTGTGAAACCTGCTCCTTTAGCAAAAAGACCACGAGGACACTGCTGTGCTCCTTTGGTCCTGCTGCTCCACTCTGCTGGGTTTCAGAAGCTTAGTGCTGTTTGCATATGGGGAATAGTGGTGAAGACAGGTTATATTTAGAGGAACATCTCTTTGGAAATCTGGTTAACCTCAACAGGGAAGTGGAAGTGATTTTTAGAGTTGTCAGTGGATACAAGGTGCCTTCCCAGTCAGCATGGCTTCACAAGAATGCTTTTCTGTTCCATCCTTCTTCTACAGAAAAGAACTGAACAAACCAGCAAAACAGGCAGCACACATAACCAACCTATTTTTGCCTGTCCCTTTCAGTGTGTGGGTTCTTGCATTACAAATATGCATTTGTACAAATCATCCGATATGGCAGCCTGGTGACGTGGCATCCTTTCCACTGCCCCGTTGGATTACTGGAACACTCCAGCCAGAAGGACCACAGATGATGACTAACATGCTTTTTTTTTTGTAAGAAAAAACTGCTTGTGCTAATTTTTCTGTGCTTTCATGGCTGTCCAGCATATCTCTCAATGACTATCAGCTGTTTAGGGATTTGTGGGCAGCGAAGAACAGACCGTCACACACAGCGGTGAAATGATCTCGATATTTCTATCAGATAGTGCTCAGAGATGAGATTGCTCACCTTGGAATGAAGACCCATGGTCCCTGTGTTGTTGGAAGGCTTTTAACCATTGAGCAACCAAAGCAGTTTGGGTTGCTCCAGTGTTTCAGTCTTGACATACAGGTTGAATATCTCTGAAAAGCCAGCCCTTCATTGAAGCACGATCAGTTGGGTATGATTCAGAATGGAAAGGTGTGCTGTGGGTTTTGTGGGTCAGTCAAGCTGATGTTAAGCTCTTCTTTTCTGGCCTTGATCTCTAGGGCTGTGTTAACTGTTTTTCTGAGAACTACTGTGGTTGAAGCTAAAAACTTGAATCTGGGTCTGAGTTTGGTCAAAGGCTGATGTGCTAACTCCAACTGCACACCAGACCTTCCCCCTGACCCTTGCTGGGCAGGCCACTTACTGGCTTGGAGAAACCATTCTGACTTCGGAAAAACTGAGGCTGAATTGCTGCTGCCTCTTATCATTAGAGCAAGATTTTGGAGCATTTTTTTAGTGTTAGAATGTGTTTGGCTCCTGCTAGGAGTATAACGTTGTGGTAGGAATAGCTGCGTCTTGCTAACGCCAATTTTCCTGTGGTTTCCTTGAGAATTATCTGTAATCCTTGGGCCAGATTCTTTCTGTGTGTGAACTCACCACTCCACTTGTGTTAATGGTACTGTGCCAATTAGCAGTGCTGGCTGGCCTAGCCAGCCAACTCCCACAGCAGCTTGGTGATGGCACAGGCCATTTGGCAGTGCTCAGCCTTGGTGCACATAGGAGCTGGTAGCTGTGCTGGAGAAGAGTCTGATCCCCTCCCTGTCTGTAACCTTCACCCCTTGGTGCAGCCCTATTCCATCCCTGTGAAGCTCAAATTGCTGCTGAAAACACTTAATTCAGAATGTATCTTTGCATGTGGGATGAAGTCTTTGTCTAGCTGTGCTCCTCTTCTTTGGAAAGGGACTCCAATACACAGAAACTAGAAAAGTGTCTTTTATTCTTGGGTGTATGTTTCTGATTAGAGTTGGACGTAAGTATGAATTTCTTTCTTTCTTTCTTTCTTTCTTTCTTTCTTTCTTTCTTTCTTTCTTTCTTTCTTTCTTTCTTTCTTTCTTTCTTTCTTTCTTTCTTTCTTTGCACTCTTTTTGAGGTTAATGTTGCGAGTGGATTTCAAGCTAATGGAACTGAGGCTGTAATTGTGTGGTTCACTGGAGCTGGGCTTGAAGCAATAGAGGCATTTGGTCTCTGCTAACAGATGTTCTTCCCTTGTGGTCCCTAGCTCCTTTGCAGTCTCTCTGTCACCTGCTGCTCCAGTGACTGCAGGCTGTGTGCACTGTCTGTAATGCTGATGCTGGGCTGTGATGTTCAACCATGAGCCGTAGTGTCCAGCACTGAACTGTAGTTGGCTGTGATGTCCAACAGTACACTGTAATTTACATCATTGGACTGTGATGTCCAACATCAGCATTATCAGTTTGCAGCTTGGTCTCCAACTCCAACACTGGAAGAGCTGCTGAAGCTGTGGTATGCACAACTGTCTCTGTTAACAGCTCCCATCCTCCTTGTCAACGAAGTCTTCTTCAGCTGTTGTATCTAAAGAGCTTATAGATCTTGATCATGTGGAGCAGGAAGGGATACAGCTGCCAGTAGAGACGTTTCTCTTGCTGTTGGGGTAATACCTGAAGTACAGGAAAAACAAGATGGAGTTCTCGCTCTGTGTGGTCCAAAACAGATGGTCCTGAGAGTAAATCTGACACTCTGCTGCCTTTATTCTGGGTGAAGAAGGAACCCATGTGATGTGACCTCAGACCCACCAGCAACTGAATAGAATCAGGTCGTGCTGGCTGCTCAGGGGAGCTGGGACTGCTTTCAGGTGCCATTTGCTGATTTTGGCCCATCCCTTTCTAACACAATGCTTGTTTGGTTTGGATTCCTTTATTACCTTCTGGGTTACATCCTCCATTGCTTGTCCTCGCCCCGCGGTGTCTCTTGATGAAGGAAATTAGTCGCTTGTTCTTTGATTTCTACGTGGTATCAATGTAGTGACATGGATCACTTACCATGAGGAGAAAACAAATTTCAACAGGCCTGTCTTGTTACTATTACATGTACATTTTATTGGGAATAGTTGGAAAAGTTGGGGATAGCTGGGACAACTAGTTGGAATAGTTGGAAAGTTTGGGATTTATCACGACAAAACTCTGATTTATTTTGGAGAATTTACATGTTGATTGCATTGCTGTTGTATGTCTCTGACACCGCTGACATCTTCTAAGTGCTGGTCTCAGATTCAGCCAAGTCAACAAGAAAGGTTGTGCTGTAGTACAGACAGTTTGCCCAGATACGTCAGCTTCAGTCTCTCAATACAGGAATGCTTTACACCCATGGTGTGTTATGTCAGCAGCTGCAGAAGCACAAAGCAGGAGAACACAGCTTGTATTTACTGTCTGGAGTGATTTAGTGGGCACGCTGGTGAAGGGTTGATGGCTGGTCTAGATGATCTTAGTTGCCTTGAGTCAACCATAATGATTCAACGATTTGCACATGAGCTTGCCTGAGATCTCACTTGCACTGACTTGGCCCTGTTGGAGCAGTTTTGGTTTCAGTAGTTGTGTCAGAGCACCCAGTCCAGCCCAGTGTGCCTACAGTGCTGCTGTGTGCCAGGTGGTCCCAGCCTGCAGGTCTGGAGGGGGTAAGTCCTTGATGATAAAATGTGAAAGCCTACTGCTCAGCCTCTGAGCCAAGGTGAGGCTGAGCTCTGAGCAAGTGATGGTGCTGCGCTGCTGTCACACATCTGCCAGGCTGTATGAACTGTTCTTGGATGCACCTATTTTAGCTGTTGGACTCTTCCAGTTTGAAGTCATTCCACTGGAGTGTGGGAAAGCATTCCAAATTTCAACCAAATGAAGCACATTTCATTATGTTTCTTAGTCCAGTGCACTACATTAAATTTATATGATGGCCTGAGGGCACTTGAACTGTGTTAAGAGGGAAGACTCATAGACACCACGTCTGGGGTGGAAAGCATTGATTTTTGTCTCATAGCCCCACGGTCCCAAAGTGGGGCTCATCCTGCGGCTCCCACACTATAAATAGAGATAACCCTGGAATGCTGTTAGTGTGCTGATGCTCCAGTCCTGCCCACATCACTGGCTTCCTGGCAGCCTGCTCAGAGCAGCATATTTTTAGCTTTCTCGTTTTTTGACAGAGCTTCTCTTCCATCTTGCTGGCCTGCCAGCATTCCCTGTTGCTTATTATCAGCTTTCCAGGGCTGTCTGGATGCTCTCTTGGTGGAGGGGCCATGCTGCATCATGAGCTGGGGCTGCACAGTGCTGCCTCCTCCTTCCAGATTTGTTGTTGAGGTGCTGGACAGCCTGGATGTACTGTCACTTGGCTCCTTATTTCTCCTTCTGTTGGAAGGGGATTATTATTCATTATTATGTATTATTAATACTGTGTGACGCAAGGGTTGGAGCACCGGCTGTTGGAACAAACTTCCTTCTAACCCCACCTTCAATACAGATCAGTTTATCCTGCCCACCTTTTTGCTTACATATTTAAAAGGATTGCAGACAGCATTGGCAGCGTAGATAACAGTCCTCTCAGAAGTGTTTGCCCAGAGGTACTGCTCAGCTGTGCATGGGTGCTGCAGCGGTGCCGCGTGGACGCTCCAAGCCGTGTGTGTGTTTTTCCACTGCTGGAGGGAATGAAGCCCATTTCCTATGTGTGATCCTGTCCAAGCTTGTAAGCTCCTCACTTCCATCCTGCTCTGCCGCAGACTGGATGAAGCCTTTGAACGTGAAAGGATGTATTTAACCAGCTCAACGTGGTTGCATATCTGCCTTCCTCAGTGTGCCACCCATCAGGGATGTTTTTCTCTGGGTATTGAGCAATTTCTAAAGCCAGGTTTCAGTGCAGCATCTTGCATGTGCACGTACAGGGCAGAGGTGTCGTTTCTCTGTGCCAGGACCTGGGTGATGTGTGTCTGGAGAAGGGGCACTCAGAGCCCTGCTGAGCACAGGAATTGTGCCTTTTCCCTCTTTGCCAGAGAAGAAAAAGACATTTGAGGGTGGAATAGTTAAGAAAAAAAAAATCAGGGACTGTGGTTGAAAGGAAAAATATGATGTTGGTTGCAAGTTTTTATGCTGATTATAGTGCATGAGCCCTTGTCTCTGTGTCAGTGATGGGCTGTATGGGCTGAGCATTGTGCAGAGCAGCACAGCACCCAGGGCTGCCCTGTGCCACCACGGCTCCCTGGGAGCAGCCCTGCAGTTCAGCCGCGTGGCTTTGTAGGCACAGAGGCTTTTTATGTTGAAAGAAGGAAGGCAGGGAGAAAATACACACACATATGCCTACACACAAGCAGAAGTTTCTGAGCATGAGGAGTTTTTTCCATGTCGAGTTGCCAGGCAGTGCTTTTCCCTTCCCTCCCTCCATCCCAGGCTCACTGCTATGGACATTTTCCTGCCTTTTATTCTTTTTTTTCCCTCTTTTGTGTATGATGCAAACTCCTACAGCTGACGAGATTTGTAGGGTTGAGGCAGTGTTACATACTGCAACAGGGGGATGTGTTGCATCTCATTTTAGTGCTATTTTAATCCTTTTCCTTACTGTCCAACAGATTGGTGAGAAGATACTTGTTTAAAGTCTATCACTTGAAATTAAATAACACCGTCACCAAAAAGAATGAGGAGTCTTTTAGCAGTTTGCAGAGTTGAAATTCCTATCAAAAACATCGGTGTGACCTGTCAGGGTTAGGGCTGAGCTGGGAGCCCACATGGCTGCTGTGTTGTGGAGCCCACCAGCTCACATCCCCGTGCTGGGATGATGGAAGGACCCTGGAGCCCCTGCTCCTCATGCAGAGCCCCCAGAGGGAAATCTCTGTGTGGAGAAATTAGTGTTTGGAGTTGTTCCAGTGCACAGCATCCCACACTGAGGGCTCAGCGTGTGTATTCCTTTCCTGCCCACTTTTGTTGTGCTTTAGGAAGAGAAACTGAGGCACATGCCTCACATGTGTCCCTTGGCTCATGCAAACCTTCTTCTTGCTGTAGGAATCACCCGGACCTCCAGTGGGAGACTGCGCAGGCTCAGCGACCAGACCAGCCCCAGTGAGTTGCATGGCTCTTTCTTTTTTGAAACATCCTCATCCAATAAAAACCAAAACCAATTAACAACAAATGCAGCCAGCCAATTAACAACAAAAGGGTCGGGAGAACGGATGGAGTAACTCCTGGGAAATGCAGCTCCCGCCTCCTACAAGGGAAGGCTCCTGATAAATGCAGAGCTCTCTGAGCAGTAGCAGCAGAGCAGCATTTATATAAAAGAGAGCCGTATATGTAAAATAACTGTGAAAAGGGAGAACGGTGTAAAATGAAAGATTAATTACTTACTGAATAATGGATCCAGAGAGAATAATTAGAAAAGCCCATCTCAGTTCCAAGGGTCTGACAGCAGGTAACAGAAAGCAGGAACGGCCCGAGAGTGAAATACAGCTTTAGTAATTAGCATCTTGTTCTTACTCTCTTTAGCTATTATTTTTTATTGGATGTGGAGATTTATGGATTATACGTGCTTATGACTAAATTTACACTACTAATTGCAGCGTAATGTTTCTGAAGCTGTTTCTGATTCAGAGGGAGGCAGGTGGGAGGGGCTGCTCCTGGGAGGTGTCTGCAGCCTCTGGGAACGCAGCGGAGCAGCTGCAGTGCTTGGGGAGCACCTGAGTCCATCAGCTCTGAGGTTTGCATGCTGGTTGGGCTGCACAGAATTCATAGAACGATTCAGATTGGAAAAGACCTCTCAGATCACCAAGTCCAACCCCAGCCCACCTTCACCATGCCCACCATCTCCCAGTGCCACATCTCCTTGGTTCTTGAACATCTCCAGGGACAGTGACTCCCCCTCCTTCCTGGGCAGCCTGGGCTGATGTTTCACCATTGTTTTAGAGAAGAAATGATTCCTACCATCCAACCTGAGGTACAATCTCTTCTCTGGCATCACCTCATCGTTTTCCCTGGGATGCTGCTTCTCAACTCTGCTTGCAGAGAACCCAGCTTGCTTGCCCCTCATCCAGCACTGACCTCGTTGGGGTTGGGGCTCCATCTGCTCCCATTCCCTTGGTCTCTGTCACTCACAGTTGCTCCCTGTGGGCTCTGTTTGCTATTTCAATTCATCTTCTCAGCCCTCATATCCTGTCTCATCTCCCAGATGGACTTATCCAAACAGTCGTTGTCAGCTTTTCCCTCTGTGCTGGGGGGAGGAGAAAGCCACCCTCAGATGGCTTCCTGGAGCACTGACCTCAACATTCTGCTGTACTGGGGCATGAGCACATGTGGGACGGGGATTAGTCACAAGCATCTGGCTTAGGGTGCACTTAAGGGCTTTTGAAGCTGTGATACTTTCTGCCTGGCCTTCATCAGAAGTACGGACAGGCCCAGAGGTATTGAAGGTATGGCACACACAAGGTGACAGGGAGCATGGCACGCTGTGATGTGTTCCTTGCAGCTCTGGAGCCTCACAGTCGCAGAACCCTGAGATGCTGTGATGTATCAGCAGATGTAAATGTGGTCTGATCAGACTTTTGGCCACAAATTTATATTAGCTGGAAAAATGCACTGTGTTAAAAATCAGCATGGAGTCAGCATTCATCTGGGTGCTGATGGCAGCAGGAGCAGGGAGCTGAGCTGCAGCACAGTGGTAAAAACTGCCTCACAACGTGGCCACTGGTGCAGAAGCTGTGAGTTTTGAACTGAACTGTGTGTTTATCTTCTGTGTGTGCAACAACAAAACTGCAGTTGTAGCCCTCACATCTCATGTTTTCCTATGCATATGTCCAAGGACAGAAAGGGGAATTGGTACAGCTCCAAAGGTAACTGGAGTGTGGAGAATCTAAATTGGAAGACACAGCACATTTGTTCAAGCTTGTTTTCTTTCGACTCTAATTATATACTTTTCCACTTTTTTGGTGAGAGATCTTTTAAATATTTTTTTAAGTTAAAATGAGCAACTCAGTGCTCCATTTTACACTGCAGTAAATATTTATGACTCTATATAACTGCAACTCAATTTCCCCTTGTTTCAGATCCAAATTTCCCCTCTGCACATCTGGCCCTGTACCCAGAAGCTTTTATTCCTGTGCAAGATAAATTGGGACTGGGATGACTGAGCAGTGGCTGTAAATGAAGCATCACAGAAGGGGGTTGTTTTGGGCTCTTTGCCACCCTAAACAAAGAAAGGGATGACATGCATTTCCATAGCCTCTGGCTCTTGGGATCTAGATAGCTGCACAGTCATCCACAGACCATGCATATCCCTGGGACATGCAGTGACACTGGAACCCCAAATCTGGCACTGGCTTCTTTATGGGAACCATTTTTTGATGACTCCTGTTGGTTTTTCTTGTAACTTTGAAGGCAGTTGTGTGGCTTGGCACCCAGCTCAGGAAGCAGCAATTCGGGGAGTTTAGAGCTTCAGTTTTTGTTTTTTGCAGGACTTCTGTGTAGTCCTGAGTAAGCCATTGTGTTGGGACTGATGGATAGCTATCAGAGAGTCTGAGAGCACCCATTTTAAGATGGGAAACATAGGCTTCAAGAAGGAACCCATGTCCCCATAGGATTACAGGGAACTATAATTTCTTTAGGTGGTCTGGCTGTGGGGCTCCAGCTCCCTTTGGGGAGCAGTGCTGTCATGGGGTGCAGCCTTCAGCCAGACCTGGCCTGGGAAAGTGATCGGGTTTGGCACCATCACCCCCCAAGTGAGATGTGAGACCCTGCTGATGAGACTGAGTTCTGTAAGTGCTTTGGAGGCTCTGCTCAGTGAGCAATTGGAAACAAGCAGAGAGAGGGAACTGGGAAGCCCTTTATGAAAGGCTCTGTCAGGGCGCAGTGTTGGCCTCTAAAACACCGCCGTCACCTGATTTTTGGTAGCTTAGGGTAATACTTCTGCAAGGTTAAGAACCGCGCGTTGGAGAAGTTACTCCCATTTTGTTTTCCTATAGCTGAACATGATGGATTTGAAAGAGAGAAATATTTGCTGACATTTGCCATCCGGAGCAGAGCTGTGTTCCCAAGTAGGCAGAGAACAGCCCCGGAGCAGCTGGCGTGGAAGGTATCGGCATCGGGTTCCTCCCGGCCGCCGGCTGTGCTCAGGACTTTGATTTATTTCCAGGCTGCAATTCGAGTTTTGCTAAGAGGAAGGAACTCCCCATTGTAAGGGCAATAGAGGAGGGTCCAAAAAAAGATATATTTACTGATTTAACTGAACCAGCGCATCCCTCCTGCGCAGGTAGATGTGTGTGGGGGGTGGGCGGGGAGAGATACCATCCTGTTGCACTGCTCTTGCACCACTGTTATTTCAGCTCAGGTGCTTTGTTTGTGAGAAACTCCAAAGGGAGAGGAGGGGGACAGGTGCCTCTGCTTTTCCTGTTTCAGCTTTTGTCTCGCTGCTGGGCTGCGTGGAGCAGGGCAGGGGCAAGCTGCCAGGGCAGCTGCAGCCGTGCTCCCATCCTGGGCAGGCGGTGCAGCCCCATCCTGCAGCGTCAGCAGCTGGCTGGAAATCAACCACAGCTTGTCTTGGGGCTTTCTGGAAGCATAATTTAGAGAGGCATAAAGCTCAAGGCCAGCTATCTGGGTTGCATTATGAAGGGGCAGTCATTGATGTCATGAAACCCATCATCAAAGCAGTTGGTTTTATGCTGTTTCAATAATTCTGTTGGGACTCCCTCCAGTCTGCTTGGATTTTGGGTCATCTTGAGCCCCTTGTCCACCCTTTTGGTGATGCCAAGCTCTAATGCCGCTCTAATTTCAGGGCTGTGTAATTAAACAGGCACTCGGCCAATTTTACCTTCTCCTGCTTAAACCTGGTGGTTTCTCTTTGTCAGGAACTGATGTTCTCATTTCACAGAGGGAGACAGAGCAGCAGAGATGCTGTAAGCAGTGCTGTTTGCATTGCCCATTAGTCTCTGAGGCACTGAAATGAGAAACTGTGTGTCCTGGTGGGGGGCTGTGGGCACTAGCTTCTATTGGAGCACTCCAAATTAGTGAACCCTGATGAAGTCAGATGTTGAAGTGAGGATCCCAAATGCTTGCAATGAGTTTCAGGTAAATATGGCAATAGGTCGTGCTGTTTCCATCTCTTGGTTTAGTCTCTTGTCCCGAGGACGACCTCCTCTCTGTGCTCAGTGTCCAAGAGAGCAGCTTTAAAAGGTGAACCAAAATAGTGGCGATAAAAGAAATACCAAAAGCCAGGGGCTCCCTAGCCAAGCGTGCATGATTGCAGTTATGTAAGCTAATTCAGAATGCTATTAAAACTATTAGGTCTCCTGAGTTGTTTTTCCCCAGGGAAATACTGCCAGAACTGACAAATCCCTCCTGCAACTCAGGCGTGGGCTCAGCATAGCCCTCTGCATGCAGCCATGGTACCCCATCCCTGGAGGTGCCCACGGCCAGGTTGGATGGGGCCCTGGGCAACCTGATCTGGTGCCTGGTCTAGTGGTTGGCAGCCCTGCCTGTGGCAGGGGGTTGGAACTGGATGGTCTTTGAGGTCTCTTCCACCCCAAGCCATTCTGTGATACTGTGATGCCTGAGCTTTACCTAGACCTTCAGCCTTGCTGAAATCCTGTCCTGGTTTCCTGTTGGCATGTGAGGACCAAGCTGTGAGTGCAGTGTGCTGCTGGAAGCTGGGGGAACGTGCATCTGGCCATGAGCCAGCAGTGTGCCCTGGTGGCCAAGAAGACCAATGGGATCCTGGGGTGCATTAAAAGGAGCGTGGCCAGCAGGTCGAGGGAGGTGATCCTCTCCCTCTACTCAGCACTCGTGAGGCCTCACCTGAGTATTGTGTCCAGTTCTGGGCTCTCCAGTACAAAAAAGACAGGGATCTTCCAGAGAGAGTCCAGAAGAGGGCTACAAAGATTGATAAAGGGCCCAGAGCACCTTCCCCATGAGGATAGATTGAGAGACCTGGGGCTGTTCAGCCTTGAGAAAAGAAGACTCCTAGATGATTTTATTAATGTTTGTAAACATCTTAAGTGTGGGAATCAAAGGGACATGGCCAACATCTTTTCAGCGGTCTCTGAGGACAGGACAAGGGGAAACAGCCATATAAGTGAGCATAGGAAGTTCCACACCGGTACGTGAAGGAACATCCACAGTGCAGTGATGGAGCACTGGCAAAGGCTGCCCAGAGAGGTGGTGGAGTCTCCTTCCCTGGAGATATTCAGGACCCTCCTGGACACCTACCTGTGCAACCTGCTGTAGGGAGCTGCTCTGCAGGGGTTTTGGACTCAGTAATCTCTGGATGTTCCTTCCAACCCCTAAAACTCTGTGATTCTGATCTCTGTGCTGCGACGTTTTCAACGCAGATTGTGCCTTTCACCTCGGCAGAGCTACAGAAGAGTTCACTCAGGATTTGTGGCCGCAGCCTGGTTGTGTTGGATGTGTCCCTACATGAGGTCATACACATTTCTTCGGGCGGTCTCTGTTCCCCTTTGTTCCCAGCCCCACACTGGGCACACCAGCTGCACAGCTCTCTGTGCCAGCGAGTGTTCCCATGCACACGCACCGCTCATTTCCTCGGGGCTCCTGGTGACAAGCCTGGTGACATGTGTCCTGCCTGTCCTCTTCATCCTGAGCAAGCGGCAAAGGTTGAAGCCAGGTCAGCCTGGAGAGTCCTTTCCGCAGCGGAGCAAATCCATGCACGTGGCTCTGCAGGAAAGCTAAACCCCAGGCAGCAAGAAGTTAAAGTGGGAAAGCTGCTCTGGGCTCAGGTGCTCGGTTTGCTGCACAGACACACGTCCTGTGCTTGCATAATGCAGACATGTGGAGCTGCCTGGGGTGGTCCTGAGGGGATGCCACGTGCTTCAAGTGCAGATGTGCATTAGTTAGAATGCAGGAGGGAGAGCAGGCTGTTGCATGCAAGCTGAGTTAAGGTACAGTGATTCCTTAACTACAAGAACTGAAGGACTGGGGTGCCTTGGCCTGGTTGGGGTGTGCTAACTCCTGCAATGCTGGCTACTTACACTCCTGTGTGTGGTCACATTTATCTCCACCGAATATGTGCATCTCCTCGGGTGTTTTTCTTCCTCATCTTTTTTTGTTGCTGAAACGTCAATTTGCAAATTGCCCTTGGGCATGTTGGCAGAGCTCATGGCTGCTCTGCTTTCCCTCTTCCCTTCCATCGTGGTGTCCCTCATCACGTGGACAGAGGTGAATTCCCCAGCCCTGGCTGCACACCACAGGCATGCTGCGATCCTCCTCAGCCACACATCCGGCGGTGTCTGGCATTTCCCAAAACCCCTAATTGTGCCTTAGGCAGAGAGAACCAATTTGCTCCTTGCTATATTTATCCCGTGCCCAGGACAGGAGCACAGCCCTTCTCTGGGTCACAGCAACCTCTGCTATCCATACAAGCTTGGGGATGAAAGTACGGAGGACGTAAAGCCAGCCGTACCCTGGGCTGTACCCAAAGCAGAATGGCCAGCAGGTCAGGGGGGGGATCTGCCCCTCTGCTCTGTGCTGTGAGACCTCACCTGGAGCACTGCATCCAGATGTGGAGCCCTCAGTACAGAAGAGATTTGGATCTGTTGGAGCACATCCAGAGGAGGACCCCAAAAATGCTCCCAGGGATGGAACATCCCTATGAGGACAGGCTGAGGGCTGGGGCTGTGCAGCCTGGAGAAGGGAGGGCTCTGGGGAGAGCTGAGGGCAGCCTTCAGTATCTCCAGGAGGGCTGAAGGGGATGGACTCTTTATCCAGATCTGTGTGACAGGACAAGGAGAAATGATTGCAAACTAAAAGAAGGAGGATTTAGACTGGATATAAGGAAGAAGGGTGGTGAGGCAGTGGCACAGGTTGCCCAGAGAGGTGATGGTGCCCCATCCCTGCAGACAGCCATGGGCAGGGGACAGGACTCTGAGCACTGATGGAGCTGTGGGTGTCCCCATTCAGTGCAAGGGCTTGGACCAGATGGCCTTTAGGGGTCTCTTCCAACTCCAACCAGGCTATGGTTCTGTGAAACACGGGTGCTCTCTGGGGCTGGGCCAATGGCAGCAAGCAGTCCAGGAAGGTCCTGGAAGATCCTGGAAGAGTTAACGTGCATCAGGAGGGAGCGAGCAGTCCTCCTGCATCGCCTCTCCTTTCGCTCTGCGCTGCCAGCTGCTATTAATACTTCAGCACATGAGTGTTAAAGCGCAAGCAGAGAGCCCGGGGAGGATATGCTCGGGATTTCCGGCAGTTTGAAGCTTTCAGGCAGAGAGTTTGAGAGCCAGCACAGAGGAGAGCTGGAGCAGGGGCTCTTCTTAAAGATACACTCCTCCCTAGTATGCGAGATGTGTGCACTGTTTGAGCACGGACCTGTGTTTTCTCATGTGAAAATACTTCGCTGAATGGCATCTGAGTGGTGAGGAACCTCTTGCACCGTGTCTCCCTGCCCCTCCAGGCCCTGCAACTCTCTGGCACCGCTGTCAGTGCACTTGGAGGCTCTGCTCCCTGCACTGACTTGCAGCACTCGTCCTTCCCAGCTCACTCAGCAGCAGGGCTGGGTTATACACTGCTGCCGGCTCCAAGCCCCATGCAGTGGAATGGCATGACTGCACCTTTAAAGGGAATCTGCAAAATTCGCTTGAGGACTTGAGTCTGGATGAGAGCATCCACCCCGAGGTTTTATGAAATTAAAGTTGAGGTTCATTAGTCATCATTTGGATTCTCTTCACTGGGTGCCTCGTGCCAGTCTGCAGGAATGATCCCTTTGCTTTGCTGCTCCTGATCACTTGGTTCTCAGTGGGTTAAAATTCTCAGGCTGAAGCACGCGTGGTGCCTATCCCTTCTTCCTTTCCATTCACCTTCTTCCTTTCTTGGTACTTCCTGAGTTTTCCCTTCCTCTGCAGCGTCAGCCCGCTTATGGCATAAGGCACACGGCCATGAGGACTGTGGATAGTGGTGAATGCAGAGGACTGGGTTTTGTGCTGCACTGGGTCAGCAGCTCCCCTGGGCTCCTGCTTTGTGTTGGGCACCTTTGCAGTCCTGGGCAGGAAGCGTGGTTTTGTGCTGTGCATGGGAAAGTTTTGCTCATTGTCCCCTCTGTAGTGCTTTAGGCACTACAGAAGGAACAAGCAAAGCATGAATAGGGAATGAGCAGGAATTGGGGAAGGAATCTAAACCTTCCTGCCTAGCAAATAACTCAAGCTCTGACCGCTGGGGATTAGAACCTTCCTAAGGCATGGAGCATCCCGGAGCTGCCACCGCTTCAGCTCTTTCTATCTGTAGGGTTGCTGCTGGCCTGACCGTGCTGCTTGCCAGCTGCCATGCAGCATTTGCTTTGTTCCTCCCTCTGATGACAACAGTGCTCCATCAGCTGCTCCATGGGGAAACAGGCATGTTTGCTGGGATTTCTCACATTGCCACTGGAAAGCAGTGCAAAATAGGTGCAGGCTTTGAGCTCCAAGGTCCCAACAAGGGACCGAGGGCTGCAGCTGGCTTGACTGCTGGCCCCAGGGACAGAGGCTGTGCCCTTACATCTGGCTGAGTGACTCAGGCTGCAGGATGTCAATAGGCACTTGCAGTGGGTGGCACGGGTGGGGGGGGGGGGTGGTTAGCAGCCAGCTCTGCTGCTCAGTGCTCCCCACCTCCCACAGCAGCTCTGTGCTGCTGCTCTTAGGGGATTTTTTTTTACTATATGGCTGCATTTTGGGGCCACGGAGGAGCAACGGTGACCCCCGGGTTTGCAGGGAGCATCCCCACAGCGTGCCCAAAGGCAGGGGACAGGAGGCACAGGGCAGCCCTGCGTTGCAGCCACATCCCCGCTCCCTGCCCTGGCTGATGGCCAAGTGGAAGTTTCCTCAAGGCCGGCCCATCGCATCCCTCCGTCGAGGCTGTGCAGAGGGGACTGCCAAGGCAGAGCAGGGAATCCTCGCCAGGAGCAGGCGTGAAGCTCTCTCGGCGGCTGCAGGGGAGGGTCAACATGTGCAGAGAGCAGCAGCCCCGCGGTGCTGTGCCGGGAGTGAAGTCAGCCTTCATCAGCCGAATAGTTTATGCATGAATCGAAACTTCAGACCTGGCAGGGTGGAGGGAACGCGCAGGAGCTTTGCTCTTCGCAAACGCTCTCGCCAAGGAAGGAGGAGGGGATAGAGGAAATAGCAGCAAAATCAGGCTGGGGAAGCGGGGAGAGGTTGGAGACGCTGGATGAGTCGTTGGCGTTGTTATTGCGAGGAGCCAAGTTCCCTAAGCATCTCCTGGTGGATATTAACGGAGAGCTGCAGAGAGCACAGCACTCCCCTGGACACTCACGAGCTGTGGCTTTAAGACTGTTTCACAGAGGACTTGGGATTTCCACTCTTCCTGCGCCTGGTGGAGTATTTCGGGGAGTTCCAGGATTTTTGGGGTCATGCACCCCCTTTTTCCTTCTTCCTCCTTTCTCTTCCTCCCTTCCTCTTTCTTTTCATTTCAAAGAGACAAAGCTACTTCAGTTTGGAGCACAAACATATGATCAGCACATGGAAATGTGGTAATTTGGATGCATTCATGATTGCAACAGATTGAAGAAATTAGACCAGACAAAGAGCTTTTTTTGGAGGAGGAGGAGGAGGCAAGGCAAGGAGGGAGGGAGAGTGGGTGAAAGAAGGGGACGCCACCGAAAAAAGGGACGGCCGTGACACGCGGATGCTAAATATATCCCATAGTAATGGAGAGGGACCGGATTTCAGGTAGGCTATTGATCTTTAATACGGTCTATTCTGTCTCTGCCCTCCTACCTTTCCAGCAGCTTCTGCACTTTAGGAGGAGCAGCAGCCCCGCTCCGGTGCGCGTTCAGCACATTCCATTATTTATTTATTTTTTGCAACATTTCCTTTTTGCCTTTTTATTTATTTATTTTCTTCCCCTTTTCCCTTCCTCCTGAGCCCTCCAGACAGAAGGTGGTTCCAGCAGAAACCAGGGGGGGAGCGAGTGGGGGAAAAAAGAAACTGCTCTCCGAGTCTGGATCTCATTTGAGTTTCTCTCTCCCCCCCTCTGTTCCCATGTGCCGCGCGGCGCGGGGGGATGAATGCTGAGCCTGTTAGCTCCGAGCTGCCAGTCGGGAAGAGGGAGGAAAAGCGCCGAGCTCTTGGCATGGAGACGCATTTCTGCCCTGAAGGTTGGCTCCTGTGTGTGTGTGTGTGGCTGTGTGCTGTGGTTGAGCTCTCTGCCTGCTCTGTGCTACTGCCTGCCCAGCTGGGATGGATGTGGCCCCCGCTGCTGCCGGGCATCCTACTGCTGCTGCTGCTGCTGCTGCTGCTCACCTGGTGGAGCCTGGGGCACTGGGTGGGCATGGATGGAGGGAAGTGAAAAAGGAGTGAGTCACTCCTGTGCAAATCCTGGTGCATGTCTGAGCGCTTTCACAATGCGCTCTGGGGTGCACCGGTGTCTCAGCAAGCTGCTCCTGCAGCGTGTGCTGGGTGGCCGCGACCGTAACCTTTTCCTCCCAGCAGCAGGGAGATGGGGCAGGCCACACCACGAGGTTCCGTGCATGGGACCAAGGAGGGACAGGGGTTGATGCTAGGAGCCCCAGCGGGATGACACTGTGGGTGTCCATGCTCCGTGCACAGCTGGTGGGCACCAGCCTGCTGCTGGGCGTACCCAGCCCGTTGCCAGGCATCACTGCTAAAGGAAAACCACAGGGATGAGAGGAAACGCTCATCCAGGGTGGAGCGAAACTGTGGCCAGAGAAAGCTGCTGCCATGACCAAACCCCAGGCAGAGCTGCAGGGCCCCGTTCTGGGTGCATGTGGAGGGCCCCACGAAGGGCACTTACCTGGGGAGCACCCACTGCTCCTCACCACTTCTGCAGAGTGAGGCTGACGCCTCCCCGTCCCTCTCTCCATCTCTCTTGTTCACGCTTTCTCCTCTGGTTTGAGCCACTTCAAAGCATTCCTGAGAGCTGCTCCTGGGGCAGAGGCAGTGCTGCAGGCTGGGAAGTCCTTGTCTGCTGTGTGCAGGGCTATGGGGGGGTTGGTGGGCAGCAGAGAGGGTTTGGTCCCATTGCAGTTTGGCCTTATACACCTCCTGCTGTGTTCCCCCTGCAGCCCTAGTTCCCCTGCAAGGGCTTTACACACAGACTGATCACTGGTGTGGTAGTGTGATCTGGGGTTCTTTGTTCCAGAGGAGCAGTGAAGGGGGGTCTCTCCCACCCTTCAGCTGCTGTACACAGCATGAGCCCTCGTGCCCGGGCTGGCTGTCACTGCTCCCAGGAGTGCAGCAGCAGAGGGCAGGAAGACCTTGGGTGAGCATGTCTGTGCAAAGATGCTTATGCTCATCCCTGGGGGTCATGAGTGATGTTTGCAAATTGCCTGTGTCCAAGTGCATACATGTTTCGCTGTCCCTCACTGGAACTGGCTTTTCTGTGAGTGGTGCAGGTGTGGCACCACCAGGGCCGCAGACGGACGCAGCTGAGTGTGACCAGCCCTTACACCAAGGCACTGTGCCCATAGGGCTTGGCACGGTATGGGCACAGGGCCTCCGTGCCCTGCAGGATGGGAGAGCTGTGCCAGCTGTCTCAGCACCATTCCTGATGTGTGGCTCAGCGTGAAAAATGGGATAGGGGGATGGGGGAAGAAGGGCTGTTCCTCCCTGTCCTGATCTGGAGAGGCTGAGGGAGACGTGCAGGAAGATCCTCAGCATGGCAGCGGCAGAGGGGCTGCAGAGAATGTGAAACCCATGCATGAGGACATTGGAAATCAGCTTTAATGAGGTTTTTTTGCACAGAACGTGCACTGTCGCTGGGGAGGAGAGGAGCAGGCAGCAGCTCACCTGATCAGAAAGGTGCCCCTCGCACCCCATGGCCAGGTCAGCACTGCCCCCAGTGCAGCAGCACTCTGGCCTTGGTGACTAAACCGAAACATGACTCAGATGAAAGCAGATCTGTGCAGCGCTGGGGGCTGCGTTCGTCACTGCTCTGGCCCTGAGCATGCTTTTAATTAGTACTCTGCTGTGGGTGGGAAGAGCTGACTCTTGGGCTGACTGTATTGCTGCCGGATGGGGTGAGGGCACCTCGGGGCGGGTGGGAATTGGGCCTTTCTCCTCTTTGAGGGCTGTTTTCCCACAGCTGCTGGAGCTCAGTATGTCCCACGGGGTCTCCTCTGCACAAGGACAGCTCAGGCTTTCCTGAAAAGGAGCAGTGCTCCTGGTCCAGCATCCCATGCTGACAATAAGTGCTTGGGGTGAAGGCACTGAGTGCACGGGTTGATGCTGGCCATGGCAGTGAGGTTTCCCTGCCCTTATAACAAAGCACCAGGCTCCAGTGGTGCCTTTGAGTGCAGGTCTAGGAAACATCATCTCATATAAGCTGATCATTCCTTTGAATCTGGTTAACCCCCCTCTGACACATTTCCACAAGCTAATACTGCTTAAAAAGACAAAAACGAGTTTCCAGGCATCCTGCTCCCATGGTTTGGGGCTGGAGAGCTGTGCTCTGGGACTGCTGTCCCGCTCACATCTGTGTCTGCTCTCTGCCCTTCCAGATGGCTCTGGTGGCAGCGGGGTGCTGCTCGGATGGGGCAGCTTTCCCCAGCAGATGGCTGTTTTCAATAGCCCACAACTTTCTACAAAGCCTTAATTGTTAGTGCCACGGGGCCCTTTTCTTCTTAAAAGAAAAGGAAGAGTCTGGTTGCTGTGTTGGTATAGGGTGGTTTCATGGGAAAGGAAGTACCATCACCCAGGTAAATTATTAACATCACCTTTACAATTGCACGGAGAAGTGATCAGTAGTGATTGTAACACCTGATTGCAACGAGTGGTGTGTGCTAGGCAGGGCCTGGAGCAGCCTGGGAGAGCTGTGTGTGCTGTGAGAAATCTCCTCGACTCCAGAACAAATGCTCTGTAACCCACTGATGATCATTTTGATTGTTGTGACCCCAAACAGGGCCTCCTCCTGGGGAAGGCCCTGGGCTCCCCCAGGCTGCAGCGGTGCCACCGCTGTGTTTGCAGCACGCTCTGTGCCACTCCCAGCCTGCTCCTGGCTGCCTGCTCCCTCCTGGCTGGTGTGTGCATTCCTGCTGTTGTCTAAGCCATGTCAAGGAACAAAGCATTATCCGTTTCCTGATGCCTGCTTTGCATTTGCTGGAATTGCTGCTCATCCCTGTTAAATACAAGCCTGCTGTGGCACACCTCCCACCTGGCTGCACAGTAACTACGTGCCCTGCTGAGCGTGGCTGACCCCATGCAAGATCTGCCCTGCCCCGTGCTCCCCAGCATGGCTCTCAGCCTCCAGCAGCACGATTCCCATGCTGCCAGGCCAAGGGAGGACGGTTCTCATGCAAGTCAGGGCTCTTCCAAGGTCCAGCATACCACAATGCTGAGTAGAAGCAAGTACGTAGTTAGGGAAGTATGTCTGGGTCAACATATGTCTTCTGTTGCCTTAATGAGCTCAGAAGCACAATATCTTTGTCCCGTTGGCTTCTCCACGTGGTGCTTCAGCTGTGTCACGACTTGTCAGGGAGCAGCGATACCTCGTGGCGTGAGCACTGCAGCCCCATTGCAGGGCTGCTCTGAGAGCTGAGAAAACTCAGGTTAAGATTTCATACGGTTGGATTTCATAGCTTCGTATCCTGAGTTGGAAGGGACCCACAAGGGCCATCGAGTCCAACCTGCTCTGCCCCACATTTTCTGTATATCCATTGGAGGGCACACTAACACACTTGGATGCTCCCACTGCCATGGGATTCTGGGGAAGGATCTTCGGGTGTCTGCCTTGTGGCTGGGGCTGAATGGAAATAGCTTTGCAGGTGAACAAAATGAATTTGTTTTACAAGCAATAATCATGCAATAAACCTGAAGGTGGATTTCTATTTGTTTTGCTAAGCCTGATCCACGTCCACGTGAAGTTGGTGCTACATAAACAGCTCCGTGTCAGTTTTGTGATTACATCATAGACCTCATGAACGAAAGCAGTAGTGCTGGCAAATTCTGGGTTCCAGGGAAACGGATGTTTGGAGAGATAAGCGTGGTTCCTGGGCTATGAGATCTGTGGGATTTCCTTTCTGGAAGTGCAGGACGTACTTTTTGCTACTTTCAGATTCTTTTTCTGCCCAGGGCTGCACACTGTGGGCTCTGAGTCCTGGTGCTGGAGCAGTGACTGGCATGGGCGAGGTGCTGGGGCCAGGCAGTGCTGAGCTGGGAATGTTCTGAGAATGGCTCAGCTCCTGTGTTGCTGCAGCACTGCTGGAGAGAGCCCTGCTCCAATTGGAGTCTTTTGGGTACCAACCTGGAGACAAGGTCCTGACATTGTACTGAGATGAAGGGATTTGCTGAGGGGCTGCATGTGTCTCCCACTTCCCAGTGCAGACACGTTTCTTTGACTATGTTTTCCTTTGAGAAGAGGCCATTTAATAGCTTCAGGTAGTCTTTGCAAAACTGGACTCTGTAAAGAGCCCTCCCCCCCCCCCCCCCCCCCCCCGTCCTGAAACTCCCTGCTGCTTCTAGGACCTGAGCAGAAGGGCTGCCTGCAGAAGCCCCTCGGTTGGCTTCACTTTGCATCTGCATTGCTCTGAAGCATGGCTGGGCTCAGGTCCTGGGTTGATTGCAGGATCCCAGTGCAGGTTGCTCCTGGCCAAGTTACCCACGTCCCAGTGAGCTCTGCAGCCGTGTGGCAGCAGGATTGCTCGTTAACCCCCATCAGGATAAAGGATGGCTCACAGAATCATAAATTCACTAAGGCTGGAAAAGACCTCTCAGATCACCAAGCCCACCTCCACCGTGCACACTGACTGCATCTCTCTGTGCCACATCCCCACCGTTCCTGAACACCCCTAGGGACGGTGACTCCATCACTCTCTGGGCAGCCCGTGCCACTGCATCACTGCTCTTTCTGAGAAGGAACTTTTCCTGATATCCAGCCTGACCCTGCCCTGCTGCAGCTTGAGGCCATCACCTCTCATCCTATTGCTGTTCCCTGGGAGCAGAGGCCGACCCCCACCTCAGCACGACCTCCTGCCAGGGAGATGCAGAGAGCAATAAGGTCTCCCTGATCCTCCTCTTCTCCAGACCGCCCCATCCCAGTTCCCTCAGCCACTGCCCATAGGAGAAGTGCTCCGGACCCCTCACTGCTCCATTGCTGCTCTCTGGACACACACTCATCCCATAACCTCCCCGCTTGGCACAGCCCCTCCCCTCCAGAGCCTCTATCCCCGTCCCCACGGGGGTCGGGCTGGCCGCGGGGTGTCCGTGGGGCGGTGGCAGCCACCCGCGCGGGGCCGTTAGGTGGCGGTGTGCGCTGCGCGGCGGTGGCCGGTAGAGCCCGGCGTGGGTCGGGAGTAAAGCCGCAGCCGAAGGGAGTGATGGTGCGGTGCTTCGGAGCTGGGCTCGGGTCCTGCTCGGCCACTGAATGGTTTCGTGTCCTCGTGTAAACCCTCTAACACGTGTGCTCCAGCATCCCGTGTGGAACGCGGGGTAGGTGCTTTCTGCTTTTCGCAGACTGGCACTTCGGGATCCTCTGCTTGACAGCTGTGAGGGGTTTGTCCCTATGGAGCTGGTGCACCTACGTGGGGCAAGGATGGGGCTCCATATGGGGTGAGGAAAATGGCTGGGGCTGGTCCGAGCTGTGAGGTTCGGCACTAGCTGTGCAATGGGCTTAAGACATGAATCTTCCTACTTGGTCCTGTGTTTCATCCACGATAGGGAGCGTGGTCCAAAGAGCAAGGGTATGGGATTTATTTCTGTTGGACTTGATGGCCATCTGATGGTCACCATGGGCAGGGGAGGAGCAGGCAGAGTGCCCATCACATTTGTCACCCTGAGTCTCCTTCCCCTGACCCTATAGCATCACAGCTTTGCTTTCTCGCTGTCCTTTTCCTCGTGGCTTCTCTTGCTTCCTTGAGGTCAAAGGGACTTGGAGTAAGCAAGGCTTGTGGAAATACTTGCCAAGAGGGCTTGTGGTGTACTGGGTTAGGGGCAAAGCAGAGGACCTTAGAGCTGAACTACTGGACATTGAGGCAGGAGCTATTCCGTATATAACATTTCTTTACTGCTTTGCACAAATGAAGTAGAAAACTGCTCAGACCCAGATTTGGCTGCCTAAAAGGGGCTTGTTGCCACCCATATTGGCAGCTGCTCTCCAGGGAAGGCTCCACCTGGAAACAGTCGGGGTTGGGGAGCAGTTGGTTGGTTGTGTTTGGGGTGTTTTGTTTTCCAGAAACCTTCAAAAACCCCCAGTGGGTGGAGAGGGAAAGTGAACTATGGAAATTAATTGTGTGTCTCGTGCTCTGAAATGAAACACACCCTGGGGAAGGCAATATCCTTCACAGGAAGAACAGCAGTGTTGGCCACAGACCAAAAAACCCATCCCTCTGCACTGCCCCATGCACAGGGGCTGAGCACTGCAGCAGTGCTGGGTTCCCTGCAGAAGGGCTGTGCTGGAGCCTGGCTCATGTCATTTTGCTCCTGGGGACGCACGGCCTTTCATCCCATAGTCAGTCCTCAGACTGAGTAAGATCCACTTCTGATGTCCCGTGCTCTCTTCTGTTGCTGCTTCCTTGCCCAGGAGCTGTGTGTGGGTCCATGGCAGCTGCTGTGGCTGTGGCATTGCCAACCACACCAATGCCACACTGGGCTGTATCCCTACCGTTGAAACCATGGCTGTATTTTGGAAAAAGGGAAACTTCCGTGCTTGTAGGGTTTGGAGGCAGCTCAGAATTGGGTCCTTTGTCTGCAGCTGGAGAAGAAACCTGATCTTGTCCAGCACGCAGATGAGGAGCTGAGCATACATGGGAAGGAGCAACTAAGAGTGGGCAATGTGGGGAAAGTTCGGTTGTGCTGGCTTGAAGGGGTGTGAGGAACTGCATGGCTGGAGCTCTGCAGGCTGTTCTGAGCTGGGGGGTGGAAAGATGGAGCACATTTATCTGGAAAACCAGATGTGAGAGGCAGGAGGAGCATCGGAGTGCTTTGCAGCAGTAGGAGTGGGGCTCACACTGAACTTTCCCTTTTTTGGCTTGATGCCCTCCTCCCACTCCTCTCGTTTCCTCCCAGCAGAGCCCAGACCCCAATCCATCGCTGGCAGAGCTCTGCTCCCCTGCTCTGCAAGGAGCCCTCTGCGGAGGGAGGTTTGCTTATGGGGTGATGGTGTGTACTCAGGGAGCGTGAGCCATGTGCAGATAGCATGGTCCTCAGCAGCACTAAGTAACCACCCAAACCCAGCAATGAACAGCTTTTCCTCAGGGGGGTGCCTTGTGCAAGGCTGGGGCTCTCTGGACGGCCACTGGTGCTCTGTTTCTGGCTGGAGCCCCTCTGTGCCCTGACAGCAGCGAGCATTGTGCAATGCCAGTAATGGGAAATCCGGTTCTGTGTCTGAAGTCCCATTCAAAGGCACCTTGGCTGTGCTTGGGACATTCTGGCTGATGGATTTTCCCATGAAATAAAAAGCACTAGCTGTTGACATACAAATGAATCTGAAGTGAAAGCTTTTCCCATCAGATTTTGCTGCTTCTGGCTTAAAACCCTTAGGGCACGGTGGTGTAAAACCAAGGATAGCTTCAGGGGGCAGAAGCTGCCTGAACTCGAGGAGATTGTACTGTGTGTTGAGTCGAACTTCAGAGTGCTGCTCCTCCGAACCAGCGTGTTTTCAGCAACTACCAGTTCAGCATTTCTCTGTCTAGATGCAAAGAAATAGAAATAAACCCACTGCTGGCTTAGGCTGTGGCAGATGTGTGGATAGAAGTTTTGAAACAAGCCTGTCCATCACTTTACCCACCTCCCCGCCCCCCACCCCTTCACAACCCTCTCCATTCATTTTGCATGTACCAAAGGCACCCTGCTCAGGTTTTTCCTCTCCGTGGAAGCGTAGGAGTGGTGTTTATCTCCATGCTGGCAGGCAAAGGAGGATGCCCCACCTCTGGGAGCTCCCGGGGCTGGGTGGAGTGGGGAAGGAGGACATGGGCTTCGAGGATCTGCGTTCTGTGGGCTTGCCTCAAAGCCAGGGCACTCTGAGACATGGAATGTGTTTGGGGCCCTGGGGAAGGAGGGTGACAATATATTTGGGTCATAAATAACGGCCCCTTGCCCTTCTAGGGATTTTTGACACGCTGTGCTTTTCTGACAACAAATAGAGCAAGGGCTGTAATCCTCGGGGGCTCTTCTTGGCTCTCGAGCTGAGACAGCGCTGGCTCCGAGCAGGCTTGGCTGCAAGGAACTCCCAGATCTGGGTGTGAAGATCGGAAGGGAAAGGCAGCACGGCACAGATAATGCATTGTGGGGCGTTTTCATTGCCAGGCTTGGAGATTTTGTTTTCCACAATGTCAGACCATAACCCTTGGCTCTGTGAGGCTGCTGAGCGAAACCTGACTGTCCTAGTGACCTGGCAGTGAGAGGCACCCAAGGGGAGTGCAGACCAAGCACACCCTGGGTGCCTAACAGGTCTGACTGCTGGGGCAGGAAATTCCTCCTTGCGTGCTGATGTGGGCAGGGGGAGCCCTGTTAATGGGAAGAAGATAGGCACCCCATCTGGCTTTGGATGTGGCTGAAAGACAGTTACAGTCTTGTAAACGATGAGACATGAAAAAAGGTCCCCAGCTCTGGGAGCTGTTCAGGAAGCCCCAGCCAGTGTGGACATCCTTACTGTGTCTGGTCTGGGACTATCCTGGCTGGAATAAACCCTATTCACCCCATTACTCACCCTTCTTACACATAGAGCACTGAGACCTTCCCGACAGACCCTGGCCGTGCCTCTCCGTAGGGCTTGTGCCCAGTCCCAGTTGCTGTCTCCTTACAAGATGAGGTTTTTATTTTGCTTTATTCCTTGCCAGCCTTCCTTGAGTTTTGCCAGCTCTTCTCCTTATTAGCTAAAGGCTGCTAGACATAGAAGGAAAGCACTGCATGTAACGTGCCTTTTAAATGCCTAATTCAGGAAAATCGAGGGAATTGTTTGCTAGCAGCACTCTGCACTGCGAGGGGCATGCTGGGGGAGATGGCTGGGGATGGGGATAGGGATGGGGATGGCTTGTCTTCACATTCTTAAGAACACAGATACTCGGCATTTCTGGCGTGCGAGAACGGGGCTGGACTATTGCCTTCTTTAGCTGCTGGAAGCCGTCCAGGCTGCCAGTTCCTGCAAGCTCATCCTGTGGTTTAGTGGATAATACTGATCCTTGTTCAACTCCCACGCTTTTGTGCCTTGCGAGAGGGTAGGGGAGGCTTTGCAGGGCTTGTACACATCCCAGCTGTGGAAAGCAGCATGAGTACTCATTATGCTGTGGAGTGCTTGCTCCATGGTTTTAATAAGACGTTAATTGTTACACAGGGATGACCATGAGAACCATGGCAGGTTGTAGCTGACCAGCATGTCTGCAGGATGGAGGGTGGTGGCTGCAACTGAGGAGCAAAGGCTGTTTCTTTGAACTTAGCAAAGTGTCTTCCCAAGTGCATTTACAGGAGTTCATCTTCTGCTGACATCTCCTTCGCTAGGATGGTGTTGGTGTCAGGACATGGTGCAGGGAGAGATGTGCAGAGGGGTTTCTGCAAGCAAGAGGTGATGTTGTCTTTGGTGCTGGGATGTCCCCTGGGCTCTCTGCCCAAACTGGCTGTAGGGTGCAGCTGCATCCCCCACATCTGCTGCAGAAATGGGACCTAAATTCATATGGGGCTCCCAAAGCTGTGAACACCAAAGCTTTTGGTCACGTCTGACCTGGGATGCAGCAGAATTTGCAAGCGAGCTGTACAGTTCTGCCTGTGCTCCAACTAAATGTGGGGATATGTAGCAGATATATGAGGTGAGCAGACTGAGGTGTGAATGTGGCGGGCAGCAGCCACCGATCATAGGTTAAACATGTGCATGGCAAGAAAGAGGCTTTCTTGGAGCGGACAGAGAGGACTGTTGTTGCTGTGCAGCCATATTCATCACCAGCCCCAATGCTGACATCGTTATCAATGTGTTTATATGAAGCTTGGCTGCAAAACAGCTCATCGTCCTCAAGATTTTCCAAGTGAGTCTGTAGCTTTACTAAATGCTTCTTTTGCTGTGCTGCCAGGAGCTCTCCTGAGGCGGTGAAGGAGGTGTCCTGTGTGGCTGGAGCCATCCCTGGCCCACAGGTCTAATTCCTGTGTGTCTTAATTCTATCTGCAGGCTGGTGTTGACCAGCTGGACACCTTTTTGTTTTAAAGGTCATAGTATGGTTAGAGTTGGAAGGGCCATCTGGCCCCAGACCCTGCACCGAGAGGTGACACCCACAGCTCTGTCAGTGCTCACAGCCCTGTCCCCTGACCTTGACTGTCTGCAGGGATGGGACACCACCACCTCTCTGGGCAACCTGTGCCACTGCCTCACAGCCTGTGATGTAAAAACTTCTTCCTTATATCCAGTCTGTCTGCCTTCTTTTAGTTGGAAACCATTTCCCCTTGTCTAACACAACAGACCCTGCTAAAGACTCTGCCCTCTTCTCTCTTATTGCTCCCCCTGAGATAGTGAGAGGCCTCTCAGCTTTCCCTGGAGCTCTCTCTTCTCCAAGACTGAACAGCCCTATCTCTCTCAGCCTGTCCTTGTAGGGCAGATGTTCCATCCCTGGGAGCATTTTCAGAGGGCATGCAGAAGCAAAACTCAGCTCTGGCTGTTTATTCCCTTGTTTTAATATAAACATCATCTGAATTGGTCTGCCCCATTGTTACATGGCTGGGAATAACAGTATCCCTTCAGCTTACAGAGGCGATGCAGCGTGCAGGCATCCCTCGACTGATTCATTTCTGGGTGTGATGGCAGCAGCCATTCTTCATGGGAAGAGGCATTTGGCCCTGCTCCCTTTTCCCTGCTGGGTCAGGGGTGTGAGCAGAGCCTGGACAGTGTGCAGGTGGAGATAACACAGCCCTGTGGTGTCACTGCATGGGATCCTGCCCAGCCCTGGGCAGGGCTGGACCTCGCAACGGATGGACAGAGCCTTTTCCTGTCCAGAGTTCAGATTGTGACAATACTTTGTGAAGCCAAATGCGAGCTGACACCCGCAGCCATCCCATCCTGCCCAGATGCATGTCCACATGGCAATGTGCTGCTGGAGTGCCTCCAGCCTGCCCTAGCCCTGGGCCCCCAGCTCAGCACCTCCCCAGCATTTCCCCATCCCTCTGATGGGGGTCTGCCTGCGGGGAGCTGCTCTCCCTCCTCGCACTGGGGCAGGGCTGCTCCCCTCCCTGCTCCTGGCTGGCTGTGTGCCGCCTCGCTCAGAGCTGGTGCTCAGCCCCCAGGCCCCTTTCCATCTAGGGCAAATGCTGAGAGGCAGAAGGCTGCTTTTGGCCTGCCTGCACTGATCTCTGCGCTGATTTTGGATCCTCCTTCATAGAGGCTGAAATCCCCCACTTCTCCCACCTGTGTGTGCTAGCTGCCAGGGGGTTCAGGGATGCAGCACAGGGGCTGGCAGCACGGGGGGGAAGTACAAGCTGCCCTGACCTGCCATAGCTCCATGCTCGCTGTCCCTGCGTCCCTTGGCAGAAGGGAGGGGAATTAGAATTAAAGCAAAGATGGACCCTGACCCCGTGCATGGTCTTGCTGCTGGAAGCAGGTTCACTTTGGGTACTCTGCGGTGGGTGAGCCCTCTCTTTCCCATTTGCACTCCTCTAGCCCAGGATCTTGCTACAGGACGATCTTACCTAATTTTGTGTATGCCCATGGCTGAGTTGGCTGCAATCCTTGCAGTGGTGGAGCCACCAGCCACACATCAGTTGCAGGGTGACGTAGGAGGGGCATCAGCAATATGGGAGGCACCTAAATTCTCATCCCTGTGGAGAGGAGAGGAGGTTTTGCAGTGGTTTTGCAGGGGGGTCCTTGTGCCCCACTTCCATTGCTGCTGGCTGGAGGAACAGCAGAGCTGCTGGCAGTACTCAGCCCAGTGTGGATGTGGATCACTGCACCTCCGCTGCAACTTTGGGGCTGCAGATGCTGTGTTCTCCCAGGGGGACTGGTGGCTGTTCCACATCGTTTTCAAAGGAAAGTGATGTTGGCTTTCCCCTCACTCCCCTCCTCCTGCCCTCATTTCCTTCCCCGTCTCAGTGCCGTGCAGGAGCTCCCGGAGGAAGCTGAGTGGGTGTGGGGCTGCAGCTGCTGTGGGAATTGTTCTTATTGAGCTGCTTTTGGGCCACAAAGAATAATAATAATAAAATCTTCGATGGTAAAAAGGGAGAGCAGGGGCGGCTGCTGCCCTGCAGCCTGATCTGCTGTGCTTCCTGGACCTTTGCTGTGAGTTTTTTGGGCTTTTGTGCTACTGCAGATTTCGTTGCATGCCTGAAATATCTCAGAGCCAGGAGAAGTAACCGGGGGCTGGTGCAGGGAGTGAGAGCTGCTGGAAACAGCCCACTGAGAAGCATGGGAGAAGTATTAAGAAAAGCAAGTTTCCTGCCATTAGCTGGTGTGTTTATGGCTGGAAAGTTGGGGGTTGAAAAGGTCATGAGCAGGCAGGCAGCTGAAAGCAGCAGAGGTGTGTGTGCTTACACCTCTCTCTGCCATGGTTACAGGAGAGCCCGGCTGCCATGCATGGGACTGGTGTCCTGGGTGCCGAGCTCCTAATCAGGGATTAATGGGAAATTTTCAGGAATAAGGACTTTGAGGTCCTGCCTGATGCTCACCTCCTCCTTTTCCCATGTAACCACCACGTGGTGGAAGTGGCTGGGGGCTGCTCTGTGCCAGCAGTGGGCACTGTGGTTTCCACTGCAGCCAGGTGCACCCTGCAGCCATGCAGGAGGGCTTTGCAGATGGAAACATGCTGTGCCACAAAGGGTTAAGCTCGTTCTGGGTCAGGCAAGGTTTCTGAAGCCTCTCATTCGTATTAGTATATCGGTGCTGTCAGGCAACGCTGGATTCTCTGCCTGTTTTTAGGATTAAAACGTGGTGATTGATAACTAATATGTGATAATTGAGTTAAGTAGGTTTTCTGCTTGGATCTTGAATGACTGTATTTCCCATTTTCTTAAGAGAGTCTGACTTGAAAATAAATGGAAAGAGCAAAGGTGTTGGGCTGGGGCTGTTGTTACTGTTCAAGGTTCAAACAGATGCAATTCACAGCATGGTTTGAGTCGGGAGAGAGCCTTGAAGTCCATCCCTGCAATGAACAGGAACACCTGATCAGGTGCTCAGAGCCCTGTCCAGACTCACCTTGGGTATCTCCAGGGATGGGGCATCCTTCCCATGAAGGCACTCCCTGTCATTTAACCAACATTGCCTTTCCCTTCCCCTCTGCGCTGGGGACAGCCCGCAGCCCATTGCTGCATTCTGCAAGGAGAAGCTGTGCCCCACCGTGACACCCACGTGGCTTTTTGCCCCTTCATTTTGTGTCCCATCATTGCTCCCATCACTGTTAATATCTTCTCATTTCCAGCCTGCAGCTCTTACTGACCTGCTTACACCATCACTGGGGGTTGGCTTTGGATTCGGTGTTTTTGTTCCCCTGGCAACGGTGATCTCTGCCCGCAGTGCATCCGCCAGTGATGTTTCCAGCAGTGACACCCCACGTCCCCTCCGCCCCCCACTGCTCGTTTCCACTGGGGCTGGGTACCCAGGGTGACCTGAGATTAGCAATTTCCCCTTCACTGCTGAAAGTACCTAATTTGCTGCATCTCAGGAGTGCTCTCACTGTGTCGCATTGGTGGCTTGTGGCCACACTGGGGCCCACAGTGCACTGATGTCCTTCCTGTGGCTTCACTCCTCTCGTGAGCAAAGAGTGTTAAAAGACCTTAGGCACTGCCCTTCAGTCCCTTTTCCAGGTATCAGCCATTCCCGTTTTCCAGCCTCCAGTTCTATTTTCGCACCAGGGGATGAGGTCTGGCTGCCTTTCCTCCACCCAGCAAACCAGTCAATTGTCCAGCAGCCTCAAATCAGCAAACCTATGCTACGATTTTAAGCCTTTCCCATGATGTAGGTTTCCTTCTAAAGGAAGAGATGTGTGACCAGCACTGAAATACGGCCGTCCTCGCTCTGCTTCCTACTTCACTGGAAGCAGGAAGGGTCTTAATCTGGGAAAAAGCATTCTTCATGACAATTCCTGCGTCATCAGCAGGGCTGGGCTCATGTGTCACCCACATGAAAGCACAGGCAGAGGTGATGGGAACGGCGTCTGGGTTTCCTGTCCGTCCCCACAATCCCACAGCACTGTTACCTCCCAGGCAGCACTGCAGCCCGGCCCCGTCCTCCTGCAGCACTCTCACCTACCGGAGGTGGATGCTGTGTGCCTGTTCCCCCACCTGAAAATGGTGCTCACAGAATCACAGAGTATCCCGAGTTGGAAGGGACATGTAACGACCGTTACAGCTTTTCCTGGTGGGTTTTGTGTTGGGGCAGAAGTGTGGAATCTCACAAGCTGCAGGGGGCACGAGTGGAAGGGATTGTCATTGCAACTGCCTTCTCTTCTTTCCATCTTTCTGTCCTTCTTTTCTTCCTTCTCTTTTTTTCCTTTTCTACCTTCCTTTCCTTCCTTCTTCTGCTATTCTTTTTTTCCCCCTTTCTATCTTTCTTTCTTCCTTTCATTCTTTCCTTCTGCTATTCTTTTTTCATTTTTTCCTTTTTAATTTTTCTTTTTCCCCTTTTTTGTTTTTTTCTTCTTTTCATTTTTCCTTTTCCTCTTTTTTTTCTCTTTACTCTTTTTTTTCATTTTCCTTTTTTCCTCTTTTTTCTTTTTTCCCATTTCCCCCTCTTTCCCCTTTCCCTTTTTTCTCTTTTCCCTTTCCTTTTTTTCCTCCTTTTTTAATTTTCTTTCTTAGCAAGGTGTATCATTCCCTCACCTCCCAAATCTGCTTTGTATGGGTTGCTGCACCTTTGATTCTGCACAATTTCAGTTGTCCCACATTGGTGCTGCATGTGTGCCAGGAGCCACAAGCTGAGCAGGGGGTTCATCCACTGCGGGCAGCAAAAAAAGGCACTGGGTTCTCAGTAGAAACATTGGGAGCAGCTAAATACTATTACAAACCACCTATGCAATACTTCTGGTCAGTGAGTCTCATGAGAAGCAGCCAAACTCATACAGAGTTCTGTTTGCTAATTAATGGAGGAGGTGGAAGAGGAGGATGCTGTGGATGAATGACTTGCTATGGTGAGCCAGATCATTTGGTTCTTGCAGCCACGGTGACTCATGGCACCTCGTCTCACCGGGTCTGACGCTCATGACTGCAGCAGATTGTGGGTCTGATAAGAGCTGCTCAGAAAAACCCTGACTTGTAGGAGGAAGAAACTCTGCCAGGAAGAATGCTTTTGTAGCAGCCTTCAAGCAGGCTGCTCAGTGCTGATTAGTATGAGTGGGTAAGAAAGTCCCCTTGCTGCCTCAGCCTGTCCTGGTGAGGGTCCTTCTAATGCTGATGCCTTCCATCTCCTTAGGATGTTCTCTCTCTTTGGGCTTTTTCTCCTTGAGGTGACTTTCTAGGTCTTTTCTGCATTGATGGGCATTGTGGTCCCCCAGACCCAACATCAGGACAGAGGTGGTGACAAGAGCCCAGGTTTCTGCCAGCTCTCATGGCATCATGCTGCTTTCAGCTGGGTATCTACAAGTCAGTGATCAGCAGATCTTGTCAGCTGCATTTTCGGGGACAGGAAACCACTCGGAGGCCAGCAGAGCAACTTTGCAGGAAGCTGACTGTTCATCAGAAGGGCAGAGAGATGGTGGAGAGAAGGGCTAGGCAGTCAGTGATGTGGGCTGGGTAGGACACAAGTTGCTATCATACAGTGGGCAAAGCCATTTTTCTCATCCTCCTTGTGGGGTAAATAACTCCCAAGAATGGTACTTCACAACAAAATAGTACAGATGATAGCATATTTTGAGTAGATCTATATAGATGGGATACGAATAATACAAAAGAGAAGATGGCTCACCTTCAGGATGTCAAGGCTCGCAGGGGACTCCACATAGAAGGGATCTCCGAGAAGAGATCCTTCCCTGGTGGTGGTCAGCCCTTAAATGGGGTTTGGGAGAGGTGCAGCCAGGCTCCGCCCCTTCCACTCACACAGGTATATCACCTCCACCTATGCCCCCATGGCTGACTCGGTGCTCAGCTCAGGTGACCAATCAGTGGTTCAGGCTGTGATTCAGCAGTTCCCATACACTCCTACAGCCAATGGTTTGTGCAGCAGCATCTGGCTAGCAGCCCATCACCACTGCACCACTAAACCACATCACACCGTGCAACATCTACCCTCTTCTGGGTACCTCAGGGACGTTGACCCCACCACCTCCCTGGGCAGCCTGTGCCAATGCATCACCACTCTTCCCAAGAAGAAGTTTTTGCTAATGTCCAGCCTGATGCTGATTGATGAGGAGCTCCAGACACAAACTGCAGAGAACCAGTGGTGCTCCATCCCTGTGGGCTGGGTGCCTGCCTTTCTGGGAGCAGCACTGTAGCGAAACACAAGCTCTTGTGTTCAGGATGCAGCTAGCAAACTCCAAGACCTGGCATTTGCTTCTTAACTGCAGTCTGGATAGGAGAGTGATTTTTTGGTTCCATAAAATCCAAAAGAATCCATAAAATAAAACAGTGTCTGAGTCAGATAAAGGTGCAGAAAGGAGAGAGAAGGGTGTGCTGAGCTCCCCATGCAGAGCTGTGCACTGGGGTGAGCTGTTTACATACCTTCCTGCTTCAAATATTTACTGCAAGAACTCTGGATATTCTTGTTATTCGTGGCTGTTCTTTTCCATCTCATCCTCCCTTTTCTGTGCCTTAGGTGCACATGGGTACAACACTTCCCCTCCTGGCAGCTGCTTTTAATGAACGTGGACTCTTATGGTCAGGATTTCATGCTTCTTGGGGCTCATCTCCAGGTCTGTTGATTCACAAAATCATTAGCGGCACAAGTTAGATCCGTGGTGATAGCGTCGTCCATCCTCACAGAGGGGCACAGCCACTAACCCAAAGTGCCCAAACTCTTCTGCAGAAGATCTCTGAGCTTCCCCACATCTTTCCAAGACCGACCCACAGCACAGGGACACTCACTGTTGTAAATCAACCACACAATCATTATTTTTTCCAATGCTTCACTTCTCATTGCCTCTGGTGGACCCCATCACAGACCCACACTGTTTCCCACGTGGTGTAGTGCAGGGAGGACCACCAATCTCCAGCACTGGGCCTGGAGCTGAACCCCATGGGAGCTGTGGAGGTGGGCAGGCTCTGAACATGATGAACGTGCAGCTCGGTTCTCCCTAACACTCACCCTGAAACTTTCATTATTTTTTTTCCTTTTTTTACACTATTGATTTTTAGTTTGTCTTTCTAATTTTGTCTTTTATTTTATTTTATTTTTTCCATTTTACACTCCCTCTGAATGGCAGTGAACTGGGGATTGATGATCCTTAATAACCCAATCATGGTAGTGCAGCTCCAGCAAAGGGACTCATCACCTGTTTCTACCACAGCAGCTTTTTGCTTTGTGGAGTACCTAAGGTGAAATATTGACATCTACATCTCTGCTTGCTTGGAAAGGATTGTGGATGTGACCTTGCACTTGCCAAGAGAGAAAGAAAACCGCTTTCTCTTGAAAATCAATGCCAGCAGTGTGGGTCAGCCAGCAATGGGTGCCATGGGAGCTGCAGGCTCAGCCCAGCCCAGGCTGGGTCTTGTGCTCTCCTTTAGGAAGCCCAGAACTGCTCTCTGTACAGACAGCATCTCACAACGAGGCGTTGATATTTCTGTGCTCACAGCTGCACAGAGGTGCAAAGCATGCTGCTGTTGTGATGCATCGGTTTCTGTTGAGCGCAGTGAAAGAGCTGAGTGCTTTTTGTGAAAGAGGAGGAAAACCACTGCCCCTACCTTCAGAACACAATACTTCTATATTAAAGATGCATTCTCCAGCCTAGCTAAGCAGTTTTTGTGTTTTAAAATAATGCACTGAAACCGCAAGCTATTAACTGTATGTAAAATCTAGGTCAGGAGTGCTTTCTGCTTAGCTTTGTTATTATTATTTTTGCCCTGCAATTTTTGGAGTCTGGGAAAATGGTGCCATTGGTTTTGTGTTCTGGGTCACATGTGCTACTGGGAAGCCTGTGGTGTTCACAGACTGGAAGCGGGAGGGCCGTACAATTAAAAGTACAGCAGAAGTGATGAACATGTGCTTTCTGCAGAAATAGACAGCAACAGTACTTCTATTTTGTGTAATTTATCTCCATGGTTCACCCAAAGCGAGGGGACCTTAAAGACCATCCATTTCCAGCCCCCGCCGTGTGCCGGCTGCCCCCAGCTTGGGCTGCCCAGGCCCCCCACACGGCCTCCGGCACCTCCAGGGATGGGGACACCCACAGCTCCGGGCAGTGCCACGGCCTTCGGGTAAAGGATTTCCTCAAGCGTCAGGAGAGGACGGCTGTAAGAGCGGAACCGAGCGAAGCTCACCGGTCCTTGAGAGCATCCCAGCAATTCGGGTCGGTGAGGCACCCCAGGGACGTCAATGTGAGCGTGCCGTCCCATGCGCACCGAGAGTCCGACGTTGGAAAGGGACCTCCGCAGCGCGCCGCGGCCGGGACCCCGCTCACCCCGGCCCGGCTCGGCTCGGGGCGCGGCGCGGTGACGGGCGCGGGCGGCAGCCAGTGCGCGGCGGGGGCGGGCGGGGCCGGGCCGGGCGGGGCCGGGGCACTGCTGCGGGCCCGGGGCCGCGGGAGGCGGCGGCTGCCGCTCTCCCTCCGCCATTCATTCGGCCGCAGCGGCGGCGGCAGCGCTGAGCGCCTGACCCCGCTATGGCCGACCCGGCCGTCAACGCGCACCTGGAGGGCATCATCTCCGACTTCGAAGGTGGGTGGGGGGCTGCAGAGCTGCTCGGCGCGAGAGGGGGGGGGGGAGGGGATGGAGATGGAGATGATAGATGTTGGGCTGTCTGTCGGACGACTCTGCAAGCTTTTGGGTGCGTAGAGCGGGTGGGGGATTCCTTCCCTCCTCCCCCTTCCCCCCATCCCAGCTGTGCGGGGCAGAGATGGGTGAGGCTCTGCCCCGGCTCTTTTGTCTGCGGCAGACTCGCCCCGTCTCCGTCTGCTAACGCAGGATCGTACGGGACGTTTTTCTCTGCTGCGTTTTCCGAGTTGGTTTACGCAGATTTGCAGCCGAAAACGCGGCTGTGACGCAGCGAAAAGTTTGTGAGTCCCCAGGTACCGGCCCTCCTGTGGATTCCCAGATTCTGGAGGCGAGCACAACCTCAAAGCAGCCATGAAGTAGATAATGAACCCAAGTTTGAAAAATATCCCTAACGAGAGCTGCCCTAAAAAGCTCTGCATTTGTCGGGTGCCAGAGCTCCAGCTGCCCCGCAGCGCTGCGCGGCTCGGTGCTGGGGGTCCCCTTACGGGCTGTGCTTGGAGGGATGGCTAGATGCTTTCCCCTGGACGCCCGCTGGCTTTCCAGGGAAGGGAGAACGTGAGCAAAGAGGGAGCGTGCCGCTGCCCGCTGGGTGCGTGCTTCCAGAGAGGCTTTGGGGACGTGTCCGAAAAGCGGCCATTGAGAAGTGGTTCGGGGGAGCTCATCTCCCCGAGCGGGGCTTTGGAAAAGCAGCAGCGTCCCCGCACTCGGCGTCCTGGCGGTGCCCCAAGCTCAGCTCCGTGCAGCGGTTTTTAGAAGGGGAAAAAAAAAAAAAAAAAAGAAATAGTAGAGATCTGGAGGCTGTGATGAAAGCTTATCCAGCCGCTGTGTGCGCTGCTATAGGCTGAGAGAACTTCACCGCCTCCTGGTGAACTCATTCTTGCATTCTGCGAAGGAGCAAAGTATTGTTTTTCCTGCTGGGAAGCCGAAAGCCCCTCGGTTCCTCTTCCAGGTCGGGCAGGAAACGGCTGGCAGGGCTGGGGGCTCAGCGGGCTGCCCTGGGCTCTGCGGTGCCGTCACCCCAAGCTGCAGCCCCATCTCTGCACCTTCTGTGCATCCCCTGGGCTCCCTTCCGCAGGCAGAGCGGGGGTGGAGAGTGAGCAGGCCGAGGGAAGCCACATCCTGCAGCAGGGCTGGGGCTGAGGGAATTGGGGCATGGAGCAGCCCAAACGCGATGTGGGTCGGTGGTACTGCGCTCACGGGTGCATCTGTGAGTGCCCTTCAGGGGGCTGGGAGCTTCCTCCGTGCTCGTGTGGTCTCAGCCCTTTCTTTTTTGCCTGCCTCACTGTATTTAAATCCCCGAGGAATGAGAAACCCCAGGGAGCCTCGAGGCTGCTTGCTCAGGGCTGTATGTGTCCTTCAGAGGCACTCTAGTGCCCTTCCTCAGCCCCTGGAGCTCTGTGGTCCCTTCCCTATGGCATGGAGAGCTGCAGGAGCCTTGCCCTTCAGCAGGGATCGAGGCTGTGTTTCTCAATTTAATTAATTCTTTGGGTTGCACAGCAGCTTCCCAAGAGCAAGGCAATTAGTTTTTGGCCTGTAGGGCTGTAGATGCAGTATTTGTGTCTGCTGGGCGAGTATCTTCAACCTGCAGCCAAGCAGGAAGGATCAGCCAAAAATACCATGCGGCAGCAGCACCAGGCTGCTGGCAGCCAGAGCCCTCTGTGCTCCTGAACCACCTTGCCCCTGCCTGCTTTCCTCCCAGCATCTCTGCCCCATGGATGGCTGGGACTGCTGGCTTACAGCAGGCAGTGGTTTTGGGGCCGGGCTGTGGGCTGGAGCTGTCACCCTCAGCTCTATAGAGGGGGCAGAGGCCCTTCTGGAGTACTGAGGGATAACAGTTATAGTTCAGCTTCTAAATCAAAGCAGTGTTTGAGAGGGGAGTGTAGCACGGCAGGGTGTGTCCTTCTGTGTGTGATGGGGCATCCAGGCACCCGCATGCCCACCAGGTGCCACAGCACAGGCACCGCTCCTGTTCCTTTGACTGGCAAGTTTCCTCACTTCATCTGGAGGAGAGCAGCACGTGGTCCTGCAGTTTGTCAGTGTTTGCAGAACTCGTCGGTTCTGGGTTTATGGATTTTGGCTGATCTTCAGCAGCATCACCAGTTCAGCGCTGCGGGGCCCTGTCCCTGCCGCAGTTATCATCTGGGCCGTGGCACGCTGCGTGTGTTGTGTGAAGCCCAAACCATCCTTATCCCACTGGGGCTGAGCGATGCTGCAGTGTGGGTCTGTGTGGCTGCAGTGCTCCTGGTGGGACTGAGCAGAGGGGAGGTGCACCCTGCTCACAGCGTTTCGTTGCTGCGGTCCTCCTGCGGTGTGCACACGGGACCTGCTGCCTAGTTCCCAAGGGAGGGACAAGAGCCCATCCCTAGCCCACCCATCGGGGAGCACAGCCCCTGGAGGAGCTGAGCCTCCTGCTGCTGGAAATGGCTCACAGCGAGCTCTTTGCCAGGGCTGTCAGTTAACACCAAATCTGTTTCCTTGTAGTGATGTTGAAACACAACATTTCCTAGCGGATACAATCTGCTAACAGCAGTGCGGGGCCCTGGCTGCCAAAATCACAGGGTAGCGTGGTGGGCTTGGAGGCAACTTCCATGGCTGGAGCATGGGGAGGACGTGGAGGCTGCAGCTCCGACAACACCGGGCAGCCTTGGGGGGGTGAGGGGTGACCCTGCTGTGCAGCTGCTGCCCCGCTGCTAATATTAGCTGCAGCAGAGGAGCGGCCGCAGCGCTCTGCGGGTGATGTGCCCTGAGCACAGTCCCATGTGGAGCCCAGGGAGGGGATGGTTCGTGTTTCCCTGCGCGTCCCTCCCGATCTGCGGCTTTGCAGGGCGAGCTCTCGCGGGGCTGTGTGACAAATGGTGTGCGAGGCTCAATGCCTGGAAAAGGAAATGCAGAAAGCTTTATCAGATCCCATCTCAGATCGTTGCAGCCCTAGGAGTGAAGCGAAGCTCCTGAACTCCAATTGTTGTATTTCCTGGGCTGTCCCAAAAACCTCGCGCTGTGGCCGATCCCATCTGACCCTCCTTCATCTCCGTCTGCTCATGGCTGCGTTGCTCCCAGATGTCCTCGTGGCTCTGGGATGTGGTGGGCTAAGCTTTGCTGAGAGTTTTCTCTCTTTTCTGTTCTTCCCATCCAAGTTTCTGAGCCCAGATGGGATGGATGGGAGCTCCCTGCAAGCCTTTGTGTTGATATGGGGAGGGTGCTGGTGGAAGGCAGGAGCCGTGTTGTCTCCGGCACGAGTGGTCTTTCATGTGCCAAGAGGAAAAATTGCCTCTGCCTGGATCCAACAGCAGAGATCTGCAGTTGTGGGTTGTTTTTTCCTTGTGTATATTTAGTTCCTTGGGAATACAGAGATTGTGAGGGAGTAAGAAAGGGGAAGCATGGGATGTAGATCTCTCTGTTCACATGAGCTGGGCTCTAGGGACAGTCTCTGGCCTGTGGTAAGACATAGGATCACCCAGGGATTGGTGTTTAGAGCCATCAGATGCAGGGGGGGCTGGGCTGTGTGTCCTTAAGGATGGGCAACCACTGCAGCATGGAGCAGAGTGTCCTTGGCTCTGCATTGTCTTCCAGTGCTGGTGCTACTGGCGAGCTCTTGCTGTGCTGTTGAGCGCTGTCTTGGGCAAACTGTCCCTAACCTTTGAAAGGTTCCCTTATAATCAGAACATGGGTGAGTCTTTGCACCAGGGCCAGGGTACAGCTTTGGCTGTGCCAGCATTCTGCTGGTGCCTGGGTTCCTCCTTTTCCAAGTGCTTGCTGCATTTGAGGTCCGGGCCTATATCTCTTTGCTAACAAATGCTTGCTGCAGCTTGAGAGTTCTGCCACCTCCCTTGTCCTGCACCTGCACTGTTGGCTGCTTTCATTCCTGCTTGGTGGGGTGCTGCTCTGCCCCTTTTCCCAGGAGCCAGAAGCCAGGCAGCTCCACGAATAGCCTGCACTGGGACTTGTCAGAAATCCAAAGGCAATAATGGAAAGCCCGTAATCACTCCAGATATTCATGTTTCTAACTCTGATATTTGATATTTAAGGCAATGTCTCTAGGCAGTACCATTGTAAGGCTTGTTTCCTTTCTTGACCTCCCTCCCTGTGCTGCAGTGAATTCTGCAGTGCACCTTCCTCACTGTTACAGGTGGGTTGGGGAGGCAGCAATGCTGCTGAGTTCAGGATAAGCTTATTTGAAGACTTGGCTCATAGGGCACTGGCAGCTCACACCCGCTGCTGTACTGGTGTCCCTGCTCCCTTCCTGAATGAAGGGCATGGTTAGGAGCAACCCTTGGGCAGCAGGAAGGCTTACTTACTGTGCTCGGCTTATTCCAAAAAGCTGTCCCAGATTGATGAGAGCTCTTGTCTCCTGGCACTGTGACTCAGGCTTTTACTGTGATTGCTTTGCAAGGCTGCTGGCCAGAGCTCAGCCCGTAGGGCTCCTGGGGACATCCAGGCTCATTCTGGGCTCTTTGTGTGCCCAAAGGTGAGACAGCATGGGTGGCAGTACAGTCTGGCGTGCAAGCTGGGTGACACAGTGGGGACATCTCCATGAGTGCTGCTTCTCCTTGGGTGCAGGCATTGTGCATTGCACAACTGCAGGCATTGGCTAGCACTCAGAGCTGGTCCACGTTGAGATGTTCTCTTTTCGTGGAATCATTAAGGCTGGAAAAGATCACTACGTCCAACCCCCACCATACCCACTGACCTTATCCCCCCAGTGCCACATCTCCACATTTTTTTAACACCTCCAAGTTTGGTGAACCCAGCCCCCCCCTGGGCTGACTGTGCCAGTGCATCACCCCTCTTTCTGAGTAGAAATTTTTCCTAATACCCATGCTCCCCAACACTCCTCCCACTGCTGGAGGTGGCAGTCGTGTGACACACTGGGCAACGCCTGCACAGATGACCCCCTCCTCTCACCACTTGTACTCCTTTATCTTCCTCCTCAGCAGCGTTTGAACCAGCATGCTGCAACTCCGCCTATCGTATTATCAAGCTGAGATTGAATCACTTAATGATTGAATCACTTTATCACCCAGTCCCCTGTCACTGGGGCTCTTCGCCCACCAGAGTCACTCTGACGTCCCTTTGAATGCCCGGAGCTGGGACCTGTGACTCATCTCTGAAGGTGTCTGGCCCAGCCGCTCAGTGCTGTGGTTTCCTAAAGCCAGCTGTGCAGGGGCCGTACTCACTCTTAACCCTTCGCAGCCGTGGTACCCTGCAAGGCAGCACTGAGGCTGATTTGGGGTCTGCAAGTCCATCTGCGTCATCATTTTGCCTTCTAGGCAGTAATTGTAAAGCATTTTGGAAACATTAGTGAACTAAACCAAATCTGCTCCGTCCCCTGGGAGGCAGAGAAGATTTATTTCCTGCTTCTCTCTCCCTTTATGAAAGGAAACTGGAGCACAGACGGGAGGCAAAAGCTGTGCAGAGAGCAGTTCAGAGCCACTAATGCAGCCTGTGGGGTACGGGGTACACCCTGTGCTGCATGGGGTTGTCTGTGTGGACACACAAGGGATATAAGGGACATAAAATATACTGGTGTGATCTGGAAGCATTTTGCTGAGAGTTAGTGGTTATATAAGCCGAAGTGTAACAGAGAATCAAAGCTAAAACCTTTCTACAGCTCCATTATAGGGACTGGAAATCTGAGATTTTGACTTAATCTGTGCATGGGTTGTTTGTTTTGTTCTTGCTTCCAACTTTGCTGTTGTGCTGCCATTGCTGCTGGATGGCTGGGTTTGCTGCATTGCTCTGAGGCTCTCTTTGTAATCTGCTGAATAGGAGCGAAATACTGCTTGAACAGCTTTGCTCATGTCAGAGCTCTGACTTGCATTTAGCCACAAATTTCCTCCATAATTCAGCTCTTGTTAGGGGTTGCACAGTTCACGGAGCACTGCATGGTGACAGCGTGGTGCCTGCATTATCCTACGTGCAATCTCTGTGTCAGAACATGAAATCTATTGAATAACTTCTTACTGATGCTGTAGTGAAGTCGGAAAAAGGATTTGTGTGCACATAAACTATTCACAACAGCAGATCATCATTCCATACACATTCTCCTCCTGCAGGAGCTGTAGGGTTTATTCACAGCATCAGTATGGCCTATGGGTACACGAGGAATATCGTGCTTGTTCCTGTAGCTGCAGCATCTCATGCCTTTCATTTGCCCAGGGAGGTGGTGAACATCCCATCCCTGGAAACATTTAAGGTTGGGCTGGATGGAGCTCTGAGCACCTGATGAAGCTGTAGATGTTGGATAGGTTGGACGTTAGGAACAATTTCTTCTCAGAGAGGGTGGTGATGCATTGGCACAGGCTGCCCAGGGAGGTGGGGGAGTCACCATCCCCAGAGCTGTCTGAGAATCACAGAGATATGGCACTGAGGGATGTGGGCACGGTGGGGGTGGACTTGGGTTGGGCTTGCTGATCTGAGAGGTCTTTTTCAACCATAATGACTCTGATTGTATGACCCTGTTCATTGCAGGGGGGTTGGGACCAGATGACCTTTAAGGGTCCCTTCCAACTCAAGCTATTTGATGATTCTATAGGGCATCCATCTTTGCTTTGGATGCTTGCATCAGTCGGCATCAAATGTGGTGCTTTCAGGTAAGCAGCATTACAGTCCAACCCCAGATGTCCCCATGGTGGCACAGGGAACCATCTGAGCTGGAGCTCAACTGCAGGGGGAGCATCCTGCTGCCCAGGACAGGGCTATGGGCAGCTCTGCTGGCCCTGAACAGTTAATGTGTGGGTTTAGGGGGGGGGGGGGTGTACTGAAAGCTGACACCTGCGGCTGCTGCCTCCCCCTTTTTCCTCCCCGGGAACAGGAGGTCGCCATCTGGTAGCAGTTTAGAGAAAGTCAGCGCTCTGAAACGATACCATTGTATCGTGTGAAATGCCGGGACGACTGGCTGCCCTATTCCCATAAGGCTCTTATGTGTCTAAAAACGCAAGGAAAGCTTTCAGTGCTTAAGCAAGCAAGCAAATGTAACCCCTGGGTTACAGAAACCATGTGAGGGGCAGAGGATGTTTAATGGGAAGCAGCGAGCCCGGGGCTCACGTTGCAGAGCAGCTAGCACAGGTCCTGGAAGAACCAGCATCCCTCTCTGTTTATTTTGGTCTCCTCCAGAGCTCTGTGCATAGAGGTTTCCTTGTGTAAAGCATCCCCTTGCCTATTACTTGGGGTGTTCTGTTTAAAAGGAAAAGGGAAGAAAGAAGGAGCAGATGTTGCTCTGCTGACTGCCCCTTCCCACGTGCTGCCCGGAGCTGTGTCATTCCTGGTTCCCAGCGCCCGCAGGGACACATGGAGCCTTTGGGCAGGAGCTGCCGAACCTTTTGTGTCCCCTGGGAGCCCCGAGTCTGGGATCTGTCCCCCTGGAGGAGCAGTAAAGACATGAGCCCTTGGCCCTGCCACTTGTCTGTGCCTCCTCCTCGGGAACCTCTTGGCTGCTGCATGTGCTGCTGAGATGTGAACCAGACCTCTGTCCCAGTGTGCGAGGTCCCTGAAGAGCAGCTCTGACCGCTGGTGCCTGACCACGGCGTGACCGGGAGGGCACAGTGTCAGCATCCCAGTGCCGCAGCACACGGACTGACAGATGAGTGCTTTGCTGCTTCCCTCACCCTGGTCTTGCTCAAGGAGTGCTCAAGCCCAGGATGAGGGCATGTGTTTGGGCATTTCTTGCCCGTGAACATGCCAGCAGCAGGTACAGGCTGCTCGGGGCTGGGACGTGGCTGCGCTTTTCCAGAGCGGAGCTTTGAGTGAGGAGAGAGCACAGGCACCGAAAGGAAATCCTGACACTGGAAGTACAGATTTGCTTTCTTACATGTGTCAAAACATTTTCTGAGGATAAAATTACTTTCCAAAGTGCTGAAGGCCCCTGCACATGCATGTGTTGGCATTCATGTCGGTAGAGGCTTGGCTGCTGAGTTTGGGGCCGGGGATGCAGAGCTGCTGCAGTTGCTGGCGGAGCCCTACAGCAGGTGCTGCCCGTGCTGCCCCGTGTGCCAGGATTAGTGCTGGGGCTGCTCAGAGCTGTGCTGCCAGCTGTCCCTGTAGCACTCTGCTTCCTCGCAAAGGGGATGGCAGCAAGTGGTTTGCAGCCAGGGCATGGAGTCATGGGTAGGTTTGGGTTCGCATCCAAAAGGAAGTGGTCGGCACCTTGTTTTAGGGGATTTCTGGCTTGTGGGATGGGAGCCACTTCTTTCTAGTGGATCGAGCCACGAGCAGCCTGAATTGGGTTGGAGTTGGTTAAAAGGAAACGCGTGGAAATGGCAACACCACTGTGTGTGTACTCCCCACGGGGCAGGCACCCCGAGAGGAAGAGGAGGAAGGGCGATGCTCCGCCTGCTTCCACCTCCACTGTCTCTGGCACCAGCTGGCCGGAGGGGTGGTGAGGCTGGGAAGACCCTGCCAGCACCAGCAGTCCCTGGGAAGGTACCTGAGCAGGGACAGAGCCCTGCAGTGCGGCCGTTCAGCTCTGTGCTCAGCCCTGCCTGTGGGGATGTGGCACTGCAGCCCCAGAGAGACCTGAGCGCTGCCGATGGGACCCAGCACGGCGCAGTGCTGGCCTCGAGCTCCTGTTGTTTTCATTAGTAGGCCAGTTTCATGCAGGAAGCTGGGAGGAGGGTCCTGTGGAGCAGAGGTTGTTTGCTTTCCTTTCTTAGCTCTGAGCAGGACGGGCTATTTTTAAGCTTTTCTCTTTTTTCGAGAGCTGTTTTGCTTCCTGAGGTCCTTTTCTCATTTCTGTGCAAGGAGCAGGAGCAAAGTGATGCCGAGCAGGGTAGCCCTGGGCATTCTGGGGGCTGGTGTCACTGGAGGTGACATCCCAGAACCAGCTGTGGAATGATCACCTGTGCACAGCCCTGTGGGTCAGGCTGGACACAGGGCAATAGCCAAACATGCTGAAGGACAACCCAGGCACCAACATCCCTACACAACCAGCAGTGGGAGATGGATGTCCTGTTCCCAGAGCTGTGGGTGGATGAGCTCTCTTGCTGTCCTTGGGCAGGTCAGGGACTTCCTCTGCAGAGGGAACACCACAGGGGCCCAGGGCTCCTTGTTTTGCTGCTAGAGTCTGTCCAAGCCATTTCCAGCCCTACAGGGGAGTGGTTGCTTTCCCAGCACCCCAGCATTCCCTTGCCACTCAGTGAGCATAGGAAATGATACTTGGATGGTTTATCATGGAATCATTAAAGTTGAAAAAGACCTCTAAGGTCATTGAGTCCAAACCCAACCCATCCCCACTAACCACGGCCCTCCATGCCACATCTGCATGGGTCTTGAACACCTCCAGGCACTGGGCAGCCTCTCAAACAGAGCCTTCTGTGACCCTAATCACAGCTTTGCAGCTCTTCCTTAGACTTTCTGAACCCTTTTTGTGTCTGGGCTTTGACCTTCTTCTCATTTTTGCAGTGGGGCCCAGAAATACTTGGAGAAAAGCCATTTCTGGGTGTTGTATGCAGCCCAGCCCTCTGATAAAGGCTGGGGATGGCTTATTTCCAGGAGCTATGCTGAGGGCCTTGGGCAAAGTTGCCTTGAGCTTGGGGCACTTTTAGGGGCTTGATGTCAATAGGAAGGACTGTGTGTTCCCCGCTGATGATCACTGGTGCCATCTTTGCTTTTGGTGTTGGCAGGTGGACAGAAAGGAGTTGAAATGGCAGAGGTGGCTTACAGCATGAGCCCTGAGGAGCAGCAAGGCTGTTTGACCTGGTAACAAGCTTTTGATACAAAAAGAAATCCCCAAAACAATTGGTATAGGGACATTTCTAGCGGGGTGTTTGCAAAGAAAAGAAGCTTGCCAGTGTTTCCTTTGCTCTCAGGTTCCTTGAGAGCATTTACTTTAACTGTCTGCTCCTGCAGACACATCTGTCATTAGGTAATTAGGCTTCTTTATTGAAGGAAATAAAAAGGAACTGAATAGGCTGGCAGGAGGAGTGATGAGCAGGCTTTAATTGCCCATCATGGACAGAGCTGTGATCGCAGCCATCAGGGAGCTGGCAGCATGTGGCTGTGCTGCATCCCCTTCCTGCAAAGCTCAGCTGGGGCTGGCCTTGAACGTTGTTGGAAACGGACTGGGGAGAATAATGGTGAAAGTGTTATTGGGGATGTGACTGAGAAAGGAAGCAGACAAAAACACTGTGCTGGAGAGCCTGAGCTTGGTGCTTGACAGCTACAGACCTGCCAGATTAACTCTCGGCTTTGGGACTATTTAATATTGGTTAGTTGTTCTTGGAGAGTGATAATTGAGAGGTAGATACAGATCTCTGCTTCACCCTAAACATGTGGAAGTGCAGAACGAGATGGTGGAACAGCCTACCCAAGAAAGTGGTGGAGTCACCGTCCCCGGAGGCATTCAAGAACTGTGGAGATGTGGTACTTAGAAACATGGCTTAGAGGTCGTGGTGGGGATGGGTTGGCAGTTGGACTGGGACTCTGTGCCCGGGTGTTGATCATCGGGGGGGTGTAAATGAGGTGATTGTGTGCCATACCCTGATGGCAGCGTGGGGTTTTTGTGCTCAGGTTGCATGTCCCTGGCACAGCCCATCCCAGGCACTGCTCCCCAGCACTTCCTATGCTGGAGATTGAACAGTGTTTTTGGGTATTCCCCCTAAAAAGGCAAAACAGTCCCAAGCTGCATGTGTCAGCAGCTGTGATCACGATCTGCTGGTGGGGCTGAGCCACAGTGGCTGCCACGTGGACGCTGCCCTGCCCCGCGTGCTGCTGGCAGCTGCAGCAGATGGTTCCCATTCCTGAGCACAGGAGCTGCTCTGCAGCATCCCAGCATATCCCAGGGGCTCATGGCTGCAGGACAAGGGGTACCCGGGTGGCCCTGGAGGGAAAACCGTGCTCAAGTCTCCCTGACACTCCTGGAGTGATCCCAGCATGGCTTTTAAAAGCAAATCTCACCCACAGTGTGCTGTTAGTGGAAAGGATGGGTGGGCTTGTTGTGTCGAGCAGCACAGCTGAGCTCACACTTCCTGGGGAGTGCACAGTGGGGCAGGGAGCATCAGCTGGTGGATGGAGGCTGCCCTTGGGGATGCTCTGTCCCCTCTGTCAGGCTGTGACTTGGAGCCAGTGAGCTGACATCGTCATCCATCAGATTTCCTTGGAAAGATTCCTGGCTCTGGAATCCAGGTCTCCCAGTTTGCCCCTTCCTGCACTGGGGGGTCTCACGTTATTGTTTTTCAATCACTTTCAGCCTTTGGCTCGGGTGATCTCTAAGGACCGTTTTTAAGAATATGAGTTTCTGTGACTGCCACCTTTGTTTTGTTGCTGCTTTATTTGGGTTCAATGCTCTTCTGAGTTTTTCACATTCTGGACTTGGATCTTACTGGAGCAGTCAGCGGGAAGCCGGTGTTTTATCTGAGCATCCTTTGGGTGGGAGAGGTGAAGGAAAGCGTTTGGAACGTTTGGCACTGCACCCCGATGGGCTGGGGGCTGCTCCAGCTTTATGGGGCTGGATTTCCTGCTTCACATTCCAGCTTTGTTTCTGGGTTTGTCCCCAGCCCTCTGTCCCACCCTCTCCCCCCATGTTAAATAGGGTTGTGAATCCCCGTGGCAGAGTGGAGAAGCAGTAATGGAGCCCGTTTCTGGAAGTGTCTCTTGAGATGCTCAGATGGATGGTAACTAAATTCTGAATTCCTCTTAATGTCTTTCAGCTCTGAAAAGATCTTTTGAGGTCGAGGAGGTAGATCAGTCTTCAAATTCCTCCACCCCACAAAGACGGACCCCGAACCCTCTCCTCAGGTCCACCGTGTCCAGCTCCACGCAGAAGTTTCAGGAACTTGGTGCCAGGAACTCGGAGCCATCCGCCAGACATGCAGACCCCACAGCCCAGCGATCCCCCAAGGCCCCTCTGAGAAGGGTGGAGCACTCCGGACCCAAACTGCCCGAGCCGGTGTCCAGAAGAACAGAAATCTCCATTGACATCTCATCCAAGCAGGTGGAGAACTCCACCTCAGGCTTGTCGAGGTTTGGCCTCAAACGAGCAGATGTGCTGGGGCACAAAGCCCCGGAGCCCACCCCACGCAGGACTGAGATCACACTCGGCAAACCCCAGGAGCCGGGGCTGCGGCGGGCGGACGCTCCGGCCTCGAAGATCCCCGAGATGCCCCAGCGCAGAGCGGAGCTGCCCAGCGCTCCCGTGCCCGACGTGGCCACCAAGCGTGTGGAAATTCAGGTAGCCAAGGCTGCCGAGGTGCCAGCCCCGCTGTCACGGCAGGTGGAGAGCATGGAGCACGTGCCGACCCCACAGCCGCCCCAAGCAGAGCCAAAGCCACAGCCGGTGCTGATGGAGAGCCCACCAAAGAGGGAAGAGGGTGAGTATGGCTGCGCTGTGGGTTGGGAGCTTGGAGCTTCCAGCTCAAGCAGTGATGGCTTTCTGAGCTGAGCTTGCGTCTTGTCTCATGTGTCTGCATGCATGGCTGTTACACTCAGTTTTATGTTGGCTGAAAGAGCTGTCAGTTGGAGTAAAACGTGCTCTCAAGCTTATGAGAAATAAAACGAGCAAGTGCCAAAATCCCGGGTGCTTGAGGAAGAAGACACGTGTGCCAGCACAGACCTGCCTGCCTGTGCAGCATCTCGGAAAGCCTCTGACATGCTGGAAAATGTGATGGTTGTGGAGGTGTTGTTGTGATGGGTTGTTGTTTAATGTTGTTGTTTATAGTTGTGGGGCAGAAACAGCCTCTTCATTAGCAGGAGTCAGGGTTGGTGTTTTTTTCCTGCTGGCTGCTGGAGCCAAAGTGTAATAACATCATGGATCAGAGCCAGTATTAAACTGGAGCCCTGCCTTGTATTAGCTGCATCTTGTTTTCGATTAATCCTGTATTAGACATGAAAGCCTGCTGCCCTCCCCCACTGGCTCTCATTTACCCTGCTTAATGTTTTAGAGATTTTTTTTCTTCTAGCCTTTAATTATGTTTCCATTCCTCATCACATGCTTGCTCTCTCCTCCGTGGGGCCGTGGTAGGGAATAGTGCCAGGGTGAGACCCTGGGAGCTCCGTGCCTGCCCTGGGGACTGGCTCCTGTGTTCTTGGATCCTATGAGTAGCTGCTGTCCCAAGCCTTGCTCTGCCATGTGCCTCAGCTCTCTCGCTGCTGCATGGAGCTGGTTTCAGACTGGTCCTACCAAGGAATCATCATCTGCTGCAGGGTGCAGATGTACCCTGCTGCCAGGGTTTGGGGTTTTGGTATGTGTGCACACTCTGGAATTAGATGAGGTGTCCATGCTGGAGCTGGTATTAGAGCTGTGAGACAGGGGTGGGTTTCTCTGAGAGTGAACACGGATGGAAAGAATAGAAGGCTCCAGCAGACTGATGCAGCTCCAGCTGGGCATGGCTGAGGATGGGCAGTGGGCTTGGCCATGGACTCAGCCTGGGCCTCTCTGCCAGGTTCTGTCCCCAGCAGCAATGGGGAAGGAGCCAAGACCTTTGTTTGTACCCAGTGCCTGACCTTGCCCTGTGGGCTGCTGTGAGCTCCCCAAGCTCTGAATGTCAGGCAGCTGGGCGCTTTAAGAGCAGAAGAATATGAGCTGCTGAACACTCCAGCTGCAAGAGTTTGGGGGGGGGGGGGGGGGAAGAGGGGAGAAGGGAGTGCTCTGTGCATCAAAAAGGACTCCAGAAAGTCAGGACAGCTGCTCGGGATGGGTTTTACTGAAGAGCCCGGCTGTCTGGGGGTCTGCCTTACAGAGCAGGGCAGGCTAGTGCTGGTACAAAGGGAGCTTTCAGTCTGAGTACATCTGAGCAGAGCCAGGAAGGGAGGCTGTAGGAGCAGGAAGGGCTCTGGCTCCTTCTCCCTGCTGGTCAGCTCAGGCACACACCCAGACCCCATGTCCATTGCCCACCAGGGAGTGATGGCATCTCCTCGGGGTGCCCAGCAGATGAATGCAGGCTCATTGCTGATGCATCACTGCGGCTCTGGCCCCAGCACAGCCTCTCAGATTATAACGTTTGCTCCCTACTATGCGTGGCCAAGGCTTAGAGCCCTGCTCCTGCTCACTCTGACCCAAGGGATGCTCCTGTGGCACAGACATCCCGGCACCACATGCCTTGCAGCTCTGCCACAAGCAGCTGCACCAGGGATGTGCCAGCAGCCCCCAGCCCCATGCCAGGACACGCAGCCCCCAGCTGCCGGGCTCAGCTGTGCTCTCCTGTGCTGAACCCTGCGTCCCAGAAGAGGTGGCTGGAGGAGGGCCATCTCCCAGACCAGACCTTGAAGGAAAGCAGTGATTGCAGTGTCAAGCTTCATTTGAATAGAAGCAGTAGTTCTCAGGGTGGGAGGAGGGCAGCAGGAGCCCTGGTGGGGCTAAGGAGCAAGAGGTATTGATTCCCACCTCTGTCTGCTCCCTCTGTCTCCTCCTCCCTGAGGTGCATCCCCTGTTCTCTTGCAGGGTTTCATGTTGAGTTTGGGGAACTGATGACAGGAGGGACACAAGATGCCAAATGTGGGGCTGGCTGTGCTCCGTGCTCTGCTGGGCACAGAAACATGTTTTCAGAGGCACGTTGGAAAATTCACAACTTCACTGTTGTTGTTTGAGGGCCTGTGAATACAGTGAGTGTCGCTCTCGATGGTGGCTTGTTCATCTGAGGAAAACATGTTGTTCTGCTGTTGTTCTTTGTGTTTTGCATGTCTGTGGTGACTGGGAGGGAAGAGCAGAGAAGTTCATGCTTTTCATGCCAGCTTTCTGCTCCATTTGTGCTTCCCCCGGACGTGGTCCTGTTTGTGTCTGGGGTTCTGGGATTGCAGAGATGGGTTAAACGGGTCCTGGATGAGAAGGCCCTTCTGACCTGATGGTCCCTCTGGTCACTGCCCATGGCCTCGCTGCCCATGCCTCCCATTGCTGTAGCTAGAAAGGTATTTTGGGGTGGATAGTGCGAGCAGTGGGAGCTGTCACCCAAAGCAGAAGCTCGACTACAGCCACAGAGATGAAGCACATCTCTGCGCTGATCCACAGTGATGGGTAAAGTGTGTGAGATTGCAGCTTTCTTGGAGTTCTCTCCCATCACTGCTCCCTCTGGGACAGCTGTGTGGGTGCCAGGATCCCTGAGATGGCAGCAAGCTCCTCTCTCCTCTCCTGCTGCAGGAAAAGGACAAGGACTTCAGAAGAATGAAGCAATTCAACTTTTCCACTCTTTTTTTCTCCCTAAGGCAAGCTTTGTCCTCAGACTTTTATTTTTCATTTAAAAGCTCCATTAGAGTTAGCTTAAAAAAAAAAAAAAGAAAAAACTTTCCAATCCACAGAACTCCTCGTGAAGGACATCTCCAAGAGCCAGGGACCCACTGCTGGGGGCACAGCCCTGGTTGTCCCTGCACTGATCATCAGGGAACCTTTGTTTGGTGTAGATCTGCAGGGACGATGCTGAACACAGAGGTGGGGTTCAGAGGGACCCGGGAACTGCGAGCACAGCAGCCCTGCCACAATAAAGGGGCCAGGCCTGTGCGGATCAACAGTGAGTAATCATTTCCAGCTCCCTGATCTGCACAGCAATTTAACTGTATGAAGAGATTAAAGCTGCAGGGAAAGGTTTCCTTAAAACCAGCTGACACATTTGGGCTAGATTATGAGTAGTCTTTTTTTTTCTTGCTGTTGTTGTTATTATTTTTAACAGGAAAAGTGCCTACAGCCTGAGATACCAAATGGAGAGGCTGAATGAGAAACACAGAGTCCAAATCCGCGTGCTCGGGGCAGGTGCCAAAAATGAGATAATCTGGAAAACTGGAGTCCTGGAGGAGCAGGGACTTGGAAAGAGAGCATGTGAGGAGCCTGCATGCAGAGAAGATGCTCACGTCCCATCGCAGGGACGTGTGGCCACATGCTGGGTGTCTGCATGGGGATGGCAGCAGTGCATGCTGTCTGTGGCTGTGCAGGGAGCAGCTGGGGCAGCTCATCTGGTCTCTTTGTGGGCTAAATTTGGGGCAGGAAGGAGGCTGGGTGATGTGGTTGTGCCACACTGCTATGCATCCTTGCCCAGCAGGATGTCACTTCCAGTTGTGTGGACTGCTGTTGCCTTCAGCTCTGGTCACTGCCGTGCAAGACCCATTGGGGATGTAAGATTTTCTTTGGAGATGGATGCAAACAAATGGAGAATTCATTGGCCCTCTGGAAGTCCCTGAGGACCTGTAGGAAAAGCAGTGATCTCACCAGTGGAGGTTCATCACGTGAAGCAGTGGATTCCCATCGGAAATGGAACACTTCCCCCTTCCCTGCCCTGCCCCATCTTCTTTGAAGCCAGATGAGAGTGCAGCTGTGACTGTTGAGCATCAGAGAAGTCATGGCCCTTTCCCTTCTCAGCTGGCTCTGCACAGAAGGCCGCACATCCATGCATTTGCTCCCAGAAGCTTGCAGGGACCACTAAAGGCTGAGCTTCCTGGCCCGGGAGAAAGCAACCTGCCATGCCTGGCAGCATCCTGGTGCCAGTGGGGTCTGGGCTGTGAGCCTCATGCAGCTTCAAGGCCCTTTCTGCTGCACCAAACCCTCTGCTGGAGTTGCAAGATGTGCAGCCCTGTCTGGAGGCAGTGGGTGTCGTGCTCGGTGCAGTGCTGTGTTTATCTTGTGGTATCTGTGCATCTGGAGCCCATAGCAGTAGGGCAGGGAGTGTGCACCAGAGCACAACGACTCCTTTGGCATCCTCCAGCTTTCTCACATTTAGGTTAATCATCCTACAGGCTGATAAGACAAATAAAATCCGTTATCTTGACCAAGATAAACCAAAGAGTTTGCTTTGATCTTTTACTGTAAGGGCTGGCCACTCGTTGTGCGGCTTCTCCCTGTTGGTGGGGGGAGGTGATGGTTGCAGTGGCAGTGAACGTTCTGCAGTGGGGGAATAGCTTTCTTCTATGCTATTTCTAGATCTGTGTCCCAGGCTGAGATGTTTCTGTTGGCCTGTGGTTGGGAGGACACCGTAAGCTCGGTACGGCGCCAACGCTATAAACTGTGAGAGGGATTGAGGAACTGAATTGAGATTATATGGAGATTACTTTGTTTTGAGAAGATCAAACATTGTCATGACCAAAACAGATAACTTGACAGCGAGCCAGTTGTGTTCTCTACTCCTCCAGCAAACAAACAGAGCCACAGACACTTTTGCATTGTCCAAGATGTTGCAATGAAGTTGAAGTGAATGTGGCTATAAATGGAAGAAGCAGCTCTTCTTGGATTGCAGCCTGTGCTCTGGCTCCACTGGACCCAGTTTTTCTTCCATCTGTTACAGCTTTTAGAGGAGGGACTTGGGGAGAGGGCTGCTTTCCTTCAGGTTTTGTTGGCTTTTGTTTCATTTGTCTTTGGAACAAGCCTGGGGGTGGAAGTTACCTGGATTTCTGTAGGGTCACACGCAAATATCTCACTTGGTTGACTTTGTTTCACTATATCTTGGCATATGAAGACAGTAAGGAGAAATATTGAGAGATGAGGCTGGACCAAAGGGATGGCTCCAGAGCATCTCACAAACAGCAGAAGTTTGCAGATGTTTATGCATTTGTGAAAAGCAAACAATGTTAACAAGCTGTATGAGGCTGCTGTGACAGCATGGGGCTTTTTGCTTGCTGTCTCCTCCTTCACTTCTCTTGCCTGCAGTTTCTTCTCTTGAAGCAGTGGGTTGTTCTTTGCATAGCAAAGGCAATTTGTATAGCAGGGATCAAAAATTACTAAAACAAAGCATCTTTCAACACCTTGAAGTTCAAAGACTGTTGATGCTTTAGCAAATACAAGCAGGACCTTGGATTTATGCTCTGGCTGTGCAGCCCAAGAAGCTGTGTCCAGGTTGTGTGCGAGCTGGGTGGTCCCTGCAGCCCCTGGATGTTCTCAGAGGTCTGGATCTGCTGAGGTTTCCCATGGTGCAGCTCCAGCACAGCCCCTGGCTTGCGTTCACAAGGGGTGCAGAAATATTTGGTGGGAGCTGAGATCCGAACTCCTTTCACCTCTTTGTGGGTGAGAGCTGTGCAAGGAGTGCTCTCGATGGCTCCTGTGCGTGTGGTTCTGTCCATACGTGCTGAGCGTCCACGTCAGCAAGAGGAATTTTCCCCTTGTATATTATTTCCAGAGAGAGAGGAGAAAAAGGGCTGTGTCCCAGTCCCTTGTTTCCAGCCGTGCTTTACAGCCCCAGCAGACCTGCTCCCCTTGGGTCTGGCTGTTCTGCAAACCTCTTGCTGTGCACAGTTGTTTACTTAAGTGCGTGGGTTAGGCCGTCTGTGATGCTTATCGATGGTGCTTTAACTTTTTATGAAGGCTCTGTCTTCTCCCCTTTGCTCTTCTCTTGCTGTGCACAGAGCTGGGGACACATTCCTTCCTCAAAGAGAAGTTTAATTTGGGTAGACTTCAGCCAACAAAGGTTAGATGGGAATCCCAGAGGGTATGGTGCCTAGGAAGGGATGGCTGCTATGAAAGTTAACAGTAGGTAAGCTTTAAAGCAGCTTTCTTGGTTACAGCTGTGTTGTAGCTCACAGCTCTTAAACTGCTTCTTACTGTTTTACTGAAGTGGTGGTGTCCTCTGAACCCTTCTCCGTAGCTCTGGTGCATGGAAATGCAGGGTGGATCCCTGTAACCAGCTCCTTTGAAGCTAGAAGCTTTGGCGACTCACTTCTTTCAGTTGTGGAAATGAATTTGGGAATTGAGAACCTGAAAACGTTGAGAAGAGGGCTGAAGGCTGGATGGACAGGATCCTGCCCTCACTGTTCACTTGCTTGTCATCTTGGGGGACTCTCTCTACCTGTTCCAGTTTTGTCTTTTGTAATAACAAGCTGGTGAGTGTGGTGAGAGGGCTTGGGTTCAGTCCTTTCTCCACGCAAGAAATGGCACTGGGCTGAGCCCTTCTCGTGGAGGCAGGAGGAGGGCAGCTGCTCTGCACAGCATATGGGATGGTTTTGCAGAAAGCTCCTGCAGCTGTGCTGGAGGAGAGTGAGGATATCGGATGGTTTCTTTATCAAAGCCGTCTCCAGTCCACTCTACTCTTCAATCTGCTTTCTCCTAAATTTAAATATCAGCTGGTGCCCTCTAGAAGCCCATGTGTCAAGTCATTTATTTTCCTTTTTCTGTGTATTTCCTTACGTGATAGAAGCCAAGGATCTCCTTAGGGCTGAAGTTAAGTCCTTTGTGGTCATGCCATGTCCCTGCGCAGGGCACTGTGCTGTCCCCTGGAGCCCCAGGCTTCTTTCTTCCAGTGCTCTGAGGTTACATGACTCACTGAGGTTTGCAGCACAGGGAAAGTGGTAAATTCTCAAACTTGCAGTGAAAAGCATGGGAAAGGAACCCAGGTGCACTCAAAAGTGCTGAAAAATCAGAGCAGAAGAAAAAAAAAAAGCCATGGAGGTGAAAAACGGAGATTTGGAAGGTAACCTTTGGAAGTGTGCAAATGGGAGGGATGGATGCTACTCCTGGTTTGTGAGCAGTGGGCACTGCTGGTGCTGAGGATGGTGGAGCAGGCATTGGTGTGAGCAGTTTGGGATGCTCTGCCCCAGGTCCTCCCGTTTCCATCCTGTGGAGATAGGAAGGAGAACGGAGATTACATTGGAGTTATCCAGATCTGCCCTGAGAAAAAATGGAGTCTATTTGAGCAGCATTTCTGATAAAATATAATTGTTTAGACAAACTCTGGCTGAACTCACTTCCTCCTGCAGCCCAACACGCTGATAAAACGAGGGTGGAAGTGGGAGGCCGAGTTCAGCCGCTGCTGAGCCCTTCCTTGGGATCCTCACCCCCCACCCCGAGGTCCCCATGTGCCCCTTCTCGTGGCCTCGGAGGAGCCAAGAGGGCGGCAGGGACAGCTGTGGGCACGGGCTGGGATGTGGCAATGAGGATGCTTGTGTTGGAGGTCTCTGTGTTGTGGAGTGGGATGAAATGTGAGCTCTTGCCCTAATGCCGGTGTTCCTAAGGGAAGCTGTCCTCCCTGCCCTATTTTGGGTAGCAAATGGAAGTTAATTAGCAGCGTAGGAGCGCATGCCCTGGGATTGGGAGGTGAAGGGTTCCTGCACAGCCCCGAGGGAGCACTGGGATTTCCTCTCTGCTTTGTTTCCTGGGCTGAACCATCTTACAGAGGCCAACTTAAATGGATCAGGCCTTGGGGCTTTGCCGTGCCTCCACCTGGGGGAGCAGGAGTAGCTGCTTTGGGGTTACCTCAGCCTCCTACAAGCAGGTCTGTGGGATGCTCGCTGCAACAGTGAGCAAAACCAAAGCCATCGTTAGGGCTTCGTTGGAAGGGCAAAGTTGGGGAAGCCTCGAGTCATGGCTGCAGAGCCCAGGGGAACAGTGCTGTGACTTTGTGCTGGGGAACATTGCACTGTCCCTTGGGACACAGACAGGCAGAGAATGTTCAGTTTGTTTTTCCTCCTCATTTTCAGACATGCAGAAGTGATTTTTCTCTTTCATTACCGCTGTTGCTGCTCTGCGGTGTAGGGCACAGGGTAGGCTTCAGAGGCTGAATTCTCCCTAGAAAAGCCCCTCCTCTGCTTTCACAGCTCCAGCTGCCAGGTCTGGTTTGCAAACAATTTGCAGAGGCCCAAATATTTGTGGGGCGAAGCAGCGCCTGCAGGAAATGGCCGCAGTTTCCGGCTCTGGAGTGGTGTGAGCACTGGGACAGCGCGGGGCGATGCAGGACAGCCCGCATCTGGAGAGTGGACCTGAGAGCCGTGCAGGGAAAAATGGGCAGACTGTGCCCTGCTCTGCTGGGTTTGGCTTTTGTGGGGAGAAAAGCGTTGGCGGAATGATGAAATTCAGAAAATGAAGGGGTTTTGCATCAGAATGGGAAGGCGCTGATTTCTGATGAAATGTTTGCTGCTGATGTTTGCTGATCTTCCGTCCTGAAGTGAAAGGGGAAGGATGATGAGGATCTGAGTCACTGTGGGGCTGCAGTGGGACCTTCTGCATCTGTCAGCAGAACGGAGGCTGAGTTACTGTGTTAGTCAGAGGTGGTGACTGCTTCCAGCGTAGCGATTCCCGACTTGGTGTGGCTGAGCACCATCTATCTGGCCAGGCAGGGAATAGCAGCTGCCCGGCTGCACGTGTGGGGTGGGGATGTGCAGATGGAGAAGAAGTGGGAGGGTTTGTGAGCAGCAAGGGCAGCAGTCCATGCTGAGTGCGCATCTCTGGGTGATCTGGACAAGGCTGGACGATGGGCTGAGCCCAATTGTATGAGCTTGAACAAGAACAAGAGCCTGGTCCTGCACTTTGGTTACAACAGCCCCATGCATCACTACAGACTTAAGGCAGAGTGAGTGGAAAGCTGCGGGGAGGAAAAGGATCTGGGGTGTTAGCTGACAGCTGGCTGATCACGAGCCAGCAGTGTGCTCAGGTGGCCGAGAAGGCCAACAGCATCCTGGATTGCATCAGAAAAAGTGCAGCCAGCAGAGCAGGACATGATTGTCCCTCTGTACCAGCACTGGTGAGGCCACATCTCAAGTGCTGCATTCATTATTGAGCCTCTCACTACGAGAAGGACATCAAAGCCCTGGAGCACATCCAGAGAAGGGCATTGGAGCTGTGAGGGGTCTTGAGCACAAGTCTTATGGGGAGCTCTTTGCCTGCCTGGAGGAGGGGAAGCTGAGGCTGTACTAAATCCTGAAAGCAGTCACAGATGGCTGAAAGCTGTGCACACAGCCCGGGGCAGGGGCGAAGGCAGCCGTGTCTGCAGCTCTTGCATAATGCAAAGCAAAACCTCGAGGAAGAAGTTGAGGAGGTTCTCCACACTGCAGCCCGGGATTGATTCCCGCAGGGAACGGTGCAGGAAAGGAAATGTCCTTCCACAGGAGACTCTTGGAGCTGCTGAGGCACTTTGGCATTGCTGCATTCTGCTGAGCAGCTGTGGTGAGAACGCGGGGCTTCCGGAAGGAGGGAATATCGCTGCGTAAATCACTGCACCATTGATTTATTTTTCCTCTTTCTGGCTGACCCTTGGGGTCCCCCCAGGGCCCTCCCCTCTGTGCCCCACTTCCCATGGCTCTGCAGGGCTGCAGTGCTGGAGGGGGCTCAGCAGCATCTGGGATGCGGTGAGCGGAGATGCTATGCAGAGTTGGCATAGGGGTCAAAGGGCAGCACTTATGCCTCCCCTCTGCAGGGAGACACTGCTGCTCACTAGGTGTGCCTGAACACTCCCAAATTCCAGGTCTGGGTCTGTTCTAGGGCCCCTCCACCACGGTTTGCTGTTGGGCTCCAGATGGTCCAGCTTTGCCCCATGGCTGAATGATGGCTGAATGCTGCTGGTGCTACAGGGATGTGGAGAGTCAGTGGGGTCTGGGCCCCAGGAAGTAATTTGGGGTTGCCATGGAGCTTAGCAGGATGGTGGGGTTCAGGGGCTTAGGGCTAGCTTGGGGATATGATGTTTAGGGAGCTGACTTTATGGAGGAGGGGAGAGCACAGGGCCATGGGGCAGTGAGTGCTGCTCCTGGAGCATCCACAACCTCATGCCTGCAGCAAGCACCAACCATCAGACTGTGTGTGAAAGGCAGATGGAGCTCAAGGGCACCTTCAGTGTCCAATGGGTTTATGTGCAGAAGAGCTGTTCTGAACAAACCCTGAGAAAGGATCTCTTTGCACTGGATTGGAAAGAAGAGGTTGCTCTCAAGTTTGTAAATTTGGAGTTTTTGGTGTAGCAGAGCCAAGCACCTGCAGAGATACTTCAAAATCAAAACGTGAGCCAGGCATGCATAGTAGGACCACATCTCATGCTCTTCCCTGCTGCTCTTAATGCCCCTAGATATAAAAGAGGAACTGGGAAATCTCAGTGTGGTGCTCACATTCTGACTGAGCCCATCACGTGTCCCCCGAGCAGCCACCCGTGTTCAGCAGAGCTCTGGGCAGTGTGCCTTGGTCTGGCCCTTCTGCCAGCCTGGGGGCAGCAGCAGGTCCAGTGGGCACTGGTGAGGGGCTTTCTTGGAGGGAGACTGAACAGACCCCTGAGAGCTCCCATGCAGAAGGAAGAGTGCTTTGCCAAACCGTAGGAGGAATTCCCACGTTCCTGTTCCTTGCACTGCCTGCCAAACCTCCTCCTTTCCACAAAAGCTGATGTATTTAGCTGGATTTAACCTTTGCTCGAAGAAGTGAGTAACAAAAGTCTTTTACTTTTGGTTTCTGGGTGTAAATTTACGATTCAGCGATGGTTTTGTACACGCAGCACAATGCCATTGTGTGAAAAGCCAGAGGAGAGACAGAGCGAGCATCACTCAGGGGCTCCTTTATAGCAGGGGCTTTCCGGCAGCCTGCCCACATCACTCTTCCTTCCTGCACTGACAGCTTCTGCTGGAGCAGCGTGAGGTGTCAGACAGCTCTCACGGCTTCAGCACAAGCAGAAGGGGGACAGCGTGGGGCTCCTCAGCATCCCCAGTGCCTGAGGTCACAGCACTGTGCTCTGCTGTGCTCTGCCCGGCTGCGGTGAGCACCCGACTCTGCGTTGGAGGTGGTGAGTGAGGTTGGAGGGAGGAGAAATGCTCTTTGTCAGAGCTGTTTTCTGTAGCTGAATGCTCCAAGGCTTTGCCTTGTCCTGCATTTGGGATTTCCAGGGCACGGAGGACCTTTGGGGAATGGCAGAAGGCACAGCTGCTCCTGCAGTTTTCTGCCCTGGACAATGTCTTATCTGGATTGACTTGTGTGCCATGAGCCCTGGTGGGGATAGTGGCTGTTCAAGGTCACATAATCAGTTTGCCATTATGTGTGGGGAATGTTGGGTGGGATGGGCATGATTCTCTGCTCCTGAGCGTGGACAGATGCATCCCATCAACTTGTACCCAGCAACTGGCCAGGAGAAGCCTCCCAGGTCGAAGTAGGGCAGTGTGTGGCCTGCAAGGAGGTGGGATGGCTACTTCCAACACAGTCAGGCTTCTGCTTTTTTTCCAAGCCCAAATCCCTCTGGAACTAATTAGGACGCCCACATTGGTGACCCTGGTGTTCTTGGCCACAGCCAGGCATGGACTGCACAAGCTGCAGCACAGAGCTGAAGGACGACCTTTGGGGGCTGCTCCCCATGACCACCGCTGTCCCCCTGATGTCCTTTTGGCCATGGGGAGCCCACAGAGCCGGCTCCATGTGAGCAGTTCTCCCTGGTGGGGAGCAGCAGGGCTGAATCTGGCCCCAGTGCTCGCAGCCCACACACTGGGATTTGGGAACTTCTCAGTTGGAATTGGGGTAATTGCCAAAAAAAAAGTAACGAGGCTTTGATTGTGGCAAGTTCAGCTCGTGGCATCGCAACCAGCTCAGGATGCTGGCCTGTGTGATAACCACACGGGGAAGTTTTTCTCACAGCCTCGTATGTATCTGTGAAAATCTGTGCTCCATTAGCTCCTGCACTCAGTGCTCCCTGAAAGTTGCCCGAAAATTCCATCTTGGTGAAATGTAGGATACGCTCCAGCCTGCCCCGGGAACATCTGGTATCTGTGTGTTGGGTGATATTAATCACAGTATAAACACAGCCAAGCGCTGAGCAGCAGAGCCCTCCCACCTCCCCCCCACTAACCAAAGGTTACAGCTATTTCCCAGTGCTCTGTGGCACGCAGGCTGCTTGGTGCTGCCTGGATCCTGCTGGCAGGAGGCACGCAGCCCTCCCTCACCCTTCTCGTGGCTATCACAGCTCGTCACAAAAGGGAGATGCTGTTGTTGCTGTTTGGTGGCCGGAGGCAGAGCTGCAGAGCCTGTTTGTGCACAGGGTCGGGCTGCAAACATGAGTGTGTGTCTGCTCGCTGCTGGGGTGCTGGGATGTGCTGTCTGCCCTCCAGGATGTGCCATGGTTTCCTTTCAAGTTAAGGCACTGGCAGCGTTTTTAGCCCCATATTCCTCCGGAGCAGCCTCTGACAATGCTTGTTCCCATGTCCTGAAATGGGAGCGTGGGTCAACTTTGCCTCACCTCCCCCAAAAAAGCATGTGGCTAAGTTGGTTAAAGGAAAAAAGAGGCAGAAAAAGATTAAAATGATGTCTCAAGTGCCTTAACCACGGGGCTGTGCTTTGGGGGGAGGCTGTGTGGGACGGGAGGGACCTTTGATGTCGGAGGATTTCCCCATGTGAGCAACTCTGAGAGAAACCCGACTGCTTTTCGTGTGTGGCTCCGAGGGGGGAGAGCTGAACTGCACGCCCTTCTTGGGGAGAGCTGGACAAAACTTTGGAGAAGTTTGGGAGCTGTGGGGGCAGTGGGCCCACGTGCTCCGGAGGCGGAAGGCAGCTGGGAGCCACACTGCAGCATCCCAGGCAGAGCGTGTCCTCCCCTCGGTCCTCCTGGGTGAGTCTGTGCCTGAGCTGCCCCGGCCTCAGGGAGCAGAAATCTGCACCCAGGGGCTGTGCTGGGGTGTCTGCAGCGTGTGGGGGTCGTGCATCCCCTTGGGATGAGGGGAGGGCAGAGTGAAAGGGCATGGAGAGAGCAGCGCTGTGCTGAGCGGGGGTGGGAAGCCAGGGAAAATACCATGGGCATAACGCAGGCAGCGGCATGGAAAGGGCTTTGTCAGGGCCTGCACTGAGGCTTTTTGGGGTGGAAGGCTGCGTGCTCTGTGTGGGCATCAGGCTGCTCCTGCCCACGTTGTGGGGCTGTGCTCCCTGCTTGGTTTTGCCTTCGGGAGGGAAGGCAGCAGAAGGGAGTCACAGCGGGGCAAGAGGGGCAATGTGGGGCTGTAGCAGTCTGGGCTCAGTGCTAGGGATGCCCACCCAATAGGGGCTCCTTTCTCAGCACCAGCACCTCTAGGTCCCAGCTCTGAGCTGTCTGGGACCCCATGCTGTGCCCAGGTCCTGCAGCACAAAGGGACTCGGGGCTGTGGCTCCCAGCAGGAGGGTCTGTGCTGAGGTTGGGAGCCCTGCCTCAGCCTGGGGGGTCAGGTCTGTGTCCATGCAGGCAGTGGGAAGGGGCTGATGGAGATGCTGGGGTTGGAATCAGTGCTGGCCCCATGGAGCTCACCGCTGCCTCGTTCCCTGCCTTTTGGGAGTGTTGTGGTGATGGGAATTGTCAGAGCCAGGGAGGAGGGGATGCTTTTCCTCCTTTCTGTTTTTGTTTGTTAATATTTTAACAACAGCTCCTTATTCTTCTCCTGCCACTCGGGACAGCTGCTTGCACAATGGTCGTGGGAGAGCAGCAGCTCGCACATCGGAGCAGCACAAGGGGAGTGCTTGGGGCTTAGGTTTCTGGGCAGGGGGCTGGGCACATCGGGCTTGTAACTGAAGCTGTGTGCTGGGGAATTGTTCCTTTTTTGCTGTACCCCAAGGACATCTTGTCACCCAGCACCTTCACATCCAATAGTTTGGGGTTTTGCTGCTGCCTGTGCCCTCGGATGGGAAATGCTTTGTGCTGCACAGCTCCAGACCTTCCTTTCTAAACTCATGCCTTGTCTAAACCCACACTACACCAGGGAGGAAGCATCTGGGGCTGAGGCCATCCCCAGCTCTGCAAAGGAGCTGCCTTCCCCAGCTGCCTCCAACGGGGCCATTGTCACTGCATGTTGCCATAGCCTTTGCAGCACACTGAGCCCTGTGTGCAGCTGGTCGGGGCCAGAGGGCACTGACAGAGCCTGTGGCTGCCTTTCCCCACATTGAGATCATCACAGCTCACCCCTCTTTGGAGCCTGCAGACATCCAGCCCCCAGCGAGATGAGCTCTGTGTGCCAGATTTACTCTCATGGCTTCAGGGCACAGAGCAGAGGAGCACAGGAGCACCCTCCTGCAGCACGTAGCCCGATTGTAAGCGAGCTGCTCCGTGTTGTTTCCCCATCCAGACCTGATTCCAGGCTGTGGGACACAGCATACAGGAGTGCAGCCATGCAGGATGCGTGCCTTGCTCACAGCCCTGTGGCATGGACAGAAAAATACGCCTGGAGCACGTGGCACACTGCACAGCCAATAGCTCCGGAGCTGTGGATGCTTTTGTGGATACACTGCGTGGCTTTTTTTAGTGTTGAGAGCAAAATTACCTGCGTGGCTGGTGGTGCATGGAACCTCACAGCTATTAAACGTTAACAATTCAGCTGAAGGAGTTAATGCTGAAAACACAGCCCGAGGGCTGCCTGCTCAAAGCATGTGGCACGCAGCATCTCCCAGCAGCAGCACAGCCTGGTGCAGCGAGCCCTGGCAGCAAGGTTGGGCTGCAGATGCCTCTCTCTGCAGGGACGTGGCTGACCCTGCTGTGCTGGGGGTGAATGCAGGGATGGCTGATCCTCATCCCTGAGGTGAGAGCACCGTCTGCTCCCAGCAGTGGCTTGGTCTGAAGGTGGGGTGGTGCTGGAAAATGCTCTTCTGTTGGTCACTGCTGCACACAGCAGCCCGTGTGCGAGGGGTGAGGATTGCTGAGGTGGGAGTTCAGAAGTGATGCTCCGTGATAAACGATGTGAAAATGATGCTGAGGTCTGGGAGTGCTTTGGGTCGTGGCCAGGATGAGATGGCCGTGTCTCTGTGTCCCCAGTGCAGGTGCTGCTGCCCTCCTCCAACTTGCCTTCTCCTCAAACCCATGCAGAAGTGAGTCCCCTTCCCAGCTCCGCCCCGCTTCTATTTGCCATGGATTCAAAAAAAAGCAGGTCTGTAAAAGCCACATTTTCTTTGGGAATTGGATTAAGGCCCCTTGTTCTGTGCCGGGGACGCCGTGGCATGAAGCCTCTCATTGTCCTGGGCATTGCTGGCCCAGCTGCAGCACATTAACCCTTTCTGATCCCGGGGCAACACAAAGCTAGGGATGAATGGCCCTTAGCTAAGCAACAGGGACTTCTCCTGGGCTGTGTGATGGCAGGAGGCAGTTGGGAAGTTGAGTGTTGGCTGTGCTACGATGGAGGTGGCCAACCCCCAAAACAGATGGTGGGGTGTCCATCAGCATCTCCTGCTGCACATGGAGGGCTTGGGTCTGTTAGATCGGTATTTTTTTTAGGCTGTGCTATGGAAGATGATCCAACTGCATTGCTCCCCTCAGGTCTGCATGTATGTATGTATCTCTGTGAAAGACAAATAGCAGCAGGGCCCATCCTGTTCTGGTGCAGGCAGAGGTGGTTGAAGCAGCTCTGTGCTGTAGGGGACCCAATGCCCATTATCAGGCAGCTCTGATAAGAGCACAGCAGGGATTTCCCAAACGGGGCCCTGGACTGAGTCAGACTGGCACCAGAGCAGCTCACAGACCCCTGACAGCCAGGCTGTGATGAACTCCTGCTGCATTTTCCCATTGCTGTGTTAGATGTGAAGATGCAGTCGTCCCACAGAAAAGAGATGCAGCCCCCCAGTCCCAGGCAGCTGCACCCAATTATCCCGTTAACCCCGGCCCTGTGGAGCTGGAGCAAAGGTTTCCTTCTTTCCACGGTTAGGGTGCCCTAAATTCTTTCTTCTTTACCTCCAAAGGGAAATAAAACGGGAAGCACATAGCCAGGCAAGGGAACTCATCCCTGGTCACACAGAACATGGTTGGGAAGAGTATCCTTGAAGATGCCGAGTGCCCTCTGTCCCATTTGGCACATTGGTGGCCAAATTTTTGCCCCCTGCGAGCTGGAGGATGTTGGGAGAAATCTCTTTTTCCTGCTTTTTCCAAACATTCCTGACCCTGGAGCGACCTTCTAGCAAAGTCCATTCCCCACTGGGAAATGATGGATTGCCCAAGCACAGCCTGCGAGCGAGCTGTGGGGGGAAAGGGCACTGCTGGGGGGCACTACCAGGAGCATGGGGTGACTCATGGCAAGGACATGATGCCAGCTGAATGCCTCCAAAATAATCCTTCCTTCCTTCCTTCCTTCCTTGGGGCTGGAGAGCTATGATGCCCCACACAGGACACCAGGAGCTGCAGGGCTCTTTCAGCATTGAAATCCTAAATGTTGGTTTTCTGATCTCAGTCGTGCTGCCTCAAGTGAGTTTGCTGGTGCTCCCCAAGGTCGCTGGCTGTGCTTTTCCCACTGCTATTGATCTGTGGTTATAATAAATACAGCTGGCTGCCCTTCCAGGTGGCCGAGAGCCTGCCTGTCCATCCGAGTCACCAGGACCATGCAGGTGGGCAGCACTGCTGCACGATTAAAGCCATAAAAATGACTCCGTAAGCCCTAATGATGCTGCACTTCAGACTGGGGATCAGTGCGGTGAAATGAAACTGGAAATGTTTTCTCACTGTTTCTGCATTGCTGCACCCTGTGTTGGTTTGGTGTGTGGTGCCCGGTGGGGCTGTGGGATGGAGCCAGGAGGTCGTGGTGGTTCTGTGCTGCAGGATGAAGGACAATGGTTGGGATTTGCCCCAAAACTTGCTGCAGTTTGTTCAGATCCCTTGGTAAGGCTTGCAACACCAAGAGGGCCTCACCAGCACTGCTTCTAGCCCAGAATTTTTTATTTAAGAGAGGAACAATGACTTTGTGGTTAGAAGCTGAGCTGGGGGTTTGGCTGCAGTTCTTGGCTCTGCTGTGTGTGACCCTGAGCAGTCCTCCTCTTCATCTGCAGCACAGGGATAAGACTGCTTCCTTCCTCGTGGGCCTGTCCTGCACGCCCAGCCCTTGGTGCAGGAGCAGAGAGGTGCCCCTAGAACAACAAATCCTGGGGGTGGGCGTTGTGCAAAACCCACGTGTGTCTGAGCACATCCTCCTTCCCACTGGAAGCAGTGTGTCCCACTCCTGCCCTCCATGAGGCCTTGCAAGGCTGCTAGGACCTGCAAACAGCCCCAGCTGCTCCTCAGGCAAACCCCCCTCTGGCATCCCACGTTGGATTTTCCTGGAGATTAGGGAGATTAAAACTCTAATGCCCATTGATAGGGGTTAAGGCTTTTTTAAGTCATAAAAAAAAAAAAAAAGTGGTGTAATCCATCAGAAAGCTGTGCACAGCTGCAGCGTAAGCAGATTGAGGCTGGATTTCCTGCCTTGGTGTTAGGGTGGAGGTTTCTCTGAAGCTGTTATTTGTGGCACTTTGCTGGAGAAGGGCAGCGCCAGCCTGGCCCAGTGGCTGCAGGACCTGTGGGTTTGGGGCAGGATGGGGGGGAAGAGGGGTCAGCTCTGATGGCAGTGAGGAAGGGTGACGGGGTGAGACAGAGGGTGACATGGATGCTGCTGGTGTGGTGTTGGCAGCAGGTCTCCCCTTCTGGGCACTGAAGGGATGAGGGGTGCATCTGGTGATGCTGCTGCATGCTTTTAGAGGTGGAAATGAAGGGACAAAGCCGTACCATGTGCTCATGGGCAAGAGGTGGCTGGGGGAGGGGGGTCTGTGCTGTGACACGGGGCCCTTTCAGTACCAAGACTGCAAATGTGACCCTGCTTAACGCTTTAATCATCTTCAGGCCCTCCTCTGGACACAGGCATCCTAAAAGTGGGGAGTACCCATTTACAGCAGGAATCAGAACTGGGGTCCTGCAGGGCTCCGTGCCCCTCTCTGCCTCCTGCAGCATGGCTCCAGCTCTGGTGCTGGAGCGCTGCTGTGAGATGGGAGATGCTAAGATACGGGGCAGGAAGAGCTCACACAGACAGATAACATCTTTGTTGAGCTCCACTGCCGTCACCTTAAAAAAGCAACCAAGCCTGAGGGTGTAGATGCCTGCGCCTGGGCTGCCCCGAGCAGGGCATCGTGCAGCTGCTTTGTCCCCTGATTGTCACCACTTGTCCCCACATTGTGTGAGTGGCAGCGGCCAGGGGCTGTCGGTAAACCCCGGCTGAAAAGCGAGCAGCGTTCCCCCCACTGCGTGATGGGCTTTGGGCTCTGCTGAAGGAGTTTTGGGGTGTGTGAGAGTAAAAGAGAAAGTTTTGGTGAGCGGTGAAGTGTCGTGGAGCAGTGGGGCTCGAGCCCACGCAGGAGCGGACTGCGTTGAGACCGTGATTTGGGATAATGGGAGGGAGACTGGGGTGATGGGGAGCAGCCGGCAGACCTCGGTGGGAAGAGGGAGGTGGGAGCCTTTAAGGGATGGTTGGGGCCGGGGCGAGGGGAGGCTGTGGAGGGAGAGGGAGGAGGAGGAAGGGTGATGGGGGAGGAAGAGTGATATGGGGGGAGGGGGAAATGGGGGAGGAAGGGTGATGGGGGAGGAGGAAGCAGCAGGAGGGCAGGGTAAGGAGGAGGAGGAGGAGGAGGGCAGGGGGAGGAGGAAGAGGAGGAGGAGGAGGCGGGGAGCCGTGCGCTGCCGGAGCCGTTGCCGCCGCCGCGGGTGAGTCGCCGGTGCCCGAGCGGGGGGAGCGGGCCGGGGCTGGGCTGGGGTGGGGTCTCCTTTTGGGGTGAGACCCCAGGAGGTCGCCGCTGCCAACGGGGCGGCCCCGGGGATCGCCGGCGTGGTCACGGAGCGGGGCAAAGCAGCCCAGGTCGGCCAGGGGGCTCTGCCCTCCCCCGGTTCGCTCCATGCGGGAGCAGAGCGGCTCTTCGTCGCCCCCCCGGCCCCGGCAGCAGCGCCGGTGTTGCTGGCATTGTTCGGGATGGAGAGCGGCGGCGGTCGGGCTGTGGGTGGGAGGGGAAAATCCGCACCCCCCGTGCTGAGCCTGATCCCGAAACGCGGTTTTCCGGGGCGCCCGGACACAATCGGTCTTTGTGAAAAAGAAAAGAGAAAAGAAAAGGAAAGGAAAGAAAAAAAAAAACAACCGGGGCATAAATTTCCCCGTGAGAACTCGTTGCTGTGCGGCTGCAGCCGGGAGCATCCCGCGGTGCCCCGGGCCGGGGGCTCGGGCAGCTCCGTTACGGAGCACAGAGCTCAGCGATGGGGAAATGGGGACCCAGAAATCCCTTTTGTTGCTCTGTGGGTGTGCAGGGCCCCGTGTCCCTGATCAGCATCACCCAGCGGGGGCTCGGGGGCTCTCCCCTGTGCCGTGGGGCGGCAGCTTAGCGTGCTGCCAACACTGCTGCCGGTGCTGACCCACACAGTGTGCTTCCGTGGGGCTGTTGGTGGCCTGGGTATCCTGCAGGGCTTGCCTGCCCCGGGGTGTACCCCAGCAGTACCCCAATGGAGCCTGGGGTTTCCAACCCGTAGCCCAGCATTCCGTTGGTGGAAGCACAGGAGTGAACCGTGGGGGTCTTTCTGACTTTTTCTATCCTTTTCAAGTTTGCCCTGTTAATGAAAAAAGGACACCAGCCCGCAGCTCCTCCCTGCAGGTCTCTGTGAGCGGTTTCCTGTCTGTCAGCCCAGCGTGGGCCTCACGTGGTGGGAGAAACAAGGCTGTGCTGCCAGGGTGAGCGCGTGGCTGAGCCGCAGTGATGCCCAACCCCTGCCCAGGGCTGGAGCCAGCATCCCAGAACCTATGGTCCCAGCCTGGTGGTGAGACCAACGCTGTCACCAGGTGCCCTGGGGACAAAGCAGGTGGCCACAGCTCAGCTCGGGTGGCTGCGATCAAATGACAGCAGCATCCCCTGCTGCTGCTGGCCAGGATGTGGCTGCAGGAGCTCTGCACGTGGGAACGGCTGAATTGTGGGGGACTTTGGGGAATGCTGAGCTGTGCTTTGTGTTCCTGTACCCGTGTGCCCAAGCTGGCACAGATGGGCTGTGGGCAATCCCTACATCACAATAGGTCTGCAGCTCTGCTTCCAGCAGGGCTCTGCTGCCTGCCTCCTGCTGTTCCCTTGGAAAACAAAGTGGATTTGCAATACAATGTGTAGGCTGCATCCGCTTCTGTGTCTCGCGTCAGGGATGCAGAGGGACTGCAGGTTTGCTTTGCCCAGGAGGGCTCGGCCTCCCCGCGTGGGCCAAGTGCTCACCTTGGCTTGAGAGGGCACAGTGTCAAGGGGACTGTTGCTCCGTGGCTCCTGCAGAACTGCTGTTCCCCAGCACTCCAAAGATGTCAAAGCATTGGGAGCTTGCAATTTTGGCATGTGAGGTAGAAAAGCCCCCTGAGAAGAGTGTGCTGCGGTCCTGCCCATCTGCCGGGGCTGGCTGGGAGCTGTAAATTCACTCCTTGCTTCTAAAAATGTCTCTGTTACACCCAGCAGCCATAATTCTGGAGGACCGTTGCTCCACATCACTGGAAGGTTGGTTGGGCTGCACGACTCCCTTGAAACATCTGTGGATGCTCAGCTGCCTGGAAGCTGTGATGTTTTCACGCCCTCAGCTGACTGATATACGGCCGTTGGCTATCCAACCGGCTGTGCAAACCTATCCAACTGACCTGGCAGCCTGCTGTGTTTCCAGCCTAGCACGGAGGAAAGGGAGTTATCCCCCCCTCCAGAAGCCCCTGTGCAGCATCTTTGACCACTGGGTGCTGCTACTTGGGATGCCTGGGGCAACGTCTGCAGCCCAGAGCAGTTGGATGCCCTCGCTCATCCTCACTGTGGTGGTTTCCAGCATTGCTTTCCCAAAGGCTTTTTGCAGAGGGACCCTCTCACTGCATCCCTTTGCCCCGGGGGTGCTTCTCCGCGGCTGCTGCGCACATGTTATGTTTGGCTCACATGTGATGCTCGTCAGTTACGGTGCATCAGCCCTGAGCCTGTGGCAAAAGAAACTTGGGAGCAGCTGTCCGAAGTCGCTCTGGAGCTGTGGGCTGGTTTGTGCTGGTGTTCTGTGCTCTCTGCATCTCCAGTGCCCACGTGGAGGGGATTTCCCCAGCAGAGAGGACGTTTGTGCACAAGTTTCCATGCACCTCGTGTTTGTTGACCCACGGGCATCAGCAGAGAGAGCGGGCCCCGTGCTTCCCCAGGAAGCAGCTGTGCTACAGGGAGGCAGTGCTGGTTGAGGTCTGACTGCTGCTGGGGGCTCAGCAGCAGTCAGGCGTTCCTGTGTGCTTCTGAACTCCTCCCTTCTGCTGGGGCTGGCACAACCCCTTGTGAGCTGATGGGATGCTCAGGTTCCTGATAGGAACAGATCCTCTCTTCCCAGGGCTGCTGCCTCGGTGGGAAGCTGAAAGGAAGGAGAGCAAGAGCGTGGGTTGCAACGTTTCCCTGGGGAGTTCTCCGGGCAGTTCGTGTCCGTGCATCCCCGTTGTCCAGCGGAGCCTCCGAGTTGCAACATGTTTATTTATCTTCTCCCCAAACGGGAACCAGATGCTGGGACAGCTCGGCCTTTCACTGACTTTTTCCTTTGGGCCAGCTGCAGCAGTGTGGGCTGCGTGCACCTTGGTGGTGGCAGCTCAGCAAACTGCCACGTGTGGTGACCCCGTGCATCCTTCTGTGGCTTCTGTCTCAGCCCGAGGGGAACGTGGTCAGTGTGCACGGTGGGGATGGGCTGACAGCTGCAGTTGGTGAGCTGAGGGGTCTTTTCCAACCTTAATGATTGGATGATTCCCTGAATTCCTCTGCCAGCCCCCAGGAGGGGTGGGGCAGTCCCATCCTGCAGCACCGTGCTCTCTGTGTGTTGCCCTCCTGTTCTGCTCCTGGAGCACAGCACCGAGCAGTTGCACAGCCCTGTGCTTCTGGTGGCAGCATACTTTCCACGTGATTTAATTTTTTAGTGGTATGTAGGGTTGGGTTTTTGTTGTTGTTTTTTTTTATTATTTATTTATTCCACTTTTGGCCTTACTTCTTTGAAACAGGGCCAACTCAGGACCTATGGAAGGACCTCTAGCATGCTGCACTCTCAGTCTGTTCCAGGAGCTGTGCTGGGGCCTGACCTCCTGGTGCAGGGCTGGATGGAGGAGCAGATAGTTGCTGTGTGTGTCAGCTGCTCTGTTGCTTTCCAGAGGGGTTGGAGGTGGAAAAAAATGCTCAGAGCCACCCCAGCAGTGTCAATGATCGGTGTTGGGTTTGTTTTTATTTTTGATTCATGCTTGGACTTCAAGGAGTGCAGTGCTTGCAGGACATGAGCACTGCTGCCCCAAAGGGCCGGGGCTTGGTTTGGAGGAAACCCCTCTGCCCCAGCTGCAGAGGAAGGCATGCAGCTCCTCATCAGAGCCAGAAATAACAGTGGGATGAGGCCAGCGTGCGGATGGAAGCAGAGGTCCCTATTCCAGGTTTGAGGAATGAGGATGAGGACCTTTGCAAAAAGCTTGAAGAAAGTAAAGCACTTTGGCTGGGATACAGGGATGCGTGTGCTCGTTGTGCTTGTGCACACTGCTCTGGGGATGCATCACCTCGTTGTGCCTTCCTGGTGGCTCTGCTTCCTACCTGCAGATCCCAGAGGGGATGGGGCTCTGACTTTTTGTATGAAGATGTTAAATGAGACCATGGATGTTTCTCTCTCATCCTTCAGAAGCATATGCCTTCTTTGCAGTGTGGTGAAGAAGTGCTTTGGTGATGTGCATGCTCTGCACCAAGCTAAGTGCCCTGCTTCTCAGGCATGTCAAAGGCTTTGCTTTTCCCCTGACAGATGTCAGCAGAACTAGAGCAGTGTCGTGACAGCCCTGTTACTGTGTGGGTGCTCTGTCGTGCGACCCATTTAGATGTGGATGTGTTCTTCAGCTCTCGGCAGGCTGCAGTGGGGCTCTGCACTTGTGCTGAGGGCTTCCTCAGTGCTGGGTGCAGCTCACAGCATTGCACTGGGGTCTGGAGGGACCTGGCAGGGCTCTGCTCATGAAGCAGGGTGAGCAGTGTGGGGCTGCTTCCTCGTGCTGTGCTCTGTAGGGTTGGTAACGTGGCAGGGATCGAGGTGCATGAAATAGGTTAAGAAGTGCAAGCCCAAATTCAAAGCGATTCCAGGCGAAGATACTGCGTGCTGCTCTCTCAGCCCCCAAATGCCCCACATTGTTCAGCTCGGCCCCCCCTGACCATTCTCCCTTTCCCCCCAGGTCCAGAGGCCGTTCCCAGCCCCGTGCCCGGCATGACGGATGCTGTGCGTGATGCCGGCCCCAAGCAGGCGGCACCGGCCCGGCCGGACAAACCAGCTGCAGACTTTGGCTATGTGGGGATCGATGCCATCCTGGAGCAGATGAGACGGAAAGCCATGAAGCAAGGCTTCGAGTTCAACATCATGGTTGTAGGTGAGTGCTCCCTCTGGGCCAGCTGCCTGCAGTGGTTGTTTGTTTTATTCCGTGGCAATGTTTGTCCTCTCCGTCACCCCCTCAGGAGCAGCAGTTCAGCTCCATGTCACTGTCTCTGCCACAGGAGAATGCTGCTTGAAGAGTGCTGGTCAAATTAGGCAGTCATTACAGCTGGAATGGGGCACAGCCTGGCATTTGCCAGGGTCCCAGCGCTGTGTTGGAGTGCATTGTTCCCCTTAGGGATGTGCCCATGAGTACCTCCAAGGTGTCAGATGTTCCTATAGCTTTGCAGAGAGTGACAGCAGCTCCCTGGGCCCTGCAATGGTTTGACATTGGGAAGATACAGAATCACAGAATGAATCATAGAATGATTTGGGTTGAAAGGGACCAACTGTTGTTGGTTTAGAACGGACCTACTTTAGGGAGCCTGCTTTAGCAGGAGATTTGACTAGATGATGATCCCCAAAGGTCCTTTCCAGCTCCTACATTTCTGTGGTTCTGTGATTCTGTGGTGTCATAGATCATCTAGTCTCAACCCCCCCTACAGTGAGCTGGGTTGCTGACCCAACGTGGCCTTGAGCACCTCCAGGGATGGGACACCCACAGCTTCTCTGGGCAGCCTGGGATGTGGGCTGGAAGGTCACTGCGAGCCGTCTCACTGCAGAACCTGTTGGTGCAGGTTCCTGGAACATTTTTCTGTGTGAACCTGTCCGAGCAGCTCCAGGCTTCCCCCCGCACTCCCAGCAGGTGCTGGGGGCTGATTGGAAGGGCTTTGCTTTGGCAGCTCTGCATGTGGTAGGGAAGCCTGTGCTCTAGTGTGGATGGAAAACATTGTTCCTCCCTTGGCAGGCTCCAGAGAGCTGTTTACAGGCTGGGGAATTTGTAGCAGCATCAACAAACGGAGCTGTGGCTCTCCCAGCAGACATGGGGAGGGGTGTGGGAGGAACTGTGCCTATGGGAGGCCCAGGGATGCTTGGCTGGAGCTGGGAGGTAGCAGCCAGTGCAGGAGCACCTGGCCCAGACTGTTCCCTGTGTACCACAGTGTGTGCTGTGCCATGCTGCACTGTAGCACACAGTGGATGCAAAGGGCCAAGGTGTTGGGACTGCTGCTGCTGGGAATCCTGTCCTGCTGAAGACTCCCAGAGCTGCAGGGGGAGGACGTGGGAGTGCATGGTGGTTCGGGAAGCCACGTGCAGAGGAAGGAGCTCCTTTGTATATGTCCGCACTGCTGTCCTCCCCCTGCTTTCCCCTATGTGCAATGGTGCAAGGGGGGGCTTTGCCCCAGTAACACTGCCCTGCTGCCAGCTCTGGTGCAGGCTGAGTCCCAGCAGCTTCTCCATCTGCTGTCCCCTGCAAAAATAACCTGGAAATGTCACAGTGCTGACAATGGTTTGTCCTGCTGCTTTCCAGGTCAGAGTGGCTTGGGGAAATCCACATTAATCAACACCCTCTTCAAATCCAAAATCAGCCGGAAATCTGTACAGCCGACTTCCGAAGAGCGGATCCCCAAAACCATTGAGATCAAATCCATCACTCACGGTGAGGCTCTGCATATCCCAGCTGGTGCTTTGGCTTTCAGTCCTGCTGTGCCTTGTGTCCTGCTGAACCTCTGCTCTCATCTGCCTGAATGGGTGTGGAGCATCCCGAGATGCTCAGTGGGCTGGGAAAGTGCATCTTTTCCTTTTATCCTCCAACACTGACTTAATTATGATAGAAGAGAAGAAGCGAGGTGACAGCTGGGAGGCTGCATACAGGGCAGATGCAGTGCTGCATCCCCTTGGAGGGCTGGTTCCTGCATGCTGGAAGCTGTAGGAGGAAGCTGAGCCAGAGCATGCTTGGCTCATACCAGCTGCTTTCTTTTCCATTTCAGAGATTGAAGAGAAAGGGGTTCGCATGAAGCTGACGGTCATTGACACCCCTGGCTTTGGAGACCACATCAACAACGAGAACTGGTGAGCTGCCTGGGCACAGGGCTGCTGCAGGGAGAGGACACCCAATGCTGAGGCATCCTGCTTTGGTGCTGGGGCCAGGCTGTGGTCCCTATGGGCAGTGGAACAGAGGGATTGCCGTGGATGCTCCCTGGCACCGAAATGGACCCATAAACATCCTGCTGTTTGTGGCATGAGGCAGGCTTTGTTCCGTGCCAGGAGCAGCTTCGTGCCAGCACAGCTGGTCCCCAGACCTTGCTCATGTGGCCCTGGGCCCTGCCACATGTCCGTGGGGCAGCTGGGGTCTGTGCAGGATGTGGTGCTGGCAAGGCAGTGCTGTGTGTATGCAGAGTGCCTGAGCCCCTGTGTGGTCACACTGGGACAGGGAGGATGGGGGCTTTTTGGACACCTCTCTCTGTCCTGTGCTCCCTCTCCCTGTAGATGGGGCTTTCAGGGAGCAGGAAGGTTCGGGGTCCTGCTCTCTTGCACACCCCAGCCTCATGTGTCTGTGCCTCCACAGCTGGCAGCCCATCATGAAGTTCATCAACGACCAGTATGAGAAGTACCTGCAGGAGGAGATCAACATCAACCGCAAGAAGCGGATCCCTGACACCAGGGTGCACTGCTGTATATACTTCATCCCCGCCACCGGCCACTCGTACGTACACACCCGTGTGCTCCAACCCCTCTGTACTCCCCTCTGTGCCTCTAGTCTCACATCTCAGCTGCTTGGGGCAGCCCATCCCCAAAGATGGGTGTCTCTGGAAGGGTTTGGAGGAGCTCAGAGTCCTTCATGAGCACCTGGAGCTGCTTTAACCAGGGACAATGGGGTGTTTGCTCTTCTCCCGAGGCCATGAAAACCTTCATTCAGTTTTGCTTTGGTCACCTCTGCTCAGCTGAGGGTGGGCATCAGGCAGCGAGCTCTTGGATTTGATGGGATGATTACCTCTGCAAACAAAACTTGCTTTTCTGCTCCCCCACCTTTGTAAGAACTCCTGGAGCCAACGCTGTAACCCTTTTAGGGCATTCTGTGGGTTGTTTGATTAGTCTGCACGTGGGATGCAGTTTACTCTGTGCAGAGCTCTCCTGTCTCTGGCACTTCTCAAATGACAGCATCAAAGGGCTCCATCTCCTGCTTTTCTGTTTTAAAGACACAGAGCCTTTACTGAGAATCTGGGGCACTTGTGGTGTTTAGAAAGCCACAACTTGAAGTATCACAACACGAAGCAAGACCCGAGCTTCCTTTTGATTTGGGTCAATTCCATCCACTTCTGGCTTTGTCTGCATGGGGAATTTTTTGTGTCTGATTTCAGAAGTAAACTCGAACCACCAGCACTGTATTCATGTCAGCCTTTTCCTCTTGCTCACGGAGAGATGTATTCCAACAGAAGAAAGAAGGAGAAAAAAAAAAAAAGGTTTTGTTTTGCTTCTGTTGGTGGGCAGACAAAAAATGCACTTTTCACTGGAATACAATGACTGCATGGGGCAGCTATGCTCTTCTTGTATAATAGGCACAGCGTGTGCAGGGACCTCACAGCCTCCAAGAGAGAGCAGGAGCCCCCCCCCCAGGCTTGGGCTCTTCCTTTACGCTCTTACAAAGTGGAAATGTAGGAGGGGATGATGTGTTTGGCCATTCTGGCTGTGGTGCTGCTCATCTTGGGACCGATCCTCAAACCAGGTCGGGGTATTGTGGTGTGAGCTGTGCTCTGTCTGTTTCCCATCACTTTGGGCATTTAACCCTTGCACGTCTGTGGATGTGGGAGCACAGCGTGCAGCAGATGTGGACGGGAGGTTTGGGGCTTCTGCAGGCCGTGGGCTCTGCTTCCCATGCAGCACCCCATGGAGCTTGCTTCACCCCATCCCCTGCTGGAGCCCCTCGGCGTGTTCTGGTTTCTCTCACCGCCGGCTAGCAGTAATTGCTGGAGGTTCAGCTGCCTTTCTTCTTTCTCTCCACCGAACATGTGTTTCCAATATCAGCTAGCGTGGCTGTTGGAGGATGGTGTTGCTGAGCTGTGCGCAGCCCTTGCTGTAGTGCTCACCCCATCCTCTGCCCAGGGGCTGTGTACCCTGCCCTGTGCCACCCCCAGCATGGCTCACGTCCCCTCCTGCCTGGGGACAAAGAGGCTGAGAACAATGGAAGCTGTTGGCTGCAAAAAGGGGAACAAACCCCATGGAGTGCAAGAAGTGTGGGAAATACTGCATTCTCTAAAAGCTTGAGCAAGCATTGGGTTTTCCGTCTGCTCCCCTTTGAAGCCCAAGTCATGGTGCCTGGTACCCCGGTGTGCCTGTGGTACTCCCTGCTCTGTGCCCAGTTTGCAGCACAGGGCTTGCACCACGCTTAGCACAGCCTGATGCCTCCTACTGTTCTGCTCAAGGGTTAATCCAGGGAGAATTTTCCCTTCCCAGGGAGGTCAGGGCAGGATTTGCAACCCATCTAGCTCGCACACACCCTGTCCTTCTTGTAACACTCCTGTAAAACCATGTTAGCACAGGCTAAGGAACCTGCTGGCAGAGCTTTTAGCTGCAGCCGCACAAGCCGCACTCTTTGCCACCCAATAAATTTCTCAGCTGTGACCCCCACGAAGCACCGCCCGGCTCAGAAACGTGGCTCTGAACCATGGCCTGGCCCCGGCAGCTCTGCTCTGTGTGTGTGCCAGAGCTGTGTGCTGAGGGACAGACACCTTGCAGCTGTGATCGGGCCCCTCATTGGGGTGCTGAGTGCTGGGGTGGCTCAGCTTCCTGCTGCTGGTTTGATCTGGGGCACAACAAAGGAAATAGCTGCAGCTCTCAGTGGGTTGTTATTACCATAAAGGCATTTAGAGGTGCTCTGCAGTCCCCAGCCCCATAGTGGGAGGAGATGGGGGCAGCCAGCATTGCTGGGGGATGCTGTGCAGCAGGAGTTTGGCAGGAATTAGATCTGGGCTTGCCCCATTGTGACCTTGGCTGTGTCTGCCTGGGTCTGTGCATTGTCAATTAGTGCACATTCAAATCAGGCTCTCTTCCTTCATCATCTTCTTAAGCCCTTCGTTCTCCTTTGGTGACTTCAGATGAGTAACAGTGACTTCCAGCATCACTTGCTTTTAAATACATGAGGTTTTGGGGTTCCCCAAGAATTATGGCTGGGAGTTTGCAGCAGTTCAGCTCGTGGGTGTGATGTGCAGGGAGGAAACACCAGGGAACTTTACAGCATCCTGGGAGCTGCCCCGTGGTGCTGCAGCTGTCCCCTCTGCTTCCATTAGCATCACTGCTCTGCCTGTGAGCTGTGCCTCGCGAACAGCCTCAGCTCCTCAGCTGTGCCAGGGAGGACTGAAGGCTATGTTGGGGTGAATCTCACACGTCTGGTGGGCTGTGAATGCATCAGCTGCATGTGCATCCCGGGCTGTGCTCTGATGCAAGAGGCAGGAACACAGCCTCAGTGGGGAAGAGGCTTTTAAAGGGGAAAAATTGTTTGAAAAACAGCAAAGAGAAAGGAGGGGAAAGCATTCTGCTGGGAAAGGAACGTAAGTGCATTGCTTCCTTGGAGGTCTGGGAAATATATTATGTAGAGCTCCAAACAATGTTTGCCAGCAGCAGTGTGCTTAGATATGTCCATGGGGGTTTCCTTGTGTTTTGTTTTTTTTTTCTTTCTGTCTTTCATAGCCAAACTCTTTTCTTTTCTGGGGCCTGTAGTGATCTGTGGCTCCTGAGCTTTTGCTGGGAACTGGTTTGTACTCACACTGCTGGTACTGTGAGGAGCTCTCCATGCAGGGTGTTACCGGTCCCTGGGGGGAGAAGGGGTTTGGGTAGGGAACAGCTGGGATCTCTGCATGGGGGTACCCTTGAGCTGCTGTTTTAGGATCACAGGAGTGGCACGGTGCAGCTGAGCAGCTCTCTACAGATTGTTGCTGCTGGGTGGACTCGAGGGATGGAGATGGGGCAGCATCAGTTCCTTCTCCTGTGTGCTTGCAAAGCTCTTGCTGGGTTTGCAGGAGCCTTGCAGGGTCTGTGGGGGTTCTGAGCCCTTCATAGGGCCCACAGAGACCGCCACAGTGGGGTTTGGTTGGATGTGTTGGCGGTAGCTGCTGTTTTGACTGTGTTCTCCCCGTTTCTGGGTGCTTGGCTCAGCTCCATGTTGCCCCGTGCGTGGCTCCATCCTGCTCTTGTGGGTTCCTGGTGATGCGGGCCTCTGCTCTGTGGAACAGGGCTTCACCAAGGTCAGCCAGGCTGAGGTCGTGTCACCATGGGAGGACGTGAGTGTTGGGATGCCTTGCAGCTGCTGGGATCCAGTGCTGGAAAGATATTGAGGAGCCAGAGCACATCCAGAGAAGGGCAGCAGAGCTGTGAAGGGTCTGGAGCACATTTCCTATGGGCAGCAGCTGAGGGAATGGGCTGGTTCAATCTGGAGGAGAGGAGGCTCAGGGGAGACCGCATTGCTTTCTACATCTCCCTGACAGGAGGTGGTGGTGAGGTGGGGGTTGGACTCTGCTCCCAGGTAACAGTGATAGGATGAGAGGTGGTGGCCTCGAGCTGCAGCAGGGAAAATTCAGGTTGGATATTAGAAAAGATTTCCTCTCAGAAGGAATGGTGATGCAGTGGCATGGGCTGCCCAGAGTGGTGGAGTCACCGTCCCTGGAGGTGTTCAGTTCCCATGGGGATGTGCCATTGAGGGACATGGTCCGTGGGCACAGTGGGGGTGAGCTGGTGTTGGACTCGGTGATCCACGAGATCATTTCCAACCTTAATGGTTTGATGATTCAATGATTCTGTTGTGCCTCGTGAGATCAAACTTTGACATTTGCCTCAGAGCAAGGAGAGGTGTCCCTGAGCTTTTCAGCTGCATCTAACCCCCAGTGATAAGAACAGCACCTGGGAGGAGTGAGGGGCAGAGGCAGGGTCAGGGTATGTGCCTGCATGGCACGGAGGGTGGTTTTCCTGAGGAGCTGAGTGCTGGGGTTGTGCATTCACTTTGGCTTCGCACTCTTGAGACTTACACTGTACAAATTTTCCTCCCCACAGGGAGTCCCTCATCCCTCTGCTGTGTTTTTCAGGCTCCGACCGCTGGACATCGAGTTCATGAAACGCCTGAGCAAAGTGGTCAACATTGTCCCCGTGATCGCCAAAGCCGACACGCTGACACTGGAGGAGAGGGACTACTTCAAGCAGCGGGTGAGGGGCTGGGGCCATGCAGGTTGGGAGCTGAGCTCTGGCCACCAGCCCAGCATTCCTCAGCTGAGCAATCCCATGCGGCAGGGAGCGGCCTTCACTCTTCTTTGTGTTTCTCTTGGAATTTTGTCAGTGCGGGATAAGTTCTGAGCTCGTGGTCTAGGGGCCTGTTTCTCCTGCCTCCTTTGTTGCTGTTGGTGTTATTTTCAGGCTGGTTTGTTGTGTTTTGGGAGGCTGATGGTGGTGCACATCGAGGCTGTAAAAGCCTTCCTGGGCAGCAGCAACCAGGCACAAATGTGTGTGTCTGCTCAGCTCAGCTGGGCTGCATTTGTGGGGAAGCAAGGCATGACATTCCCTTGACTCTGTTGGTGGGGAGCTAGGGAGGGGCTGACTGAGTGCACATGAGCAGCATCTGTGCTTTCCTCTGCGTGCACACTGAGCTGCATATGCCCCAGATACCTTGGTGCAGTGCAGGGGATGACTGAGGCACCATATGCTGTAGTGCTGGAGGACCAGCCAAGATATCAGTGCTTGCCTTCTGGGTATTGCTGTGCCCTGGTATGAGTTGGGAGCCTTTAGGATGGGCTGGGAGCAGTTCCTTTGCCTGAGCCTTCATGTGTTCCTCTACTCTTCCTCTCCCAGATCACGGCCGATCTCCTTGCCAATGGGATTGATGTGTACCCTCAGAAGGAGTTTGATGAAGATTCCGAAGATCGGCTCGTGAATGAGAAATTCAGGGTGAGTGTGTGATGTTGGAGCTGGATGCCCGGGGCTGGGGGTGTGCAGCTCCATGTGCCCATGATGCCTGGGGGCCCTCTCAGCAAAAAAGGAAAGCAGCTCAGCCCAGGACTCTGCTGAGCAGCCTGGTTTCCTGACTGCTTTTTCAGAAGGAAAACGTAACCTTGCTTTTTTCTGTCTTCAGGAAATGATCCCATTTGCAGTGGTGGGCAGTGACCAGGAGTACCAGGTTAATGGAAGGAGAATCCTTGGAAGGAAGACCAAGTGGGGCACTATTGAAGGTAGCTTGTCCTTGCTTCCCTCCCTCCTGAGCCGATGCCCTGCCTTGGCAGGTGGTGATAAGGTCCTTCCTTATGACTTGACTAGATGATCTCAATCTTATCCAACCCTAATAATTCTATGATATTGATTCTATGAATCCTCCACGCATTTAGCAGTGGGATCTCATCATTCTTCCATCTTCATCCTGTAGACATCTTCCTTTTTTTTTCTTTTTCCCTTCTCCCATTTTAAATCATTGTTTGAAGGCTTCTGACTCCAGTCCCTCACATTTCCCTGCTCCTGCCTTCTGGCAGCCAGCTGACACATCTCCAGTGCCACCCCTCTGCCTTCCTCCCCTTCATTTCAGGGACTGCTGTTGTTTATGATTCCTTTTTATAGGATTCCCGTGTTGAGGGATTGTTTAACAAAAGCAAAGGAAAATGGGTGTATTTTTAGTCTCTGCTGCCCTCTTGTGCTCTATCCTTGGAAGCTCTGAGTTCAGTGGGGTTCAGAATGGGTTGAGTGTGGGTCTCCCCATGCAGAAGGCAGATACCACACAAGGACCCTGTGTGCCCGTGGGTACCTTGCAGAGCAGTGTTACTTGTCCTACCATTTCACAGAATCATAAAATCATAGTCATCAAGGTTGGAAAAGACCCACAGGATCACCCAGTCCAACCATCCTCCCATCACCCGTAGTTCTTACTAAACCATGTCCCTCAGCACAGCCCAAACGTTCCTTGAACGTTCCGCATTCTCTTCAAAGTTTGCTTGGACAAACAACAAAAAAAAAAGGAACTCAGTGCTCTAAACTCAACTGCCTGGTAAACTGAGAGCTGTTATGTTCATTGTGCTGGTGCAGCATCCCTTGCTTTTCCCTCTTGCAAGCACTCCACCCTTGGGGTAGGTCCCTGTCCCCACTCCCTACACACCTTTGAAGCCCGTCGCACCCTCCTGCCCCAGGCAGTTGCCTCACTCATGCCATGGGTGTACACTGATGGATTTCTCTCTCTCCCTCCCAGTGGAGAACACGACACACTGTGAGTTTGCCTATCTGCGGGACCTCCTCATCAGGTGGGTAGGACTGCGCTGTGTCCCTGAAGCTTCGGTCTCCAGTTGGCATCCAAAGGGCAGAGCTCTCCCCACCAGATGCTGCCCTGCTTTGCTTTGCTCCTCCATCCCTCCCTGCTTCCCTCTCAGCCCTCACAGGGGTGGCCCCATGCTATGGGACGTGGCTGCAGGGGGCTTCTGGACTGGGGGCTTCTCCAGCTGCTCATAACTGCCTTTGCTTCCCCCCCCACATCCTAAAGATGTGACCAGAGATGCAGGTGGGGGCACGTAGGCTGCAGAGAGGGTGGGAAATGAGAGGGTGGGAAATGAGAGGGTGAGGTGACAGCTGGGGTTGGCACAGCAGACGTTCTGCCCTGCATGAGATGTGACCACCCCGTGTCTCTGTTTCCCGTAGGACACACATGCAAAACATAAAGGATATTACCAGCAATATCCACTTTGAGGCCTACAGGGTGAAGAGGCTGAACGAGGGCCAGAGCTCGCTCTCCAACGGCGTGACCGACAAAGAGCTGGTGGCTAACGAAATGTAATCGTCTCACTCTGTAGCCAGGACCTTGCTCGCTCACGCTCGCTATTTCTACCCCCTCCTCCCTTTATTTTTATATAAATCCTCTGCCACTGTCCCTCTTCCCCCACCCCCACCCCCCTCGCCAATGTTAACTGACCAAATAACCAGACGCCGTATGTTGTACAGAGCGGGACGAGTGCCCGTCCCCCGCTGCCCCCCAGCCCTGGGAGAGGGGGTGGAGGAGCCTCCTCCCATAGGGCCATATGGATTTGGGCTGTAGGGCAGCAGGTGCTGCAGGGTCCCAGGGTGTGGTGGGGGTCTCCTGCCCTCTCTGTGGCCATGCACCCAGGTTTGTTTGCCAAAGTCTCAGTACCTCTGTCCCACATCTCTGCTGTTTTTCCTCTCCGTCCATTGGAGGCAAGGGTTGCTCTGTGTGATTGTGCCCTCCAAAAGCAAAGCGAGGTACAGTGGTGTGAAGACAGCAAGACAGAGCCATCCCTGTCTCCTGCCTCCTCCTCAGCAGCCCTGCAGCACCAGCCCTGACCCAGCCCCCCCTTCCTTACCTACATGCAATAAGCTGGGAGCACTGGGGTGTTACCTTGCCTCGCAGCAGCCCAGCTCTGGGAGAAGTGCCTTTAGGATTGATAGCTTGCAATAGTGCAGAATGGGGGCGGGGGGTTGTGTCTGGAATAATGCTTCCCCAGTGCTTTGCAGAGACTCCTTGTCCCTCTCACTCGTGGTTTGGCCCATAGGTATGGCTGGGTTCCTATGGACCCGTGTGTATTTAGTTTTCACCTGAAGGGGGTTCATCTCCGTGGAAGGCTCAGAGTGTGTTTGAAGGAGCCTGGGAGTGGAACATCTCTGCAAAGCAGTGCTGGGAAGTGCAGGTTTGTCCTGCCTGACCCTTGTCGTAGTGGGCTTTTCCCTAAGTCACAGGAGGTCGTTAGGTGTTATTCTTTTAGATGTCATTCCTTTGCGTCCTGTGTGTGACATCTGTAACATGCTCCTCCATGTGAACAGCCCTTGTGCCAGGGGCTGTGCCCACACCTCCATGGGGTCCTACATGGGGTCTGCAGGGGAGCTCCTCGTGACACACGTGGGTGGCCCTGGAGCCCCTTGTCCCCCTGCCCCTTTCCTGCTGTCAGCTGCATCCATCCCTTCTCTCCTCTGTGGGATGAAACCTCATGCAAACGGCCCTTTTTTTTTTGTTTTGTTTGGCATGTAGTAACAGCAGTGTGGCCCACCCATCATATCCTATGGGGCAGAGGAGCAGAGGCAGCTCTGCCTTGCTTGGAGTACTCATGTGCTCAGAGGAGGGTTTGCAAGTGCTCCCTGGGAGAACACTCTCTCCCCATAGCTCAGTTTCCCCCTGTGCAGCAGCTCTCGCTGAGCTGCCAGGGAAGCACGACCATTTGTGTGCTGACTTGCTATGTTTTAGCAAGAACAAAATGCATTTGCTGAAAAGGAAAAAAACAACAGGTGTGTTTCAAGTGTTACAGAGACTCAAAGGGGAGAAAACGTCATTGGCCATTCTCCCTCTGGTCGCTCTCTCACGCTGGGCTGCCCCCTGCCATGTACCCTGGGGTCTTAATTTGGGGGGAAGGCCAAAAAAAATAGGAAAACACAATAATAAAAGAAACCCAAACTTCATGCAGATGAATTACGATGGCCTTTTGGGGGTTATAAGCATTATGACAAGTTTAGTCCTTTTTTTTTTTTTTTTTTTTTTGTATAAATAATAGTGTTTAATATGTATTTCCCAAAATAAATGTTTTGAATGCAGACTTGGGGGGCTGCTGCTCATTTTGAAGCGACTGTTCCTTGGGGGCAGGGATGGGTTTGGCGTGTGGCTCGTGCTGGGCTGGGAGTGATGGGAGTGGGAGAGCAGCTGCTGGATGGGGCTGTGCCTGTTTTGGGGGATGGCTCAATGCATCCGTGAGCCATGGGGGCACCGTGGGGCTGCGGAGGGGTCCCATGCCCAGCACCTCTCATACATGTGTTTTTTTTTCCCCAGGGTGGCTGAACTGCATGCAAACCAATAGGACAGGACCACCTTGCTGTGGGTTGGGTTCCCTGCAGGCGTGTGGGATATAGGGCATCTTTATGGGCCTGGTTATCTGCTGAGCTCCAGCAGGAGGTGTCACTGCCTATGGCAGTGGTGTTGGGACTACGTGATCTTAAAGACCCCTTCCGACCCAAACCCCTCCATGCTCCTGTGATCCTATGCACGCCATCCAGCAGTGCTGAGCCCATCCCGATGCCTTTTGGGGTTTTCCAGGCGATGTGCTGTGGTGGTGTGTTTATTTTGGCTCAGGCATTGCTCACCCCCCGCTCTGCCACCCCTCAGGTCCTCACCGCTGGAACCACGGCAAGACCCCAAGCACAACCTCCTTGGGGGGGAAGAATCAACATGCAGTTGTAATTACAAACACGGGCCGTGGGCTTTGCTTCTGGCAAAGCATCTGCAGCAGCTTTTTCCCTACAGCATTTTGTTTTTCCTGCAGCAGTGTTGCTTCTTTGTGGCCTTCTTTTAGATGAGGAAGGGGCTGCACCGGTGCTGGTGCCGGACAGGAATGGGCTCTTGCTACAAGAGAGGGCAGGTGGGGAGGGCTCCTGCAGAAAACCTCACCTTGGGAAGGGTTTATACAGCAAAATCCCCCCGAGCATCCCACGAGGGGCTGTTAGGGGGCAGTGGGAGGCACTACATGGCCACATCCCAGTCCCCCCAGTGGTCTCTGGGGTACGTGTGCTTAACGATGCCGCAGTGGCAGAAAGGGCCTCCTGCTGATGGCTTATTGAGTGGCCTCGCTTCAGCAGCTGGGGGAAATGAAGATGAGTGAGAGTTTAATTACTGCAGTGATGGGCACTTGCTCCTGTTTGCTTTGCTGCAAAGGAGAGGGGTCCCTGAGCTTGGGGGTTTTTGGGGTGACACCAGTGGGGATGGAAACCTGAGCAAGGGCTGGGGCTGCTCCCTGCCCCACGAGTATCGTGCCTGGCCCAGCTGCTATAAATAATACGAATAAAAGGGAGCATCAATAATTAAAGCAGCTCATAGCGAGTGGTTCCTGAAACGTCTGCCTGATTTAAAAACTAATTACTTGGAGGGTAATCACCACCACCTCGTAGATAGGAGCCCGGAAGCCAGCAGCAAAGCTCAGGGGATGGGCATTTAGGATGAGCTTTTAGGATGGGCCTTCGCTGCCCAAAATTCACTGCCCCACCTGCACAGCGCAAGCGGTGTTGAGGGATATTCTGGGATGTATCTCCTGCACCAACTCACGGTGCTCATCAAAACCCGCACACAGCCACGTGGGACCCATCCTCGTGGGAACTCCTTTTGATGTGCACTGCTCTCTGCAGCAGCAGATGCAGCGTTGGCTTTCTGAGCTCTAATTGCTGCGGGGCTGCGGAGCTGCAGTGGGCAGCAGGGGGCTTTGATCAGCTCTGTGGCTGCAGCAGAAGGCAGAATTTGTCCATCCATCCCCACCTGCACCACCCCGAGCCGTGCAGCTCTGAGAACCAGAGCAGAAGGGTTTGCTCCCTGCCCATCACATGTCTGAGTCTGCAGCTCCCTGCTCCACGTTTGGCCACGCTCATCCGGCACCAACTCCTGATTCTCACCACTGCTCTGCGTTGCTTCATTTAGGAAAACAGAATAATTTATTCCTAACGTCTGGGATTCGGGAGCCTTCCACCCGCAGCCCACAGTATTTTCTCATTAACATTACCCAGCTAAGCTCAAAACCGCCATTTCAAAAGTCATGCTTCCATCAAAGGCACATTATCAGCTGCCCAGGGACTCCAAAAGTTTACTGAAGCTTAAAGACATACCTCACAGCACACAGTAATTCCCTCTTTTTATACCTACTGAAACCATCTTTTGAGAACCTATCAGTCCCACAAACCCTCAGCAGCAAAAGGTGTGAGACTGCTGCAGAGAGCTGGAAAACCTGGCTGGTTCCTGGCCAGCTCCAAAAAGCCCATCCTGGGGCTGCCCCCAGAACTGCATGGAATAGGAAGGAGCCCATCTCACAGAGGAGAAAGCCATCTGATGAACACTAATTCCCAACCTGAGCTCGGGCCAAGGCTCAGCTCCGGGGCAGGAGGAGTCTGGAGGGACCCAGATGCAGGAGGGGCTCAGCACTGGCTCAGGGACACAGCTCTGAGCATTGCAGCCTGGAGGAGCAGTGTGTCCCACCAGCTGATGCTGTGTGCATCAGCTTGTCAGCCCCTTCCCTTCTCTTTGCCATTTCCTCACATCCTCCACCATGAATTAAAACTTGCCCAGAAAAATGTGGGTTCCCCATCCCTGGAGGTGCCCAAGTTGGGGTTCAAGGCAGCCAGCCCACAGCAGGAGATTGGAAGTAGACCATCTTTCAAGTGCTTTCCAACCTACTACCTTTCCCCCACACAGAGGACTGTGCCTGCAGCATTGCTGCTGGGACTGCAGAGGTGCCCACTTCCTCAGACTCAAGCCCGGAAAGCTCTGTGCTATGGCTGTAAGTACTGTGTCTGTAGGATGTGCATTAAGCTCATACCTGTGCTCATCGCTGCACTCACCTGCGAAACCAGAGGGTGATCACTTTGTCATCAGATCTGGGTGGTCACCACCACCAGTGCGCACCCACACGACTTCGGATCTTCATCAAACAGAAACGTGGCTGAGATTGAAGCTTCAGCCCTGCAGTGGTGATGCTGAGCCCCCCAGCAGTGATGCTGAGCCCACAAAGTGTTCCAAGCACAATGATAAGGGCAGGGCAGGCTGTCCCCAGGCACATCCCAGCCTCCTGCGATATGCATGTGATGTGTGATCAGATAGCAGCCATCCCACAGCCCCAGTGAGCACTCAAAGGAGAACCACTCCTGCACCAGGACGGTGTGCTGAGCCAGTTCTGCTCTGATTCAGCGTGTTCAGATCAGTGTAACAGCTCTCGGTGAGAGAAACCCGCTGTATCCTCAAGGCAAGTGTGTTTGGGCAAAGCAATAAGAGAGACTTTAAGAGGTTTGGAGGTTACAGTGGGAAATAGCAGTTATTCCCAATAAGCAGTGTTAAATGAAGTGCTGCTGACAGTAGCCCGAGGCAGGTTCAAGAGTTTCAAGATTTGCAACTAAGAGATTAACCAAAATAGATGTCTTATTACAGGCAAGTTTGTATCTAAATCATTTAAAGTGCCTTTAGACGCCGTAATGTTTTTCCTCCTAAGTGCTCATAGTATATCTGCAGCGTCCTCCTGGCTCTGTGCGCGGTAATGAAAAGGACCTTGATCCCAGTGAGTCCCTGTGCTGGGAGCTGGGAAGGTTGGGTTTGGCACGCAGGGCATCCTCTGCAGGGCCACTGCCTTCGTGAGGGTTGCTCATGCACGTTGCAAAAGTGCAGTGCAAACTGCAGCACCTCTGTGAGGTGCTCACTCCCTTATTTTTTCTTCCATAGATGGATTTCACCCGGCCCTGAGATCTCACCTGGCCCTGAGCACGCTCTGCATTGCAGTTGTATTTACTGGGAGCTCTGTGACAGTGTTCTCGTCGCTCCTGGGGTCTTTGTAGCCTCCCATTAAAATCCTCGCTTTCTGCAAATGCAAGCAATCTCAAGCTTACAACATCAAAATACCATGAAATTAGCTGTAAAATTAGGCATTTGGAAACCCTGTTTTATTGTTCTGGAGTGCTGGCTCTGCCCTGCCGAGCCCCTGGGGTGCTGCTGACAGAGCCTGGCAGTGCATGGAAGGGGGGAGCGACAGAGCTGTGAGCATGGGCAGAGCACTGGGGCTCTCCAGGGCGTGCAGATCTCAGTGGGGTCCAGGATTGAGCTGGGTGTTGCAATGAGTTACGGTGTGTGGGGTGTTGGGGTGCTGAGCAGTTGGCTTTCTCCAAAAGGAGCCTCAAATCCTTGGGTTGGGATCCTCCTGGGGGGAGGGGCACTCTCTGACAGGGTTCACGGAGACGGCCTCTCGCTGGATTTTTGGCAAGGGGGACGTTGATGTAACATGAGGTTTTAAAGCTGGGAAATGTGAAACAGCTGCTTTGGCTGAGAGCAGGCCGGGAGCTGAGCGGAGGGCAGAGCCCGCGGGCGTTTTGGTTACAGACGTTGGCAAACAGCAGAGTTGGCTTTTTTATCATTGGCATCAGGGGGATCTTCGGGAGCTTGGGATCCCAAACACATCCCGGGGAGTTGGGGGAGGGCGGGCAGTGTCTGTGCTATGAGACCCCGAGGGTGCTGTGAAATTAAGGAGGGAGCACAGGATCTGTGTAGCTCACAGAGGGGTCTGCGGGAGCATGAAACCGTGGGCATCTTTGCAAGGACTTTTAACTCTGGAGAAAGATGTAAGAAACCTGCAGTCCTCCCTGGTCAGGATGCAGCAGGCTTCATTCTTTTCATTAGATGAGTGTTGAAATAATGTAACAGTGAATGTTCTCATTCTTCACAGAGCGATGGAGTTGTTTTTGTGGCTCTAATGCTCTCACAGCCTCAGTAATATCTTCTGTGAGTGCTTTTCTCGGGTTAATTATGCATTAAGTTTACATAAGGCTTTTCCTTTTTTAATCAGATTTAAACCTGCTGCCTTCGGCAGTGCTGACTCTTGGGTGCTGTTGGGGCTGAACCACTCCTACCCTGCCTGTTCCTTTGTCCTTTATTTGTGACCTTGCTAGATAAGCAGTCATGAGACTTTGGGCCGTTTCTCTTCCTTTTAGATGCCTCCTTTCTCTCAGAGATGCCTCCTTTCCCTTGCAGATGTCCTCTTTCCTCCTGGTTTCCTCTTTGGCTTCCCAGCCCCCTCCCTCATGGTGGCCAAGCTCTGAAGGCACCTTGAAGCCAAGGGTTATTGTAAGACTGCACACAACTGCATTACCCAACTCACACCTTTCTTCAAGACGAGCATTGTTTGCAAAGTAACTTGGCAGCCTGATGTATTTTGGTTGTAGGCATCCTGGTGTACAAGCCAAAGCTAACAGACACTCATTAGTCAGAGGGCTGGGACTGTAACGTGGGCAGTCACACACATAGGTTGGCATCTTTACTTTAAATGCAAGTAATTAAAGAGAAAAAAATATATATGTTTTGAAAGATGTATCAATAAGGTACCCTGAGTGAGAGCTGGGAGGAAGAGGAGAGCCAGGAACTGCCTGGTGCTCAGCTATGGGGGTATATCATTACAGTGGGAGGAGAGTAGGTTTAACAGCATGGCAGAGGGAAGGATGGTGTGAACTGGAAGAGCTCTGCCATTGCATCTGGAGTTACCAGAGTGAGCTGTGTCCACGTGCCCACAACAGGAGCAGGCGATGAGCTCCCAGCCCTGAGCACGTGGTGGAGGTGGGTGCAGAATGCAAATCAAAGCAACGCGCTGTGCTTTGCCGTCTTCATCTTTTTGTTCAAGCTGAACGTTGTAACTCATCACACGTGTAAAACAGCCTCCATCCGCAAACCCAAGCAGCAGAGTCCCTGCGGTGCCATCTGCTCTGAGCTCCTCCAGTGACCCCTCCCGTGCAGCCATTTCGGGGTGTGCAAAATCGATTTCATATTCGGTCTCTGTGCTGAGAGAAGATGGCGGCACGGAGCTGCTCCCGCCGGGTCCCCGTGTCCCGGTGCTGCCACTCACCCTGGTGCCCCCCAGTGAGCAAAGCCAACCATTAGTGAGGGTACTGTGGCCCCTCCTTGGGCACCAGGACCCCCGCCCCCTTTGCAAGCATTTTCTTTTAATTAATTAATACCGCATTCATCAGCGCTTAATTCCCGTTTCCGTAGCACCCGGGGAGGGGGGGCTGCTGGTGAAGCGGGCACTGAGGTGCCCACACCTCCTCCCTGCAGAGCTCAGTGAGCCCCTGGCACAGTTTGGGACTGTTTCCTGCAGCCCCATAACATGCCCCATGTGCTGGCGCTCAGCCTGTGCTGAGAAAACCTCCTCGTGTCCTCACTGTGATCTAGGGGTGTCGGATCAGGAGGTGGACAGGCTGCAGCCCTCCGTGCTCACAGCTGCCTCTATGTGCAACGCAGGGATCCCCTTTTCTTTCCTTTTTTTCCCCTTAAACACAACCTGTAGGCATCTTTGCTGCCCTGCACTTTGACCCTGATGGGAATGGTAGCCACGGAGGTGTCCAGGGTGGCTGAGCAGCAGGGCTGGGGTAGAGCAGCCAAGAAACCAGCACGTGTGAGCTACCCTAGTGCTTTCAGGAGCAAAATGGAGCATCAGACAAATGTGCCAGAATACGCCCTATAGCATACTGAACCAACATGACTTATAGAGGATTGGGAAGGCAGCTGGTGCGCTGGTCAGCATGGCTCTGTGGTGTGCACTGGGCTATGGAGACACCTCCTTCATTTTTCAGGGAGTTTCCCCCCACTGTTGGATGAGGACCCATCCAAACCCCATCCACTGCACACTACCATCGACCTAAGATGGAGCCACTCAAACCCATGCCTGGGAAGGGCGGAAGGGAGGGAAAAAGGATGGGAACAGAAACTACAGACCCTCTGTTGGGGACCCCCATGGTTCGGGGTCCCTGCGGTGCCGCCGTTCCCTGCCCACTGCCAGCAGCACCGGGCATCACTGCCCTGGCAGCCCGACGTGCGCCCGGCCCACGTGACTCACATACACAACGCAGCCGTGCTTAACAAGCATGAGTAATTACACCATGCAGAGGGCTGGGGCGTGGGGGGCAGTCAGGGTTCTGTGTGTTTTATGTGTTGAATTATTATTATTATTTATTTATTTTTACATTTTCTCTGCTGTTGTTTTTTTTTTTCCCCCTGTTCTCCCCCCACCTTTCTCCCTCAACCCCAACCCACGATGCTGAGCCTTGACCAGCTCCTTGGCGGTGGCTTCGGGAGGGTCAGGGATGCAGGGGTCAGTTGGCACAGCAACTGCTACTCGGGGACAAAAGGAGGCTTTGGCGGCTGCAGTAGCAGCTGCCAGCCAGAATAGCAAATCCACACGGCTTGGCACCACTCCAGCTTCCTTGAGTGTTGCAGAGGGATGGTATGTTGGAGGGTAAGGCTAGCTAATTAATCTTCCGGCAGGGAACAATGTAATATCAGACAATTACAAAGAAAGAATGAAATTACTATAGTGAGAAGGCTGGCATACGAATTTCTCAAAGGATCCATCCCTCACCCGCTGCCGTGTCATTTTATACGCGGGGAAAGCGTCCACTGTGCATGCGCTTTTCTGTTGTGTTTTTGTATGAATTGAATGATATGCTCGAGGAGAGGGGGAGGGGATTCAGGCTCAATTGCAGGAGCAAAAGGCAGAAAGAGCCATTCCAGGCAGGAAGGTTCCCACCAACCTGTCGCTGTGCCACGGTCTCATGGGATTGAGTATTCCCGTTTTATTTTCAGTCGTACCAAGGTACCCAGTGGGGAGAGATCTGGGAGGAGAATCTGGCTGCTGTGCAGAGGGGGAGTCATTGCCATCCTCCTTCCCGCATGGAGAAGTCCTCGAAGAGCTTTGGGAGCTGCTGAAAGTTACTGGGGAAACACACCTACCAGCTCAGTAGCGGTAATTGCCAATAATTAGCTGTAATCACTGCTACCTACAGTCGGGATGCTGTGATGAATAGGGCACTACAAGCCGCGTGGTGTAGGCTTCCCGTCTGTTTATTTGCAGTGGGGAAGGAATTAGGGAAGTCTCATTTATCCTGGAGCACAGGAAAGTATCGGTGGGAGCTCAGCCTGTGCAGTATTACCATAGGAAACCACTCCTCCTCCTCTTTGCAAGGGCACCCGGGCTGAGCTAATGACTCTCCTCCTTCCGCATCCCTCTCTCAGGATGAGGCTTAATGCGATGGGATCTCTGCGGCTGTCATTAAGTGCCAACGTGAGAGCAGGATTGTTCCAACTCTCTGCAGCAGTGTGTATGGGGATGTCTCTGAGCCAGGTTTGGAGCAGCTCCAGCTCTGTCTATGCCTCCCGAGGAACTTGGGTAGGATTTGTTCGCTGCCCCCATCCATCAGCTGATGCAGGGCTGATGTGTAAGCACTGCTGTGAGCCCCTCTTGCCCTTCCCAGCAGCTGTGCTGCCAGTTGGCACTGAAGCTATTGCAAAGCTTGGGCTGAACAAGCTTTTATTTCTTTTAGGGTATCATAATGCCACGTGTTGAGTTGGTAAGCTGGGATGCCTTTCCCAAGCTATAGATGAGCAGGAATTGGGCACCGCCCAGTCCACGTCCTGAACCTGGAAAAGGACCCTGGTGGGTGCCCATCGTGGCTACTGATTATAACTAAGGCACAGTTCAGCACATTGGATATTGGTGGTAGAATCACAGAATCATTTAGGCTGGAAAAGACCACTAAGGTCTTCTAGTCCAAGCATCAGCTCATCACCACCATAACTGGGAATTGGTCATTGGAATTGGTGATGCCGAATTCCTGTTGGGAGTGCATAAGGGCCCTTCCCTGCTCTGTCCAGCTCCCTCACTCATGCCCAGCTCTGCTTTTGGCTCCACATACATCCGTCCCAATCCTGAGTGGAATATGGTCTGAACCATGTCATAGTCAGTGATTGACACCGGAGATGTTTCTGTAAATTAATGATTGCATCTTCTAGGCTTTACTTCAAAGTTTTCACTTCATGAATTTTTTATGGAGTTTCCTTTGCACAGAAAGCCTGTAGCACTGAAATTTTACCTTTCAAACTATACAATATATATTAAAAAAAAAAAAGATGACTTTCACAAGCAGCCATCTGAACGGCAGTCACCCAGTGAGGTCATGCTCCCTTGCCTGCTCATGTTCATGCCATGGGGCACATCCAAACCCTTGTGCTAACAATGGTCTATGGCCCACAGACATGAACCCTGAAGCAGCAGAAGCTCCTGCATACAACAGGGTGCACCTCCCCTCAGGTCCTACTGAGCCTCTCCAACTTTGAGTTAGGAAATTTAATTTGTAATAAATCTGCATTACAGTACAAGTAAATCTGCTTCAGTGGCTATAAAAATTAATTCCTTTATCCTAAACATTATTATATAGCTTTCAAAATGAATTGACTGTGGTTGGTACCCTAGTATGTGCCATTATTGGTAATTAGTGTAACAAAATAACATTGCTGTAATATTTCCTGTCTACCCCTCCCCCAGTTGGGAGCCATTTCCTATTAGAGCATCAGAATTGCAAATGCAAGGCTTGTATGCAAAGTGTTCACTTTGATTTCTTTTTGTGTGTGTTGGAGGGCGATCAGTTCCTTTCTGTGGCGTGGATTCTGTGTTTTTTTTCTGGGAGCTTTTCTTTCTGAAAAAGCTTTGGCTTGGCACAGAGCACTGCTGGAGCCCAGTGCTGGAGGTCACTGCCCTCGTGCTCCTGGGGTGCTTCCAAGTTACAGACTTTGCCAATGGATCTCTTCTAAACCATCCCAACAGATTTTTTCTTCTTGAGTTCAAAGCCTTATCTTTTTCTGAAGCACAAAGGTTAGAAATCTGGTTCTCAGTGAATGAGAGCCAAGATTCTCCTGTGATCTTCTCACTCTGGGATCTAGGACTTTTGTATGAAATACCCAATTCTGAAGTTAACGTCTCCAGATCAAGAGCCCAAGAACAAAGAAGTGAAGAGCCGAGGGGAATGGTTCTCATGCTATCCCAAGTATATGTGTTATTATTTCTTATGTTTTGATGACATGGCAGCTTCAGAAATCTGGATATATGCCCTTGACTTGGTCACCTCAGTCATTAGAGCTGAAAAATGCAGGAACTAAGTAATAAAACTGAGTGGGAAATATCTTTGCCACCCTGGAACATATTCAAGATTGAGCTGTGGTAATAATAATAATAGTACTGCTCTTGGCCCAGATGTGGATGTTAAATCATAACTTGAAATTCCAGCAAATCACAAAGGGAAGGGGCTGTGCCAGCTGAAGCCTTTGATTTCGTCCAAGCTGGCTTTGGTGGCTGAGCCTGGGGTTTTGTGTTTCGGTTTGTGCTGTACAAACGCAGTTCGCTTAAGCCTGAGGATACAAATTCACTCCAAGCTGTGTGTGTATATGGGAGAGCTCCGTGTTGGAAGATGATATTGTGATGACTTCAGGGCTTTCTCCAGTGCTTTCTTTGTCAAGTGATACTAAAGTGGTTTAAAACAGGATTTTGCTGGGAATTAACTGAAGTGATGTGGCATGTTTTTACATAAAAACCTCATGGCCATGTCAGGTAGAGCCCAGCAGTGCTGTGGAGCCACTGTCCCCATCTCCTGTAGGATGAGAACACTGCTCAGTGTTCCCCTGTGCCTTCCCAGTGGTGGCTCCTAGCCATGGTGAATATGGCCCTAATCCTGGCCAGGAAAAATAGGATATTTTCTGCTTTTCAGTTTCCTGATGGAAAGCTCTATGACAAGAATTAGTCTGGAATTAAACATTTCTGAAGCCCTTGGATTGGTTTTTCCCAACCTCTTACTTTTGAGAAAAAATGTGACTTTTCTGTGTTGCCAAACATGTCTTTCTAGCTCAAAGTTTATTTTTTCTTAGCTGCCCCTTCTCATGTCACTGGCAGCAAATTTTGCTGAAGTCTTTGTGCATAGACTTCAAAACACTCAGACTTTTTTCATCAAAGCAGAAAGTTTCTGTTTTTCTTCATGCGCATATTTCTGCATTTCTTTTGGGTTCCTCTCCTCCCAACCCAAACCTCTGCCTTGCCACCACTGTGCTCAGCACTCAGCTCTTTCAAAGGACCCATCAAAGTCATTCAGCTTCCTTCTCGGGGTGAGCCTAGTTTGCCTGTCTTTTAACGAATGCTATCACTTCGCAGGAGAAAAATTACGACAACAAAAGCCATTGTAAGTCAATACAGTGAATAAGTTGGTACCGAAGCTAGCCAGGAGTTAGATCTGCTGTTCACATGAAAAGCTCTGCAATGTTTGATTTCTCAAATGAAACCAATCTCAGAGATCCAATAAAACTGAAAAAAAAAAAAAGTATTTTGGGTCAAATTAAATATTTTATTTCAATAAAATCAAAGTATTTCCAACGCATTTCTTTGTTCATTAAATATTTCATGAGATAAAGTCTAAAATTAACCACTCAGTTGTTTCTCAGTGGGGAAAACATGTATTTTTTTTAATAAAAACATCTGATAAAAGTGCTTTCTTTTTCCTTTTCCCAATATAATTTTTCCCCACACTGAGAATTCCTCTGCAAATCTGTGTCACAGCCTTCTCCTAGAGGTGGTGCCTCCCCCAGTGCTCCAAGAACAAAGAGAAGTTCATTCTGTGACATAGAGAATCATAGAATAGAATCATAGAATCGTTACCACTGCAAAAGACCTCAAAGATCCCCAGCCCACCATGCTCCCAACCTCCACCACCTCCCTGGGCAGCCCATGCCACTGCATCACCACTCCTTCAGAGAAGAAGTTGTCCCAAATATCCAACAGGAACCTCCATCTCCCTTCCTAGAGAAACAACTCTATGTCATCCTTTCTTTTTCCCATTCTCTTTCCGTAGTAGTGCTGGATATGACCAAGGCACAGTGATCACTGCAGCATCTCCTGGCATGCTGAGATCCTGTAGTTGCCCATGGCTCTTTGAGTCTCTCACTTCTCATACCACTTGCTCAAGGAATATTGGTCCATGCAACAAGGAGCCTACCACCAGCTGCAGTCTACAGTTGTGCAAACATATGCTTTCTTTACTCTTCATGCTTACATTGAGAGATGTCCTATGAACTCCAGGAGACAGCAAGGCCACTTTTGGAGGAACTTGTCTGAATTTGTGAATGCCTCTAACCATGGCCTGGCTTTATGTGTGCATGTAAGGCGTGAAGTTAACAAAATGAATGCCAAATGGTATTGTTAGCTGACACATTTTATAGATGGCTTAATTAAAAAGATTATCGAGATGGAAAAGAGACAATCAATATAAAGTGATGTTCAGCCCTTAAATGGGGTCTAGGAGAGATAGAGCCAGACTCCACCCCTTCAGGTCACACAGGTGAATTGCCTTCCTCTGTGCTCCTGTAGTTGATTCAGTGCTCACTTCTGGTGATCCATCAGTGCTTCAGGCCGTGATTCAACAGTTCCCATACAGTGCCTAAGTTGTTCACTTGCATTTTTAAAACAAAGAGATTGCACTTTGTTATTATTATTACATAGGCTGCTTCTAAAGCCATGTTTGTCTGTGGCACAACTCCCAGACTTTTGTCCAGGGCTTTATTGTGGTGAGTAAAAGGCTTGGCCTTTTACTTTGATTTGATTACTTAGATTTGCAGAGATAATAATCAGGCAATGCAGTGCAGGACTGATACAACACAGATCAATTCTTCTTAATGTGGGTCACTTATGCATGTGCTTGTCTGGCTGTATTTCTCCCCTGATGTTAGGCAGATATGCTATTTATCTGTTTTCTTTGACCCTAAATCACTTCCACCAGGAGGTACACAGAGGAAAACCAGCTTTGCTTAACCTCCCCATTTCCACATTGTATTTCTGACAACATAAGTAGTTTTCTGGTCAGTGGTCAGATTGGTCAGGCTGCCCAGGGTGGTGGTGGAGTCACTGTTCTGGAGGTGCTTAAGGAAAGGGTGTATATCACGTTGAAGGACACGATTAGTGAGCAAAGTGGGATGGGTTGGTGGCTAGATGATCTTAGCAGTCTTTCCAGCCTTTATGATTCTATGACTGTTGCACTGGCAAAAATTGTCCTGACTGTAATGGTTATGTGCCCTCAAGGTTTGTAGGGGTTTTTTTGTTTTCCCCTGTTGGTTGCTAAAATGGATGCAGACCTCCCAGGGAAGCAGCAGAGGCAGGAGCCAGTGCAGCTGCACACATTGCACATCCAAGCACAATAGCAAGGGGATATCCCCACGTTTCTGCTGATGCAGAGCTAGCACTGCTACCTCAGACTGCAAGCAGTGTTGCCTGAACGAGGGCAGGAGCAATGCAAACAATTTACTGCCTTGCTGCAAGGATGCCACAAAGAGCCCCATAAATGACTGCATAAAGGGAATCTGGGTGGGAGCTGGGAATACACTGGCAAACACAATTCTGCCTTAATTTAATCGAACGGTCCATTCAGCAGAGAATATATTGTAAAGCACTCTCAGGTTGGATGGCCTCCTATTGTGCCTGGCCTTTGAAGTGCTGATTAGCTGGGCTGGGAACACGCTGATAAAAAGTTAATTTCTATTTGCTGTTGCTTTGTAATTGGATGAACACGAAAGCAATTAAATATTAAAACATACAAACAAATAACGAAGTCACTGTAATTAGCCAAAGTTTGATCACTGTCATATTTATTTAGAAGAAGATGATACGTCTCAGCAGGTGACATTTTAAATACCCTTGGCTGCTTTGGTGTTGTCTTCAGAGAATGCTGAATAATGTACAGAGGATTTAATTAAACCCCATTGTAAATCAGCTGTGATGACAGGGAAGTGACAGCCACATGTTGAAAAGAGAATTAGGCCACAGCAAGAGAGATTAATTAACTATTTTCTACAGAGTTCAACCTAGGTGGCGTGCCCTGACCTTGCCTGAGAAGGGGAACTTCCCTTTTGATTTGCTCCACCTGAGGTCGGAGGCTGTGCTGCACCCAGAGATGTCACAGCCACCAAAGTGTGGCTGTGTTGCCTTGTGATAGGGAAACTGAGGCACACGTTCCTGGCTCCCAGCACCTCTGCTGCCCATCAGGAGGATGGAGCCAGAGGAACAAAACAAAACCAGTTGGGAGCCTGCAGAATGCTGTGCAGGAACGTGCTGGGGAAAGGCTGTCCTAATAACTGAGATGTGTTTGTAGGGATAGAAAGTGGAAACAGGTCAGGAAGCCAAATCCCTTGGATTGGGGATCCAAGACCCCCTAGGACAGGGCTAGGAGACAGGGATTGCAATATGACGTAGGAAGCGTGGTATGGGGTGGAGAAGTGGGATGTCAAGGAGGGAATAGCCAATGTGTGAGGTTAACAAGCAGCAGTCACAGCTGAAAGTTATCCAGCCCTTAATGACTAGTACTAATTCGATCACAAGAGTCACTGTTGGTTGGAGGTAGAGGAGGGGTTGTTCAGTGTTTGTGTGAGGTGAGAACTGGTTGCTCCTAGAAAGAGGAATTGTAGTATGTTGGGCTCTTTTTCATCTCCTGTTGAATGAAACGGTGTTTTGGGGAAGAGGAGGCTTGGAGGAGACCTTGTTGCTCTCTGTAACTTCCTGAAGGAGGTTGTAGTAAGGTGTGGGTTGACTTCTGCTCCCAGGTGACAGTGATAGGATGAGAGGTGAGGGCCTTAAATTTTGCAGAGAGAGATTCAGGTTGGGCATTGGGAAAAATTTCTTCTCTGAAGGTGTGGTGAAATGTTAGCACAGGCTGCCCAGGGAGGAGGTGGAGTCACCATCCCTGGAGGTGTTCAGGAATTGTGGAGATGTGGCACTGAGGGATGTGGTCAGTGGGGGTGGGGTTGGGCTTAGGCTTTGGGCTCTTGGAGATCTTTTCTAATGTTAATGATTCCATGGTATGAGAAAGAAAATATGTGGTTGGCATAGCCAAGAGGACCTTCAGTCAATGAAAGTACTTCCATTCAGGCTGCTGGGAAACAGGGCTAAAGAGAGGATAAAACACAACTCTGAATGTTGTAGCAGTGCAGGTGAAGTTGAGCTGGAGAACCTGAACTCAGCAAAGTGCTCTCTGAACCTGCAGGCAGCTCCTGCCCTGAGTTTTACAGTGGGTTGTGGTTAAGCTGTGAGATAGGAACTTAAAGCACAGAAAGGTGCTGGGGTTGGTGTGATGCTCAGATTGGGGTGATGTGGTCTCATTGAGCATCTCATGCATTTCCAGCAGGGTCATTGCTGAGCACTATGGACCCCCAGGGGGGATGAGCAGAGTGGGCTGGTGCTGTGGTCCCTCTAGTCCAGGTAAGGTGTGCCCACCTGGGATGGCAACATACAGCTCTCGCTGCTGGAGATGATGATTTACACATATGACTTTGCACTTCAAAGCCTGGTTCTTCCCCCTTTATTACCAGTGAAAACTGGAAGGGATTGTACACATTGCAGGGAAAAAAAAATCTTTTTATTCCCAGAGGTGCAAATTAATTGATTCAGCCCAGGAAAAAGACCTGGGCACTGTTACAGCCAGCTCCCTGCAGGCATCTCCTCGGTGCTCGGGTCTGATCAAAAATGCAAATAAGATCTGAAGAGGTGGAAGGGATGGAAAGTAATGAGGAAATGTAATATTGTCGTGAAGAGAACGAGCAGTGCTGCTTTCTCTGAATAATAAAAAAAAAAAGATTTCTGCACCATGAAATGGTCTTGCAGTTCTGCTGGGTATATAAAGCAAAATGAAAATAGTGACTGGGAGATGGAAAATTCCCCATTAGGGCGGAGTGAGTGGCTTCACCAGCCCTGGAATTGGGGTTAAAGCCCTATTCCTATTGAAATACCACATCCCAAACTGAGCACCCCATCACACTGAACCCTTCTGGGTTCACTGTGGCCATCCCTCGGTCTCCCATCTACATGAGAATAATCCCACCCTTCCTTGTGGGGCTGTTGCAAGGCAAATTAATGTTTGCAAACCACTCAGATACTACAATAATAAATGCTGGGAAAGCCCAGGAGAAAATTAATAGCTCATTATTTAGAGCAGGACTTCAATAGCATGCCATGCACAGGACATGGAGCTACGTGTTGAGTGATGAGGATAAAGAAAAATATTGAATAGCTGCTCATTAGGAGAGCACTATCCATCTGGTGTGTGGAAAGGGCTTTTCTATGCAGAAAGTGGTCCATGGCCATTGTTAGGCAGTGTGTTCTGATGGATCTATGTGAGGGGACAGGGCTAGGATTGGGTGCACAGCCCAGATTTTGGCATTTTTCTACTTCCAAGTGCTTGACTGCAACCTGACTGCTCTTTTAACACTCGGGGTTGGGTTTAATATATAGCAAAGAGATAAAAATGCCAGTAGATGGCACTCAAGAATATGAAGCATCATTCTTGGGTGCGTGAGAGCAATAAAATGTGTTGTTGTGTACCACAAATGGCTTCCTCTGTGCAGCTCCTTTCTGCCTTTTCTCGGCCTGTGAGCTCAGCAAATAGAGCAGAGAAGCGAGGATGTGAAGTGCTTGTTAGGTGCACTGTGTCTTCCCTGATCTCAATTTTCTTTTTACCCTTTGGGTTTGAATTACTTAAGTCTAGAAATCCTGGGCTGTGTTCTCCTCAGCTGACCGGGCCCCCCTTTATTTATTTTTTTTATGCTTTGCTTACAGCTTGTCTGTAAAATGAGATGAGAACTTAATTTGAAAGCTGGAGTTAATTGACCTAAATAAACTAAGAGCCTTCTGTTGGCTTCGTGGGCAGGAAAGCCTGCATAACCCTTACTCTCCCCAACCAGGAAGCTTGAAATCACACTGTGAAAACCTGCTGCTGTTTACTAACAGCATTTGTGACCCAGCACTGTTTCTGATGTTCCAAAATGAATGGGGCTGTGTCCATACCCACATCATTGTGGTGATTTTCAGTCCTTTCAGGCTGCATTGGTGCTGTTTTTTCTAGGCTGGAGGATGCTCAACTCAAAATGATATGATAAGGGGAGATCACAAGCTGTGATCCAACACGCAGGGGTGTTTGGGTGGGACAAATAAGAGCACTTCTCTCAGCCAAACCTCTCCTCTTTGGGCAATTTGTAGGAACTGGAGTGGGAGGTGGTGTGGGAGCCCTCTGGTGGTGAGAATTCCCTAGTATGTGGTAGGGAAAAACTGCGTTCAATTCATGTATACATTTAAATACTATATATTCATGTATATGTGCAGATGTGTCTGGGCATAACCAGTGGTTTTCTGCTTCCAAAGCCGTGGTGTGGTGCAGAAGCATCAGAGGTCATAGATTTGGTTTTCCTCATGTGAAGCAGCAGGTGAAGAATTGCCAAGGTATATCTAAGCCAGGTTTGGTGTGACAGTGTGTTAACCCAGTGCTGACACCACATCACCAAAATCTGCTTGGAAGGGCTGGCAGAGCAGCTCAGCAGGAGGACAAGTCCCTCTGCATTGGGTGTGGAGATGTTTTGCAGGGAAACCATAGAATGGCACTTGGCTTTGGTGACCCTTGGTAGATTTTCATGAGCCTACTCTTCAAGCCTGCCCAGATCTCTCTGGATGGTGTTCCTTCCTTCTGTTGTGGCAGTGCACCATGCATTGGTGCCATCAGCAAACAGCTGAGGGGGCACTCAGTCCCACTCTCTGTGTCTTTGATAAAGATGCTGAAGACCATCAGTCCCACATGAGCTGCAGGAAAGGAGCAGCTGGGCTGCAAGATGTTCAGCCAGGAGACTGAAGATGGCTTTCCTCGGTCACTGCTGCTCCTCTTTAGTACTCCTAAAGACACTGGGAGAGAGGGCCCTGATGGCAGGGCTGGCCAGGGATGCTCAGGTCAGCATGTAACTTTGTTTAGGTGGAGCTCTGGGCTGTTTTTCAGCTGTAGCCTTACGAGAGGACTTAATCTGAGCCCAAATTTTACTAATTACTCATTATATGAGTACAAAGGCAAATAACTGGGGCTAAGGAAGATACATTGTGCAGTGTGACGTGAGGATGTAGTGGTCTCAAGGACCTTGCATGGGGCTCCCAAGATGCACATGAACTGTCTCAAATCTTCTGTGTCTATGAATGTGGAAACCCCTTGGCTGTGGGGTACAAAGTCCCAAGTGTGGATGCTGCTGAGCAGTGTGCTCCCAGGCTGATGATGGCACCTCTGTGCAAAGCAGAGGCCACATCTGCTTTGGGACTTTGTCATTTCTTTCAGTGTGTGAAACAAAAAGGAGCAGAGCTAGGTAATGTCATCTGCTTAAAAAGCTGGGCCAGGCCTTGTACCTGTTGCTGCAGGGACATCACTCTGTGACAGTAATTGAAATAATTAAAGCCCACTGTAATGGAGGGAAAATCACTGGCCGGGGATTGTCACATCAGATAGCAGAGGAAAACAGATGTTCCTCACTACATTTGCTCTCTAAGTGGAAGTACAACAGATGCAAAACAGCATCAAAATGGTATCATGGCTGTAAATACAGCTTCTAATTATTGCACCAGGTAACGTCAATTGCAACATCCAGATTCCTCCCAAGGATTCTCTGCAAGCAGGTGGGATGTACAAAGTCCTTTAAAAGATGGATTTGTTTTTTGGTCTTTTTTTTTTTTCCTCCTCCTTTATTACAACATTTGCAAGCTTGCCCACTTATAGAGCAGCAGAGGAAAGTGCCACAGCCTTTATGTCTGGGGTTTCTTTGATAGGTGGTGCTGAGAATTACAACAGAGCTCTGGGGGTGGGGATCTAACCTGAATCTCTCAGAAACCCACCTTTGGTGGAGAAGGAATGGGAATAGCAAGAACAGGAAAAGAAAAAGGGAGCAGAAGGACTATGAGAGACCCATAGCCAGCCCCATAACTTCCAAGGGGTCAGCTGAGGACATCCCAGTGCTACTTTCTCCCTCTGTCCCTGGGATGTCTTCAGTTGACCCCTTTGTAGTCATGGGGATGGCTATGGAGCAGAGGGACTTGGGATCCTTCTGGCTGTAGCAAGGTAGAAATTTCTGCTTGGTTCCACTGCTGGAGTACAACAGGGTGTGTGTGAAGCCTGGTGGGGACAGGTGAGGAGCAGGGACGGGTTTGTTGTGTGCACCATGGGAGCTGCAGCATGCAAACAGAGCCTTCCTGATCAAATTAGCAGAGACCAACAGCAAGCGCATTAACTAATCAAACCCTGTTTTCAAATTGATTATTGCAAACTGCAACCACAATTCTACAAATGGCAGCCATTTAAAAATAAAATTAAAAAAAAGAAGAGAGCCTCCTTTAGGCAAAATGATAACACAGATAAATAGGTGCTCTTCCATCCTGTCCTCACCTGTGGGCAAGGGACCAGGGGATGAGCCCTGAACCTGAGAGTAGTGGAGCAGCTGCTTATCTTGCTGCTGTCTGCATTGCATCCCACCCTGGGGCAGCTTCTGTGGGTGCTCCTGGTCCAGCAGGCACTTCCCTGCCTGGCTGTGGGTAGCAGCCCTGTGCACCTTTGCAGCAGTTTCCCTGGCAACAGAGTCCTCCTGCCAGCAGGCTGCAATGTCAAAAAATAAAGCAAGATGACACCACAGCTCTTAAAAAAATAAAACAATAAAAAGCCATCTACAGTCCATGGGCCCCTTAATCCAGCTTCCATGGTGTTTTTGTGGGATGTCTGGGTGTCTTTTTCTGCTGGGAGGAGTAGCAAATACCGTTCTGTGAAGACTCCCCTCTGCCACAGAAGTGACAGAGGTGTCCATTGCATTGGGAGTTTTCTGGTGTCCTGGCCATCCCTATGGAGCTCCTGTGCTGCCTGCAGTAGGGCAGTGGAGCCATGACCTCACCCCAAGGCTTCTGCTGAAGGCTCATCCTGCTGTGGGGAAATGCTAGCTGTGTGTTTCTTGCAGTTATGTGGTTTTGTTTTGTGGTGGCCTAATGAGGAGTACCTCTCTAGAAGGTACTACACCCATGAGCTGGGTGCTTCTCTTTTTGGCGTGAGGTTGACCCTGCTTGCTGCCCTTAGCAATTGAGCTTAACTTGTTTTTGTCTTGTTCTTTGTTTTCTTTTGGAGGCCATGTTTGATCTTGTTGGATGGATTCCCCATTCATCTGCCTGCTTTGTCTCTGCTTTTGCCTTGGTGCAGTGTTTTCCTCCAAGAGTGCTGGTTCAATCTCTAGAGCTAAACACAGGTTTCTTTCCTGCTTTTTTGGTAGCATATGAGCTCCTGTAGCTCGTGAGACGTAGCTCTGGAGATTGGATGTAACTGATAACAAAGAATTAAACCATTTAAAGGCATTTACTTTTTCAAGGAAAATGCAGCTCTTCTTTGACTAATACTCCTTGTCTTCTACTTTGGGCAGAGCATAGACAAGGCAGAAGTAGTTTTTGGGTCTATGTGATGGCCACCAGGACACTTCTCACTTGACTTTAAAACTCACCAACTAATCAAACGAAACCAAACCTAGAACATGTAGGGACTAGAAAGCTTAGATGGCACAGCAGAAAGCTCTCAAGTGAAATGCGTTGCTCCTTGAGAGCTAGACACAGGTGCAGGTGCTTGCAGAGGTGTTTTTCACAGGTGAATCCCAGTGCTTTTGGGGACTCTTGTTTCTCATGCCATGCTGTCTTTTTCTGGAAGTCTATGGGCTCTGTGAATACAAAGACCTTTTATTCTGATGACATTGATCACCCTTGAACTCCTTTTTGGAGCTGCTGTGGGTAATTCCTGCAGATTTTACTAGGTATCTTGCTCTCCAGTGAATCAGGGCAAGACTTTCCTTATGACTTTCCAGTTCATTTAACTGCTGTTTTCCAGTGCACAAAACCTGGCTTCTCATTGCTGTGAGGGTTTGCTCTGAGGCAGCTGGCCTCCCAAACTCAGCATCATGCATGAGCAAAAGCCACGGCTTCCCCTTCTCCATGCAAGGGCTGAAAGTGGAGATCTTCAGCTGCACGTGCTGGGACGTGCTGAGTAAACCATGTGTTTGCTAAACACGTTTCTCCTCTGAAGCAACTCTGCTTCTTCCAACTTTTAGGTGAAATTTGTTCAGTGGGTGGAGCTGTGTTTGGAAACAGAGCTCCTCGTTTCATTTGCCACCGATGCTTCTATTTGTATCTGATCTGTTTTATTAAGCCAAGAACTCGTAATAATGAGTACTTGGGCCAATGTTGTTTGATATTCATGCTAACCCATTGGGGTTGAATGTATTCACCTGCTTTTTTGATTACCATAAATATTTGATAACCTAGCTGTTGCCAGCTGTTGGAGAGGTCTTATCTCTGTTCTTGGGGGAATTTGTTCCTCTGGCTCAGGAATACTTCCCTAATGTGAAGAAGATAATTTCTATGGAGAGGCTTATCCAGTGTACAGGGCAGGTCTTGGGACTATAGAGTTACCAGGTAGGAACTGTTGTTTTTCTCTGTGCAAGACGAATATTTCTTAGATGGTTAATCCACTGCTGCTTCATCTGCTAACACAGAAGGCTCTGTTCCTCCCTTCCTTGGGGTCTGTTAGTGCTTAACAGGCTTAAAGATCTTGTTGCCCTCTTCAGTCAGGAAAGAAAAAAAGGCATCCTTCCAGGGAAGGTGAATGAACTAGACAGAAGGAGAAAAATAAAGGGAAAGAGGAAAGATGGGATAGAAAATTGAAACTTCTCTCAGTGAGGGGGGGAAGCATAGACAATATCGAGGAGAAATTCCAAGTGGTGGTTTATTCTGCATACCAAAAACCAAAACCAGCTTGTTTATATCACATATTACTTTCTGTTTTTCTACCAGCTCTTTTAAAACCTCAGAAATATACAGGGGTCTATTAAAGGTTTCCAGGAGAAAGCCAAGTTTGGTCATTATCACTACATGGCTCTTCTGTGGGCTGTATAAAAAGAGTAATGCTCTCACTGTGGTCCTTAGTGGAAACATTCCCAAAGTGAAAAACCAAGCCTTACATCAGGAGTAACATGCTGCTGAGGGAGAAGTTTTGATTCCTGTGCTGAGCTAACACCCTATTTCCAAGACTAGTTGTGCCCCAGACACTGAGAAGGCAGCATCTCTGGAGCCCTCTCTGGCTTTCTACTGATTGAGGAGACCCTAAAAGGATCTCTGAGCACTGCTTCTCTTTGACTGAGAGGTTTCATAATGTCGTATAAGACAAGCTCCTCTGTCACGCTGCCTTTCAAGAAGATGAGGGAAGCAGATTTAAACTGAAGAGTGAGGCTTGTTCCTCTGGGACAGCAGCACAGCCAGCTCTGTTTCTTGGCAATGAACAGCAGAGGTAGTCAAGGAAGAGATTTGCTGGGATCTGGTGATTTATACTGTCATTTTTCTTGGTCTATTGCCAAACAGATACAGACTGTGCTTGGGGAAAACAAGGGGATGAGTCAGGCTTCTCTGCTCAGGTTGTTATAGGCACCTCTTGCAGGCTCTGTTCTAGGCCCTTCTTAGTGGATTTGAGTGCTGGTTCCAAGTTGTCCTACTGCTTGTGATAGCTCTACAGACACAGGGTCTGGCCATCTTTACCCAGCCAAGTCTGGTCTATCTAAGATAGCTTAGTAGGCATGGGAAATTAAAATCTCCTTGGCCAACCTCTGTGAGAGCTGCACATCTCTGAGTCAAAGGCAGACAAATTCTCCAAGTTGGAAGCTTTTGCTCAAAAAATTGATTTTAGTATTGGATCAATAGCAGAAAAGCATCGTGCCTGTGTGGCTTGTACCACGCTTGGCTTCTGCAAGGAGCAGCAGGGGGGTCAAGGAGCACAGGGTCGTACACCTCCTGACCCAGCTGTGGTTTAGCAGCTGGGTTTGGGTTTGCAAGCAGTGGGATCTGTATGGAGCTGCATCAAGAGAGGGTCAGCTTGGGTATCAGGAAAAAGCTCTGTCCCAGTGGGCTCTGGGCATGGAGCAGCTCCCCAGTGGCTGCAGCCCTGAGCTTCCAGAGCTCAGGGAGTATTGGGACATTGCTCTCAGCCATAGGGTTTGGGTTGTGGGTGCTCTTCTGGGCTCTAGAGGGGTCAGTGTTTAATTTTGAGGACAGGGATGATGCCCAGGCATGCAATTACAGTTGTTGCAGCATCTTTGATGCTGTAGCTGATTCTCTCTGAGAATGAAGTGCAATGCTTTTCTAATGCTGTATTATATTTTAATGGCAACCAGCTGGTGAGTGGTGTAACCTGGACCCATGAGAGTGCTGGCTGCCTGCATAACCCACACCTGTCTGCTTATACTTATGAGAAACTCAGTGAATGAATATCCTGGAAAGGTGAGGAGTGTGGGTAGGTCTGGGCACAGCAGTGGTGTGTGCTCTCCTGTTTGCAGAAAAGCTGCTCCATGGCAGAGAAGTGAAACAATTCTGAGGTTTGGTCCATGTGGAAATTTCCCAGTCTTTTTAATCTATTTCTCATAAAGATTTGATGAATGCATTGTCATCCAGAACGCTGCTACTCTCTGGATCATGCAGTCAGCCTCTGTAACAAGAACAAAGTTCCTCAGCGACCAACCTGCCTAGAAAATGCACCCACTGCTTTTAAGAGGGTAGTGTGCCTGCTCTGGGCTTCTGCTCTCCATATACACCATCGTGGTTGCTTGAGGTTGGAGATGGGAAATTATCAGAACTGGAAACTGTATCATGCATATTGAGTTGCAAATAACAAATCCAATGGAGTTATAAAATAATAATAATTTTCTAAGCTTAGTTTCTGCTAAAAAGCAAGTTTGAATTGGTTTTTAATTACCTGATGGTTTGCAATCAATTCCACCCTAGCAGGCATGGAAACAGCCAGTTCAGTGTCATAACTGAGAAAATACAAGCAGGAAAATGTCTCTGGTATTCAGACAAAAGGATTCTCAAGCACTCACGTCCATAGCTAATTTCAATGCTAAACGTGAAAGATATTAAGATTTTCTAGATGTTTTACTCCTGTTTGGAAGCCTGTGCTGCTTAACTCTGTAACTACCTGTTTGTTATTTGGATGAATTAAACACTGCTGCACTCGTTAGCATTTACAAGAGCTTAGTAACACAATCAGGCACTAATGCATTCATTTTCTACTTGACTGCTCATTCATTGAGATGTTAGTACATAGGAAGAATATGATCAGGGTGACTGTGGGATGAACTAATCAATTCATAATGAATAATCCGAAAATACAGATGTCTGAGGGAGACTTCCTTTGCTCCGAGTGAACTCAGCAGAACTGGAGCAGGGAAGCTGGAGAAGCCCCTAACAAAGCAGTCCACCTGGAACAGGGGTCCCTGTTTCTGTTCTTTATAGTGCTCTGCCCTCCTCAGACACCACTGCTCTCTTGGGGCAGGTGTGAGCCATCACTGCTGTAAGGCTGGATGTGCTGTGCACGTAGACATGCAAGGCTCAGACATCACCTCCTCATCCAGCCTTATTGATGCTGCTGGGGGGTGCTTTCTGCTTGAACAAGGAAATGTTCCTCTATTCCTTTCAGGACCTCTTTGGTTCCTACAGACTAGAATGCCAACTGGATCATGCTAATCAGTGATGTGAGTGGAACTATTTCTGTTCATGTCCCAGATTTCTTGGGTACGAGCAGAATCTTCTGCCTTACAGACAGCTCCCACCTTCTACAACTGGGAGTGATGCATAGAGTTCTAGAATGGCCTGGGTTGGAAGGGACCTCAAGGACCATCAAATTCCAGCCCCTCTGACACAGGCAGTCCCTAGATCAAGTGCTAGATCAGATTGCCCAGGGCCACATCCAACCTGATCTTAAACACCTCTGGGGTTGTGGTATCCCTGACCTCTTTGGGCAGCCTGTTCCTGCATCTCACCGCTCACTCAGTAAAAAGCTTCCCCCGACATCTAACCTAAATCTCCCCTCCTTTGGTTTAAAACCATTCCCCTTGTCCTATCACTATCTACCTATATCAAAGGCTGATTTTCCTCATGTTTATGAACTCCCTTTAAACACTGGAAGGCTGCAATGAGGTCTCTCCGTTGCCTTCTCTTTTCCAGGCTGAGCAAGCCCAGTTCCTTCAGCCTGTCTTCATAGGAGAGGTGCTCCAGCCCAAATCTGTTGGCTCAGTCCTGGAGAAGGGATGTGGCAGAGCGTCACCTTCTGCCTTCCTTTCAAAACAAGACCAGATTCAGTCTGGGAAGGAGTCCTGTGATGTCCAGGAGCACTTCAGTCATCCCATCACATACAATGATTCTTGTGTCTTCTGCTGTGAGTGATGGTGGGGTGATTAATGTCATGGAATCATTAAGGTTGGAAAAGACCACTGAGATCATACAGTCTAAGGAGAGTGCAGAGAGATTTAGTAGGGGCAGGGGATGTTCAGCCTGAGCGGTGCGTGGCTGCGTGCCTCTCTCTGTGTGGGATTTTGCTTCCCCCTTCTTTCACACCCTGGCATTCTTTATTGTCTCTCGCAGGTAGATCACTCATTGCTATAAATTTTCTTATCTCCAGTGCTTTTCCAATTATGGATAACAACAGGAAAGCAGTCATTGGTTTCTAAAAGGTCATCAAGATATAGGGCCCGACTGGGAAGGGGGTGACTTATGGAGTTAGCTTGTGTAAATCTGGGGAAGTTTTATGCACAAGTCAGGCACGAAATGTAAGTGAGATTCATAAAAGACAGAGATTTACGCTGGCTTCAGTTAGTAGGAATCAAAATGGTTATGAAAATTTCCTCTCTCTATGCCTGTGCACACGAGGAATAAGATTCAACTGCATTTTTCAAGTGCCTGTGGTACTGGGGAAAGGCTGTCCAGGATAGTGCACAGATGTCTGTCCAGAAGATGCAATGATTTGGTTGGAACAGAGGTGTTTGGCAGCAAAAAAAGGTGTTGGGAGCTGCCACGAGCTCCTTAACCTCCTGACTAATGCACGAAGTCACTTCTGTCACAGCTGTCTGAACAATACATTTGCCAATTAAGTTAATTCAATCAAATCCCTTGTAGCCAGCAGAAAGGGCAAAGCAAATCCAGGTGAGGGAGAGAGAACAGAGCCCAACTTCTCCTTTGTGTCACACACAAGCAGAACAAAGGGTGCATGTGTATGAGTATAAATATTTATGAATAATGGCTGTGTGCAGACACAGTATAATTGATGGCTCCAAAGCAGGTTCCTGGGCTGTGTCCTCTGTACCTGTACAAGTGGTGACTCCCAAGGTTTTCCCCAAAATCTTGGAAAAATAGCAGTTCTTGGTTGGAACGCAGCATGTGAGGAGGCAGACTCCTCTCCTCGACCAGTTTCACCCCATCGGGTGACCCAAGTTTTGCCAGGAGGAGGACATGGTCCAGCCTGACAGCAGGAGGGGGCGATGCGGGGCTGCCCTGCGGCTGATGTGATGAGGATTACGTAGAGCTTTGCCAGGTTTTGCTGTGTTATGTTGTGATCTGGCTTGTTGCCCATCTGTCTTGCTTCTGTAAATGTGTCTGTATCCCCCCCTGGATCAGGAGATCCCAGATTTTGTAAATTGTTTTTCTTATCATTAACCTCCGGGTGCGGTTTAGTGGGCAGGGCTGGTGGTAGGTGGATGGTTGGACTACATGATCTCAGAGTTTTTTTCCAGCTGTAATGATTCCATGATTCCACTCCAGCATCTCAAGAGATGGTAAGAATGCCCATGGCTGCAGCACCTCCTCTCCAATATGGACCTTGGATAGAGTTTGGACCTGGTAAGAGCTCTCTCCTCCAGACAGGAGGAGGTAAGAGCAAAATTCCTATTATTAGATCCTTCTTTTTTTTTCCTCCCTTTTTTCCTTGCCCTGTTGGCAGGACAAAGAATGGCAGCGGCGTCAAAGCAGCAGTTTCCAGATTGACACCGGGTGAATGCGGCCACTCGTAATCACCGCCTGCGAGCATTTATCACTTCCGCAGATTACAACGTGGGGAGCAGGTGTCTGACCTGCGATGACAACAACGTGAAGTGGTGGTAGGGAGGAAGGAAATAGATAAGATGTCATTTTTCAGCACAATTTCTCTCTCTTTAATGCCCCCCTAGATTATGGGAAACAATCAAGGGATGCGGATGCGCCGATGTTTTATGGTGTCAGTAGGGTTTAAGGTTTTAGGTGCGAAAAAAAAGAGGTGATGTTGGATTCTCTATATTATGGAGTATTTATAGGGCACACTAAGTGGGTTTTTTTTTTAATTTATTTACTTGAGGCAAGAAAGATAAATGGGATTCTGTATCCAAGCGCTTTTATCCAGAGGAAATTAAAAGGAGTAGAGTCCTCTTGAACTTGGCCTTCACTTAGGGCAGAAAAAAATGCCACAGAAATGACCCTCCTCAGATTAAAGACCTGCTGATGTCTTGAGGGAGGTGGAACAAATCAGTTTGAGAAAAGAAAACATTTCCTCCTTTTATATGTTCTTCTCCTTAACTCTATATTTTTCTTACTAAAAATGCCACAAGGGGGAAAAAAAAAGCAAAAATAACTTTTCTGTGGTATCTCCTACTCCTAAATGCTCCTCCTGTGACCTGTGGGTGCTGCTTCAAAGCTGACTTCAGTTTTTCATCACTGAACATATTTTAAGATGAATGCTGAAAGCAGCTTTGACTTTCCCGATCTGCAGTTTGGGGTTTGAAACCTCATCTCTCATCTTAATAACGGTAATTCTGCTCTGAACTGCTTTGCTTGGCAAATATCCTGTGCATTTAAACATCACGGCATCACGAGGTCAAGGAGTACAAACTGCTGCAACTCAGATCCTGTTCTTACCTATGGGATCAGAGCTTTGAAACCATATTGGTGATCTGGTGTTGCAATTTGGGGTGGAAAAAGAGGGGCAAAGGGGTATGCAGAGGATCACAAACTGAATATGAAGGAGCTGCTCATCCCCACACCTTCAACTTCTCTGCTCTGCTTATGTGTCAGTGTTTTGCTGGTTAAAGCAGCAGACAAGCACTCAAAGATTTCTCTTCCAAACGATCTGAGTGTTGAAAAAAATGTGATGACAGGGGGAAGGGTTCCTCTACTGCTCAGATCTCAAGCAGGGATATCTCTCTGATGGCTTTAGGAACTGGTAGCAACTCCTGGACTGACAGTCAAGGACATGTGGGCAGGAAGAGCTGAGTACCTTGTGCCTGGCTATAAGAGGATGGCAATGCTAGGAAAAGGATAGTCCTTGTGTTGTCTCCAGACATGTGAGGCTTGGAAGAACTGTGGGTTTGCTGCTGCTTTTGAGCATTAAGAGAACAGTTTCTGCAAGGAATGACTTCTCCTGCCTCTGTTTGGTTTGGTTGACTGGCGTTACATAACTCTAGGTAAGATTAGGAACCAGTGGCTGAACGCCACATATGATGATCTCTATCATCTTGTTAAGTGGAACCAAACTAGAGTGTTCTTCTCTGCAAGTTTCCAAGCAGTGCACGTGTAGCATATCTTGACTCTTGACAGTTGTGGAATGATAGGGTCATTAAGGTGGCTGCTGCCACACCACTAAATTGTGTCACTCCGTGCAACATCCACAGTTTTCTTGAACACCTCCAGAAGCAGTGACTCCATCACCTCCCTGGGCAACCTCTGCCAGTGCATCATTGCTCTTTCTGGGAAGAAACCTTTCCTATTATCCAGCCTGAACCTCCCCTAGTGCAACTCTTGGCCACTCCCCCTCATCCTATTGCTGTTACCTGGGAGCAGAGGCTGACCCCCACCTCACCACAGTCTCTTTCTGGAGAGCTGTAGAGAGCAATAAGGTCTCCCCCGATCCTCCTCTTCTCCAGACTGAGCCATCCCAATTACCTCAGCCATTGGACTTGCGCTCCAGACCCTCCACCAACCACAGCATCCAAGGCCAGTGCCAGCATCCCCAGTGTGGACCAAGCTTCATCCTTGCCAGCCATCCAGGCATCCTTTATGTGCCAAAGAATGGCCCATGGGGAAAGAAGTTTGTAGCCGTTTGTAGGAGCAGTGTCTCAGGGATGCAAGCCTTCCCTGTACAGAAGGAAAATCCAGTGAACCCTTACAGCAATGGAGGGAATGCAGAGAGGGGGAAAAAAAGCTTTGGAATGCACTGATGTGCAGGGGTTGCCTCTACTTGAACCCATTTCCCCCTTGTGCAAGCAGGAGTGCAGTGTGTGCATCGACACAGCCCCTCTGCACCTCGTTGTGCTGTGTTGCACCTCACTGCTAGCAGGTGATCTCTGCAGGGTCAGATCAGCCCCCAGAGCACACCTCCTCGTCACTGAAGGTTGAGCTGTCAAAAATGACGAGGGGGAAGAAGAATTTAGGAGCCCACCTCTTGTCCTTGGTGGGGTGATCTTTGATAGAAATGCCACGGGAGGGTTTTCATACTGTTCCACCAGATCTAAATATAAATAAGGATAAAATTTCAGAGATAGCTGCGATGAAATCAAGGATTTTTGCTCATCTCTGTCTCCACCAATTTTGCAGCTAGTAATCTGAACAGAAATAATAACTCAAAAGGGAAGATAATTGAATTAAACAGGCAACAAAACTGGAGGCATAAGACTTCTGATGAAGGAGAGTGGCTGGGGAGAAAGTAGAGGAGGTGGCGGGGAAAAGCAGTGCATCTCTTTAAATTGTCAATCTCTCAGGGCAAGGTTGCTGCAGACATAATGAGTGTCCTAGTGAATTATCTTCCACTTTTATTGTCTGTTGCTACCATGGAAAGATGGGTAGGTGGGGAAACTAACTTTTTTTCTTTCTTTTTTCTTTTTTTTTTTTTTTGAATTTGGACAGACTTAAAGAAGTGGCATCAAATTTGAAGGGCACCCAATCAATCTGTTGTCCTAGCTGCATGAAATTGTATTTCCCTGCCACTTCATATCTTATTTGCAGCAGCTGGGCTGTAAGTCATTGGTGATAACATTCTTTATTATGCAGCCGTGTTTATGAACTGTGCCTGGAAAGAGATGATAGAAATATGCAGCAATATGCAAAGGGGGGGTTGCTGGGGGAGGGGAAATAAATGCTAGTTGCTAGGGCAACCGTGGGGCTATTTTGGGCATCAAATTTTACAGATGATGAAAAGCATTTTCATGTGATGGTTGGTCTCTCTGGGAAGAGAAGGGGAGAGAGGGCACACAATAAACCAGGAAGATAATAGTCAAGAAAGCAGTCATTTAATTTTTTTCTTATATAAATACACGTATAGTTTCAGCTATCCTAAAAGCACATTGAAACCAAAGGAGTTGGTTCCTCCCAGCAAAGGAGAAGGGTTTGGGAGAACCACATAGGAAACAGCATGCTGGTAGTTTGGGAGGCTCTCCCGAAGGGATGGCTCTTGGGCCCTTGTTCTCAAGCAGAGGTCTCCAACCCGGAGCAGCCGAGGTGTTCCCACCATGTGTATGGGATGGACGGGGGCTGCTGCTCATCCTCTAGCTCAGTTGTGGTCATGCTTCTCTTCATTATGTTCTGCTGGAATTGTGCTCTGAAGGAGAACCAACATAGGAGTGCTGTTTGTTGAGTCACTCTGGATATGTTGGGTGCATTAAGCTGGGTGAAATGAACAGCGACTGCTTTCAGCCTGAACCCTCTTTCAAATCCAACATAACATGACTCTTATTGCTCTGAAGTTGTGTATTTAATTAAGCAGTTATCAGTAGCAGTGAGATTCTTCTCATATAATTAAATCAAGGTAGTTTGGTGACTAATTGTGAAGCGAATTGCTGGGACCATAAGGCTGCTGTTGAGACAGCCTCTTTTCTTTCAGAAAATTAATCCGAGTGATGTGTGTTGCTCAGAAAGTAGAGCACTCTGCTGGAGAATGGGCATGCTTTGTTTCTTAGAGCTGCATCTTTCTCATTCTGCATCCCTGCCCTTTACTTTGCTTCCCCAGAAACTTGCTTTGTGTATTCTCTTTCACCTGTTGTCCTGCGTAGCTCAGCATGGAAGACTGCTAAGGGAGCCTGCAGCAACCTGGTTACCAAACAGCACTGCCACGGATCTGATGTGATGAGATCCTGTGTGTGCGCGTGGAATGGGACTTTCTAGTTGGGATTTCCTGGCTTCTGGCCCAGGCAGCTCTGAGCCAGCCCCACTCCTTGCATGCCAGCATCAAATCCAGTGGTTTTGTGGTTTGCATGCCAATCTGGGATGTAGATTGCTCACTTGGCATGTAGCAATTCTCTTGCTGTTGTACATTGCAGATATAAATAGTCAATGGATATCTGCTGTCCTGTTGATTTGTATTTGCCAGGAAAGCAAGGGGAAGATCCCATATACAAACCCCGAATGCACGCGAGTGCACGGCCCCACCTGTGACACTGGTGTCCATCCACGTGCCTTATTGCTCAGCCTTACTGAGACACACCTGGGTAGCATTGGATGTCCCATTCATGACTCTCTGTTATGCTTCACAAGCCTGCAGCCCATGATGGGGATGTTATTTCATGTTCTAGGTTACGATGTAATACTCTGCCTTTTATCACCATCCTGGCTCTGCTGGGAGCAACAGCTGCTGGAAATGGTGTTGTCAGGACAGTCTTGATTCCTCAGTGTGTTTTCCAGAGCATTCCTGCTGCTGCCTTTGGGATTTTCCTCTGATCCTCAAGCATTTCCTATAGGACCATGAGCTGAAGCCATCTGCACTGTGCCCTACAACAGCCAATGGTGCAAACATGGGAGTGAAACTTGAGAATAACGCAAATTCAGCTTCTTTTGGTTTGTGCTTTTTTTTTTTCAGGACATGGAAGCTTCTGGATCTGAATTTAAACCTGAAGACCATCAGGATCTTGGTGACAGAGAGGTCGGCCTCTTAGATATAATTTTTTTTTAATGAATAACTAAACTTTGCTGCTTAACACTGACTGCATTGATGACTTCTGCACGCCCTGCTTTGCACAAATGAATTCTTACCATTGCTGATATGTGTTATGGTAAAGGCACCAGACTGGGCTGATATTCTTGACACCACATTGACTTGGAACTGAGGGCACGAGCTCTTCGTGAAACTCTTTGGTGTAAGGCATGGAGGCAGATCAAGGCAGATCAGTTTGTGTGAGCCTGAGCGTGTAAGTTGTGCAGGAAATCCTACACTCATCCAGGAGCATAGCTGTATCCACTGCCTTTTTGTGGGGATCAAAGAAGAGATGTTATATTAAACTCCGTGTGTTCTACAGATTCCTTCTGGAGTAGGACAAGTACTCAAAAACAAACAATCCCCCCTTACAAATATTTAAGTGTTTCACTTTTAGAGTTTATATTCCATTTGCATGTGGGATGGGGAAAAGATGCACTTTAATCCAATCACTGGAAATGAGAATCGAGAGGGAAACCAGCAGATAAAAATGTTTTCTATCAGCCTGCTTCCAGATTTAGTGCAGTCTGTGTGCATATGCACTATAATTACATCCTGTGTGTGTTTTTACATATATACATACACACGTATGTGCATTTTGGTTGGAATATTATGTTGTCATAGCCTAAGTGGCAGCCCCACACCTACCAGGCCTCTGACCCATGAGCTTGGTCACCCCTTGACAGATGCTTTCTGGTTGGTGCCCAAACCATAAGGTGTATATCAAAGTTTGGATTTGCTCTCCAGATTAGATGAGTAGCTGCGTCTGATTTTTCTCCTATATTTATCAAGACCATCCACAGGCAATAACAGCACTGATAGAGCAGCTGGTATTCCCCAAAGCAACAAGGTGCTTAAGAAGCAAATGAGTAAACATCAGAAATACTGAAGTAGGGACTGCCTCAGAGCTTGTGGTCTTGTGGCTTTTCTAATTATTATTTTTTTTTTTGTTTGCTTTCTAAAAAGTTGCACAATGACATCTGCTTTGCTCCAGCCCCCCTGTAGCCAGCAGCCCACACCTGGGGCAGACATCCCCACCACTCCCCGCCCTTGCTGTCTGGGGTTGAGTTGCAGCCCTCTGGTCTGTCGGTGCTGCAAACCAGGAATGGTGATCTTGTGACGCATAGTGTGGTTTTGTCTATGGGACAAAAGCTGAGGTGTGCCGTGGATTCCTTAATGGCCTCAGAAAGAGAAGCTCTTGCATCTGTGTCCTGTGCAGGTCAAACTCAGGCAGATAGGGTTCTGTAGGAAATCCTGGGATTTGATGGGGAAAAAACACCAATCCCTCCTGCAGAAGACCTGCCTCTGCTGCTGCTTTTGGGACGCAATCCTCTTCTTGCCTGTCAGCCCCTTCCCTGGAGCCGCAGCCCGCAGTGACCATGGGATGTGGGAGTGATGCTCAGCGCTCGCAGCACAGCTTTGCCCGCTGCTGGGCTCTGTCCCATCCGCCTGAGCAGCCCTTCCCCTGCAGGCAATTCAGAATTTCCTCTCTGAGTCTGCCTCCCCTCTTCAGATGTGCCGTACAATGTCTCTCTACTGGATACCCACTGAATGCCTAATTTTTAACCACTCTGGCTGTCAGATCCACAAAAGCTGTTACTGGAGGTGTTTGCATAAAAGAGCTCCACTATAGGTATCTGAGAGCAGCTGGCAATGCTCTAGACAGTATCCAGCAGTGCTGAGCTAGGCAGGATGCTTTAGTCTCCCTGGCTTAATGGTTATGTGCATTTTCTTAATGTACCCTCCCCCTCAATTGCCTTTTAAATTAGCATTCAGGATGTGTCCAGCTTAGAAAGAAAAGAAGTTTGGAAGCTCTTCATTTCAGGCAAGGCAAGGTTTGTGATATTATTGAAAATAAACCATGGCTGGGCTGGGCTCAGCACTGCAGGCTTGCCAGTGGCTCTGGGATGAGGTGGTGCCACAGTGGTTTTGTCTGATCTGATGGGAGTCCCAGGCTTTTTAGGTTAAGGAATATATCACAAATGAGCAGAAGTCACCTGGGAGAAGCACTGGGCAATGGAGCCCCAGCACCACAATTCCTGACCTTGGTGGCAACCGCTGGTGTTACTGGAGGTTTTGAGATGGGATGTGATAATGATTACAGTAAAAAACGTTGAGGGTTGGCTTGCCTTGATGAGTACAGGAGCATGAGGAGGCAGGCAGTGTTCTGCTGTGGCTTACAGGGAACCAACCACATAACTAGGTGTTACTGCTGGGCTCATGGGGTGCTCAGAGGACAGATAACTGCTACCAAAGTTGATACCATCAAAGAATAAGAAGATTGGATGTTCAAAATTAAGTTGTTGCAAATTAAAGCAGCTCTGCAGAGCTCCTCACAGTTATCCTGAGTATTATCAAATGCAACAGAGAGGGCTTGGCTCTGTTTTTCCAGCCGATGATTGGTTGGAAAATGGCATTTTCTGGTACGTAAGTAAAAGAGAGTGGGGTAACCTTGTCATCCAAACAAGGAATATTTTGTGTCAGAGTCTCAGTGTGCACTGTAAACCAGATGGACCTGTTGTCCTCCTACAAGCTTTAAATTACACAGCCAAATGTAATTACCCATTCTCTTTGTTATTAGTGTGCAGCTAGGAAGCTCTGAGCTATCGGCCCTTTCTTGGTATTTCAAAGCTTACTCACAAGATGCATCCTTGATACTGAACACAATGAGATGTCCTTTTTTTTTTTAAATTCAATTAAACATTTGCCTACTGTGACTCTTTATTCACTGCAAATTGTCTCTGTAAATAATCTTCATCAAAAGTCAGAACCAATCCCCATTAGTTGTTTAGATTAATTAATGAGTCCCCCTGGAGCCACCCAAATGAATTCAATTTAAACGTCAACAACTTGGCTATGGAGTTTCCCAGGTTGGCATTAAGACAATATTAAACCTGCAATAAGTCACATTTAAAATGTTAATTCAAAGAAGCTCTCCATTTAGAGCATTTAATTAAATCCTTAAATAAACTGCATGGGCTCAAAACCAGATGGTTCTGCATTTTCATTGCAGCAGAGAGCCTTGAAGTCATTGAGGGAAGTAATATTGGAGGCATGGTGAAGATAACCAGGATATATAGTGTAATAAAATCTAATCTTGTTTCCAGCAGGGAGATTCAGTGTATGTACACAACCTAGGCTAAAATTGTAAGTTAATTACATTAACCCCAGTGTACTCTGGTATCTGAGCAGCCAGAGATGAAATTAGTCTTTTTCCTATCATAAGATTCTTTTCAACTTCACTATATTAATTTTTAGCCAAATACTTACTCATAAGGAAAATTGAAGTTAATGTAACCAAAGACAAAGTAATGCAGTCTTAATATTCTGAAGGGATTACCGAGGGCCGTGAAAATACACTTTGCAAATGTCACTCACTTTGAATGGATTTGTGGTGGGAAGGTGGGGGGGGAAGAAGAATTATGGCTGTGATCCGCACCGCGCTGAGGTTTAATAAAGTCGTGATTTCAGAAATTTGGGCCTGAGGAAGAGAAATAAATAACGTGTCGGGACCTCTGCCTGGGTGAGATGTGATGAGTCATGTCCTCTGCTCTGCAGAGCCGTGAGATCCGTGGTGAGGCAGTGGCACAGATTGCCCGTAGAGCTGGTGGTGCCCCATCCCTGCAGACAGCCAAGGTCAGGGGACAGGACTCAGAGCACTGATGGAGCTGTGGGTGTCCCTGCTCAGTGCAGGGGGTGGGACCACATGGCCTTCAGGGTCCCTTCCAACCATCCCGTAATTCTATGCTACTGATACTCTGGAAGATGATTTGGGTTAGGTTGCTTCACTCTTCAGTACTGTTTTATTTACTATTTATTTTGGTTTGGTGGCAATACGCTTTGCAGTCCTTGTTGTACTTCCACCCTCTGAGCACCCAACCTTCCCCATGTGCCATGGGGGCCTCCTGCCCAGGGCTTCCCTCGGTGATGAGAAATGAATGTCACCGCAAGAAAATTCAGCTTGTTCCCTCCCTGTCAGCTTTAAAACAACAGCTGTTGTTCGTGCAGCTGAGGGAGGGGAATGGCTTTTTTTTCCTGTTAGTAATCCAGAAAGTGAAGCTCAAACCAATCCCACCAAAATTTGGAATTCTTTTGGTCGGGGAATAAAGCAGATGAGAGAGGCAGGCTGCCTTGATGCTGTGGAGGTACAGATCTGTGCTGTTTGGTGTTTCCTGGGGCCGGGGTCCATCCAGAGGGGGTTTTAAGCAAGGTCAGTGGCACAAACTTTGTGTGTTTGATAGTGAAATGGCAGAGCTGGTGATGCTGCTCTGCATCTGCTTGCACTGGGGCTGGGAGAACCCCCCAGAGCTGCATTTCCTTGGAGGGGCTCTGTGCTGCACCTTGCCCTCCCACCTCTCCCTGCCCCATCCCACTGCGCTGGGGGTTTCTCCCCATGCCCCCAGTCCCTTCCTGTTGTTGCAGTGTCTGCGTGGTGCTGCCAGGATGTGGTGGCCTCGTGATGAGCCACTTGCGGTGGGGTGGGGGTGAGGGTGAGTGTTACTGCTCTCTGCTTCTGTGTCTGGGAGGGATGGAGGAGCCTGGAGGGCTTCCTGTCCCATGCTTTGAGAGGCCCCAGCTGAAACACTCTGGAAATCCCCTAGATTGTGGTCCCCTGTGAAAAAGAACACCGGTTCAACTGAACCCCAGGAAGGAAATTCTGAATCATTAAACCTGGGAGATCTCCTCCAGTCAGGAAGACATGGGAAAATGTGGGTGCATTTTCCCTGCTCTATTACTTTACCTTCTCTGCCTGGGTGCTGGCTGGTTGCCATGCTGCAGGGTGCCTGGGTGCTCACATGAGCATCTCCACAAGTGTCTCAGTGGTTTCTTTGAGCCTGCAGAAAGGGAAGCTTTGCAGGGATCAGACTTGGATGAGACTGAAAAATCAGACTCAGTACTTTCTGTGGCAATTCTGGTGGAGTAAGCTGCCCATGGCTCTCCTTGTTCAAATGAAGATGCTGCTGTCTCCTCGAGCTGGTGCGGCTCCCGGCCCAGGTAACTCCCCATTAAGAACTTGCACTTTGTTGAGGCTTAGGATGAGCATCATGATTAAACATGAAAAATGCATGCAGAGCAGTGTGAATGTGCTGGTGTCTCTACTAGTGTGAAGAGAGGATGGTCAGGTGCTGGGAGAAGGGTCCCGAAAACCCTTCCCTTTCTTTGGGTAGGAGAGCAGGGCATGGGATGTGTTTAGCTGTGGGGAGCTGGACTTGAGAGCTGATTTGGTCATTAAGAATACTGCCTGAATTCATATTATTGATTAATGAGGATTCATTTGATAGCATTAGGCAGCTCTTATTAAAGATGAAAGCTTGCTGCCTCTAGCACTGGTGTGCACCCTTCCCTTCCCTGCTCACCCTGTGCCAGGCTCTGCACTGTGTTACCTACATCCCATGGCTAGTGCCATGGTTGGTGATGGGTTGAGTTAGCTGATGCTGTGAGGGTGCAATGAGGAGAAAAACAACAAGCCCAGAACGCTCTTTCCATCACCCAGTAAGCTGTTTCCCTGGCAACACCGAGTTCTCACAGTGCAAATGCTCTGAGATCACCCTTCCCAGAGGTACCCTTGTGAACTGCTCTGCTTGCACGGGCTGCCCAGCAGCAGTGGGGATGCCTGCCACCACACAGAGCTGGGCTGGGAGGCAGAGAGGGGAGGAACATTGGTGTGGTTGTTTATGGCTATCTTTTACTCATATTTTTTTCCATCTTCTGAGCCCATCTCTGCCAGTTTCCTTCTCAACAGATCTGGCATTTTGAACTCCCTCTCCTCCAGGTTTCTGCCTCCCCATCCCCACTGTGGGGTGATGGTGTGAATGCGTGGCAGGCTGTTGTGCCAGCAAGCTGGAAGAGGCCCTACAAACACCACTCATTGTGCTGGCTGAGCTCCTGCAGAATTGGCATGCTCTTCATTTCCTAACACCATTTTTAAGTGCCAGAGCTGTACAAAAGCTCACCAAGCCATGCAGTCCCAAAGGCAAGGCTCCAACTAACAAGTTACCGTGCATTTAGCTGTGCCTTTTCCAGCTCTTTTTGACCCCATCAACCCCTTCCCTAGGCATTACCCACAGAGCCATCTCAGCCTTTGGGAGGTTTTGGAGCTGCACCTAGCTAGTATTTACCTGCAATTTTCTCTGTTTGACTCCAGCAATCACGTTTGTCCTTTTCTCCGCTGTTGTGCTGCTCCCTGTGCTATATGAAGTGCTAGGGCAGGTTATATTTAAAGCCACTTTTATTTCTCCAGGGCAAGGATTTAAGAGTGCCTTAGAAGAGCTTGGGGCTGGGGAGGGCTTGTTCACCTCTTGGTGGCCACAGTGGCACTCCCATTATTTGGGAGTGTTCTTAAAGTCTTCCCAGCTATTGGCATTTCAGATATTGTATTTGCTTTTTAAGTTTGAATGGTGCAATAGGAACAATGATGGGCACACAACACAGTACCCAAGATATCAACTCCAGACGGCCCAGGTGAATGGATGCTCAACTTGGTGGATTTGCTCTGCCCCATTCTGACCTGAGAACAGTGTTTTAGTATGAAAAGTTTAAGTATGGCTGTGACTGGATGAAGGGTAGGGGCACCTGCCAGGTGAGCTCAGTCACAGCATTCAGCCTCTACTTCTCTCCACCCAACTTCCCATCCCCTGCACTCCAGTGCAGTTCCTGGGTTTGCTCCTCTATTTCCTTAAAAGTAGAGCTCCCTGATGGAGATAATTAAGGATTGCTGTGGGTCTGCAGTAGCTGTATGTGATGTTTTTCACACTGGTGACCACTAATTTCCAACAAAGCAGGTCTTGCCCACTAAATTCTTCACAGCCCCGTGGTGTCTGCACTATTACAAGGAGGGGAGGATTTTCCAGCAGGGCTCTGCTGTCTCAGCTCTTCTCTTGGTGAAGTCAATGACAAACCTCAGCTTACCTCCAAGGGTCACAATGAGCTGCTATTGTGTGTGGCTGAAAATCCCACCCACAGTGGTGACATCCAGATGCTTTGCAAGTGTGTTGTGCCTGCTGCCTAAACAGAGCCTGGTCCGAAGTACTGAAGGGAAATAAATATTTTAGCAAGGACATTTTGGTTGCTTTGATGACACTTCTTCCCATCCCAGCTGCGTTCCTCTAAAGCTATGTAGGAATGAAATATGTGTCTATTTTTCCCCAAGTAGTTCCTGGAGGGTTTGCATGGTGCAGTTCTGCTCATCCCACTCCAAAAGGTTCTGCAGTGCGTGGAGGTGCACGGTGTCCAAAGGCAAAGTGGGAAGAGCATTTCTGGAGAAATTGGCTTGTATTTGTGAGGTTTTGAGGTTTGTTTTGTTGCAGCTTTTTGGATCACTTTATATTCTCCGTGCTTAGTTTCAAATGAGCAATAAAGCCAAGACTCTCCTCACCTGAGGTCATTAAATGTCTTGCGGCGTTGTTCGTAAGACCGGGGGATCTTGGTGAAATCCCACCTCGATTAATTATACAGTGCTTCCCCAAAGTTCTGCTGGCAGTTGCAGCACTTTCCCCTCCTTTCTTTGTTGTCAATTAGAGTGCCAGCTTGTTAGCTGTTTTATTATCTGTTTCCTTTTCATTGAGGCTCAGAGGTGGGTCTGTCAGTGCTGGAAGAAGTAAGCGGTAAATAGTTTGCATACTACAACATCGTGCTTAAGAAAAACCTGAGGAGATCTGTGGATTTGTTTGCTTACTGCTTTCCTCTAAACAAGGGCAAAAGCAGCAAGTGCATCAAAGGTACCAAGCACTGAGTACCTGGCTCTACCTGTGGCAATTTCCTCCTAATATCCAACCTACACCTCTCCTGGTGCAGTGTGCATTGGGTTTCCCCTCTCCAAGCAGGACTGACCCGTGCTCTCTGGGCTCCTGGCACTGAAAAACTCATCCAAGAGTCACTGGGGATGGGACACTTGGTGACACGGCTGTGGCATGTCAAACACAGCTCAGTTCTGGTAGCTTCTTCCACCTTTGACTAATTGCTGACCTGACATCTTTCTGATAGTGACCTTGTTTCAGCGAGTAATTCAAGTATCTTTCAGTGTCAGAAATAATAAGTGCCACAGTGAGATGAACAAGCAGAGCTTAAGTTGAGCACAGATTAATGGGGTTTTAATATTCCTAATTTAATCACTCCTTTCTGTCTGAATGTGTGCAACATGATGTAGCAGCTAATTATTTTTTTAACCATGATGAGGATCTTTCCTAATCATTTTTATATTTAACATGAATGAAGGGAGGGCAGTGATTAATGAGGGAATAAATCTCACGCAACAGAAGCAAGCGCATGATCAGTTAAAAATACAGCTGTCTGCTTTTTTCCCCCCCTGCTCCTTTCCCCGTGCAGCAAATAGTTCACCAGCTGCACCTTCTTGGCTCAATAGCTGTCCTCAGCCCTTTGCCCATCCCTGGGTGGCTCTGCTGGCATCCTTGTGCGTGAACATCTCTGGTGAATGCAGTGTTATTTTTCTTTTGTAAAGAAAAAAAAAAAAAAGCCCCACTAGATCTGTTAATGGTTGGATAAGATGTCTTTTCAAATATTTGTTCCTGACAGGGTGTTTGGAATTGCAGATGAGAAGCAAACCAAGCTCTCAGCATCTGTCTGTTGCTACTGTACGCTTCCATTGTGCAGAGCAGAGACAAAGCCAGGCAATTCAGAGCTGAAGTGGATACCCTTGAGAGGTTTTTTCCCCCACTTCCCTCCAGTTTCCCACGTTGAGCTGCTTCTCTATCTAACCTCTATTTTTTTCTCCTCTCTCCCAGCCCCCGTGGTTCTGGGAGCCTGTCCTCTGCCTGCAATTCCTCCCTTCTCCCTCTGACAGACACTTTGTGCCAACAGATCAGTCATTTTAGGGTTTCTCCTGAGCTCTCAGGCTGAAGGTTATGATGGTCAGGGGTGTCACAGGGGGCTGTTGCCCCACCATCTGAGTGCAGCAGAATTTGTCCCTGGCATCACCTGTTGTCTTGAACCAATGCCTGTGGTCAGTGCTTATAGCTCTGTCAGCACAGCATTGCTGTGTGTGTTGGTTGCCTTGGGAAGATGAGCAGATGCTGAGCAGAAGTCCTTGGTGCAAACACAGCATCCTGCAGGTAGGCCAGGGGGGTGTTGACAGAAATCTCTAACTGGGAACCTAAGGTGCCCCTCCATTAACAGTAGCCATGGACAATCTGTTTGTTGGGTTTTTTTTACATTTTGGTGGAGAGATATTCTGTACATGGAAGGGATGTGATGGGCTCTTGGCAGCACGAGGTCATTCCGATGCATATCTCTTCCCCAGCTAACGAGCAGAATTTTAATAACCACTCGAGATGAGCGGTGCCCGAGCAGTGCTGGCAGCTGCCCCCTAACCTCAGCATCTCTGCAGATAGTGAAATCGATCTAATTGGCAAAAAAGAAAACTAGGCAGCAATACAACTTCTGCTGCTTAACACCTTGTCATGGAATCATTGTCATTGCCTGCTTGTTGGGTGAGGAGCAGCGAGCTTGGGGCTCAGCATCCTGCCCACTGGTGCCATGCCCATGGCTCAGTGAGCATTTGGGATCTGAGATCCCAGCTCTGTGCAAGCAGGCAGGTTCCCAAAGAGCTGAGGGTGACTCAACTCCAAGTGCATGATTGTTTCCTAACTATTTTTCTTTTTTTGCATGAAGTTTCCTCACCACTTCCCATAGCATTGCAAATAGCAAAGGTATAATTGCATTTGTCTTCTGAACCATCTTTCCTCAAGGGCAAGCTCTGCTTTGGCCTTGATTTGATTGTGTACTTTTAATCTCAAAAAAATAAAAAATAAAAAAAAAGAGGCAATGCTTAAGTATTCATTACAAAATTGTGTTTTATATGGTCATTGTCCCTCTTCTAATTAATGAATGTCATCTCTTTTCTCCTGTACTCCCAGCTCTCTTGCAGCACAATCCTCATACTCCTGAAGCTTCCCCACATCCATGTAATAAATAAATAATCACACTTATTCTGCTGTCAAAGCCGAAAGCATGTACAGCTGTTTGCCACAAGATACACTGGGACTGCAAGGTACAACATTTCTTAATTAGACTGACCTGAGGTTGTTGAAGATTTTTTTTTCTTTTTTTTTTCTTAATGCAGCTTCATTAACTCAGGAACTTAATTGCAAATGACTAGACAAGCTCTACTCTTGGTTACTGAGAAAGGTTAGAGTGTTTCTCACTGGGGATTTGATCCAGGGAGACATTTTGCAGCTTGATTTTTGTGAGGAAGGCTTTAGGTGTGCTCAGAGCATCTTAATGCCGGGCTCAGAATTAGCAAAGTAATTAGAGCTTCAAAGCAGAGATGGAGCTGAGCCAGGGCCTGGCCAACCTTTTTGATCTTACAAGCCATGCAGCAGAATCTCACTAATGTTGGGAGAAATGGGACATGGGGGGAAGGGAGATCTGGAAGCAGAGCTGGGGATGATGGGTTTTTAAATTAAAAAAAAACACCAAAAACCTAAAAAGTGGAATGCCAGATCAGGCCAGGGATGGCCATCCCCAGGTATCCTGCTATCCCTGTCCAAGAGGTGCAGATGCAACCTTCCTGCTCCCACCCAGGTGCACCATCCCTGGACACCTCAGGAGAAGATGTGACTTGGAAACAGATCTCTCTGAGGAGGTGGAAGGACTCAGGGAATCGCTGTGGAAGGTTTTTGTGTTCCTACCTGGTGTAAGCAGGCAAGGCAGACAGGGGCCGTGTTTTGAGGAATACTGAGAGTCTGAGGATTTTGGAGGAGCTGTGTTGACCAACAATAGGGTCTTCGTGTGTTCTGTATCTAATATGGATATAGAATTGATTAAAAGACCTGGATATCCTATGTGAAGGTTTTTCCCTGCTGTATCTTATCAGCAAGGAGTGAGATGTTGATGTCTGACCTTCACCACTTCTTCCTATCTCTTGCTGCCTTTGGTATTTGCATGTGCAAGCAGGGACGATGTCAGCTGGTGGGGCTTTGTGTTGCTCTGAGCTCATGCAATGAGGCAGAGGTTGTGGTTGGACACTTTCAGCTCATCACTTGGAAAAGCACACTGACAATGATGCAAAGCACCGCTGTCCCCTGCACTGCCCAGCTCTGTGGGACCTGCTTGGCTCAGAGCAAAGCCTAGTTTTGCTGGGGCATCCGTGAAACAGCAAGACGTCACGGTGACATGGGACGTGGCTGCTCCTGCTGCTCCCTGTCCTGAGCAGAGCAGCACTGCCGAGGTGCAGGGTGTTGTAGTGTGTTCAGGCTCTCACAATGCAGCCAAGTCTTTCATCTCCCAGCGCAAGCTGTAGGCAAATTCTAATTTCTGCAAACCGCTGCGTTACCTGTGCAATCTGTGTAGAGGCGAGAGGCTCTGTGATCCTATTCCTCCCCTGCCTCGGTCTTTCAGCCCTCTGGACTATGAGAAGCCTCAGTAATTCCCATCCCTTATTAGTCTGTGCCAAGGAAAGAGGGCTTCGAGCTGCCTGTGTGACACCCGAGTTCCACTGCACAACAAATCTACTCCAAAGCCTTTGTCGTATATAACCCACTCGAAGCGAGAGCATTCAGGTAAGGAAATGAAGGGCTGCAGGGCTCAGCTGTGCAAGATGGAAATAATTAGGGCATGTTTATCACATGCTCAGACCTACAGAGGTGAAAAGCAAGAGACTGGTTCAGAGAGAGCAGGGTGGGCAGGGAAGGACCTGACACGAGAGTGAAATAAACCTCTCCAAAAGGTTTGTGTTCTTTGGGTAAATCCCCCTCCCTCCCTGTCCCTGCTCTAATGGAGGCAATCTCTGCCTCACTGCCATTTCTTTTTAAGGTCTCAGGACCTGTTTTCAAAAGGTTAAAGCCTGGGAGCTACTGAGGGATGGGGACACAGTTAAAAGGTGCTGAGTGGAGAACGTTTTAAGATTTCTCACAGATTCAAGTTGGTGAACATAAAAGGGAGAGTAAAAAAATAACCTTCAAAATGTGAAATAAGCCACTGGTCTCATAGCTTTAAAAAACATACTTTTCTAATAGATGAGCTCTGGTTCAGAAGCTCCTATTTCTGCTCGGGGTTTGGTGTTTTCCCATAGACCTCTCTGTGCTGCAGAGCTGAGTGCACAGGTGACTGCAGCCTGGGTGAAGCTGTGCTGCAGGGCTGTGGTTTCCCCTGGCATTGCCCTGCCCTGGGCTGGGTGACAGCACCGTGGGGAGAGGAAGGCTGAGTGCTGCATGCATCCTTCCCTCCCTTCTCCCAGTTGAAGGGCATAGAGTTTGCAGACATTTTTGCAAGCCCTGAAGTCAGGTGCTTGGCGCATCCCCTGCTTGCTCCGTGCTGTTTGTTCTTGAGCCTTGTGTTCTTGCCAGGCTTCAAACCTGGCTGCACAGACACAATGAGAGCAAACACAGCCCTTGGGGTCTGCAGAGCTGGTCCAGCGGAAGAACCCTGGAGAGCATGTTTTTGTTCCAGGCTTTGCTATAAATGTCTCAAAGAGTTTGAGGTTTTTCCACTCTTTTTGCCTTTTTCTCTTAGGACACGACGTTCTCCTTGCTGTCCCTCTGTCATCTCTTTGTGCCCCATGTTGGTCCCAGTTTCTGTGGGGTTAGCAGAAGGAGCTGCCCCATGGGATGAGGGCGGTGTGGGGCTGCAGCTGCCTGTCCACGTGGCCACATTGTGCAAAAAGCTCAGATCTGCTGCTATGAGTTTGGGAGCATGGTTACCCCATCTGTAGATAACGGTGACAAGGATGACAGGAAGGGATTTTTATTTCAGGTCTCATACCCTGCTTGTGGGGTCATCTCCTCACAGGAGATGTGGATTGCAGTGCACAGCTCGGGGGCTCTGCAGCCTCCCCTGCTGTAAAAACCCAAGTGGGTGTTTCTCCATTTGCACAGCTCACCTTTATTTTTGGCCAGAAAGCTAATCTGCTTAATCCCACCACATCCTCTATGAGACACAGCTTCCTATATCAGTTCTGTGCCCCTGAGGGTAAAGAATTATTCAAGGCATCAAGCCTGACCTGGATTTTGTATGATGTGATCGCATCCAGAGCATGGAAATCCGTGCGATCAAATGGCAAATCTCTGAGCCTTGGCAGATATGCCTCCTGCTCTGCACAAGCACGTTGCCATGGCTACGTCTCGGTGCGAGCATCTCTCCATATCCCAAAGCCATTGCTGCTGCCAGGGTCGCTGCCTGCATGTGGGCAGCCCCGGGCTGCAGCCCTGCATGGCAGTGGGCAGCCAGCAAGCTGCTCGGTAGGGAGCTGCTGCCAAAGGTGCCTTAAATAGAAAAATAGAAGAGGGTGGGGGGGGGGGGGGGGAGAATGAACACAGCAATAGCTGTTGATTGTGTGTCCGTCCCCACCCAGATGCCTGCTCTGTTTACAGGCTGTAAAGCAGAAAGAAATAATTATAGGATCGGTTGAGTTGGAAGGGAGCCTTAAAAGCCGTCCAGTCCAACTCCCCTGCAGTGAGAAGGGACACCCATGGCTCTCGTGGTGCTCAGAGCCCCATCCAGCTTGACTCTCAAAGGAAAGTTCCCAAAGCAGCAAGGTGTGTCCCAGGAGATATAGTAACCAGGGTGCTCACTGCCAGCCCTCTATAAGGCCATAAGTCCTATAATGTGGAGTGAAAATCTCAGTGTGGCACAGCTAGGAATGGCAACAGCCCTGATGCTGGGCTGGGAGGAGGGAACAGGGATGCCAGTGCTCTGCAGGAGGACAACCAGAGCAAAGCTCAGCTTTGAAACATCCTTATGGGATGCTTACAGCATCAAACGAGCCCTAGAACAAAACAGGGACCCACCTTTTTTCCTGTCACTCTCACAGAACATGAGTTATCTCGGGGAGAGTGACTGAGAATGAGCCCAACCATTGCACTGAGCTCTGTCCCAGGGACATAAGGAGTGTGCCATCTCTTGGCATGCCTCAGTCGTTTGGGACCACCCCGTGCTCTGGATGAGCACATCCTGGGTATGTGGTCCCGTTCTCATGCTCACTGGTCAGTTAGGAAGGGAGGGCTTTGCCAGAAGATCAAATGTTAAATGGGCTCAGCTGTGTGGTCCTGTGCCACGTGTACCTCACCTGTGCTGCTCCCAAACAGGGCTCGAGAAACACAGCAGTGCACTTAGGGAAGAATCTGTTTGCTCTCCTCCCAGATTTCCAGAGTTTCTCCTAAAGGGAAATTAAGAGCACGTGTATTTTTTACTTTTTAATGGTGTATTCTAACATGAAACTGCAATATAGGTGCTTATTAAAGTGGCCTTCCACTGCCAGAGTCACTGTGTTTGATAGAAACCCCAGAAAATCCCCTGGGCCACAACGTGGGAATCCAATTCTTTTCAGCTGATGAGACTGTAAACACATTTCCTTGGATTTGCAAGAACCATAGCAGGAGTTTCAATCATTTGAATAAAGCAAAGGAATATCTAATGGGGAATATTCCTGCTTTGCATATTCTAAACTTGCAGCCTTATTCTTAGGCAGTGTCTATTCAAAGGAATGGACCGTGAAGAGGTAAAAAAGAATATATATATATATATATGTATATGTATATTTTGCCTGAGGGATTTAGGCAAAGATCTTCCAAAATTAGCACAGTGGGGGTTGTTCTCTTCTTCAGATTTAAATCATCTAGGTTAGGTGCCTGCACTCCAGATATAGGTATCTGCCGTGGCTGATGGAGCCTCTATAGACAGCTCTTATTCCCTGAGCTGAACCCCACATTCTCACCCTTCCCATTTTGCTGAAGCTGGAAATACTTTCTTCACATGTTGCTGTAATGTAGTGGCTTCAGTAGGAAGAGAGGGCTGTAAATACAGCTATGATATGACCCACGCTATTTGCCATACTGATGGAGAAACCCTGTAATGCCAGATATCTGATTCCTTTCTCTTGGTACCTTAGAAACAACTAGCAGCAGTTGATTCTGAAGTGAATCCTCATTTGGTGAAAGGTTCTTGATTCCCCCATCTATTTTTCCAGTCTTCTACATGCACGTTTTTTTACTGGCTGGCCTAGAAAGCCCTTGTGTGACTGGCTGAAAAACAGGGATTGCAGTACATCCCCTCTCTGTGCTTGTCGGGAGCCTTAAAAGATTCCAAGAAAAGTTTCCATTTTACTTTTTTTCTTATCATTTCCTCACTTAAACACGAAGCATCTCCTGTCTCAACCTCTGGAACTTGGAGGGGGAAATCTGCTTTAATTTATCTGCATATTGAAATTGTTGCTGACGAACAAACAGCCTAACTCTCCTTCTGGTGCTGTTACTGAGTTTAGATTAGCACTGGTTTTATTCCGTGAGGACAGTGATGGAGGAGCACAGAACAGCATGGGAAAGCCTTGGTGCTGCTGTGATGCCTCCTTCCCACTGGGGCCTCTTCCCTGTTTCCATTTGCCACTGAAGTGGTGGCTTCAAGGACCGCTGGTATCTCTTCCCCAGTCCTTTGCTGCAGGAAACGGCATGTTCACAAACAGGCAGCAATAAGCAGCCAGGTTGGCCCTGTATTTGTCCCCTGGCATTTTGGCTGCTTCCCATCCCACCAGCTCTGCTCATGCCACTTTTCTGGAATCTGCTTGATCGGAGCATCTAGCAGAGCCTTAAATGGAAGATAGTAGCATTTCTGATCTCATTTTCCAGTATTTCAGCTGTGCCATAATCTATTTACCACACAATTTGTGTCACTTTGATAAGCGGCTGCTTCAAGACTGCATTTATTAAAATCAAGAGCAGGGAGAGCTTTCAAGTCTCTCAAGTATTGCAATAAATGTTTGAAATTAGTCATTACGGTGTTTGCCATGGTTCATATCATAGAGCCTATCTAAATGACAAATGATCACAGACTGGACATGTACCTTGTTTTGGTGGTGGGACGGAGATGACTGTGGTCCAACCCAAAACAACACACATTGGAGTGGGTGGGAAAGGAGGAGAGGGGAAAAAGGGAAAGCTTCAGTGGGAACCATAGAATCATTAAGGTTGGAAAGACCACTGAGATCATCTAGTCCAACTGCCAACCCACCAACCTCATTGGAAGCTGAAGGCGATGGCTCTGAGCAGAGAAGTGCTGGCTCAGCTCACGCGTTGCTGGCTAAAAATGAAATAAATCTGAAAAACAGCCTCAAGCAGCCACCACCTACTCCTTGTAACGTGGAGGACTGGGATGGTAGCATGCCTGGGTGCTGCAGGGTTTGGCTTTCTCCTGTCAAAGAGCTCTGGGATTAGAAATCTGCCTTGTTGCTTTGCTGCAGATGGGTTCTTAATGCTGTCTGCCTGGCCACGCGCTTCTGCTGATGTGGTCATTTAAGAAGAGAGGGGGAGGGAAAAAATAACCCTCTTTGCTAAATATGGTTATATGTATGTCTGTGTTCATAAGTATATACACACAGACGTATTAAACACATACAGCATAGAGAAGAGACAATTATTAAGACAAATATTCTGTCTCAATTCATTTTGTTCTTCATTTTCCCATCAGGAACGTAATAGCTAAATTTATAGTGTTGAGTCTGGGCTATAAATTCCATTATTTTCAGTGACTATATCAATTACATCCCTTGAAAGGGACCCCAAGGCAAGGGGAGGAAATTGGAGACAAAATCTTCAGAAAGGAGAACTCGGGAGGTGGAGGGGAAAAGCGTGGCTGCCTCAATTTCACCTTCCACGTTACTGCTAAGCAGCACTTCATCCCCACATGAAGGTCTGTGCAGTTCCTTGGTGCTCCAGCTGGGATCCCACACAGAGCATGGGGCCGTGGAGATCACGCATGCGTCGCTGAGGGAGCAATTGCAGGGCTGCAAACGCTGACTCAAAAGGGGTGCAGGGAGTGATCTTGTCTGCTTGTGGATGGTATTTAGTTTTGTTTTAAGCTGGAGAGGGAAACAATGCATCTGTTTGAAAAGAAACTGAAATGAGTCAAGCGCTCGTCTCCCCTCCTTGAGATGAAGATGATTTTATTTTGTTTAGGAGGACTTTTGCACCGGGACAAGCTTGAAAAGGGAAAGCACAGTGTCAGAGAGCAGTGTGCTGAGATAAGATGTTTCTCTAGAAATTCACAAGACTCTTATTATTTGTTTGTTATTTTTCCTCTCTTGGTGCCCATGGCTGAGCACTATCAGTGCGGACGTGGCTGCTGAGGATGCATTCCAGGGCTGTGCTCGCTCTGCACATCTCAGTGTGGTAGAGCTGGGCTGTGGAAGGCAGCTCGGGCATTCAGTGAGAGCATAGCAGGAGCCTGTCCTTGTTAGTGGGCAGAGGAAGGATCCAGCAGCAGAACTGGACCACAGAGGAGCAGGGCAGTGCCGTGCATCCATACTGGTTATGAACCTTTGTCCTAGATGCATGTATTTATAAATGGAAGTTATACCTTCTGTTCCCGTCCTTTGCCACAATTTTTGCTCCCTTTGTAGCCTTGAAGGTCAGTGTGACATTATTGGGCACAAGGGGTGAGAATGGCTGGGATATTCCCCACGTGTGGTTGTTCCATGTGGCCCCATTGGAAATACCCAATGCCTTCAGGCATCACAGTGGTCTTTCATGCCTTCTGCAACTTCCAAGTGGCAAAATTAGCAGCAGAAACGTTCACATCTTGTACCACCGGAGATGGTCTCTGCTGTGGAGCCTTGAGCCAGCTCCCACCCCAGCACTGAGCTCCCCCCATTCATCCTGTGCCACTTCCAGATCCCCGCTGCCATGGCAAGGCTGTGGTTTTCTTATGCTCTGGTCAGTTCCCCCAAAATGTTGAATGAGATGAATTCTTGGGGACCTTCATCAGGGATTTCCTTCCTCCCAGTGCTGTGCCCCTCAGCTCCTGTTGAATCCTGTCTCCTCAAGCTTAGCTCGTGACAAATGCTCTATGGAAATCTGAGTGAAACCTGCTGCATCTCATTTGCCTGAAAAATCTCTCACCGAAGACAGCAGGTTGTGCTTCTCGGAAAGAGATGGGGTGTGGAGAGGGAGGTTGTCCGTGTGATAAATTCTGAACTTAATGAAGACTGCTGATGGACATCTCTGCATGCTGCAGCCCTTTGTTTCTCCCAGCACAAGCTGGATAATGGTTCCCACTACTTCCTCGTGTCCCAGTGTGCTTCCTGCTTTTCAGAGCCCTCCGTTCTGGTTTTCAGCCCACACTTTCCAGCAGAAGCTGCCAGGTTGTGTCAATCCCCATTTCCTACCTCCTCCATTCTTGCTTGCTTCTTGTTTTTGTGATTATTTTTTTTTTTATGTATTAGTTTATAATTAAAGGATTCTGTATTGAGAGTATTAAGATATGACCTGCCTTACCTCCATTACTTCCTTTTTTTTTCCTTACTTGCTGAGAAGGCTTTAAAAACATCCTCTTGGAAATTCATGCAGATGATATTTAGACATGCAGATATGCACTCCTGTTTTGCATGAATGTTTGACCTTGGGCAGAGCTGTTCAATGCAGGATGGATGTGTTGTGGCTGCATTTAATCATCTGAAGCAGAGATGAAGCCTTGAAAAACCACATAGACCCAATTCCCAATTCCCAGCCTCTGGATGGTAATGAACTTCTGAGAAATAGCTAATCAATAAATTGAACAAAAGACTCAGGCAGCTAAACCACTTTGTCAGGGCCTTAATTACAATTGCAGAAATAAATCGGGATGGGGGTGGTGGTTGGGAGCCTTTGCCAGACAAAACTAACCCTTTGCAAACGAAGCTAACCCTTTATCAACTGACTGTGCACGTCTATGGGAGCACTGGGGCTTTGTGTCCATGGGGGAATGGCTCAGGACTATTTGCTGATGTGTGCCAAGCAAAGGCTTCATGGGGTGGAAGACTGGGCTGGCCCTGATCTCTGATGCTGCTGGAGGTGTATTTAACAGGAGGGAGAGCTGGGATCTTTCCCCAGGGTAGATGGAAGGATGATCCCAAGCAGCAGGGCTATGCCAAAGCAAGCTGGGTTATTAAGGAGCAGCCAGCAAAATAAGGAAGGACATCTGAGGACAGGAGGTGGGGGCAACCCCTCCTCCCCCAGCATCCCTTGGGGTGTTTCCCAGTGCTCCCAGCCCAGCAGTGGCTGGTGGAGCTGGCTGAGTCCTGGGAGGTTTGCTGGTTCAGTGTGCAATTATCGCAACAGGCATTTCACTGCGTGTCTCCTGGCAGCAGGAGCTTCAAAACAGAGGGGTGTATCCTTGGGGATTGTCTGGGAGATGCGTTTTTGCCTTAAGAAATATTAGGGTACAATAGCATGGCTGGGTTGGTGCATGTATGAAAGATGGCATGTGAGAGGGCTGGGGGTCAGAGGGTGGTGGTGGGGAAAAGAAAAGGTACAGAGGAGATCTGGGCTTCCTCAGGGGTCCTGTGCTCTCAGCACCTCTCTGCCCAAGTGCTGTCCTTCAGAGAGGTGGTGAGGTGCTAAGAACAGCCAGACTGAAACCCTGTGCCTTCTCTGAAGACCCAGAGCTGGGTTGACCCTGCTCACCCTTGCAGGAGAGGTCAGACTGGAACAGGTTTGCCCTCCTCCTCACTTTTATCAGTTCTTGGGCTTTGCAGAAGCCAATCCCTGGATGCCATAAGCTATATCGCATCTGGGGAAAATCTCCATGCCACCGAACCCCGTCCTCTGTGGTGTGGTACCAGACCTAGTGTCTGTTCTGCAGGGCTGGGAATGGCTCTGTGACGAGGTGACAACTCCTGCTGGCTGCCATGAAGCTGCACGGAATAAGACAGCTTCTTCAAGGTGCTCTGCCTCCATGGCCAGGTTTGTCCCAAAGCAGCAGATAAATCTCCAGTGCAGCACTGAAATGATGCTCACAGAGCGATCCCCGGGACATGAGTGAGCTGCTGCTGTCGGCGCTGTGTTTACTGCACAGATAAAATATTTACAGCTCCATCTTTGGTGGGAGATGTAGCTCTTCCCATCCTCGTGAAGGTCACTGGAAAGTCAGTAAAATTTATTGATGGTTATAGCATCTTTTTTTGTGTGCTGGAAAGCAAGGTTACAGTATTGTATAGCGGAGCACAGCAGGCACAGAGGATGGGGGAGAGGGGAGGAGGAGCAGCACCACCTCTCTCTGAGCTGGTGCAGCATACCAGGAGAATGCTGCTGCATTCCTCCTTTTGGAGGTTATCAGTGCCTTTTCCTCATTCCCTTGCCCACTGCCTCAAATTCCAGTTCTTAGAGCCAGGGCAGGATGAGGATGTGACTCACTGCAGCCTTTTGATGGTTGTGGGATCCCTGCATGTCCCACAGCTCACTGCCATTAGGGTTCTGCCCCATAGAAGGAGCAGGGGGATGGCTTTTGGGGGGCACCTAGCAGTGTGCATTCTAGGTCTGTGGGTCAGGGAAGTGAGAGGTCAGGAGCAAGATCTGGAAAGCTGCTGTTGTTCCTGAGTAAAACATGCTGCACTCTAATGCAAAGCCTTCAAATGCCCTCGTAATTTGGTTGTGGTGGTGCTCCAGACCATGCCACAGCCTTTTTCCTTTGGGGATGATGAAGCGTTTGTTTCTGAACCACAGCTTTTCATTGACCGAAGAAGTCTGGAAGTCAGATAAATGAGAAATACAGGAAGGAGCTGGGAATTAAGTGCTGCCTGTTTCCATCAGCTCCTGGTCCTGTTTAAAGCCCAATAATAGACAGGCTTCTCAGCGACCTTACTGCTAAGAAGGGTTGAGTCTCAACATGTCACAAAACCAAGGCAGCCTGGCCGTTAATAACACCCATTCACATGGCAACACTGCACAAGAATCACAGAATCCTGGAGTGGTTGGGGTTGGAGGGGACCTCAAAGACTATCCCATCCCAAACCCTAGCCATGGGCAGGGCTGCCAACTGCTCCATCAGGCACCAGGGCAGGCTGCCCATCCATCCTGGCCTTGGGAAGTTGGGAATGACCCCGAGTTCCCAGTGGGATGCGTGTGCTTTGCAGTGAGTTCCCTCCATCTCTTCCTGACCTCCGCCTCCAGTGTGAGCTGTTGGAAACCGAAGGTGTCTGCCTGAGCTGCTCCCAGGGAAAGGAAATCTTGAGAACATTTGACAAAGAACGCCGAGTTGAAATTAAATATCGTAATGATATAAAACAGTAAGCAGATCTGCTTGACAGCCTTGACAGCTATTTGTTATAGAAAACAGCGTTTATGATGTCAGTCCTATAAGGGAATGTGTTTGAATTAAAATAATTACAGCAGATAGTACAACAAAGACTCCCTGTAGTCAATCATCCTGCACAAATACACTCTACAAAATCTTCCCAATGAGTGAGGGAAGCACAGGGATGGAGCCTGGCAAATAAACAGGGAGAGGAAGCCACACCACAGCCAGGAGGCTGCTTTCAGAGCTGCAACGTCTCCCTTTTTCAACCCAAACTGGGACAACTGGCTGTTGTTGTTATTTATAGCATCACCCCTTCCAGCTTTCACCTGCTTATGGCTGTGGAATGGAGAATGTTTTGGGAAAGGGTGGGAAGGGTTGAGCCCTGTGCTCCCCGCAGAAACCCACTCACAGTTGCCATCTCTTAAAGCTCACAGATACACATCGTGCAGCCTGAGCAGAGAAGTGCCAGCACTGAGCAGCAGCACTCGGTGAAGAACTTCTCCTTCCCAGGCACACTTGATCCTTGTGCCCTGCTTTAGCACTGTTTCAGTGCACTCTGAGTATTAACGAGCATGTTTGTGCTCCTGAGAGTAATGCATGGGTGGCTCTGCTGCTGCTAACTTCAGTCTAGCTTTATTTAGAACACACTACTTTTCCCCTTACAACTTTTGAAGATGTGGAAGTTGCCTCACAAGTGGCACCAGATGAGGCAGGAGAGGATCCTTTTCTTTTCTTTTCTTTTCTTTTCTTTTCTTTTCTTTTCTTTTCTTTTCTTTTCTTTTCTTTTCTTTTCTTTTCTTTTCTTTTCTTTTCTTTTCTTTTCTTTTCTTTTCTTTTCTTTTCTTTTCTTTTCTTTTCTTTTCTTTTCTTTCTTTTCTTTTCTTTTCTTTTCTTTTCTTTTCTTTTCTTTTCTTTTCTTTTCTTTTCTTTTCTTTTCTTTTCTTTTCTTTTCTTTTCTTTTCTTTTCTTTTCTTTTCTTTTCTTTTCTTTTCTTTTCTTTTCTTTTCTTTTCTTTTCTTTCTTTTTTAATTTTAATTTTTATTTTATTTTCTTTTATTTTCTTTTATTTTCTTTTATTTTATTTTATTTTATTTTATTTTATTTTATTTTATTTTATTTTATTTTATTTTATTTTATTTTATTTTATTTTATTTTATTTTATTTTATTTTATTTTATTTTATTTTATTTTATTTTATTTTATTTTTTCCATGTAATTTCAGACCCTTTTTGGGTTTGCAAGGCTGGTACGTGTGTCAGCACTTCAGGGCCTGAGCTGTTCCTCCTGGCTTTGCATTTCTTGGCTCCGGACCCTCACTGCTCTCTGAACGCTGGGTGGGTTGAGTTTTTTTTCTTGGTGTGTAGTTTAATTATGGTGAGGCTGTGCGCCGACTCTCCATTAATAATACAGTGAATTTCAGCAGCAGATTAAATTTCTCTAAAGTAGTAAATTGCAGGGAAAAGTGGAGGAAAGTCATGGTCGAGGAAAATAAGTACATTATAGGTCCTTTATTAGATAGAAGCCCATGGCATCAGGCAGACGGGTTCTTACAAACACACACATATGAGAAAAACAGGCGCTGCATCAATCAGCTTATCAAAATCACTTAAAAGAAATGGGCTTCTGCTGAATGTGTGGAGCGCAATAAAACATCAGTGTAAGGCTGGACGTATATTAACTGGCACAGAAAGATTATGACATGTCCATTACTGAGCTTCTTCTCACTGCTGGCTGCAGGAAGGTCCGGATTCCTGCATAATGCACCCCTCAGCCCCCCGCCCCAAACTTTATTTTATTACCCTTGTTATAAGCAGGCACGCTGTAAAATGACATTAGAGGCAGAACAGCCACATGAGAGATGCTGAGTCTGCCCTGAACATCAAATGCACTTCATAAGGGGTATGTAAATAGTCTGCTCATCTCGTACCATCTGAGAGCACAAAGGAACGAGGGGTGTGGAGAAGCCCTTCTGGCCCTGTTTGGCATTCCCTGACCCTCCAGCATCGCTGTGCTGGGTCTGGGCTTGGCGCTCCCCTTGGTTTGGCCAATGTTGGGCATGGTTGGCCATTCCCACAGGTATAGGGATGTGCATTGCTGCAGCAGGATGGGTTGTGCCAAGAGAGATATAGGTGAGCAAACAGACACGCGAGTATAAACCACAACCATGAGGTACAGGAGATATCTATCTAGGATATACTGTAATATCATTTTCAAAGCCACTATTTGGCCTTAGCAACTGTGCATAAAATCAAATGAGATGAAGGAATTTTTCAACCCAAACCATAAGAGACCCCGGGGGGGGGGACATGGGATTATGGACACTTATAACTAATGCAAAATAAACAAGGCAAAATTATATGTAATTACTCCTAAAGTCATTTGCTTGTTTCAGTAATTGACCTGTGCATTCTTTAATCTTTAATGCTCCTTTAAAATTCAGCCTCAGGGACTCATAACGTTTATTGACGTTTGTCATGGTTAGGGCTCTGGAGGAACTGGGCTTTATTAGAAGTCTTCAAAGAAATATCAATTTAGGGATAAGCAGCATTAATATTTTGTACACAGCATCACCTGCTTAGAAAGCTTTGCTGTGTTTCTTTACATCTTACAAAAAGCAAGCAATAGCGAAAATAAAATAAAATAAAATAAAATAAAATAAAATAAAATAAAATAAAATAAAATAAAATAAAATAAAATAAAATAAAATAAAATAAAATAAAATAAAATAAAATAAAATAAAATAAAATAAAATAATAAAATAATGTGGTTCTGGCTTGTATCAGAGAAAGTGTAGCCAGCAGAAGCAGGAGGAGATCATTCCTCTGTGCTCTGCACTAGTGAGGCTGCACCTCAGTGCTGTGTTCAGTGTTGAGCCCCTCACTACAAGAAAGGCATTGAGGCCCTGAACTGTGTCCAGAGATGGGCAGCAGAGCTGTGAGGGGTCTGGAGCACGAGTCTTATGGGCAGCAACTGGGGGAATGGGATGGATCAGTCTGGAGAAGAGGAGGCTCAGGGGGGACCTCATCACTCTCTACAGCTCCCTGACAGAAGGCTGTGGTGAGGTTTGGGTCGGCCTCTGCTCCCAGGCAACAGTTAGAGGATGAGAGGTGGTCCAGAGGAGGTTCAGGTTGCATAGTAAGAAGAATTTCTCCTCTGAACAAGCTGTGATGTGGTGGCACGAGCTGCCCAGGGAGGTGCTGGGGTCACAGTCCCTGGAGATATTCAGGAATCATGGAGATGCGTCACTGAGGGACACAGACAGTGAGCATGGTGGGGCAGGTTGATGGTTGGACTGGATGACATTATTGGTCTTTTCCAGCCTTAATGACTCAGTATCTCGGGAGAGTGAAATTCCTTGGCAGTGGGAAGCTGGGAGGATGTTACAAACCGTTCTGAAACTCCATACCACTGCACAAGGCACAGGTGCTGCTCTTCCCCAAGCATTAGTGACCTGCTGTGCCAGCAGCAGCCAGCTGGCCCCGAGCCCATGTCCCACAGGGACACCCCGAGCCGTCCCTGTCCATGTTTGATGCTGAGTGATGGCAGGGATAACGGTGTGCCTGCATCTCACTGTGCTGTGCAGGGTGATTGGGGTGAGGCAGCTTCTGCTTTGTCCTGACTGCATCCTGAGCATCAAAGGGAGAGGCAATCTGACATCCTTTCTCCATTGGATCTTTCGGTACCAAAAAAAGGGAATTACCATGGGGCCAGTTACACTGGAGACTCAAAAAAAAAAAAAAAAAGGATATTTTTGAGGAATTTGTCCAGCTTTTCTTCCAATGTAAGTGTAACCAAGTATTCTTGCCAAAGAAATGACAGAATGAGTGCCTTAACGGCTGGTGTAGCTATGGAGCTTTCAGAGCAACGAACTTGTGCTTAACTAAGTGACCCAAACTGGAAGCCTTTGTGATTGAGAATTCATTTTCAGAAACGTTCCTGTTTCTGCTAGCAGGGGTGCAAGGTTTGGAGGTGTGAGCACCTTCCTTGGGAACTTCACGTGGTTTTGCTATCACCATCCATGCCTCACACCAGATGTGATGGCACTTGAGCCAATAAGAGTTGATGGGTTTGAGCTTCTTTGTCTCTGATGGCTTTCCCTGCTTGTGTCTATACCAGAGCAGGGTTTCCAGTGGTGGCAGAATTGAGCTGCCTCTCACATTAAGCACTAGAGATTTCATTAAATGGCAGAGGAGGGAGCTTGTGTGGAGGGGAGCTTCACCCTAGAGACATTACAGATTGTCTCATGCTATTTAAGTGGGCTAAAATTAGAGGGAAAGAATCTGCAGCTAATTGGACTTGTGCATTAATCATAGTCTACTGCTGAAGTACTTCACCCATTAGAATGTGTTAATTTGGTAATTACAAGGTGAGGGGGAGGTCTCTCTTTGTAATCCAGAGCCCTTCTTCATGCTCAGTGCACATAACAGACACAGGTATGGGGAGGCTGGAGGCAGGATTGCACTGAGCTGCCTGTTACCACCTCCTTCCCCTCAGCCAACACGCAGCCTCCCCAGCTCCAGACACCTATAATTAAACTAGGCTAGATATTGGGAGCAGAAGGTCTTTTGTTTTCAGTTAGCAGGTAATTTATTGTATCTCAGTTCGCATCGTAAAGCTTCCCCTTTCTTGTTATGAGAAATAATGCTGTCTCCTGTGCTTGGGGAAGGAGTTTCTCCTCACTTCTCTTTTCCTAAGGCACCACTGATGTGTTGAGGATCTGGTGATGGAGCCCGCAGAGCTGCCCCTAGCACAGGCTGCAGGCACTGATCCTTGAGCCAGGATACACTAAGCCATTACCTCCTGTGCCACTTGATGGCTTGCATCTGTGTTAACTGCCACCATGCTGCCACCTGCCCTGCTCCTTCCTGGGGGCAGTTGCTAGGTTCAGAGATGCTTTGTAAACCAGGGCAGGTGGAGAAATATAGAGGAGAGCTAACAAGATGGGCAGTGAGCAGAAAATTCAGTCTGGAAAATGCAAGAGACAAAACAGCAAGACAGCCAGCACAAAATATGGATTTTCAGAGGGGTGTGAAACACTAATGAGTAAAAACACTGCTATGGATATGCTCTAATGAGCAGCAAATCAGAGTGGAGCAAAGCAGTGCAGACACCAGCACTGTGTGATAGCAGACGGCTCCGTTCCCTGCTCTCCCCTTGGAGGCACTCCTTGGGAAAAGGGCCCTTCATGCAAAATCCTTTTTTACCTTTTCCTGTGCATTTGCTGGGGTGGGGAGTATCCACTGCACATTGCATCTGGATAGGCTAATGGCTGTCAGCAGGATCCCAACAGAGCACTGTGCAAAGTTCCCTGCCATCACCAGCCCACCTCCCTGCAATTTCAGCTGCTCTGCAATCTGCACGGGTCGCACCCTGCGATGAAGCAATGGATTTGTGGGAAGTGTTGGAGGTCATGGGCAGCCCTTGCGAACACCGACCTGAAGCGCTGACCTCCACCAACCGCATCATTTTCCACTTGGGCACCCCCAGATTGGCTCTCTGGGTCTGCAGAACTGGGAGGCTACTCCTGGCTCAATCACAATGATTTTCTGGCTCGTTAGCATTAACTTCTTAAAGGGACGCCTTTAGTAAGCCTAAAACATGGCCAATATAACTCCACTCTCGTACATTTCCTTACAAATTCCATGTCATTAATCTGTGTGTACCCCCACAGAGGTCATGGCCACATGAGAAAAAGAAGGATGCTGCCCTAAAATGGGTCCAATGCTGTATCACAGACAAAACAAAACCAAGAAACCCTTCCAGAAGATCTGATTTACTACTGAAGAAAAAGGGTAGCTATGGCACTGTGGGGCATGGTTAGTGGGCATGGTGGGGGTGGGTTGACAGTAGGACTTGATGATCATAGTGGTCTTTTCCAACCTAAATGATTCTACAAATGATTTTATGAAACGGATGGTAAATGAGCACAGCCTTTCCCCCAGGTCTGCCTGCCATTTGGTTTGTGGTTTGGAACCATCAAAACACATCTGTACATGTGTCAAACAGCAATAAACCAACAGCAGGTACAAGGGGCAGAAAGTGTTTGTACAACAGAATGTGATTTTAGATTGGAACAGAATTACAGCATACAGTAAGAAAAGTAAAGGTGGTTAAACCAGCTCAGTCCTTCTACAAAAGTTACTCACTGCTCCCAGAGCTCGTTAAACCAAACTGGAACTTAGAATGGAGAGAACAATCCATAAATACCACAAAGTGTGTATGTGGGCTCCAGACTGTACCCTTTGGAATAAAGCGATTACCACCCTCGTTAAGCAGATAAAGACCATGCACTGACTTCTATTTTGGGAATGAGTAATGTGAAACCTCATTCAACAAAACGGGTGATTATGGAATAATTTTGTTGGAACAACGCGGACTGACTAGGTGTGAAAGGCACTGCCTCCGCGCAAGCCACTTTGCACATGCAGGCTGTGCTTTCTGGGCTTAATTAGCAGAGCCATAGCCATGCTCTTCATGCTGGCAGGTGGTGATCAGGTGTTTTGAGGGTCGGATGCCAGCTTCGGTCCATGAGGAGCAGCAGAGGGCTGTTCCAAAGCTGTGAAAGGAGCTGGTCTTTCGTGGTGACAAAGTAGAACTTAGCGACCTTCCAAGTCTTGTTGCTCTAAAGCCACAACCATCCATCTCTCTAGAAATCGAGCTATTTGCAAATGTCTCTCTATTTATTCATTAATTTACCTACTTGCTGAAAGTATTTTTTTTTTCACAGAGTTCCTTGGGAAACTTCGATTCTGAGAAATTTCTATTTTAAATGTGGAAATGAAATTCTGGAATCCTGTGAACACTCCTGCTGATTGCTTTATGCTCTTATTACAGATCTCCTATTGCTCTCTTTCATGCTGTGTCAAACCAGCAGATGTCTTGCAGAAGGCACTATTCTTCCCAGAAGATAAGGTGTTTTGATCAGTGTTCAGTAGGTTCCATTACTTTAAAAAATAGCAAATAAAAAGTAGCATTTCGCTTCATATTTTGGTAGGTTAACACTAGTCACAATAGACAAAGTAATGCACAATTATCATAAATATGAGAATGCAGTGCTGGTTGCACTGACATTTCAGATTGTTCTTCACAGAAGGCTTTACAAAATGCCATAATTTCATGTGAAATTTGTCGGTAATACTTTTCAGTGATTGCTTTCCTTCCTGTCTTTGCTTCTCCTAAAAACCTGGAAGCAGTCTGCAGTGCAGTCTGGGGGGCAGAGTGGAGCTGCTCCCCACCTCTGGCCCCAGAAGTTGGCTGTTGCTGCAGAGCTCTTTGATAACACTGGGTTCTGCTGTTCTGTTCATGTAATAGGCCTGCTTATTATTGGCAAAAAGGAGACTGAACTGCTGTGGGTGGGGTTGCCCAAGCATGTTACAGACCCAACTACGAGGGCTCTAGCATTGGTGCTGCTCAGAGCAGCTCCTGGCTGAGCCCCAGTTTAGTGTCCCCAGGGCCAATGGGACATGCAGGCATCTCAATGCTTGTGCCTCCAGCAAAGAAATCTGCACTGCACAATGGCCTTGGGGTTCTGCACACCCCCCCACCAGCCACCTTCTCCTGTGGAGCTGCTATGGCTGGAGGGGATGTTCACCCTGCTTCTGTGAGCACGCAGCAGCCATCAAGCCTTGGGTTGGGAAGCACTTGGTACCATATTGTGCGTGGTTGTATTGTACAAGCCTTGCATGGAAGTGGCTGCTCTGACATTGGAAGCAAATGGAGAGCTCCTCTGGGTGGATGCTGGAGAAGCTGAGCTCTTGTACGGGCGATGTACTCCTGTGGAGCACTTGGTGCCTGAGGGAAAGGCCAAGATTTGTGTGAAAAAGCAAACAAAATTCCTGTTCTGATCAGATTGGCTTCAACAAGTTCTCAGTACAGAGGTTGAAGTGTTTTGGGTCAAGCTCACAGCATGTCTACCATTTTGACTGCCTTAAAAAAAAAAATAAAAGCAGTGCTGTGATAATAAGGGCAGTGAAGCCCTGGCACTCATTGCCCAGAGAGGTGGTGGTGCCCCATCCCTGCAGACAGCCAAGGTCATGGGATAGGGTTCTGAGCACTGATGGAGCTGCGGGTGTACATGCTCAGTGCTGGGTGTGGGAACAGATGGCCTTTAGGATCCCCTCCAACTCAAATGACTCTATGACATTAGGAAATACAAATAACTTCCTGAAAAGTGCTTTCTGTTTCTCTTCCTACACCTAACTTCATTCAAATGCCATTTTAAAATATGTTTGTAAGGACAGACACAGAGCTGAGCCAATACACGTGTATGTGTGTGTGCATGTTCGGGTTTGTGGATGCTCTTTGGAGTGAGCTATTGCTGTCTTTAGAGCAATGGCATTGGAAACCTGTTGTGTTTTCAGCTTTTTATGCAAACACATTGTCTTGCACGGAATAGCATGCCACCTAGCATAAATCTGCAGGGAGCCAGCGTTTGCATGGCTCTTCACTCCTAATGCATCCTGATGCCAGGTAATTAGTCTGCGCCGTCTGCATCTCTTAAAACCCTTCCTGGGAAGAGTCTGGTGTTCAGTGCTGCAGTCTTTTTTGCTGCTCAACCCTGGCAAATGCACCGAGAGACCAGGGTGGTATGACATCAGGCTGCACTGAAGGCAGTGTTGAGCTCTAAGGTCTTTGCCCTTTGCTGCCTGTGTGGTTCTGCTGGGAGCACAGCAAGCAGATCCTGCCTAAGCCCTGAGCTCTGTGGGTGGATGTTGGAGCAGATGTTGGAGCTCAGGGCCGTGCCACTTTGCTCACATGCTCTCATATCTCCATGTCTTTTGAGAGAGGAAACCAAGCAGAAAAGTTCTGTGCTGTGAGCGTGGCGAAGGAGGGCTGATGCTGGGAGTGCTGCTGAGCTCTGATTCCTCTTCCTTCCCTTTAATTGCGTCCTTCGAAAGCAGAGTCCTCTAGTGCTAAGAGAAGATGATGGCAAACTGCCTTGTTAACCTATTTTAAGTAAATCTGTATTGAGTTTCCTGCTGTGCTAAGAGCTGGAAGTCCCAGTAGAGTTTTGTATTTTATCCCTACGCTGCTTTCGCTGGACTTTAATTCCCCACTTCCTTTCTCTTCTACCCCAAAAGAAATGCAAATTTAATTTCACAGGAAATAAGAATATTCTTGAATAAGAGGATATTTTTTTGCTGCTATCTTGGTGTCTCCCACTGTCTAGTAGCTCATTCTGAGGGATCTAACATCGTGCCTTTCTTAAAACAAATTCTTTGCATACAGCAGCCTCCCACAGGCTCCTTTAGCTCAGAAAGGCAAAGCATTTCAGTGACAAAAAGAATTCTGTGTAGAAGAAAAGTCTGGCAGCACAGGCCTCCTGGAAGGCATTGGTAGGCAAGGAGGGAAAAGATATTGCTGGTTGCTATTAATAATTAATTTAATTTTCTACAGCCGTCTTGTAAAACTTCCTCAACAAATTTGCAGAGTGCTTAATATGTGTACCACCGAATTGCAGCCATTTCTGCAGTACTTTGTCTGTTCCACTGGAGTCACAGCAATGGTGTTTCATCATAGAATGTGTTGGGTTGGAATGGACCTTACAGATAATCCAATCCTCTGCTGTGGGCTGGCTGCCCCCACCAGCTCAGGCTGCCCAGTGCCCATCCATGGCCTCAGGCACCTCCAGAGATGAGACACCTTCAAGGGTGGGTAGATCAGATCTTCTTCTCCTCTTCACATTGGTTTTTTTTGTTGTTTTTTTTTTTTCTGTCATGATATAATGTAAAGTTTGTAGCGATGGCATTAGAACCTACAGAGAAAATTGAATGTGTATCTGAATTTCTGATTGGACATCAGAGGATGAAAAATGAGATAGAGGTCGGATATTAGGAATGATTTCTTCTTGGAAAGAGCAGTGATGCATTGGCACAGGCTGCCCAGGAGGTGGAGGAGTCACCACCCCTGGAGGTGTTCAAGGTGGCACTGGGGAATGCCATCAGTGGGCATGGTGGGTGTGTGTTGATGGTTGGATGATCTCGAAGGTCCCGACCTTAATGATTCCATGGTTCAATGATTCTATGACACAGCAATGGTCTGTGGTGGAGTGCTTTGGTCTGTGCTGCTGCCAAATAAAAGCAGATCGTCGTGGGCGAGTTTTGTTACTCATCACAGAATCTGGCACAGATGTGTGAGCTTTGGCAGCATTCATCAAATCACCATCAGGCAAACCTCAGTGCATGTGCTGCCACTGGACTGCATGTTTAATATGAAACAAAGCTCACATTGGAGCTTGCTGATGCCCAGCTTGGAAAACCAGTATCTGACCACAGAGCACAGCCCCTCCCAAGCCCCAGGCCCACCCTTACCACCAACCCTGTGCTTCTGCTCACTTCATACCTGATTTACCACTGCATTCTGCAGTGTGCTCGTGATATTTTTACCATTTTCTCCCCAGACCTGCAGCCACATCCCAGGCACCTGGCAGGGCTCAGGGCCAGGCAGTGGGCACAGCACGATGTGAGCGTGGCCAGGCAACCGTGCAGGGAGCCAAGGAATGATCCCTCTTTGTCAGACAGCCGAGCTGTTAGAGGTTATGAGATTCTTTTATTGCACTAATTTGCAGTGCAATGTGCTGACATTCTCTCCCTGTTGCACAGAGAATATATAAATTATGCCTGCAGGACGATTAACTGTTTGTCCAGGCTAATTGTCAGTATTAAATCTTGCTCAGTCACAGTTTTAAAGCTTAATTTAAACTCTCTATCTTTAAGGAATCTGCACTCCCACTCCCCCTCCCACCGTGGGGAAAAAAAAATAATAAAGATTTAACGGTTGAAGTCAGTTCCCTTTGTAAGAGCTGAAGTTATAATTGGGTGTGTGGATAGTGGAGGCATCTGTGCATGATGAGCCTGTGGAGTTTTCCTTTTGCTTTGGCCGATAATGTTCATTTCAAATCCCATTGTCTTTGCTACCCTGTATTAATTTCTGAATTATGTATTATTGTTCTGAGACCCCCGAGCCACAGCTATTCCCCACATCTATTACCACATAAATCTTTGCTGTGTGCTTAAAACAGCAACGATTCATCCTGAAAGATGGCAAGGAGCACAAGTGCTCATGAAAAATCCTCCCCCCCAAAAAATAGGCAAAAAAGAGCCCACGGGAACAAGGGCTCTGAGCAAGTGGGGGCCAGGGCAGAGGGGCATGAGGCTGGAGGTGTAGGGCACAGGGGGCTGTGCCATGCCAAGGGGCAGAGTGGGGACCACGTGGGCACGGTGAGATCAGATTTTCTTCGCCTCTAATTTTCTCGATTGTTCACGTTTTATTATTATTGATGTTATTGGAGGATAAGGAATCAGTTGGATGGTCATAGCCAGAGGGCTAGGGCACACCCCAAGGCCTTTCTCCTTGCTGTGCTTTCTGGAGCACTCGGTGCCCTTGAAAAGCCAGGGGTGAGGCTTGAGGCTCTGTCTGACCTCCTGCAAAGCTCCTGGAGGATTTTGCATCCTGCTGCAGGTCGGTACTCATAGGAGGATGCAGCCACCTGGGAGAAGACAGTTTTTTCTCATCCTGCTCCTTCTGACACCATGCTGAGAAATGAAGGGCTCATGCTGTTCCCTTGCTGTGAGAGATCCCTCTGATAGTGACAGCTTTCCTCACTTCTTTTCTGAAGTCTGCAAAATTAGGGTGAGCAAAGTGTGGGGGGAGGAAACAGCAAGCAAGGCTTGGAGGGAAGGTGCAGAAGCCTACAGGTAGGAGAGCAGATGGAAAAGTATTAGGGATGGTAATTAGTGAGCTCAGCAATGTGAGCGATATGATGAGAACTGGGGAACCTTGGCCTTGTCTGTTGAGAGAGGAGAAGGCAAAGGGTGCTCTGTGGGGTCAGGGGGATGCAAGGCAGTGGTGATGCAGGGGCAGGGTGCAGTACAGCCCCTTGCTGCTGCTGATGCACCAGGAGAGCTCTACCACAGACAGGGATGCAAAAGCTGTGTCCTGTCCTTAGTGGTGCCCACCCTCACTGCTTGGCTGGTTTCTTGTTTTTATCTGATTTCTTGTTTTTATCCCACCGGCCAGCAGAAAATCCCCACTCCCTTTTTTTGCGACCTGACTCAGCTTGACCAGGTCTGGCTGCTCAGCTCTAACAACAGGAGATGGGGCATTGCAGTGGCTGGGCTTTAGGCCATCTGAAACCCACAGTTGCATTTCCCTGATGCCTCCCCAGGGCTGTGCAATGAGGGCAAACATGATAAAGCCACACTGCACTGCTGCTGCCTTGCTATTAGGGTACCCCAATACCCCCTCCATCCAACAGGGATGAGAAGTTAGAGCACAGCCCTGGCTGATCTCTGAGACGTGAGGTCCTTAGAAGCACAAAAGCAGTGCAGAGGAAGGCAAATAAAAAACCTTTTCTAGAAGAAGAACAAAGGACAGGGGCTGAGCTACCTGGGGTGGGCAGCGCTGGGGGAGGGCAGCTCTTTCCTTAGCATATGCTCTGCATATTTTACTGCCAGAGAAGATGTGGCGATGATTTAATATGCAAAGGTAGATATGGCATTGATATGCATCCGCACTGCATAACATGTGCATACATATTTCAAAGGTGGTACAAGGAAGTGCACGGCTGAAGGCGAGCGTTTATCTGTCAGGCTCGCGGTCAGACGTGCGAGACCTCCGCAGCCTTGGGAGAGCCAGCAGGAGGAGAAACAATAACATGGCTGCTTATTATGGGTTATACCTCAGACACAAAATAACTGAGATGTGGGGGAGCAGAGGGGCTGGGGTGTGCTGGAGGAGCCCCCACTGGGAAACAAAAGCTGCAGAAAGCAGCAGTGCCATAGCTCAGTGCCTTTAGAGGAAAGCACCTGCACTTTTCTCTCTGTAGCTTGTGCTCAAGTCACAGCAGATGAGACGAGCACGCCTGGGAGCTCTGCTGCTGTGGGGATGTTTTGTTGTGGTGGTTGGTTTTGTGTGTTTTTTGTGTGTGTTTTTTTTTTCTGTCTTTTTGTTTCGCTGTTTGCTCTGGGAGCACAGCTCAGCTGCACAGGAAGGGGAGGTCTGACCCAGCGATGCTGCCCTGCAGCCCGCAGCGTGTGCAGCGGGGCTGTGCTGTGTCCTTGTCTGGGTTTTCCCTCTCTCTGTGGGAAAGCCACCAATGTGCACAGATCTGCAAGAGGCTGCACCAAGCTAACAGCTGGCCTCGTACTGAGCAAATGGGAAGCACCATGCTGGGGGCTGGGGCTGGGTGCAGCATGCTGCATCTATGGGAACGCATCAGTGGTGGTTTGTTTGGCTCAGCATCAGCTCTGTGTGCTAATGGCTGATGTCAGCAGGCAGAGGACCAGGTCCTGCAGGGATTTCAGATGATGCTCTGTGCCCATGCACTGGCGTTTTTTTTCTTGCATGGAATAGCTTGGGTAAGAAGAGACCTTAAAGATCACCTCATTCCAGCCCCACTGCCATAAGCTGGGACACCTTCCATGAAACCATACTGACAAAAGCCCCATCTAACCTGGCCTTGAACGCTTCAAAGGATGGGGCATCCACAGTTCTCTATACAACCTGTTTCATTGCCTTGCCACCCTCACAGTAAAGATTTTTTTCCTAACATATCATCTAAATCTGCCCTTCTAAAATGACAACTACTGCCCTTTGTCTTACGGACCTGTACTGGAGTAGCTCGTGAAGAGCTGCAGCCTGTGGGAATCCCATCTTTGGAAAGGGCTGCAATGAACAAACACATCTCACTGCCTTGCTGGAAACAAAGTTTTAGCTTCTATGCAACTTCATTGGCTTTTGGTTTCATTGCAACCATGGTTGAGTGCAAGCATTGGATACCTCTTGCTGCTAACAGGAATCTGCCTTGCTCTGCTACACCTCTATGGCCACTGCCCTGTACTGGAACACAGCTCCCTGCAGCTGCACTGTGACCCCATAGGGCAGTGGCACGTTCTAGCCCCTTCACTTCCCCAAATCCTCAAAGCATCACAGCTGTAGGGACGGGGCAGGCACAGTGGCAGTGACACAAAGCTGTGGCTCTGGGGAGCAGCGAGGTGTGGAGGATGGGGAGGGTGCTCTGGTGCAGCACTCCCAGCGCGGTGGAAGCTCTGTAACTCGATTGCTCTTCAATTATCTGGAATTATAGCACTGCTCTCCTCCTTTTTATGTTACGGTGGAAGAAATCAGGACATACATTAATTATCTAATCCGTATGTAAAGTGTCACATATAATTTTCCCAGAGCAAAAGGTTCTAGCTTTAAGACCTGCACCATCTCTTAATAACCATCTGTAAGGGGAGAAAATAACACCCAGATATGTGATTATCAGCATGGCTGGTGCCCACGGTCACTCCTGTTCCTGCTTTCAGATCAGTGTCCCCGTTGCTTGGGCATAACCTGTCCGGGTTCCTTTGGAGTTCACAGCCCACTGATGTTGTTGCAGAAGGACAGGGATGAGGAATGGGTTTCTTCAGCGTTTTTCTGTTTTCCTTGTCTGCATACAGAAAAGAGGGGAAGACCTTACGACTTAGTCCCTTTGACTAAGACACATGGCAGCCGAAGAAGTCGATTAAGAAAATCAGTATTGCATTTATTAGCCTCCACCTATGATGCACGGCGTTATGCTAATATGCATGAATTAATTACTGTTATTAATCCAATTGAATTAATTTGAGATTGCTGGTGTGCGCAGTGAGATTTGTTGAGGGTGAGGGAGAGCTGCTTCTAACAGGCAGCACAAACATGGGCTGGGTTTGGGGGGGGTCTGCAGCAGCCCCAGCTCAGCTGCCAACACCAGCTGATGCAGTGGCTGATGGTGGCTTCATCCCATTCTGCAACTGGGAAGCAATTCCCTTTGCCCCTGTTTGCATCCCTGCAGGCTTTTGCTGCTGTCACCCTACAGCCCTGCACAGGGAGGTGACAAACCTGGGACCCTCCTGCAGCTTTGTAGGGTGCGAGGGGCAGAGTCACACGAGCATCAGTATGAGAACCTTCATGCCAGCACTGTGCACAGGAACACCACATGGCCCTGCAGGCACCTGGGGCAGTGCAGGGCAGAAACTGCAAACTGGTGCTGGGCTGAGCAGGATTTGCATAAAGCATAAGGGGAAATGTTGATGAGGCCTGGGAAAGCTGCACCTTGCAGGCTGCTCGTGAGCAGAAGTGAAACTTGTGGGGTGAACCTCGCTAAGAGGTTTGCTCTCAGTTTGTGGCTGAGGAGATGCCTGCTGTTAAAGGCCTTCAGTGTACTGTCAGAACACATTGGCAGCAGTGAAGAGTGCTGGGGGACAAGTGCAGAGCTTGGGGAACGGGGTCAAAGGCTGGGGCAGGGCTGTGCTAAACCCTGCTGGGCAAAACCCTTCTGCTGTTAGACACATGTCCTATGCTTTGGTCCTCCTAACTCATTTCATTTCAATTTTCCACCAGGTGGGTGAGATTTTACTGAAATTTCCCTGCCTCCATTCCTTATCTTTCCATGTTCTGGGTTGGCGTGGGGTGAGAGCACTTCCACTGCTGCTCCATGGCAGCAGGTGGCAAGCTTCACCTCAGTGCTGAGTTCTGGTTTCCCACAGCCTGCATGACCTCCCCCTGCTTCCTGTCTCTTAACCCTTTGCACCTGGGGTTGGTGCACAACAGGCAGTGCAAGGAATAAAATAACCAGGAGGCAGCAGCAGGGCCCTGGCTGGGACAGGGCAGAGCAATCTGCTTTGTGTTGCTGCAGATCTCACCCTCCAGAGATGCTCTTGGTGCTGTATTCATTCATACCTAGATATCAAAAAGTATTTTACATTAATTAATGATATAATGTACCTTAAATTACTTATATATTTAGTACACAGGTGAAAATTAGCACAGTCTATGCATTTCTTTTCCCTGTGTCCTCTCTTTGAGCTGATGGCTTTGTGATGCCCTGAAGGACACAGGAAACAATTGTCTGTCATGGTTTGATCTGTGCAGAGTAAGGAGTTGGATGATCCTTCTGGGTCCCTTGCAATGTGGGATGTTCTGTGAACCTGTACTTCGTTAAAGAAGCCTGGGTTTTCCATCCCCTCAGCATTCTACAGATCAAACCCTTGCTCTCAGGAGAAAGAGGAAAGAGAAGGGAAACCTGCATCCTATTCAGAGAGCTCTGGGAAGGAGAAGGGGATATCCCCTGCCCAAGCTCTCCCTGCATGCTGGGGCTGGACAGCTATTTCTATTTCTATTTATTTCAAACATGCTTAATGTCAGGCAGTGAGGGGGCACTCATGGTTAACACTTAACCCTAATACAGCCCAGATCAGAGGTGGGGTGCTTGAGAAGGACAAACACACGTATTTTTTAGATGAACTGATGTAGATGGAAAAAGCAAGTGAGTTGAGGCACATAAGCTGCTCCTCCAGTCTGAAGTCTTTCACTTTAGAGGAGTGATTTCCCTTTAATAATTCCCCTTTTGGGGGCTTCAGGAGCAAGCTTTATCCCTAAGGATCAAACAGCCTCAAATTCACAGCCCTATGCTGCACCATGGGGTGCCCAGAGCTCAGTACTGCTCACACCCATCCCTGACCAAAATGCCACTGAGCTGTCACTGCCCCATGGCAGAGCTGCACGCTCAGCTATAAGGAGTTTCTCAATAACTGGTGGTAATTAATAGTGGATGTCATCGTTTTCCCTCTCTCTTTTTTTGCTTTTTTTTCCCACTTTTCTTTTGTTCTTCTGCTAGGAGACTTGAACCATCCCACCCCCTTTCACCTGGATTTGCTCTGCCCTTTCTGGTGGATGTGAGGGATTTGGATTGTATTAACTTAATTGGCAAATGCATTGCTCAGACAGCTGTGACAGAGCTGACGGTGTGTGCTGGGTGTTGGGGTGAGCAGCTCCTGCAAGCTGCCAACACTGCAATGGCTGAGAGTCTCCCAGCAGCTTGGGACCAGCCATCAAGTGGACCTGGGGGGAAATTGTTTTGGGCAGTAAGGGATCGAGAAAAAGAAAGAGCTAAGGGAGCTCTTAGTATGTTTTAGATGCACAGACAGCATAAGCAGTTGGGCTGGAGCTGGCCACCAGTTTCCCATTGGCAATAATGAGTATCTGCCACTCAAATCCAATAATTAGATTCTTATATCTCAGCTAATTGCTATCTTGTGCTTAGAAAATAGACCTGAGGTGATCTCTTGTAGTTCAGGTCCCCTTGGTTCTCTCAGTTCCCTCTGATTTTAGGGTTGGTTGACTGCAAAGACGGCAACAAAGCTGATGGACCCAAGGTTTGGGCATGGACCTGACAACTGGACACATGGTGTCCTGCTTTCCCTGCCAGGTGCTCGTCCTGGTGGCAGCCATCCAGCAGAGTGATGGGTGTACAGAATCACAGAATTGTAGAAGATGGAAAAGAGCTGTAAGATCATCTAGTCCAACCATACCCACTACAGCACGCTGGAGCTGGGCTCGGGGATGTCACAGAGGCAGAGATTGGCTTGAATTTCACAGCCATGGATGCAGCAGAAATGCCTCCTTCCTTGGCAATGGGAGAGGCTGAGTACATGCAGAGGCATTGGCATTTCTTCATAAGGAGGCAGATTTCCAGCAGACAGCGAGCTGTGACAAGAAAAATAGCTAAATCTCCGCAGCTATATTGATGGCCTCCCAGGGAAACACTGTCAATCCAAAAACGAACCGTCCCCTTCAGTCAAACGTGTCTTTAATGAAAAATATATACCCACCGACTTCCAGACTGTATTATTAATGTGACCTTTACTCAACTGCTTCCCACTCCTTTTGATTTCTGTGAATAAACGTAATTAGGAAGGTGTGTGCTTCAGCAAGGGGCTGTGGTGGAGGCGAAGGAGCCGGATCCCAATTAGCTCCTGTGGAATACAGACGTGGTGACTGAGCTTCCAGATGTCCCCAAAGAGGGGAGAGGTCCTTTGGTGGGGTGTGAGGGGACACCACGTCAGTGCAAGGCTGGGAGTCTTCAGTGCAGAGGGAAACGTGATGAAAGCTTAAAGGCTTTGGCAACTTTAAAACTTGTCCCAATCTTAGGACAGAAAGTTTTGAATAACCTCAGTCCCAGTTTCGCTGTGCTGTATTCAGTTTCCAGAGCCAATCTACGTGTGCAGGCAGTAAGGACACAGCTCTCCTACAGATGCACTCAGCAGTGCCACCATGACACCCAGCAGCACCCAGAGCTCAGGACTCTTTTGTCCTTAATCCTTCCGTGTCCTTTGCATTGTTTTCTCCCAGAAAGGCTTTCAGCCAAGGAGGAGAAATCAGGCCCTTCTTTGCAGACTAAATCACTGCAGCCCATCACATCCAGCACCTCCTGGGGTCCTTGTGTGTACACATGGCCAAAATATTCAGGATAGGTCTCTTAGAATTTGGCAGGAGCTGGCTCTTACAGAAGAACATTGACTTCTGCTAGGCTGAGTTTGACACCTTTGGAAAAATGACCATACACATGACTTACTCCAAGACCCTCGGGCACAGGGCACCACTGCATGCTGCCTGGAGATGAGGTTTGCAGATTACTGTTCTCTTCTGTGGTGTATATTGCACTCATTCATGTTTCCGAAGTACTGGAAGCTGTGGGCAGGGCTGTGAAAAAATGAGTAATTCTGCCTTCCAGGCAGAGCTGATGTGCAGCTGTTAGCAGCAAGAGGAAAGCAGAATGCAGAGTGAAATGGGATCCTGGGCTGCACCCAGAGCATTGTGGCCAGCAGGTCAGGGAGGGGATCTGCCCCTCTGCTCTGTGCTGTGAGACCTCACCTGGAGCACTGCATCCAGATGTGGAGCCCTCAGTACAGAAGAGATTTGGATCTGTTGGAGCACATCCAGAGGAGGACCCCAGAAATGCTCCCAGGGATGGAACATCCCTACAAGGACAGGCTGAGGGCTGGGGCTGTGCAGCCTGGAGAAGGGAGGGCTCTGGGGATTGCTGAGAGCAGCCTTCAGCATCTCAAGGAGGGCTGTATGAGAGAAGGGGCAGAGCTGGGCTGATGCACGATGACAGCACGGCACAGCCGCCTGCTATAGGGAGCACCAGGACACGGTGGCCACTGGCAGACGCTCTGCAAAGAGCAAAAGGAGCAAGGGGATTATTGCATCAAATGTTGACTCTAAACTATTTGCTCCACTTCAATATGTGTATGTGTATGTGGACAAGTGTGTGCGTGGGGGGTTGATGCTGACACCACCCCGCAGGCCACGGCGGAGCTGTGTTTTCATGTCCTATCCCCTGCTCTCCGTAATCCATTAGGGTATTTTTCTTGCCTTCTAGATCTAATCACAGCCAGCGATGCAGGCTGAAGCATTTCAAGTGTTTTTCCCTCGTCTTATCTGGCTGCCCTTTTAGCGTTGTTATTGAACGCCGGGGCTCGTGTTGATTTGCATGCCATTTTGCTTTTGATCTCCATGGCAACCGCTACCAAATGGCCTGAGAATAATAGAGGCGCTTTTTGGAGCTGTGGGCGGGCTCTGTGCGGAGCGCTGACGCCGGAGGTTTTCACGAAGATAAATAAATAACGTGGAGATGAAGATGGCTATTGTGGAGTGCAGGGCAGCACGTCCCTTCCCCGTCCCCTCACCCAGCAGGTGGCTGTGACATGATATTATGTTAAAAGACATAAATACGTGGGGAGGGGGTGCGGGGAGCGATGGTCCCTCGCTGAGCATCCCTCTGGCTCCTTGGTTAGAGCAGAGATGGGCTCAGTTCAGGAGCACTGGGCACAGCATGCAGGGTGCTGGTAGGGGTGGCTGTGGGCACGGGGCCACACACAGCTGTGACCAAAGTTGGAGATTTTTGCTCAGAACCTGCTCCACCTTCCTTTCCTTGCTGCTTTCAAATGGCTCAAACAGCAAAACACAGGGTGCAGACAGCAGGGATGGTACAGCTTGCAGGGCAGGGGGTGATGTAATTTGTTTGCAGGACAGGGGATGCTACAGGGGAACAGCCCCTGGATTAACTCTAAGCTTCCATGAGCAGCTCAGGTCTGGCGCAGCAAAGGTGGCAGAGAGGTGCCTGGCCAGGTGCCTCAAGATGCACCCAGTGTCCCCATGGTGTAATGGCCATACCAGCAGAGCAGCTCACCCCAGATGGCCATAAAACAAGCAAAAGCATCACCACGTTGGATCTGGAGTCCCCACAAGCTTCTACAACCCTGCCACCCATCCCCTCATTTTCTCCCCTTAGTCACCCCCCCCCCCCCCAGCTCCAGGCAGGACCGAGGACTGTTTACCTGTCAGTCAGTGCAGGGATTTGCATGTTAGTTAAGCTGTTAGCATGAGTAATTAGCGCGTGGGTCAGCGGCTCCTCCCTGGCAGCCCCACGGAGCGCAGTGCCGGGCGCGACGTCTCTATCGCCACAGGACTGGCAGCACGCAGCCAGGAAATGAATGCAAACGATGACTCAGGGCTAATTGGGCTCCTTCACTATCACTCCGGTGTATGCTGCGGGCTTAATTAGAAAATGCATTGCTCCCTCAAAGGGTGGATGTGGATTGGGATGGTTGGGACAGGGTGAAGGGGGATGTCGTGTCCCCCAGCAGTGAGCAGGGGGAACCAAAAGGCTCTTACCACCATCACAGGCAGGACACACCGTCCCTGCTTGGCCAGGAAACCTCAGCATGTTTCAGGATGTCTGTAGGGCTTTGATCCTGCCTGCAGTAATGTATTTCCCAAATGGCAGCAATCTAGCAGGAGGAGACCCCGCCATGATGCAGCTGCTGGTGACGTTTTCCCCCACTCAATGCCCAGACACCAATAGTGCTCTTATATCAGCATCCCTGACCTGTTCCTGAGCATCCTGGCTGTGTCAAGGTGCACTGTCCACGGCTGATTGAAATTGCAGATTGGAGAACACCAACCCCCACCTCCCCAGAGTTCATATTAGTGAGCAGGCAGGGAAACTTTGGTTCCACCACCGTCTCCTGCACAGGAGATATCTCAGCAGCAGAATAAATTCTCAGGTCATCCTGGGATCAAAAGGAATGATGAAAACTAATCGGGGAGGAAGCTGCCCCAGGGACAGGTTGGGGGGAACAGCAGGCAGGGCTCCAGAAGGGAAAATCTTGTGTGGATGCATCCTATTGTGGGGTGTTTTCCCTAGGGTCGGTACCCACGTGTTGTGTGTGTTATGATTTGAGTCGTAGGCGTTTTGTTCACATTGTTGTTCAGCCATTTATTGGATTTGTAGTAATGCTGGAGAGATCTGCTTCACAGTTGTGCCACAGTGGTGTTGGTGCACCCCTTCATTTGCTTGAATTCCATGTTTCCTTTCACTGGCAAGTTTTCATTGCACTGTAAATGGGAATCCCTGTGAATCTGATAAGCAGTTGCAGCCAGGGCTTGTGACAGCTGATCAGACCATTTAAAAAGGATGCTATAGATTTCTATGTTGGAATATGCCATTAAGACGTACTGCTCACTCCTCTTACGCCAACAACACTCAGTCATGTAAAATCATTATAGAAAAAGGCTAAAACGTACTGGAAAAATGGCACCTCAAAATGTAAACATTTTGAAATTCAGGTGAAAGGAGGCTTTTCCAGAGGGTGAGTTCTGCGGGTATTTCTCCAGCATCGATGGGTTCTGTTTCCACTTTTTCCAAGGATCAGCGCCAGGTGTAAGGCAGCTGCCGTGTTGTGACAGGCTTTGCTTGTTGACCACACTTACCAGGAGCCTGAGTGGTAAAGTCCATTTCTCTCACAATTCACAGCAGCTCCAGAATCAATCTTTTTAAGGTGTTGTTTGTTCTGAGAACAAATCGCAGTTGTTTGGAACGCTTAAACTTTCAAAAGGACCTGCTCTAAAAGCCCAATTTTTAAACAATTGGATCGTGAGTGTAATATGAATGTAGTTAAGATGATAAATGCAGCTAATTTTCTCCCTCTATTAGCCCCTTTCACATGCTACTTACAAATGCCAGTCAAACTCGGCAATCCTTTCATTTTATTATGCGGTGACGAGGCGGTTGGATTAAAAATACATGATGGCATTTTCTAACTTGGATTTATAAGTACCACTGGACTATCTCATTTTGGGCTGACATTTGCTGCGTGCAGGAGAAGCAGGGTTGGCTGGGGACCACCAAGCAAGGCCTCCCCTCCCCACTGGGGTATCTGCTGGTGTGCTCCAGCCCTCTGCTCATCTTCATTAGCTCCTCTGGACCTGCTCCAGCAGCGCCACATCCTTCTTATGCTGGGTGCCCAGGCCTGGATGCATTGGGGTTCACACGCTGAGCTTCACCACTGTCCATAGCAGGTCTTGTCCTGTCCCAAAGCTCCACCTGCAGCCCATCTCCTTCACCCACTCAGCACGTTTCTCCCACCTCCGTCCTCGTATAACGCTGTCCGTATGATGAATGCCAACGAAGATCCCAACACAAGGATCTCTGGTGCACTGGTCTGCTTGTGCTTGTTATTATTATCATTGTTGCCATGTGAGTAAGGCACTCGCCATTCTGGGTTCATCCAATTATAGTTAGGTCTGTGACTGGAGTCCCAGAGGTGAAAAGCCCTGTGTCCAAGCGATCAGCTCACCAGATCAGCTATTGTTTCTTTAAATGAAAGGGACACTAAAGTCCAATTATTGCAATAGAATGGGCTGCTTCTTTAAACTGAAGAACTTGACTCAGCTCAAGGGATATTTGTGATTGCCTCTGGCTTCCCTGGAGCTAAAAAATTATATGCTTTCCCTCTTCACTAAATTAAAACATAGTTGGATTGGTAGTGGGACTGAAGGAAGTCCCTGCCTGAAACCCCAGGTGTCAGCCTGCTTTGCAATCGGTAAGCTAGTAATTGGTTTGGAAACACGGAGTGAAGAGGTAAAAGGGCTTCTGAGCGATCTGTGCTGGATAATACAGTCTGCCTGGAATGGAATTTGGCTTTCTTGCAGGGTTTTGCAGCATGAGTTGTTAATTCTGGATTTTGATAAGTAAACACAATTAAGATTTATAGTCTGCAAACACTAGATTATAATTCTATTTCCGTTGCACCTTATCTTCATTACAGTTCCCGTTAAAGAATTCCTTTGTTTCCCAAATGTCAGACCCATGCTACTGTTCTCCAGCTCTGACTCCACCAAGATAGCATCTGTGTTGGAACAGGGCAAAACCTGGCAAAGGGAAACACAGCCCAAAAGAGATGTAATGCTCTCAGATGACCGATACCCATCCAACATGGGGCAATCATATGCCTGGGAACAGGTGGGGAGACCTACCTGCCTCCAGCCCTGCCCAGCCCCCTCTGTGGGTGCTGGAGGATGGGGAAGATGAGGTTCATCCAGCAACTTCTACTATTTTGGAAAAAAATGAAAGCATTTTATTAAAATACTCTGCGTGACCTCCTCTGGGTGGACGTGTATGAAGCCATGGCTTACGTGAAAGCTCTTTGCCTTGAGGTGTTGGCACCATCTCATCTACCTGGCAGTGTCTGAGGTACTAAGTAAATACTGAAAAATTTCAACCTTAAGGATAAACCAAAGTCCCAGGGAACCTCCTACTGAATGTTTGGGAAGGTATCATCCATAGGCTCAAGTGGATGTGGTTGAGCTGAACTGGGAGAGGTTGACCCATGGTGGTCACCATGAGCTCCAGACAGCAGTGGAGCAGGGCTGTGTCCCGGCCATTCGCTCTGCTGTAACATAATGGCTATGCAAAATAGTTTATCTTTTCTTTCATTCTTTCTTTTTTTTTTCTTTAGTAAGTGAAAATAAGTCTTCTAAGCCAAGGTTAACAATATATATTTATGAGTTGTAGCCAGCTGCTTCTATGTTTGCACATGTGTTTGTTAATGAAGAGTAACCTAAGGGTCAGGTTATTATGTAAATAACCATTGTCAAGGGTAAAGGTGAAGAACCCAGTAATGAGTTGTGTCTCTCTGACTCTCTCACAAGCCACTAATGAATATTGGATATTGCCATTTGCAGGGCTTTTTACCCTCATTTTATGGAGGGTGAGGGGCAAGGGTGGGAAAAAAGAGAAAGCAAAGGGAAAGCGAAATAAGTACATTTGTAATTAAGTCGAGACAAGTTCTTTTTTCCCTTCTTTCCAAAACAGTCAAAGCAAGTTATTTCTTCATGTATTTATAGCGTGCATGTGTGTGTATATACACACATGCATGTTTGTGAGGTTCTTGTAGTTGTTGTATTTTATAAAATATAATAAAGTATTTGGGCAAAAGCCATCTTCCCTCGCTGGCTGCATCCATTTCTTTTGAGCCTCCGCAGCTCACTTTAGGAGATGCCCACAAATCAACAGTCTGCATCTTTGCAGATAACACTTAGCTGAGGCAGAGCCAGCAAGCCACCGAACAGACTTTCCATTAGGAAGGTTAACAGCAAACCTGCCTGCGCGGGATTACTGACAGAGTGTGAACAGAAGGTGCGGGCTCATTGCATATGCTTTTAATATCGTGGCACAGACAGGGAAGCCTTCAGCTCGCAGCCACCTGACACCCAGCTGCTGTTAGGGTAATAGTGCAAAAAAGCCCTTCTTGCTTCGGTGTGGGAGCACAGATGCTGCGTAGCACAGCATGGATTTGTTATCTGCTGTGCTGGATGTGGCCAGGTGGATTTAGCCAGGAAGTTTAGAGCAGTTTTGCCCCAAAGCAATGCAGCTCTGCAAGCCTCTGCTTCCCAATGCTGTCAGAGTCAGAGGATTTGACCCCTGTGGTTCAGGTTGCTCTGCCCATAAGGGCATCTAGAGATCTCCCAGTGGGGTTACATGCTGGTGCCAGCTCCCCACGACTGCACTGGGACCTGGGACTGCTCCGGTGAGTCTGGTGACTGCTCTGCTGCTAAAACCCACTCCCTCCTTCCCTTTGCTCCATACGTACTTTGGCTCCACACAGCTTGTGCAAGCCTGGCCCTTAGAAATGAGAATCAGCAACATGACTGTGATGGGGACTGTGACTGATCCTGCTGTCCATGCAGTGCTGTTTGTGGCCAGTGTCAGCAAGACAAAACCCCAGGGAGCAATGGGCAAAAAAAAAAAAAAAACCATAAAAAATCATCGTCATAAGATGCAGCAGTCAATGGTTACCCAACAGAGAGTGACAGCATTGCTTTTTACACGAAGCTTTGCTCACTTTCCCTGATTGTTGAAGTCGGGAAGCGGTGGCCACGGGGGGATGTTGTGAGAGCCATAGCACGGAGCAGCAGTGGGCTGCCTCGTGGGTGCTGTGAGTGATGTCGTGTTGCCACTAGGGTGTCTCTGCAAACAAGATATTGTGTCTCCAAAGAGTTCCTACCGCAAATAAAAAGCTAAATAGGAATGATGGGCTGACTAGCTGAGCCCGGGCTTTTTACTTTTATGATTGAGAAACAGTTGTTGGAATTGTCAATAAAAATAAATAAAATTAAGTTTCCCTAGTTAGGTGAGGGAAGGCAGCCTACCTTTCTTTGCTGACAGGCCTTTTTGTTCTGTGTGGGCTTTTATATATGTGGAAAAAACACCATTGAGAGCTTCCAGGGAGCTGCACTGGGGCGGTTATAGCAATTTTTACATCCTTTATATGGGCTTAAATCCATTTACAGATGTGCCGTAGACAGAGAGACATTTTTTACAAGTAATTGTCATGTATACAAGGGTCCTTATGTGTCACAAAAAGATCTCACTTAAGAGAAATAAATGTGCTTCTCATCCTTCCTTGGCAGGAGCTGGTGGTTGGAAAGAGGGTAATTGGTGATCTTTTCCAGTGGATAACCAGGACAAATAGAGGTGGCTGCTCCCTGCCCTTCTTCCCTATGGAACAGCAGGTGCAGGCTCTCACCAGCCTAGCTGTGAGCCATGGGTGGGAGAAATGCCCTCAGTAAGCCCCGGGAAGTGGGGGGGCAAGGGAACTGGGGTGACCTTGGCTCTTCCCAGAATAACCAGGGTCTGTGAGGACATTGGCTTCATCTCTTCTGTAGCTCATTGGGATGTTTCCTCTTGTTGAGGCCACGGTGGATGCAATTGGGATGCAGGGAGTGTGCTTATCTCTAGTTTTCAGTGTTCAGCAGCATCAGGTGCTTTCCCCCAGGAACATTTTTCAGTGATACTGCTCCTGAAGAAGGTAGTCAGTAATGCAATTGGGCTGCATGGAGGGAGCCCTGGTGAGCACTCGGTGACCGGATAGGAAAAGGAGATGGAGGCTGCCTTTGCTGATGGGTTAAAAAAGGCCATGCTTCAGACCAAATAGCTAAAGGTAGATCTTCCATTGCATCCGATTTACTTACAAGTAGTTGCTCAATTAAAAGGAGGCAAGGCAGGAGAGGGACCTGAGGGCTGAGGCTGAGAAATGCAGGATGTTTAAAATGCTACAAAATCCCTCCAAGCAACACAGCAAACCATAATTTCTGCTTAATAAATACTTTAGGCGGTAGGAGCTTCATACCATGAGCATGAGTTGGAGGTGCATGCAGGTTTGGGAAGTAGGATGGAGCATGGCCTTGAAATCAGGGACAGGTAAGCAGTAAACTCATTCTGATAAATAATGGATGAATTGTGCTTGGTTTTGCTGATGATGTGGTGACCTTTGGGGAGGCAAGAAACAAGGAACCAACAAATGACCAGCAATACTGATGAACAGGCTAAGTGAACCGGACACATCATTAACACCAGCATACCAAAATAATTACATGCAACTGGGAGCCACACAATCAGTACAAACTGGAAAGAGTTCAGCATAAATCTGTGCTTACCACCATTCAACAGGGTGAAGAGTTTTGGGGATGTGGCTTCATGGGGTGGATCAGACTGGATATTTGGAAAAATACGTTCTCTGAAGGAGTGATGAGGTACTGGAACAGGCTGCACGGGGAAGGAGTAGAGTCCCCTCCCCACCCCTGAAGGTGTTCAAGAACTGTGGAAATGTGGCACTGAGGGACGTGGTCGGTGGGCATGGGGTGGGCTGGTGGTTGGACCTGATGACCTTAGTGGTCTTTTCCAGCCATTATAACTCTATGATTCTACTGTGGTTGATGAGATCAGGCTTTGATATTTGCCCCAGAGCAGAGATGGGGAAGAGCAGCAGGCGTCTGCAGAAGTCCCATTGACCAAACCAGTACAACAAGATGAGGAAAGCACTCAGAAGAGCAGGAGGGATCCTGCCTTGAAGGGAGGAACTGTCAGTAGCCAGAAAACAACAAGAAAATCAAAGTGCTATGTGGCTTGTCAGCGCACAGTGTAGAAGCGAGGACATTATTATCATTATTTCTACTATTATTGTCCCCTCTTTGACACTAGATTGATCCCAAAGTGGCAAAAATTTGTATTTCAAGCAGATGTGGAGGTAGTTTTGGTAAGACAGGAAAACTGAAGCTCATGAATGACCAGACATTGATCATTCATATCCACCTGCTTTTGCCCATTGGAGAACATCGCTGTGAAATGAGTCTGCTGGCAAGAGATGGGGACAGCCAGCTTTTCACATACTCATCTGTTTTCACATGAAAACAAGAGTATTCATTACTGGTTATTCATTATTCTCTCATCTAGCAAGCTTTCTGCTAGTCAGTGAGCAGAAGCAGCACCATGCAGCTTCATGTAGCCTGTCACACACCTGGAGCAACAGCGAATGAATAGGCAAATCAAATTTGTTCCCCAAAAACTCAGCCTGTTTTATTAATTATTAATTAATTATTAATTAATTATTTATTAATTATTCAAACAGGCAAATGCTCTCGAGTAACAAACACATATGCAGAAATTAGGATCTGTTATGGTGGACTTGCAAACAGAAGACCTGAATTTGCGATGACTGATGGAGGGAGCTTTGCTTGGCAGTTTTACTTATGCAAAAGGTATGCACTTTGTTTAGCAACATCCATCTGAAAGTCTCCAATCACTCTGCAAACTGAGTTACCTGGGGTAAGACCCCTCCCTCATAGTTTTGGCAGTGTATGCACCCATTTGATGCTTAGAGTAATTCCTTATATCTGCATGTAGCAAAGCTGGGCCAGAGACGAGAGAACGAACCAGCTCTGCTCCCTTCCCCGTTCTAATTCTTCTACTTCCAAACTCTATTTCTTCTCTGTTTAAGCTGACCTCAAACTTCCTTGTAAGGTTAACATGATGGCAAGCGTGCACCTGCTCGGGCCACATTAAATCTACCAAAACAGAATGCAAAATAATCATTATTTGTGCTAGCTGAGCAAAACCAGGGACTAAAATGTAACACCTTTAAAAAAGCAATCTCTTTTGCATGAAAGCAGCAACCATTTCAGTGTTTTTTTCCCTTTGAGAATTTTGAATTAAAATGGCAAGTAATTTATGTTATCGAATGAAAAAATATTCTGTGGAAAAAGCAGCTTTTTTTTTTTCTGAGTTTTCTCTGTATTTTAATGCCGAGCTTCAAAACAAAAGCCAGAATCAGCACATATTGCTCAGCTCTGCTCTGTGGTCTGAACCAAAACCTCTGATGTGCCTCATAGCTGTTAAGAGGCTGTGCCTGCACTTGGTTTGGGATGAGTGCATTGAGCAACCAGCACTGGCTGTGTTGCAAGAAGAGTTAATCCAGGGCCATCTATCTTTATTATGCTCCTATTGTTGGACACCACAGCCTAGAAATCCAGCAATGAAACCTAGTTGTTCATTGTCATTCATCATAGTTATTGCTAGAGTTGTGTAATGAAGAGGGGAAGTGCTGTTTATTGCTCTACCCTCTTTAGAAACTATCCTTAGGGGTAGTTATGGATGGTTATTGGATTCAGGCGTGGGGCTCTGGGAGGTCCTCCCTACGTTCTGCATTGAACATTTATGTGTTGAACCATGAGGTTTAACATGGTTTTATGTTTCCTCTTGCACTGAGGCTGCTCTGCTGCCTGCTTTTGTTCTCAGCAGTGTAAAGGCTGACTGGCTGATTCCTGGTATGAAGGCAAATAGAAGGTGGTCAGAGTTATTAATGAGGCAAAAAGGCAGGAGGTGCATGACCTCCAGGGAAGGCAGCGATCTGACACACAGAAAGGCAGCAACTATGGACTGTGGTCGAAGTTCAGGTATCAACATGTTCAGGAACTGAGTTCTCTGAGCCTTTGAAAATAGCAAATTAGGAATATAAATGCTTCTGGCTACAGCTCTTACACCTTCTATAGCAACTTCTGAGTCATGGCCTGAACCACTGACTGAGCACCTGGAAGAAAGATCCAATCAGCCCTGGGAGCGCAGGGGAAGGCAGTTTACCTGTGTGACCAGAAGGGGTGGAGCCAAGCTCCACTCCTCTTATAACTCATTTAATGGCTGACTGACACTAAGGAAGGGTTCCTTGTTAGAGATTCCTCCTTTGTGGAGCCTAATTCCTTGGAAGTAGGTGTACATATTATTTTCTTCTTTCTTTGTAGCACCTTCTCATTGTGTTGGTCCTGTTGCTATTTCACCCATACTGAGCTGTGAACCAAGGAATGGAGATGAACCAGTGAGGTGGAAAACCCAAATGTGGCTTCTCAGGGAGATGCCCAACATCTCACGTTGGGGACTATGTAGATAAAAATTCAGAAATAACTCTGTAATGGAGTCTTGTGATAAGGTGGGTAGACATCAGGCTCGTTATACAGATTGAGATTTGAGGGGATTTGGGGTGAAATGTGTTCCCTCTGGGCTTTGAGAGGAAGTTCCTAGTTGGCAGCCAATCCATTTGTGTGGGTTGCTTCCTTGGAGCTGCAGACTTCAGGAAAAATTTGTAGAGCCTTAAAGCTGATGGATGAGAAGTGAATACAAATGTGATTCTGTGCAACAAGTAACACTTTATATATATATATATATATATATATATATATATACATGTCTGATATGTAGGTAGGCAGTATGATGGAATTATCAACAACTTATTTCTGCAAGCAAGAAGAGAAGGGAGTAAAGGTCACCTTGGATGATAAGTTGTAGAGGGAAGGAGTCACATGCCCAGGTGTCTGAGCCCATGCTCTGGCAGCAGTGCTAGATGTGATGTGCAAAGGGTATGAGACAAGCTTCCAGGGTCTAGAGGCATGGAAATAGTCGGAAATCTCAGTTCTGTTTTCAGATAGTAGATAGCCTGCACCTGCCAAGGCTACTGCTGATAAGGGGATTCTGCAGGAAATAATTAAAACTCAAACCTCTGGTATTTATCGAAAGAGAAAACTCTTGGGACTTGATAGAATTTTGTTGAAATGGACCAGGAAGCTGATTCTTAATGTGTGATGGGGAAGCTCAGAGAATTAAATCTAAAAAGAGCGGCCAGGCAAGTTTCCTGCTGCCTTCCCACAGCAGGAGTGCGGAGTGCTGCAGAAGCCATTAAGGTCTCTGCTGTGTGCCAAAAGGGCAGGATAAGTCAAACAAAAAAACAATACTGGTGACACAGGAAAAATTTCTTCTTGGAGAAAAGTGTCGATCTGCGTATGCTGACTTGGGAAGAAAGCTGTGCAGTTATTTTGGAGTACAGTTCTCTTTTCCCTGAGGTAGGTTTACTGGGAGGCAGGTAGATCTAAACAGACAGCTTTGCATATTTAGTACCTTTTTGCTAGAATCTGGTTGTCTGAGGAACTAATCTGTGACAATAGACGATAGTTTAGCAGGCGTTATCTTGAGCAGCATGCTGTAAAGTGTGGGATCAGTGGTGTAACCCTGAGTCTCATCTGAGGGGTGGTGGAAAATTATGCCCGAGTAATAGAGTTCTTATTGATGAGGTCTGCAGACTCCAAGCCTGATATATTGCTGGCTCTTTCAATTACAGAATGGCACCAATGAAGCATGGATTGTTATCTGCTGACATCTTGTACAGCAGAAAAATGAAAAGCAGGAATTCCTACGTCGGAGTCACCTGGGACGTGGAGAAGTATAAAGAAACAGATGAGGCAAAACAAAAAACCTCAGCGTAGCTCGAGTCCCAGGAGCTGCCATCACTTTATCACTTCCCATAACAGGGAGCCCCAGCCCCGGGGAGCAGCAGCTGCAAGGAGAAGCGGTGTCACCTGGAGTTTTGCACAGCTGCATGGTGCTGTCCCCTCCAGCAGGCCCAGCGAGGTGCCAGGTGATGCTGTTGCCAGCTCCCAGGTGGGAAGAGAAGAATCTGGCAGGATGGGGAGCTGGGATGAGCGGTCCCATTGCTCCCTGGCAGCCACAAGGCTCGTGGCAGGAGCCTTGCAACAACACTGCACACGTTCAAGGCTAAACAGCAAGAGTTGTGTGATTGAGTGCTGCTGAACTTTGGGACTGAAGGTGATGCTGGATGAAGCTGTTGTTGGAACCTGTGCCTCCAGGGGTTGAGCTTCCTAAGCCATGGGCAACCACAGTGCTACTACATCTCTACTCTGGGTGTAGCAGCACAACCTCATCTTGATAAAGGTGCTAAAAGAAATGAACACTTTGCAAGAGCTCTTTAAGCACTGAGAAGCTGCTGAGCTGTTTGAGAAAGACTCCTTTGAAGGAGAACAGAATGACACCTCACAAATCCACTTCAACTCCAAGCGTGGAATTTTGCATTGTTTTCCTGTTGCACTTTATAATATGATTCTAAACATCCATATCCAGGAAAGCAGCAGGAGCAAATGTCCTTGCAGATGCCCAAGGTCAGGCTGGATGGGGCTCTGAGCACTGATGAAACTATGGGTGTTGCTGCTCATTGCTGGAGAGTTGGACTAGATGACCTTTAAGGGTCCTTCCAACTCAAACAATTCTATGATTCTTCCTAAGTAAGGTCCCAGTCATGAAGATGAATGTGTACCTAAGTCTTCTCAAGTCCATAATAATCCTTTTAAAGTTATAAGGCAAGTCATGCTTCACATCTTAGCAAGGCTCAGACCCTAGACTGCTGTTATTTTGAATCATTCTTCCAGTTTGCTTTGGAATTAAAAAATTTCGTAGGAGATCAGCTTTAGGACATACAATCTGAGAATTATTTCAATATATCCATGTAATTACCATAAATTTAGAAAATTTGTCTGAAAGAAGTCACTGGAAAGTTCATTTGAAATAAGCCACTGGAATACAGCTCTCTCTCCTTAATCAATCATGAAATATATTGTTGCACAGTTGTATACTTAAAAGAAACATCCCTGGGTTGCACTGCTGAAGGTGGTAGCTGTACTATGACATCCCCTTGATGAAAGTTGCATTTTCTGATTAAGATAAGGGTTCAACTCCACCTTTGCAGGAGAATATTGGACAGGATAAACTACAGATGTGTGTGTAGAAGGCAGTTTTCTGTAATACAGCAGAGTGGGGTCTCTGAGCCCTGCAAACTCCTTTGCCTCCATCATCCTGCTGCTTGATCTCACCCCTCCTCAGCTTATTCATCTGGAAGATTCACTTAATTATATTAGTCAACTTCACAGAGTTGTCTTGAAGCTTAATTAAGGTCTGGCAAGGCTGTCAGGAGCTGCTGGCAGAGCGCTGTGATGGAGCAGTGGGCTCGGGAGCTGCCATGGGAAGGAGGATGCGCTGTGATGGGGTTGGCCAAAGAGAGCTGCAGTCCTCTGCAATGGCACTGGGTCATGGCTTTGGGTGAGTGCAATGAGCTGGGAAACACTGAGTGTGCTGGTGAGCTACAGGCATAAATACTCACTTTCTTACTGTACTGTAGGTGAGCGTGTGTGACCTGCACGTTTCCACCCAGCTAATTTTGAAATGGAAGCGTATACCGCTGAGCTGTGCGTGGAAATGCAACAGACTTTGTTCCTCCTGGGTGGTAGCAAAACTGGCCAAGGCTGCGAAGTTTGACCAGGCACCTGTGGCTGGTTGCTGTCAGCTCTCGTTTCACCCTCGGGAGGGTTTTCACATGACGTACCCCAAGGGGTGAATTGACATTCATCGCTCCTCCAGGGGAAGAAGCATATGGAGGCTCCGCCGGGATAGGCTTCGTGATCTGAATTGCCAATCAGTGCATGTCTGAGCCTCAGCTGGGAAAACCTTGCTGCTAATAAGCCTTCATGCTCCCCCAGTTCCCGCTGCAATCCGTCAGCTGCTAAATACGGCTTCAGCAGCGCTCAAACCGATGAGCAACCTCCAGCAGCATCTTATTATGGAGAGGTGGGAGCCTTTGCATATGTTAGGTGCAACCAGATCCTATTATAAAGACCTGCTAGGTCTTCCCTGTAACTTGGTAAAATTAGATTAGCCTTAATATAGAATACTTTGTTGGAAAGTAAAAGAGGATGTTTAGCTTAAAAAGAATTTCTCAGCTTGTCTGTACTTGGGGCATTTAAAATACTACTCTCTTTTGAAACTCTGGGCTTTGTCTGTTTGTTTATGCTTCTTTTGCTCTGGACATGGTATGTTCTTGTTCATTGCAGGGAAATTGGACCAGATGATCTTCCAACTCAAATGATTCTGTGAGTCTGTGATTCCTTATGGTTTGCACAGAGCTTGAAATCGCAGGCTACGCTGGATAAAACCAGTTCGTAATTAGAGCTAAGTTAATAACAGTTCCCATGGTCTGGTGGTCCCACTGCTTGGGCCAAGGTGCCATGCTCTGTCCTGGCTGCAACGGCCATCGTGCAGCAGTAAACTTGGGCAGGCCTTGGTGTGTTTGAGGCCCTTATGCTCTATCAATTAAATACAATGTCATTACATCAAAACCAGATGACGAGATTGTTGAGATCGTATACCATCTCAAAAGAAATGCAGATTTCCAGCTCTTACCATAGTGCCCAAGGCACAGGGACTGTTCTTGGCACACTCTCATTGCTTGGGCAAGTTTGAATAAATATCAGTGGGTTAGGGATTGTATGGCTGGAGACCCTTGAACACTTAGTCAACGGGGTCCCTTGAATTCACAGTTGTTAACTGATTGTATTTTTATGCTGATTTTGATTCCCCTTTCACAGTTAAAGATATTCATGCTTTCACAGTGTGGATGAAGTCCTGAGGGCAGCTGGAAAATGTGCTGAGAGTTTTGGCAGAGCCAAAATTCTCCATGTTTCTCAAGGTGACAAGACTCATGTAGCTGTGTTCTTGTGAGCGTGCCACCTGCTTCCCTTACAAACAGCAAAATCTGATGACTGCTTTCTAGGCACATTTGTAATGATGCTGGGCATCAAATACATGCATCAGCTGAGTAAAGCTGAGCAACGAGCTGCCTTCCTAGTGCACAGATACCATGGTCATAGTTTCAGTACCTGAGTTTAACAGGAGAAGGGAACAGACTTGGAAGTCTGAGTTCAGGCTGCAAGAAAAAATTCTCAGCAAAACTCCTCATCTTATAGATGACCTCAGCATTTAACCAGGACCACATGGAACTTGGTTCAAGCTCTGACGCAAGGACCTGCTCTTGTCTCTTGTCCTGAGACTGGGATATACTGGGCACATGAAGTAGCATTACATGCTTTTTCTGTCTGAGCCATGGTCACTTGCTTGAGCATCTAAGTCATTCTTTGAGAATGGAATGTAGGCTAGCTTCAAGTGAGATTAGAAATCTGTATACCAATTATCCAACTGAAGGCTTTCATCCAGTTCCTACCAGCACCCATGCCTTTTTTTCTCTTCTTTTCTTATTAATATATCTTAAAGCATACCCAGAGCTTTCTGACCTCAGATCTAAAGGGGTGGCTGCTTGCTCCTTCCTCCACCAGCACTCTGAGCACCAGCATGGGTGTATCCACACTGACTGTAAAGACACTGCTTCTCCTTTTTCTCATAATCATGAACTAGCTGAGGCTGGAAGGGACCTCTGGAGGCCATCTGCCCACCTCTCATGTTGTGAGATCTTGTCCTTTTTGATCTGGCTTATCATGTGTTCTTCATTTGGAGGAAAGGAGCATTTGAACACCCCTGGATGAGATTGTAGCCTTGATACCTTGAGCTGGATCTCAGCCTGGATGAGCCTGTTCAGAAGGTCTGCAAAAATGTCACAGAACCATTGAGGTTGGAAGAGATTACTAAAGTCACCAAGTCCAACCATCAGCCCATCCCTACTATGGCCACTAACCACATCCCTCATGTCTGCAGCTGCCTGGTACTTTGGAGGAAAACACATATTAAGAAAGACTGAAAGATACCTGACAGAAATGAAAACTTGGGTCATTTTCTGAATGGTTACTATAAACTCTATGATGGAAAGAAAAATAGATCTCATTGTGTAAGGTTGTGGTTATGCTGGATAGAACCCATCCCATCTGAGCAGCAAGGTGGTCTTGGCATCCATACTGATCACTCAGACCTCATTTACTATTAATGGAGAGAAATGGGCACCTCCAGCAGGCTCATCTGATGGTGGTTGCCTAGAACAGACCAGACAAATTGCTCCTGTTTCTCTCTGCTTACATATCCAAGAGATTAATGCAATTAATGTACACGTCCTTGGGGACCTCTGGCACTGGGTGAGACGAGCCCCTCCTGAATGACAACAGCACAGCCCTTCTTGTCCCCCTGAAACTTGTGGAAGAATGAGTGGAGACTTCCCAAACTCACTGCACAACAGCTCAGTGCATGCCAAGAAGTGTTTCCCCAGAACACCTCAGTTTCAGCTCTGTCTGCTTGAAGGATTTGGGAACATTGGAAAGGGTGACTGAGCTGAACCTGTCTACCTGGGTTAACAACTTTGAGATGTATAGATGTAAAACAACGTTAGTTATTGGCTTTGTCATGTGATGTTATGGTGTTTGCTGAGTTCTGAAAAGACTTCCCTCTGAAACAGCCTCTTCACACTTTCCCTGAGTGAAGTATTTTGCTACTCAGATTTGTGATTTAATAATCATAAATAATGGAGCCTTTAGTGCTGTATTTTTAAATGACTGAATGGTGAGAATCTACTTTAAGAAATTGTATGAATGCCTATCACTTGTATGCATATAAATGTATTCAATTAGCACTCAAATCTTGAGTTATCTCCTGATGGAAGGCAAAACCTTTTGAATTCAGTCCCATGCAAGAAATACTGTGTCATTTAACTCACAAAAGGATGCCATGCACTTAACAGATAATGACTGAAGAGGATTTTGCTGTATTGCCTGCTCAGCTGCTTGTGAGGACAAAGAAAATAATTCCCTTTTTAGGATGTTATGGGGTAATGAAGAAACCCTCCATACTGATCTCACGTAACACTGAGAAGGGGCAACAAAATAGCCCAATGGGCCAAACTGGCTGTGATTTCACTGTTGTGCTCTTCCATGCACTTTCCGTGTTTTGTCTATGGTGCTAAGCCAGTGGCTAACCTGTCTCTGAACCTGCCACCAGCACACAGAGATTACTCACCCTGGATACTGCACTTCAGCAAATGCAGAATTAGCCCTGGCTAAGTAATCTTGTTAGCGTGATTCAGTGTTAAATGGATCTCGATTAAATGGGCCTTTATATTGTCCCAGCTGGAGATGATAAGCCTCCACAAGGAAATGGCAGGAGACCGAAGGAAATTGCTTCACTTCAGAACGGGACGTTTAACCCCATAAAACAGTTCTCACTCCCCTGTGCCTCTGCTTCTCCTCCTTTCCTTCTGCTTTTGTCCTCAGTGGCTGTGGGGGACAGCAGGGATAGGGCATCACTTCGTGCCACCCATCAGTTGGGGCAAGAGCAGGATGGCCCCAATGGGTGAGGTGCTTTGTTTAGGATACCAATCACTCCTTTGTTGGCACTTTTTCAAACTCTCACTCCAAATGCTGGCACCAGATTGCCCCATCACCCTGGAACTGGCGCAGCTGGTGCCATCCATAAGTTTATTAAGGACCAAACCCCTGGAGAGCAGAATCTCAAGTCTCATCTTAAAAGAAATAGATTACCTAAATGTGCCACCGGGACTTATTGGGAATGACTTGGGGTTTATCAGTGCAAGATAGAAATCAGCACTGTGTGTTGGTGTATCAGAACCTGACACTTCATTTCTCCTCACTATTAGCTTTGGCAGTGCATGTACGGGCTGAGTAAGAGGGTAATGGCATCAAAATCCCCAAGAGGCTTCCAATGCAGAGGCAAGGTGTGGGGCCCTGTTGTGACAGGGCCAGGAGAGCAGGGAACAGAGTTTGCTCTCTTAGGGGTCCTCTGAAGCAAGGATGCTGTGTTGCAAGTAAAAACTGAGAGGGAAAATGTCAGATAAAGTATCTCATCTACGGCCTCTGTGAATGGGCACTGTCAGTAAGGGGCTTCATGGGGCAGGTGACGAGGGAAACATCAATTGCCCATCTCACCCTACACTGATGGGTGCTCTCCTCATGACCTGACAGGTTTCTTCTCAGTCCAAAATATGGATTATTTCTGTGGACTGAGAGACTCTAAGAGGACTCATGGGAAATTTCAGCTCTATAGCATTCAGATGGTCTGGTATCTTTTTTCCAGACCATTGACAGAATTAGAGTAAACGTGCAGTTATTTGAATTTTCTCATAAATTTTGCATTTGAGCTGGATTCACACGCTTGTGATATTTTCCAGTCACGAGTCCCAGCACAGTGAAGCGACCAGTTTGAGAATGGATGAAGAAGGGCAAAAAATTATATAATCTATTAGAGATTTCCTTCATTATCCCTCTAATCAAGGCTTCTATCAGTCCCCTTTGATGTGATCGCTGCTGGAAAAAAAAGATCTTCAAGTAAACTGATGCTGGAGATAATTAATTAACTTGCCATCCTCCTGCTTTACAGACAGAGACAGCATAAGAAAGAAGTGTCCTTTGCAATTACCGATCTGCAGTCTTCCATCGTAGTGCTGACAGCTCCCAGGACATGAAGTGGAAAAGCATTTTACCAAACTTTCAGGCTTTGACCATCAATTCTTTCACTTGAGACTATTTACTCCTGCTCGTGTTTCTCGCGCTATTAGACATCACCTTTGATGGTGAAAAATGGGTTTAATACTGGAGCAGTTAAAGTTGTACGCAGTCTAAGCTAGTAATGTTATTTTTCTCACGCTTTCCTTGTAGTAAATACCTCACCTCTGCTATCCTCAGATTACTGTACATGAAATCCACCTTTATTAGGATAGAATAGAAAATTGAGAATAAGAACTGAGCCAATGGAGTGGCATTGATGCTGCACATCGCTATAAGCATGCCCCAAAATTTTTCCAAGGGCTTGGCAGTAGGCAGAGGACCATCCCCTCCTAGGAACCAGCTTGCCCACGCAAGCAGGAAGATGGCCTTCCAAATGCAAAGTCTGGAAGACATGGTTTATCTCTATAGTGATGTAAAAGCAAGATTTAAATTCTCCAACTCAACCAAGCCTAAGGAGGCTTGCTCAATGGAAGGTCCTCAATGGTACACCCAACACACCTTTAGTCTCTGGAAATGGAGGTGAAAGCAGAAATATGATTTTCTGTAAAAGCCATCACCCTCAGAACGTCAGGGACGTCCCTTTCTGCCCACCTGGCAGGGAAAACATTTTAATCTTCAAAGCATCTCTTGTAACCTTAAGCAATTTGGACTTGCTCATTATGAAAGCAACCCTCCCGCGAACTATAATTCCTCACCTGGGTCTGTAAGCACTGAAAAGCTCTTAAAGAATGCCCTTTCTCACACACTTCTTGTACACAGAACTCTCTCTCCCTCTCTATCTAAATAAATAAATAAATAATAAAGTTAAAAACCTGCTAATTAATTTTAAGCCTCTTTGTGGCAAAGCCTAAGAACAGGATTTTCCAAAATACCAGGGGGTCCATCTGGTGCAAACAGCTCACTCCCTTGCCAAGGTATTTGTTTCACTGGGGCTTTTAGGCCCAGAAATTTCCCTCTGGGAACAACGCAATCGTGCTGACCTGGGGCATCGTACAGCTTTGGGGGTGGTGGGATAGTCCTCAACCAGAAGTCAGAGCAGCTTTCCCTGGGCTGCTCCCATGCAGAAAATCCATGGTTTCATTGCCCGGTGTTCTCAGCTATCTTTGTTAGCGGGACTCTGAGCTTGGAGAGAGACAAGGGAAGCATCAGCTCCAACGAGAAGAGCTGCTTACTTTAACTTAATCTGTTCCTCACCGCTAATTAGCCGTATGCTTGCTCATGGTGAAAGAAGTGTTTACTGAAAGGAAAAATAAACTGATGGAGCATCATACGAGTCTGTAAGGGAGTGGTGTGCAATGAAGAGTAACAACAGGAACTACAAAAACGCTTTTCTCCCTACATACGAACGCTTCATTCTTCCTCCCTGAACTGCTGCTTGACAATCTTCTGTTCCTTCTCTCCTTTTCTTTTGTCTTTCAGCAAAGAGTGAACCATCAGGTAAGTCTTTTCCAGATAGCCTTTGAAGGAGTCAAGAGCAAGAAGGGATTCTGCTTTTCTTCTCCTTTTTGCATGCTTGTGGTGCAAACAGTGGGCAGGGAAATATGTTTTGTCCCATGGTGGGGTGTGCAATGTTCATGCTGCTGTGAGCAATATCGTGTGGTAACACTGAAGGATTAAGCCTGAGCACTTGCATTAGGAGAAATGGAATGCTGTGCCATGTGTTGTGCGAATGGTTTCCCAAATGTTTGCAGTCCTGGCAAGGCTCTCTTGCCATGAGGATCTGAAGTAATTTTCATTATGTGCGCAAAACAGTCTGCGGAAGCAATGGCATTGTTAACAACAACGGAAAAAAAAATAAGATAGACCTGAACATGGTGCTGAAATTCAAGTGACTGTGCCCATTGCATTTGAATTTTTAATTCATCTCCCGCCAACTTCTCCTTGGTTAGTGGTCAATCCAACCTCACCTCCAGGCTCAGCCCTGCAAGGCACAGTGTGTGGCTGATTGCAGCTAATGGGGAGAAAGGAGCTCGCACTGGATCTTGCTTTAATCTCTGGATAAATAGGGACAAACGAGGGCTGTGTGGGCTGGCAGCTGGTGACAGCTTGCCTACAACGTGATGCTAGAGGTACCTCGCATCAAACAGTGCTTAGAGGGATCCCAAAGTCTCTGCTGGCAAACCAGACCCATGTGAGTGAGGGCACCCTGTGGATTACAGGAGCTGGCACTGGAGCTGCCAGAAATGGGTCAGGCCAGAGATCATTGCTCCAGAGAGTGTGTCTGGGTACTGCCACGGGGGCAGACCTGACTGGGTCACCTGAGGGCAGGCAGATTGTCTCGGCTGCCTTTAAGGGGTTTATCCCAGGAGGCAGCTGGCTGCTGGGAATGCAGCCCAGAGCCAGGTGGATCTGCTCCTCCCCAATGCACCCAGTGCTCCCAGGCACACTGCAGTGTTGCATTGGATGCCAGCTCCATGGCTGGGCTCTGGGCTCTCTTGCTTTCCCCCAAAGGACAGCATTTAGCTCTCAAGAGCTCTCCCCGTGCAATGGATTAGAATATGCTGAACTATGGAGACTTGTCTTAATTAATGCTTTAAATAAGGTTGCAGCTCGTGCTGGAGAAATAATCGATAGTGAATCATCTACTCGGCACATTCAGCTCTTTTCGGTTGGTGAATTATCTGTAAACAGCTTGCAGTTTTCTACGCTCATTCATTATTTAGAATTATTTCCCAAATAATTCCCCCGGATTGCTCTTGGCTACAGCCACGTCACAGAATCATGGCATCACAGACTGGCTTGGGTTGGAGGGGACCTTAGATCCAGTTCCAACCCCCACCCCTGGGCTGGCTGCCATCCACCAGAGCAGGCTGCCCAGGGTCCCATCCAACCAGGCCTTGAATGCCTCCAGAGATGGGGCATCATGCCCCGGGCATGCACCTCTCTCCGTTACAACCTCATGCCATTCTGGATCCAATGTGTTGGTGGTAGTTTGGACGATGAAAATAATTTCTTCTTGATAAGAACTGGAGTGAAGCTCATTTCAGGTAGCAGCTCAACAGCTGCTGGATGGCACCTGGTTTCATTTACTGCTGACATCAACTGGATTGTTTTAAGTGGAGGACATAAATAGGCTCTGACATAAATCCAAGCAAACACCAGCTGTGGGTCAGCAGAGGGCTGGCTGCCAGGGCTGTGCTGAGGTGTGGGGAGCAGAAACCAGCTGTCTCCATGCTGGGCACATTGCTGGTACCAAGGGCTGCTGGGGAACTGGGCATCACCTCCATTGCAGATGGCAATGTGGGGAATTTGGGGAGGTAAATGGATTTTCTGGTGCATAGAGTGATGTGGTCTAGAAGGAGGTAGAGTTGATTCCAGCTCTTTGGAAGAGGAAGGAGTGCTGCCTTGAAGGGATGAGCCCAACACAAAAAGCCTCCCAGTTCGTGCCATTGTTGTAGACTGGCTTATCAATAGTGATCAACCCAAAAGCTTAATGACCAAACATCCTGCTCTCCAACAAAGCATCCTTCCACACTCAGGAATGTCCCAAGGCTGCAAGATTTGCCTGCATCCCTCCCCATCCGAGGCACAAACTAAAGACTGCACCCACCCTGCCCCACGTCCCCCTGCAGCTGAGCCTTCCCACCCTGCTAACAGGGGGACAGGGCTTTTTCTTTTTCTTTCTTTCTTTTTTTCCTTAAGTCAAAATCAATGATGATGACAGAGTTATAAGGTGAGCGATGGGAAAGGAGAAGAAAGCACCCGGTGTCAAATTTGATGCAGGAGGCAGTTAGAGGAACCTATTACTAGTTCTGTTGCCTTAGGGTATGTTGGTGGGTACATAGGAGAGTGTAATGTCAGCGAAACAGGAGAGCAGTCTCTTTCCCCTTGAACCCTTATCATTAATGTGGAAGGCATACATTGTCAGCTATTAGTCTGGAGGGGAGGGAGAATAGCACGTGAGATGTCTTAGTTTGGAAATGGAGTTTGACTCAACGCCAACTGCTGTGCAAGGGGTGGAGGCAGCTCCTGGTGGTACGTGGGCAGTGTCTGGGGATGATGGCACCACGAGGGTCCCAGTGCTGCAGCTTTTGGTCATGGAGACCCCTCATATCTTGCGCCAACTCTGACAGCCCTTCCCAATGTTCCCAGTGGTTCCCGTGGGGTCCCTCCCACACCTGAGCATCCTGTCCCTGTCTTACCCACTTGATGCAGTTTCCTTCATTTAGGAAATGTAAATAACTTTGAGGGCTCTGCTAACCCCCAGCTTACATGGGTAATTCCTCTTTGTTTTAATGGAAAGATATCTCAAAATCTCTGCGTGTGGATGAGCGTCACAGCACACTGTCTCCTCCTCCTGCAGCAATGGTGCTCAACAGAAGATCTGAAAGAAAACACAAAATAGACCTTTTGCTTCAGGATGTTTCTTTTTTTCTCCTTATTTGGGAAGGGGCCCATTGCACTGCTGCCTGTTGTCACCTCTGCCTATTAGACCCTTCCTCCTTTGGTTTGTCACTGCAGGTCCAGCAGCAAAGCGTGGAGTTACAACATATGTTGCTGCTGCAGCACAGGGAGATGGAAAATGTGGTCCTGCTCCTCGAGAAGGTGAAATATGTGTTCTGAGCAATTAATGCAAAGCCAGCCCTTCTGTGCATCTGCCTGCTGGCTCTTGGCACACGTGTGCTCCCCCAAAATCTCATATTTTGCATTCCTGCAGTGCCCAACCCAGGATGCCGTGTTATGGAACCACAGAATGGAGTTGGAAGGGACCCTTAGTGGCCATGAGGTCCAAACCCCCCAGTAATGAGCTCACAGCTCCATCAGTGCTCAGCACCCCATCCAGCCCGACCTGCAGGGACGGGGCACCACCACCTCTCTGGGCAGCCCGTGCCACTGCCTCACTGAAGCACTGCAGGTCCCTCACACCAGCAGCACACCTGGATGGAAGAAGACAAATGGCATGACAAATGCCTGAGGCTGCCTGCCCTAAGCCCACAGCTCTCCTCATGTCCAGATCCCAAACCCAGCGAAAATGCTCCACTGGTTCCCAGCAGCAGCCTGTGCTCTCTGCCTTCCGCCTCTCGCTGCTGCTCTCATGCAAAGCCCCTGCCACCATTCACAGGGGAAAATAATGCATTAATCTCGCTAATGAAGATAAATTAGAGTAGCAGCTTTGGAAAAATACCATCGGTCAACAGCGAGCTGCTCCCTGGGGTGGGCACAGTGCTCTGCCCCCGCAGCGCTCTCCTGTCCTCACTGCTGTGTGTGCGCTTACGATTTAAAGAATCAATAAATAACCCTCCCCCCCTCCCATCAATCCCCCCCCCAGATTCTCCCCAAATTCCAATGCAGCAATATGTACTTCTGGTGTGAGCGTGGCGGGGCCGCTGGCAGCCTCGGGGGCTGTCACTCAGCTCCTTCATTAGGAGGAAAAAAGTGCTCGGGAGCCTTTGCTTCCCACAGCGATTTCATTTCAAAGCTGCTGCAAATCAGGGGAGAGTGGATGCGAAGGTTCGCTTTGCTTTTGGGTTGCCAAATGAGAGGCAAAACGATTGTAATTTGGGGAACAGTTTGGTGGATTTAAAGAGTGGGAATCCAGGTGGGCGCTGGGGGGAATGGCAAATCTGGGGGGCTTTGGTGGAGAGGAAGATGGCAAAGCCAGAACACCTTGTGTGCTGCAGTGCTGTGAAACGTTGTACCAACCACATCTGCTGCAAAAGAGAAAAACCAAACCAAACCAAAAGGCTGTTAGCTGTGTGGAGAGATTGCTTTTCTTGTATTACTCCAAAAACGTCACTCTGGTATTTATTTCATTAGAGTAAACCTTCTTGTAGCTGGTAAATGAATTCTGAGAAGTGCGAGGAGCCGCAGGATCAGGGACTTTGCTTCATTTGGGATTGTGTGCAGCTAATATTCTGGTTAAATAAATACATTTTACTAATTGGATTACTCAGACAGTGTAATATACTGCTGGATTTCCAACACGATGCTAATAAATTGTGTGAAGAACTTAATCATGTTAGCCTCCAAAAAGCTTGTAAGAGATGAAATTAAAAAATAAGTAGAAGTTGACATCTATTGCATTTCACAGTGTCTTCATTTCCCTCATCCTTCTTAGAGTTCTCCTTACCGGAGCGTGGATGATGGGGATTTTTTTTTAATCTGCAGTGATTAGGAAGCAACGGAGCAGCCCCTGTTGGGTGGCATCAGTATGAAGGCAGAGGGCTGAGACCTTAACGTTGGATTATGGAGGCAATGTTGCCCTGAGATTCTGAAGTGCGTGGTGGGGACGCAGCGTGCCTGGACTCCGTGCTCTGGCCTGGGGGGCTGCATGTGCCCAAATCACAGTCATGGAATCACTGAGGTAGGAAAAGACCTCCTTGATAACCAAGCCCAACCCCAACCCACCTGCACCATGCCTACTGAGCACATCCCTCAGAGCCACATCTCTGCAGTTCTTGAACACCCCCAAGGGCACTGACACCCCCTCCCACCCCACCCCAGGCAGCCTGTGCCACTGCATCACCACTCTTTCAGAGGAGAAATTCCTCCTGCCATGATGCAGCACATGGTATCACTGCCATCATCCTCCTGTAGATAGAAACACCTCTTCTTGTACACCCACTGCGTGTCTCCACCACGCAAAGAAAATGAAACAAATCCCTTCTCTTTTTTTTTTTTTTCCTTTCTTCTCTGATGGAAATATATCGAGAAAGAGAATGGCTCTCCCTCACCAGGAATTGGTGACAAATGGTCTGTTAAAAACAGATAACCTGTTGCCCCACCAGTAGAGCAGCACCGTGGGTTACGGAGAGAGCTGGGGATGTGTTATTTAAGCCACAGCCAGCTGTCAATAAGGTCTGAGCTGTAGTGAGAAATAAATACGAGGCAAAGGGAGTTCTGTGCCTTGAGTTGCAAGGATAGCTCAGGAATCCTCCGAGCAAAGCACGTGTCTGCAGTGGGCTCTGAGACTTCTGCAACTGCACAGCTCCACGCGTGCTGTGCTCCCCTCCCCATTTCCACAGATCCGCTCCCGATCAAAGCTCTCTCTGGTTTTTCATTCCCCCTTTAAAAGGAGCATTGTCTGCGTGAGGCCTCACCCTGCATTTATTTATATTTTCACTCGCAGCGGGACTTAAAAACAACAAACCAGCCCCTGCAATGGCAGCTGCTTCCCCGTAACCCGAACCTCATTGAAATACTAATAACCAGGTTTTGATGCAGCTTTGAGGGTATTAATGCGAATGTTTCTCTGACTCTCCAGGTTTAATAGCAACAGCTTATACAACTCTAATTAGCATAACAAAATTCAGTGATGAGGAGTAAAACGCTTGTCTTGTTTGATGTTTCCTGGTAATTAGCAACAATAATGATATGCGCAGTGTTCCCAGCTCAGAAGATGGCAGGGAGCACTCAGCAGCTACCTGGGGTCTTGTGGGGGCCAGGGCTGATGGAAACGTGTACCACCATGCACCCCTAAACCAAGGTGTGCCCACGGTGCTGTGTGTGTGTGTTCCCATGTTGGTCCGTGTAGAGGTGCACACAGCATGGGGACGTGCAGGCTCTTATCATATCCTAAGCACCTGTGCTGCTTTTTGGATGCCTCTGTTTGCAGGCACGGGGCTTTGCATTGCTTCTGAGGTTTCTTTGGTCTTGAGTTGCACCAACAGAGGTTCAGGTTGAATATTAGGAGCTCCTTCTTCTCAAAAAGAGTGGTCAGGCACTTGAACAGCTGCCCAGGGAGGTGATGGAGTCACCATCCCTGAGGCTGTTCAAGAACTGTGGAGGTGTGGCACAGAGGCACATGGTTAGTGGCCATGACGAGGATGGGTCAGGGTTGAAATGGATGATCTTAGAGGTCTTCTCCAACCTTTAATGGTCCTATGATAAGATTTCTTTGCAGCTACAATCCCTTCGCATTGGGCCTATGAGGAGCAGTAGGCTCTGCCCAGCCAAGGAACCTCCTTCATCCCCATCTCAGTGTGCCTAAGAGGGGCAGGATTATGAGGTGCTGCTGCCTTCCTATCAGCCCTGCATCAGCCCGGTATCTCTGGCTCCTGCCAGCTCCTGATCCCCAGCACTGTCCTCTCCTTACAAAAGCTTTCACTGTATTAAGTCATGAAGCAAAGTGTCCAGGGTAATAAATTCTGAACTGGTCAAAAGAAAACCTCTTTTCATGTGACATGCAGTTGACTGTACATGGGGCAGCACTGAAGGTGCTTGTTGAGATAAATGGTCCTGTTGGGTTTCTAAGAGGACTTGATAACATGGAGTACGGAAGATGACAATATTAGGGGAGAAGTTAAACTACCTGCTACTGAGCGAATGGATTTCTGTGGCAATCTGGAAGCAATCTCTGGCTGTGCACGTGGGGACATGTCCCGCATGGTGGAGGAGCACTGTGCCCCACTGAAGTGCTGGATGGAGCCTGGCAGCCAGCAGGCTGTGTTGGTGACCTGATCCAACACAGCACATCCTTTGTTTCCTTCCTAAGAAAGTTAATTTTGTGAAGCTGATGTATAATCTGCGAGTGCCTCTGGTCTGTGGCACTCCTGGGAGAGAGAAATTGTCTGCTGAGGGATAGGATGGATGCAGGTAGGGCTGCTCAATTGCCTTTCCCCATCCCTTCCACCCTCCCAGTGCTTCTGAAACTGCCATGAGGCACCCCGAGACAAGATGCATTCATTCATATTAATAGCACTGGAGTATTTGCATGGGTAAGGTGGCTCAGACAGAGGCATTCATGATGAGAAGAATAATGTGGCCCAGGCAGCCTTTGCAAACCACTCTGGGGAAAAGCTTCCCACCCTCATGCAGCGGGAAGCTCTCGCTGTGCTACTCACATAGGAAAGCACAAGTCGAACTGACAAGCTGTGAGCACCAGCCTGGAAATGTCCCTGCATGCAGCCTTGGGCTTCCTGCATCTTCACACCGACAGGCAGGGGGCACGTGGGGTCTCTCAGGGGGGTCTGGGGTCACCTGCAGCCCCCGTGGGTGGCAATGCGGGGTGCTTTGGGAGCAGGGCACTGAGCTCCCAGACACTGCACAGCCTCTACTGGAAAGGAAATTCCTTCTGAGTGAGATCACATGCAGAACCCCTGCCCGCAGAGCTCCTGCGGCCCCAGCTCCTGCAAAGCACGGCAGAATCTCTGCACATTGCATAGTGTGTTTATTAGCCAGCACTCAGCAGGGAGAGCTGGAGGGCTGCACAGCTACGGACTGTGGCTAGGTGGCTGCAGCAGGTGAGCACCATGAGATGCTGCGGTGGTTTGTCTCATCAGGTTGGATATTAGGAACAATTTCTTCTCAGAGAGGGTGGTGATGTGTTGTCACGGGCTGCCCAGGGAGATGAGGGAGTCAGCATCTCTGGAAGCGTTACAGAACAGTAGAGATGTGGTACTGAGGTCAGTGGGCATGGTGGGATGGGTTGGGGTTGGAGCTGGGGATCTGAGCTTCATCCAGAGGGTTCAGTGCCAACAGAAAAAGGACCTGAGATGGACAGAGCATGGTGTGGCCAAGCAGCCAACACTTGCACAATTGTGGGTGGATGTGATTGCATATACAAAAAAAATCTAGATTTTGTTTTTAATTCTAATCACACGATCTCCTGCAAGGAAGGGTTTGAAGCGTGTTGCTCCTCCAGATCTCAGCCACCATGCCCAAGCTCCCAGTAAAGTGGCACCAGTGCCCGCAGGTTTTCAGCAAACCCAGCTGGTCAGGCATGTTGTGATGGGTTTTGCCTTGAAACATCTCTGAGCTCTCTCATGCACAGAACAGACCCTTTGGGAGGGATGAGTGTGATTTCAATGAGGCTCTCAAAGAAGTAGAAGTCCAACTCTGCAAGACATCCCCAAGGTGGTCATCCCTGAGTACTGAGACAGCACAAAGTGACAGCGCAGTGCAGGGAAGAGGGCTGTTGGCAAACAGCTCTGCTCCTCTCTGGTTTGGAGGTGTGCAGGTTGCCCAGGGCCTGCGTGGGTCTGAGTGATTGAAATGCAAAGCTGGCCTTCACGCGTTCTGAGGAGCGCGGTCTGCAGCTGGAGATGGATCACCAATCTTCCTGGCAATGGTGCTCTACAAGGTTAAGCATGTTTGCAGAAGAAATATGGATAATGCTCTTATCATGTATGACCTTTACTATATGTGTAACGTTGTCAGTGACAAAAATGCCATTTTTTAAACGGTTTTCACACTATGGTATCCAGCCATTAATCATGATGTATGTGAGTGACTCTATATTGTTTCTCTGAAATTGCAGCGTTAGATTACTTTCCATCCCAGCTGCTCACATGAATTGTACCAAGTTACATTGAGCAAGGTTCCTATTTCAATGCCTAATGTCCTTCTGGCCCCATACTTAGTCAGAAGAAGAGAGAAACTTCCAAGGCACAACACTGCTGCTCCCCTCCCTTCCCCAGCAGACAATCTGTGCATGTGTGCATATAAATGCTGCACTTACTTTAAGATGTTCCTCTAATCCAGGAGCTGATAAATGTCTCTCTCAGACACCTCTGCTGATGTTGCATTTTTAATGTAGACAAACTGTAGCTCTGGCTCTGGTCTCTGCCTCCCCTCTACTGCCATCTCCACTCTTCGGATCTTGATTGCACATTGCATGCTACAGTTTGGGAGCTTTTACTTCCAAAGTGTATTTTGATTTACTTTCTGTGCGTGCAGTGCATTTGGAGGTTGCACATGAGCATGTGCAGTGCACTTGGAGGTGTTGTGCGTGTGCATGCAATGTGTTTGGAGGTGGCGTGCACGTGTGTGCAGTGTGGTTGGAGGTGGCATGGCTGTGTGTACAATGCATTGCTGCTGGAGTAAGAATGAATTAAGTGAGTCTAAGGGCAGTGAAGAATTTCCAATGAAAATGTGGAGTTAACTACATCCATACAGACCCAGGCATATCCATGGGGGAAGAGGGATTCCCTGCATTTCATGTTGGGAAACCTGTCTAATTAATGTCTAGTCCTGCTCATGCTCATCAAACAGGAGGGCCCTGAAGTCGCTGGGCAGCAGGAACAGAGCATTGGGCTGTTGGAGCAGAAAATGGGTTCAGAGAGACAAAAAGGTCTGTGTTTCTGCAGCCCATTGGCTTCCTGCGTTACCTCAGGTGCACCAGAAACACCTCTGTTGCAGGCTATACTGCTCCCACCTCCCAGACCCTCACAGAGCTTTTTGCCACTCTCTCTCTTACTACTTGCAGATGTTCTTCCTGGCACTGTAGGGGCTGATTTCCTTTACGCCACTTCCATAATTTCAGTAATGCCTTCTGCTTTCTGTATTCTGCTCCCCACAGCCTCTCCCACCACCTCCCCTGCGACTGCACTGGAGCATCTTGAGATGAATAAATTATGTGCATGTGGGAGCAAATGCAAAACAAACTGCAGATGCACGTGAGACCAGGCGTGTCTCGTCTCTTTGTCTCTGTATCACTGCACTCTTTTATTTCCAACTCTTCGCTTTTCTAATAAGCCTCTCTGTGCCACATGAGAGGAACTTCCATGCTGACCATCCTCGCATTTGGTGGGGTCATTCATGACAACTGTGCCTCTCTATCTGTGTGTCTCAAACACGCCTTAGAGTAATCCCAAACCCCATTTTCCCAATGTACCTCCACTTAATTTTGCCTAGGTTTTTTTTTTTTTTTTGGCTTAGTAACAGATTGATGCTCAGACCCATTCTGGCTGCATAGGTGTGCAAGGGACATTTTGGGAGCATAGAGTGCCTCCCCTCTGCCTATGGGTTGGTGCTGGAGGCATTCTCCTTGTTCCACGCCACGCAGTGAGTCAAACTCTGCTAAGTAACTAAATAAAGATGTAATTTTAATGATGATTAAATTGAAGCACCTCATTAATTTCATGTGAGAGGTGGGGAAGTACACGGCAGCGCTTTCCTAAATTCATTGTTTGTCTGGCTGCAAGACGTCCCCTCTCAACGTCTGGTTGAGTCTAATTTAAGTATGTAAATTTAACGGTTCAGTAAGTAAAATTGCCTTTATTGTTTGGAATGGTTTGCACAGTAATTTACGAGCTAGCAAGGCTCATTTGATAGGAGTATATGATGGAGTAGGTGACTACAGTGAAGGACATGTTTATCTTAAGAATACAGGAGGGGAGCGCAGATAGCAGCATCCCACATCTGGGACCTGAAGAGCAGCACTGAGGGACAGAGGTGTGGTTGATAGGAGCCCAGATGGGATGCAGAGAATTGGCATGGGGAGGTGGGGGTGAGAGATGCTTCATCTGGTACAGACAGGGCAATGTCACCCAGTGCTGTGGGCAGTCCCCGTGCCCTCTGTCTGCCACCCCACTGCCCCTAGTTGCCATCACTCACTCCTCAAGGCTCCTCCGTGCCATAACCAGCTTGTTATTACAGCATCTCTTATTTAAAACAGCTCTTGGTGAAGAACTTCGAGTGCTTTTCAACTTTAATTACTCCTCACAGCACTCTTGTGCTCAGGAAGCTGTTATCACCCTCACCCCGTGGGCTGACACCAGAAGTGGCACGGCTCTGCCAGGGTCCCCTGTGGGCAGGGATGGGGCAGAACACCTCAGCGTGCATTTGTCCTTTGAGCAGCTTGCAGATGGGCTCAGAGTATGAAAAGATCTCTGCCAGCAAAGCTTTCTAGGCTGGAGACATCCTCACTGTGCAGCCGTGCAGTCACAGCTTGAGCACTGCCTGCAGTGAGCAGGATGTGCTTAACCCCGTGGCTGTTGCATGCAGTGGGAGGGCATTGGCAGGCCTATGTGCTGGGGGCAAGGCCATTTATTCTGCCAAGTAGACAGTGAGTAGCAAAGAGTGTGATGAGAAAGGAGGGAGCTGGATGATGTGGAGAAAGGGGTAATTAAAGAAATGGAAGGAAATCCCCCAATGTGCACTCTCAGGGCTGCTCCCAGGGGCTGGCTGGGAGCTGTTGGGACGTTCTCTGTGTGCTGGAGATGGGTTAATGGTTGGGCTATCTAATCTTAGTGGTCTTTCCAACCCTAATGGTTCTATGATTCTGCGTTCCACTGCTCAGCAGACAAGTGAGGGATGGGGCACCTTCAGCCCAAGGAGGAGCAGCAGGGGGAGGTGGGAATCCAGGCTCTCGTCTTGTGCCCACGGTGAGCAGGACACACCAGCCAACTGCACTTTCTCTCCATGGTCATCTTCTCTGGAATCAGCTGGTGCTTTGCTCCCAGAGGCTTTAAAAGCTGAGCTTAGGGGCTGTGCTCCCCATTCCCCCTCCTCCCTCCATTAATGACCTCTCACCAAAAACAGATGGAGCTAGGGAAGGATTCCACTCTGCGGGAATGAATGTCAGCCTGGATGTGATGTTTGGCTGTTGTTGGGCTTTCCCCTCCTGAGGTTCCCATGGTGACAGCCCACACCTGGGGGTTCAGGGGCTCTTCCCTTGTAGTCTCCTCTTGGGTGGTTTTCTGAGGGTTTGGGGACCGTATCCAGGAGGGCCTCACGTGCTCATGTCTTATGGGATCGGGCTGTCAGTGCAGCACAATGCAGGAAACAGAAACGTGGAGTTAACTCAGAAATCAGACAAATCTATTCCCACCTGGCTATAAAAAACAGCGTGCCGAGGCCAGAAGGGGGAAATCCTATCTCCTTGCTCTGTGGAGAGCTTTGGGAAACACCATGTGGGGCCACCAGCATCCTGAAGGCAGCGGAGGGGTTGGCTGCAGGACCCCTAATTCTGTTCTGCACAGTGAAACCAGGAAAGCTTCCACCCACATTTTGAAACGTCAGTAAATATCATCAGGTTCTTCTGCTAGAATTTGTGAAGGGAGGAACTGTGGGTGCAGGGGGGTGATTTTTATTTAGTGTTTGGTGGTGGTTGTGTTTGTGATGAGCGCTGGTTGGGTTTGTATGGAGGAGATACACAAGTTTAATGATGGGAAACAGATATGGGAAGCAACAACAAGTGTTTTGCTGGAGTTGTGCTGCTTTTTCCTGGGCAAAACATAAATAATGTGCACACATGGTAACGAGCTAAAATGTCAGTAATTGAAGAGCTGAGTCACATGGACAGGGAAACTTCTGCACTCATTATCAAAGCCTCAATCTCACAGTCTCCTCCGCCAGCAGAACAGCGTCAGCTTCTGGAATCATTTCTCAATCCTGCAAACATCCATCGAAATAAATTCATTTTTCATCTGGGCTTTTCAGCTCTTTTCCATAGCCCTGGGACGTGGCTGTCTTTATATTAATAGGAGCTGTTCCCTGACAACCATTAGATGTGCATTTAAGCCTTTTGCGTAGCCTGAACATGCTATAGCTGCTGCCTGTTGTGACTGCTGACGAGTGGGGTCAGGCCCTTTCCTCAGTAGATACTGTTGAGCCCATTAGGCTCTAACGGGGTTAGAGCAATTGATATTTACAGCCCTGCTGCAGCCTGGGTGGGGGTACAGAGCAGGGGCGGGGGGTGATGGAGCTGAAGGTTGTTGCTTGAATTCATGGTGGGTTTTATGTCTTTGGATTCAGCCAGAAGCGGAAAGCAGGGCACGGCCTGACCTGGTTATGTAAGAGAAAGTGTAAAAATAACCCAGGAGCGGGGAAGTGTGGGAGGAACGGGTGTGTGCAGCCGCAGCTGCTCCAGTGGCAACCCGGTTCATCCCAGTCTGTGCTGGGGCACTCCCAGTGGGTGTTCGCTGCAGATTATGGGAGTGGGAAACTGAAGGGAGTGTTGCAAATAGAGCAGGGAGAACTGGCAGTGCTCTAGGTATGTTCTGCTCTGAAGGGATTTGGGGCCCAGAATACAAAGCAAAATGGGGAGACAGTGGGCTCTGGGGGGCAGAGGAGCAGCCCTGCAATGTGGGGCCCTTTGGGGGTTGTAAGGTTTGGTGTTGGGATGGGACCTCCGAGGGTGGCAGGGGAAGGTTTGCTTTCAGCAGCAGGGCTGGGGGGTTTCCTGCTTGGTAGAGGGAGAGGCCAGGCATCCAGCAAGCAGGAGAGCTGTGCTGCGGGAAAACAGAAAGCAGAGCTCCAGAGTCCCAGGCTGCCTGTTCAACTAAATAACTCAAAATATAGAAGACATCTGAATAAAACTCATTCTCCCAGCTGAAGAGAGGTGAGTCCTTTCCCAAGGTAACGAGGGGAATCCTTCGTTCCCCTCACTTTCTCATTCTTGATCCTTGAACCACCACCTGGTTCCCTCCCATTGGGACACAGACAGGACAAGGGGTCCGAATCCCTCCTGCTCTGGGCAGTGGTTATGGAGAGAGAGCACAGGCTTATCCAGTGCCCTTGGTGGTAAAGAGGCATGGAATGAGCAAGCAGGCATCAGTCTTCAAGCTGCACTTGCTGCTGCAGCAAGAACCATGGGTGTATGCATCACTGGATACTTTTCCTTTTTCCCTTTTATTTTTTTGAATAGATTTATTTTTGGAGTTGTGGGCAAGGTGGAGATGGGAAATTGCATTAAGAGAAAGCACTCAGCCTGCACAAGCCATTACTCGAGATGAGGGATGCACCATGGCTGGTGGCTCAGGGATCGCTCTTTGGTGATGATGGGAACAGAGCTGGATCTGTGCCCCCCAGATGTTACCCATGTTGGGGAACATCAATGCTGAGGTGCCACCTTCCCCCTGCTATCAACACACAGCTTCTCCTCCAGCACTGCATCTACATGATGCAGATCAATAGGCAAAATGTGGTCACAGCTCACCTTTCCTTTATCTCTCCTTATTTATTTATCCCATTTATATTTCCTCTGCTGCTTCCATCCACTGCAGGGCATCTCCTCTGGCTGGGTGGGGGGGGGGGGGTCAACCAGAGTTGACCATGGGAGTCAATCCCAGTTGGCCATGGAGGTTGATCCCAGTTGGCCATGGGAGTCGATTCCAGTTGGCCATGGGCTCAGCATGGCAAAGCCATTCCCAGAACAGTGCAGTCGCTGCCCCGCAGCCCTCGTTCACACATTGTCACCATGGTGCTGCCCACTGGGGCCACACTGTTGGGTGCTCCCCCTGCTGCCACGAGCTTCCCCTGCTCGCAGCGTCGCTCCCCTCCGCATCTGCCGTAATTGACATTTTCCATCTGACAGGTTCTGTTTTCCCTTCACGCAGTTGCTAAGGAAACTGGAGAGAGGGCCCGGGAGCCATTAGCTGCCGTCATCTCCTGCCCGTCCGCAGAAATGTCACTTCTGCTAACGAACGCCAGGGAAAGGCAAAAAAAAAAAAACAAAAAACAAAAACAAAAAAACCCCACCAAAGTTAAAACCTGAACAAAATGCAGCACCAAGCTGCTGTGCTGTTAAAGGGAGGACGTACGGGGCCCACGTCCCACCTGGTGCATCCCTAGGGCTCAGCATCCTTGCAGCGAGAGACCAGGAAAGATTTCTGCCCTAGAAGAGTGGTGATGTATTGGCACAGGGAGGTGGTGGAGTCATTGTCCCTAAGGGTGTTCAAGAGCCGTGGAGATGTGACACTGGGGGACGTGGGGCATGGTGGGGGTGGGTTGGGGTTGGGCTGGGTGATTTTAGAGGTCTTTCCCAACCTAAATGAATCTGTGATTCTATGGAAGCACACGTTCAGTCTGTGGTGGACCCAAGGAGAATCTCCTACATCCCATCTTGGAGCATCTTCCACAACCCCTTAACTCCTCATTCTTCCATTCAGAACTCAATGCAGAGCTGGGCTTCTTGGAGCACTGCACACCCCTGAGTCCTCTTCTACAACCTCTGTAAATGAAGACAGAAATCCCTCTCTCTTACACTGAGGCTGTGTGACCAATGCAATTACCGTATATTCAATGAAAATTTATTTCTTCTGCTCCTGGAAGTGCTCACACGCAGAAAAACCTTCAGTGACTTTGGCTTTATTATTTCATCTCACTCAATGTGCATTCAGAATACGTTTCAGATGTTTGTCAAAGCTCAGGTGTAACATAGCACCACCTCACTGGCCTCTAAGTCCAAGAGTCGCATCGTTGCCAAATATTGAGCTTTAAATAATAATTGCACCGGGTGGAAGCTCAGAGGTTTAGGTCCCAGGCAGGGCTCAGTGCTAGGTTTATCATAGAACCATCGGATGGTTGGAGTTGGAAGGGACCCTTAAAGGCAATCTGGTGCCACCTCCTGCTCTGAACAAGGACACCCACAGCTCCATCAGTGCTCTGAGCCCCATCCCTGACTTTGGGCATCTGCAGAGACCTGGTACCTCCACCTCTCTGGGCAACCTGAGGCTGGTTTCCAGCCATCCCATGCATTTGTGTCCTTCATGCAAAGCACATTTGCTCCTCTCCTCCAGGATGGGCACGGGCAGGGGCCCCAGGGGCTCATTGCCCAGAGTTTGGGCTGTTTGCTTTCTGATTTTATTTATTTTTCCTCGCAAGCCCCATGGAGAGCCCTGATGTATAGAGCTTTATTTCCATCTCCTGCCTGCTTTATGGCGTTCTTCCTTACCTCTGTGGGTAAATGTTGGCTCTTTAGTGGCAATGACTGCATCTATTATGCAAGGCTGAGGAAGTGGTGAAATAACAGCATGAGAAATGTGCTCGAATGAGTATTCAAATGCGCACATAACGAGTGCAGTCAGTGTAGCGCGGAGTCCTGGGGGACGTGGGAGCTTTGGTTTGACTTTTATTTCCTTAAAAAGAAAGCCTTAACCCTCCCACCCCCTGGGTATTATTTTCAAATTAATTACTCTCATTACACTAATTGTGTGAGTGCCTGTTCCGTTTCCCCCCCTTTCAGTGGGTTACACCAGAACAGGGCTGCTAAAAATATAAAACCTTGGAATCGCGCGGTGACAATTAATCCAGAAAAAGGAATGCTATTGCTGCACACGCTGTCCTTGTTTAACAGATAATAAATAACAATTAATAAATGATCCCACATTGGAGCCCTCCCTACCCCCAGATGTAATGCTGATAAATTTCTCCCTCGCTTGGGGGTTAGGGAGCCCTGCCTGTTTAAAGGCAAACTACAAATCTAAAATGAAAATTGAGTTCTGCCTTGTCATATGGCTCAACTGCCCTCTGCCTGGGCTGGGGCGGGCATGAAGCACGGCCGTGATGTATGTTTTAATTTACCTAGTATATGTTATTAGATTATAAGCCCCTTAGGGCAGGGATCTCGTGTTTTATACCTCTAAAGCAGTGCACACACCTATTGAACTATATAAATACCTTTTACAAAATGAATTTGTCCTCCTGCTGTGAGATCCTGCCGTGCCTCCTGGTTTGCATAAATATCCCAGGTCGCATCAGTCTGCAGCTCGTTGGATGTGGGGCTCTGTGCAGCAGTGCCAGTGTCCCAGATGTGATGGCAAAGAGGAAAGAAGCGTCCAATACACGTTTTTATAATTATTACTATTTTTCAATTTATCTTTGTGCTTGATTGTCTGCCTTAGCACCAAAGCATCCTTCTCCCACTGGGTGTGGGTCCAAAGCACCAATGGGATCAATGTATGGAGCGCTGTGGGAGCATGCATGCTGCATGGGCGCACCTGACCACCAAACTGGGTTGATGGTTGGATTAGATGATCATTGTTACCTTTTCCAACCTTAATGATACTATGATTCTACGATTCTGATCTGGTCTAAGTGACTGGACTCTCTGTTTCCTGTCTTTCATTTATATTGAGTTGTTAAGCAGATCAGATTGCTTTCTGTAGGCTTTCTTCTCTGGTCATGGCCATATGTGGGCTGTATGTCCCTGGTGTAGGAATGCCAGCTTGGAAGAGTTCATTAGCTTGTTCTCATCAGGTCAAAATATTTATTTTTAGAGCAGAGGAGTGTGGAGTTAATCCCTGCCTGGAGTGGAGGTGCTTGTTATTTACTCCATTCTAAATGTCATAATCCTTACTGAACGCTCACATCCCCACACTCTCAGCACTGTGAGCAATGAGTGATTGCCTGAAATGCTCAAAGAATACGCAGAATTTCTCACTGTGTGAGAAAGCAGGAACAAAAGTTGAGCCAACAATTATATGGGGCTAGATGGTAAAATATCATTGCTTGCCCTGCTTCTGGAAATACTGCTCATGTGAACACTGTGTTCTGGGGGGAAGGAGCTGCCCAGTGGGAAACTGAAGAGTGTTTCCAGTGGGCAGACTCAGAGATTTGGGCTTTCTATAGCACCGGGCTGAACACAGCCCTGCTTGTCCCCAGCAGCCGTGTCCCTGGTTCTCTGGTGCATCCTCAGCTCTGGGGGAGTCCCTGTGTGAGTGCACAGTGCACTCCTGCAGTGTGATGGCATAATTAATTAATCCTTGGGATAGTTAAAGAGATTTTTCACAATAGTATTTATTTTCTCAGCTCTGGGCTGCTCTCACCATGCTGCCCACTGTCTGAAGGGAAGCAGGAGGAAAACAAGAGCTTCATATTTCTCAAGGTAAATGGGTTGTTGGGAGCTCATAAGTGAAGAAGTGGGTGACACAGCCATCCAGCAGGAAATGAGGTGCAAATGGGATCCATCCTCCCATTTTGCCTGTGGAGAAGGATTAATTTTGGCAGTATCCCTTATGTGACTGAGCTGCAGACCTAGCAGGAGCAATGGGCAAAAGCTTCTTCCAGCAGTTGGCTCAGAACTCTTACACCTCCTTCTCTGCCATAATTGTTCTGTCAATAGTGCCCTACAGAATATTTACAGGAGTGCCTGTACAAATACAGTGCCAAGGCATTGCATGAATGAACCTTTGCCAGAAATGTAAATCAAACCTTCAAAGAGACTCAGAACTTGGAAGCTAATATTTAGGCTTAATTAGGCTTTATACATCTTCTGCACTCTCAGAGTAGGGTTGGGATCAGAGGCACTGGAATCCTAGGAGAAACCTGAAATGCTGGAGCATGCCTCATGTTATCACAGATTGGTGACACTTGCCAAATCCAACTGAAGCTTGAGAGGTCCAGCACAGAAGCCCTGAAGATTTAGGTTGTATATTAGGAACAGTTCTTCCCAGGAAGAACAGTGAGGCATTGGAACAGGCTGCCCAGGGAGGAGGTGGACTCCCTGTCCCAGGAGGTGTTCAAGGAAAGGATAGGTGTAGCACTTAGGGACATGGTTAGCGAGCAGTGTTGGTGGAAGGTGGACGGTTGGACTTGATGAGCTTAGAGATCTTTTCCATCCTCACCAATTCTGTGATTTTATTACTCGGTGGAGATGCCCAGGAACACATCTTTCAATGGGTTTCTTGCTTTTCTGGATCAGGTGTTCCTAGCCCTTAAATCTATGCCAATATGTTATGGTCTTAGAAGACTAAGATGCACCTTGCCAAACAAAGGGCTTTTTGCAATGTCAAAGCAAGAGCCCGGGAAGAGTTGGGGAGAACAATAGGTGCTTAAAAAATCACCGTTGCTTTTGTATTGGTTGCATAATTTTGCAGGATGACTCTACCCCTTTTAAAACTACCTAAGTTTCTTATTGGGCAATTAACATTCCTCAAAGGACAGTGGCTGCCAGTTGTGTCCGTGGGAAAGGATGCTGGAAGAAAGACCTATTATTCCAAAGGGTTGGTTCAGTTGTTGTTTTTTAAAGGGAGGATATTTTCTATTAATTATCTTTTATATACTCAACCACTGTCTCCCATTACTCTTCCAAGTCAGGGACAGTGAGAGATGTGTCAGGGCTGGGGAACAACACACGAGCAGTAAGATTAATTGACACTTATAAATCAGATTGTGATGAATAGATCTCAGCCTCCCAAGGAGATCCATCTTCTTTAGGGTGCATTTAAGGCTTGGGCTGCCTTTAATATATGCAAAGAAGCATCTTTACCTTGTACAATACTGCTGTTCACTCTATGCCATGATATCCTTGCCGGTGTATGGCTGGTGAGGGGAGATTTTCCAGTCCACCACATAGCAGTTTCTTGCTTTTTTTAGGCACTTCCATTTGAAACCGATATAACACAGCTACAAGAACCCAGTGGCCAACAGCCTAAGGGCTTGTGAACCTCCGGAGGGGCCAAAGATCTTTCTCTTTTCTTTGCTGCACTTCAATGCACACAGATCTCATTTCAAGTGTAAGAGATAGTGTCAGCCTCAGGCAAACTGCCCCCTCCCCAAACTCTATTTTAATCAGGCTGTTTTCTGATGGACCAGCTCAGTTCAGCACTCAAAACGACGCAGATGCTCCTATGGCACCGATTACAATTTCATTACCTTAAGAGCTGGGTGGGAGGGGAAGAGCCACAGGAGGGGCCCAGTTCAACATCGCACATATCAGGGAGAAAGCAGGAAAACCCTGAGAGTGTAAAGCCACGACAAAAAGCAATGACAGTGGGTGACCCTGTAGGAACAGATCCCCCGTGAGAGTGTGGACATATACCAGGGATCTGCTGCTGACAAGTGCTGGGGCTGTGGGGTTATCTTTGGGGTAGCGAGGTTGTCTTTGGGGCTGTGTGATTGTCTTAGGGCTGTGGGGTTGTCTTTGGGTTGTAGGGTTGTTTTTGAAGCTGTGAGGTTGTTTTGGGGGCCGGGAGTTGACTTCGGGGCAGTGGCACTGTCTTTGGAGCTAACCCCATCCCATCCCAAATGTGGGGACACCTGCAGTGCCTTCACCATCGCTGCCTTCACCCATCCACTGCTGCCTTCCACCAGACTCCGCACACACTTGCTTATTCAGCTGCACGCTCCCCTGTAACAACCTCTTTGGAAAACAAATAAGCAGTTGAAAACAAACACATTTAGCTCCCCATTTACATGGCACTTGACAAACACAGATTACAGCCTGTTCCTGCCCCCAAAGGCTTTGCTGTCTGGGGATGGCAGTGGCTATGCAGAGCGGGATGCGCCGTCCCCAGCATATATTTCCCTGCTAATAACGCCGTGCTTTAATATCCAGCGGTGACAAGAAGGGAGGAGAAAAGGATAGAGCATTTCAGCATTAACACTGCTCTCCTGTTCATAATAACGTGCTGGTACTTTTAGGAGTATCTCGGAGCTTAAGGGGTGAAAGGTGAAGTTATCTTTCCAGAACAGCGCTAACACTACAGAGCTACTTAATGCGAGCTGGGAATAATGCAGGGCCGCCAGCTGAACCGGACAGTGCTGTACAGGGCTGGTTTCATCCCTCCTGCAATGGATTGCAGTGCTTCCCATTGAGGCTGAGGTTTACTCTTCTTCCCCCGCCCCCCTCCCTCTGTTGCATAGATCTGGTTGGAGCGTCGCTGCTTTTTGGTCCTGGTGCTTCTGCCGGCCCTGCAGTGCCAGCAGGAGCTCACCAAAGCACAGAGATCTTTGTGTGTGTGCCTCTGCACAAAAGGGAAACTGCAAATACACTCATCATTTTTCCCCGGTTAATGGGGCAGAATGCAAGCAGGCTCTCCCAGAGATGCCCTGCAGTGCTGCCCTGGGCGAGGAGCTGAGATTTTCCTCTTCTCAGTTGAACTGGAGAATTCATCTGCATCCTCTGTTGCTACCTAGCAGAAGGGGCAGATGCATTGTAACTGTGCATATTTCTCACTTCTGGGACATGTCAAAACCTTAGGAATGTTTCCACCTGCTGCCTGGGATGTGGGAACAAGAGAGGAAGCCCAGCAAAGCTGCAGCATTCATAAAGTCATGAAGTGGCTTTGGTTAGAAGGAACTAGAAGTTTCTATAAGGAACGAGTCTAATTGCAGCATGATCTTGTCTTTGTAAGGCAGTTCTATAGCCAGGCACCCCATGCCTGCATGTCACAGCTCACCCTAGCTGATGAGATGCTGCTCGGGAGGGACCAGCCCTCCCTCAGCAGCTTAAGGCAGATTAAGATCTTAATTCTTCAGAGAGTGATCTTCTGATCTCCTTCCATCCATAGCAGCCAGCAGCCCCACACTGCAGCCCTACACCTCCAGGAGGTGATGCCAGCAGTGATGCACTGGTGTGGGAGCAGAGAGGTCCCCGGTTGGAGATGCACTTGAGGAAGGAGAGCTGATCCTCCCCAAACCCAAAGCTCCTGGAAGAGGGCTATGCGATGTGGGTGACCCAGAGCCATGAGATGGAGATGGAGGACAGGACGACCTCAATGCTGAGTTACAATAACCATGCACCTATTTCCTAGTCAGGTTACCTGCAGTAGCCATGCACCCATTCCCTGATTGGGTTACCTGCAGTAATAATGGATATTTCTGAGCTGTGGATGGGCATAACCTCACTGTGGTCTCAGAGATGCTGAGGGCAGAGGGCAGCAGTGATTTCAGAGCTCGGTGGGTCCTCAACGTGAACCCAAAGCACAACGAACGTACTGCTCACCCCATCCTTTTCCTCCTTGGATCACAGCTTTTGATTTTGTCATAAAGCTGCTCCATTTGATTGAGAGCACTATAACGATGATGCTTACCAAGGGGTTTCACCCAGCGATCTGAAATGGAAGCGTAATGAGCCTTTTATTGGGCCCATCTGGCCACTGCGCTCTGCCCGCCTGCAGAGCAGCCCTGTGGGTTTCTGCAGGGTCACTTTCGCATTTGGATGCAGTGGGCTCACCTATGTTTCCCTCTGCAGAACCACTTGCAGGAGGCACAGTCACCAGGGGAGGATCAGCCCCAGGACTCACCCCGCTGAGGACGCTGTCATAGTGCTGCCAGAGCCCAGTGCAGCACACAGGAGGGCTCTGTCCACTGGGGTTGCATCAGCCCCATTGCAAAGGAAGTTCAGGGCCATGCCAAGGTGCCACAACACTGGGGTCAGGCATCCAGAGCAAACACTTTGGGAAAAACCCATTTCCTCATATCCGATTGTATTTGCATTCCTTTCCCTGACCCTTTACCAGGAGAGCACAGACACTGGCTTTGTGCTTTGGCTGCTGGCACACAGAGCATCCCGTATCCCTGCTGCAGCTCACAGCAGCTCCCGTCTGACTGCGCTTTGGGCTGGCATCCCTGCTCAGACACACAGCATACCTGCCTCCATGACAGCCTGATGGCCATGTGGCATTATAATAGGATTTGCTCCGTGTCTATAAACTGTTATCCTAAATATCATTCCAAATCCTTTGATGCCCGGTGACAATCTGTCTCTTTAAATCTTTTCCCCCACCCTGAGTAGAGTGGCGTGCTCTCAAATCATTGGGAATTCCACGTATCCACCATATAATTGGATTATATTTTAGATGTCTCCTAAAATAATGATACAGTTACATCTTATTCTAACAATGAAGTGACTCCGAGCAGAGCCGAGACTCACCGTGCTGCATTATAAATAATGCTGCCAAGCTGGTCGGGATTATCAGCACAAGGACTTGTTAGCCTCTTGGAGAGCAGATGCTTAATTAGAGCTGGCTGACACAGATGGGTGCCTAATGGGGGAAAACACCTATTTTGGTCTTCAGAGCTGGGCCCATGGGTATGGCTGTACCACCTTGTGCCTGGGTGATCCCAACGCACTTCTCTCCAACCCTGTAGGGTCAGACTCCATCACAAACCTCCCCACTGTTTCAGAAGAGAAGGAGGTGAGGCACCTGTTAGGGCCAGGCACCATTTCCAGGAGGGATGGACTCCTTAGGATTAGCATTATCTTAGTTCTCCTATACAGAACGGTCTGTATAATCTCGAGCCTACAGAGTCAGCATTTGGGGTAATGTCAGTCTGGGTCTCCATGCCCTTTGTGGAGTGACTTGGCAATGAAAAATAGCAGGCCCTTACATGCTGCTCTCTCCTCTCTTACAAATCTTACTCTTGCAACGGGACAAGCTGTGTATCCTTGGATGGCTGCCCTGGACAAGGAGAATATATTTTTCATGGTCCCACTCCAAGCTGAGGATTGGGATTTGCTTTTATCCAGGCAGAATCCAATGCACCGATTACCCCAAGAATTCAAACGTAGCCCCGCGTTGCCACATCAGGCTTTGGAGGATGAATTAGAACAAGATCCACAGGAGCCAGGGGTGAAAGTGTGTCAATACACAGATGGCATTTTCACCAGAGGAGATTCCCCCCAGTAAACTCAAAACAACGGGTGAGCACATCCCAGTTCATTCGGAGAATGAAGAGATCTCTGTCCTGGAACCTAGCAGATGGGATCAATTTTTAGGCACGACTTGGCAAGATGATAGAGGGTGCATTCCCTCTGATACAGCAGCAAATATCTGAGGTAGACTCACCCTCCAGTAAGGAGTTAATGGCTAACTTCAGAGTAAATGAGCAGAGCTCGTAGCTGCACTCTGAACCGTATTTGTGTCATCTGAATACACGTTCCCGTGTTGGAAACGAGCCCTGTCCTTTTGTGATGCACCTGGGGAAGCGATGCTCGGCAATGAGCGCGGCCGTCCCATGGCGTGGAGGGATGTCACATCTCATCACCCCAACGAGCCCCATTCTCACACAGCCCTTTGGATTTGCAACACTGTGGATCCTCTGATGGCCTTTGGATGAGTGCTGCTTCACACCTGCCTCCAGCCCCATCACTTCCCTTTCTCTTGGCGAGCACCGGGCATTTCCCATTCATCTCCCAGTTAAAGAGCCGTGCTCTGGAGCCCGTACCTCGGGCTCTTCCCCATTCACCCCGCAGACATCACGGTGGCTCTACGCATTGTCATGGGTTTGCCCGGCATTGGGAACACAATGGGCCAGGCAATGCGCCTGAATGGGCCTCAATCTCCATCAACTGGGCTGCTGTTTTGCATAGGAAAAGCCTCCTTATCTTCCAGCAGCACCATTCCCTCCGCCCCATCCCGCTCTCTTGGAGCAAGGCAAGAACTGGGGCACGGACGCAGTGCTGGCAACCCTCTGCTGCTGGATTTGGGCACATCAATTGCAGAAAAAATTAGGTTGTTTTCATCCATTACCCTCAGCATCACAGGAGAGTCCTGGAGAACAGCAGGGCTTGGGATCGCTGGGGGATGTGAGTAATTGAGACATCCTCCTCGGTAAAGGAAAGGCAAAAGGAGACTTTGGGACATCTGTACTGGGGGTGCAGGATGAAAGCTGTGATTGGTACTGAAATATCTCCCAGATGGCACTGCTGGACATTAAAGAGAGTGTTGCCTTTTGAATGGGAGTGATTAAATCTTTGCTATTTATGATTTTGTTGCTGGGTTCCTTGGGTGGGGGAAGAGTGATGTCCATACACACAACAGTGAATGCTCTGGTAAATAAAAACTCCCTGTTTCCCATATTTGCTGGCAGTCATGAGTGCTTCAACTCATAGATCTATCAACCAAAACCGAAGTCATGCCAATACCACCAGGGCACAGGAGGCCAACCTGAGCTGCATGCACCAGAAATGAACCAAGTTCAAGAGTTGCAGGGTAACGGGACCCCAGTCACACAGCAGAAATCGGGTTCCTGGCGCTATGCTGAAGCTGCTCGGGTTTGCCCAATGGTGCACCCAACCAGGGTGACCATGGCTGTTCCTGGGTGTTGTCCTGTAAGAGTTGCTTGGGGAGGATTGGCTTGGCATTTGGTGACCCCCATGTTGATGTTGTTGGTTTCAGACATCCCAAATAAAGAGTATCAGAAGGGATATAGCTTCCCAAGCCAACATCACCATGTCAGGTTTGGCACACACAATGGCTGGCTACCCACGGAGCCCAGTGGGTGGTGGTGTGGGCAGTGTGCCCAGAGAGAGCCCCTGGAGCTCCCTTCAGTGGACTCCTTGATGCAAAAATGCAATTACACGACAACGAGCACCTTGGGTTCACTCACTAGGAGTGTCCTGGCAGAGCAGAGGGCTGCAGAGATGCAAAGTTAATGCATAATCACACTGAGGAGATGAGGCGGGTGGCGGGCGCTTCCCCTCATCCCGCTCTGCAGTTCTGAGATTTAATTACTGCCTCTAATGCACTTCAGGACTTTCAGGTGGAAACTACTACGCAGAGGAAGGGGAGAGTACAAAAGCAGCCTACGTAATTAAGTGCTGCTTGTTTAATTTAATTTTCTCCTTCATTTGATTCTCTTCTAGAATCTTGAAAGTAACAGTCCCTAATAGCAGCTGGGTCCTTGCGCAGCGTGGCACGGCCACGTGCTGGCAGCAGCAGCAGGGCTGCAGGGAACACTGCCCTGGGGGATGGCTCTGTGCTGGGACACCACGGCCACGTGCTGCAACAGTGTCACCGTGGGATGCCCCCTCTGGTTGGAGGGACATCCCCTTCCCAAAGGAAGGCTTGTGAGGGTGCAGCCTTTTAGGGTCATGGAATCATTCATGCTGGAGAAGACCTCTAAATTGTGATGCACCAGAAATGGGATGTGGTGGAGTTGCCAACCCTGGAGGTGTCCCAGAAGCATGGGGATGTGGCACTGAGGGATGTGGCTATGGTGGGTTGGGGTTGGGCTCGGTGACCTTAGAGCTCTTTTCCAACCTCAGTGATCCTATGATTCTGTTCCCCAGCAAACTGCAGGGATGGGGGCACGCACCCTATGTGGGGCTGTCCCCTCCTGTGCCCCTTTATTTCTTGGTGCTTTCTGAGAGCTGTGAAGCAGTGGCAAGCCAAGAGCTCTGCCTCCTCCCCACATCCCCGAGCCATCTGTGGCAGTGCCACCATTCCAGGCGTCTCCAGACAGAACCCAGCTCTCTGCCTTGTGATCTGCATGTCAAGGTGAACCTGCAATAAGATAATAATGTCAGTATCCCCAGAAGGCAGGCGGTAAAAGATACTAATTGCATTTCACTGAAGGCTTCAGAAACACTCAGCAGCTGGAAAGCTGAGGAGAATTTTGATGCTATTCTTCTAAGGGAAGATTTTTTTTTCTCCCCTTGCGCTGTTTGTAAATCTATTACAGAACACAGAGAGTGGAAGCGGGGGAAGGGAATGGATAAAACCAGTTAAAGGCTTAATGTTTCCCATTATATTTTGTGAGCTGTAGGTGGTCTGGAGCTTATAAAAATGTAGCGCCTTCCCCTGTAATCAACCATAATAATTTATTATTTATTATGATTTGCTGTTATTTTGCACGTCTAAAGGCCCCTGCCAAGGCACAGGGAGCTCTGCGGAAATAGTTAACATTTATTACAGTGGTAGTAATGTTTAAAAATATTAACTAAATAAAATAAAAATACCATCTCTAAAGAGCAGAGGACAGCTTTGTTATTGGAAAATGAATGCAGGAAGGCTGATAGTGATTTGAATAGAAACACAGTGAGGGGGAGCACGGCCCCAGCACTGATTGATGCAGAGGTTTTGGTTCAGAGGCACCTCCAGTTCTGCACCCATCGCTTCTCCCAGAGCATCTGGGGACCACTTTCTGGCCAGAGCAGCATGCTGTTGTTAGAGGTTGTGCTGTAGGGCTCTCCTCAAAAACAGTATTTATTTGGTGGCTGCAATCCTATTTCCTGTCTGTATCATTTTGCTTTCTTGATGTGGTCTTATTGTCCAGGGAAACTGGAGCTCCAGCTCAGCTCCCATCATGGTGTTTCCCAGCATATTTCCCAACCTGTGCTACTGTTTTGCCTCAAATCCTTCAACCTGGAGAGGACAGAAAAGCCTTCAATCTGTTCCTGAGATTTACCAGTCAGATGCTAATAATCAACAAGGTGAAAGGGTCCATAGCAAAAATTGCAAGTGCCATAGATTTCCTTGGGTTGATTGAGGAAAGAGGTGGAAAACTTTGCCTGGGAATGGATGGACAGGAAGGCAAAGCCCTGTGCTGTACCCAGGTGGAGTACTGGGAGCACAGTGCTGGGTCTAAATTGGGTGGGATCACCTGGGAAGGGGACAGCAGCACTGATGGAGATCTCTGTGTGCACATCTCTGCTGGTTTTGAATAACCACCACTGGATATCTGAAGAAAATTTGGAGAAGAATGGCATTAAAAATATTGCTGAGATCACTATAGTGCCAGCACATAAATCAGTGCTGTGGATTTGCCTGGAATGCTGTGCTCCCCTCTGGTCAATCCACCTCAAAATGATATAGCAGGAATAGAAGGGGTCAGGAGATAGGCAAGAAAAATGATTGGAGACACGGAAAGGCTTCCACAGGAGAGGACACTGCAGGAGGGGGAACATTTATTTTAAAGATGAGATAAATACAAGGGGATATGATCCGTGCACATAAAGAAGTCAGCAGTAAATTGCACAGGGGAGGTAAATCAGGGGCTGACAGCCACCCTGTCCTGTGGGAAGGGAACCAGGGGCATCTTGATGGCACCAAAAGGCACAAAGTCCCCCTGGGCCCAGGTACCTGCACCATTGGCAGAGCTGTGGGAGTTAACCCTGAGCCCCTCTGGCTGCTTGTGCGAGGCAGAGGGCAGTTCCCCCAGCCCTGCTGGAGATGAAGCACTGTGTCAGAGATGCTCTCAGCGTGGTAACATGGGGCTGGCTGCAATGCACCCATCGCTGCTTGAACCTCCCCCAGGTCACAAACCATCCTGAGCTGCCAACCCCTATGTTTTCCATTTTACCTTCCCTACTTTCCCCAAGGCAGCACATTCTAGTGCCTGATCACTCTCTCAGAGGAGAAGTATTTCCTAAAGTCCAACCTGAATTACCCCTGGCACAACTTGAGGCCCTTCCCAATGGTCACCCTGGAGGCACTTTGGTTCCTCCTGACTTTAAAGAGAGCCCTTCACATCAGAGTTGGAATGAAGCACCCACATCCTGGAGCTCCGATACGAATCATACCAGAATGGAAACCCCATCTGTGCTCATCTGCTCCAATGAAGGTGTCACGTTGTCAGAGGCATTTCCAACACTGTAAAAAGCTGTACAAGCTGACTGCCCCTCCCTGGAGGTACCTGAGGCCATGGATGGGTCCCGGGCAACCTGAGCTGGGGCAGCACCCAGCCCACAGCAGGGGTGGGATTGGGTGATCTTTCAGGTCTCTTCCAACACGAGCCATGCTACGGTTCTGCTAAGCTCTGGGGGAATTACAGAAGTTCCTCACCTGCCTGGTGTTGGAGATGTTGTGATACTTGTAGGAACCCACTTATATTTCCAGGGCCCTATGGAAATTTTCTCCTGAATGTCGAGGTGCTGTCCTGTTATGAGCATTAGACTTTAGTTTAATGGTAGATGGACTTCGGTACCCTGAATTACAGCAAATTTACTTACAGCTTTCATTACTGGGAAGTTCAGGAGAAGGAATTATCCCACCAGGGAGTGCTGTTTAATTTCTGAGGAACCATTTTTTCCTGTTCTGATGTAAATTTGAGTGTAATGGCAGGTAATTGCGGTGAAACTGCAATAAACCACGGTGGGAATAGCAGCACTCGCAGCACTCCCAGCACAACGTTGTGAAAACCCTTCAGGACAGAAGCTGAGCAAAACTGGAAAACCACCCAATGGAGACCTAGCATGTTATGCCACTCTGGGTTCACTTCTCACGAGTGAGGAGTAAGATAAAAGAGAGGAGGCACTGACTGTGGGCTGGGACCAACCGCAGTGTTCACCCTCGGCCTTCTGCTTCACTATGGCATTACAATCCACTTCGAGATCCCTAAGGCCATTTTTCTATGCACAGTAGCTCCCAGATAGGGCAGCAGAAGGTGGGAGAGGTGCAGTGAGGCACTGCACCCGTGAGCCTTGCCTGTGGTCAAACAGGGCAGAGCACTGCTGTTGCTGCGATAGACCCCAGAACCACAGTGCTATCACATATCCGCATTTCATGCTGGCTGAAAAGGCAAAGGCTCTGTGCTAGCATGCAGAACTGAGCAGGAACTCACACGTATAAATTATCAGGTATTTGGGGCTTAGAAAGGAACGTGGAGAAAGAGCATTTTGGGAAAGAAACGGGACAGCCAAGGTGTGAGGGCGGCAGGGAATTTTATCCAATGAACTTGTTGGAAGGGAAAGTGAAGTATAAATGCTTTCCTCCGTGTTTCTCTGTCGCTGTTGCTAAAATATTGAAGTTTAAACAAGGAGGCTTTTAATGGAGGGTTGTCTTGCAGGGTGTATTGTATTCACTGGAGTTTGCTCTCTCCTTGGCTAATTATATATATTTATCCATCTTATTGAAAGCTTCTCCAGGGCAAGAGATGCCGGATTATTTCTTTATTTAATAAAGGGAAGCATAGCGGAGAAATCTGTGAGGCATGGAGGCAGCTCAGAGGCACTGGCTCTGGGAGGGGACACTGCTGGATGGGTGGGGCTAGGACCCTGCAGGGACCTGAGGGTCCCTCCATTGGTATTGCCCTTCCTCAAAGACTCCTCATCCTACCCAACCTGCTCAGCTTTATAGGACTCCATCCCACCCTTGAACCTAACCAAGGATGGGGAGGTGGATGGAGGCTGTGGGGGTATGTCCCCTCACCCAGAAAACAGCTGTATGCCTGCAGTGGCACACCCATGGGGGCTTTTATGTCTTTTCCTTCCTTCTTCTTCCTTCCTTCCTTCCTTCCTTCCTTCCTTCCTTCCTTCCTTCCTTCCTTCCTTCCTTCCTTCCTTCCTTCCTTCCTTCCTTCCTTCCTTCCTTCCTTCCTTCCTTCCTTCCTTCCTTCCTTCCTTCCTTCCTTCCTTCCTTCCTTCCTTCCTTCCTTCCTTCCTTCCTTCCTTCCTTCCTTCCTTCCTTCCTTCCTTCCTTCCTTCCTTCCTTCCTTCCTTCCTTCCTTCCTTCCTTCCTTCCTAATTCCCTCCTTCCTTTTCCTTCCCTCCGAATTCCTCCCTTCCTTTTCCTTCCCTCCGAATTCCTCCCTTCCTTCCTTCTTCTTCCATCAATTTTGTTTTGGAGGTTGGTGAAAAATGTGTGATCTTCCCTTGAAGCTGCTGCTAGACAGCTATGCACTGCCTCTCTCATCTTATTTATAGCCTAATGATGCCACTTTCTTTCTATCTTTCTTTCTTTTTTTGCCTAGCTACCCATCCAAGCAGCACACGTTTTCTTCTGCGGGAAGATGAGCCCTCAGGAGTACCCTCTGCTTTATGGTTTTGTGCAGCATCAGTGTCACTCACTGTCACTTCTTCATTTGCTTTTTGATTCAAAGGGAACTGGGCCTTTGTACCTGGAGCATTTATTTGGGAATAACCAACCAAAGGGGCTTTAGATCCTCACTGTGGGAATGAACTCACCTGTGACATCACACCTGGTGTGAGCACATCGGTGGTGACACAGTGATGGTTATTTGTTCCCGTTCTCCCATTCCTTTGGCCAACCCTTATGGGGATCTTCACCGTGCAGCTTTGCCTTCAGTGAGTGAGGTGTTGGGAGGTGGCAGAGCACCGTTCCCCCCAGTGCTGCAGGCTCCCACCCTCACCCAGTCCTGCAGACACTGAGTGCCTCCCTGAACCCACGGTCCCACAGTCCATGTTTATCTGTTTCAAAAGATTTGGGAGGATTTCTGCTGTTTCTACACAGCATGTGGAGCTATTTTAATGCAAATTACCAGCTAAGAGAGGCAGTTCTTTCTTCTTAGGAAAGAGTATGAGAAATTGAATGATTCTGAAGATACCCATGTCAGTGAATGTCATTATAAGCAAACGCATCTTAATTTGGCAGGTTTCAATCTCAGATCCCAAATTTCTGTATCAGCAGATGGGAAAATTGTGCAGAAAAGCCAGATTTGTGTATTTTGTGTGAAGTAATTCAGCTGAGGAGCCTGATGCCCTGGTTTCAGCACTGTTCAAGATTAACACAGTGCATGAGCACTCCTACCATGGCAGAGGGTTGGAACAAGATCATCAGACAGGGAATTGATGGGGTCACCATCTCTGGAGGATATGTGGAGGTGTGGCTCTGAGGGATGTGGTTAGTGGGCATGGTGGGAGTGAGTTGGGGTTGGACTCGATGGTCTTAGAGATCTCTTCCAACCCAAACTATTCCACAGTCCAATGGTTTTTTTTAAGGTCTTTTCCAACCCAAACCATTCAATGGTTCTATGGCCATCAGGTCCAGTGGCTGTGCCATGGCCCTGAGCTACTCTGCCAGTCTGGTTCACACCTAGGAATCAAAATGAAAAGTGCAAAAAAACCCATCCTCTCTGCTGACCAGAGAGCTGGATGCCTGTGCTAATGAGTGCATATGGGGACATGCATGCAGCAATGCTGGCATCCCCTGACGGCGTGAAGGGTGCAAGCGGAGCGATGCTTTGAGCAGCACTGGGTTATGAGCAGGGCAAGCAGATGACAGCGACAGGCTATTGTCTGCAAGAGGAAATTTATTGCAGGGCACTGTGCAAAGCCCAAATTAGGCTATCCAGGAGAAGGGAAAAAACCCTTGGTGTGTGTTATATGTATGCAGAGCTTGTCATATCGGGTAATGTAGTGCAATAAGGCTGAACCAGACAGTAATGGGCTGCGTGGCTGCTTTTTTTGCTTCTCTCTCTGGTGTTTTGTTGTGGTCGTTGCAGTGGGATCTTAATGGGCCGTTCTAAACAGATGCCTGAAGAGTCACACCCAGAGTCCAGTGATTAAAAAGAAGAAAGAAAAAAAAAAGAAAAAAAAAAGGGGAGAGGGGAAAAAAAGAAAAGAAAAAGAGAGAAATGAAAAGAAAAAAACAACAACCACAAAACGTTAAAAGCACAAGATTGGCAGAAATCATTTTTCAAAAGAAAAGAGCTTGGGGGTGGGGACAAGCTGGGAGAAGACTGTCAGGCTGTGGAAAAGTTTAATAAATTCCATGTCACTCTAAAGACCGTCGTGCGCAGAGTTGCCCAAGGCCAATAAAACCCGATCAACCTCTGATAGGCTGCCTGCGCTGCACGAGCACACGTTATTGCTTTGATACTTTACACAAAAATAGGGGGCTTTCTTTTGTTGTTTTTGATATGGTAAGAGGCCTTGCAGTGTGCTGTTCTTTATAAGATATATATATATATATATATATATATATATATATATATAATCCACGATAAAAACACCAAAGGATTTCAGTGCGTAGCTGTCATCAGTTACTATTTAACTGAGTGAAACATGTTAAAAGCAGCAACAATACAATCTAGCAGTGAACGCATGAAAGCTCAGGCAATCTTCCTCCCACATTTAAGAGAGTGCTTTTTGGAACTGCAATCTTGGTGGGATCTGTGGGGAGGGGAGCAGGGTAGGAGCAGCCTTTAGCTTTGTTTAACTCCACCAATTCAATCCAACTCATTTGCCCACCGTGGTGAAACTGGGGGCAATGGTACCGTTTTAGTCCCGGGAATGGCTTGGCCGTGGCGGTGGGGGACTGTGGGTGTCACCTGCATGGTGTGGGGCTCACATCCAGTTTTGAGAAGAAATATTCATCTCCTGAGCATGTTCTAGCTCTAGCAGCACGAGCAGGTTGCCATGTCTGTACACTCAGCTGAGCTCTCCATGGTTCTTTTCTTGGCTTTGTGTTTTGGGGCATCTTGCCCTTCATAGAATCATAGGATCATAGGATTATAGGATCATAGATTCATGGAATCATGGGATCTTGGATCACAGAATCATAGAATCACTTGAGTTGGAAGGGACTTTCCCAGTGCAAGCACATGGTTTATGTGTTTGAAAGGGCCTTGACTAGCTCAGTGATGGGAAACCTGGTGTCTTCTCTTTGCTGGGGTTCATGACAGGGTTTCCTCCAGCTCTGGTGTGGGTTAGGTCCCTGCCATGAGCTGGGAGTGCAATGAGATGGGAATCACTGGTAAAATCAGGCAAGGTGCAGGCAGAGCTGGCCCCAGGGACGGCAGTGGACACCTTGCCCGTGCTGATGTCCTGGAGAAGTGTTGGGCTGAGATTTGGGTACAGCACTGAATCACTGGAATATTTGGGTGACATCACTGCCTGGCTTTACCAAAGGCAGGAAAATAAGTTATTTTCTTTGTTGTGTCATTTTTCAAAGATGAAATTTGGGCTGGGAAGAGCCTTTGCTGAGAAGTGCTTCTCAGTGCTCTGAAAGAAAGTGTTTCATTTGGCTGCACCATTGACCTCTGGCAATCACATGCTTAGTGTGCTCAGGACATTTGCTGATCTGAACTTCCCTCTGTCTTCTCCATCCCTCCCCATGCAGACACATGTGTCACAAGAGAAAGGAGAAGTCCACAAAAATCCTCCTCTTGTGTTAGAGCCACTCATAGGCAGCAAAAGCACCTGCTCACTAAATGAACTTGTGGCCTGTTTCTCCTCTCTGAAAAGCACTGATTTTCTGTGATTTGGAACAAAAGCTGCACAGTGTGAAATTCATTTCCAACAACTGGAAGATCTTGGTTGAATTCCCCTTCAGGTGCATAGCTCTGTGCAAGTCACCCAACCCCCTGGCTTCTTCCCAACACTTTTCTCCCACCTCCTTGCTGCTTTTCCTTATAGAAACCCAAAACCTGTGGGGCTGAAGTACCAGACCCAGCTGGTTCCTCCTATGAGTGTTAGGAGTGTCTGTCCCAGGACAAGCCACAAGCATCCCATCAGCATTTTACAGAGGGGAAAAATAATATCTTGATCCGACAGTTTGCTTCTGGACAGATTAACACTGTTTCCCTGGCAAAATTCCCACTCATGTGCAGTGCCAAAAAGCTTTGCATCCCCCTCTGGATGAGCCACAGCTCAGCAGTCAGTGAGAGGGGTTGGAGTGGGATCACTCAGGTACCTGCAGAAGGAAAAGGTAGAGAAGAGAGGCTGCAAATGTTTAATGCTGTCCACATATCAGTGGTGTTCGCTCTGTTCATCATAATCCCATTTTCTGCCTCAGACGTGTCATTACTGTCCACCGGATTTGGGGAGATAGCAGCAGGAAATGAGCTGGAAAAACATCAGACAGTTTGGGTCTTTTTTAAAAAGTCATTAGCACCTTTAAGATATTTAATGAAGTGCGGGCAGCTCTCGGAGTGGAGAAGGATGAATTTGCTATGGATATGGCAGTGCAGCGAGGTGAGGGGGAAGGAGCTGGGCTGGAGGGCACAGAGAGCCCTGATCAAGAAAAATGAGAATTCAGAGGTGGAGAGGTGGGGTTCCCCCTCCCCAGGACCCCATGGCAAGCAGGGCAGCTCCTGTGTGTGCTCCCCTACCTTGGCATGTAGGCTCCTGCCATCACCTACTCCTTGCAGCTGCAGCACTCACTCACTGTAGGAAGTTTTGAACCCAATTAAACCCTCAGAGGAATTTCCCAAAGTGCTTAAGCAAGTTTGCTTTTGCAAATCTTGCTGGGTACCTTTGTGAGGGTTAAGGTGCTCTAAAAGTGTTGCACTGGGCTTGGGGCAGAGCACAAGTGCAGCGCATCCCACCTGGAGGCAGCGGTTTGGGTTTAGCTGGGGCTGGGGATGTCACCCATCCTCAGAGCAGAACTGCCATGGGGGAGGTAGAAAGAGGGGTCTCATCTCTTGCCCAACCTGTGATCATGTTGGATACCACCAGCAAACTTTCAAAAGTGACTGCTGTGCTGTGCTTTTAGGAAATCTCTTCCATAATGAGCATTGCTTCATGGGACCAGAGCTCCAAGTCACAGGGTATCCCAAGCTGGAAGGGACCCACAGGGATCGCTGAGTCCCTCTCCTGCCCCACACAGCACCACCCAAACCCTATGTCAGAGAATGATGTCCCAGTGCTCCCTGTGCTCTGGCAGCTCAGGGCCATGCCCGCTGCCCTGGGGAGCTGCTTTGTGCCCTCCACCCTCTGGAGCAGAGCCCTTCCTTATGCCCCACCTGCCCCACTCCTGACACAGCTCCATGTCATTCCCTCTGGCTATCACAGACCAGTGGGAATGGCTGTGGGACAACCTGAGCCCACACAGCCAGACCCAACCACGAGCCCCCAGACCATCCCCTGCTGCGACCCCAGGACTGCCCCTCCATCTGCGCTCCCATTGGGTGACCCCATTTCCTGACAGAGCATTACCAGTGCAGTAATTGCAGCCTGGAAATTAGAGCCCAGCCTTCAAAGCACAGCTCTGGCGGGATGTGCCGCCCAGCCCCGCTCAGCTCCCACCTGCGATGATGTCTGACTACAGGGCATGAAACGCTATTCATCCTTCCCCACCTCCCTCCCATCCGCTTTTATTCAGATCCAGCACTGAGTGGCAGCAGTGGCAGGTATATGAAAAAGATGTTCAGGTGTTCATGCGCCTTTTTCTTCCCTTTCTTTTCCCCCCGGTTGGTTCCCCTTTTATAGATGAGAAAGCAGCATGAAAGGCAAAGCAAATGAGAATCGGAGAGAAAGCGCTGGGTTTGAAGCAATCTGCTCACACACGGGGTTTGCTACTTGCTAGCACGGGGCTGCAAAGTCGGCCCCAAATCACAGAATCATTAAGGTTGGAAAAGACCTCTAAGATCATCTCGTCCTCCCATCCCTGTACCACCAGTACTGCCCTCTAACCGTGTCCCAAACCCAACCTTGCCCCGGGGTGCTCCCCAGCAGCAGCGATTCACAGCTCCCGGCACCATGGACAGTGTCAGGAAGGGGGAGATTGGAGACGACAAATGCCCACATTACTTCCCGAGGTTAAAATGCCACCAGACCTCCTCTTCATGTGAAAGCGGCGGTGCTTCTGTGACACGTGTTGTGTAAGGGACGGATTTCTGCTTTATTTAGACAGCAGAGCAAAATGCACAAAGACACGGACGTGAACCCAGAGGTGGCTGGGACGGAGAGGCTGCCTGGCAGGTGTGGGGATCACCAGACATCTCCTGTTTGAACTGAGAATCATCTGGCTTTCCCACCAGACGAACGCAGAGCGCACCCTGGATAGGAGCAGCTCTGGCCGCTTTCCTGACGGCGTTTTCTCATTAGGAGCAATGCTTCTTTATAAGCCTGGGAAAATCTTGGGGATGGATTTCCTCCCTCCATCAGGATAAAACCTTGCAAAGTGCTTTGGAGAGGTGAGATAAGAAATTAATACTAGGAAACACGATTGCTATCGCACGCAGAGGGTTTGCTTCTGAAACCATCCACGACCCATCTCCCTGCGTGTTTCCAGTCAGAACAAGCGGTGCTCCCACTGATTTGGAGCAGGAGCTCAGTGGGGCATTGCTCTGCTCAGACTGCCCACCCCGAGCAGTGCTGGGAGCCTGCAGCCCCTGCAGCTGGGACGTGGCAGTTGGGCAGGGACAGGGACACTGGGATGTGCATGGGGAGCCCTGGTGATGGTGGAGAATGGGAGGTGGAGGGTGGAGCACAGGGCAGCGGAGCTGGTGATGAGGGGTGGGATCTGACAGCTCAGGAGCAAATGAGACGTGACAGAAAGGGGGGAGATAATTGAACAGGCTTGGCCCAATGTTGTCCTTCATAGTCAGGCCTTGATTTTCTCTTGCTTTAGATTTGTCAGATGTGATTTTGCACAGAAGATGGAGGGGTCGGGCTGTGCCTGCACAGCTCTTCCAAGCCACGAGCACTCACCAGGATTTGATTTTAAATGGCTAGGAGCCCTTTAGTACTGTTAAAATGCTTTCTTCTCCTTCAGCTGCCTCCTTCAGAGTGGCTCTGGGTTCACCCGGGGATATGGCACTGTCACTGGGATACAGTGGGTGGGAGGTGACACGGTGGCAGATTGCATGCTGGCTGCTCCCCATCCTAACACCTCGCTCCTTCTGCCCACTTGCCAGGGCACACCTCAGTCCTTCCATGATGAGCTGTAGGGGGCTCAGCGTGCTTCTTCCCACCCTGTCCCAGTTTTCCAATGCCAGAACACAGGGTTGGCTCAGTTGAATGGGAGAGGGAACATCTGTGTCTGAGTAGTGCCACCACTGATGCCACTCACGCTGTGCTGGGCATGCAGGGAGCTGGGGTTGCCTTGGTCTGTCCCTGTGAGGCTGGCATCCTGTAAAGGGATTTTAGCCTACGGTGACTGCAACGATGGCAGAGCTGTTTCACATTGTGTGGAGCTATAGGAGCGGGGATGGGAGGGACAATTTGTCCACTGGAAGAAGAACATGGGAAGGAGCTCCTTAGCGCCGCATGGAGCTGCACAGCTCTGTAGTGCAAAAAGTGCTCCTTTAGAAGGGGTGGGTTTGCAGCAAAGCAGCAGAGCAGCATCCTTCACCCCACAGCACCATACCTGCTGCCAGCTGTGATTCCCCAGCCTGGGGGCAGCATTTGGGGGTCAGAAGAGCCCACATGTATGTCTTGGAGGGATGTGGACCCTACCACTACTTGCTGCTCCTGGTGCCCATTGCAGTGCTCTGACTGGGACTCATCCCCACCACCTTGTTTGTGAGCACAGCTTTTATCCTTGGAAGAGGTGACCTTGGCAGGCAATTGCTCTTCCAAAAGGAAACAAATATCTGCCCAACTTGTACTGTCTGCACACACCCAGATGGCAAAAGGTGGGATGTTATTCAGAAACTGGGAACAGAGCAGGGCACTGGGGGGAACCAGGGTGTGCCCCCACACAGAGAGAAGGTCCCCGTGATGGCAGTGGGAGATATTTTAGGAAAACCAACGTGCAAATGCTGTATTTCTTTCACTCGTGGAGTGAGTTCAACCATGTGCAACGTGGATAGGTTTGGATCAGCAATATTTTCATTGTGTGTAGGAGCAATGGGGGCAATACCCACCCCACCTCAGTGCCACCATCACCTGCACAAAGCACAGCCCCGGGAGCCACGCAGCCCAGAGAGCAGTGCCCACTGCCATTGCAGAGACACAGCCTGCAGCTGAGCGCAGGCAGCAAACAAAAAGAAATCCTTTGCACGGTTCGCTGCCTCGCTCTGCTCCTCCTGCTGCTCTGCTCTCCCAGCCCCCACGTTGGTTAGATGCAAAGAGACCTGTTGCTGTGTGGCTGTGGTTGTAGCATGCTCGGGACAGAGCCTGCAGCCAGCGATCTCCCTCTGTCCCCTTCTGTCCCCACGGTGCTGCAGCATGCACATCTTTAAGGGCTCAGTTAAGAAAATAAGAGGACCTACAAAGCCTAGTGTGACTCAAAGTGTTCTCAAGGCACGTCAGCTGCCACGTGGCTCTATTGAAATAGGAAAGGCTGGTGTTATTTTTTTTTTCCAGCCTGCGTTTGCAAAGCAGAAAAACACACTGCTGTGTTAATTCATGGAAATGTCACGGAAAGGGGCAGTGAGAAATGTGAAGGGAAAAGGAAGAACGACCGAGTCAACCCCAACACCAGGGCTGAGAGCAGCACTGAGATGCTGCACAGGAGGTGTGTGTGCACGGACCTGTGCCTGGTTTAACCAGAACCAGAGGGAAGTGCTCCTTGCACTGCAGCTCCTGTGCACTGCACTGCACATCTGGACGCAGGTGATGCTGTGTCCTGCCTTGCCCTGGTCATGGGAAGGAGTGGCACATGTTGCAGCAGAGGAACGTGTTGCGTGCGGGGATTGCCCACCATCCTTCTGAGATGGGACTCACTGCTTTTTATTGCAGGAGCTATTAAAACTCCATCAGGGCAGCAGGGTTTGTGTGTGCAGCCGGTAGTTAACCTGGTTATTTAGAGTCCAGCCGTAGGTGTTTCTCTGTATTCTTCTGCTCCTTTGAAGACTTGGCCTCTCCTGGCTAATGAAGTGTCCTTACTGCAGCACCATCTCTCCTGGTTCCTCCTGATGTGCCGGGCTCTATGACAGAGGTGGTGCTGCTTTATGCATGCCCAACGAACTCCTATAGTGACTGGCAAGCCGTTGGGATGTGGATTGGAGTAAAACCCTCTCCTCCCCATCCATCTTACAATTTTGCTAATGTGAAGGAAGTAATGAACGCAATCACTGCTCAGCCTGCCCTCTCCATCAGGAGTATCTATTGCGGGGACTTTATTAGGCTGCCCGGCAGCACTGAGGTTAGGGAGTGTGGTCAAGAGGTGATGCCATCCTTTCTTTATAAATGCCCCCAGAAGTGTGTCCTGGGAAGCACAGGTCTGATTTGCAATTGCTCAAAGGACACGGGAGAGAGGGAAACGAACAAATCAGCTATGAAAATTATACCCTTGCCTTTCCACTTAGGAAAACATTATCAGTTCGCCCTGGCAGAGGTCTGGCTAATGATAAATGGGTGCTAATGTGAAGGAGTGAGCAGAGCTGCCAGTCATCGTTACGTATTTCCTATCGCTCCTCCAGCACGGGGCTGGAGATGGGGTCGGTTTAGACCCAAACCTGAGCCTCCCTATGGTGGGATCTGCCAAACCCAGCCCTCATCAGTGCCGCAGAGCAGCTTCCTTTCTCCTTTCTCCCCCACTAAACATGCAAAACCCATTCTTTAGCAATTAGTCTCAAACATATTCGCTCCCTTTCTATCTATTATTGCTTACCTTGGTAATCCCATTCCATTGTATGGTGCTTCTTCTCTCAGGCATTAATACATCTCTCTAAGGTAATCTTTAAATACCCAGGCTGGCTTTGTGCAGGGGAGGATATTGTCGGCCTTTTCTAAATTGTTTGTTTTGAGGGAGTTTCAAGAAAGGGTTACATGTGTTTATTGTGGAAACACAGCAGCATTTTAATGCTTTAACGCTGTGTTAAATAGTATCTTGTGCATTTATTTCTGAGCAAATTCATACAGTTGAACCCCCTGGGTTACCTGACACGATGTGGACCGGTGACAGAAAGTCAAATGAAGGCCATCTTGATAGGAATGTAATTGTAAAGAAGAAAAAAATGATTAAAAAATTGGTTCCAGTGCTCTGCAATCCAAGATTTCATTTGTTTCCTCATTCATGCACTAAACAAGTCCCTAATTAATCTTGAACCTAGGAGAAAGGAGACTAGATTGGCATCTTCTGCATATGAACGTACTTCTCATTTTGGAAAGTTTGAAGAGGCTCTTAAGCATTCTCTTTTAATGGTATTTTCGCAAGGATTTAAAGTGGCTTCATTAGCCTGCCAAAGCCACTAATTGCATTACCATATTTTTAAACTTCGGTGGTTCATTTCCCCCCACCCCACTCCTCCCCCACCCTCAAAAAAAAAAAAAAAAGAAAAGAAAAAGAAAAAGAAAGAAAGGAAAAAAATAAAGAAAAAAAGGAGATTAATTTGCTGGCTTGGAGTGCCTGCAGTGCTCAGAGGCTCCAGCGCAGGGTCTGTGCAGTGCTGGGTGTCTTCTGGGTTAGAAAAGCACAACCAGCAGTGCTCATCAGGACATGCAGTGCTGGCTGCATGTTGATGCTCTCCTGCATTTGGCATCCTCACTGAGGGAGGTGGTGGGGTCACCATCCCTGGAGGTGTAGATGTGGCACTGAGGGACGTACTCAGTGGGCATGGTGATGGGCTTGGAGATCTGAGGGCTCTTTTCCAGCCTTGGTGATTCTGTTATCTTCAGCAACAGCAGTGCAGGTCCACCAGCAAGAACACTGCTGAAGGACATTGTGTTATGGGGGAAAAGTGGTGCTACTGGTTAATGGTGCTGTGTGTGCCCCTGTGCTGCTGGGGTCCTGGATGGGATGTACCAGCTGTGCTCACAGCAGTGCTGCTGCTTTCATGATGATAGGTGCTGAACTTGAGCGAGGGCATTGTCTTGCTTGCGTGTGGCCCCAGGTGGCTTATCAAAGGTAATATGAATACTACAACCAAGATAAGATAAGGCTGTTAGCCCCAAACAATACTATCAGTTAAGTTTAGCTGCCAACCTGCTCCGGTGCTGACAGCGAGGGATAAAAGAAAAACTCAAACTCAGCCTCGGAGAGTTCTGAAAGCCACACTGAAAGCCATGCACAGCTCGGAGGAGAAATATTATCCTGGTGGGGAAGGGGGTGGAGGAGAGCCAAGGGCACCAGGAAGAAAATACCGCTCACGGTTGAGGGAGTTCTTTTTTCTTTCTTTCTTTCTTTGTTTTTTTGTTTTTTTTTTTTTGCTTTGCAAATGTGTTCTTGCTCATTTCATTGTGAGCACTGAGATATATTATCAGCTCTCACGGACGGGAAGAGTCGTCAGGGTTTCATTAGTTATGTTTATGCCAATAGAAATAAATCTCGGCCGCCATCAGGACGGGTTTGCTCGCGCTCGCGGCCCTGCCTGGGGAATTTGCCCAGCCACGTCCCCGTGGTGCTGCTGGAGCAGATACAGTTTGAGATATACTTTGGCCTTATTGATTTGAAGGCTTCTTCATTACTTCTCCAGCGCTGCGGATCAATAGCCGAGCCGAGAGCAGCATAATAGATTTAAAAAAAAATCAATTAAACAGAATATTTTTTAACAGAGCCGGCTGCAAAACGGTGCTGTGTTTTGCTGTGTGAGGCTGCAGCTCTGCTGCACTCACTGCCAAACTTGGGGACACAGCCTTTGTTTGGGCTCCGTGTGCCTCACCTCCACCGAGGAAGGGAAGATGGGAGGTTACAGGCAAGAGCCACACTGCTTCCTCCTGCAAAACCCAGATCCATCACCTCGGCCTCACTGGGAAGGGAAATAGTGTTTGTGGTCTTAGCTCAATCCCCGGTGGACCGTCATTCAGTTAAAATATACCCAAATCTGTCATGCTTTTTCCATGCTCCGTATCTCTGAACACAAGGAGATGAGCTCCTGTTAAATGAGCTTTCATGCTTGAAGGGTTTCCTGGTGTGTGCAGAGCCTGCTGTGCCCCCCCGGGGATGGGGACAGGGCTCCCCATTGATTTTACCAGGACAAAGCCCCCAGCGAGGAACACAACTACTCTGCAACAGCTTTTCCACAGCAGAAGGGTGGATGGAAGGAGCCTGACGACCTGACTGGTGACACTGACTCCTCCCTTTGGTCACTGGTACCCCCGATGGAGCCACCCCGGATCATTTGCAGGAAGCCAACCCCACATTTTCCCTTTCTCCTTCTGCCTTCTTCCCAGCTCCAGCAGCACGTGCCGGGAGGCGGCTCTGTTTGCTTTGGTGATGGCAGCGATATTTGGGAGAGACAGATGGAAGGCACTTCTTCTTTTCTGCAGACACTTCATGCTCCAAGCTGCTCATATTGTACAAGAGAGGCCAGATGCCTTGTTAATTCATAGACATGTTTACAGCACGGAGCTTCTAATAGGTGAATATGAATACTAAACAGTGATTAGTGCTTGTCTGACAGACGTCTCCCTCCTGGCTGAAATTGGCTGTAAGTTTGACCTTTGGTGAGGGAGGAAGGTATTCTGGTATATAATAAGACTCAATGCAGTGCAATCTGTACATGGCAGAAGGGGCTGGCGGTGCTTAGGGGGCAGCCACAGAGCAGCAAGGAGGTGCTGGTCCCAACCATGGGGCACCCAGCTAGGGAGAGGCATCTGGGACTGCACCTCGTGGGCCTTTCATTGCCACTGCGATACGAGGCCTGAGAGCAGGAGGTGACCCAGCTCCACGGGAGGAGAGCAATGACTGGGGCAGCAGTGGGAGAATGGACTGTGGAAGTGACATTGAGCAAAGAGGTGTAGCTCTGCGTCGTGGTGGGGATGGGATGATGGCTGGTCTAGGTGATCTTAGAGGTCTTTTCCAATCTTAATGAATTCTATGAAAGCAGAAGGAGGTCTCAAAAGTAGGTTTGCAGGTAAACTGCAATGGAGGGGACTTCTCTGTGTGGCAGCACCAGTGCAAAGCACTCGGATCCTGCCTTAAGCCTGCAAAGCAGCACTGCCAGCTCCATGCAGGGGTCATGCAAAGGAAATAGAGGAACTGCTGCATCACACACCATTACAAGCCTCACTTTAGGTGCCAGATGAGTGTGCTGCTTTGCTGGCTGTAAATGCAACTACGTGCATACATAAAAGTGTTGCAGGCCCTTCAGAGGTGCCCAAATGGCTCCTGGGTTCTGCACCCTTGACACTTGGTTGTGGTGTGTGATTCCAGCTGTCCTGCACTCGTGGTTGGGGTTCAGATTCTGTATGACTGCTTTTCCTTTCCCATCCAAAAGCAAAACCCCCAAATGCTGCGTGCAGGGCTCCATCCCCTGCATGGCACTAGGGTGGGAGCGGGGTGGGATGAGAGCGTGGAAAAGCGAAACAAAACCCACAGCAGCTGAATAGCAGCAAGCTCCCCAGCCCTGAGTTATGAATTTTGTCAATGAAATTAACCAACAATGTTGGGGAAAGAATAAAAAGAAAGCAGCCAGGGCTCAAAGGGACGGCAGAGTGGCCAGGCACTGAATGGGGGCTTTGTTTGCCCAAAGCCCTCAATGGGAGCCTGCAGCCCCACAAACACAGAATGCGCCTTGCTCCGGGCTGGGAAGCAAAGGAACGGCGTTAATTTGGTGGGGAAGTTAATTTGGTGGATACGGGGAGGAAACCAGCTGCACACCACAACAAATGCATGAGCAGAGCTGCAGGAAGGGGAGGACAGTGCATCCTCAGGGCTGGTTTTGCTTTGGTCAGTGCCCAGCTGCGGCCCCACTTGGGGTGCACGGACCTGCCCAGAGCACATCCTGCTGCTGGCCCATGGGCGTTCAGCCCATCGCTTCCCCTTGTCCTGTAGCCTGGCTCAGATACAGCAGAGCCACCAGCACAGTTTTTTGAGATCAGAAGTCATTAGGGAGGAAATCTTAATAAATTGCTACAATGGTTTGGAATCTGGGTTAAGCCCAGAAACAACAGCACAGAGGGAACCACAGAGGGGCTCGAACAAAACCTGACATCTCCGTGCCTCACACCGAGCCATGTTGTGACCGACGCAATCCTCCCTTCTGCTCGCATCACCTTTCCGGATTTATCATTTTAATGTTCTCTGGGCCACCGAGCCCCACAGCTGTAAATTAATTTTTAAAGTAATACAGGTTCTAAAACTTCCATCTGCTTTAATGAGCTTGGGGGAATCCTGTTGTATTAAAAAACATGCATGCAATTATTTTTCCATCTCAGGCTTCGCCACCACGGCGCCGCTCCGTGATGACATATCCTTCCCCTCTGCAAAGCGTTCCCCCATGACAGCGTGGCACCGGGTCCTCGTGGAGGGGACATCTCCATGGATGAGGCGGATCATTAGCGCGTCCCTCGGCGCCTTCCCAGACACCTTTCCATTCATCCAGTTCTGGATGGCAGAGTTGCACAGCGGTAACGAACAGCCTGGAGGTGCCGCTCTTCGGACCACCTGATTTCTGGTGGGAGAACCCCATGCAGAACAGAGGTGGTGGTATTTGTTTTCACCACCCTCCACGCGCCCGTTTTTAAATATTTGCTCAGAGTTGTTCAGGGTTTTTCTTCTTATTATTATTTATTATTATTAGCAATTAGCCTAATAAGCCACCTTTCCATTGCTCCACAGGTAGATTAACCACTTCAGAGAGTACAAAATAAACATTTTGCAATGCGGGCATGTATCTGTTGGAAATGATGAGTAACCTGCTTCCACAGAGACCCAGTCCTCCCAACATCAGGGCTTTGCTCTGATCATTAGCGCCCTTGTTGGCTTTTTTCCTTTTATTTCCCTTAAGACAGCTTCTTACAGCATTCGTTAACCTGAATTTTGAACACAATTAATTCCTGCTTAGGCAGCGCGTTCAGAGTGACGTTCTTTATGAGCATCAAAAAGCAGCCTGGGAATGTGTGACTTTGGCGTGAAACATCAGCGCTCAGAAGGTGCATCCCCACCGAGATCACACACAGGTGAGCAACAAACACAGCTGTCACGTCGGGAAGGAGCACATGAGAAGCTGTCCTGGTGCACGGCCGTGGTGTTTGAGCAGTGGTGGTGATGGGGATGGGGCCATGTGGAGCAGATCGGTGCTGCCTGGCAGTGCCATGCACTGATGGATACTCCTTCTGTCTTCTTTCCCACCACTTTTAGAGTCTGTAGGAACTTTGCATCCCTCTATGGTAAATGTTTCCCAAACCAAGCAGGGGTCAGTGGGAAGACACACGAGATTTTTGGTAAATCAGGAACAGGGAAATCATTTGTGTTGATTCCACGCGCAGCCACTCTTCCAGGAAAGCAGAGGTCCTGAGTGCAGCAGCCTGGATTTCAGGCTGATTTCTGAGCAACAGAGCTACCCAGAGCTACTTCTGAAGGCACTGAGCACCAGCGATGTGCTGCAGCTGCAACCAGCAGAGCCACGCGGCTCCAGCCCTGGGCTGACCACACCCCATGGAGTGGGCATGGGGGTGATGGGTTTGGTGCTCATTGCTTTCCCTATGTACCCGTCTGCATGGCTGTGATGGAGGGTTGCAGATTTCCACCCAGCTCTGTGATCCCTTCAGGCCATCACAGTGAGGCTGCTACACGTATCCTGTCCTAAACCGCGCATGAATGATTTAGTGTGTGTTTCTCATGCAAATGGCATTAATAGGCTGTCACACGCAGGAGAAGATGCCAGAAGATTACTGAAAGCTGCTGCACTTAAAATGTTTTGGGAGGAAATAATGCCTTATTGCTAACGATCTGCAGAGTATCTCTGCCCACAGGGGCAGGAGGGAGCAGCTGGAGGCTGCATTGCTGCATTGTGCACCAAGCACCGTGAGGCTCCAGCACGAAGCTGCAAGGGTTGGTGTAACCTGTCTCAGCACACTCCAGGCTCAGGCAGCTCTGCTTTGCCAAGTTTGGGATCCGGCTGCAGAGAGAACCCAACCCACGCCAGCCCTGTCTAATTAGTGGAACACATTTACATGTGTAAAACTCTCCTGTAGTCCTGGTAATGACTAATGCATAATTATGCACAGACAAATCCCCGCAGTAAACACAAATATTTTTGTTTGGTTGATCTCAGGAGAGCCCAGCAATGTGTTGGGGCTGCACTGTGTTTCCCAGCTGAGACAAGTGGGTGCCTGCAGCCATGCAGCCACGTGGTCAGGTCAACCCTATGACCATGCCAACTTAATGGCCATGCTAATGCCATGGCCATGCCAACTACACTGTCACGCCAGTTCTATGGCCATGCCAGCCCCACGACTATTCCAACTCCATGGCTATACCAATCCCATGGCCATAAAGACCTGTGGCCATACAAAATGAGGAGCCTTCACAGTCCAAATCCCAATCTCAGTCCTAGCCCCAGTCCCAGTCCCACTGGGAGCTACCAAGATCCTGGTCTCTCTCCATACCATCTTAGCCATGGCACCCCCAGTGACAAATTCATCATTTAGGCAATGGCTTTTCTCTTAAAATCCTCTTCAGGGAACAATTCTCCAACGTAGGATATGGTGACTAATGGATAACTTTCTTTAAGGGGACTCCGTGATAACTTTCTTTAAAGCCATATATTATGATCAGCGGGTTTTCAAAGGAATGTGCTGCTCTCTTAATTCTCACCTTCATTATTTTAATACCTCTGTAAAATGGATTTCTAATGGATCCATATTGCCATAAAACTTTAGGGATGGTGGGTGGGTGGTGATAAATTCTTTGCCATCCCAGAGGCACTGTGAGCGGTGTAGGGATGGAGTCCAAGGAGCAGCCAGGTCCTGGCTGAGGGCTGTGCCTGTCAGCAGTGCAACCTTCCCTGGTGTGACCCCATCTCATTGCCTTGAGCACCACATAGAGCTTAGTTAACCAGCACAGCTAGTATCTGTCACACACAATTCTTTCTGTCTCGCTTTCTACTCCAGGGATATATCCTCTCAGGAAGGCATAAGGTACCACAGATGCAATCTTACCCCAAATATGGGGAAATCCATGCAGCACAGTCATCCCAATAGTAGATCATTTTCACCCTGAGATCCCAAGGCATGTCATAAACGGACACTAGAATCATAGAATCTTGTATTGGTATCACCCCTTTCAAATGTCCTATGTCACCAAAGTAAACGCTGTTCCCAGTTTAATCAAAGAAGGGAAGAAGTGGGTGTTGTGGTCAGCTGGGAATGCAGGGAGTTGTGGAGAGATCTGTATTCCTATGATGACCTTCAAATGTCCCTTCCAATTCAAATGGTCACGATCTTACTCTTGTCTCCAATGGGTCATACCAACTCCTGTTTGCCCTGGGCATGAATTCAGGGCCCAAAACAATTGCTCAGCACCAAGCATTGCCATTTTGACATCTTTTGGCACCTCCAGCATGGTGTAAAGAGGAGCATGGGGCTGGATGCATGGGCTGGTTCATTGCTGCCTTCTGAGGTCAGCTATCTGGGTCATTGACAGGGCCCTGCTGTAAAACCCCGCTGCAAAGCAGTGTCTGCCCTAAGGAGAGCAGTGTGCACATCAGGAAAGGAGCTCTGGTGCTCCCCGTGCACACACAAAGCTCTATGGGATGAAAACAGAACTCAGTGGTCTGAAGGAGGCTTCTCTCCTCCAGAGCACTCTATAGAGCCCGGGCCTGGGCTCTGCCCCTCCATTCAGGGCACGCTGTGTGTGTGATGCTAAGCAGAGATGGATAACAGACAGAACGTGTTATCACAGCTGCTGTGTGCCGTGGCAAGAAGGGGAGAGCCGTGTGCTCCTTGCTCACTGCTTGGCCTGGGGACATTCATGTTCTTGTTTATACAATAGCTTCACTCCGAGAGCAGGAATAAAACATACCTTGTTTTTCCCCTTCCCAGATGCTGTTTAGCATCGTGCTACATCTCCCCATGGGAAATGCAGGTTGGAGCCTCTCAGGTTGGGGGGGGGAATTGAATCCAGATGTTGCATCGCTGGGCAGCAATGGGTTATTGTGCTGAAGAGGCAGTGTATGTAGCTACCTTCACATCCAGGTGTGCAGAGAAAATGTAGGTGTGGGTTCCTAGACACATGCTTTTATCTCTTATCCCAAAATATAGACCATCTCCAAATTTAAATAGAAAAATAGAGATATCAAAAGGTTGGGCAAAGTAAACTGCTTAGGCCATGTAAAACTTGCAAACAAACAAACAAAAAAAGAGTATCAGCCTATGGGATTCCTGCACAGACCCTTGTTTTGGAGCAGCAGCTCTTCAGGGCTCAGCCCAGGGTATGGGCACCACAGCACGGGGGCTGCAAATGTGCCCGGACTGCAAAAATGGGCCCAAGCACTGCAGGGAGAGCAAAGCAAGGAACGTCACTGAGCTCTGAGTTTAACGATGAGCAGCTCAGGTAAAAGGAAATAATTGCATTACTAGGGAGAACTTTTACAGATAGCATTTTGGAGCCGTAGTGCGTTGGGAAGGATGGGTGCTGTGCGTGCAGGTGAGGTCATGTCACACTCCTGGCGATTGTGCCAGGGCCACGCGGGTGTATGAGTGCGCCAATCACTCTCAGATTTGCTCTGCTCTGATGCTGCGGGGTCTGCAGCCACTTGGCATCGCCGTGCTGGGAAATATCAGTGTGTGCGAGCAGCAGGAGCCCGCTGTGCAGTGCTGTGCCGTGCTGGCGCTGCCGCTGGCACCATGTGGGCTCCCTCCAGCGGCCGTGGGACAGCCCAGGGGTGCCCGGTGCCCAGGGCCAGCCCTGCAGGGACCGTGCGGAGAGAGGGAGTGCGGGAGGACAGCCCAAAGCAGCGCTGTGCATGGATGTGTGAAGTGCACACGTGCACGCTGCATATCCAGCTGCTCAGTGCCAGCTGTGAGCACGTCGCTCCCTGCAGCCCTGGCAGCACCTCGAGGTGCAGCGGGCCCAAGCATCGCCCTTCCCAGCCCCCCCGCAACAGCCTCTCCTTGCGCTCTGTGCTCCCCTCCCGCTTTTTGCATCGTGGGGGGGTGTAGTGATACAGCGATGCCCGCTTGCAAAGGTGTGCTTTTTAAAAAATAAACGCGCACTAACGTCCATTTGCACGCAGCACCACCGCCCATTTCCACGGCACCGCCGCTTGTTTGCACGGGTGGGGCAACGGGGTGAACGCACCGACTGCGGTTGGCACGGGGAGGGGCACAGCCGCAGTTTGCACGGGGTAATACGAATGCACCACTGCCTCCTTGCACGGTGGGGGGGTGTTGGAGCAATGAAGGCAGTGATACCGATTATTTGCACGGGGACGCTGCGAATGCCCCGATCAAAAGAACGATGCGGGGGAGGGGGGGTGGGGCACGGAGATACGGGCCGTGCACGCACCGATACCCGTACGCACCCCGGGGGGGGAACAGCGCACAGCGCTCACTGCTCCCTCCCCCCCCCGGGCAGGAGCTGAGCGCGCGCAGGGGGCGGGGCGAAGCCACCCGCGCGCCGCTCTTTGGCTGCGGCCGCAGCGCTCATTTGCATGTGGCGGGGGCTCCCCTGTCACGTGGCTGCGCGCGGGGCGGAGGACCGGGTTGGGGGGTGGGGGAGGAGGGGGCGCACTTCCTGTTTGAGAGCGGCGCTGGGCGGGGCGGGGCGCGCGGCGGAGCCTCCCCGCGCTCTCGCGCTGCCCGGCGCGGCTCTTGTCAGTTAGCAACAAAATGGCCGCGGCGGCAGCAGCTGTGCTCCCGAGGACGGCGGCGGCGGCGGCGGTGGTAGCAGCAGCAGCGCGGAGGAGCAGCGGGGGCCCGGCTCAGCAGCACTGAGCGGACACCGAGAGCGAGCGGCGGAGAGCCCCCCCCCCCTCCTCCTCCTCCGGCCCGAGCCCCCCCCCCCCCCCGCTCCGGGGGCACCTCCGCTGCGTTTTCCCCTCTTGAGGGACTCCGCCGGATCCTCCCCTCCCGCCGCTTCCTGCGGGGCGGCCCCGCGGCGCGGATCGTCCCGGGAGAGCACTGCGAGCGGCGCTCCGGCGTCGCGTGGGGGGGGGTTCCTCCGCGGGACCGCGGCCCCCGGACCGCGCTTCGCTTGGTCGGTTTTATCCTCCCGTTTTCATTTGCACTTTGAAGCTCTTCAGATGGTCCTCCGCGAGGACTGAACTCACCGGGACGCGGCACAGCCCCGACCGCCCCGGATCGGACTGAGCCGCTGCGCTCCGCCGGGAACCGCCGCTGCACCGCTCCGTCCGTGGCTGTTCTCCTCCTCCTCCTCCGTGCCGGTTTTGTTGTTTTTTTTTCCTTTTTTTTTAATTTTTTTTGGGGGTGTAGTCAAACGACGACAACAACAAAAAAAACTTAATTTTTTTTAATCGTTATTTTTGGCCGCGTGAGATTTTTTTGTTGTGCGTGTGTGTGTGTGTTACCGCATCGATTCGTGAAATTACGGGTACAATTACAGAGAGGAAAAACAAACAAACAACACGGCGAACAACCTTTAAAACAAGGAAAGGAACGCGTCGGAGCGACCCCTCCATCGTAGACGACATCCCTGCTCGTTTCCTCACGGCGAGACCGCACCGAAAGCTGCCAAAGAGCCCCGCACAGAGCAGAACACAAGGTGGGGGCTCCGCGCTCCTCTGCGCGCAGCGTCCCGCTCTGCTGCGGGCGGAGCGTCGGTGCGGCGCGCTGCGGGGCCGCGGGTTCGAATCCCGGGCGCGGTGATTCTGGGGTTGTGGTCGTCGCGTTGGCTTGTGTCGAAGGCTGATGCCCTAGCGTGCCGCAGGGCCGCTTGTGGGAATTGATTGCTAACCTGCACGTCCTTCGAGTGCGTTTTTCTGTGTACACCGCTAGCCGTACTTTCTGGCGACTTGATACGCTGCTCAGCCCGCAGCGCGCGGCTGCGAGGCCGCTCGTCCCGCAGCAGCACGGCCTGTTTAAATTTAGCCGTAATCCCTATTACGTCATGGCCTTTCTGCTGCAGAGTTCTCCCTCCCGCAGCCGTGCGCCTCGGAGGGGTTACGCCGGGCGCGTAGCGCTGCGCGTACGGACGGATTTACGCAAACCGCGTAGCGCTGCGACGCAGTCCCGGGGATCGCTTCGCTGCGCTCCGGTCCCGGGTGGGATACGGGGCTCCTGTGCGCTGCCCGGAGCCTGCAGAGGTGGATGGGGAACCTGCTGCCTTGCCTTCGCTTTAGGTTTTTTTTCCCACCCCCCGCTCTTCGCGATGAGTCTTTGCAATTAGTAAAACTAAGTTGTGCTTTTCCTGACGCCCGTCGTCTTTTGTTTACCCTTCAAGGAAGCACTCCTGTGCTTTCTGTGCTTGGGCCTTCTAAGACTTTGAAATTTCCTAAACGTAATTGGGCACAGAAGTGAGGTGGAGCGCTCAGAGCCTCCAAGCTCCCTGCCTTGCCCAGCAGCAACAACGAACCGGGGCTGGGCTGGAGGCTTTGCCACGCAGAGGATCTTCCTGTATCCCGAGCGTTAACCTTACAGAAAGCGTAGCGTTATATTAGCCTAGAAGGAAAAGCTCTTATTTTTGCATTTCGCTCCCTTCGTTCAGTAAGGCCGGGACTCTTCATCCCGTTAGGGAGTGACCTACAATTTCCCAGTCCGTTCCCATGCGCGGTGCTCGCCTCTTCAGTGGCGATTTGTTGTAAAACCCAGCAGAAGGGTTTGGTTTCGGTTTGAGCTGCGAGGACTTAACCAAGAGCCGTGTATGTGGGAACGGGGTAATATGTTAACTTACATTCATTTCCTCTAAGCAGCTGGCCTCCCCGAGATAAACAAGCGCTTTTCCAAATGCTGTCATCTGGCCCCTTTCCAAAACAAGCTGAAGGAGGAGGTCAGGGGTGGAGCCATCCTTTGCTTTAGAAAAAAGGAGGCTTTCATTTGGAAAGAATTGCTATAGTATTGGCTACCAGAGCTGCAGGTTGAAAAATAAAATGCCCAAACCTTCACGAAAGAAGCGAAAGAGTCTCTTACTTAACGCACGTGCTGCTGCTGCTTGGAGGTATAGCAAAACTTGAACGTAGGATTCACGTTACTCGTTTTCTATGAATAATCAGTGCTCTATGTAGGACTCTGAACGTGAGAAGGGAGTGATTAAACATTTATCTTCTTTGGTTACAGTAGAGATGTGCAACACAAGGGCTATTGTTTTAATTGTTTAAAATTCAGATGACAAGATAATGGTAATGCCATTAGAAGGTTTCCCTTTGGCCTAGAAGCTGCAGGTAGGAGCCTGTCGATCCTTCAGTATTAAAGATGAACGATAAGGAAACCTCTTAAATGCCCGTGACTGCAGTCTAGCCAATTTAGCATCAGCTGATGCCTTCTAGTGATAATGGCTTGAGGTGTTCGGCTTAATTATGAAGATATCAGCCACAGCAAATAGTGTTTAGAAGAGAAGTATACCTTTTTGAATGGCAAGATGGTCTAGAAGTGACAATAAATTGCATTGTTGAATGATGTCTCGTCACTGGTGAATGCGAGTGGTACCGTGAGAGATGGTTGCTCCTAGCAGAGCAGTCCAAGTGCTTATTAGATCTTGCTTTAGGAATCTGAGCTATTTATGAAAGCTGTCGAAGACACGGCTTAGCTTTACATCCTGATTACTGGGTGTAGGTATACCTTATTTTATCAGCGCTTAATTGTAATTAACTCCACTTGGATTCCGGTTGTGGGACCTCATTTGTGTGCAGTTCCCTGCTTCGGCACTAATGTACGTTAGCATCTCCTGCGCAGGATAAAAACGTGAGTTTGATGATCGGAACAAACCGCCTTCCCCTGCGCAGGACGGTGACAGAGCTGCTCGAGATGATAGCAAAGGTCGTAGCGTTTGCTGAGCGTGCAGCAGCGGCTTAAAATGCGCTGCTGATTCTTTTGTCTTTCTCTAAACTGTGACATCACTTCGTGGAGGGGCACTGGGTTTCACCGAAGACATCAGTGCAGTAGCTCGCTGCGCTTAAATCCGCCTTCAGAGCGGCACGCATCGGAATCGGAGTTGGTTTTGCTCTTAGCTCTGGACGTGAACCAGCACCGTAATTCCTCAGCGTTGCAGTCCCAACTGTAGTTGCAATTCAAGCTCATAAAAATATTAGCAGCTTTGGCGGCAGCGAGGTCTGCGTTTCTGGATGTCTTCCCCGTGGGTTTACAGCCAAGGATGGCTCGAGAGTGAGGACAGTTATCTGTGCTGCAGCAGCGATGGTTTATGGCTGGGTGCCCAGATTGTCTAGCTTTGCACACAGCTTTATGGTTTGCCTTTGAGGGCTGTGGAGGTGGAAGTCATTTGTAATAAACAGCTCTCTGCAGTTTGCTTTCTCGGCGTTCTGAAATGCACATTCGTTTAAAGAATTGAGAGCTAGATCCGTATTTGTTTAGATTTCAGTCGGGAAATTCTGTCTCAGAAGCTCACTTATGAGAAATGGTGAGGGTTGCTTATTGCCTTGTATTAAAAACAGCTGATATTTATCCCCTGGCTGTGTGTGCGTGTGTTTGCCTTTGCTTTTTTAGCAGTAAGCACTGCACTGCTGCAGACTTTTCTTTCATTTGGGAGGAAAATTGACTTGTCAAGTCGGTTGGCATCCCTTTATGGTAATCAAGCCCCAGATAAAAATATGTTTATAGCTCTCAAAGTAGTTACTGTGCCACTACCAGCTGTAGGAAGAGAGCTTTCACCCCAAGGGAGGAAAAACCACCGTGGGCTACGTAGTGCTTAGTGCATGCCCACGGGCATCATCTGCAGGCAGATCCATCCTGAATGTCCCTCAGTTTCTAAGTGGGGTCAATGTGCATTTTCCCATAGTGACTTTCCAAAGGCATCGCAGGGAGTGCCTTAGTTACACTGTGGTCAAGAATCCCCTCTGAGCGGCATGGCTGCTTCTCCTTAGCTGGGCTGGTTTCCGTTCTCCTCTTCCCCCTCCTATGTTCGCTCTGGATGTTTTTGCTGGAAGTTTATGCTTTTTTCTCAGCAGCGTTGCCCTGTTGCAGGACCTCCTTGCAAAAGCAGCAGAGAAGCAGGACTTTTGTCTGGGGGCTATATATAGTGCTGGCCGTGGCCTGGATGCCGCTCTGCGTGGTCAGCGCGTATCGATAATGAGTTCAAACTGCCTGCTCTATTTTAAGCTCAGCCTGATGGTGTGTGTCTGTCTGGGGCTCTGAGTTCCTCACAGTCCCAAAAGGTTTTTATGGCTGGTGCTAATTTCAGAGGCTGACGGCGGTGTTGTTTTTAAACCGTGGCTGGTTATTGGCAAACAGCAGAGCATCAGTGGGGTACTGCAGCTGTAGGATCAGGGAGCAGTCCAGCCGTGCTCGGGTGGGTCAGGTGCTCACTGCAGTGTTGCCTGCTCCCTTCCTGTGCCGTTGGCAGAAAACCAGAGGAGGCTTTTGGCCTTGTGATGTTCCTGGTAGAGCTCAGAGTATGTTTGGAAGAGTAACCTTGGAGGCAGTTCTTCTTACTGAATTATGATGCTGAGTTAGGAGGTGTTGGAAAGCTTTCTAACCCTGCAGGTGTAGCCCTTGGGGGGTGCATGTGAATCAAAAGCAGAGTTGGCAGTGCCAGACTGCTGGAGGATTCCTTCTTAGCTTCCATTGGTGTCATTCTCTCTACCTGCACAAGTATTTCTGATCAATAACAAGCTTGCCTAATGTAGGAGAATTGCTTCCAAAAGGCATAGTTTGATTTGTGCCCCATTTTTAGCTTTGAAATGGATGTTTTGCTCAACAGCTCCTTTTCTACCCAGGCTGCAAAACAAAAGGGACCACATCTCTGCAACTCTAGTCCTTGTCTCTGTTGTGTGTGGTGCTCTGCCTCTGCCTTGATTTGTGATGCTGCAAAAACTTCCTGTTAGTTCAGAATAACCTGGCCTGAGAGCACTCATCACATCTGTCTGTAATGTACCTCTTCATTTTCTTGCTTATGAAACTGTTTGGTTTCTCTTTATGGTGTTAGCTGATACATAATGAAGAGGTTTTATCTTTTTAGGCCATTTGAAAACTACAACATGTATTGAATTCTACAGAAGAGGAGCCTAGCTGTGAGCTGTGGCCATCTAAATGCTATTTAACTTTTTGTAGTATGTTGATCATTAAGTGGGGGTATCAGTCCAGGTGTAGAACCACATCTGGACTGTGACAGCTGCAGTCAGGAGAAGTCTGTCCTTTCCTTTTGAAAACAACAACCCAAGTCCCATCTCAGTGGGCACTTAGAGCACATTACTCTTCATATTATGGTGCTATATTGAAGCATAGTATTTGAATGAAGGCTGTATTATTGGGTGGATGCTTGTATTGCAGTTTGCTTAATAAAATCCTATTTTTTTCTAAGTAGCATTTGTGAAGATAAAATGTTCTTCACAAAGAGCTGTTAAGGGGACAGCAAAACCCCATGCCTTTGAAAGCAAGTGAAATGGGTGATAGCTGTGGGTCTCTGCTTCCCAGGTGATGATCTGATGCCAGGCCAGCTGCCTTGAAATCATCCCTCTCTGGCAGTGTCCAGACGAGCAGGATCTCACCTTTCTGGAGTTCTGTCTGCATCTACTGATCGATAATACACAGACATTTGAATATGGGAGGGCTGCTGTGGTGTTCTCCTGGAAGATGACTTTTGGCATTTCCCTGCTGCTCTCCGGACTGTTCCTGGTTCCCTCATGGAGAGGCCGTTCGTGCGCTGGGTTGAAACACAGTGATAATCCATTCTGACGATGGAGCTGATATCTCGATATGTAATTAAAACGCCGAGTTCAGCTGTTAATTGAGTAATTGGTGGATTTACTGTTGGCAGGAATTGGTGTCTGGGTGCTTTTATTATGGAAAGTGGCAAAACAAGAGAACTTCTAAATGTAATGGCAATGAGGATTACTTGTTCAGCAACACACTGCAACTGAAGATGCAGTAGAACAGCAACTAAATTGATTCAGAATGTGCTGAAGTTGAGGAAAATAGTCACGGAGGGCAATGCTTTGTGTTAATACATCCCTAGTGCTTAACTGCAGAAACCAAAACGAGTAATTTTTTTCCATCTGTGTTTAAACTTCCATATATTTGCAGTGTGCAGTTTTTGAGCAAGGTTTATTGGTCTGTAGTATGTTTTGTCTTCCTTCGCTCAGATCAGATTTGGTGTTAACCTCCTGCCGAGCATTCCTGGACCCCTGACATTTTATTGTGACTCTTGATTAGCTCACCAGGGTTCCTGCTAAGAATTCTTCTTTCATTCACTTGATAAATTGAATTCCCTATTCACAGTGCCTTTAAATAGAATGGTATTTGGAAAACTCGAAGACAACAACTTGAATGTTCAATGAGCTCTCCCAACAAGTTGGAAAATGTAGGAGGAGGAAATTAAGGGCTAGTGTAGTCTGAAATCTTTTAAAGAAATAAAGATGTTATGAGAACATATAGCTCTGTCTTCATATCCCCTTCAAACTTGCTTCCCTCCTGGCTTCTACAGGGAGTGCTGTTGACGTCTGTTTTCCCTTTTTAATCTCATCTTGTGTTGATCCCTGAGCTGTGGAGTACCATTTGGAGCTCTGCTGCGTGAAGGATGGCATTGTGATTTATGTCTGCTGAGGTCCTGAGTGGGCCCTGTCCTCGTGGTGCCCCATCAGGTCTGTCCCATCCCTGGCTGGTGTCCTGGTGCCACATGCCAGCTCCTTGGCTGGGGAAGGCAGAGGTGTTGGATGCCATCTCTCAGGACTGCCTCCTGTAGGCTCCTACCTCTTGTCTGTGCAATGGTTTTAATGTCACAGGAGTGGAAAGGGCCTTTGAGGGGCACATATGGCAACAGCTGAGTCAGGTGGCATGAGTACATAGCTGAGTGCTGGTGTGTGACTGTTGGAGAGGGGGAAAGGAGAGCTGAAGGCACTAAAGCCCTGTGGGCAAAATCATGCATCGTGTTAGCTTTGTGAATGTACCTGTCATTTCTTTTAACTGTGTTTGTGTGAAGGAGTCCTGTGTAGAAGCTGTGTTGTTTCTGACTGTTTAATGTCCTCTTGATGCTGTCCTCGAGGCCTGGTGGTGATGCAGTGATGCTCTGCCTGCCTCCTCCAGCCCCGCTCAGGGAGAGATCAGGCACAGAGAGCCTGGGGCAGAACATCCTGCAGTGCTGCTGCTCCTGTTCCTGTTCCCTGACCTCCTCCTCCACTGTGCCCGTGCTTGCTGTGTAGGAAGCAGTGCTGATCTGGCATGTTCATGTCCTGCCAAACATCTGAGCAGCAGCTTGTCCACAGGTTGCCTCTGCTCCTCGGTCAGCTGATGGGTGAGCAGTTGGCCACTCAAAAAGTGGGGATTTTGTCTCTTGTCGCAGAGTTCTTCGCAAGTGTTTGCAGAAGGCAGAACCTGGAAGAGATACTGGTGTGGTGCTGGATTGCAAAGCTGTTCTCCTTTGTGTACGGTGTCCCAAGAAAACTGGGGGAGGAGATCTGCTTTGCGCTGCCCCATCTGCTGCTTCACCTGCTGGTTAACAGCAGGCCTGGCAGGGAGGCAGCACTGCATGGCTAACTGTAGTCAACCTCACTGCTCACTCTGGGGCTTAATTTTTCAAGAAAGGAGTTGCTCTTGTTTGCTGGGTGAGGGGAAATGTTCCTAACATATTTTCAACTGCTGATGGCCTGCTTTGGGTGGTGAGCGCAGTGTGAGCCTTTTCAGTTCTGGTTGGATGTGTGGCTGTCATGTCTTCTGTACCCGTGGTTTTGCTGTACAATTCTGCCAGTACTGCTCTGCATTAGTAATAAAGCTCTAACACGTCAATTGGAACATTCTCATTACAACTCTGGCAGTGATCCTTAAAGTGAACCAAAGGAAGCCTGCAGATGAAAAGCAAAACCCCAAAACCCACAGCCGTGCTCTGAGGGAATGAACAGTGCTCGTGCATGGTCAGACCTCAGGCATCTGACCTGCTCATCTTGGTCAGTCTGCATTCTTGGTCAGGAAAGCCTTGGAGATTTCCCCTGTGCTGGTTAATAGAGGTCGAGACAGGGCCAGGTTGCTCCATAGTTGTTTTTTTTTTTTTTGCTTTTAATCTTTAATTGAATGATAATTTCTGTTGAGTCCATGTTATTTTTATTCTAATTTAATTTTAGTGATTGCTTATGTTATGTGTACATGAAGTAGGGTCACAAAAAGTTATTGTTGAGTGAACTGGAAACTGAAGGGAGAGCCTGGGTCCTGCAGGAAATAGCACTTGGCACTGTCCTCGAGGTGCTGTCAGGATGGAGATGCTCTTTAACCAGTGATCCCAAATGGCACTGCTGGAGCCACCGGCTGCTGGAGGTGCAGCCTTTTGTTGAGATGTCCTAGGCAAGCATTCTTTCTTTGTTGTTTTTTTTCCACCCTATGATGGAATTTCTGCTTTATTAAAGGCTTCAGTCTCTTGGGCTGCCGATAATCTCCCATAGTTTCAGTAAGATATTTTAATTGAATATGGTGCTTTTTGCATCCTGTTCTCAACTAAACCTGTAACGTTTGCTGGCTTTAAATGGCGGCTCCGTTCTGCTTCTGCTCAGATTTCAGCAGTGAATTCAGTTGTCTGTGCGTGCCTTGCCACCTTAGTAAAGGGGGCTGTGATTTCAAGAAAGCCTGTAGTGGGGTGTGTAGGGATCGTGTGTAATCCCTCACATTTACCAGCAGCTGTGGAGGAGGGCCCAGAGCATCAGAGACCTGGAGATACCTCCCAGTGCTCTGCACACACATCAACAGACAAGCAAAACCAAATGCACACCAAGTGGCCTCAGACCTAAAACTGTTTTGTGCAGTCCAAGGAAAAGAGCAAGGGCTGTCTTAGAGGTTTCTTTATGTGTGTGATGGGGTTTCTGTGGCTTCAGAAGTCTGGATCTTGTTCCTGGTACGTGATCACCTTGAATGCTTCAGGATCAGCTGGCCTGATAGTGGGGAAAACTGGGGTACCGGACCCACAGTTAGCAGAGAATATTTCAATGCTTTTTGTGAAGGGAGAAATCCTGTCAAGTCAAATTATGTACTAAGTAGTGACAAATGCAGGACAGGGACGTAATTTGACAGTCAGAAGCCCCAAAGCATGGGATTAATAGATCATAAATTGAGGTCAAACAAATGCTCCTCAAGCTTCGTTTATGGTTCCCTGTAGGGACACATTTTGCACCTAGACTTTCAAATTGCAGGGTTTAGTTTCATGCTGCATGATCCTATCTATGCATAAAACACATTGATCAACTTGCCTTGTCCTCAGTGATGCAGCTGAGGGTATTTTCCCAGTTAATCCCTTCTGCACTGATGCTGAACGTTGTACCTGTGCTCTTGCTGAACGGCACTCTGCTGTTATTCATACCACATCTCAGGTGCATCCCGTTCTCCTGAACGTTGTCTGGCTGTGTTTTGCAGCCTCATCACTTGACGTGTTCTGGAAGCTCCGTGCACACGTTTTTCCAGCAGTGAAGCCATTAATGGAAGTACTGAATGCTGCTGGATGTGTGGCGAGCTGCAGTAAAATCCATAGGAGCTCTGCCTCCTTGGAAGGGGAAGTGCTGACTATGCTTGCTTTGCAGGCATCGCTTTAGTGTCAGTGAGCTTGTGTTTTCCCTTCCCTGTTCTTAGAAAACGACTAAAGCAATCGTGTTTTTATTAACAAAGCTTTCCATTTTGCTCGAGAAGTCAATACATTACTTCTGTTGCATCTCCTTTCTTCTTCATTAAAAATGCCTGTAGCTATGCCATAGGGAAAATAACAGGCTGATTTGATGTAGCTTCTCTTCACAAATCCTTGTTAGCTGTTCCTGATGTTTTTATCCCTTCCCCTTTTAAGTTGTAGGTGCAATCTTTGCCACTTTGCAAGTTGTCTGGGGTGCTACCCATCTCCTGCAGATTCTTTCAGGTAATCAGAAGTGACTTGGATGCAGCTGTCTTGGGGTAAGTTACATCAGGCCCAGGCAGTGGAAAACCATCCGGTTTTTCTTACAGATGTTTAAAGCTGTTCTTTTGTTGGCCCCTGTGTGGTTCCACCTTCACTGTTTGTTCTGCCAGTCCGTGGAAGTTCTCTTCAGAAGTTGGGTTGTCTCCCCAGCATTAGGAAGAGGGCACTGTCAGACTGTCCCATGGGATCCTTGACTGGGGCTGTGTTCACTGACCCTTTATGGCAGCAGGGGCCTCATGGCACATGCCCAGATGCTGCCAGCCCCTGCACAGCCTGCTCCTCATCTGCCCGTGGGCACACTGTGCTGTGGAGCATCAGAACAGATTATTCCTCTTGCTTACTCCCAAAGCACTTAGCTTTGTTGTCACTTCTAATGTGCACGGTGCTAACTTTTAATTTTTGTGCCTATGTCTGTTCTGCTTTTGTATTTATTATTAGACCTAGTTTTATGAACTTCTTTCTTATTTGAGGTGATTGAGGAGCTGGTAGTTAGGGACTGATCTGACTCTTCCCAACTGATGACTGAGCCTTGGTGCCAGGGCAAGGCCTTTTGCTGGTTAAGCTCTCGCCAGCTCTTCATCTCCTACCAGGCTTGGCTGCAGACAGGTCAGGAAGGGCTGGGCAGAGGGAGGAAACATCTCGAGCAATGGGCAGATGAGGAGCCCTGGTTTATCCCTCTAAAAGCAGGGGCTGCTGGTGGCCTGGGGTCTGTGGCTTCACAGCATTCCTCCTCTGGGTTGGGGTGCCCTCTTTAGGATTTGCTTCATTTCCAAGAAGCAGCCCCTGCCTCTTTTCCCCTGCAACAACAGTTCTCAGTTGTCCTAAACTGACTACGGTTTGCCTTTCTATTTTATGTATTTCCCTGTTTTGTTGCTGCTGTTTGGAACCAGATCTTAAAGAACTTCCTAAGTGGTTTTTTGTGTTGTGTCAGTGCTGTCCAAACCGTTCAGGTTGGAGCTGTGTTGTGTGGAGAGACAGACAGGGACATGTCTGTCCTGTCACTGGCCATTGCAGAGCTTCTGGATGAGGCACAGGATGGGTATAAGCTTACGTGTAATGACATGGATCAGCTCTTGAAGTTTGCATAAGAATGCTATATTCCCAAAAGGCTTATTGCAAAATCCCGTTAGGATGTCACGTTGGTGCTAATGCAGAATGCCAGCTGCGCTTCCAGACATGAAAGTCTTCCAGTATCTGGTGCCAACTGGAAAACTGTTTTCACTGGCCTTAAAAAAGAAAATCAACCTAGATTGGTTTCCCTTTTTTTCTTAAGGGAAAAACAAGGCTTTCTCTGACAGGAGGTTACAGTAGTTCTGTAGGTTGTACTGGCAGTGACCTGGCATTTCCTATTGCAGGAGAGCCTCCCGAGCTTGAATGCTTTGCTGAGAACCTCAATTTAGGCTCAGATTTAATAAGCTAATCTCTTTTTTTTTTTTTTTTTTTTTTTTTTTTAAGAGCAACACCGGATGCTGAAGTTTTGCTCCTAAAGAATCTTCTGTGGCTTTGATACTTTGGGTCTATTTATATAAAAAAGGCAAGCTCATACAAATATATCCTAAGACACTTCTGGTTTAAATCATGAGCTCTTGTGTTTTTTTCTTTTCTCTTCAGCCTACTTCCTCTCATAAGGATTGAGTCGTCGCTTGGGAAGTAAAACTACAACACATGCTTTTGACAATGTAATCAAACTTTATATAGCAATGTTTTTATTATTTTCCCGTTGTTTTGCTCCTAGATGACTAATTCCTGCCCTGACGTGACGGCGCGTGTTGCCATCTGAGAGGCCACTTGGAGCTTTATTTCTATTTTAAGCATATTTAAAGCATATGTATTCAGAAGTGTCATTATGTAAATCAGTTCTGAAAATTGAACTCCATTAAAAATTATAGTATCGTTTTCCAAGTTAATTTGAGGCTATTTTAAACTCAGAAATGAAATAAAAGAAAAACCAACCAGGTTTCCACTAGGAGTGGCACTTCTACCTCTTATGTTGTAATTGATGTGATAATGTATTATATTACTGTATTGCATTTTTAATGGAGCATGTTTGCTGTTCTTTGACTTAGAAAATCCTCTGATATGGTGTGTTAGAGGTAAAGGGAGGGGGGCACATGGTGGGGGCAGCAAGGTGGGAGCAGAGAGGAGTGCCACTGAGTCCAGCTTGAGTAACGAGACTTTGGTGATGGTTCAGGGAACTTAATAGGGGAAAAAAAGGATCTAATGGTGACATTGGGAAGCGTGTAGTTTCATAGTTTAAAGGAAACTATTGAAATTAAAGATTTTTGAAGTTTTTTTTCTGCTCTCCAGAGCACTGCAGTGATTATTAAAAGGGTTTTAACTGTCATTGTGGTTTTCTGGAATTGCTGTCAGACCCCTGTTCTGCTGAAGTACTAGCAGCAGGAGACAAAACTAGTTCCCACTTCCCATTGGCTTGCTTCATTCACCTGCTTCAGCACAAGGGAAGGGCTGGAGCTTCTCTCGGTGGCAGCTTGGGTCTGATCACTTGGAGGTGTGTGCTTTGTGGAGTCTGGCAGGACTTCGTTAGGGAGTGCTGGAAGTGATGGGAGTGGATGCAGCTGCTTTGTAGTCACTGAAATCCAGGGGACTTCTGTTCTACTGAGCCAACAGGAAGAAAGTCACAGCTATTATGGTTTCAACTCTGTTTCTTTTGGCAGTGTAAGTCATCACTTTTTGCCTGGAGTCCTAGAACAGACTTGTTCAAAACTGCCATTTCAAGTACCCATCTCAAATGCAGCACTAAACGTGCCATGCAAATTCTTACCTGCAGCTCTTAGAGGTGTTCCTTAAGCACAGGTTTGCAGTGTGATGTTTGGATCATGGCCTTCGGGAGCTGGTGTGAATTTGGGCAGCTGTGTGGGCCGTGGGTTTCTGGTGATGCAGGACATGGCTGAGGTGCTGAAGGTCCTGCCTCCAGCTGTGCTTCCCTGTGCCATGCCTGTCCTGCGAGTGCTTGGAGTGCCATAATGTGCAAGAAAGGGCAGTGACACTTGTGTTCAGAGCTGTGAATTGCTACTGGGATGCTTGCTGTATGGGTGATGCAAGGAGGGGGAAGCTGCTTTCAGTTGCTAGGTGTGCCGTGCAGGATCTGTGCAAGCATTAAATATCTGCAGTGGCCACAGCCAGTATTGTCAGGCATCTGAAAAAGCTGAAAATCAAATCATGCCTTGGAAGGTTTAATCCAATAACAGCAGTAATAGTTTCAGCCAATCAGAAGCAGATTCTTTTCAGGAGATCTGTAAGCTGATAAATGATCAGGCTCTGAAGAGCCGACAAGGAAGATAAAACAGTTACTGCAAAATAATTTGTTTATTTCTTGTTGGTATTTGCTTGGAGGGGTGTTGAGGGGGGATTCCTTGTTAGGGCCGTTTAGCACAGTGATGGACAAAGCAAGCATGGGGGGAGGTTCAGGGGAATCTCCTCGATTTGGGGTAACTTTCCTGCTTGGCTGCAGTCGGCATCTTTCAGCAAGGTGCCTGTGGAAAAGTAGTCTTTTATAGTCATGCACATCCTTCAGCTAGAACGTATAGGATAAACAGAAAGTAAGGTAATTTGAGTTAATCCAGGCTTTACTCCTCTTAATTTCCTTGCACAACAGAATTGATGCCTCTGAGGAAAACAAGTATTTGATTAAAAAAAAAAAAAGTAAAATACTAAGGAAGTAATGTACCCATGCATAATCCTTATGGTACATCGTGAATCACAGCATTAGGAAGTCAGCATTAATTAGTTGCTTTGGTTCTTTTGGTTGCTTTTTTCAGTTTAAGTCTTCTTTCCATAGAACATTACTAGCATTAAACAGTAATGGAGGAGAGAAGTTTGAAATCTGTTATTGCAAAGTTTCCATTCCCTGCTGTTCTATTTGTCGCTCGTTTTGAACAGCCCTTTTTGGACAGGAGAACTAGAAAGCTAACAACATTAGTGTGGATTATTTGCCTTCCCAGCTAAAGTTGATCTTACTGAAAAGCTCTCCCCAACCTTTCTTCTCTCAGGGAGAAAGAACAAGAAACACAAGAAGAGGAACATTTGATGGAAGAAAAGAAAAAGAAAAAGCAGGAAGAGAAGAAAAAGAAGGAAGGTGCTCAGAAAAAGGTTTGCTTCTGTTTTTACTGATGTATTCACATTTATTTGTATCATATGGATACCAGCTCTGTAACCTTTACTTGGAATAATTCTGACACAAGTGAGCAGCTCTGTCAGGGCTGGAGTCAGGAAAGCTCAGCAAAAGCAGTAGTGACAGTTGGTTAGCAAGCCTCGAGCTGTTGGCCATCCATAGATGGTGGTGACTGCTCCCACTGCTGCATTGTGTGCATGCTGCTTGTCAGCATCAGTGCACAGTTTACTGCCTTACCCTGAATTGATGCTGGTGTGGCTGTGGATTCCAAAGCCACTTTACATTTTCTGTGGTTTGCATTCTCTTGCCTTTTAATTATTATTTTTGTAAGTATGTGAAGTTAGTTTTAATCTTATGTGGGCTTGAGGATGTGGTTAGGAATTGCTCTCTTGCTTGGTAGTTATAACAACTACACCTCAAATAAAAAGAAAAGTGGGTAGATTTGAAACAGACAAAAATTAGGGGGCTTCACAAGAGATACTTCAGGACAAATTAATGGAACTGAATTCTTTATGAGTGTCACACAGACCTGTTTGGCTTAAGACCTCTCTGAACCTCAGGTGGGGGAAGGCTGAGTGGGGGCTGGGGTCACAGCTTGGTGTGCTTCTTACTGGCATCAGCTTTGGGCTGTTGTCAGACAAAAGCAGTCTTTCTTACGTTCCTTATACATGGAGTTAAATTAAAAATTTCCTATCATTAATTAGATCTAATGCTCACTTTATATAGCATTGTCTACAAAAGGTCAGGGCTGCAGCTCTGCAATAATTAGGTATCCCTTTGAATATTGACAAGTAGTTAATTATTTTTTTTGTTCTGTTCTTTCAGGCTGCTGAACAAAAAACCAAAGGTAAATTCATGCTTATTCTTTTGGTGAACCATGTGATATTTTAAAAGTTTGCTTAAAGAATTGTGTGTACTTGTTATTCTTTGTTCTTTTTTTAATGAGGAGAGAATGTCTTGTTAGCTGTATTCTTAGAGCTTTGCAGGAGCTGGCTGTTGGTGCTGGATTGTCACAGTAAGCTTCTACTTCGCTGAGGGTCACACGGCTCCTTTTTGATAGGAATGCATGGATGAAACAACTGAAACATAACATGGTGTATGTCATTGTTATCCTCTCATGTAAGATCTAGGTTAGTGGTTATTTAGTTATTTCAAAGACAGCTAATTGCCACCAAAAAGGGTAGAGCTTCCCTTCCTGCATGCACAAGTCAGCTCAGTGTAGTGAGTAAATTCAGTTACTTGAACTCATAAGAAACTTATTGCCCTTGCAGCCACTGTCACCACTTTTTTTCATTCTCTGTGTGGGTTTTCATTTTGTTAAGTGAATTGGTTTGCAGAATAATCCAGGAAGCAGGAGGGATAAGCAGAGCGTTCCCTCTTTGTTGCTAGATCAGTGCCCTGGATGGAGGACGTGGTGGTGAAGCTGTGGCCTTAAAAAAGGTGAAGTGAGACAAGGTTAGATACCCCTCTTCTGCAGCTGCTGCCTTTGGACTTCTGGTCTGTCCCTTATTTGTCACCACACAGGAGTCATGGCTGTAGCATAGTTCTGAACTAGTTAATGCACATTTATTGCTGTGTAATTAGGTGACAGACTGGCAAGTACAGCTTCTCAAATTCCAAAGGCTGGGAATTAGAAAAGAGCCAAGTCTAGCATATGGGATTGACAAAACAACTTATGTTTCAAACACTTTCATATATTTATATAGCAGATATTAATTAAATCTCTCTTCAGTAATACTGAATTCTGAAAAGCAGTCTTCTAACTGCCATGCACGTTCCCCCCCCACCCCCCCTTTTTTTTTTTACCCTTGAGAAATGTGTGAAATCAAAGCTTGATTCTGAATTCTGCTGCTTCTGCCCTGTGAGATGTTATGTAGTTTATAGCAGTAAGGAAGACAGCAGTAGTTGTGACTTTTCCTCTCAGAATCTTAAGCATGTGAAAAGTTTGTAATGAGTGTATGATCGATTTCTATCTAAGAGGAGTAGTTTGGTTTCCAAAAAGTGGTATTTTTTGTCAACTCATTTCTGTGTGAAAAGGATTCAGTGCTATCATAACTTTATATCATGTTTCAGTAGCAGATGTTTTTGTTGTCTGAGTGACTAATTATGTTCATTTTTATTTAATAAATGGGCCTTGATTCCTGACAGTACTGTGCCACAGTGCCCTCTCCTTCCCTGTGTGGGCTGATATGTTTTTTGTCTTCGTTGTGATACCTTTGTATCTATGTTTGATGGTATCAAATGTAACCTAAAGTTTTTAGAAGAATGCTGATAGTGATGTAAGGTGTTTTTTTTTTCAGGAACACTTGTGAGTGAATTTCTTTTAAATGTAGGGACTGCATTTCTGTAAGTTTGATGGTTTTATGGTTGGAATAGATGATCTTGTAGGTCCTTTCCAACCTTATGAACCTATGATGCTTGTATGCTTGTCTGTTGTCTTTGTCTTTTCAACGCCTGTGCTTTATTTTGTTCCCAAGGTTGAATGACAAAAGCTACTAGAACTAAAGGCTACACAGGGATTAACACCAAATAAATTTATTTTGTATCTGGGACAAAGCAGTTAAATTCATTGTAAAGGCAGAAATGGCACTGTGAAGCTGAGTGAGCTGCCTGCAGTAGTTACTGCATGTACAGGGTGTTTTGAATCAAAGATTAAAGCCAAGTTGGGGCTGAGCTTTTACAAAACATTATTGTATCCAGATTTGGGGTAGGTGAGATGTGACTTGGTGGAGCTGCTTGCAGCACGGATGTTACTGTGACCTTTCCAATTCCAGAGAGCAGCCCGGGTGTGCAGGGGAAGCTGTGTCAGAGTGTGCCCACCTGGCAGGGGAGCACAGGAGTGCCTTTTGTTGGCGTGAGCATCGCTGGTGCTGCAGCTGGGTGGCTGTGGCAGTGCTGGTACTTCCACCAATTGGGTTCTGTTGGAGAAGGCTGAAGGCAATCCATCCATCAGGGATGGCACAGGGAGCAGTTCTCAGTTTCCGTTTTTCAGCTGATTGGGACATTGTGTTTATGCTGTTTCTTATTAGCTCTTGGATGTATTTTTGAAGGAGAAGGCAATTCTTGGAAGTAACTGAGAGAAGCTGTGGGACTGGAGCAGTGGAGAAGGCTTGCTTTTTTGTTGGCTTATTGCGTGCTGTGAGAAAGAGGCTTCTAAAATGTGTTAATATTGCATTTCTCATTTTTTTTTTTTGTAGTCAAAAAGTACAAGGATACTGTTCCTAGCTCTGTGTGTGTGGTTATAGCTCGTTGGAAGCTGTTGCACATTTGGTCTCTGGTGAGGCCTCAGGAAAGAGAAGCGAGCTCGGAGGAAAGGGGTTTCCTGTGGGTGTGTGCGTGCTGTGCTGTCAGCTAACCCTCGGAGCAAGCTGAACGTTTGCATTTGTGCAGGGAGCACAAACCCTTCCAAAATAAACACGTGCTTCCACCGATGGAGGCAAAGTATGTGGCTGCCTCTGAAGTCACTGGTGCAGGGCTAGGAAGTGCTCCCTCACATTGCTCTTGGGTCTGTTTAGACAACTTATTTCTGTTGTTTAAATGAAGAACCAGCTCTTTTAAGTCTTCTCCACTTAGCGGCTTCATAAGCTTCTATTTTTTTTTTTTTCTGTAGCATTGTTTGGCATTTCTTTTTTTAGGCTGAATCTTTTATGAGTGTGCTGTTGGCAGCAGTTCTGGGCTGTGTGCGAAAGGAAAAAAATATTTGAAGAACTGATAAGGAGCTGTTTCTCAATTACTTGAAAACAAATTAGTCTTCCTGTTAAGCTGGAGAGGAGTGCTGCAGAATTAGATGAGGTGGGAAATGAACACGTTCTCATTGCGTGCTGTGCTCCCCTGTTACTGTTTTATGGTAATTTTTTGAGAACAGGACCATTGAACACAGCCTATTAGTGTTTATTTCAAATGTGTAAACTCTTGCTGTTTTCTGTGCGCTTGATGAAGAAACTTTTATGTATATAAAGGCTTTTGTAATGAAGGCATTTAGCTGTAACTACCAGTTTTGTGCTGTACAGTAAGGAGTTTCCACTACAGTAAATGGCTGTTACTTAATAACTACAGGAGACTTTGTAGAGAGCTGTGCTTGTGACAAATACTATGAGGTCAAGGTACTTTGCTGCTGCTTTTCATCCAGCTGTCTGAGCACAGAGGTGCCCAAGTCCCTGGGTCTGGCTGCTTTGCTCCCATCCCAGCTGAATTCTGTGTGCTTTGTCTAAATTGAAGCTCAAGTGCTAAGTATAAAGTAGCTTAAGTGGTAGTAATTCTGTGTTGCTAAAGCATCCTGCCTTGCAATATAGGTATCTGATTCTCCAACATCATCTACAGTTGAAGGTAGGTGTTGAATCTGCAAATGTACAAGTGCAAAGAGTTAACTATTTATCATCTTTAGTTGGACGCAGAAGATTATTTCCTAACTTTTTGATTAGGAAAGGTAGTCTGGAAAACATTCTTTCCTTCAGTGTAAAGCACAGGGGGCCAATCTGTCCCTTTTACTTCATGATGTGTGTAGGGCTGTGTATTCCTGGCGTCTGACCAGGAAAAGGGATGTAGGCTTTCAAATGGAAAAATAGGACCTTCAGCTGTCTGCTTGTGGGATGAGGCAAGGTTACAATGGCTCGAACAGCTGCAGTGAGTCCAGGACCCAGCAGCTGTCAGCATTGCCCTGTGGTGGAGTGGTATGGCAGATCCCAAGGCAAGCATCATTTCCCTCTGCTTGTTGTCAGCTTCTGGAGCTTTCTGCTACCCCAGGCTGTCTGTGCCATGTATCTTGGGAGTGCTTATCGTATGATGAGGTTGCAGAGGAATGTACAGCTTGCAGAGGCTGCATGTCTGCAGACTGAGAGATTACCAAGGTAGACCCTTCAACTTTCACTGTAGAGATGATAGCAGGCTCTTTTTGGTGGTGCCCAACAACAGGACAAAGGGCAGTGGGCATAAACAGGAACACAGGGGCATTCCACTGGGACGTGAGAAAGAACTTCTGTACTGTGAAGTGACAGAGCACTGGGACAGACTGCTCACAGAGGCGGTGGAGTCTCCTTCTCTGGGGACAGTCACAAACCACCTGGATGCTTTCCTGTGCAGCCCCTGTGGCTCTGTCAGAGGAGAAGATTCTTCTTTCATTTCAGTTGTGGTCCAAGTTAGAGATACAAGGTGGTATTTGGGTCTTGTATCTCTTTGCTACTGGTAGGTTACAATTAATCTTGTATATCCATCTCAGTGTGACCTCCAAAGTATGCTCTCTTGGTTTCTGATGATGGACGTAAACTTATAATTCTGTGGCCTCCCCCAGGACCCAAGGTAGGAGAAACCATAGAATGGTTTGGGCTGGAAGTCACTTTAAGATCATCTAGTTCCAACCCCCCTGCTATAGGCAGGGACACCTTCCCCTAGACCAGGTTGATCACAGCCTGGTCCAGCCTGGCCTCGAGCACCTCCAGGGAGGGGCCATGCACAGCCTCGGCCTGTTCCGGTGGCTCACCACCCACAGAGTAACAAATCTCTTCCTATTAACTAATCTAAATCTGCCCTTTTCTGGTTTAAAGCGGTTTCCCCATGTCCCATTGCTACCTACCCTTATAAAAGGACCCTCCCCACCTTTCCTTTGTAGGCCCCCTTCAGATCTTAGGAGGCTGCTGTAAAGTCCCTGGGCAGGAGCTGTCACAAACTGCAAAGGAGAGAGAGGCCGCAGTCACTCGCTGTCCTCAGGGCAACAGCAGCAACACCCTGCCTTGTCAGCACAGATCCTCAGCCCTGCTCCTCACCGCCTGCCCAGGGCCGTATCCCTGCACTGCTCACCTCCACTGCTGCTTGGCTGTCTGCCTGTGCCATCTTGTTGCTTAAGTGCTGTGTTTGTATGGAACGGGTCAACGTTGTGGTGACAAGATGTGCCACAAGCAGTCATAGCAGGAGGACGGGGAATGCAGTCATAAGTTCTTCAATTACATCATAACATGTAGGCATTTGATAACCTAATGATAACTCACTGCCATATGTTGAGGTTTTATAACACAAATGTTTTCTTTTTGACAAACCTTATCTTTATGTTGCTTTGCTATTACAAGAGTCTTCAAACAAGTTGCGTGTGTTTCTTTGATAGCTGACTGGCATATCACTTCTCAGATAGGAAAAGTAATTATAATTTTACAACCTAAAAGAATAGAATGTGAAGATAATTGGTGGAGCCCCTGCCGTGACGCTGGTAGAAAGAGTAGAAGGTGGTACGAAGGTGGGACAGCACATCCAGAGGAGAAGTTTTCATGTAGAAGATGATGAGGAATGAGCTGAGAAGTTTGGTTTAACTGGTAGAGAAACCTTGGTTTCCTGTTTGCTGTTGAATGTGGGATGGCTGTGACGAGCCACCTGGAGTCTTTAGTGACAGCACTTCAGATCTACTTAGTATGCCTCTTGTTCTCACGAGAGTAGGCAACGATATGAGGATCTTTAGTTCAGCCCTCCCATTTTGAAGTGAAGAAGAAAAAATTAGAGTAGCAACTAAGTGTGTGGATAACTGTTACTGTTCTGTGTTGTTTTGGTTTGGTCTTGCTGGTTTTCTAACCACAGGTGTCCACTGAGGGACCACTTGTGCATAAGCATTGGAGGGCTTTGGCAGGAGAGGTGGGGTACAGCAGGCTGGGTGTCCTGAGCCGTGCTCCAGGGACTGGCAGTACTGATTTAAGTCTTCTGTAGCTGTTGTGAAGCTGCAGACTCTTCTACTTTCAGATGAACAATTTCAGATAATAAAGCATCAAAACAAGTGCTATAGATGTCTGTTGTTGTTAATAAAAAATACTTTTCTTAGAAAAACAAACATAGAACTCCAGGATTATCTGAAAATAGCACAGAAATAATATTCTTAGTGTGCTCCTGTCCTGAGCAGGGTTTACAGGGCAGCTTGACCCTTCACGAAGTAGAAAAATACTTCAGCTTCTTTGCACAGAGATGCTGCTTTTCCTTACAGCTCATGCAGGCACCTCCCGTCCCATTCCGTGTGTGCCCTGTTAAGGTTTTTGAGTTCCTCTTAGTTCCTCTTGCGCGGCCCTTAATGACAGCTTGCTCTAGCTGCCCATCATGAACATTTAGGCATTTATAAATGGCCTGATTGTCCAGGTGCCCCTCAGTGCTGATGCCTCTCAGATAAAACCCCTGACTTGTGTTCTGGAAAACATAACTGCCAATACAGTTGTTGATAACTGTATATTATAGAATATAAATTTTTGCACAGCTACACATTGATAACAGTGGCTGTTAGGATCAAACTCCATGCTGTTTTATGGTTATTTATCTGCCCGCAGTGTGTGCTTTCATACTCAGCAGTAGACCTCTTTTTCAGTGGCAGGCATTGCCTAACACAGTGTATTTAAATGCGTGGGCTGTGAAATGGTCGAACTGCTGCACGTTCTGGTGGCACAGACAGTGTGTGTTCTTTTTTTAGTCTGCTTATCAAATAACTATTTGCCAGTTAGAAATAGAAATGTTGTCTGACATTTCCCAGCCACCTGAGATAATATATTGTACTACAGAGCAGAGGTTTTCATTGTTAGCTTGCCATCACCATAGTCTGTGTTTGCTGAGAAAGATGGGCCTGGGACCCCCGGCTCTGAGTTTCCTTAACCCACCCAGCAGGTTTGTTTTGCTGCACGTGGCATAATGCACGGCCTATTCCATCAGCTTGGTTCTCACTGAAGTTGGTCATTAGTTGTTAGCTTTACATGTGCATTTTTGTCTGGCTGAAGGACTGTCTTATGAGGTCATTCTTTCACGGGAAACACTGCTGCTGTGATGCCATCTCCGTGAGAACCTCTCAGCCTTCTTTTACCTGCAGTGTGATGAGCACTCTCTGTTGGTAGGTTATCAGGTTTCTGCCTGCAGGAGGCTTGTATCCCATTAATTACAATATCTGCAAGGTCTGCAAACCAGAAGCTTGGAGGAGAGGTTCATTGGGCAAGGGACATATGTAGGTTCAGTTTGGTCCATGGGATGCTGGGCTGGTTTGAGGTGCGTGCCAACTTTGTAGCATTGCTTGATCCATTCCTTGGAAAGGATGAAACCAGCATTATGCTGTGACACTCCTGCACGTTCCTGAGATAGTTACTGTACAGATTTGGGAGGCTGTTACTGGGGGGAAACAAAGGAAATGAAAAAGTGTTCTGATGCTTTGACACAGTGTGGAGCCTTTGCTTGAGGGACCTTGTGTTCTGCCGGCTGCTGTTGGCGTTCTGAGAACCTGCTCTGCCTTCTGGCTTCCTTTCTAAGATTATTTTAATGCTTTTCCTGAGTTATTAAAGATGGCAGCACCTATTTAATAACAGTAAATTCTGCAGGTGTGTTCACTAGCTGGCTCTGGTAGCTGCTGGGGAGCACTGTGGCTGGGATTGGTGCGTGCAGCTGACCAACCCTTCTGGTTATTCCTGACCTGGTTCAGGCCTTGCAGTGTGCCTTTGCTCCCTGAGGATGGTTACTCACACAGCTGATTGCAGGGCCAGGATCACCAGGACAGGAGGTAGTGTTCTTTGTAAGCATCCTGCCCCAGCTTCTGTGGTCTGGTAGCAGTGGCTCACGCTAAGCAGAGCTGTGGGATGTGCATTTAACAGCTACATGGAATGCTTTTGGCACTTCTCAGCTGCCTGGGGCATGTCAGCTTCTACTGCTGTTAGCCCAAGAGGAGCATCTGAGCCCAAGGTACAGCTCAGCCTCTTGATAGCCTCTTCCATTGTTGGCAGTAGTAATTCTCATCTGTCATACAGAGTTTTCTGGTGGTCCCCCTTCTGTATCAGGATGCCCTTAATGTTTATGGCATCACTTTGGGTTTGGCTGCATTGCTGTCTGTTTTTCCAGCAGCCTTTATGGAGCCAGATCTTTGGCCTCTCCAGGACTTGTGGACAAGTTTCTGAGCTCCGGAATCGACAGCTCCTCGACTGCTTTAACAGCTCAGAATGCCACCCTGCGGTGTTGGGCTCAGAGCACTGCTCGAAGCCCTTCGGGCTAACAAAAGGGGGTTGCCATGTCTGTCACCAAGCTGTCAGATGGCTCCAACAGATGTTCTTGGGAGATGTTTTGTTTGTTGTTGGAGAACAGTCTCCTACTCGGACTGAAGAGTCTTTCCTGTAATTTAAGCCTCTCCTTGTCTGATTTTGCCTGGGATGCAGAGAGCTGCCCTTCACTGCAGCACCTCTTTGTGGATCCTCTTCTTTACTTAACAGCTGCTTCTGTCTGACTTTGTGCTGCTATTTTCAAACCGTTTTCCAAGTGGTAGTTGTTTGTTTCTCTCCTGTAGCAATCCTTCTAGAAATGTAATGATTATTAAGTAATGTTTTGAGTTAACCTGTGTAGCTATAATTTTACTACTGCTGTTTGTACAGTCTGAGGCTTTTCTGTGTCTTTCAGGCTGAATCCAGCGTACAGCTCTGTAATCTGTTCATAGCAGTGCTGCTGCTGATTCCTCCAGTTTGGTTATATCAGCTCGGTTATCTCTCTCTGAACCCATCCGGGTTTAAGGAGCTTCCCAATTTCAGACGGCCTTTTCTCCTATGCCATAAGCACCTAAAATTGATAACATGGCATTTCTTCTTCCAAGTCTGCCTTCCCCCTTTCTCCTTTTTGTTCACTAACCTTTTTCTCTCTGTTGGGAGTCCTTTGAAGCAGACTTTTAGATGCATCTGTTTGCTTTAGTTCCTCACCAGTTTCCACTACGGTTGTTTGGATCTGATTGGCAAGAGATGAGAAAACTTCCTGATGGTGCAGGAGGTGGAGGCTGACCCCACACCCCTTCCAGTTCTTTACTATGTAGATGTGAGGAGGCCCCACTCCTTCCTGGCCAGTACCCAGGCAATGGCTCTCACCTCAACAGAAGGAAGTCTTCTGGATGAAACAGGAAGAAAATAATGCAGTATTTCTCCAGTTTGGTCCTTGAATTCCAAAATACGTTGTCAGTGGTGGATGATAGCTCCAAAGGACGATTGTTGTGAGGTAGGGCCCACTTGGGCCTGGAGTGTTGAGTGAGTTTAATATCAGCTGTGCATGACATCAGGGTGATCCAGTGCTGTTAGCTGGCAGTGGCTGCCTGCCCCTGTTGGCACAGGACAATGGAGGCAGCTGAGGTGCATCTCCAAGCTGACTGTCCTGCTCTGATGTGCAAGAAATAGAATATTAAAAACCAAAGTTACTATGTTAGGTAGCTCTGTAAAGCCATTAGCTGTTATTTTTGCTGCCTTCCTGGACAACTCTGTCATTTTCCTCTTCTTCTGCAACTGGATTTACTGCAGAAGGTTTTCAGCAGAGGTAAAACTTTGTGGAAGTTGGGCACTTTAGAAGGCTTGGGAATGGTCTAAAGTTACAGACATCATCAAAGTGTCTGTGATGAAAGAAAATCTTGGGCTCTTATATGTTAAACCAAGCAGCATTCCACTGATGAGCAGCCCTTACCATGCTGCGGTGGTTTCCTCGGGCTAAGTCTGTCTACCTGAAATAAATATGTGGATGTATGTGGAGTAATTAGGTATTCCTTCCTGGTAAGGGGAAGACATGTGTCTAAAATAAACTGAGCAAAATTTTTGAATTAAAGCTAAGTAATAATACAAAGTTATTATTAGTAATCTTGATTAAAACATCTTTAATTTCTTTTAACGTTCATGTAATAGAATCTGATTTACTGGGAGTGGCATTTAATTAATTTAATTCAATTTAGAGAGTTAACTCTATTACATATTAGTACAGAAAATTACCTCTGAACAGTCATTTCTCACTGGTGACATGCAATAAGTTAATTTAGCTCCAAGTTCGTTTGGGTGCACTGTGAGTTCTTGCTGGAAGTTGCTATGGTGACAGCCCCATCACCCCCAGCTGTCATCTGCCCCGACCAACGCAGCAGTTTGTGTGGTGACACTGCTGCTGCAGGTGGTAAACACTGCCAGATGGACCAGTGCTCCTCCCTGCTTTCTTCTGCTCGTGGTCCTTTTGGTGAACTTGGTTGCCTGCATCTTTAGAGATGCCCGAGTTGCAGTGCCAGGAGTGCAAGGCTTCCTCGGGAATGCCCGGTCCTTAATGGACCTGCTGTGGTTGCAGCCTTCCCACAAAAGAGGTTTTCTGTTGGACTGTGTTCAACAAATTGAACCGAGGTGGCTTTTTTTTGGCTTCCTCTTGGCTGCTGTAAAATAACTGCAGAATCCCAGTCAGAAGGCAGTTGGCTTTTATTAGGGCATTTTCCTCAAGATTTAGGAAAAAAGGTGGTCTGAAAACTACTTTCCTTGTTCTTCAATCATTGAAATCCTGTTTTTCGTATATGAGATTAATGCACGATGGGCCCCAGAGAGACACAGAGGACCTGTTCGGCTTGAGCAGCATCAGCATAGAGTCTGCTCTGGGTTGTGAGCTGCCCAGCTCCACTTAAGGTGGGTGAGCCCTCAGCTCCAAACAAACTGCTTCCCATGCAGGGGCTGCCTTTGGGAAGTCTGCTCCAAAAAAAAAACCACAACTGCATGTTGGAAATAGAGTTCAGACTGAAAAAGGGAGCTGACAAAAGAACTGAAATGCCTGCTTCACATCAGCATATTTTTTATGTTGAGGTCTGGATGCTGGAAATCAGACTCCAGTAGTGTTTGCTTTGTTTGGTTTTATTTCTTCTTTAAAGCATGGCTTGAAATAGGGCTTATCTGAATAAAGAATCATTTTTGGGGTCCACGTTGTTTTCTTGTGATCATTCAGGGAAGCCACAAGAATGACAATTCCGTGGGACCTCTTTTGTTTCCAATATTAGGAACTGCATCCAGAATAGGATCTGGAACTTGAGACGTTTCTCTAGAAATGAAATCTATGACCCTTTGTCGGGTACATAGCTGTCAGTTTGGCCTTTCGTTGAGTTGGCTGCACGCAGTCCCTGGGCAGAGATTCCTGTGGCTCAGAGCAGTGCCCTGATGGCAGCAGTAGCTCAGGTGGCCTGGGCTGTCCTTAGGGCTGTAGGATGATCATACTCTTAAGCCTTTTCTTGTGATAGAATCTGGACTGAAAGGGTTATGCCAAACGCAGAGTCTTTTTACTGGTTTATTTAAAACATGGCTCTTGCCCACGAAATTGTTAATATTTTAGTATTGCTCTTAAAATATTTATTTGGTACCATAAACGCCCATGACAGCAGAGCCAAAGCTTTGTGTTTACACTGGGCTCTAGTCAGGCTGACATGTGTGTGTAGTCCCATGATTTCAGCAGCACAGCCAGCATCCATAAAAATGAGATGTAGCGTCCTGGCCATGCCAAACTCTCATCCTGCAGATACCTGATCCTGCAGCTGTTGATAACTGCTTACATGGAGATGCCTAAAAAGAGCTAAATACCCTTGCAGCTTGTTCCTCGTGCTTCCACCCTCTAAAATATAAACCATTGGGGAAGCTGTGTTCTGAGTCTGCAGAACAGAAATGTGTGGGTCTGGTGGGTCTGTGCTGTGTAAGATGCAGAATGGATGTAATACATGCTTCTGTGTATGGATAGTATGGATAACATACCTGGCCTTTGTGATATGGTGTGGGCATCTGAATTAATTAATTGCCTCCAAAGGCACAGACTTGTTGAGAAGATGTTTACCTCTGCTTCATTAGACAAAGTACACCTTAACCTGCAGTTTGCAGCCCACCAGACCACCCTGCTTTCTGCATGGTTTTGAACAGGTCTCAGGGCTTGGCCACGTGAACTGTAGATAGAAGTGAAATTTTAGGCTTTTGTAGTACAGTAAACTGATCAATTTGGAGATTATTCTATCTCTTAATTACTTACAAGTATGCCAGTTACTGTCAGTTGTCACATTTATCTACTTGTTCAGAAGATATAACTGTGAACAGATTTCTCCTGTAAAGAATATTTTCCATTCTGCCTGGGAGTGGCTTTTATTGAATTAAGAAGGAATGTCTCCGGTGTGATGACATAGCACCTTTTGTAAATTTGCTTTTAAAAAATCCTTTAAATATGAAAACTGTGTGTAAAACATTGTCTAATAAGATTAAATGCACACAGCTTAAAACTGAGGGATTGAGTTCCCACGTCTGCCCAGAATTCTTATGTGCCTCTGTGTGAAGCTGTGTAATCTGTTACCACTAGGCTGGGCTTTTCCCAGCAGTGCTTGCAGTGATGGTGGGGTTGGCATTATGTAATTTGGCCCCGAGCAGGTTCCTGTCCCTGGCTCTGCTGCTCTGGATGGGGCTGCAGTGATGTAGGTAGACGAAGTAGATGGCTTTGTAATGTCAGTGTGCTGTTGAGGGACAGGAGTGATGCTTGTGATGCTGCTCTCGAGGTTGGCATCGAGTTTACAGGAGTCTGAATTCCAGGTTAATGCCCGATGGCGTGCTGGGTGAAGGATGTCTGTGTGGGAATGTCTGTCTTGCCCTTCGGGGCAGGCAGCAGCCTGGGGACCAGCTTCTGGCACCAGGCATGTGTTTACTTGTCTTTGCTTTCCAGTGAGCAAATCTGAGAGTGGAGAAATGGACATGATGAATACTGGAATTTAAGTTGTGTGAATCCATAAATACTGCTTGAGATCATCTGCAAATTGGAGAAATACTGTTAGAAAGAAAGCAGACCGAGTGTTGAGCCTTGAAAGTTACCATCTGTTACCAGTTCACATCCTGAAGAAATGTAGCACTGATTGTTTAACTATTCCATTACTCAGTTTTGATTCATGGCTTGGACTTCTCAATCTGAGGCCTGATGTATGTGATTCAATGTCCATTCATCAGCTAGGCCACGGTAAACCATGTGTGTGTGCTGAGCCTACAATAAACACTCAAGGGTTTGTCTTGCAGTGAAAGAATCTGATGCTAAGTAGCTTTGTATTTGCTTTGGATTATCAATCTATTGTTGATGACAATCTATCAACCTAATTAGCCGTACCATTTTTAATGGCATGGCTAATTAATTGTGAATTTAAAATTAAACTTGTAATCAGTGCTAACATGGAGGAAAGCAGTAAGGAAAATCTTGGGAGCTCTTAGAAGAGTAAGTATTCATCATAAGACTGCTGCGTGCAAAACCAAACCAGAATAATGTAGAGTGGGGTTCAAAAAAAAACTTTAAAAAAAAAAAGTGCATTTCATAAAAAAAGAAATAGATTTTGTATCTTTCTCTCGAGAAAAATATTTGGCACACTGCATACAGACATATGTAGGTGCTGAATAAGGAAGTGAAGCGAAGTCTAGTGTCAGTGCAGAAGTTTGCAAGGATGTATGTTTTTATTGGGAGCTTTTCCGTGAGAGTTAAACCTCTGAATACATCATCGTGTCTGTGTGGGAGGAATAGGGCCCGGTGTTGGGTGGTCTGTGTGGGCTCACGAAGGGAAGGCAGACGTAGCTGTGGTGGGGTGAGGGATAAGCTGTGGTTCAGGAATTGTACAGTTGGAAGCTAATCAGGAGCAAAACACATTGGACCCAGACAGGTGGGGCTGAAGAATAAATAACAGGCCTTAAACTTTCTGAAAAGGGAGCAGAGCCTGAAGACGATGGTGTGATTTCTTTGTTACGACTGAGGAAGGTGGGATAACTGGATTTGGAACTCTGTGGACTTGTGGATTGTAGAGGATAAGGCTGGGAAGGTTCTTGAGAGGTCATCTGTTTCATCTCCTTGCTCTGAGATGAGATCACACCTGCAGCAAGTCTGCAGATAATCCTTAATCATCCTTACTATAAGAAATGTAAATCTTTGTGGCTGCTCTCTAAACCCAGCAAGCCTTGTCCTATTGATCATGGCACGAAGCAAGTTATTTCTTCCTCTGTGTTTATTCTTGGCAGCGTGTGCACAGTCTGCTAGACAGAGCAGCCACCTTGTGCCGTGGCAGTCAGTGTCTCCAAGTTTCAGACTCTTTCCTTTGTGCTACTTGCAGGTCTTGGAGCTCTCCTTTGAATGGAGATGGTTAACCATGAAGAATACTGGCAGTGCTTAGTGAAGGCTGTAACACACCAGACAGATGTAGAAGGGTTACATTGAGCCTGGTAGCTTGGTATTTATTCAGTTATAAGGTTTATTTTCGTACAAGCCTGACCTTTTGTCTTCAGTTTAGTTTGTGATCTGCCTAAATGTAGTCTTCTGCAAATGTGCTGTGGGGTCAGTTGTTGGCTGTTCTGCATTTAAACCCTCCTGCCCGACAACGTGGCCTTCCTTACCGAATTGCAGCCGCTTTCTTTCACAGCACTTCTGCAGTCTATTGTCAGTTTCTCAACAGTTATCAGAATTCTGGTCCTGTCCCGCAGCAATCTCATCACCCCCATGTTGTTTCTCCCCAGCTTAGTGTCATTTGCAGATTTAATAAGGGTATTCTTTAGTCCATCATGCCGTTGTTAATGGAAACGTTGAGCAGCATAGGCTCAGATCGAGTCCCAGTGGAATATCTTCTGAAATATGCTTTCGTTTTGACAGCAAACCGTTGATTCTCCCAGAGAATATTTCAGCCAGTTTTGCATTTAGCTGACATTCCCCCAATTTACGTGTGACAGTGTCACGTAATCATTTCATGTCAGAAACCATTACAAAGTTTGGGATGTGCAGTTGGGTTGATGGTGGCACTCCAGAAGGAAAAGCAGAACTATCATTTGTTTAACTGTTAGTTTATTTTCCAAAGGATTTCTCCACTTTTTTCTTCACTGATACAAAATTTATCAATATTAACTACTACAAAAATAGCAGAGATACAGCTGTGGAAAAATGCTCTCATTAATAAACTGTGCTGGGCATACTTTTTTGTCTGGTTTCCTATGGAAAGAAGGCTGATGAGGTTGTGTTGGTCTCACTTAAAGCTTAAGAAACTTCTCTTGAATCCTGACCACGTGAGGTAGGAGATGCAGAGGTACGGACACCATTGAGATGTGCAGCTGGGTGCAGGGCAGAGGCTGAGGAGTGCCATTACTTCCCTGTCCTTTCTGCTTAGCTCTGGAGGCACATCCTTAACACGAGCACCGTGGGATCTGTGCAGGTCACCCTGCAGGGTGGAGGCCTGGAACAAGCCACAGTACTACTAATGCCAATATATGTTTAAGAAGAGACTGTTTAGTTCTTCAAAAATGGTGAAATAATACCAAATGGAATATGTTTTCCAGCTTGCTTTAATATTTATATGGTTCTCGCAGATCCAGGAACAAAGATTAAAATAAAACCTTTAATTTATAAGAAGTAATCTGGAAGTTCACTCTTGGGAAGGTGATTTGCGACCGGCTTGTCACTGTGGGCCCTATAAGTTATTATGATTCCCTCATAAAATATTGATTTCCCACAGATGGTTGTAAAATCTTTCTGGATGACATATTTTCAAAGGAGGTTTTCCAGCATCTATATTAGGAATTAATTTTCGACTGAATTGAAATCCACTGAATAGATAACAAATACATTTCAGCATTTAATATATATCAATTTATGGTGGGTAGTTATCTGCTAACTTGACGCAACGGTTCTATGTCTGAGTATAGCTTTAGAATAAATTATGCTCCTATCTTGATGAAGCCTGTGAAATGTGCTCAGATGAACGGATCAGACTGCAAAAAAAAATAGGAGCTGCAGAGCTTTTGAATTCATCTAGCACGGAGACCTTCTCACGCAAACCCAAACGTCGTTCCTTCAGGCTGGAGATCTCCATCAGCAGTGCATTCTGAGCTTTGATTTCTTTGTCTTTTCCAGAACTGTAAGCTCTGTCTGTTCTGTTATAGCACGTTGTGTGTAAGAGGGACTTCAGTACCTTTACAGTCATGTTATTCCACTTGGCTGATACAGAAGGTAGACGTGGTGGAACTGCAGCTGCTTTCTGGAGTCCTGACACCACTGTGTCACAGAATCACTAAGGCTGGAAAAGACCATTAAGATCCCCAACCCACTGTGCCCACATCCCTCAGTGCCATGGTGGTGCATCCCTGGGAAGAAATGCGTCCTGATACACAGCCCAGTGTCCTTCTGCCTAAAGCAGGGCAAGGGATGGGGCAGCAATTCTCTGTGGAGCTTCTTTGGTAATACCTTACAGCAGGCTGCACAGGACCGAGTTACTGAGGATGTAACCCCAACAGTTGGTAGAGATGTTCTCTATGTTAATTCCAACCCTAACTCTGTCACCATTTTTTGAATAGGAAATTTCAGGGTAAGGAAGGAGGAAAGGAATGCTGTAAAACCCAGGAGGAGGAGGAAGGGGAGAGGGAATGCTCTGAAGGAGGTGTGCAGTGATCAGCAAGGAGATAAAATGGGGAGGGGGGATGAAATTACACCTGGAAGGCTTTATTTGTCCTTAGCATGTAATAAATGTTGTGTTCATGAACTAGTACTAAATAGAAACGATCTTTAAGGTGCGAGGGCTTAATAAGACTTACCTTTTCCCCTTCACCCTGGCTGTAGGCTTGGTGGTCAGACTGCAGCTCCTGGTTACGTCTTACAGCCATTGTGTGAATTTTGCTGTTTCTTTTGGCATTGGACCATTGTTCTGCAGTTTGACTTTTCTTGTTTCTTTTTCCAGAAGTTTGTGTGCTGGGGGAGGGGAAGAGCACGACAGGAAAGCACCCACTTTGTATAGAGGCACTAAGGAGTGTTTGGTTTTCTGCAGTAGTTTTCTGAAATAGCTTTAGTTTTGCCAGTAGATGTCACTGTGGATGAAAAATGCCAGTGCTTGGTAGACAAAGGAGGTAATTTGCTAAATGAAAATTCATCCTTTGAAAGTAGATTGTTAGGGGGACATTTTTTTTTCTCCTTTCAAAACTAAAAACAAACAAAACAAAGAAAAAGACCTTTTTCATCACATAAAAATGGATTTCTTCCCAGCCGGGCGCCTGCTTCTGCCCACCACCATGCAGCCCTTCTCGTTTGCCTCCCCCCAAGTTGGGTAAGTTCTGTCTCTGTGTCTGACCTGAGAGGGGCTGCCCACCCTGCTGCTCGGGTTCTGCTCCACGCATCTGTTGGGATGCTCTGACAAGCAGCAGCACTCAGCACGGGGAACAGGGCACGGAGGAAGTGGCTTCATTAAGGTTGATTTGGAGGGGGGAGCGAGATGAGAAAAAGAATTGCCCATGTGATTGGCTGGGAGAATAGCTCTGAATTATGGGATCCATCTGTTTCCTGTAATGAATTCATAAACCCATCAAACAATGACCTGAACGAATTGCTGAAGGAAAAAAAAAAATAATACGCTGGCATGATATGTTTAACGCAGTGAGGCATTGGCATTGTATAATCAAAAATTCTTCTCACATGCAGCACTTTGTAATGGAGCTGCTGTGTTTAATAGAAGCTGTAAATAAATCCTGTCACAGTAGCAGCCAAGAATGCATTTCTGGCGTTAACCATTTCTCTTCTGGAATGTGTGCTCCTGGAAGCCCTTAGAAACGCTGGAGAGCGGCGTTGAGAAATGCAGAGAAATGTTAATGAGGGGAATGAAAGGAAAAAGCTGCCATAAATCAGCATTATGTGGCTTAACCAGTTTCTTTCATTTATGCATGTTCTTTTCTTATGTCATAGAAATGTACTTAAAAGCTATTGTTGTAATTGAAATCTGTTCGACTGATCCTATTCATTATATTAATAAAATCCACCTACAATTGCACATAACAATTTTTTATGCGGTCGGGATTCCCGAGATTGTAATCATCAAAAAGCATGTGGAGTAATTATTGGATTTGTTTGGGTGAAATTGGATTAAGAAGTTTAGATACCATTAAGTACTGATAATTATTACAAGCAAGCCCATTGTTTAGCATATGTACAGCTCTCTCTGCTGCGGAATAAGCAGATACCCATCACAAACATGGTAAGAGCAGGCAATTCGGAGGCTTTCATTTTATGCCTTCCATTGTATTTCTTGCAAGATCCTTTCTGGTTTGGTGTTTTGGCTCTTGAGCTCTTGGATTGAGCTCACGTGGCAATTAATAATTAGTAAATCTGGATGCTTGGTACAGTGGGCGTTTCTCAGTGTGTGTCAAATGGAAATGGCTGCTTAAACATTGCTGGAGGTGACTTAGAAACACGCGTGGAGTGCAGTGGGAGAGCACGGACATGTATTCTCCACGTATGGGTGCTGTATTTGGAGGCTGAGTGCCAGCCTGATCTGCAGCACAGAGCAGAGCCCTTTCTGCGTTGTGGGTGCTTTATTTCCTCCTGACGGTGTCATCCAGCAGTTGTTTTCCAGCTGCCACGATTGTCTGCATGGGATTCCTGCAGTGGTCTTCCATTTCACCGCTCTCACCGAGGTTTTGGCGTACGGAGCAAAAGCCCTTTGCTGCGCTGATCAGAAAAACCAGTGCCATTAATATGCAGGGGCATGGTTTTGTAGCGTACTGCGTGCTTGGTGCTTGGATTTTCTTTGTTCCTTCCTCTCCATTCACTTATTGAGAGGGAAACGTTGTTTGTGAGGCTGAAAGCGGGTTTCTGTGGCCACACCTCTGCGATGAAACCGCTTCAGTTGACATTAAAGCAGAAAAGGGCACGTTGTCTGTGGCTTGGCTTGGTGCTGCGTTTTAGTTGGTGTCATCAACTGGGATTGATCTCCGCCGTACGAAGAACATAACACTTCATGAAAATCAGTCTCAGCCTTTCAAATGTGTTTCCGATTCATTAATATTCCTTAAGAAAATCCGTGGCCAGGCGAATGCCGGCCCTGCTGTTGGCGTTGTGCCAGTTGGTGGGTTTAGTTCTCTCGCAGTGTTTGGGGGGGGGGGGGGGTTAATTCTGCTCTCCCACCTTTGCCATGGGGCTGTTATATTCCCCCGAGGACCCACACCGTGGAGCACGTGGAATGTCGGTGTTGGTAAATGCTGACATCTCTCTTAGAATACATAAACTAATAGCCTCCAGCTCTCTTAATTGTTCTGTTTGTGCTCTCCATCTCCCGTATGAAACCGTGCTGTTACTTTGTTCAACAACATGAAGAGCAGTTCTGTTTCAGCTATCCCTTTGATTCATCAAAGCAAGGCAAACAGAGCAGGAGCTGGTGTTTGGGAAGCAGGGATTTGGGTCCTGAGCCAGATGCCAGCTCTGCTTCATGGCATGGTTGTCTGAGGGCTGGGTATGATGGCAGTCGGTGCTTCATGAAAGGCAAGAGCCATGAAAGAATCCCACGGGGTTAATATTCACAGCCTCCCAGCTTAAGCTGGAACATTGCTGAGCTCAGAAGGCAGTGGGTGCTCCAGAGATGGATGTGTTACCACTCACTTTAATCTCCATCTCTACTTGTTACATCTCTGCCCTTTTCCCGCTGCTTTAACCAACCCAGGAAACTTGTTAGAGCACGGGATATAAGGCTCCTGCACCAGAACAGGCACCATGCCTTGTACAAGTAGAGAACAGCCAGAATTTATCCTTATTTTTAAAACTAAATACTGTTTTAGTTCCAGCATTGGTTGTATGTTGTCCTGGTAGTAAAGGAGAGGCTGAAACTATGGACAGGGAATAGTTAAGGCGGTATGTAGCGTGTTTAAAGGTCTGAGGCTTAAAAGATTCCAGAAAAGCTTGTGTTAATCTTGTGCCGAATACCTACAAACAGCTGCATGCATTTATTTCTCTGCAGTGTAAACCTGGATCAGAAGTGTCCCTCTCCATCCTGCCCCGTGACTGCTGAGCATGCTGGTTACACCACGAGGAGTTAGCACTGCACAGTAACAGTGACAGAGATCTTTGTCTTTCAAAAGTAGAGCTGATTGATAGGAATGGCATTCAGGTTTTACACTTCTGTGTCCATTTTGTGACTTAAGGGAACAACGCTTGCTATAGCCGAGGTGGTCTGCCTTTGCTCACCTGTGTTGCATGGAGGAGTGATGCTGTGGACAAGTTCTTCCTCGTGCACAGCCTCCTGCATTCTTGCACGTGTGCAGCTCAAGTAAAGCACTGAGATGTGGTTGGATTTTCTAACCTGACACTGAAAATGGGAAGTGTTGCAGAGAAGTGGCAGGGCTGATGCTTATGCTCCAGACCTGGATGCTCTGCTGAGGGATGGGATTAGAAAGCATCCTCCAGAGGTGGTCCTGCTGTAGCGTGAGAGTTGTGCTACTTAGTTGCCTTTCCTAATTAAAGGAAATAATTGTGGTCAGATTTTAGTTGTGACTTTTGAAAACACGTGCCCTGTATCTTCAAACACGATGTGCTAGGTTGTGTATGTTACACTCACTGTAATTTTTTTTAATGGAAAAGATTCATGCATGGGTATAGGTACAAAGTGTGCGAGCATGCGTGTAAATCTACCAGTCAAGTAAAGCAGAAGAAAATTAATTCGGTGATTTTTTTCTTGGCTTTTTACTGTCTGGAATTTCTTCTGCTGTAATGTACCCTTAGTTCATTTTCTGAGGCTCCCATTTCCCAGCACGCTGCTGCTTCAGTGTCATCGTCACTCTCACAGTTAAAAAAAAAAACAAAACAACCCAGTGAACCTGTGTCTTGTGTAATAACCCATTTCCCTTGACTTGAGAGCAGCAGCCATTGTTTCCAGCCATCCCCTTGTTTGTTGGGTTCTTATTTCCTCTTTTGGGGTAAGTACCGTTAGACATCTTGTTGCTGGTGATCCAAGAAACGTTAGAAATGCTGAAAGAAAAACTACTTTTCTCCGATGCTAAAACAGTTTTGCCTTTTTTTCCTTCCACAGTGCCAGAACCTATTAAGACCAGTTTAAGCCAGCCCCAACCTGCCGGTACCGGTACCAGTACTTCCACCAGCACTATCACCAACAGCAGCAATGGCAAGCGTGCATCTGCTAACGGGCAGCAGCCAGCCGCGTCCCGCTACCTGCCCCGCGAGGTGCCTCCACGCTTCCGCCAGCAAGAACAGAAGCAGCTCTTAAAGAGAGGGCAGCCACTGCCCACCGGGACTCTGAGCAGCAGCCCGGCACAAGGCACTGGGCCAGCAGGGGCGAGTCCTCCCCCACAGCCAGGGACAGGAGGACAGCATCATCCCAGTAAGACCCAAGCAGGTAAGAGCTGGATGCCAGGAGGGGTCCCGGCTCCGTCCGGGTGGAGTGGTGGTCCTCGGTGTCAGCACGGCTGTGCTGTGGGAGCTGGAGGGATGTGAGGCGTCTGAAAAGATCAGGATTTGAAATGAAGCGTGTGCCGTTGCTCTTTTTCTTTTGCAGTTTAATAAGTGAATGAATGGATGTTGCCATTGCTAGTATCCAGTTCTATAGGTTGGCTTTGTTATTGGGTTGCTCAGACCTATGGGGGTCTTCTGCCAGCTTTTATTTTAGTAGTTACAGTGGCTATGATTTCCATTTGAAAATATTTCTGTAGTGACTAAAGACATTGTGAATCAAGCTTCTGAGTACTCCATTTTAATCATCTTTCAAGAGTTTTGCATATGTAAATAAAAATTAGGAACTTAACTTACGTGTTGTGCTGCGACACCTTAGTGCCTTTACTTGCTTGTGCTCCCCGTGTTATCCTCTCATTAAGAGAGTAGCATTTTGGGAACAGTAGTTCAGTATCTCAGGCCTTTCTGCCCCTTGGTTCTGTCCTCTTGTAGATGCCTCAGCCTTCTTTTGGCTGTTGACAGCAGCACGGTGAGCAGTGAGGCCCTTATCTGCCTTTCTCTTCTCTGAGGCTGCTGGTAAGGAGGCAAGAGGCAGCTGTCTGCTCCTTCATCCTTCTGTGCTGGAGACCAGGTAACCGTTGGACGGAGAGGAGCTTTGTCAGAAGGTGGCACAGATCACCTTGGCCATCGCTCTGCTGCATGCGTGCGGTGTTAAGGCAGAGCAGGGAGCACTGAGCTGCAGTTGTCCATGGCTTGGAAGAACGTATGTGGACTAAGCTGCAAGGAGGTGGGGTTTCTTGTTTTTATAATTGAATATTAGTAATTGTTGTATGATCTGGAGAGTTGCTCATTATCACTCACTAATGGTGTCAGACATCACAAAGTTTTGATCTGAGCTGTCTGCAGTTTTTCCCTCCGGGCATTAGTGAATCTTTCACAGTTTTTGCTGCCTGTGATGCTGAACTCCAGCAGTGGAAATCATTCAGTATTGTCCTTAGAAGTTTTGGTTAGATAAGGAAATAATCTCTTTCGGAAATGTAGCAGTATGGATATCTAGATACACTTGAAAATATGATTCTACTACTCCCTGGAAGCACAAACCAAGATTAAACCAATTGTATATTTACATAACGTGTTGTGACTACTTAGTTTTTAGGGAGGGGAAGAGGTTCTGTTCCTGAATGCTGGAGTATTTGACTTTAGTGACACAAGATGTGATGGGTTCTCACCCCTACGAGCAGCATTCTCAACCCCTGTGCAAGTCACCTTCAGCAGGGAAGGTGGCAGCCATCCCTGGCTTCTGTTGGAAATGGAGATGTTTCCTAACTGCCACACTCATCTTCCGTGTTAGAGATTGACATTGAGATGTTTGTGTGAGGAACTCAAGTGGCTCAGACTGGCTGAGGATCAGTATCAGCTCAGTGGTACTGCTCTGAACATCAGCAGAGATGCATCCTAAGTTTCTTCCTTTGATCTTGAAGAAACATGGCACATCTCGTGGTACAAAGTCCACTCTAAATCATAACGTAATCCATGGAGGAAGGTGGTAGGAGGGCAGGACTAGCTCTCTGGCTTTGATCTTGCCAGATGTGTTTGTGCTCTGAGATTTTAGGCTTCTCTTCCCAACTTCTATTTTAACTTGCTATATAAAATAAACACTTATTTCTGGTGTTTCTCAGCCTGGCAGCTGCGGGCAGATGTTTATACTGTTGAATTTGTTTTTGTTGTGCTTTTGCTACTTCCGTGTCAGCTTTTGAATACAGTAACAGCTCGTGCAAATGGGAGGAATGCAGCAGCTTTTCTGCGTCCTGTTATATTCCATATTGCATAGAATAAGTTTACTGACATCAAATTCTTTGTAAAAGTATTACTGGAAGGCACCGATCTTGTCAGCAGGCTGTGACTAGTGCACAAAGCAGTATTGTCAGGTTGTTTTTTACATTAAGTCAAACCAAAAGCTTTAAAGGGCACCTGGAAGTTCTTGGAGCAGGGAAGGAATTCTCAAACAAGCTTCGTGCTTGGCTCACTTCTGTTTTGATGTTTTTTCCTCTTCTGACAGCGAGAGTTCATGTTTTGAGACTTAAGTGGTTCCATCTTCCTCACAGAAAACACTTGCTGAATACAGAGCTCATGCATTTCTCTTTCCAGCAGGTGGAGCATCAGTTCAGTCACTGAGTGTACTTAAAGGAGGGAGAAATGCAGCTCAGTTTATAGCATCAGCAGCTGTGCACCTGGCTTCTTTGCAGGGCTGGGAGAGGAGCACAGCGTGTCTCATTCCCATTTGTAGCCACGCAATTCTTTGCGTATCGATGGTGTTATTCTTCAAACCTGATCTTTCTTAATAGCTGCTTCTCCACCTTGATGTGCATAAAGAGGAAAGAAGTAAATGGTACTCAGGGAAGGCCTAAACCTTTTCATCTTGGCTGTTTGGATTGGAAATACTTTAGGATTTGATATTCTGAAAAACTTCCATCAGTTAACAGCGAATTTTCCACGCAGTTTAATTAAAACTGGTTCACATTTTTGTGAATATGAAAGTAAAGATTTTTACTGTGAGCATTCTTGACTGTGTTTGTCAGCTGGAGGCTTCCCTGCATGTTTTATTATCAGTAAGGACTGTGTTCCTTTGTCTGTCTCTAGCTCCTAGGGTTTTTCTTTCAAAGTAGAAGTTTGCAGAGGAGAGGAGGGAACAGTATAATAATGAAAGCTGCCCCAACAAGTAAGCACAGGTGTCCAATCCACTGGAAATGGGAATTTGGTCTACCTGAACAGTGCCTGCATTGTAGCAGAGAGGGCACTTTGCAGACATTGCTGATTCTGTCCAGGGCTCAGAGGCAGTCAGTGGAACATCCATTGCTCGGGGCTGCCTTTCTCCCAGAGCCTGATTGCCCGAGCAGAGCTTGTTAGACACGCGCTGGATTCCATCCAAGCAAGGCTCTGTATGTGGCTTCTTCGTACTTAACGTTGAGCAGCAGTGGCTTTCTTTTGATGGATGACCTGGTATTAATCAGTGAGCCAGGACTGTTGTAAGCTAGCATCTTGTATACAGGAGATGCTGAACGTAGATGCAGGTCTGTAGTTTTTATTTTTATAGCGTCATATTCCTTCAGAGTTAACTTGAAATTATGCAACCACGTTCTTTCCAGGACCTATTTATAGCCATCTAGATACAGGGAAAGCTGTTAGAGAGGCACTGCCAGCCTCTTCACTGTGAAAATTGCCCTATTTTATCTCTTTATTCTCTTATCATCAGTCTCTGTTATCTACTGCCTTGGCCTATCCAAAACACTTATCAGAACTATAACTGCAGTGTCGTGAATTAAAAAAGATGTTCTGCCAATGTAAGGGAAGTGGAAATTAATGACCACTAATATATTCTTTGTCAGATTTATCATTTGGAAATATCAGTGAAGTGGATGAGAGTAATGATTTTTTGTTTCTCTTTTGAGGTAATCTGCAAAAATATTAACTAAGCAAACTGCTAGGAGAAGATATTGAAACATTTCAAATAGCACAAAATATTTGAGATATCTTATCCTTTGAAACAGTCTTTAAGTCATTGTTAACTATTATGAAGCTGTGTTCAGTAAGAGCATTTTCTGTAGAACAGTAATTCTTCCAGAACTTTTATCTTAAGCAACAAAGCTTGTTCTTCACACACTGCTTCTCTAATCCTTTCCAAGATTACAGGGAAGGAAAGCTATTTCTGTAACTTACGGGCGGTATTCTGATATCCATTTAGCTATTTCTGCTTGAAGATGATGGTGTTTTTTCTCTCTTCCCTCCCCACCTGGTCAACTAACTGCAGTGTATGTGGTGAGTAGCTCTCTGCCCTGGTTAAGGAGCAAGTCATCCCTTTTGCCATGTTACCTAACAAAGTTATGGTCATTTCTGGAAGTTATCATGGGAGAACAAAAGTAACAAGTAATGCGTCCTCCTTTGTTTCTTCACAAGTGATGAAGTTTGTAAAGGAGTCTCCAGGCAGCCCGTGTGTGTTTGATGATGGTAAGAACAAAGATCAGAAGCAGTAACCAGGTTCTCTTGAAGATGCCTTTCCTTTTCTGCAGTTCAGCAGCATCAAACCAGCATCCATCGCCTCTGAAGAGATGTACCATGTCCTGCAGGAGTTGGGAGTTGTGGTGAAACTTCTCTACTTCTTTCATGCTGTCAAGCAGAGGATTTGCAGAACTGATCCGTAACATATGTTTCCAGAGTCTAAAAAGAAATGAAAGCAAATAATTCATATAGCAGTCAATTGTGATACAGCACACAAGAGGCATTGTGAAAGCTGAGGAGTTACACTTAATGTATTGTATCTGTTGTTTTCAGGGAGGTGAGAATTTGAGAGCAGTTAGAAGATGTATTTTCCTAGTGGGGTCTAATACCAGATTCTACACTGATGTTTTTTCTTTTGTTCATTTTTCTCTTCTGAAGCGGGAAGATTTATTTCATGTTTCAGCATTTCTTTAGCTGTAGTTGATATATTTCCTCCTGCAGCATGGTGTGTGGGTGTCCAGGAAGCACTGTGGGCAGCTGGGGGCTGCCGAGTGCCGTCACGTGGCAGGTCAGCTCTTCTGGTTGGCATCTCTGTGTTAGCTTTGCCTTGGGATAACTTGGAGTAGCAGGAGAAAGGAGCCATGTCTGATGGATGCAGATCCATGCTGCCCTGATATGACATCCTGTGCTTTCACCGTGGGTCGCTTCAGAGTTCCTTCTTGCAGAGCGATCAACTGAAATATGGAGAAGCATTTTAGAGAGAGACATTGCGTTGTCTGAAAGGAGTCAGTACAGCTGGGAAACACGAACAAGCTTCAGTATATGCTTGTCTCATCATGTATCTGGCAAAGCAGTAGGGACCTTCAAACTAAACGTGAGTTTTTGCTCAGTCGAGCTTTTTGTGCTTGGTGATCACTGCAGGTAAAGCGTGTGTGTGCAATAGTTTTGGAGCGTGTGAATAAAGGATCACTTCAGGTTTGAAAGGAGATTTAGCTTGGGTTTTGGGAGGCTTGGCAAACAGCTTGGTTTTTAATGAAAAAAGCATGTGTGCAAACTGTCTCTGTGGAAATGATTAGCTGAGCTTTATGGGCCCATATTCTCCAGTTCCGTTAGTAGAATATCTCTGTTGGCAAAACTTGACAGTGTCTTTGCTTCTAGTTGGCAAGTTACTGGATTAAAAACAAAAAGTTTTCAAAAATTGGTTTTCTTTTGCTGGATCCTTTGTAAAGGATCAGGTAAAGGGCCTGCAGGAAAGCTGGGCAGGCAGTCCTGGCCGCAGTGTATAGTGAGAGAACAAGGGATGATGGGTTTAGAACAAAATTCTTTACTCAGAGGATGTAAACTCCAGCTTTGGCTGTTTCTTCTTTCCACGTCCTTCCTTCTGTAAAGGACGTCTGTATGTAACAAATACGTGATGCTTATCCATAACACAGTTCTGAACATTTTGGTTTTTGCATCACTTGATGTGTTGGCCATAATTTGCAGAGCAGTCCCCTGTACGACTCATCACTATTCACAAGTTATCCACAGTGCAGTTCATGTGAAAGTTTGTCTGTTAGTGAGATAAAATTTTGTGTTATGCTATTGGTTAAAACATAGAAATCACCATATATGTATATTTTTTTATTAAACCTTTTGCTATTAATCTCATTGATTAGCGCTGTGAAAGGATGTGCAGGTACCAGAGCAGGCTGCATGAATGCTGGCTGCGTGTATTACTTGTTTCCTTCCTCAGGGCATTGTTCAGCATTCTGTAGTGCTCGCTGTCTGCTACACGTCCCTGGAAATCACTCCCCTGGAAATCACTCCGTGCTGTCAGAGGTCTCTCCTGTCAGGTGTATGTTGAGACAAAAGGAAGCTTCAAAACACGATCCAGGGAAGAAAATACGCCGTTAACATGGAGATGGGATCCAGCCAGGAGGTGCTGTCTGAGATTTAGTCTCAAGTGATTAATATTTTCTGAAATACAGTAAAGTCTGCGGGAAGTGAGTCACAGCTAGAAAAGGTTGTTGTCTCCCCTGTAAAACTTCCAGAAATCCATGCAGTGCCTTCAGTGTCAGTGAAGGAGCAGCAGCCGCAGTGTGGCATGAATATGGGAGTTGTGAATGAAAAATGATGGCTAAAGCTCATCAGCAAACTAATCTTTGGAATGAATTTTTCCGTGTTGTGTATGTTATCTGACATCGGGCAGCAGAGCGTGAAAAATAAATCTGCTGTTTCAAATCTATTTGACAGTGATTAGAATTTTGCACCGGGAGAAGGAAAAATAGAAATCTGTAAAAGGATAAATAACCAAAACACCTTTATATTTTGCTGCCCTCATTTTCAAAGAGTGTAGCTGTGCAAAAACATCATGAATCAAAGGCCAACGTGTTTGCTTTGGAATCAGTAGATCTGTATCCCATCTCTAGTTTTCTTTGTAGAAGGCTGTGATTTAGTGGTAGCCTGATAAATAAACCGCCCAAGTGTCTGTTGGGAAAGAACATCAAGAGACAAAGAGTCTGGCAGGTTTCTGTAACTGTGCAGATGGCAGTTTCCTGACAAAGCACACGGGGAGACCGAGTAGCAGGATAAGCAAAGGGCAGAAAGCAACTACTGAGGTCAGAGTGAGCAGGGAGTGGGAGCGTGGTACTGGGGAGAGCAGAGAGAGGGTAACGTTGTGTGTAAAGATGATGGAAAGGTGAATTCATAGAGCTCAGGAAACAATGCTGCAAGAAACAAATGAAGCAAAGAAATCTGTAGCTATTGGGAAAAATAAATGGACAAGAAGGCAACGTTTTCTTAAATAATACAAGGAAGGTCAAGGGAACTGGTGTGATGTTCAGCAGGGAGGCCCATTAATAGGTGGCATCAGGAATGCTTTTGTGTCTTCTCTCTTATCTGTAAGGTGATGAGTGGCTTAAAAACTAAGGCTACTCTGAGTCAGAATACTTAGGGAAATGTTTCAGATAGTATGAAGCTGATGAGATTAATCACTGAGTACAGTGAGGAATGCTTGGAGCAGTCTGGCCCACTGACTTTCTTTGAGCATTTGAGGACTACAGAACAGAGAAATGAAATAACTAGTTTCTAAAATCACAAATGAGGAATTACAGATCCATCAGTGTAGTCCTCCGAGTGGAACTAGAAAAAATAAGCAAAACAGCTACTGCAGTACACATAAACTTGGCAAGGAAACGAGAGCACAGCCAGCATGGGTTTATTGGGAGCAAATCGTGTTGGAGGAGAGCAGTTCCCTGTCAGAGCAGAGCAACAGGCATTGCCTAGCAGGAGGGAATAGTGTCATAAAGTCTGTGTCTGGCTTTTGACAGTGCCTCTGAAGGCTTTGTCATGATGGATGTGTGCTGTTGTAAATAAGTGAGTATAAGATTAAATTACTTCAAGATTGGTGGTAGCTGCTCAGAAGGGTGCAGACACAGAGTAGCTATCAGCCCTTAACTGGCACAGTTAAGTTTTGAGATGGTAAATTGGACCACTCTGGTATTTGCATCAGGCTATGAACAACAGCCTTCGTTAAGTTTTTGAATGATGCCAAACTAGAGAAGAATGTGAGATGACTGGAGGACAGAAGAGCAGTGACAAAATTGTGCAATCAAATAAGAAACAAAGAAAAGGGGAAGGTTCTCTATTTTGACCAGAACAACTGGGTGCAGAAATATGATTACGTGAGAAATGTGCTGCAGAAATAGATCTGGAGTTGGTCACAGGAGGTGAACCTGGCGAAGAGACTGAAGGGAAGACTGAGCATACTGAGGTCTGGTTTCCAGGAGGCACGTGTGCTGCTCTCCCTGATGAGAGGGACGTTGAGTCCAAACTGGGATGCTGTGCAGTCAGATGTGAACCCACTGGAGAAAGACCAAAGGAGTGCACCAGGAGTGAGAAGAGCTCAAGAGTAAGATCTGCGTGGAAAAAGGCAACTGTGACAGCTGAGTCTAAGAGAAAAGAGAGGAGTTAGAAATGCAGGAATACCTAACTGACTGCTGCAAGGATGAACATGGTACGTTCTGTATGCTTGTGGTAGGTCAGATGAGAAATAATGGGCTTAGATTTCAGCGAGGAAGATGAAGGGTACGTGTTAGGAAAATGTTGCCAGGGCAAAAGCTTTTTTAAGAAGGGAGGCAGAACGGTTGGGGATCTGTGATCTGATGTTACAGGGCTTTGTTGGCAGATTTCAGGAGACATCATTTGGTGTCTGTTGGGAATAGTTGCTTAGCCCAGGTAAGCAGTCGTAACCTCTCACATTTTCATCTTTGGGTACCAGTGGTGACTTCTGCAGATGAGTTGGGAGCTGGGGCATGCTGGAGTGTCCCTGGGTTCTGCATGGATGGCCTCACCTCTCCCTGCCCCATCCACCACTGGTGCCATTGATAAGCACCGCCTTCATCACTTGATGGAGATCTTAAGAAAATTTCACTGTATTTTCAAGGAGAATTACAAGGACTACTAGAACGTGCCTTACATTCCCTGCAGGTTTCATATATTTTAACTAAGGAAAATGTCCACCGTGTGTAGCTGGTATTGAGAGAGCATAACCACTCACCAGGATTTGTTGGCCTTTAAGATGATTGCAAGATTGACTCTCAGGTTCTCTTCCCATTCCTTTGGAGAGCATTTTCTGAGTGAAGCGAAGTGAAGGTTCCATTTGTGTTCATCATTCGTTGTTAGAATGAGGTTGGACCCATCCAGCATTCAGGCAGCGCTGCAAAGAAGCAGGGAGCAAATGTCTTCCTGGGAGCACGGCTATTTTCAGGAGTGCTTCAGCGGAGCAGCTCTGGAGCCGGGAATAGCAGCAGCGATTGTGCTGTGGTGGTGAAGTGGCAGCAATTCAGAGCACGGAGCCAAACCCTTAAAGAGCCATCGTCTGTGTGCGAGAGACAAACACCTGCCAGGAATGGGAACAGCGGATTTAAAGTGTGCTGCGCGTGCTGTGCAATTAGTATGTATTTGGGGCAGAGCAGGGGAAGAGCAGGGAAATGAGAAGGGGAAATAATGCTGAAGCGCTGGAAGGCCGCGTATAAATGAGCCGTGCAGATTTCTGTGCAGGAGATCTCTGCGCTGCTCTTATATAACGTGTGATGTTATGTTGGCTGCGCCCTCCCCTTTGTGCGCTGTGTTCGTACAGGCGAAGGCAAGCAGGGCGGCCGCATTGTCTGGGCAGCGTACAAACAGCCGGGGCTGTGATTAATATGCTCCGCTGTTTGCTGCCTGGATCGCTGCGAGATAGAGGCAGGGAAGTAATTAAGCTCCTGGCGGCGGGCCAATACACATATGGGACTTGTTCTGAGCGGGAGGAGGAGGAGGACTGGAAGGAGGAGGAATGGAGGAGGAGGAGGAGGAGGAAGGCGGGAGGCAGCCCTGGCACCGCACGCCCGCGCTTTTGGCTGACTTTCAAAAAACCGGAAGAAAAGCGTCCGGAGCGCTAATTGTAGCCGGGTCCCGAAGTGAAAATGTTTTGTGACAGTTGCAAGAATTTAAAGAGGAAGGAAGATCGGTTTAGTGTCAGCTGCAATTAGATAATCAAAGCTCAGAAGCGCCGCTCGGCCGGGGCCGGGCCCGGCCTGCAGCCTGCCCGGCACACAGCGCGGCTCTTGGCAGCGCTGCGGGATGAGGCTCTCTCTGCACGGCCGACATGTTGCAGCGCAGGACGTAGATGCAGGAGCGGGAGCAGCTCTGCACGCAACGTAGCGTTTCCTAGGATGGTTGGGCGGCTCCTTGCTTCAGGTATTTTATTACCCGTCGGCCTTTCTTAGAGCCAAAGGGGGAGAGGAAAGCAAGCAACCAACAACAACAACAAAAAAAAAGCGGAATCCTAACCCTGAGAAAATAGCATCTGCTGCTGTTAAATCAATTTATTACATAACATTTCAGGGAGAGAAGCAGCAGCGCGGCGTCCTGAGCTCTTGGCTGCGTTTCAGGTTTGATAAAATGGCGTCTCCGCAGCGAGCCGTGCGCCGGGCACAGCTCCGTGCCATCCTGGGTGCAGCCGCTGCTGCTGTGGCAGCGCTGTCTGGTTTGTGCTTGTTGTCTTGAATGCCTTTAAAAGGTTCTGGCATGGGAGCAAATGAGCTACGTGTTCGTGTGGTGGTGCAGGGAATCGGAATGGGCTATAACAGGCTTTCCCCACTCGCGTGCTGAACTGGGGCTTGGTTTTAGAATGAAGCGGTTCCGGTCGGTGCTTCCATCTTTTGTCTGCCGTAATGCATTGTGTGTGGGTTTCAGGAGTTCGGCTTGCCAGCACGTAGGGGGCAGCAGGTTGCATCAGGTCGAGGACAGCTTCCAGATGTCCTCTGCCCCACACAGGGCACGGCAGGGCTGGATGTGGCAGGTAACCCGCAGCCCATGGGTCTGGGGTCTGTGGTGCTGGCTGACACACGTTGAAATCTACAGCGGGAGCGAGATGAGGGGTATCTGTTTTGTTCGTTCCCTTTTAAATCAAATCTGTACTTATTAATAAGATTCTCATTAATAATTTATCCTAGGCGGTGCCGCTTTGCACTTCCCTCGTACTCCGGTTCGTAAATCAGCTGAACGTTAATTATAGTTGAGGGTGCGTAATTGTACTGCGTATTGTTCAACCTAATTACTGTAATGGAAGTTAGGAAGAGAGAGCTAAAAACAACAACAGCAAAACAGCCACGAGGAGCCCGATCGCAGACGGTGTTTTCAGAGGAGGAGAAAAGCGTTCGCCTTTGTGCAGGCCAAGTGCTCTGCTCTCACAGAAGCACAGGCAGCAGCTCCTCACCTCTCCCTCTGCTCGTTCGCATTTGCAGCCTGTGGAAGCATTTAACGTGATTTTGCAGCTATTTATTGATGTTAGCATACAAAGGCAGAAACGTTTTCTATTTTTCATACCTACTGAGCAGAAATCTGTGAGGCAAGCTGGCTGCAGTGCTTAAAAGCAGCAGTCTCCTCCTGCCCCAGTATATTACAAAAACAAAAGCCAATGCTTTTGGTGCTTACTGGTGACACTGGTCAAAGCTTGAGCAGTATGGTAGCTGGTATGCCTGCAGTTTGGCAGAATTTGTCATTGAGTTTGGGTTGCTTTTTGTTTCTTTCGTTGTTGTTGTGGTTTTTAATTAACAAAGAGGGCCGTTAATCTCAGCGTTCCATTAATTCCCTTTCCCGATCACAGGAGGCCTTGTTAGCCAAGAGAGCCGTGTTGTACAAAGGGTGCAGAGTTCACATTGTCAGGCACAAAGTATTGGTCGTAGCAGCAGTTGGACTTCTGCAGTGCCTCAGCAGGGCAGGCTGCTGACATGACTACACTGTGCTTCCCATCTCCTCTTGCTGCGCTTCCCATCTCCTCTTGCTGTGCTCGCAGGAAGGATGGAAGCTCTCCTGATCAGCTGCCGTGCTTTATTTCAGAGCTTTGCAGGAGTAAAGAGGAACTGATCTTTAAGAACCGACATTTTATTGGTTTCCCTGTTCCAGTCTTAGCAGCTTATAAAATAAAGCCGTGGCAGTTCTTGCAGAGACGTGGTTTCCTAGAGAGTTGGAGGGGATTTTTGCGTTCAGAGGAAACCCCGAACAAACAAAACAAAAAAATTTACTAGATTTAATCATATAAAAATATTTTCCTTTCGTTATTTCTTCTCTTAGTGTAAAATCCTTGTGGGTTAAGTTTCACTTTGCTATTTTCAGGTTATTTGCTTTGTAGGAGTGAACTACTTTAAGGTTAGGGAAAATGGAAAAGTGTCTCTTGGATGTTTGCTTCTGGAGACTCTGTATAAAAACACTCTTTTCGGGGTTTGCTCTGTGCTGGAAGTCTGTTATCTTTGTTTAGCAGCAAACTAACAGCTCTTGCAGCTTTCTCTTTATTTAGTGGGATTTTAATCTGTTCCCTTCCTTACTGTTTTTATAGCAGCACTCGGTGTTAAAAGCAATTGCTGCAGTTCCTACTGGGACACTGCGAAGCCGCTGTCTCTGGAAAATGTTGCCTGTCTGGAGCTGGAAGAAAGCTGTGACTTCCAAGCAGCTCCTGCAGGTCGTTTCTTAAGGCAGGTCATCAGGTCCCTGCTCGCTGCTGCCATGTTTTCACAGATGTGAAAGCCCAGATTCCGACCCCAGAAGCTAAAGGGAAACACGCAGAGCTTGTTGCTTATAGCTTTTGGGAGCAGCTTCTGTCTTGAACCTGCAAGAAACGCTCCCTGAGTACATTTTTCTTTCATTTCTTTGTTGTTGTTTTCAATGTGATAACCCTACTGCACTGCAGCACATGCCACGCTGGAAGGGGCTGGATTTAGATTTGACTGCTTTGCTTTTTGAGCACATTCCTTGTGAGAGCTGCCAGTGTGAATTCCTGCTGGCTCCTGACCAGGGATCAAGCAGCACAGGTACACTGCTGTTAGTGGGAGCATTTATTTTCTGTCGAGTGCTGGAATTAGTGCAGTCCTTATCAAAGGAACCTCTTTCAGATTAGTCAGTGGTGGTGGTGGTTGCTGTTGAGGCTGTAATCTGAATCTTGGCAGCTGTGCTGTTGGAAGGGAGCAAATACTGAGTTGCAAGTGGAGGGTTTCTGAGCTCGTGCTTCCTGGAGCCAGACGCGGCTGCGTGATGCTGTCCGAGCTGAGCACCGAGCCCAGCTCAGGTTCCTGACCGTTCTAGCACAGGCAGCTTTTGCTCTGGATAATCCCTTCCTGGTTTGGTTTGTCTGTTTGTCTGGCTGCTCTTCCAGATCCCACGCCTCGTGTCACGTGCAGTTCTGCTCCCTGCTCAGGGTTCTTGGAAGTTGTGTTCTTGGTCTTTGTGCCGTCCCTGCGCTCAGTGATGCCCGTGCCGGGTGCAGTGCCCTTGGTCACTCAGCCTGCCCTGCCTGACCTGGGGCAGCACTGCTCTGCTCCTGGGTGGAGCTGATGGTTCAGCTTTGGTGAGACCTTTTTATTGGAACTGTATTTCAAGCTGCTTTTAAATCTTCCTGACATGTCAGAAACGTACTGCTGAAGCTCACCACCCACTGTGTTGAAAAAAAAAATCACACACAACTCCTCTTATCTGATTCCTTGGTTACCTCAACTTCTTATCTGCTGGCCTTGGCTGCTGCAGCTCTTTTCCTTTGTTTGTTTCTGCTCTGCTCAGAATTCTGCTTGGCTCATATTTCTGACCCAGTCAACCCAGTTTGAGTCATTTTGCAGGCTTCCTTTCACTTTCCCTGTCTTATCTGGGATTCTGGTCTCCTGTTTAACACCTTCATAGATTATCAGGTAAATTTTTAACCTTTTTCCTCAGCTCTGTAAGCGCTCGGTTTTGTGTGGATATTACATGATGCTTTCCTCCTTGCTGGCCATTGCATGCAGGGGCAAGAATCCAGGTTGGTCTAACCAGATGCACCATGTTCTCTTTTGGGTTTGTCCTGTAACTGCCAATTATTTAGGTCTTTCTGTGAAACACTAGGCTTGTCCTCGTGTTGTGAGAAGGCAGAGAATGAGCTGAGGCTGTATTCTCCTTTCTTTAACATGCGTTCTTCCACTTATTTTGAGATGAGATACAATTTTCCCCGGGTTAGTGTGTTCATTGTGTGTGCTGATAATCCGCATGAGGCAACGGCTCTTGCTTGCAAAGCCACAGGTGAAATGTGTGAGTAATGAGACTTTGTTCAATTGAGAACCTTTTCTATTCTTGGAATAATTTTTTCACAGTGTTGGAGTACCTTTAATTGGAGGCAGTTGGAGGAGCTAATCACACCAAAATATTTGTGATTCAAATCAACGTATATTAGTCATCCTCTGTAAAACAGCTTATTTGGGAGGTTTGTTGTATACATATTACCCTCAGAACAGTCTTGTGCTTCTTGTTCAAATCTAATGTAGGCTAATTGATCAGAAGAATAAAAGTCGTGCTACTGCAGGTTTATGACTAGTAAAAATTATTGGCAGCCAAAATTTGTAACGTATAGCTGCAGTTTTCTGCCTCCTTTAGATGAGTGCTTGGAAGATCTGCCCGAGGATCACACTGGATTACTTGCCATGAAAAGAAACTGAAAGGAGAAATCTGTACTGAATATCTTTTATAGAGAACAATTGGGGTAGAAAGTAAAAGCAAAAACTTGTCTGAGCTGGAGTCCTTAGCATGCGGATGTGCCTTTCAGTACAAGTTTGCACCCTGGCAAGCAATTAGAGGTTCCAGAGCTTCTTTAGAAATTGAATAACATCTTTGTGTTTAAGGTTTGTGCTCTGAAGACCGCCTTCCGAATATCTGTGCAGTATAGCATTAGTTTCACTGGGTTGGGGGTGGACTTTGGACTTACTTTGGATGCTATGTGAAACTAAAAAGCACATTTAAATCCCTTGCAAATCGTTCCAGAGCTAATTTTCTCGACCAAACTGTTATTATGAAATGCCTATGTGTTCTCTGCTGTATCGTGTTAGAAAATGTGTTTGAAATTTTAGAACACTTTGCACTTAAGTGCAGAGTGTAAAGCGTTACAGCTCGTGACGTCGAACAGGACCTAACGTTGTCTTTGTGGTGCTTGAACCCTGCACTCATTTTCAACCTTTTTGGATTCTTTCAGATCTCAGTCACAGTGGATTGGGAGACCATTATGAAAATTCCCACTGGGGACAGCAGCCCACTTTCAGGAGTGAAGGCAACTGCAGCTGGGATAAAGTGATAATAGACAGGACTGACAAGGAAGCGTGGCCTTCCATCACAGGAGCTGAGACTGAATCTGCCTCAGAATGTACTACAGACACTGACTCTGCCTCCAACTGTGGCTCAGAGAACAGTAGCATGGCTACAGGGAGTGCCCAAGGCAACTTCACTGGACATACAAAGAAAACTAATGGCAATAATGGCGCCAACGGAGCACTCGTCCAAAGCACTTCTAACCAGAGTGCCCTTGGAGCTGGTGGAGCCAACGGCAACGGCAACTCGGCCAGAGTGTGGGGCATGGCTGCAGGCTCTGGCTCTGGCCTAGCTCACTGCTCTGCCAGCGGTGGGGATGGCAAGATGGACAACATGATTGGAGATGGTAGAAGTCAAAACTGCTGGGGTGCTTCCAACTCAAATGCTGGCATTAATCTTAACCTTAACCCTAATGCCAATCCAGCTGCCTGGCCTGTACTTGGACATGAGGGAACTGTGGGAGCAGGCAACCCTTCCAGTATTTGCAGTCCGGTCAGTGCCATAGGTCAGAACATGGGCAACCAGAATGGGAACCCGACAGGCACCTTAGGTGCTTGGGGAAACTTGCTGCCGCAAGAGAGCACAGAACCACAAACGTCCACTTCTCAGAATGTGTCTTTCAGCGTACAACCTCAGAACCTTAACACTGATGGACCAAATAACACTAACCCCATGAACTCTTCACCAAACCCTATCAATGCAATGCAGACAAATGGACTGCCGAACTGGGGGATGGCTGTTGGTATGGGGGCCATCATCCCGCCCCACCTGCAAGGCCTTCCTGGTGCTAATGGAACATCAGTTTCTCAAGTCAGTGGGGGCAGTGGTGAAGGAATGGGCAGTTCAGTTTGGGGGATGTCCCCAGGTAATCCTGCCACAGGAAACAGCAATTCTGGGTTCAGTCAGGGGAATGGAGACACTGTGAACTCAGCATTAAGTGCTAAACAAAATGGATCCAGCAGTGCTGTGCAAAAGGAAGGAAACGGAGCGAGTGCGTGGGATTCGGGGCCTCCATCTGGTCCTGGGGTACTAGCGTGGGGCAGGGGCGGTGGCAGCAGCGGTGTTGGCAGTATGCACTCTGGAGCTTGGGGCCACCCCAACCGTAATGCCAGCAACGGCGTCAATGGCGAATGGGTCAAGCCCCCAAACCAGCATTCCAATAGCGACATCAATGGGAAAGGATCAGCGGGGTGGGATAGCTCTAGTGTTACCAGTCCGAATCCTGCCATGCAGCAGGGCAACGAACAAATAAACTCTTGGGCCAAAGCTGCGGCGTCTGGCACCACAGCTAGCGAAGGAAGCAACGACAGCGGTGGAAGCCAAAATGAAGGCAGTACTGGGAGGGAGGGGGCTGCGGAAGGCAGGAGGAGGGACAAAGGGATGATAGACCAAGGGCAAGTTCAGTTGCCAAGAAATGACCTTGACCCCAGGGTCCTGTCCAATACAGGGTGGGGACAGACCCCTGTAAAGCAAAACACTGCCTGGGAATTTGAAGAGTCCCCGAGGTCCGAACGAAAGAATGACAATGGAACGGAGGCCTGGGGTTGTGCAGCTACTCAATCTTCAAACTCAGGGGGGAAGAACGATGGGTCCATCATGAACAGTACAAATACCTCTTCAGTATCTGGGTGGGTCAACTCTCCGCCTGCAGCTGTTCCAACAAATACAGGTTGGGGAGACAATAACAACAAAGCACCAAATGGCCCAGGGGGGTGGGGAGAGTCAGCAAGCTCTACTACTGTTAATAATGCTGCTGCTGCCAAAAGCGGCCACACTTGGAGTGGGACCGCGAATCAGGAGGACAAATCACCTACCTGGGGTGAACCTCAGAAACCCAAATCTCAAAACTGGGGAGATGGACAGAAATCAAATCCGACCTGGACTTCAGGAGGTGGAGATTGGGCAGATTCATCATCTGTTCCCGGACACTTGGGTGATGGGAAGAAGAATGGATCTGGATGGGATTCTGACAATAGGTCGGGGTCAGGTTGGAATGATTCCACGAGGTCTGGGACCAGTGGGTGGGGAAATGGCACAAACAGCAAGGCTAATACAGGTACAAGTTGGGGGGAGTCTTTAAAGCCAGGCCCCCAGCAAAACTGGGCTAATAAACCCCAGGACAACAGTGTGAGTAACTGGGGAGGAGCTGCTTCTGTAAAACAGACGGGGTCGGGATGGGTTGGTGGGCCAGTGCCAGCCAAACAAAAAGAGAACTGTGAGGCAACTGGCTGGGAAGAGCCATCCCCACCGTCCATTCGCCGCAAGATGGAGATTGACGATGGTACCTCAGCTTGGGGCGACCCAAATTACAACAACAACAAGACTGTAAACATGTGGGATAGAAATAATCCTATCATTCAGAGCAGTACCACAACCAATACCACCACCACTAGCACCATTATCAACACAAACATGGTTGAACCTCAGCCATCGCACCAGTCAAGTGCCCAGCCGAACCGGTCCCCGCTGCTTGGTCCAGGTATGGCAGTACTGCTGTAAGCTCTGTTATTCCAGTAGCAGTATTACTGAGTGCTCTCAGGCCCGAGCACTGTGTAACGGTGTGCTAAAGATAAGATATCCTCTGTTTATTTCGTAGTGTAAATGTTTTTTCTTTACTCTGAAACAGCGGTGTTAACTGCCTCTCTTGAGCACAGAACCCATGAAACCTGGCAGAAACGTTTCCAGAGTCCAAACTCCTTTATTTTCAGGTTCTTTCTAGACCTGACACCAGCATGGTGTTTTCTGTTTCTGCCAGTTTCTGCTGCCTTCCATGGTCTGTTTGGCAGTGCTGCTCTGGTGAATCTGAGATCAGCTGAGATGTGCTTGCAGCACGTCCTGGTGAGCCATTCTCCAGGCTGTGTATCTGGGTGACACGGTTGGTTCTGCCTTTTTGCAGCAGATGTTCTTTTAGAAATGGCACTGGAGAGGAGCTTGGCTGGCTGCACAATGAAGAAAAGCTCTAACCAGGATCAGGCCATTAAAGCTCTGGGTCCTTGGCTTGTGGGTCCGTATTTATGTTGTGAGGTTCTTCACAATTAGTTAGCACCTTCTGCCCTCGCAGAGTTGGATGTCTTTTTGCTAACCTCTCTTCTGTTCTTTGTCCTCTGGTACTATTAGTCAGTCTTTATTCTTGTTTAGACACTAAGCATCTGCTGCTGTCTACAAACCCTATCACTTGGCAGCAGATGTTTTTTTGGCTGTTGCGTGTATCCGGGCTGATGCTGTTTCTCTCTCTTCTGTTTGCTGTCATTTATGTTGAAGGTTCTCCTCCATGCTTTCAGGTCTCAAGCATGGACAGTATCCTGGGCTTTTATGGGGTTCTCATAAAGCTGCATTGGTTAAAGATGTTAATATTCAAAGTGGATGAAAGAAAACATTCCCCCTTCAGCTCTGCTCCAGATACAAGGGTGTAAGCATTGTATGTCTGAGAAGTGTATAGGATTTTTTCAAACGAAAAAGAAGGTGCTGTTGTGGATGAGCAGCAAAAGAATAAAAATGGGAGAGGTAAAAAAGAAAAAACTGTTTAGAGGAGAGGCACTGAAGTAAATGCCACTGGAAGCCCTGCTCTGCGTCACAACCACAGACATCTCAGATCTGATCTTGCAGTGCTCTTGAAAATTTTTCATCTGATTTTGTTTTGTCTTGGCCGTGTCTGAGTATTGGCTTTTTAACTGTGCTTTTCTCCAAGCAGGATTTGTTCTCCTTCTCTTATTTCCATCATTTTTTTTTCTTTGATGTTGTGAAATAATTCAAACTGAATGTAATGTCTGTACAAAAATAGTCTCATGTTCCTTACTCCAGTCAAATATTTTTAACAGTTGAGGATATCTGTTTTTGTTGAATAACGTGCTCCAGAAAGAGAAATCTGCTACGAGGTTTGTACATGGCCACGCTCCATTTATCGTTTGTCTGAAACTTATTTCGTCCGTATTGAAACCTTCACCCACAGAACTGAGAATTGACATTCCTGAACGGTAGCAAAGTGCCTGTTATTAGTGCAGTTGGGTTGGTTGGGTTGTTCTCCCCCCCTCAGCTGAGCTGTGGGTGATTCCATGTGTTTGTCAAACTGTTTGTGTGCAGAAGTAATGAGGAGCTTTCCTGGCTCACAGGGTGTTGTCATACCATGTAGCATTATTTTCATTTAACCCCAGTTTCCTTTCCTGTTGGTGAGGAACATGCCTTTCCAACCTCTGCAGCGGGGGAAGTGAGTCGTGTAGCCAGGACACCTCTGTAAGCCAGAGGCACGTTCATCCAACAGTGGTTCTTTTCCACGTGCAGTATTTCTGTGCAAAACTTCTCCTGCGAGGGCCCTGACGTGCTTTGCCAATCATTGTGCCATCCTACAGCTGCACAGCCGCCTTCCCTGCTGATACAGGAGCAGAACTGTGGATTCCTTATGACCTGAAATGAATGATAACAGGCACAGGCACTGATAACCAAGAGGTAGCTCTTAGTTTTGCTGTACAGAACTAGTTACTGGTTCACAAAGGAGTAGCAGTTCCTTTTGAAATAGAAGTTCATGCTGTGTGAGCCCAGAAACGGAGGCCAAGTTACAGCCTTGTTATTCAAGTTGTCACCCATCCTCAGAAGTTCTCAACATTCTTTGGAGAGCTTAAAAGCTATTGATGGGAAGCAGATGTTGGTACACACTTCATGAAATGCATCGTGCTCTAAGGAATTTCTTTGTGTGTTGTAAATAAATGTGCACACAAAACCAGGGTAGATATGTGATAAAAATGTACTCCTTTCTGGTTGTAGTAGCTCCCCCCCAAGCCAACTGTGGGTTACTTAGAAAGACACTGACAAAAGGTTTTGCAAATAGGGATAAGCAAGGAGATTTTTGGATCCAAAACAGCACAGATCTTTCCTGCAAGTGCTAGGAAGAGCTCGATGCTCTCTTGTGAGAGGAGAGATACCAGGTAGGCAGACTGACGGGCTTCCACCTGTGCAAGGAAGCCAGCTGAAGGTAAGGCAGGCTTTCCTACTGAGATTTGATGTTGAAAATCAGGAGTCTAGAGAATGAGCAGCTCAACTTGTGAAAAAATTTAAAACGAAGTTGGAATTCTGCTGCTGCTTCTGTAATCTCATGCTGTTCTGTTGGCAGCAGCTCCAGTGCCACTCGGAGTCTGTGATTTATGTGGAGCAGGAGATGGAAGCAGTGCATCTTCTTTGAACTTCCATCAGAGTGGATCCTGGAGCAGCTCCAGTCTCCTTTAGGGCACTCATTTGGAGCCTGAAATCCTTTTGTGTGCACTCAGCTCTCTGAAAACTACGTTTTAGGGGACGGCCAGGTGTTACTGAGGAACACGTCCTCTGCTTTCACACCATGATGATCTCCTTGCTGAGAGCCAGGAGCTTCCCCAGTGCCAAGCCATGCAAGAAGGCATTGAGCCCCCACTGCATGAGCCTTTCAGGATGGGACCTGAGCTTAAGGGGTACAGGAACCTTCCCTTGGGTACATACCTGAGTGCACACTGCTATAGCTTGTTTATTGGCTGTATGAGCAGACTAATGATACACAATCTCATTTTTCTCCTAAATCTCTTCCATTTCCATCTGCATAAGGCTCTCATACGTTGGTTTGCCTGCACTGTAGCCATATGCTCTGGTATATATCACAGACCAAAGAAATTCAAGGAGAACCATTTCTATCATCCGAATAGCTATAGGGTTATTTTGAGGGAAAACAACTGCATCCTGCCATAACTCAGTTAACGTTTCACTTTCCCTTGAGGATTTCCTGTTGGCTGAGGCCCAATGTTAATTATGTTTTTATTTCTATAAAACAAAACTCTGCCAATGTGGCCATATTCATTACTCTCTGTGATCTCTTTGTTTCTTGCAATTCTAACAGTTTAAAAACTGCAGTATTAATGCTTTACTTTCTTGCCAAGGAACCCGTTAGCAGGGCTTATCCTGTTGCAAAACAGCATTCAAGCAGAGCCATTTGTTTGTAGTTCTGGTTTTTGTTCTAAAAGCACGGGGCTTTTTTCTTAGGAAAGCCTGCATGTGTGTTATTTTCAGAGAGAAAAATAGTAAGAACTTTTAAAAATGGAAGACTAGCTCAGATTTGAGGCCGTTGTGAAGGGATTTTGCTTCCCAGGAGCTGTGCAAAGGAGCTCAGAAGTATCTCTGTGTGTTGCTTCAGCCTTCTGCAGTAATGTTTGGGATGCTGCTGGGGCTGTGGGCTCCTGCAAGCTGTGTTCCACATGTGACTGTTTCAGATCAGATGCATGCTACATGTTGTACAAATCAAGGAAAAACCTAATTTACAAATGACTCTTCCGGAGATTAAGCAGATATCTTCTTTCCACTTAACTTCAGGATTTAGCATCATCCTCTTGAAAATGTAACCTCATCCTCCTTGTTAAGTTGGTAAAGCAGAGCCGTGCAAAGGTAGCGCAAAGACGGCGATGCCACGAAGCAGGTCCTTGCCTCCAAGGGGAAAATAGAGCCAGAATTTGTATTTATTGTATTTTATTTGGGTTGGGGTACTTTCAGGCATTATCTTTCACTGAACTTTAGCTCCCTCGTTATTTGTAATCCCGTATTATTTATTTCTCAGTGCACATCTGTGGTCTTCATTCAAAATCAGCATTGATTCAGGAGCCTCAGAAGGACCAGTTCTTTGGCATGTTTCGTCTGTAGCCCTGTACACTTTGCTTTTCTGATACGTGGCTTTTGATTTAAGGCTGATTCTGTGAACTGAGTTGTTTCCTTCTTAACCAGTCCTGTTTCCATTTTGTGAGCCAGAAGCTGCAGAGCCTTCGTTCATTGGAATAAAACACATGCACTTAAATAGCATTCATCTCCAAAAACACTTCTCTCAAGCGCTGATGTTCAACTACACAACCAAACTCCCACGTGCAACAAAAGAAAGTTAAAAAAAAAAAAAAAAGCAACACAGCAAATAAAACTGGGACATAAAACCTTTTTGTAAGAGGTAATGGACGTGTTAAATTCCAGATCTGTTGCACTGGTCTGTGTTCTGTAGGTTGCAGAAGCAGTTCCTGGCACACACAGCTCCAGCACTAAGCTCGGTGGCACACGGATTTAAGTGCATTATGTTCAAGCCAGACCGAGGCAGTTTCTTTACAGTAGCTTATGTCTTTTAATGAGTGAAAATAATACTCTGCAGGAAAGCAGGGACTTTACCTGCTGGTCCTCGTGGCTTGGCTATAGATTGTAATTGCAGTGTTGTCTAGTTCCGCTGTAAAAAGAAACCTCACAGCCTCAGAGAAGGGATGGGAGGTGAACGCAATCAACCATGGGCTGCAGGGAAAGCTTTAAGGAGTATTAGCAGAGTACATAATCTGCATTGAAACTGTTATCAAACAAATAACTTGTTGCATACAAGGTGTGAGTAAAGAGACTTCTGAAACTAAACCAAAGAGATTTTTAATGTGCTTAATTATAGTTACTCTGTCAATTCCTGGTTCATGTTCTTTCCAGAGAAGGGCTTGAATAAAGCGTCCGTCTTAGAAATGATTGACATCGATGACCCCTCCTCATCACTCTTCCTCCTTCCCTCGCTCCAGCAGGCTGGGGAGAAATGCCTAACGTCCACACGAAGAGCGAAGCTTCTTGGGGAGAGCCATCGTCCCCTTCTGCTGCAGTCGATAACGGCACGTCGGCGTGGGGGAAGCCCCCCAGCAGTGGGACGGGGTGGGGAGAGAGCCCTGCGGAGCCGGCGGGGACCTACGGCAGAACAGCCGCTCCAGCTGCTGCCCCAGCACTGTGCAAACCAGGTACGTGTGTGGGCATCACGGGCTGGGGAGAAAAGGCAGCGGCGTCTGCTCCTGCCAGCCCCTGGGTGGGGCTTCCCATTTCACTGCGTTTAAAGCAGAGAGTTTCTTGATGTGATTTTCAAAACTCCTTTATGTCTCTCGAAACTTCTGAGATTGCGGATACCAGATTGGTTTAAAAGCATGAATTTAACAAACTCATCCAGTGAATTTAAGCTTAGAGTACTTTTTGTGTACTCTAGGAACAGTACACTGTAAATTACAGAAGCATAGGAAACAAGGAAACTGCAGGACAGTATGACCAGGGCCTGAAGGAAACCTGTATTAGGTTGAGAAGAAACTGAGCTCAGTTGAGATGGGATTGACTTTGGTAGGAGAAGAAACACGTGAAAGTGACTAGTCCTAACTTCACTCATCCGTTAAAGTGAGGGGGTGGATATCTAGTTTGGGAGCACCGTGAGCACGACTTCTAACAAAGGTTATTTGATAAAAATCTTAAATCTCCAACTGCCCTGAGGGCTACAGGTCTGGTTTGAAACTTCTCTTCTGGCTGTGGTAATCTGGTAAGTTTTATTGCTGCTTAATGCTGCAATGAGAGATAGTTAAAAGTCCCAGAAAAACTAATAAGAATGAGAGGTCTTATAATAATCCCTGCTTTAAGCAGAGTAAACAGAATGAAACAGATTGAGCTGGCACTGCCCCATCGTTTACTGCTCAGTGTTCCTTGCAGCCTGCTTGCTCCTTTCACATCTCGTTTTTCTGAGATGTGAATGAATTTCTGACTGTTAGTAACCTTGTAATTTGGTTTTGTTCAGTGGAAGAATGTCGTAGCTGAAATGGTGAGATTCACTGAAGGCAAAATTATACACAACGAGTGTGTGGTCATACTTCTGGTTCCTTGTTCCTAGGAGACAGGAAGGATCACAGATCTGTCTCGTTTAGGGAAAACAAGTAGGATTTGCAATTGCTGGACTTCGTTCTTCTGTGGCTGTATTTAGAGCACTTTTTTTTTTGTTAGCTTCAAAGGAGGAGTCCTTATCATTTAATGCCAATTAAGCTATTTGATGAACCTCTGTATCTTTTGAAAATACTTAGATGCTAGCATGTAGGATGTGGTATAAAAGTCTGTTCCTATAAAATGTGCATAAAATTAGATCTGATTTTCTTCTCCCTCTTTCCCTCCAGCTTCAAAATCTATGCAAGAAGGCTGGGGCAGTGGTGGGGATGAAGTGAATCTCAGTACTAGTCAGTGGGAAGATGAAGAAGGAGATATGTGGAATAATACTGCTTCACAAGAGAGCAGCTCCTCCTGTAATTCCTGGGGGAATGCCCCAAAGAAAGGACTTCAAAAGGTGAGAAAAAATAAAACTGATCTCTGCGAATGAGTAGAAGTACAACACAAAGCTTCTGGAGTCAGTTGTTAGACAGGTGTCATGCAAGAGAAAACCTCTATAAACATACCTCTGACACCAGAACACAAACACAGCTCACCACTTCCATATTTGAGTACAGCTTACCTTGTTTCCAGGGCAAGTCTGAAGAAATGATGATGTATCAATGGGAAAAGTGTTAAAAGCCTTCAGACACTTTGTGTGGAGGCAGAAGAGCAAGCAGTAGTTTGTCATGGAATAGTCCAGCAAAAAAATACCTATTTCCAGTTTGGAGAAACAAGTAGATAACTTTAAGGCTTGTATAGGTGTGAGAAGAAAACAGTTCTGTACTGATGCCATGCTTAAGCAAGACCATACAGTTCCATTAGGACATCTGTTGCACAAGTCTTGCTTCAGGACAAGGCCAGCCAAGAATTTAGGGTGCATTTAGTCAGTCCACTTGCCACTCCATTAGCCAACACAGGCTGTAATTAGCATAATGATTCAATCAAGCTGGTCAGTTTTTTTTAATTCATTATCATTCACTGCCAAAGGTTACAATAAAATACTTAAATTCAAAGGTGACTTGACCACTAATCAAGTCCAATAATAAATGGTATATGGAACACATGTTGAGCTGAGATAGTTCGGTTGATCTCTGGCAGAAGGGAAACAGTTGCATTGTTTGTAGAGTTCTGAATGCTTTTAAAATTAATGCACTAATATATCTTACCATAGCATGTACTACTAGTAAGAAAAAGCGATTGTGTACTTGATGTACATCTCACTGGTACGGGTATGGGAAGCCAACCATTAATGGAATCTCCTGCTTGTTCACCAAGGGCATGAAGACATCTAGCAAGCAAGATGAGGCCTGGATCATGAACCGCCTGATAAAACAGCTCACAGATATGGGCTTCCCTGTGAGTAGTGCTCATTGCTCAGCATAGCTGGGGCTTAGCTGTTGTAGTTTGTACTTATCAGTGTGTTGGTCAGTAACTACAGAAAGATATTGCCCTCTTCAGACTGGGAAGCATTTTCATCACCTGCAATCAGAAATTTACTTCAGTTTCAGAAATCTGTTGTAAGCTAGCAGAGTGCTCTCTCAGATTGCTTGATGGCATTTATAGAACTTAAAATATTGAGAGTTTTATGGTGTTACTTTGAAGTTCAGTAATAATTCCTTATTAAATAGAATGGAATGAGAATATAGCTGTTTTTTTTTTTTAATGAAGGGCACATAGCACTAAGTTAACCATAGAAAGCAGGAAGAAATTGGAATAGCAGAAGTCTGTGGCTTGCCCTTGTAGCTGTGTTACATACTTAACAAACTGAACTGCTGTGGGAACTGGTAAAAGCAGAGAAAAAACACACAGAGACAATATTTGTGCCACTGAGTAAATATCAAATTGAGTATTGCAGTCTGTTTTCTCAGTCTTTAAAATCTGTTAAGCACAATTAGTTTTTCTCTTAATGTGACCTGTATTTTTGACAGAGAGAACCAGCGGAAGAGGCCTTGAAGAGCAACAATATGAATCTTGATCAGGCCATGAGTAAGTATCTGTGCAGCTGATCGTTTTTCTCCTCTAAAGCAACATACCCAAAGCTCTAGATTCTGAGAATTTGATCTTGTCCAGTTCAGTTGAATGTCGTGTTTTTACTGAAGGTTTTTGCTTTTGTAAGCAGGACATAATAATGCTGGCCAATTCACTGTCTTTGTGTCACCTTCTTGAGTCCATTTTCCCTTTCTGTGAAGGTGCTCTGCTGGAAAAGAAGGTGGAAATGGACAAGCGTGGAATGGGAGTGACTGACTATAATGGAATGGTCACCAAACCCCTTGGCTGCCGCCCACCACCAATCTCCAAAGAGTCTTCCATGGACCGCCCCACCTTCCTTGACAAGGTAGGTTCAGAAGTGTGAATGTGAAGTACAGGTTGAAACTGTAAACTGGAGAAGTACTGGTGAACCCTACTGAATGCTTAAAAGGCTGTGTGGAGAAACGTGGGATTTTCGTTCTTAAGTTTGTGTGAATTTAGTGCTTGTGGAAAGGACCACCAGTCTGGTTCCCCTTAGAAATAAGTAATTGTCATTCCCACTGTTACAGTGGAAAAAGAAAACCTTAAAAATCAGTCATGCAGAGATATAGAAATGAGAAAAAAATGCACAAAGAAACAGAGTGGGGAAAGCCTTTTACTCTCCGAGTCCTGGGAGTCAGAGAGTGACCCTTGCTCAAGTTAATATTCAGATACAGTCAAGGCCAAAATCTTCTAATTCTTGTTTTCATTTTGAACTGCTTCAGTACTTCAGAAAATATTCAATACTTAGTCAGGAATAAAAGTTCAGTACTTACTCAGGAATAAGGAGCTGAGGTATTTTTAAGTCAAAGAGCAGACACGGTCATAAACAGCTTCTCAGATGAGCTCCCTTTTCTGTGGTCACATATGACAAATTTTCCAGCACTGTGCAGTGAGTGAGGAGGAGGGCTCAGATGTTAGTGGTGGCCAAGATTCAGAATGCCTGAAGAACAGAATGTAGGGAAAAGTGCAGCCAGATCTTCAGTAGGAAATGGGAGTTACAGCCTGATGCAATGCCCTACAAATAGACTCGCCAGAACACCTTAGAATCCCTCCCACCCCAAATTATTAATAACGAGGAAGCATTCTGTGGTGCCAGTCTTTATTTCTTGAGTTACCGAGTATATTGAGTTCATCAGAGTTGATTTTATTTATTTTTAGGATGGAGAAAGCAGTGCCTTTTACAAGCTGTGCTGAAACCAGTTCATTTTACACAAGCTATTTACAGGATTTGAGACAGGAATGATACCTAGTCTTGTTAACACAGATTGTATTAAAAACTTCACTGGCCAGGAATAATGATTCTTTCCAGTCAGCCACCTTGTGTTTTCTTACGGTCTTAAGTATTGCACTAAGTTAAGGTGTGAACTGTGGCAGGATCCCAAGTATTGTATTAAGAAAATGAGCATGGCACTGTGCTGGGACACCTAAAAAAACACTGACCTTTTAATGCCCGCTGGAAGTCTGTCTGCTGTCATCATAGCCTGAACAGGTTGCTGGGTTGCTGTTCTGGTACAGTGCAACCCGTAAAACAAGTTAATTTGATTAAACACTGCAGTGCCTTATATAATTACGAGTTATTTATACTAAAAAATGAGCTTCTATGTAAAGCTTGCTTTAGAAGATCTTTACATACCAAAACTTTTCGTGATAGTTCAAATACTGTCACGGTGTCATGGCGATTTCCTCCAAAGTTTATAAATCAGAAGAATGCTTTTCTGCTTTTTGGGAATAATAACCTTTGTTCTTCTAGGGGTTCCTAGTCATTAGGGTGGTAAGACAACATATCAGTTTGTGTCCATTGTAGTCTTGCTCCCTAACAAGTGAGGCTTCAACTGGCTCTTCTTTTTCTCCTCCTGCCACATGAAATTCATCCTTAACTATAACCTAACTATTTGTTTGTGTCCAACCTCAGTGAGTATGTTAACTGAAAGATCCCTCTCATGGTGGAGGTCACAAAATCAGTGCATCATGCCAGCTAACCTTTTCTTTTCTAGGGTAGAAATGGTCTTGTGCAGTGGATTTATTGCAAAAGGGAGGGGTATATTATGTGCAGCATAATACGTAATTATGGAAACATATGTTAAACACAAGCATTGAGAAGGGAGTCCTAGAATGATTAGTATTCATACAGCAAGTAAAATCTGTCAGTCTAGGCATAATCTGTCACAGTGACTTTAGTATGACAAAGGAAATAATCCCAAACTGTATTTGTTAGTGTTGAGCAACTAAGTGAATTAAACAAATACAGCCTCTACACTAAGAATAGATTTTTTTTTCCCAGTGATATTCTCTCTATATTTACATCTCATGCTGTTGGAGCAGCTCTTCTCCAGATACTTTCTGCCCTTCAAGGTAATGCTTCAGAGCACAAACCTGGAGCTGCCTCATTCTGAACAGGCCATCTACCTTTTTCCATGGTTGGTGCCACAGCTGCACAGGGCTGGCTGGCTGGCATTCCTGATTTTACCTGTGCTCTTGCCCTTATCCTTTTCCTCAGTTTTAGTCTCCCAGGGTTCTGCTGCAAGAAGTTATAAGCTAGGTTAGCGTGCTCACTGCTGTCTCAGTCAGCTGATTATCAGTGCTTAACTCATGTATTCTTTATTCTGTGTCACGTTGGGTCAGTCTTTGGCACTCAGTGCTTTTTTAATTGTATTATTTTTTTCAGGAAATTCTCTCTCCCTGTAGCACCATAAAATGAGAAAGGAGAAAATCCAGTGGCTTTGAGAAAATAAAAAACCAGCCTTGCAGTACTCTGTTAACGTGGTCTCGACCACGTTATCTTAACACTGGGTGGCAAGTATGCCGTACTTAGGCATCAGGTTTGCTTGAAGATGTTACTTGATGTCTTCTGGAGACATCAAGTTTGTCAGAAATTTATGTAAGGTGTTCCTGGCAGCATCCTGAAGGATAGCAGAAGTAAGCCCTGAGTGTTTCATATGCTCTTTTCTGAAACTGTATGGGCTTGGTCCTGGATACCATACCTGAGCACTAGAACTCCTTCTGATCTAAAGATTATTGAATGTATGTGGTTGAAAGTCAGGTGAATGTTCTGAAGAGAAGCAGCGTCAGCCATCCTTGGCATTAGGTTAAGATCATCTTCTACGGGGCTCCTGAGGTTCATGGTAGACTCATTGTTCCTCCTGCTCTCCTCTACCTTCCCTTCTTTACTCTAACTCACATATCACTGGCACAGAACCCTGTCTTCCTTACTAATGCTGCTTGCAGTTGTCCTCCCAAACTCTAGAGCATGTAGGAAATTCTCCCCTTAGAAAATAGTTTTGGTCTTTGATCTACTCTTTTCCTCTGCTGTTGAGGTGTAAAAGTTTTGATGCTTGTTGACCTCAGTCATGTTTTTCCACAAACACTCTACTTGTCTGAGCACTCTGCTTGTCTCTTGTCTCTAATTCAAATACAGTGTTCTTTGAATTTTTTTCCAACCTCTTCCTCACATTCTGATCCCACTTGCCACTCCCAAGGGTCAGGATTTTTGTCTCGGGATAACAGCTGAGGTATTTCATCCTTATGCAGGAATGCTTTTTGCAGCTTGCATTTAGATCATGGTCACTAGATTTTTATCTTTTTTCCCCCCAATTTCATGAAGTGCCATTGGGAGGTGGACTGCCAAGGTGTCCAGGTAGCTCATTGCACTGAAATATCTTAACTCTGCTTGCATTCTGTCATACCTCATACATGAGACTCTTGTGAGAGACCTTCCAGTGTCCTAACAGTAATGTTTTATTGAGCATAAGGGCAGAGTGTTGTGTTTGATAAAAGTAGGACATCCTGCCACTGGTAGCACTGTGCAGTTGAGCTAAGTCCTTCCCATGAAGTAAGTTAAATGTAGTGCTGGATTGAGCATCACTTTGACAACTCATTTGCAGGGGGGCTGCTTAACTGGCTCACCTAGGGGAGAAATGTAACATCCATTTGTAGAGCATCACTGAAGAGAGATGGACAGGATGAGTTTGGTTAGAAGATACTATTTTTCAAGAAATAGAACTGAAAAAGTGTGAAAAATAACAGGTAGCAAACCACTGTCTGCAGTAAAGGTATCACCTGGTCCAGATTGAGAAGGACTGGTGGCTACTTGATGTGAAATGAATTGATTTCAGCCCCAGCTGTATTGTACAGATTTGTGCAGCAGTCATAAGTTCAAATGCAGAAAATCAAACCCGAGTGAGTGTGAACAGTGTGTTAGAAACAAAACAAAAGACGCATGCTGTAGGTCAGCCAGAGAACGTGCTCGAGGTGAAGGTGGTCTAGAGCAGAACACGGCAGAAATCAGATGCCCAAGTCTGTATGTAGCTGTGCTCCACCTTCCCCAGCACTGCCTAATTCCAAAAGGAGGAAAAAGAATACCAGTGGGACCTTATTTGAGTAAATCTGGGGCACAGGAAGGGATTGCGTTGGTCTCTTTTGGTGAGTAGCTCTGTTCACAGAGGAAACAATAGCACCTGAAAGAGAGCCCACGTGGAACTTGAAATGATTTTCACTTTAAAGAGAGAAGGGTAAAATTGGAAACACATGTCTGTGATCTGAGGAGAAATCCTTGAACCTGTTACTGTCATGCAAGCTGCAGTTGTTTGTAGAGTGTGACTGATGTCCAGTAGAATGTAAAATATCTTGAGCTGAAAGGCCTTGGGGATATCATTAGAAAATGTCAGTGTCCCCCTAGGACAGTCAGATAGCATGTCAAGTGTCACTGTGCCCGATAGTGAGGAAACTTTCTTTGCATCAAAGGGGAACTGTTGAAAATGCATTTCTCAAGATTAACTTAGGAGCGTCCCTGCTGCATGAGGTCGTTTGTTTGGGTATCTGCTGTGAGGAGAGGGCTCCTTTGCTAACAAAGGAGGCTTGGATTTAACGACTAATCTAACCTAGCTCCTCACTATACAAAGGCCTTTCTTCACCCTGGAAACGCTGCCTGAAAAACACCAGTCCAGTATGCTACAGATGAAAGGGCTTTGCCCTCTGCCTGCTTTTGGAGCCGTGCTTTGCACACCAGTGCTGTTTGATGTGCGTGCTGCAGGCTGCCCTGACATCAAAGCCCAGCATGGGAGAGAGCTGAGTGCCCCACCACAGTGCTGCCCAGATAGCTACCTGTTAGACCGGGGATTATGGGATGTGTTGTATTCTGTGCTGTTTGCCCCCCACAGGGGCTGCTTTACGTGCATCACATCTGTGTTCAGACCTGGTTCCCTGCAGCCCCGTTAGGAAAGGAGGCTCCTTTTGTGCCTCCCCCTGGGGCTCGGGCAGTGCCTTCATGGCTTTCCTTGCATGGCCACACAGACAACATTATCAGTATTGGTTTTAAGTATTTTTGTGTCCCGTGGGTGTGATGGAGTTGTGTTTCAGAGTGGATATTAATAAGTCACCGCTATGACAATATTAAAAGAGGCTCATGTGTCTGAGTTAGGAAAGGGGATTAATGCAAAAATGTTTTCTTACAAACAGAGCTGTGATGTGGAACCAAATGCAGGCTGGTGTCAGATTCACCTATCTAGCCTTTCAGGGTTAGCAGGAGCAGTGCACTGCCTGTCTGCTCTGCTTTGGGAGTTCAGCAAAGTACCACAGACCTGCCCTAACCTTATGGGGTCTCTCCCCATCCCAGCTTCAGCTGGGGGGGCCTGGGGGCTCGGGGTGGCTTGAGCCCTCCTTTCCTGCTGGGAGGTGGAAGAGGGTGGTTGTGCATTTGTGGATTAAGTGCAACAAAGTAAAGAAAAACAGTACCTTAATGCTGTTTCTCTTTCTCTTCTTCCTTCACCTCATGCTTTCCATTCCCATCATTCATACCTCTTTTGTTGTTTTTTTTTTCCTTTTTATTTTTTAATATACACATATTTCTTTTCACTCATCCACGCCCCTTTATATTCCCATGGGCAACTGTTCTGTGCGCTGCTTCCCCCGGGCACTGCACGCAGCTCACCCTTTCTTTCTCCAATCAGGATGGCGGCCTAGTGGAAGAGCCCACTACTTCACCATTTTTGCCTTCACCAAGCCTGAAGCTCCCCCTTTCAAACAGTGCACTCCCTAATCAGACCCTGGGCGGGATTGCCTCAGGGCTGGGCATGCAAAACTTGAATTCTTCTCGACAGGTAAGGCTGTTCAGAGAGGTCACAGCTTAGAGTTTCAGCGCTCAGAGTTGCAGCTAGCATCTGTCCCTTCCCCTTGGAAATGGGGCTTTGAACTGAAAACGTGCACGAAGTCTTTGTTCACATGAAGTATCAGTGAAGAAGCTACCTGCTGTGTAAACATTTCACATTATAGGACATAAAACAACTGCTTGGTTGTAATTAGCCTGCTAATTACACGCATCCATTGCGAAGAGACTGTAGTATTATGGATTTATACCAGCAAACCCTGGTGCAGCTCTGCCTTGATGGATGTGAGATTTCTTTTTTGAGGCACTGCTAATTGTCACAGACTTTAAGACAAGAGATGTTGCTCTAATTCATCTTTCCTGGCTGGCATAATTATTCAGCGATGAGATGGGTGAGAAGCGCTGCGGTGTTATTTATTCATGTCATAAATGTCAAGGCAGCTCACAGCTTTGACAGGTGGTAGGAAGGGAACTGTGCTTTCTCTGGTCAAATGCAGCATCGTGCAGGAGGGAAGTTTGGCCCCTGGATAGAACTTGCTGGCAGGAAAAGAGAGGGAGAGGAGTTGAAGGGGAAGATTCATGAACAGAACAAGACTGGGAGGCCATGAACTACTCTTGGTTATGAAGAGGTTATTGAATTGAAGAACTAGTTAAAATAAGAAAAAAAAATATATGTTGTTCTGTTGTGGCCTTTATTATGCACATTCTTCTAAGTTAGTTTTCTAAAGGCAGTACTTGTTCAGCACTTAGAGCCCATTACACGCATCAGAAGCAGAGGCAGCTCTGATGGCATGTCTGTTATCAGTGGGTTTGTAAAACGAATATGTATAAAAACTGCCTAGATAGCTCAGTGGTTAGGATGCTGTGAGTCTAGTGGCTTTGTTCTCCTGTTCCTTCTTGCATAAGTACAAATATTTTCGTGAGTACTTTTTGTTGTTCATCTTGTGACCCTCCAGGCTTATGCATCCTTATAAAAGAGATCTTTACCTTCAGCTCCCTTTTGTTCTGACACCCGTACAAAGTTCTGGCAGGCTTGGGGTGCTGTTGGGTGTATGGCAGTGCCTGATTCGGAGCCTTGTTGTCAGTAAGGCTTCCCACAGAGCAGTCCTGGGTTCTCTGTCTGTGCCTGTCACAGTCACTGAGGATAAAGGCTGCGCAGATAAGGAACTCTGAGCTTGTATGTTGAGGGATGTGTTTCAAGGCCGTTGTCTTTCTTGTCCTGTTGCAGATACCGAGTGGCAATCTGGGTATGTTTGGCAATAGCGGAGCAGCACAAGCCAGGACCATGCAACAGCCGCAGCAACCGCCAGTGCAACCTCTTAATTCATCCCAGCCTAGTCTTCGTGCTCAAGTGCCTCAGTTTCTATCCCCTCAGGTGAGATGGAGCTTCCAGTCTTGTGTTCTCTCCTTCATTTTCACAAATGGCAGTGTTCCTGAAAAGCTGAGGAGCTTATCCTCTTCTTTCTATAAATGCACACGTGAGTGTTGATACTAAGATTTGAATTAGAGCCTATGGTTAACTTTTTTTATACTTCGTTATATAATTCAGGTAAATTGTGACACTTTCTTACATCTTACACAGCTGAGTGTTAAAAGTGAGTATACATTGCTTAATACACTGCTCTTCCTTAGGTTCAAGCACAGCTTTTGCAGTTTGCAGCAAAAAACATTGGTCTCAACCCTGCACTATTAACCTCGCCAATTAATCCTCAGCATATGACGATGTTGAACCAGCTCTATCAGCTGCAGCTGGTAAGTGTGAAAACCTGGCAAGTAAGCTCTGAATCTGAATGGAAGGCATGAAGGTAAAATGAGAGAACAGCAACTAAATGCTCACATGGATGTGGCAGATATTTAAAGCAATTAGATAGTGATTTCTTTCCAAGAGGTCCTTTTCAAAGAAACAAAACCATGGTTTTTGCCTCAGACTTTATAAACAGCAATTGGTGGAATAATTATCCTTTACAGCATACCAGGGGAACTAAAAAGTGAGTTTTCTCATTGCAGTTGTATGTTACCAAACAGCACTAAATCTGCCTGTTACATGCAAACATATGCAACTCGTTGACCAGCTGGGAAGTTAGTGGCAGTGCATAACAAGACAGAAACCTCTCCAGTGTTGGTCACCTGAGTTATGTGAAGAACTGTGCTCAATTACCTCACTGAACAAGAAAGCATGTGGTGCATTTCCCATAATTAATGGAACGAGTATTAATCACACTGTAAGAACAACAGAATAACTTGTTATCTACCCAGTTTGGATAACACTGCAATCTGATGTTTGGTTTCGTCCTTAGTTGTGCACTTTTTCAGAAGGAAAGCAGGTTGTGTCTGTAATGAATACTTAGCTGATGAACTTACTCGTGACCTGTTTGATTTAAAGAGAAGCAGTGCTGAACTTAAATGTGTTTTGTAATACATTCTTAACAAGATGGTTACATTTGCTTCGTTGTGTGTTTTCAGAAAACTCCAATGCTGCTTCTTTATTATATATTGTACCCGATCAGATCAGCTCAGACAAGCTTGTTAGGCTTCTTGTGTATGTTAGAGTTCCTGACCTCTGGTTTCCGTCCCGTAGGCGTACCAACGTTTACAAATCCAGCAGCAGATGTTACAGGCTCAGCGTAATGTTTCCGGACCCATGAGACAACAGGAGCAGCAAGTAGGTTTGATGACCAATTCAGTTTCACCATTAGAACTTGGTTTCAAAAGCTTCATGAGATTGAACATTATACCAAACCAGTTAGAGCGTCCTTAGAAACAGTAATAACAGTGCATGGTTTGAGTACTGAAAAGGAAGAAGAGCTGGGGGGATAAAGCTATTTCACAACATTCAGTTATTGGAGGAAAGCTCTTCAGCACTTAGTTCAGTCAGTTTTTGTTTGCGAAGAGATCTATTTAAGGGTAGAAAAAGGTATAAGAAATCTTAAGTCGTGGCAAATTGAGCAGATACTGATTTGTTCCCTTTTGTTGCCAGGTTGCACGTACAATCAATAACATGCAGCAGCAGATCCAGCAGCACCAGCGCCAGCTGGCCCAGGCCCTGCTTATGAAGCAGCAGCCTCCCCCTCCACATCTATCTTTGCACCCCTCTGCAGGCAAATCAGCCATGGATAGCTTTTCACCCCATCCCCAGGCTCCCGGCCTTCCTGACCTGCAGACCAAAGAGCAACAGTCTTCACCGAACACCTTTGCTCCTTACCCTCTTGGTATGTGTCCTTCATCAAAGCAGTTCTGTATGCAGAAGGCAGAGGGAGTGTTTGTCATTGTTCTATCCTCCCAAGTACTAGCTCCACAGTGTAACAGAGAAATACAAAATGAATGTGTATTAAATATTGTTGAAATGCCTAAGCAAAATCATGGGTTTGGCACTGGTGATCTGTATTTGGTCACCTGTGATTTGCAGAACAGAATCCAATTACTTATCTACGAACGTGGCTCTTCGTGAACCTAATACTAAAATTTGACAGCATGGTGTTGTAAAATGCACAGATATTATCTTAAAAACAGTCACTTGAAATCTCCTTTCCACTCTAATCAGCACTGATGAGGCATCAGATTTGGTCAGTGTATTTCAAGATGGGTTTGATGGAATGCAGAAAGCATTGTGGAGTTGATTGGGCGCTTTGAAAATACGACTGCCAAGTTAAAAATGCAATTCTTTGGTCAATTTAAAGACAAGATTAAAGAGATACCTTCAAAAGCATAAAAGCTAGCTTCCAAGAAGTGCTGTTTGCATGTTGTTGATGCAAGAGGTGATCAACTTGTGTTGGATAAAAAGAGATCCTTAGACGTGAAGAATCATTTATTTGCTGAGTGGGAAGTAGGCTGCTGGGAAAAATTGTCCAGGAACTTTGTGAGATGTGCTTCACTAGTTGTGCTTCATTTTGTGTAGGTGGTGCACAGTCCAAATGTGGTCCGTGTCAAAAGAAATGTGCTTGGAGCCCTGAGATGGTGACAGACCTTTCAGATCTGTTCTCCATCATTGTTTGCTATGTGCCTTAGACTTTGTTTATGACCTAGGGGAATTAATGTAATCTCTTCTCACCTCTGCTTATGCTGTATATGATAGAATTGCCAAGCTTTGTCTTCCATTCAGAAGTTAAGAAAGTGATTCTCACCACTATGGGGAGCTGTTAGAGCGGGGAGCATCAGAAGATGAAAGAATTTGCAGGGTGTGAGAGGTTCTTCCCATATCAGCTTCTGTGATCTGCTAACATGCAGGGTTGTGTATCAGAAAGGACCCGGGTCTGTGTCACTGAAACAGATTAAAATGATTCCCTACACATTATGTATGTGCTTTCTGAAAACTGTTGGGATGGTTTTCTTCAGTCTGCTTCAGTGTATATACTCAAACAGTTGGATACCTGCCCTGTCAGAAAGCAGCTCTTTGTAATTTGAGTTAATTACTTGGAGATTTCATAAAATGTTGCTAGCAAATTAGAATGGCAGACAGCACAGGAGTGTGCTGCTGAGAATAAGGGATACTTTGGCTTAGAGGAATGTTGCAAATTCTTCACTGGTTTAAACTCAGCATTCCAGTGCTTTCTTTCAGAAGGCATTTTCTGGGACAAGGAAAGAGTCCACAAACAGAAATACTGACAGATATAAAATATATCCCTACATAATTATTTTTTTCCTTTTAGCAGTGTTTTAATGTTTTCTGAATCCATTCAAATGCTGTTCTAAATTAGTGCTGCCATTAAAGCTTGTTTTGGAGAGCAGATTGAAAACATGCAGATTGAATCTCTGCATCTATGTATAAATGTCTAAAAATCATATTTAATAATTCCTTTAGCTGGATTTATAAGCAAGGACACATTTTTTAAATGCTCCAGTGTACTAGAGATGTCCAATGCCTAACCTGTTTCCCTTCAGCTGGACTGAACCCGAACATGAATGTAAATAACATGGACATTACTGGTGGTTTGTCAGTGAAGGACACTTCTCAGTCCCAGTCTCGCCTTCCTCAGTGGACACACCCCAACTCAATGGATAATCTGTCTAGTGCTGCTTCTTCTCTTGACCAGAACTCCAGCAAGCACGGTATGTCCCATTTAATTTCTAGGTCACTTGGGCTTTTGGAAACGTGAGTCACATTGCAGTTATCTTGTTTTTCCAGTTTTGCTCTTTTCTTTAGGTGCTGCTACGTGGTACAGAGCTCCCTTTAAGACTGTGACATTTTCACGATTTCTGTAGCCACATTCAGCAGTGTGTTGAATTTCTTGCACGTAGAACTTCCTACATGCAGACCTTTCTGGTTCTTTCATTTAGGGATTTTTATTGCTTGGAACATGGAGTTCAAATAAAACAAGCCATTAGTGTTCGCAGTGTGTGCAAATATGATGTTACAACACGATGCTCTGTTAGCTGCCTTGTATCCTGTTTTTTATTATAAGCAACATGAATTATTTCTCTATTAACAATAGTTCCTTTTTTCTGCAGATATATATACTGTGTATGCCAGATTGTTGTTGATATTTCAAATCATAGAATCATGGGATGACTTAGATTGAAAGGGACCCTAAAGATCATCTAGTTCTTCTCCCAGTTTGTAGGCTTATCTGGGATTGCCCTGAGCCCAGTGCAACACTTGGCCTTGTTGAACCTCATTAGGTTCTTGTGTGCCCACTTTCCAAGGCTGCCCAGGTCCCTCTGAATGGGATCTCTTCACTACTGTTTGTCGACATCACTGTGCAGCTTGTGGTCATCAGCAGACTGCTGAGGGCACACTCGATCCCATAGTCTGTGTTGTTGACAAAGATGTTGAAGAGCAGCAGTCCCAAGGTCGTGTCCTGGGAGTCCCCACTTGTGTCCGGCCTCCACTTGCACATATTGCTGTTGATCACAGCCCTTTGGATGCAGCCATCAACCCATCAGTGCTTCCACTGCCTGTGCTCTTCCTTAGCCCTCAGCTGGACCAGCAGAGCCTTGCTCTGCCGTGCTGTCAGTAACAAATACCTAGAGAACGATGAGAAGGGGACATGCCTGCAATGATACCCATGACACGCTGCCTCAGCAGATTCCTATTTACCATCGCTACAGTTATTTGAATTACTTACTCTCTTTCTGGCAGTGACCCGAGTTTCCTTAGCTAGCTCAAGAGTCTAGATTTTACCAGCAGTGCATTTCACAGCTGTAATTCCTTGTGAGGTTTCAGAAGCTGTTAAACCTTGCTTATTGTATTTATATTGCATTGATTATTTATTGATGACACTCCGTACCCCAGATTAGTCCCACTCCTAAACAAAGCCTTTCCATTTTTGTTCACTACAGGTGCTATACCTGGAGGTTTAAGCATTGGTCCTCCGGGAAAGTCCTCCATTGATGACTCTTACGGCCGGTATGATCTGATTCAGAGCAGTGAATCTCCTGCCAGCCCACCCGTAGCTGTTCCTCACAGCTGGTCACGTGCCAAAACGGATAGTGATAAGCTTTCCAATGGCTCCAGCATAAACTGGCCACCAGGTAACAAAATTCAAAGCGCACCCTGCATTTTATTGATGGAGTCTGTATGCTGTCTGATAGGAAGAATTCAACTTCGGAGAAGTAAGACTTTATACGCTCTTGTTTTTATTGCATTCGGAACAGAATTTCACCCAGGAGTGCCATGGAAAGGACTACAGAACATTGATCCTGAAAATGACCCTGATGTTACTCCTGGAAGTGTTCCAACCGGGCCTACCATAAACACCACAATACAGGATGTTAATCGCTATCTGCTCAAGAGTGGAGGTGAACACACACGTTACTTTCACATCTGTATTTACTTCCTTCTTTCCAACAAAGTTGACTTCCTATAATGGGACTGTAATACTTTTATGCACAGTCCTATCTGTGGAAGTTTCTGCTCTGAACTTCCACTGCAAATCCTGAAATCCCTGATCAGGGACTACAGTGTTTCTGGTTTTCCTTGGGAATGTGAATATCTTTTATGTTGGGAAGGGCTGTGAGAGGTAGTACAAACTTTTGTGGTCACTGGAAGTTTTTATAACATATATAATTCCCACCAATTTGTTTTGAACAAGACTCTTTTTGACATTCTGGCCAACCCCCTGCACTTCAGGAAATACTTAACAAGTCACAACATAAAAGTGCCACAGCTGTGGAGGCAGCAGGCTTCCATCACATGTAATTGTGGCTTTGTCAGAAGATCACTCAGGAAAATAAATTAGAGCTGTTCTATCCCCAAAACTATCAAAGGAAAAAAGAAAAAAAAAGGATTAACTTGTAAACTAGGATTTCTCAGTGCTGTTTCCATTCCCTTTGTTTTGGCAGACAGAGCTAAAAGAAAACTAATAGAAGTATTCTAAGAGAACAATAAACCACTGGGACTGGGCAACTTACTAGCTAGATATACTGGAAGGGAATCAGAGGAGAGATGGCTTGGTTTGGTTGTGATCAGTGTGCTTTAATAGGCGAGTTGCACACACTGTTTCAAACGCTAATACGGAGAGGAGTGTTATAATCAGGATGTCAAGAAGGAAATGTCAGGATTTTGTTATGCTGGATAGCTACAGCTGTGATACTGCAAAGCCTGGAAGTCAGGATTCAATCAGAAACTGGTTTCAAGCTCTGAAACATGTTAGTTCAAGTGAAAGGATGAGTAATATGAGGGAGGAGGTTTTCCCACTGCCTTGAGTGACTGAGTTGCCTCTGAGCTGTTCCCTCTGCAGGTCCTTACAGCAGGTACATCAGCACTGTTGGTATTTCATCTGTCTGTGGAATGAGGAAATAGTTGTTCTATTTGTAGTGTGTCAGTATAGATGATCTTTGCAGAAAAAAGTTTGTTGGGAGACAAAACCCCATGAAAAGCAGTGGCTGCTGGGGGTCCATAATACGCTTCCTTACCCTATTGGCTTTTTATCTTGCTAAATATGGATAATATAATTGTAACACAAAATGTAGGTGCTGAGTTTGTTTCTTTAAGCTCGTGTAACCTGGGTGTTTGCTTCTGTCATTGTTGGAATTCCTTCGAATGAGATGGGGGATTTTCATGGCATCCTGCCAGGAAAGGGGTCTTTGAATACTGCATCTCGAATGTTGTATTCACAGATTGTATTAACAGAGCTGAAATCCCTACACAGGGTTAGACTGTGGCTGATAACCCAACACTTAGACAAAACCAAAGCATTGGTTTTGGTTGTTGTTTTGCACTGGTTGGTAATGATGCTTTGCAGGATCATCTACTGTGAGCCAAAAGCCATGGGCAGATGGGGTTCTGAATCTGGTGTAATTCCTTTACCCTCAGCCTTCCTAAGGGATGTCTGCCTGAGGAGTAGGCTACTTCCAGAGTTAAGGCCCTCTCTGGAAATAACTGTATTATTTTGCTCAAGTCTGATGTCTGTATTGGTGTATCCTGAGGAGCACAGTGAGTGTGGATAAGATGAAGTTGGGTTGGTTTCTGTTCCAGTTGAGTATGCATACGTAGCCCTTTTGATTTTTGTTGATGTGTGAGCGTTAAGATTGTCCTTTAACTTCCTCTTTTCTGCCCCAGTAGACCACTTAGTCTTCTTCCAAAGAGCTCACCTATTTTTCTTAGTCAGGTAAAGATGTTTCAGTATCACAGTGTATCTGCATATGTCAGGAATGATAAGTCACCTGGGATACATACTTAATTCTGTTGGTGGCTGGAGAGAGTACTTGCGCTTCTTCTGGTCTTTATAATGAACATATTTTATTTTATGTTCAGTTTCTTTCATTTGCTGCCAGGAAGGAAATTGTATATGTGCTTAGATAGCTGCTCAGATCGTAAATGATTTACCAAGATGGTTTCAGGCTATTTTGTTCAGTGTTATTAGTTTGAGAAGAGTTGGCTAAAATATATCCTTGCTGTACTGAAAGTCTGCAAAAATCTAAAGGTTGTTTGTGGGCATTGGAATATAGGAGAAGTGCTTACCTCAAGTAATTTAGGACGAGTCACCCACGGTAAGAGGTTAGTTTATCATATGCATTTATGCTCATCTGTAGTTGTCATTGCTCAAGTCGGGCGGTGGAGCACCCTTATAAACGAAGCCTGTTCCGTGTCTTAAAGGAAATGCAGAACTTATCTTCTGCACAGGCACTAATACATTTACTGCCAGCTTTTTCCTCTTCTACGAAAGACTTCTGCTTCCCTTTCTCATGCTCTCTGTAACATTTCATTCCTAGACTTCAGAGACCAGGCTGATTAAGGAAAAATGCCTTGCATGGTTTGTATTTGCACATAATAGATTTGCTTGTGTCACACCAAACATCATTATGCCCATCTTTCTTAGCTGCTTCTCTGCTGGTTCTGCAGGGTCATCCCCAACATCATCTCAGAATGCCACGCTGCCTTCATCGAGTGCCTGGCCGCTTAGTGCCTCCGGCTACAGTAGCTCTTTCAGCAGCATTGCATCCGCACCTAGCATTGCAGGTACGAAAAATGGCCTTTCTACTTTCACATTTCTCTGCATTCTGAGAAAAGGCCCTAGAAAGTGCAGCCCGTGTTCTTGCAGTAGTGCTACTGCAGGCAGAAGCACGCTTTGTACTCCTGTGCTGGGTGGGCTGGCAGCTCTGGTGGGGAGCGTTGTGTGGAGTGCCTGCGAGCGTGCTAAGGAAAATGTATTTATTCCACTTGATGCCAAATGCCATCACTCTGTGTTGGCATTGAGGTGTCTTTGTGACTATTTCCATTGCGACTTTGCAGAGAAATGTTCCATTCTCGAGCAGCAGTTACTGCCAAGATCACAGACCCTTCCAGTGGGAGCTGATGTGATTTTAACTGTAACATGTCTTCAGCCCAGGAGAGAGTTCTCTTGGACCTCAAGGAGGACGCTCTGCCTGGGGATGGGAGTTGGACTTGGGGCTCTTTATCTATCGAGGAAAGCTTCCTCAAGAGCAGATGTATTTTCTTAATGTGTCCCCTTCCTTGAGGAGAAATAAGTAATCGAGTAATAAATTCTGAGCTTTCTCTCCTTGCAAATCATTGGAAACAAACTGGCGACATAAATATCCTGTGTATGTCTGTTCCATTATAAAAATGTGTAGGGGCTGTTGCATGGATTGTATTACCATTTTCCTATCTAATTAGTGAAGACTCTCCACTTTTTTGAATAAAGGAAGCCACAGCCTCCCAAGATGTACTATAGATTGCAAAGCAAAAAAAGCTCTGTTTGAAATGTTTTTCTCCGTTGAAAGGAAAAGAAAGGGATGACTTGCTTTTCTTTTATCTGCCACACATTCCTGCTCTATTTACTTCTATTTTATGCAGTCTCATCTAATATTTGCATTAACTCTATGAGAATTAAAGACACAGCAACATCTAACCTGGGTAATGTGCATGCATTGCACGCTGTGTTGCAGGCTGAGCTGCTCTGAGTTATAAAACTCAGACTTTCCTCCTTAACTCCCACTTTTTTTCCCCTTGTTGATGACACCATCATTGTTCAGTTATTTTTGTCACTACAGTTCTCAAGAAGTGGGAGAGTGCTTACTCTCAGTTACATTCCTATGACTCAGTATGAAATCACTGAGTTAGTTGATAAACAGAGACAGTTGTGAGAGTGTGTATAACTGAGGTTGTGATTTGTGGCTGGTAAATTTGGTTTTAGGGCTCCTAATACAGAGACCCCTGCAACAACTACCTGCAGCATAGGTGAATAAAGGCTTTTGGTTTTGCATCTTCATCTTCAGTCAGGTCTGTGCAGCTCACTGCTAAACACTACTTGTTACTCTTTGTTTTGTTTTACCTACTTCATAAAGCTCTGCTTTGACAGCAGTGGTAGTGAAGTAGTTTAAATACTGATGGGGGAAATAAACTGAGCAGTTGAGAAGTCAGAGAGTGACAGACTGTGATCTGCTCTACCCTCCTGAAGGCTCCCATCTCTGAAACACACTTGAAAACAACAGCACGTTGCTCTGAATGTTCAGCAATGCAATTTTTATTGGTCTTAGATCTTTGAAATTCTCATCATGTATCAGAAGGACATATGGATATGCTGCTTACTTTATATTATATTTATAATGAGTGGCATGGAGAAAAAAAGTGGTTACATTCTGTTAAACCTTTGAGAGTTAGCCTTTAAGTCTTCTATTATAATTCTCATGAAATTAGATTGCAAATACTTAAACTCATTTTCTGTTTTTTTGGGGGGTGTTTTTTTCTTAGTCATTGAAAAGCAAAATAGTGAGGTGTTCTTAACAGGGGAATTGTGCACGTAGTAGGTGTTGTTAACAGCAGCAATTAGAAAATTCCTGGAATATGTAAATCCGAGTGTGAGGAGGTTATATGTGTGCAGGATTTGTAGCAGTGAGTTGCTGAGAGAATGCTGTTTCATCTCTTGGAAAGCTGGAATACAGTAGCAGTGCAGAAGCTTGATGACCCATCCCACTTGGTTTAACTGTTGCTAACAGAAAGCACACAAATCTCTTTTATTTTTATTGCAGGTAAACTGTCAGACATCAAGTCTACGTGGTCCTCTGGCCCAATCTCTCACACACAAGCCTCTCTGTCCCATGAACTATGGAAGGTACCCAGAAACACTACTGCTCCTACCAGACCACCTCCAGGCTTAACCAACACCAAGCCATCGTCGACGTGGGGTGCCAGTCCCCTGGGCTGGACCAGCTCTTACTCCTCTGGTACTGCTGACTTCTGTCTTTCATAGCACCACAGCACCTTCCTTTCCTAATTGTTGGTTGGTTTTCTGTCTTAACAGTAAGTGACACATCCCATAGGTGGGGTGCAGAACGCACCCGTGAGCCATGTAGGACCTGATGGCACTGCAGGGCACCTGCAGGGAATGCTTTCATATTCTGTGCAGACTCTTTTTATTTTAGTTTATTTTAGATGTCGTCGTTTTGCTTAAGAAATATGAGAAACTACGATCGTGACTATATAAGCATACACATCATGTTTATCAGTGAAATATTGGCAGCTTCAGAAGTAAATGTTAAACCCTATGTATCTAGCTGGCTATTTTATTGATCTGTTTTCAGTAAGCTGGAAGTAAAATGTTCTTCCTTCTTCTCACCGTTCATTTTGTACATTTTCTTCCACAAAACCCCACCTGGTGGTCAGACACCGTTAGTGCCAAAGCTCCCTCTGAGCAGCGTGCTCACCCACGTGGCGCAGAAGTACTGCAGTTTCCCAAATGCCATCAAACTTGGCCAGTTTCTCATTGCAGAACACCATGCTGAAGCTGGACGAGCAGATTTTGCTGTTTGATATGCCCCTGTATCTTCAATCAGAGCACAGCCAGTGAAGAAATACCTGTTTTGAATAAGTCCTATGCATGGGTACACCATTGGCAAGACAGCAGAGCGCTGCAGAGCTGTGAAAGTCTCTGAGAGCAAGCAGCCACCTGAGCTTGGATTTCTGATGAATTGCTTTTAAAGCTTCCTCCAAATAAATTGTAACCCAAAGACAGAGCTTTTGGCAGTGCATTCCCACTGTTACTGAGTGAGCTTGGGGGACACCTCAGATCTCTCCAGTGTAACAAAAGCAGGATTTATTCAGCACCCCCTTCGTTCCAAAGACAACAGATGGGGCTGCAATAAACTGCTGCAGGATTTGTACACGTGCTTGCTAGGATGCTGTGACTCGCCGTACGTTCCCTGGTCGTGTTTGCTCTCTGCATGGTGGTGAAACATTCCCTTGTGCAATTTGTGTTGCAGGTTCTGCGTGGAGCACCGACAGCTCAGGGAGAACAAGCAGCTGGCTGGTCCTTCGCAACCTCACGCCCCAGGTGAGTGGGCCTGCACGTGGGCAGTTATGGAAAGCAGCTTGTCGTGTTCGGGAGATAACAACATCCATCAGTTGGGGTGATTTGGTTCGTTTGAAGGGAAGATAAGTATTCTGCGTTTGTTACAACTGTCTGTCTTGTGCTGGAGTCTTGTTAGGTTTTTAAAGTGCTGTCAAATCAAGTGAGAGCTTTAAGGCTCTGTAATTAGCCCTTCACCGTGTCTGTATGTGTAAGTTTGGAGGTGAATGATGTCTTAATCTTAAGGCAGATTCAGAGGTGTAAAATCTGTATTTCCTGTGGGGTTCTGTCTTTCTTCTGAGTCTGTCAGACCCTCCAGTCCTCCCCCATAGTATAGTTCACAAGGAGGGACGTAAGCTGCAAAGCATCCAAAGCAGTGTTTGGGAAATTGATGAGCAGTGTTTTTTCCTTTGAATAACTTGTAATGATAACTAATTGCTATCACATGAATTGGGAAGCTTTGTGCACTGGACTGCAGGCAAGCCTTTAAAAGACACGGCTCTGAAGGCAGTGATAACTCTATAAAGAAATTCCTCTAATGGAGGACCCACTTCCTTTCACACCTACTTGCTCTTCAGCTCTCAAACTTGTTCAGCCAGCAGGCATTTAAAGTGAGCTCACAGACCCACAGGTAACCTTCTCCCCCTCTCTCTGACCAGATCGATGGTTCCACACTGCGGACGCTGTGTTTGCAGCACGGCCCTCTGATAACATTCCACCTGAACCTGACACAAGGGAACGCTGTGGTCCGATACAGTTCCAAGGAAGAAGCAGCCAAGGCCCAAAAGTCTCTGCATATGTACGTTTGTGTTCTGTTTTTCTTTTGTTACGAAGCCTGCTTTATCTCGGAGCCCACTCGAAGCAACAAAATGGGCTTTTTTAGCTGTTCTAAAATCCACAGGACTAATAGACGTGGTACACGAGAGCGAGAGAATTTGAGTGATAAAATCAGTGGCATTAGGGAGGATTAAAAAATAGGAAGAATTGGAAGGCTGATGTTTCACAAGGAAACTTATCTGCTCGGAGTTAGAAAGGAATTTTCTTTATCAAGAGTTTGTAGCATAAGTGTGATTAACAACACTGATTGTAGAGGAAATATCGTTTGCTCCGTGACCAGATGATAAGGGGTGACCTTTCCTTAATGAAATGTACAAAGCTGCATTTGGTAACCAGAGATGTAACATCACCCCATTGCAGCTGCATCAGTTTAGATGTGTGCATCAGGTAAGAGAAGTGATGCCAATAGCAAAATTGTCGTCAGATTTTGAAGTGCTTATTTTAAATATGTACATGGTCAGGTCCTTACATTATCAGTGACTTGGAAGGCTTCCACTTAATTGTTTTTTAGTAGGTTATGGCATACCTGTCATTGCACTGCTGGTGAGGACAGCCCTGCCCTGCCTGAGTGGCAGGGGCTTACCAGGGCGTGCAGTTGGTGGGTTGGCAGGGTGACAGTGGGATTTTTGGAAGCCAACAGGACAGTACTGGGGTGCCAAAAGGTACCATAGACTTAATGAATAACACAGAATAGTTGGGTTGGAAGGGACCTTAAGGATCCATCTCATTCCAACCCCTGCTGTGGGCTGGAAGATGCATCAGAGAGTCAGCAGGCTCAGGTGGGACCTCTGCCATCAGATTGGAGGTGGGAATGGCTTGCTCACTCCATCCCCAGATATGTGGTTAGCTGTGTTTTGTAGATGAGGACAGCAGCGACTGAATACTTTCTGAAAACCAATTTTAAAGTCTGTAAAAATTCATTCCTTAAGTAGAGTGCAAACTGTCACCTATGGAGTGTTGGTGAACCAAGGTGGGCTCTGCACTGCTGGCTTTGTGTTTGCCTGGGTTAGACAGGTAAATACGGGACAGTAGAGAGAAGAAGTGAGCAGATGGGGTCTCGTTCTCAATGTCAGACTTAACTTAGGGGCCAGGCTCTTTGCGGTGGGGCAGAGGTGTGGCAAGCAGTAACGGCCTCAGAGTTGAACAGAGGAAGTTCTGTACCCTTCTTTATGGTGACGGAGCACTGGAGCAGTTGCCCGCTGGGGTGGTGGAGTCTCCTTTGGAGAGCTTCAGGACCCACGTGGACGCCGTCCCTGTAGGGACCTTGCTCTCGCAGGGGTTGGACTTGAGACTGCCATTCTGTGATCGCAAAAAGGGATGTGTGGAAACGAGAGGTATTTCCGGGGGCCGCTCAGTGACTGATGCGCGCGGGGTCCCTTCCAGCTCGGGCTGCTCCATCGTCCCAAGCGCTGCTGAACGTCACCGTGCCTTCCGCTCTCGTCCTTAGGTGTGTCCTGGGAAACACCACCATCCTGGCCGAGTTCGCGGGCGAGGAGGAGGTGAACCGCTTCCTAGCACAGGGCCAGCCGCTGCCGCCCACCTCCAGCTGGCAGTCCGGCGCCGGCAGCGCGCAGCCACGCCTGGGCTCGGCCGCGTCCCACGGGCTGGTGCGGGGCGACACGGGGCACTGGAACAGCCCCTGCCTGGGGAGCAAGGGCAGCAGCGAGCTGCTGTGGGGCGGCGTGCCCCAGTACTCCAGCAGCCTCTGGGGACCCCCCAGCGCCGACGACGGCCGAGTGATCGGGAGCCCCACGCCTCTGAATACTCTTCTTCCGGGGGATCTTCTCAGCGGGGAGTCCATCTAGGAGGCAGGAGAGAAACCAAGTGGAAATAACAATCATCAGCACTAAAGGAAAATAGAAAGTCGTAACCCTTTCCAGTCCCGGGCTCGATGAAGAATCCAGCTTTAACCGATCAGACTGGCAGCCCTTTATTATTATTATTATTATTATTTTTGTTAGTACCTCTGTCCAATATCGACTATGAAACTGCAGAAGTCCTTGTGAACTGTTAATGCAACAGTATGGGCTCCTTTTGGTCAGTGTCACGTGCTAATGACAGGTTATATTTTTTTCATGGCTTTTTGTTTTATGTCGTCTTTTTATGTTTGTATGGTGGTTTTAAAAACAAACTCTAAAAGCTGCTTAGAATAGGTCTATCATGAAGGGCACTTTTCAGAATTTGGGCTGGAAAGGGTTATTTTATCAACTTGGGGAGGGGTGGGTGGGGGTGGTGAGGGAAGGGGAAATGAAAGCCTATTTAAAATGAGCCTGTGACTATTATGCACATTACCAGAGGCGGACCCAATAATCAGAAAGGGTGAAGTGTGATATTTACCATTGGTACAGACAAGTGATGAATCTGAATGATAACCATTGACTGTACAGGTCGAGCGGGGGAGGGGGGGGGCGGGCTGGGGTATCTGTGTCCACGACTCCCATGGATCTGCCTATGCACATTACCCTCGTTTCATTACTTTTTTTTTTTTCCATGTCATTTTTGTTAATCCGCCCCCCTCCCCCCCCCCCCCAAAAAAAAAAAAGACAAAATGTAAAATGTTAAAAAAAAAAACAAACAAAAAAAACAAAAACAAAACATATCAAACATGCAAATACTTGAATCCAGCAGGCCAATAACAAAATGTGAACACTTGCAACGTCTGATGATGACACTTCCAGGTTGGCATCAGTACTCCCACAAAACAGGCTCCAAGGGTTCTGTGCTGGAGGTGCAGACGATTCGTTTCTGTCTGAGCAGATGTGAGTGTGGGTGTGTGCGTGTGCGCCTGGTTCACCCAAAGCGTGAAGCGTTCTCCTTTTATCCAGTACCTGCTTTTGATTTGCTCGTTGGTCAGATGTTTAATTGTTATTAGCTTCTAACTTTGCACTGAGTGTCCGCAGCCCTTCCTGTAGCTCATCTTCTGATGTAAAAAAAAAAAAAAAAAGGAAAAAAAAAAAAGAAAAACTGATGGAAGGGGCTGGCGACAATTCACGTGTAAATGTTTACTCAAGGACTCTATTGCATTTTAAAAATGACAGTGTGTATCTCTGGAGAATAATATGTATATCTACCTTTAGCAGCTTTTTATTGTGGACTAATGCAAGAAAACGATCACCGGAGTATTGCACCGTTTTTCCATTCGGAATATAAAGTTGGAAAAGAAATCCTCTCGTTGAACTGTGGCCATAGATAATTGTAAAGAGCGGATGGTTCCCTTGCAAGCAGGAACAGAAACAAGCACTTGGACATAGGTTTTGACTGCTTTTGGAGGAGCTGGCCGTTCCGGCTCCCACCTGTTTACAGACCTTTTTTTTCTTTTTTTTCCCCCTCCTTCAAACTTTAAAATAAAAGAACTAAAAAAATTAAAAAAAAAAAAAGAATTAAAAAAAAAAAGACTTCCATCGTAAAGAAAACTTATTTTCAGAATGAAGATATGCTACTTCAGAGCTCTGGGATTGAACAGTGTTTGTTGTATTATCCTTTTCTTCGGCCATTGCTGTGTACTATTTTTTTTGTTGTTGTTGTTTTCCTCCTCTTCGTCGGAGTGGCGAAAACTTTTGTGATCACTCTCTTGCACACAGTGGAAGATGTCTCAGGAAAGCCGGGTTTCCCGAGGAGCAGCTCCACACCATTTCATGTATTTTTAAAACCCAACTCCTAGCACTGAAGATATTATTAAAAAAAAAATAAAAATAAAAAATAATAAAAAAAGATTAAAAAAAAAAAAAGGACAGTAAGAAAGAAGAAAATACCTAATCTAATGTGTAGCAGTTACATATTTACCAAATAATGGACTCAAAAAGAAATAGATGTTTGAAGAGTGCTTTATATATTAAAAAAAAAAAAAAAGAAAAAAAAAGAAAAAAAATCGCTTTATGTTAAAAAAAAGACACAAAAAATCACTGTTTTTGATTGTTTTGAAAGGAAGAAAGACAATGGAATAACAGACACGTGGCGTGCGTTGGAAGCGTCGTGTGAACGTCGTGCTCCCTGCCTGCTCGGATCAGGAAACTCGTGCATTACGTTTTCCTTTCATTTTTCTCCCTCTTTTGGTTGTGCTTTCCTTCCTTTCGAAGACGAGGAGCTTTCCCACGGTTCTCCCGCCGTGGACGGGGTCCTGCAGGAGGGCAGGCGGACAGCAGCTGGTTTTATAGCGGATCACGAACTATGCACAAACTGGGTTCAAGACTTGTTCTTTGGTTCTCGAGTTCTCGTGTATTCGGCTGAACAACCTTTCCTCAGAGTGATTGCATCTCATCGCCGCCGCACGCCGCCCACATATATATTTTATATCTCTCCACACACACTCCCCTATATAAAATATGTATGTGTCTGTGCGTGTTGACATACGGCTTTTCATGCTGAACTTTAGCATTGAGTTGTAGAACTCGCGATACTTGGAAAGGAGCATTTCTGTTCGGGGGTGGGGGGTGGGGGCTTTGATTTGGGGGCTTTTTTTTTTTTGCCTTTTGGATTAAAGATGTCTGTAACTCTGAGATATATATATAAAAAAAAAAAGGAAAAAAAAAAACAACAAAACACGTGGCTTTCAATGTCATTTCTCCTCATAGAATGTGATTGTTCAAGAACATGCACCGAAAGTTGCTTTCAAGAGTATGAAGGTTCTTTGAAACTTTAATAAATCAGTTGTTTTGGGTTGGTTTTTTTTTTTTTTTTCTTGGCTGTTCAAATGATGTCTGTTTCTCTTTTATGCTGAGGATGCTGAAAAAAAAAAAAAAAAGGAGTTCAATCCCTGCGTTGGGACCTCCGCGACTGCAGATGCAAACTGCTGATGGCACTGAGTTGTACGAGGTGAGGCCAGCAGCCCCTGGACGGGAGCACGAATCCTTTCATGTTTGGCTTTTCGGGCTTTGGGATGAGGGAGCTGAGGATGCCTGCAGGTGTGGGAGGATGGTTCTGGGTGCTGCAATGGTTTGCCCAGGAGGTGGTGGAGACACCGACCCTGGAGCTGTTCAAGGACGTGATGAGGGATGTGGTTTAGTGAGGACTGCTGGTGGTAGGCAGTTGGACTGGGTGGTCTTGTAGGTGTTTTCCATCCTTGGTGGTTCCATCATCTGCTTTATCAAGAGATGAGCCCGTGTCCTCCCACCTCCAGAGCACCAGGTCTTCCTTTCCTGGGATTGCTGCCCAAAGCATGGGTTGATCAGGTCTGCAGTGGCCCAGTCTGTACTCGTTGTGCTGCTTCATTTGAGAGGGAGAAGTGATGTGAGGAGGTGGAGCAGTTGAGAGCACCGAGCTCCTGGGCAGTGTTCTGCAGTTGGCTTTCTGCCCTCGGGGCCATGGCTGCCCTGGCACAGTTTGCTGGCACAAGTGATCAGACCCAGGTTTTGTTCTGTTTCCACACAGCTCTGATTTCCAGTGCAGCCCGTTGGATTTCAGTGCTGATGCTGCCACGATGCTGCCCAGTTATCTCCATTGCTCCTTACTGTGAACTGCTTCCCCTTCTGTTTCTTCTTCCTCTTCGAGTGCCGATGTAGTAACTCGTGGAAGATGATAGTTGCCTTCTATTCATGATCATTGTAAGGAGAGTTTCCAGTGTCAGCTGTCCTGAGTTCTGTTTCCTAGACACCAGAATCCTTTCCAGTTTCAGCTAAGGAGAGCTTTCCCCATTCCTACCGCTGTCAAAGATGTCTTTCTGTGTATCTGATACACTCAGTAGCACCTACCCCAGTGTGTGGACAGAATAGAGCTTTTGGCCCAAACCCATCTGTTGGTGTCTGCATACAGCTTCCATTTCCAGCGCCCTACTCCTTTTCTGCTTTGATGACACGGTGAAGCTGGTGCTGAGGATGTCCCTTAGGTCTCAAGAACCTTTACAAAAGAGCTTTTCCATGAACTTGTGTTTTGATGTGCATTGTGTTGACTGTACCTTCCATAGCACTGTGGCTGCATGGCTCCCCATCTGTAGGCCACGAGGATTCCCTGTGTGCTCCAAAGCTGGCCAGCTCCTCTTAGTTCATGTCTAGTTTGTGGGAGCACTGGCAGAGCAGACTGTTTTCTGCTCCAATTCTATCTATTATTATTGTTCTTGATCATTCAGTATATGACTGTGTATGTGAAGGAGCGTTTCAATTAAAAATGTATATGGACATCTGTATATGTTAAGAATTATTGGAGCTGGAAGAGCCTGGCCGTGACGTCCCCTCGAGGCAGGGGCTGGGGGCAGCTGTGGCGGCCCCGGGTCTCAGATTGCTGTATGACTGGATGGGTCCACGCGGATGAACTGCCACTAAGCGTCCCTTAGCGTCCCCACAGCGCCCGACCCATCGCTGTGCGACGCTGAATGTGTGACCCGCACTGCCAGCTCCAGGGAACGGGACTTCTCAACATCGGATGTGGAGCAGACCGACGTCCTGGTGTGACCATGGATGGCCACGTCCCCGCGCAGCCCCAGGTAAGGACCGCGCGGCCCTGCGGGCACTGCCCTCGGCCCCGGGATCTCACAGCAGAGCGTGGGCCCGCGTGGGGATCCCACAGCACGCTGTCAGCTCCCTGTGGGCCATCGTGCCCAGGGGTGGCTTTGGTATCTATGAAATCCTAATGTCCCCAGGAGCAGCCCGATGTCTGCCCTCCCCGCTCCCTTATCCCAGGGTCTCTTCCCAAGGGATCTCTTCCAGCAGCGTTGTGCTCTTGGGGTTGGGAGAGGCACCCCCACCATGTTACGATGAGCTGGAAGGTTCCTTTGCTTTTGGGAAATACCATTGCTAGCAAGGGAGGCTTGCCGTGCTGCTGCCGGGTGATGCTGAGGTCCCCCAATGCCTCCTGCACCCCACGTTGGGACTCACACAGTAATTCTTCCATTGCCCCTTTTGTTCATGGGGAAGGAGTCGATCAGAGCCGAAGCTGGGGCAGACCCCAGAGCTCTCTGTGGTCCCATCTCCTCCATTCTTCACTCAATCTGCATTTATATTGGGGAAAACAGCAGTGGAAAGGAGCAGATCCGGATCCGTTGGCAGTGTCCTAACGTTGGGTGCAGAGCTCACGGCTGTGTTTCATTGCCTGCACCCCAGGATGGGAAAAATCAGAGCTGATGTGATGTCACCATGTTCTGAGCGGAAGGCGCAGCACTGCTCTGCAGAGCTAACCCCCCCCCCCCCCCCCCCCCCCCCACGTTGGGCCCCAAAGACAAACACCGCTAATTACGCCCTCCAGGAGCGCGTGCCGCTTCTCCCTTTTAAAATGTTTGGCTTTCTCTCTGGGTGCCCCCGGTTTAAGTGCGTGCGCTGCGTCCCCCACATCAATCACAGCAGTACCCACCGGGCACAGCGCTGCTGCAGCTCATCCCCCCCCCCCGTGGGCAGCCGCTGTCACCCGTGCACAGCTCAGCTCTCCCGGGCAGCGCGGTGACGGCCCCCGATTGTTTGTGTTCGTAAATGGAGCGGAGCATCTCGCTGTGCTGTGCGGGGGATGCGGGTGGGGGGGGTTGGGGGGGGGCTGGGGATGCTCTGGGGTCCGGTGTGGGGGAGAGGGATGGAGAATCACAAAATTCTAGGGGTTGGAAGGGAACCCCCCCCACCTCCAGCTCCCTGACCAGGTGCTGACCCCATGGTGCAGAACAGCCCCTGTGAGGGGGGTAGATGTGGCACTGTGGGGTGTGGGTGAGGGGGGGGATGGGTTGGGGTTGGATTTGGTGACCTGAGGGGTCTTTCCCAACCTCAGTGACTGTAATCACCTGTGAACGCTCAGATCCAGCTTCAGCTGCAGCCCCTCTGTGAAGTGGGCACGGAGGAGGATCCCTATGCAGGATCCCACAGCTGCACTCAGCCTTAGGGAAGGAAAATCCACATCCCTTGTTGCTGCTGGGGTGAAGAACGAGAGCTTTGCTTCTTCACCTCATCACGCTGCAAGCTCGTTTTTCTGCTAAAACCAAGAGCCAAGCAGACTGTGCTCCCACATCCCAGGCCAGCAGACGTGGCACATCCTGACTTGTTACCTCACCCCAACTCCCAGGGGCTGCGGCTGTGCCTAACCCTAACGACCCACGCTTCAGGGTGGCACCTCAGCTCTACAACCCCAAACTTTGCATGAGACCCCACCTCCCCTCCCTGCTGCCTGGGGGGCCTGGAGCTGGGGCTGGACAATGGCACTGTGCCCAGTATGGGACAGCCAAGGGGTCGGAGGTGCTTCACATGATGCATGGAGGGGGCTGTCTGCGACGGGCACAGGGTGCAGGGCACGCAGCTGGCACGCGCCTTACGGCAGCTGGGCAGCACGAGGGGAGAGGAAAACTGCGGCGAGCATCCTCCCTGCTACCTCCTCTTACCGTGTTCGTTCTTTTCTATTACGGTGTCTTTTAAAGGGCTGCTGTTCTTTCTGTACTCGGATGTGGGATGAGCTGTGGTATTTTCTGTTGCTCGCTGCTCGGTGGAAGCTGCCGTGGGGAGGTTATGGGGGCAACGGCCCCACAGAGTGCAGTGATGCTGCTGGGGCTGGGAACGGGGCAGTGCCAGGACTCTGAGATAAGGGCAGAGCCCGGAGCAGGGAAAGCAGAAGCAGAGATAAGGGTGTGGGCACAGACCTGTCCACACGGTTAAGAAAAACCCCACACACTTTCCAAAAAGCTCCGCTTTGCAACACCGTGTTTATTGGGTATGCTTAAAAAAAACCAATGACAACGACAAAACCAAACAGAAATAGAGAACTGAAGAGATGCATAGGCTTCCCTAGTGCATGCTCTACGTGCCTATCCAAACACACACTCACAACTACCTCGGACACTCACTGTAACCGTGGCTGCACCAGGGCACTGCACCCGCAGGCATTGGGGTGTGGTGGGCACAGAACCCAGAGGGGACCCAGGGGTGATGGTGGCACAGTGCACAGTGCCCGTAGCGATGATTCTGGCCGCGTGCAGCCCACATCCTGCTGTCTGTCCCCTTCCTGCAAGCACAGGTGCAGCCCGAGTGCCCGCCGTGCCCCAGGTGGGCACCCCGACTTTGGGATCCTGCCCTCTCCCCACCCTTCCCCAACCCAACCATCCCGTCCTCCTCCCTCCCTGCGCTCCGCAGTGCCGGGTGAGGAGGGAAGGGTGGGGAGGAGCGGGGTCCTGGCCGGCAGCCCACCTGCATCCCGCCGGGCTCAGCACACAGAGCAGCTGTTGGTTTTGCTCATGGGGGGCCGCAGCGCATGCTCGCTGGGGAAGGTCTCCCTCCTCCTGCAGAGCACGGGGCCGAGCCGCCCGGGCAGCCGAGCTTGCTGCAGCAGCTCCCTGAAGACCTCCAGCACGTTCTCGTTGTCCTTGGCCGACGTCTCCACGAAGCGGCTGTTCCAGTCCAGCTCCACCAGTGACAGCGCGTCCTCCGCCGCCACCTGCCGCTCGCCGCCGCTCTCCGCCTTGTTGCCCACCACCACGATGGGAGGGAACTTGTCCTCCTTCACCTCCAGGATCTCCTCCCGAAGGCTCTTGACGCTCTCGAAGGATTCGGCGTCGTCGACGGCGTAGACCAAAGCGAAGGCGTCGCTGTTCTGGATGGAGAGCTTCCGCATGGCCGGGAAGGAGTAACTGCCGCTGGTGTCCAGGATCTCCAGCGTCACGGTGGCCCCGCTCACCTCGTACTCCTTGCTGTGCAGCTCCTCCACCGTGCGCCGGTGCTTGGGCTCGAAGGTGTCCAGCAGGAAGCGGCGGATCAGGGCTGTCTTGCCCACGCCAGCGGCGCCCAGGAAGACCAAGCGCACGTGGCTCTTCTCCTTCCCCACCAGGGACATGGCTGGGAGCACAGGGGACGCGATGCTCTCCAGCTGCTGCTCAATGTTGGGGCGTCCCTGGGTGGCTGCAGCCCTGCTGCCGTCCGTCTGTCCGTCGCCGTGCCCGGTTCTGCAAAGTTTGGTGCCACCTCTTTGCAAACTCCCAGCGGATGCTCCGGTCCCGCGGACCTGCTCATCTTTTATCCTGGTTCCAATCTGCCATGTGGCACTCGGCTGTCCAATCTCTGTAGGTTTAGGGTGCTGAAGGAAGGGAGGGCAGGGAGGGAGGAGAGCGGGGTGCTGCGGGCCAATCCGCGCCGCGCAGTCCTGGAAAGCCACTGCGGCCCTGGAGAGCACCGCGCTGCATTGTGCAATGCACTTGTTGTAACTCTCGCCGCTGCCGGCAGCGCTGGGAGCTGGCAGCATCGCTGCGCCGGGAGATCAGCTCCGGCTTCTTGGCATGGGCTGCTGGGCAGGGAGCCACAGGGGCTCAGCCTCCGCTTGGCTGGCTCATGGACGGACGTGGCAGAGGATGCCCGCTGGCATCTGTAGCTTTTCTCATCCCTGCGTGCGTCCTGGAGCTCGGTTGCAGAGCAGATCGCTGTGGATGGGCTCCACCGCTCTGTGCTCCGCTCAGATTATTGACCGGAGGGGAATGGTGAGAGCTCGCTCAAAACCACACGTCGTCCCCTTCACGTCCAGCTGTCAGTTATTCGGTGGTTTCATGGGATATTTATCCCGAGGGAAAAACAGAATCTGCCCACAACGGTGCCCCAGCACTGTGGCATGGCATGCAGCTGCGTGGCCCCGGCACTGGCTGCGCAGAGAAAGTTTGGATGCAGGCCACGATCAGGGGCAGTGACATGGAAAAAGTGGGTCAGAGTCGGAGCAGTGCCAGGGCAGTGCCCACAGCACCGCAGACCTTCAGCTCTGGGAAATGGCTGTAAAGCTCACAGCTGTCCTGGGCAAACAGAGGAGGAGAGGGGGCTCGGTGTGTGCACCCCGATGTGTAACCCATCCCTAGAGGTGCTCGGGGCCGTGGGTGTGCCCTGGGCAGTGTGAGCTGGGGGGCAGCCAGCCCACGGCAGGAGTGGCACTGGGTGGGCTCTGGTTGGTGACCCAACCCTTCATTCTGTGGTTCCATGATCACGTTGGTTGTGTTGGGTGGAAGCGTTGCCCACGTGGGTTGAGTGGTCTCCGTGGTCACCTTTTCACGGTAGAGTCCTAAATCATGAAGCTGATTTCTGAAAGACACAAGTCCAGAGGACGCCCGTTGAAAAGACAGAACAAGTGTGCAGCATGGTTTTGTGTCTGTGGGCTTTTTCCCCTGGCTTCAGACTCGTTTCTGTGGTATTGATGCAATTGGTTTTCTTTCCATTTCAGATGGCCGGGTTCGCCCTTGGGTTCTGGTTGAAGTTGTTCCACAAGAGTTACTCCCTCCCCTCGTGTCCCAGTCACAGTGGTATTTTGGCAGCATTAAGCACTGTGCCCACCCTGAGCCACCGTGCCAAGACCTTCACTGCGGTGATCAGCCCTCCCCCAGCACAGTCTGGGTAGAGGAGCATTGGGTCCCTGATGGTGGGACTGGTGCTGGACCCACCAGTGCTTGGCACTTTGCTGACCCAGAGAAAGGCAACACCCAGGGTCCGGGCATAGGATCCCCACGAGCTGAAGTCTGGGAAGGGGGATGGATCCATGGGAGTGCAGCGTTGGGTGTGCACGGCTGACACAGTGACCACACAGTGACCAAAGGCGGCGTGTAAGCAAGGCACAGCACAGAACCTTAGCAAAGCTTTGGAAATGGGTTAAAGCCAGAAGTGCACATATTTCTTTTCATTAGGAAGGAATTCTGTTCGTGCTTCTCCGCGCCCCCCATCACTTCTCACATCAGCTGTCTGCTGTGCGTTTTCACATCTGCGCTGCTATGGTTACCGAGAGCCTGAACGGTTCTAAATCTCCCTCAAAGCAACGGAGGATTTCGGAAGTAATCTCGTTAAGAGATGAGCAATGAATATTTCCAAAGGCCCTTTTCATGAGTCCCCCTCGCCGCGTTAGCTCACGGCTGCTGGCAGGAGCGGGGGGACCCTGCGCCAGGGGAGGGGGGAGAGCAGCTCATTGCCACTGCAGCCTTTTGTGTCCAGAGCCCAAATTTTGGCTTGGATGAGATTGCAACAAATAGTGAATTCACACTGAGCTTGCCCTGCTGCCCATCCCTCCTCTTTCAGCTTCAGCGTGTGCTGCGTGGCAGCAGTTGGACAGCGCAGGATGTCACCTGCAGACCTGGGCCGACCCAGCCCCCCCCAACCCCACACCACCCGCTCTGCCTCCTGCTTCTGCACATGGATAAATTCATGGCGTACGTGAGGGCAGCTGCGTGTGCTGCCGCTCCAGCCGAGATGGGAGCTGGGCAGCAATGAGAAGCCCCGGTGAGAGCATCCCCTGAGCTCCCGTGGTGGGAGTCTGGGGTGCGAGGCATCTTTTCTCTGTCTGGGACTGAGCCCTGAGTGAGAGATGTGATAAAAACTGGAGAGGATCGGGTGCGTGGATAGGGCTGGTGACTTAATTATTAAAGGCTCTAATTGCAAGGTGGTACGAGGGCTGAGGTTGGCCAGGCATCAGAAGGGAGAGGGATGGGGAATGGGCAGGGGATGTGCTGCAGCTGCAGTCGTACTGGTGCCATGGACCCAGTGACCCCAGTGCACCCAGTGACCCCAATGCCCCCAATACTCCCAACGACTGCAGTGCTCCCATTGTCCCCATTGCCCCCAGCGTTCCCATTTCCCCGCTGCCAACACCCCCAGCTCAACCCACAGCCATGCAGGAGGGGGTTAAAGCCACCCGTTCCCCGGCAGGAGATTAAATCCAAATGGCCTTTGCTTTAGCAACAGGTGAGAGGAGAAATCTGAAACTCCATACATTTTCCACAGCCCCTGATGCATAGATGTACCGACGCTATATGTGCTCCGTGGCACTGTCTGGAACAGTGTGTTGTGGAGGATCCTGTTCCCAGTGCTGTGGGTACGTGCTGCCCCGACGGGGAGGGCTCGGCCGCACGGTGACCCCACAGCAGGATGGGGTTGGTGATTAATTAGAGGCTCTAATTGCAAGGTGGCACCAGGGCTGGGGGTCGCCTGTGCTCCTGGCCAGGCATCAGCAGAGCGAGTAATGGGGATGGGGGGAAGGGGGGGGGTTGGATGGGGAAGGGGGTGGGAAGGGCACGGGGATGGAGATGGAGATGGGGATGGGGAAGGAGATGGGAATGAGGAGCCTCGGTATGGACATCACTGCTGGTGGTACCAACTGGTCTGAGGGCACCGCTCGAGGGCATCCTCCCTCAGCCCCATAGCCCCACACAGCACCTGCTGATCCGGTGGGTGCCATGTGCAGGACAGAAGTGCGGACAGCATGTACCGGCAGGGTAACGGGAGCTGGGCTGCCTGGAAACACCTCTTGTTAGGACTAAAGGGATTTAGCACAGCTGTTCTCGGGCTCAGAGGAGTTTCTATAGCATCTCTTATCTCAGCCCAACCAGGATTAGCAGCGGCAGCGAGAAGATTGCCTCTCTCTGGGCCACCGACATGGCTTTTCCTTAGGTGACACCAGGTGAGGCTGTGCAGCAGTGCTGCGGGGTCAGCAGCGGGTGACAGTCGTGGCCCCGGGCATCCTGGGGTCCATGTCCCTTCTGAGCAGAGATGCAGCCTGTCCCCTTCCCATGCTCTGTACGGACAGAGGCTGTGCTGCAGGCTGCCAGTGCTCCCAACGCTCTCAGTGCTCCCAGCAGCCGCCTCTGCTTAGTTTTGCCCACTCATAGGGCTGAGCGTCCTCTTCCACGCAGGGCTGCAGCTCGTGGCTGCATGGCTGATGCCATGGCTGGTAGGAACACGCAAAGCAGGAGCAGTGTTGCTGTCCTGGGTCAGGATGCAGGTGCTGGGTGTGTCCCACCTCGCCTCCAGGCTCCCGTCCCATTGTGCCATGCCCCATTGCAGCGCTCTGCCCTCCAGCAGCAGGGAGCCTGTGCTGCTCTCACCCAACTGAGCCCTTTCTCTTCTCAGACTGCATGGAAATGTCACGCTGTAAACACCCCCTGGTGACGCTGCCATTACCCTCTGAAAGTACAGTCACGATTCCTTGGGCCACCACGGCACAGCCCTCAGCAGCCCCTTGTCCTTCAGAAGCAAAAAGCCCTTTGCATCACTGCAGCAAAAGCAACGTCAGTGTTGGCCCACATGTCTCGGTTGTTGCTTCTGCTGCCATGTCTACGAGCAAACCCCTTCTGCTCCGGGCGTGTGCAAGGGGAGTTTGATCCCGGAGCCAAGCAGCATCACCCTGAGTGCTGCTGACAGCGCTGCAGGAGATCCGCCAGCTCCGTGAGCAGCGGGGCACTGCTGCCTGTCAGAGCTCCTCAGCCCCACGTCCCCAAAACGCCTTCTGTCAGCAGGCAGCAGCAGCAGCAGTGTGTGAGCCCGCAGTGCTGGCCGCAGGGACGCAGCCCACGGGGCGGTGTGGCTGCCACCCACCTCCATCTCTGGGTTCACTTCGTGGGGTGCTGCACCACGGCCCTGCCCCATGTTTGGGGAAGGTAAGGTCCCAGTTGGCACTGGGAGGGGGGTGCTGAGCCAAAGCCAGGGGGATCCGCAGCTCAAAGAATCACTGAGGTTGGAAAAGACCCCGCAGACCCCCAAGCCCACCCCCACCGTGCCCACCCACCGCCCTCAGTGCCACATCCCCACGGTTCAGGGACACCCCAGCAGCACTATCGCAGCAAACGGGGTCAGGGCCACCTGTGCCAGGTGCACTGCCTTTGTTTCCCATGTGCAGTGACCCGTGTGTGTGTGTGTGCAGTGTGATTCATCGCCCTTCCAACAGCATTCGAAGCCATTGTCTGTGGGCTGATGGATGGGGTTTGGTTCCTGCTTGTTGCACCGCAGGGACGTGGGAAAGAGGAAGGTCCCAGCCCTCGGCCCGGGCTCTGCTCCCAGGATCTCGTGTGACCCTTTCTGTTGCCAAGATCCTCTCTGGGAACAGCTGCAAGGGGATAAACCTATGGGTTTTACCAGGTAAACCGAGGCAAAGCAACAACATGCCAGAAATTAAAGCAGCACTGCTCTCCCAGCAAAGAGAGTTGTCCCCACGGTGCATCCTTCCTGCACACACACACGGATTCCAAGGGCTGGGGAGGAACGGGTGGAAAACGCGGAGTCTGGGTTCCCTGGTCCTAAAGCAGCCCCCCAGCTGGGGGCAGAGCCCTGGGAAAGGCCACGATGCAGCTTCTAGAAGTCACTCCATGGCTCCCATGGCTGCATGGCACGCATCAGCCCTCCTGCCCCATGGACAACCCCTTCTTAGCATGGGCAGTGGGGGAAACAGCCATCCCTACGGACCTTACATGTGAATGTCAGAATGGAAGGGGCTCAAGAGCTGCCAAATTTGCCCCATCTGCCCCAATCTGTGCTTGGCTGCAGGGCCCCGGGGTCCTCTCTCATATCTGGGTCCGTGTGAGCCATCATCTGGCGGTGGTCCTGCACATGTCCCCCACCACAGCCACCCCGCACTGCCCCCCCTCTCTCAGAGCCCCCCACGAGGATCAGCTCAGCCCAGTGGCAGTCAGCAGAGCTGCCCACACCGAAGCGTTCCTCCCGCCGTTCCTCCCCTCCTTGTCACTGTGTCATGCCCACGGAGCACTGAGGCGGCCCCGTGAAGCAGAAACGACGCGTTGTGGCAGCTGACATCTCCAGGAAGAGTTCAGCATGAAGACAAAATCACCCTACGGTGAGTCCGCGTTCCCAGGCTGCCGCCCTACAAACCCAGAGCGCTCGTGGTGCCAAAGAGGAGAAAACAAAGGAGGGGAGGAGGTTTGTCCAACGTCTGTGCATTGAGTGCCAGCGGCGTGGGGTGACCCAGCACAGCCCCCAGCGTTATATGGCACTGCAAAGGGACATCAGCTCCATCCTCCACACCCCAGCACGGCTGGGACAGCGCGGGATGGACGGCTGGAGGTGATGAAGGGATGGGGGGCTCCTCTGGAGCGTGCCCTCCCTGCCCTCAGCACGTTTCTGGCAGCTTTTGCTGTGCAATGGCGAAGAAGTGATGTGTTTGCCCTCCCTCCAGGGCCCTGCACCCACTGAGCTTTCGGGGCCGCTGTCTGCGGGCGCTGTCCCACTCAAGATGCTCAGAGCCGGGGTTACCCTGCACGAGCCCTCTGGGCAGCAGCAGCAGCATCCCAGGGGAGGAGGGCTCCTGCTCGTCCCAGCACGTGAGGTTCTCCAGCCCTCCTGCTTCCCCGTGCAGCCCCTTGGAGGCTGAGGGTCCTGGGAGAGAGGCAAGCGGAAAAACGGTTTATTTCTCTCCGTGGCACAGAGGAGCATTAAATAACTTCAAAGAGACTTGCTGATCGCAGCTGCTGGCATGAGGAGCTCTGTGCTCGGAGAGGAGGAGGATGCTGGTGCGGAGCAGCTTCCCAGTCCCAGTGCGGGACAGAGCTGACCCCGGGGCTCAGAGCCGTCTTCTGCTGCTTTTGGTCCTCGTGAAGGACAAACAGAGGCAGAGCCGCCCGGAGCTGGCTCGCGGCGCCAGCGCTCTCATGCGATGCGTCCTATTTGATCTTCAGAAACAAAGAGCGGTGCGGCACGCAGCCACATCGCGGCGGGGGGGATCGCTCCGCTGCGGCCAGCAGGGCCGGGGCTGCCCCAGCCCACCCCCCACCCCACAGCCGGTCCGCGCCCCATAGATTTCGGCTGGCTGCTTCGTGGGGTCCGGCGCGGCGATGGGGACCGCTGTCCCGACTGCCCCCCTCCCGCCCCACCCATTCCAACTGCACGGCTGTTATTGTAGGGAAGAACAAAACACCCCCGGGCGGCACTGGGCCCGGCCGCTGCAGGACCGGGGAGGTTGGGGGGGGAATGCTCTCGCAGTTCCCCCGCTCTGCGTCCCCGCTTCGCTGCCCCGCTCCCACAGCCACGCACGCAGCGCGCGGGGCCGGCTCACCACACGGGGTTTTGGCGCCCCCTCGCGGCGCCGCGCGGCTCCGCCCCGCTCTACTGCGGCTGCGCGGTGTACGGCCCCGCCCCTCCCCCCCCAACCCCAACCGGGCTGAGTGCGAAAGGCGGCGGGAAACGTGGGGGCGGGAAAAGGGAGCGCGGTCGTCGTGTGTGTTTCAGCGTCAGGAAAGCCCCCATGGAGCTCTGGAGAGCAGCAGGGGACATTAACCCCACCTCTCTGCGGTTAAGAAAGCGCACTCGTACCCCGAGAGGCTGCATCAGCCGCCTGCAGCACGGCCATGAGCCCAGTGCTCGGGGTGCTGCTCCACTGCAGCGCAGGGCACGACCTGAGGGCACTGAGGATGTGCATCCCTGCTCGGCAGCAGGTGGAAGGGAAATTAACCCTAAATTTGCTGGGGCTCCCTTTCAAACAGGGAGAAAGGACTGAAAGTCACATGAGAGCCCTTCTGTCAGGGCTCCTGCAGAGCGCTCAGCACGGCATTTTGTTCCCTTCAGCTAATCACAGACTGTTAAAGAAAACAGAGTGTGCGCACACGTGGAGATGATGAGGTCCAGCCCTGCAGGGTGGTTTTCCTTCTCCCCCCTTGTACCTGCTCAGCTCTCCATTCCTGCCTCCCCCAGCAGCACTGCTTTGCTTTCAATGCCCTGGAAGAAGAATGAAATAAAAGCTCAGGCCCCCTTTTTATTTTTTTCCAAACAGTTCAACATTTATTATTGATAACAATTAAAAAAAATCTTTTAAAGACTGTGTTTTATTACCAAGAATGAGGTATTATGTATACAAAACATTTACAGAACTTGATATGCAGTTCATGAGTATGGACAGGTAAGTGCAGGTAGACACGGGTAACAGGGAAAAAAAAAGCCAACAGAAGAGGCATTTGGCTGAGAGAAAGAAGTAAGAACATCACACAAGAGCAGGGGATGGGAAATTAATTAGACTGTGATGATCAAGTCGTATTGCCACAGCACTTTGCTTAGAGGAGGATTAACTACGGTTTGTCTGGAACTTTATCCCCTCCAGCTCTTGGTGCCATTATGTGCTTTGAGCTCTAAATGGAGTGTTGAGATTGACAGCAGGAAATACCCAGAGTGCCACTTTTGAGCCAGCTCAAGTGAAAAACAGAACAGATCTTCAGATGGGAGAAGTGACTGCAACTCAAAGAGGTCTACAAAGCCAGACACCTCTGCAGAGATGCGGAGCACTGAATGAAGCAGTTTCCTTACAGCTGTCAGCAAAACCACCATCTGAGAGGGAGAGAGAGGAAGAGAGAAAGAAAGGGCACCATCTTCAGCCCTTCCAGCCTGGCAAATGGGAAGTGGCATTTCAAAGAGCTGAGTGTCATTAAGTTGACTGCACTGCTGCACTTGGTACCCCATGCCTGGGAAAAATCTGGTTCCTGCACATCACAAATCAAACCATCTCTCCAGGAAGCCAGGCTCCTCCTAGGCAGACAGCTCCCATCACACGGATGGTGTGAGAAGCACAGCACGTGGCTCTGGCTCTGCAGACACCAGGTGGGAGCTGTGTGACACCGCAGCACTGGCCTGCCTCACACAGCAGCAGCCTAAGTGACAAGTCTAACCTCCATCCTCTACTTGTAAGTTCATAAAAAGACAAAAATTGATCAGTCTGGTTCCAGTTTGGAGACCAGCACCTCAACACCTCTAAATTCATCAGTAAAACGTTTGCTAACTCTGACAGGTTGCACAGCCAGAACAGGTCTGCAGCAAAGATGCTCCTAGTTATAGATCAGGGGTCACCTCTCAGAAGTTCTAAGCTAATACATATTAAAATAATAAAAGGATAAAAACATTTATACTGAGTTCAGAACCAGTTTTCCCCAGGCAGGGCATTCAGTATCTTCAGAGAGTTCTTAAGTTCTGTTTTCAAAGTGCAAGACTCCAGCAAGCTCCTGTACCACATACCCCCTGCTCCCCAGGACTTCGTAGAGCCAACGCAGCCTCCCAGCACAGACTTCAGCAGCACAGCAGCTCCTTTCTGCCTGGATGAATAGTTCAGCTCTCCAACAGACAGCCCAGGCAAGGTCTAAACAGCAAATGCTGCTGCATTCCACACAGATCTCAGCTCCACTGCCAGCTGTGGTGTGTAGCTGCCTGCTCACAGCCCTCTGCTCAGCACCTTTCACTGTGCTTGGGGCAGACAGCCCAAAGTGGGAGAATGCACTGAACCAAAAGATTGCTGGGGTCTGGGTAGAATAAATAGGAGCAAAATCCAAAATGGCAATTTGTTGCTGGCAGCAGCAATAGTGAGAATGGTTGAGCAGGCACCACTTGGTGTCTTCCACTGCACCACGCAGCGTGAAGGTCCCTGTGCTCCCTGCGTGCTTTAAAGCTTCCACCACTGAGAACTAAAGTGCTCTGCTTCTGACATACACGGGAAAGTATGGGAGGAAAAGTGCACAGGAAGGATGTAACCCATACCTCCTCTTGGCTGATTTAAGAAGCATAAATTCCTCATCATAGCAAAGCTGCAGTAAGATGAGCTCACGGGGAGCATACAGAGGGAGTGGGGTGAGGCTCCAGCACAGAGCTGGAAACAAATCCTCAGGCCAATTTTAAATCAGCAAGGGAGAGCCTGCTCTCTGCCTCTCTCTCTACAACAGTGCTTCAAGCACAAATCCAAGGAAAGAATGAACTGCTTTAACCCATGGACACCCAGAGCTCAGATGCCCCAAAGATGAGCTCATACAAAAGGTTTTAGTGTTTAATGCCTGCCCACAGCTCTGCAGACACGCCTTGAAAACAAATGGACTCATGAAGTCAAGTACCCAGCAACTGCTTTTCTTTGTCTCGGACATCACTGTGGCAATGGGAGAACAGTTTGCAGCACTGGAAGATCACGGGGGACTTCTTAAGATGGCAAGAAATGGAAATGTCCTGACAGGAGACTCGCAGTTGATTCTAATGCACTGCGGAGTGTTTTTGGTAGGGTTTTCCTTTTTTTTTTTTTTTTTTGCTTTTTAACATTTACACAATTTAAAAAAATAATTGATGCACGGATCATTTTTCCTTCCAAGAGAGCCCTTATGTTCAGAGTTAGGATTCGTGCAAGCACGCTTAAAAAGATTTATGGCTGAGTCAGGAAAAAAAGGGTTCAGAGTTAAAGAGACAAGAGGTTGGATCTTACAAGGACAGAAAACCACGAAGTTTAAAATCCAAACAGCTACTTTACTATCTACAAAAGGCTTTTGTGGGGGTAGGGTTTGTTACTTTTTTTTTTGCTCAATTGCCAGTTGTATTGCAGTCAGCTGCCACAGGCGAGGGTCCGGCCATCTCATCCGTCTGTTGTGGCACTACCTGGAAATCATGGAGCTGGAGTGGGACTGGCTGGAAGAGGTGGTGGCAGCACTGAGCTGAGAGAATCCGCTGTGGCTTGATTCAAGGCTGGTCATAGATCCTCTGCAACACAAACACGAGCAGTTTTACACTTCAGAGCATACAAGGATTTGGTTTTCTGCGGTGTATCTGCACTGTATTTCTCTACACACTGAATGAAAATAATTTCGGTGTAGGCACTTAAAGCTTTCCTACTTTCCCATGTAATGCAGTGGGGACAGCAGAAAACTTTGCAAAGAAGAGATGCTGGTTAAAAAGATGGAGTTTCAGGAGGTCCCAACCAGCAGACAACTGAATCAGCTCAATTCCACACTAATCCACATCTATTTCTGCATGACAACCTGCCAAGCCTTGCAACTCACAGTACTTCCAAAGAGCAAAGTAGCAAATGATGATGAGAATGAGATAATTAGTTAGTCCCTTTTTGACATTATATGCTCTTATTGCTGATTTTTTTCTCCAATGCCAACTAAGGGTTATTTAGCTTGCTTTATAACACTGATGACACTCCATTAAAAAAAAAAAGTAACCCTTACAATTTATTTCTATTTAAGTGGACTTGATATTAGCACCAAAAAGGTTTGCCATCGGTTGACCTTGGCCATACATACCTGAAATCTTCAGATCCTATTACTTCAGTATAGTACATCACTTTACATTTGTGAGAGGAGACCTGCAGAGATGCTAGCACATCATCCACACGAGGCAGGTTGGTTGCAGCACAGGCAGGCATGCTGTGAAATTTCCACTGGAGGATATAGAAGCCAGGCCACCTGGTCACATGCGATCCCTAGAAGCAGCCACAGCCAAAATTGAAAATGAATTTGGTTAACACAAGGATATCTATGCTTGCAGTTTATTTTCCAAGCTTAGGAAGACTGCCTACATGCCTGTAGTTGTCCTCCCCCAGTGCCAGCACTTCAGCTCCTCAGCCAACAACAGTGCTGGTCAGCTGGGCTCTCTGAAAACAACAGAGCAGCAGGGGTGCCTGCCTTCCTTCCTGCCTCTTACAACGAGGGAGTTAGGGTTAGGATTCATAAAGTACAAAGGTTTTAGGACTCTGAAGTACAAAGTCCTTAGTTAAAACAATCCTTTTTTTCCCCTCATTTCTTTTCATCAGTGGCTGTCCTCTGAGGCTGAGAAAAAGTGCACGAAGGGTCCTGCCTCTCAGAATGAGAAACAGGAGTTCCAGAAGTCACCGTCACCTTTCAATCAGATTATTTCAGGAGTGCCTTGTGAAGGCTGTTCAATTCTCATTTCAAGCCATTAAGGAGAAGCAGCAGCAGAGGATGATTGTAAACAAGCACATTTCATAAGTAAGTCTGCAAATGCCATTAAAAGAAACAACATTTTGGGAACCTTGGCCGCAGGGAGCTCCCTGAGGTGCTTGTTACAGAAGCACACACAGAGCTCAGTCTTTTTCCAGACTTCTCTCATTACTGAGGCAAAGACTCTAGGATATCCTTCAGAATGTTTGCTTCAGAAAATAGCAGTCATAATTACAGCACAAAGCACACCTTGATGCTTTCTGCACATGCACTATGTTCTAGGTAACTTTCCTCCGCTCTTTGCGGACCAACCTCAATTGCTATCAGACTGATGCAAGCTCCCCTTGCATCAGATCCCCTGCAAACACTACCCCTCTTCCAGGAGGCATGCAGCTAGGAACAGAAGCTGAAATGTCGGCCCAAAGCAAGCAGACAGCCCGGAGCTGAATCACCACTCAGTCATCAATAACGCCTGTGAATCAGAACACGTGGCTTTGGAGCTGCTTCAGTCTTCCTCACAAGAGCTCAGCTGTCTTACCTGCACACTTTCCCCTTCTTTGCAGATAAGAGGAGACTCCACCATGCTGTAATCACGGCCCAGTTGCCAGACTTTGTCTATCAACTGGACGTTGTTCCCACCAGGAGATGTGATGCTGTGAGCCCCCAGAGAGTCCTTTTTCGGAGGCTGTGGGGCTCTCTTGGAATGAAAAATGTTAAAAACAATGTCGCCTTTGCACACATCAAAATCCCATGTGATCACAGATGAGGCATCCACAATCTGAATGAGAACCTGGGATGGGAGAAAAGCCATTTCAGACAGTAGCAGTTTGCTTGGTAAAGGTAGAAAACTCTTACCAGAAAAGAAGAGAGCTTTCTATTGCTGGGCTTAATTCAGACTGTCAGAAGGCATTCTAAATACGAGTTTTCTCCTGATGGAGTTTCCCTATTTTAACACACAACCTTCAGAAGCTGTTGTGCAGCTTCTGAGATTATTTCTCTACACTGCTCATTCCATTCAGAGCCATGTCCTTCTAAACAATGAAAAATGGCAACGAGATGACACCAGAAATGGTCACAAACTTCAGCTGCTGCGCATTATAACATATCAGAACTACAGAAGAACAAGGTGAGTGCAGGGCAACAAAATAATCTCATTCTGAACCATTTTCAGTTCATGAGACAGACTCCAAAGCAGAGAGTTGGGATGGAAAAGAAGAGTGGGCTGCAACCATACCTCATGGGGAGCTCCTTTGAAGACACTTGCAGACTGGTAGATTGTTTCAGTCCAGAGCTTTATATCTTCATTTTCCAGCTCTTCTGCTGTCCGGTAGAGGGACTTGGGAACCAGCCCACCCTCTGGTACTTCACACTGAAAACATAAATAGCCATTAAGTGTCCCCTCTGTACATCCACCTTGCCATGCTCTCTCTGCCTGCTAGTTTCAGAAACAACAACTTGCAGTCAGCAAGTATTTTGAAGAATGAGATGAACAAGTTAAAAGTAATATCAGAGCTTACGTGTGTACATTTTGCACAAGCCACTTAAATAAGTGTCTAGTTTGCTTAAGTTTGCAGAACCAGATGACAGTGGAACAGATCTACTCTGTACATAAAAGCTGCCTTTACAGAAAATGACTGTGCAAATGGTATTGTCATCACTTAGGCTGCCCTATGCTGAAGGCAGACATGAGCCACTTAAATCACAGCTAGAGCAACTCAGAATTGAAAAAAAAATTAGCCCATAGAGACCTGAAAGAACTGGTATAGCTCAATCCAAGGACTAAAGATGGAGGAGAGATATGCTAAGTATCCAAACAAGGTAAAAAGATATTGCAGTGAAGAAGGTAACAGTCTTCAAGTTACAACTGTCTTGACAGCTGGAGCACTGAACTGATTACACAACATCCTGAAGCACAGTTCTTTATTAAGAAGCCTCCAGCAATGAAGTCTGACACCAGTCTGCTCAGGATTGGGTTCCACAGAAGTGTTTGAGGCAGCAGAAATATTCCATAACTGAATTACAGGAGAGAATTGAAGGGACCTTTGAGAAGTCATTTTTGTCCAAACACCCAGAAGTAAAGAAGAAAAAGACCCTGTTATTGCCTGTGACCAGCAGGAAGTATTGCAGCAATTTGCTTTCTGGTGACATTCACTTCTGCTTACTCAAGCAGTAGATTATACCCACTTCTCAAGCTCTGAATTACACAGTACAAACTCTCTCCACTGAAAGCTACTGCTGCCATAAAAAGCAGCCCACTGAACATAAACATCAGGCCTACTCAGAATGTCTAGCAGTGCTCTGTTACAGTTTGAGACTGCATCGAAACTGAACTAGATGCATTATCAATAGCAGTACAGAAATTAATCTAGAAAATGTTAACAGGGGCTTAATAAGCAAGCCTGGAACTATCATGTTTTAACACAGCTGAGTAAAAAAAGTAAGGAATTAACCAATCAAATGAAATCTAAATGTTATGATGATGGAAACTCCAGAGATGCCTTAGTTGTATCCCTTCGGCTCAGTGAAGCAAATAAGTTGGTACTGTCACAAACATTACAGAGCAAGAAAATCTTACAGCCCTGCTGTGTGTTCTGTTGACAGATGTCACGGTGTTATCCGTGACAGTGACCCAAGGGAAAGAGAGAAGGGATTGAGGAGAGGGAAAAAAAACTGCGTCAGTGGTCGCGTGGCCGCCAGAGCAGAGCCGTGCTCCGGGGGGAGGGGGAAACTGTGGGAAGAGATGGGTCTACAAGAAGACAACGGCACGATCTGAGAAGGAACGGTAACTTTACTAAATATAATAAAAGCGAACAATTGAGAGAGAGATAAAAATTCCAAACCAAAAGCTGTGAGCTGATGTTAAGGCGGAACTGCAGAGACCTGGCTGTTTGCTGAACCCTGCTAGCAGCTGGGCCGTGGCCTTGTGCTCCTTGTGGGATCAGAAGGCTCATTTAGATGATGCAGACTTCTCTGATTAGTTGGTGGTGAGAGTGTCCAAGGAAGTCCAGTCAGTAAAATTAAATATTTTCAATTTGGCCCATGCATGTCGGAGTCTTTTTTTTTTGATGATCCACTTTTTTTGGACAGTTAAGACCACATCATTAAGTGAGAAAAGGAATGAACAGCACCTAGATGGCACAGAATCATTCTAACTTATTTATTCACTGGTATAATTTGGTCACTGATGGTAACAGTAGTTTTTGCTCCTCTAGCAGACTGGTGAGAATATTTCTGAATATTCAGAACATTTGAAACCTTGGGCTGAGAACTATAAAACAGTATAGCATAGCACTCTGGCTATAGCTAACCTTTCATCTTGCTGCCACAAAGAGGAAATAAAAGACTGATCTTACACTGCATCTTACACCCTCACAAAGATGCAAACAACAGAACCACATACAGCTCCAGGCACCTATATTTCACACAATAAATGCCAAGGTCAAGAGCCACAGTCACACAATGGCCACAGTCAGCCACCGTGGCTCCAAAGCTTAGAATTCCTCCTCTTCAAAGACTTCCTTTTGAATTTTGACCAAAACCAACAGGCTGCTTTGTTTAGAGGAATGAGGGGGGAAAAAAAGAAAACAATCCACAAATAAGTCTCTATATGTACTAGTTTAAATTCATACCATGCACTCTCCACCAAGAAAATCAGGAATAATTTCTTTATCGATATAATCCAGCAATCCCCCAGGCCCCTGGTAGTCATTTCCAGCATAAATCAGGAATTTCTTTCTAGTGTTGTCATCAATGAATGGACTAACCTATAAATGAAGACAAATAAAACAGATTAGGTTCCCAAGTTTTTCTTGAGAAAGTTTTGAAGGAATCAGTTTGACCACATTAAGTGTTACCACCCTTCTTATTCAAAATTCACACCATACAAAATGTTAAATTCACTGGCTATATGATAAAAGTTCTTAGGTCAGAGTTTTAAATCTATTCCAAGAATCCTGTAAAAGAGACGCATCCAAAGGAAGCATGTACTGCCTGTAAAGTCTTATTAACTCCTTCACAAACCACAAATACAGAGCAGTGTACTGAGAATGTTGAGAAAGACCTTGAATTAAAAACATACCAGTGTCCAAAGAACTGGGAATACTCGAGGTGCTCTCAGGATAAGAAGACGACCCAAAGTCTCAGGGTAATTAGCTTCTACCACCTCGATGATTCTTAGCAATGCTTTGACACCAGGCCTCCATAAATGCCGCATGTTTAAGCCTTCTAGATCTACTAGACAGGTCCACGAGCTAAATTTTAGAGATAGAAAGGAAAAAAAATATCTCACATGGAAGAAAAAGTATTCCACTTGCTGGTTCAGGTGAGGAGATTATTTCAGTCTGCACAGGGGCAAATGGATGCGTTTATTTATCTTATGCACACGTTCAGTGCTCTGAAAAGTGAGTTGATTCCACTGCATGTAAAAGCACAATTATACTCAAAGCTAATTCTGTTACTAGATCCCAGGAAGAGAAGCTTTTTTTATACGATTAAATGTGTTCCTAAGAGAAAATACTGAGCTTTAGCATATGCTTGATTTGTTTTCCAAGCTCTGGTCTCACCCTGGGCACAGACTCAAGATTTACAGCTGTGCTGTACCAGTTAGCATCCATGAAATGATGCATAATGTTAAAATGAAACAAGAACTGCTTGCTGTTTCATAGGAAATGTTTAATATGTAGTCCTTCAGCAAGTTGTGCTTCCACCAGGTTTGGAAGTCACTCAAGTGGCAATTAGGGCAGGTCTCAGTTAACAGTAACTGTGCTTATATATGCATGTGAGACACAGACAACCCTTTCCTTGGTCCATGTAATAAATGTAGCATTACACAGCACAATGTCATCCTGTTCTCCCTGCCCCCACTGTGACACTTGGTAATTCCTGAAAAGCAGATCTATAATTGATGTCTTTTACCTTATTGGTCTGCCAAACACTTTTGTATTCTCTTCACATCGCCTCAGGCCTTCTTCATTTATGGAAAGAACCTGCACAAGAAAACAGTTTGCCTTGAGAAGACAGTTTAATACTCAGTAGGTAGGATGAAGAAAAAAAGTTCATAACTGAAGTCTAATTAAAGCTTTAAGCTCAAACCAGCACAATCTTAGGTGAAAAGCTAGGAAACACACCATTGATTTTCCTGAAAAATTACATAAAAGGGTAGTACTTGGCATCTTATTTTTTTCCTATGAATCACAGAATCACCAAGGTTGGAAAAGACCTTTAGGATCATCTAGTCCAACCATCCACCTATCACCAATTAAAGAACTAGAGATCACTGTGTTCACTTCACTGGCTGATCTCACTGGAAAATAAACAAGCCTCTCCTTAAAACCAGGGACAGGTAAACAACGTGCCTAGAAAAGCTACTGGAAATGAAAAATGAAATCCAACCCCTGCTCCAGCGGTTACTGCAGCTGGGACTGTCATTACTTGGAGTAAAAATAAATACATTATTGAAAATCTGGAATTCTGCAGGCTTTCTGCCTGAAAATGGAAAACCCACAATAACAGTACGAGTGCTGCCTTTCGAGAAGGTAACATTAAAGTACTCCTTTAAAAATAAGTTATTCTAATCCTTGTGGTAAAGGCTTGTAAAAAAAAAATCTGAGCATGCTATTTTCTCCTCAAATGCAGAGCCTTAAATTCAAAGCAGTGCACAAACTGCACAGAAATCTGAAGAGTGCTAACCAGGAACGACAGGAGCTGCCAAGAACTACGCCCTTCCACCATCGGTTTGCACTTGGAAAGAATGCAGAAGACCAGGAGCTTTCAGATGCATTCAAACCAAAAGCAGACGGGACAGAGTACATCAAAACACCCAGTGTGATGAATGTTCTGGCAGGAAAGGAAGTTTCTAAATGAAAATATCACATTGTTAGCAACTTGCAGGCTCCAAAAACACTTACGTATCGAAGCAAGGCCTCTTCCCCCAGAGCTCGCACTAAGCCCTTGGTATCCATCTGTCCCAGCCTCAGCACGTACAGCGGGCGGCCATCTGAACAAGGACAATTACATCAGCATAACCTTCACCTTTACCATAATGAACACAACGCAGTGAAGCAGCTTTACGCTAAAAATCCAAACAGAAATGAGCCATATCCAGTTCTAACTTCGTTGTACAAGTGGAAGAAGGAGCACCCAGGGCAGCTGGCAGTACGAACTTAACCCTGCCCACTTACACCACAAGATTATCTGTATGTGAAGTGCTTACAGTAACCACTTTGGACAGGTGGTGCACTAAGTGCTGACAGCTAAAGAAACAAATGTTAGCCTCCAGTCTTGCTTTCTGCAGTGTTTGCTGAAGTCACACCTTTCAGCTATATCGTGACATCATGTGGAGCTGGCACACAGCCACCACTATGCAGTTTGAGCCTGGAGAACACAGACTGATCCAGAGACCAGCTTCAGATAACCCTCTGTGTTCAAGAGATTGCCTTTTCACAGTCCTCTTGCCACAGTATGCTGCTACTGTCCCAGGATACAGAGGCACGAAGCCTAACAGCTGCATGATCTGAAGAACTAAAGTCTGCATTGCTGGTTCTTCATAATAGGTGCTATTTGTTTCCAACCTCCTCCCAAAGATCTGATGTGCTTGTTAAACTTTGCTCCACCTATTCTAGTACACAAGCTAATCATCACCAACTTAAAGAGCTAAATATCCTATAGGAAAAAAAAAGGAAAAAAGCAATAAAAAGCAGCTTTGCTTCCTCCATAAAAATCTCCCTCAAGTTCTGATGTCTGAATGTCTGTTTCCATCACTCAACAACTGCAAACAGCGATGCAAATTAAGTCCTTCAGGAGATAAGGAAAGAAACTGTCAGGATATGCTACATTAAAAAAAAATTAACTGCAAAACCAAACCAGGTTGCTTATTTAGCAAGGACACTACCCCCGTGAGAGTTCACAGGGTCATCTGATATTTAATCAGATGGTCTGAAAAACAATATTGTTTTAACACCAGCACACACTTATCTTGGAACGTACTGTTTGGTTTTTAAACACTACACAAAAAGCCCAGTTCAGCTTCCTAGTAGGTTTCCCTCCCTCACAGATGCACACACACGCAAAACTAAACAGTTTGCTGACCCTCCTCCACCCAAATGACACATGAAGGAAAGTCTCAATTCACAGTGCTATGTATTTTGTTGTTTCCTTTTTAACTCAAGATTTAAATAAACATTTGAAGCGCTCCTGACACAGTAAAAGCCACTCAGATATAAAGAAACACTGTCAACTGAAAGCCAGGATAAGAGCTTCTGCACCAACAGCTTCCTTGAGACAGCACTTCATGCCACTGTTGCCTCTGTTTCAGCACTAGAAACTGTGCAGAATTCTGCTAACTTAGGTTTGGCACACCGTGCTCACATGGGAGGAAAACAGCAACACTGGAAAAGAGGATTTTTAAAAAGCTGCCCACTAAAGTTTTAAATTATAGAGGATTGCTTGGTTTTTGAAGTCTGTCTCCATTATTGACAGCCCTACTATGTTTGAGGGTACGGCCCAGAAGAAATCAAAGAAATGGAGGGGAAAGGGAGAGGCACATGAAGTTCCCAACACTGAAGATCTTCTCAGGAGAGCATTAAAGATGCTGGTGTGCTTTGCATGTTCCTGCTTGCTGGCAGGAGCCTGTTACGTGTCTGGGGAATAAGGACAAGGAAGGACAGAAAGGGAGAATGTATTCAGAATGTTTCCCTATAATCTTTACCATCATATTCTCAATTTCCACTTTTTAAGTTCAAATCTGTCAAACCCAGAGCAGCAGGGCAGAGCCATTCAGGCTCTTTCACTTTACAGCGATAAAGCTTCTGCTGTGTCCTCCTGGCCAGGACTGCAGACAGCTTCCTGTTATCTTCCCTGTAGCAGGAAGAATTGGCAGAAACAATGATGCCTAGTGGGGAAAGGACTACAGCAGAAGAACAGAGATAGCTCACACTACGAGACCATTTCCTTATCTACAGAGCCCAGCATGCCTCAAGCAATGAGTTACAAAACATTTCATTTCTGTGCATGTACTGGCAGCAAGACCAGAGCACAATAAAAGCCAGCTGAGCAACAAGGGAGCACATCAGCTATAGTCTTTCACTTCCTAAAAGATTTGTCCATGCCACAACATACAAAGTGAATTCAACCAGAGTTTCCTCCCATCTTAAACCTGCCCTATTTGGTGTTTCTGTAACATCCCACTTCTCTTTCATTAAGCTGATTGTAATGCCAAGTAAGTATTCATTTATGCCACGAGCAGACTTACCCAACATCAGAAATACGTTGATTAGAAAAACACACTTATTTACAAACATCTTTTAATCACCACGATAGAATATTCAGCGTTTGCATAACACCCTTCTAACCCAACACCGAGGGGTAGAGAAGCACAGTTTGTATTTACTCTTTAAAGGTACTGGCATAGCAGAGCTCTTTGCAGACTTTTAAACATATTGGTATTAGTCAGAAAGATTAGGACCTAGGAGTCTGCTCCCACTACACAAGGAGCTGGCAACATGAATGTAAATACATTCAGTACATAACAATGGAGAAGATCCACCCAGCTTTCTAGCCACCTCTAGATAACAGAGGAACCATTACAACCTTTAACACAGAACATAAAAAGGCTGGTCTATACCCACAGTATAGATCATACCTTTGTCATGATGGTGCCAGCCTCCTGCATAGTAATCCTGGAGTACTTGAGGAGGATTCCAGGTATCTAAAATATAGTCTACCTGGTGCTGCTTACGCCACGTCAGAGACTGGCAAAGGATCTCTCTTGCTTTATCAATGTTGAAATCCCGGGCACGGAGGAATCTTAAGATGTGCTCATCCTTTGGGATCTGTTTCAAAAATCAACAAACAGCACAACTTTGTACTCAAGGTTCAAAACTAGAAGGACAAAAGGATAAACAAGAGGAGATGAAAAAGGTGCAGCCCAGCACCAGGACAAGAGGACAGTATAGAACACTCAAAGTTAATTAAGGAAAAACCTAAGCCCTGTCAGCTATTGCAACTACTTTCATTTGAGGGATATAAACATTTCATGAAATCTAATAGTGCTTTACATATGTATAGTCATCATAAGTCAGTCCAATTTTAACGAATGTAGGGACAAAACAGACTGTACTTCATTGCTAAGTAACAGGAAGGCCTGGAAACCAAGAGAGATAAGCAAGTCACAAGCAACTGGAAAACCCTCAGGTTTCCTCTCAGTGCTTTAACTGGCCACATTGGGTTCCCTCGTGCATATAGATTTACGTGCAAGGTGCTGGCCAAATCAAACAAATGTAAAAATAAAGTTATTCTAGAACCAGGAAGACTTGTAAAACTGTTGTTACTCTCCTGTGCTGGATTACTGATGTCTGGAAGGCACTCACACTCAGCAGGCAAGTCAGACGGACAGTCACAACATTCCATTGCTGGTGTAAAGGCTTCAATTAGGTATTTTATTTCAATTACAGAGAACTGCTTATCAAAACTAGTTAGTGACATGAGGCGTGGCATGATGTTTATCTCTTGTATCTCACATATCAAGAGAGCCACAAGAAACAAACAGGAACTTACTTTGCCCTTGTGTGTCTCTTGGAGCCACTGTCTCAGCCGGATGAGGCAGCTTTCCTGAATCGGTGTCAAGTCCCCCAGGTAACGCTTGATGTAGTCTGCATCTAGCTTGTCTAAAGGGAGAGGTACATGTCATTAAGGTGGTCCTGAACTGACCTAACCAAGACAGCAAATGGTCCTATGTCCTGGTATCTGAGACAGAAGTGGCTGATCTGTCTTCTCTATAGAGTTGAATGAAATTCTCTGAATCAATGAAAAGATGAGCAAAGAAACAGACACAGTTTTATCTTCACGTTAAACTGAGAAGACTCATTCTGCAACTAAGAAAGGAGTGAAAACAGGCATTTAACTAAACCTTTTTTCCCCCCCACGGTGTTTTCAATCTTGTCAATTCACAGCAATTATAGGATTTGATTCTTCTGGAAATATTAGAGAAGTTTTGACCTAAACCTTCCAGTGCAAAAGTTTCCCCAAATTCCATTACTGACAGCAGAAGGAAGACAGAACAGAGTATTGTGACCAAGGGCCTTTCCTCCTCACTGTTGCTACAGTTAAACCCATCCTGGAGTTTCTGAGCAAAATGCAGGCTACTGATTTGCAACCTAATGAAGAGAAAAGCTGCTCCATTCTTCTGATCTTCATTCACTACAAAGGCAAGCTGATAACAGATCCTCAAGTTGATGTTCAAGCTCTCAGCTACCCAGGAGAAGTAGCACAGTGCTGCTAAGTGCCTCTACAGTACAGAGAATCCCACTAAAACAAGTCAAACCACCATACCATCAGGTGTTCCTGCTGTAAGCTCTGAGGGGCTGCTTGAGGTGTTGAGGATCTCCTTATTGTTCAAGCCCTCCTTTGTGGCAGAATCTGGCACATTAATAGCAGGTGAAACTGGTCGTCTCGTGTGGGATGTGCTGCTCTCCAATTTACATGCAACAGGAGGACTCCAACGAGGAACAAAGGTTATTCCTTCTTCCTCCAGCTGCTTCAGGTAGTACTCTATTATTTCCTTTCCCTTTAAAAAGGAGACTTTACTTCAGCTACTAAAAATACCTTTAGACACAGAAAGGATTGGTCTGGAAGCCCTTTATGTGGCCAGACCTCTCTAAAGATTCCACTTCCAAATACAGACCTACAAACACACACTGCCCTAGGCTAAAGAGCAAACAGCCCAGCTTTCTGACCACAGCAGCCTGTTACTTAGCAGCAGCTACATTATCTTCCTATAACTTTGAGCCAGGCACCAAATTCATGGCTGCAAGCTCACCTTTTTAATATTGCTGGTGTATTGCTTCATGGCAATCTTTTCCACTGTGCTTTCAAAACCAAAAAAAGATTTTATATCCAGACTTGCTGACTGTTCAAAACAGGTCCAGTCTTCATTGTCAGGATGAACCTAAGTTAAAAGGAGGTCACACGATCTGGTTATATATTTGTTATTCTTTTTCATCACAATACTCTTCATCGGGTTCACATAGTCAAAAATAAGCAAGAGGAATTTGCAGTCTTTTGCTTCATTTGCAAAATACAGATTGGAAAAGATAATACTAAAGAACAATTGGCTGAGAAGCCCTCCTGTAACCTCACTGCTGGAACAGAATGTGTTCCTAACACGAAAGGGAAGGGTGGAGAAATAGTAGTGCACAAGCCAAGATATAAGAGACCAGCAGGTTTAAATAATTAACAATATCTCAGTGTAGATATGAGCTGAGACTGTAGCATATCAGTGGAACAAAGTAAAATACTCCGCAGCGAACTTTCTGCTCCTGCAGGTTAGGCTGACAGACCAGGCCAGCTAGCTTAACAACTGCAGCAAGTACAGCGTAAGCATTTCCCAGCACTGCAGTCTAGACATGTTTTCAACAGACACACTGCAACAGATTGTTCCTTCTTTGACCTACAAAGTAGCAAGACAGAGAAATATTTTACTTTGTTCTCCTATGATAATGCTACAAAAAGGAAGCATAAACTTCTCATTTGGCTGAGCAGACCATCAGGGAGGCTTTTGCTACTACCTTGCCATTTAAAGTTTTGACCACAGGAAAAACTGCAGATAGAGGAGTACTCTTAAATGTAAACAATGGAGAAGTGATATCAAAAATAGAGTAATAGTAGTAATGATAAAATAGGGTAATAGTGTCAAGTGGGTTTGAGTTCCAGACCAGAACATGCAGCAAGCATGCCACCAGACTCCTTCATATCAGAAAGCATCTGCACTGAAGACCAAAACCAGCCACCACAGAAAGAGTTAGGTTAAAACTCTGCTGATGATGAACGTTTGAGCAGAGCAGAAGGCAAATAAAGCTATGTTGAAGTTTCCTTTAACAGCTCTGTCAGAGTATCAACAGCCTTGACAAGGCTCTCACTGCTATTACAGACCACAGATCTGCCTAAACAGAGCTGTCAAACACAGCAAATTGTGTTCTGCTATCTGAGAAGATGCTCAAGCAAGAGGGTGCCAAACTTGTTTCAGTTCTTCAAGCAAGCGTGTTACATTTAACACCAACAGCAATTATCACTCATGGTGGAAGGTTGGTTATTTTTTACTTGCAAGGCAAAAGCCAAGAACAACCTAACTTCTGTTTGAGTTTTGAAATCTAAACACTGAATTAATTCCATCTGTAGCATCATCAAGAGCCTGCTACTCACTGTGTAAGAGCAGTGCTCATTAATAATGACTCTGTTAGAGAAGGTTTCATTGTAGGCTTCAATATGCAAAGTCCTTTCCTGTCTGTTCAGAGAATTCTTCTGGACAAAGTAGACATAATCCACTCCTGCAATCTGAGGAAGATGCCACAGATTCTGTTAACATACAATATTCATGTGAAATTATATCCAAAAAGCAAGAACAGGTGCTTCAAATCTAATCACCTTTTTTAACAGCCGTGGCGCATCTATATCCAGCTTACAGCGCCGTTCAATCACATGGATAGCTCCATCCTCACTCTTATATTCACTCACAGTGTCACTGGCTACAAACATAGGAATCAGTGGGCATGTTGGAAACCTCCTCTCATAAGCCTGCAACGACAGAAAAAGAAGAGCTGTCATCAACCTTTCAGACTTGTGTGTGTGTGTGCTATTCCTTCACTGACATCACCAGCATCTGAAGGCAAAGGACCATTGATACCTTTTGCAGAAGGGATCCTTCCTTCCTGTCCACTTATCACTGAGAGATCAGAGTGCATTCCAAGCAAACCATTTAAGATGTGCTTAACATAGCCCTACTTGAGTAAAACAGCACACAAAACGTCTGTTCCCCACCCTTCCCCCCAAAAAGGAAGCTGTCTTACACATAACAACCCACTTGTCAGCAATAACAGGAAAATAAGACTCTCCAGTTCTAAAATACCACAAGACAGAACAATTACATGTTGGATTAAAAAACCCCACATGCTAATTATTGGTGTTTCACCAAGCTGTCTGCAGGGTTTTCCACACAGCTCCCAAAGGTCTAATAAAAACATTTCAAAGCCCATTTCTTAAGCTAATGGAGCTCAAGTTCCCCGTGCACAGAATATTCATGATGATTTCATGGCACAGTTTATCAGCATAGTTTTGTTCAACAACATACAATAAAAGCCTTTCCTGTAAGACAAGGCCATGTCATATTTTTGACAACTGGAACTTTTTGCCAGCGTGCCAGACAGCAATAGCTCTGCCTCCAGTTACAGGACAGCATCACTTAAATGAGTTGATCCTTTAAATACTGCACACACACAAGGAAGATGGTATTAAATTAGGCACATTCAGATACAGCTTAAAACGTAGAATCAATAACACAGGGTAGAAAAAAGTTATCTGCACTAAGAACTTTGTACAATTTTAGTTTTAGAGCCATCTATGCCTGGAGAATACAATAAAACTTATTTTCTCATTTTTAGAGTCACTGGCATCTCTTTGCTTCCCTCTCACGAGGGGCAGTGATATAGGTCAATGTTTTAGCCCCCTTTCTAAACCATGAATTCTCTCCTTTTTGGCATTGGACTCAAAACCTTGGCTTTGGTAAGTAGGTAGGATTTGCAAGGTGCCCCAGTGCAGAAATCTGAGAGCTAAATGTGAAACAAAAGCCTTTAAAAAGAGCTAAAATATGCACTTTTTCCTTTTAAATCATCTTAACTGGTCTTAACATAGCAAGGCAGTGGCACAGGAACAGCATCAGCAGGGGGAGGGTGTGGAAGAAAATAAGCAGCAGCTGCAGAAAGCATCCAACCACAGCACTGGAAGAGAAAAAGTCTCTCAATTCTCCCTTTATAAGAATAAAAATACTTAGTTCCCTACCAGAGTTCAATTGTAGCAGTGTTACTGTGGTGACAGCAGTGCAATGCACTAAAACAATGTCAGCTTTTCTCCCCTTTGTGAATAGTTTTTAAACCATCTTTGCAGCAAGACTGCCCTGAGTTCATAAAGCCCCTCAGTAACATACTCCCAAGCACAACCAGAGAGTGAGCACACACACACTCCTTTCTTCAAACCTCTCATTTGTGCACAGCTGGTTTTGTTTAAGCTAGGAAAAGAAATAACATCTGAGTTCAGAGACAAGCAGGATGGAAGTGGTGTAAAACAGCAGCAATAGTATATAGCAACAGTACACAGCCCTAAGGGAAGAGTGGTCCTATTCAAACAGTACAAGAGTTTCCTCATTTATGTGATGAAGGTCTTGTATTGAACAAAGCCCCCACATTTTTATAACTGTACAGGAATGCCTCAGCCCTCTCCCTCAATCCCCTGTGTACAGAATTAATCACCACTAAAACTATACAGGACTTATTTTGTTGTTGTTTGAGGAGTTTGTAACAATTACCCAGTTCCTCCTCAGCTTAGAAAACATCTTGCATTTCTAACTACTTTGGAAGGGGTTTTTGTTCGTTTTTTCTTCAGATAACAATGAAACATCCCCACTGAGGAACCCCCATTATAAGCCTCGGAGGTCTCATTCATTGCTCATATTGATGCATTTCTCATCTTCGTCCTCAGAAAGCTCCTCGTTTGCCTGTGAACACTTGCAGATTGCAACATTACCTGCTGGAAGGGTTTATTGAGCTACAAGCAAAAGAAGAAGCCCGAGAATTTGTTGTTCTGAAAGGGAAGACTGAGCTGAATGTGCTCAGATCGGAAGAGAACAAAATAATTAACGCCAGAAGTTGGCACGCTCAGTGCTTACAGCAACAAAGTACTTGAAGGTTTCAAAGAGATTAACAGCAACCCTGGAGTCTTTCTTCCCTGAAGAATGTGCACGCTGTATTGAGAACTGCTCACAGTCAATTTCATTGAGCTCTTAAGTCAGGCTGGTTTTATTCAAGCTGTGTGCCACGGGCATACGTTCTCATAATGCATCACTTCTCAGTACAGCATCATTTGAGGAAAATTATTACAGAGTGATTATATTACAATTACAGCAAACTGTAGCCACATCAACATTTTCAATCTGATTTTAAAGCTGTCTTTCCACAGGTGGCAAACAGCAATCCTTCACAGTGCAGAGCACTCAGGAAAAGCTGCCACAGACTATGGGATACTGAGAGATCTTCCTTCACACCATGGACCAACACAGCACAAGAAAACCTACAGGGTAAGAACAGCACAGCAGTCAATAAGAGACATGGGGGTCAAAGCAGCACACAAATCACCAGAACTGGAGGTACTGAAACAGCATGAGAACACACAAAATAACCAAATGCTGCATCCTATTACAAACAAATTTGTAATAGGACTGCACTGAGTTGTTCTGCATTACTGAGGTGTTTAGAAAGAGAAACTGTCTCAAGTCTGGCCCTGTAAGCAGGAAATAACTATCTGTGTTATCCTGTATTTCTTCAACAGCCTGACAAAGCAGGGTGTACGTTACAAGATGCCACATGTTTTCCCTCTATGACAGGTCTTCTTTAAAAATCATTAGGTGCTACACACCTTCCTCTCAGCACTGCAGCTGCACTGTACAGATACCATCACAAAAGCCAATTATTTCCTCAAAAGCAAAGCAGCTGAAGCAATACTGCTGCACTCGGTGTGTGAGAACAAAATGCTGCTGCTCTGGGACTCAATGCATCTAGGAAGGATGTTGCAAGGATGCTACTTAGTTGTACTGGCTTTTTAAAGGCCACAGAACAAAAAGAGGGTAAGTGGAAATCCCTGTATGTAACTGAAGTAAGAAGAGCAGACATCTGCAATTGGTGCTGGCTATGACATGAGAAGTCACAATGCCCTCTGGGTAGGGCAGAGGTGGGCAGAGAGAGCTTTCAGAAACACTAAACATGCAACGCTGTTGTTCCCTAAATCATCCCTAAATTAACAGCCTCAAACATTCATATACTCTATTTACTAAAAGGTGGCACGGTGTATTCAGGAATATACTGCCCAAGCTTCAAATTTCTTGGGCCCATTACATAAACTCCTAACTTAATGCATGTAACAGTAAGAACACTTAATTTATAGGATAATTTCCACCAAAATAGCACCGTATTAAAGCCTGTTCCCCAACTGCTTCCCTTAGCAACTCCAGTTCAGAGTCAAAATAACAGGATTTTACTTTCATCTTGCTAGTATTTTAGCTGTGCTTAAAGACTTAAAAGCAATTCAGAAGTGACAATATTTAAAACCTATCACAGCTTTTTCTCACACCCAAGCAAATTAGATTTGCTCCTGCTATCCTTACCTTTCAGGATTACAATGCGAGCAATAATAGGATCCCAAAACACCAACTTTAGACCAGTTAGGGATGACTCCAACCCAATTTTCAAGACAAATGATGTTCTGGCTTTTCACTTTGCAAACCACACGTAGGGCTAACAAAGAGGCCTTGGCCATCTGAGAACAGGAATGTGCTCGGCCCTCTGGAAGACATCAGTTATTTATGCATGTAAGTTACTCAGATTCTCTGGCCAGATTAATACCCCCTGATGAATACAGTAGCTTCCCACACCCAGGTCCTGGTCTCCTGTCTTAAAGGATACGGATCGTTCAGTTTGTTCATTCAGTGGATCACATGAAAGAGAACCTGACAGAGCTTGCAAGCAACCTTACACTTATTCCATTATTCTTACAGCAGCCAAATCCTCCAAATAAAAATTTAAATCTGGTGAATTGTAAGTAGGAATTTTAATCATGACTCGGGAAAATCAGCATGCTAAATATTTTCTTAATAGCTGATTACATGGAACAGGCTAAGATGCTGCATTTCTCTTTGGTTACTGTTCAAAATGGCAAGAGAATTGCCTTTCAGAAGTAGCACAATTCTCCAAGGGCATCCCGAGAGAGGCTGGCTCATCCTGCCAGCTGAATCTGCTCCTCTGCTGTTTGTGCATGCCACACACAAGTGTTACGTCTGCAACAAATACCTGACCATGTTTGGGTGCTAATCTGCAGATGCATACCAACGTTCACCATGCTCTTGTACCCACTGTAAGCACGTGGAATGTGAGTTGATTATAAACACACACGAAGGGTCACCGCAGCACTAGTCCGACAGCGTGCATTCCTGAACCTGCATCACTCCTGGTACCACTAAATCCCTTTGCTCCCCTGCAGATCAACAGGAAAAACACTGGCTCATGGGAGGCCAACCAAGAGGCTTCGGATTCTTGGCAGCTGCTTTTGAAATGAAACAAGTTTTGTGAGTTAATCCAATCAGCAAATACCTTCCCATCCGTAATACACCGCTCTTCATACCTCTACAACAAACATGAGTTTAAAAATCATTATACTTCAACAAAGAAAGTGCATATCTCAGTGCCAGTGTATTTCATGCATGCTAGTTCATACATTAGTTATCAATTGGAGTCAAGAGGAAGAAAGTGGATGGGCAGGAAAGGATATACCTCAAGCAGACCCAGAAATGGATCTAAGTTATATTCCAGTCACCAGAACTGGAATGCAGTTTGGGATGCAGAATCTTTAATGCAGAAGTAGTCAGCTCTTCAGAAAGAGCACTGCTGTGAAGCAAGCTAAGTAAGGACAAACAGACCTCCAAAACTTGCCTGCTGCAAGTCAAACCCCTGATATCAGGCAAGCAGCACTGCTGAACTTGGTGCAGTCAGCTTTCCTCATCAGCATGGCTCTCCACATCAGCTACTCGTTCAAAAGTAAGTGTAACTGCTTTTTCCTTCCTCGTTGCATTTTTAGTTCATTAAATGCTCTCATTTACCAGAAGTGATTTTCTTCTTTCTGAGAAACAAAGGCAGCTTGGCAATGACTCAGTACTCGGAACTCACTTTCTTTGGAAAAGACCAGGAAGGCTTTAATTACACAAGACTAAAAACGAGGCTTCAGCAGGACTGCAGACTACCCACTGAGCATGAATAAGGCAGATTCAGACCAAAGAATGAATTAGGGGACAGCATCTACAACACAAGTTATCTATGCGCCCACTTCTAGTCCTTGACAAATAGGAGGTAGTTGAAGCAATCTTATTTTCCACTTATTTGTGAGTCGTGGCCCAGCCTTTGCCACCAAGATGACTAGTCAGATTTTTAAAGTACAATGACCCACAGCTGGATCAGATGGTGGGATGTATTTCGGTGCATTTCTTCAAATGAGGACTGGCTGACATTCTACGTGTGGGTAGCTGCACAGCCCTTCATCCTGACCTCCAGGCACAAGGCACTGCCCAGTAACTCCATGCCACCATCATGCTTTTCTAAGGTGGCAGCTGCATCTAGTCCTTCCTTACTTCATCCTTCTTCATCCTCCCTTCAGCCCAGTTCAAAAGCATTTCACCCTGTCACTGAGAAATAGAAACACTGAATACATGCGCTGTTCCCTTGTACGAGATGAAATTTGGCCCTTATGTATTAATGTTAGCCATTAAGTACATCCAAGATAAAATAATTCTTCTATAAGTTACACAGAAAAATCAATAAGACAAGTTGATACCAATAAAACAAGTATTCTGCTTCATTTTAAGAGGATAAAAAGTTCTTTTTTATTACACAGAAGTACAGAGTGTTATCGACCCAGGACTTCCTGATTAAATGCTCATTAGTGTATTTAAAGTGGAAGCCTACAGCACTGGAGCAAGCAGTACTCGCACTGCTCCCACACCATGCACCAAAGCAGAGAATTCCCTCAATGCAGACAGCCCCACTGCCATCTATCTGGCACCCCAGCATCAGAGCTCTGAGATGTAGTCAGTCTAAAACATTCTTAAAGGCTGCTGTTATTCTTGTAGCAGTACAAACTGCTATGGCTTTAGTTACTGGAGTTTTGGTTTTTTTTAAATATAGACCACACAATACACATTACACAAGTCACGAGACAAGTACTAACAAGAGTCTGCTCCACACAGACTGTTCACAAACTCCACACTGAAGGCCAATTAATTCCTCAGATGCTGAAAGGTAGAGCTCTGGGAAGAAAAACCATCAGTGGTCTGAGGACCTACTGCAGCATGACATCCAGACCATTTCAACAAAATGAAGCACAAAGCTTATTTTGCTGTGCTGTTTAACAGATGCCCTCCATGCCTTCAGAACACCTCTATACCGTGTGCTGTATTTATGAGACTGCACTCAAGTGGTGCTCCTGGACAGGTCTCAAAGCATTCACCATGCTTCTAAATCCCACAGGCATCGAGCAACCCGCACTCCTCACAGCCTGCATGCCCCTGCCTACACTGAACATCACTGCAGGACACACTTCATTAGCACCACCAGGGCTTCACTTGTTAGACTATGAAGTGCTAAGATGCCTTCTTGTTTGCAGTTCTGTTCCCTAGAGAAGCACTGAAAACAGCCAAGCCAATAAACTGAGCTTTGCTAGCTCACCACTCCTTCAGAGGAATAGGAATTCCTGAGACATTCTCCAGGAAACAGAGCTGAGGGAATTGGTGCCCGCTGTAAGCAGAGCTGGATGAGAAAACATTTCTTTCCCTGGCATTCACCAAACCATTAAATTCTCACCACTGACAGCTGCTCTGCCACTTGAGAGTTGGGCATGAAAGAAAAGCTTTTATTATATGTAAAAAAAAATATAATCCCTAACACGTCTTGTTGTCCTTTGATGCTCTCATACTTGTTCAAAGGAGTCCTTTTGATTTAATCACATTCAGTTGAAAAGGGTTGAAGACCCTACATCACTACAAATGACCCACTTAGACCAGTGCAAACATCCACATAGAAATGGGAAGGGAGGAGAAGGGAGATTTATCCCAGTACATTTAAATTCACACCCTAGTGTAACGACATAAAGCCTTGGGTTTCATGGCTTTCTTTGAACAGAACAGGACTGTTCTGTCCATTTTCACATTTAGATGCTTCAGGGGCCTGCAGTACTTTAAATAACTACCCAACTATGTTTCCTGCAGGTCTCAAATATAACCTACTCCTAGGCAACGCCAACAGAGGCAGTGAAAAGCTATTAAAGCAATCTTGTTGATGTCACCAAAGAATAAACACTGTGTATTTGTTCTACTCAGTAGATTTAAGAGACCTGGCACACAAAAAGCTGGCACTGAAATTTCCTGCTTCGATTCAAAAGACAGTGAGAAAACTTTGGATCTTCACATCCATTCCAGAAATTCCTGAAACAGAAAGCTGAAAGTATCTGAAAGCAATGAAGCCACCGGCCTCAAACATGACAAAGTAACCAGCACACAGACTTAACTCAGATGCAGTAGCTACTGTGCAATACCATATGAGAACTGCTCCAAAGTAATACCTCCTATCTTATTATGGTGCCCACAGCATCAGAGGTGGAACCTTCTCACCAACATCCCATTACGTTTTGATCTTGTTGTCTAAAGGCAGTTATCTGCTTGCTTTTCGATCACCATCATCCCAATCAGCACTTACCTAAAACACACACAGGATGCACACAGGGAAAGCAGAGCAGCCTTCCCAAATAGAGGCACTGTGGCTTTTACACAGGGAACAAAGCTCCATTACACACACCAGGAAGTACCAACACTTAACACACCTCTGTGGACACAGCCCAGATTATTTCACACCTATTTAATGTCTCATATCTTCTGCAGGGTGACAGGAACTGCTACACGTTAAATTTCAGGTACAACAGTAGCTTATACACACCATCAGCTATCAGGAAGCACCAATGAGATGGTACTAGAAATGAAATGCAATAATTGCAATAGCTTGCAATTAGAGCTGCTGGCACAACACCTCACACACCACCTGGATTTCTGACAGCAGGACCTTTCATGTGTTAACACTGCTACAAAGCACTCCCAAGGGAGAGCAATAGCACTAACCAGCAGTGATGGGTCTGGGCGCCTCCTTCCTTCAAGCAGCATTTCCATGGTTACAGCGTTGATCACTATTGGCTTCAAGTGCATTCCAAATATAGATCAAATGCACAGCTTGGCATTTTAAACAGCCCTAATAGCTATTCTGCAGGCCAGCTCTTGTGAGCTAGCTCTGAGTCAAAGGCATCACACACTCACATAGCACGCTATGGTGACTCCTGAAAAGTTAGCAAGCATAGTGCTTACTGTATCACCCTGATCATTTTTAAAAGCAATCACTGAAGCTGGGCAGAGCAGTGAGGAATCATCCCAGCACCTACATCGTACTCCAAAACTTGTGTACTCAAGCTTAGCTGCTGTGCTTTAACTCGTATCCTTAGAGGCCACCATGCAGGGATAGCAATCCAGAGTCCTACTGGAATTAAACTGCAAAAAAAAAAAACAACAAAAACCACAATAAATGTTACCCCAAATGATGTGCACCATTTCAGCTCTCAATCACAGTGCACTGTTTCTAGAAAGGATGCCTCAAAAATTCTCCGCATCATATACTTAGAGAAGTTCATGCTAAATGCACACTGACTAGAAAGTATTATGCAAGCAGCATCGCTTTCATTGACAGTTAAAACGATCGTTTATTACCATTAAAAGTTACAGAAGACATCAAACCAAACCTTAAGACAGTAGAGAAAAACTCCAGCTCCTTTGTAGTAACTCAAAGTCTACGCAGTATTAGTCCATATTCTCCAGGAAGCATACATGAACCAGTGAAGTACTCATTTTTCTAACATGTAAGCCAGAAATCTAAAGCTTTTGAAGGGCAGCTCATTAAAAGGATGCTCCGTTTAGAACAGCATCTACCTCTGTAAATATCTCCAACACTCTGAGCTTATTTGCCTATACAAACCCATAAAGCATTCTTGATGAATTTGAGTTATCCTAAAAAAAATTGCATATTTGCCTAAGGCTGCCCCAAACCAAAAGCAATGTAGGAGATAGAAGGGAAAAAAAAGCAGAAAAGTTATGGAGGAAGCTGCAGAATGCTTCCTCTGTATTGAAACATGCAGTGATGTGTAGGGAGGCAGTGAACCAGTTTCAGAAACTAGAGTTATTTAATATTTTAATATTTCATTAATATAATTTAGACCTCATAAATAAAGCAAGAGATTCTAAACAGGCTATGAAGCAACCTTTGGGATTAGTGGAATTTTACTGGTAACTCGCTGTTGAGTTACACAACCATGGTAACCAACTAAACCAACCAAGCAGGAAGCTCTGCCTTGCAGCACTGAAAGAAATGGGCAGACACAAAAATGCTCTGTTCTTACCAGCAGTCACACCACCCACACAGGCTCTTTTTGTACAGCACAGTACTTGAGCCCCTCAGTACATGCATGGATACCACCTGATCCCTTCCTGCATGGGTACTATTCGTTAGCTGGTCATTTTCATTGCAGAAAACTAATCACAGAGTAGCTTTACTAGCAAAATTATAGTGGCACGATTGCTCCATACAGATGCATACAGTGAAAGTGAAAGGGAACTTGTAACTACCTAAGGACCATTTTGCCATGTGCAGGCACAATCTCCTTCCAGATAAAAAAAATAAACTTGCCCGTGATTTAATTCACCTTCATTCCAGCTATAAAAGCCTCAAGATTTAGCAAGCAAAAGAAAACAACAACAAAAAACAACACAACAAACCCACAGTTTGAAGAGGAAGAATCCGACCTTGACACAAGGGCTAACGTTCTGCCTTTCATCTGCACAAAGCCATCTTTAACCACCACAGGCATGCCTCAACGGGGCTCTAATTGGAAGAGTGGTTTCTTTAAAACAGATACAAGCCACTTGTGGTTTGCTTGAATATATTTGCACACCTGAAACTGTGTAATACACGTTCCTACATGTGGGAACCGGAATGGCCACTTTCAGAAACACATGAATGAGGGCAGACCTGAGGAGAAAGTGGATAGCCACTATGTGAAGTTAAGAGTTACACCTGCTTGCCTCAGATATGCTCACAAGGAGAGCATTCATTCTTTTCCTCCCTTTGAGAAGTCTAGAGAGCCTGAAAGAGCCCAGGGCACAGCACTACTCCACTACACTGCAGCTCCAACAGCTACAACTTCGTTAGAGCTGCTGCACAGCATTGAGATGTGAATTTCCAAAGCAAGAAGCTTAAAAAAAAAAAAGTTGGGCATGCAAGTACCATTTCTTCCTCTAAGAAAAAAAAAAAGACTATGGACAGAAAACCCCAAGAGGCTGAATATAAATAAAGTAATTTTCATCTTCCTTCCTTAGAAGTAAGCAAGGAGAGTCTGCTCACTCAGGTTAGGCTGGCTGGTGCCTGGGAGACCAACAGTGAAACACTGGTTGGAAAAAAAATCAGAGTAAACAGAAATCTTGACACTGTTCTGGTCTGGGTTAAGGTGGAACATCAAGGACGGATTATACAGCCACGCTGATACACGTCACTCTATTATACATCCACCTTCATTACCCTAGTGGGGGTAATAGCAGCATGAGATCAACTTGCAATTTCACTTTATCATTTTTATATTAAATGTATGTGCAAAAGCATTGTACAGAGAAAATGAGCGTTTGCTGACAAGACAGATGGAAATCAGTTCTGGCTCAGAAGCCACGTAGCTCTGAGCACAGCACTTGGTTTGACAGAGTGTGCCTTGCAATTAGCATCAGCTTCACTAGCTCCTGGGAGAGGAAACTTGGCTTCTGACCCCAATTGCACAGGACACAACTGCTCTGGTTCAAGGTTAGAGTACTCTGGCAAAGAGTCTGACCTCCAAAACAGCATCACAGGAAAGCTGGCCAGGGGCCAGCAAAAGCTGAAATGCTCCAAGAGCACAGACCGCTGTGATTACTGGAGAATGTCAGCTATTCTCAAGCATTTCCTATTTCTCTGCAGCAACAGCAATATAATATAACGCAGAAACATATCTCTGAGATTAAGATACGCACGTGGAAGAACTGCAAGCCATTAACACCTTGTCTTGCTATAGCTTGTAAGTAACCACTGTACTTCTTACAGCAGCTGAACAACGACAAGTCGGTTCGTTCAGCGTTGCCAGCAGGCATCCCCTAACATACAGGATACAGCCACACTGCTGAAGGCAGACTTCAGGACTTAATTTCCCCGTTCCTTCCCATTAACAGAATTTTGCACGTCTGGATCCTCTGCAGTCAGTTCTACTTTAGAATGCCGCTGCAATTCTGATGTGCCCACTGAGGACCTATTTTTGGAACCACCACATATTCCTCACTGAATGCCTGTCCTGTAGGCAGGCCTTACGTTCATACAAGCTGAAATTGCTGCTCAGCAGGTTTCTGTCGTAGAATCACAGATGCTCTCACCAAGCAACCCTAATAAAGCATGTCGAACATATGCAAGTATTTAATAGAATTATTACTGTGTAGACAAAAATCTAATGGTGGGAAGAGGGAAGCATGGCTGCAGTATTGCGACAAGCTGAGAACTTCCTATTAAAGTATTAACTGAAGAACCAAATACTCATATTGCCACAAAGTCTCCTGATCCCTGCCCAGATCAGCCCCCATTCCTTGCCACCCTGTGCAGAGGTTCAGCCTAACAGGTTTGGCTTCATCGTCAGACTGCACCCACCTGCTTTTCACTGGGCCCAGAGGCAGCTGGCCTCCAAGCACAGCAATGCTGACTGCACTCTACCAAGAGTGCAGGGTGTACAGTAAGGAAACCTTTGGCAAGAGGGCAGAACTCAAGGTTAGTGGTGTAGATCAGATATCTGGGTTTAAGCTTTTGGACCAGCAAAATAGCAGCTTCTAGGTAAAAAAAGGCCACTGCACTCCACTAAGCAAACCAATAGAACTATTAACTACATGAATTACATCATGGCCATTCACTAATGTTAAAAGAATGCCATTAAAAGGCAGCATGACAGGGTTTGAGATCTGAAAAAAAAAAAACAAAACACCTCGAGCTAGAAAGTTAAATGTAACATGGAAAACATGTACCCTAACCGTACACATCTGACTTCCCAGGAAAAGGCTCAGAAATGTCTGACAATGGAAGGTAACAGGATGGAACAGCAATCTCTCATATGCAGCCACAGACTGGGACTCATCACCATAAGAAAAACTTGAGGTCTGAGGGAGGTAACACGCAGCTATCTAACGAGCAAGCAGCATGATGACTGTGAGCACAGAGCAGGTGGTGTGCAGCCGAGCCAGGCTCCAGATAAAGGATATCTCTCTTGACAGAATGTGTCATGAAGCACAGCCACCTGCTGGAGGGCGTCATGGCAGAGAGCTCGCTTTGTTCCAGAAAAGAATTGGGCAAGCACAGGAAGCCAACCACATATGGTGCTATTACACACAACAGGCACTTTCTGGACCAGAAGGCTGTCAGGACACCGCTGCAGATTGAAAGAGTATCAGAGAGCATTGCCACGTTTCCCTCATCCCTATCCTCTTCTCTAGAGGGGTGCTGTCAGATATACACCACATTAACTAGGTAGGGCTTATGCTGCCCATCAGAGCACCACTGCTAGGGGCATCACTGCCAACCAGCAGCTAACACCGCTGCCAGGGGCATTGCTGGCAGCAGGGTGTGCAGCCTCTGCACCCCACATCTGCTCACCCATTAAAGGAGAAAGATGCCACCAGCTTCAAAAGGCAAGTCATTTAAAGAATAATCAAGATTCCTTTGATTCGTTTCTAAAAGAAGAATTAAAAATCACAGATCATAATCACTCCTTTGTTCCTCACCCTCCTTTGCAGCAAGGCAAGGCATTCTAAAGGAGGAATCAGTTCAGATGAAACAGAACAAAAGTTCAAGTGAAATCACATTAAGCCCTGTTCATTACAGTGTCAGTAGCTGCACCACACAGACCATGAAACACTTCAATAAGTAATTTCATAGAGCTACGAGTTCAGTAATGAAGAATTTATTCACAGGCCAACGTGAATTGCACAGTAAAGAGAGAGTTGTGCAAATGAAGAAGCAGAATTTACGCAATGTATGAGATAGCCAGCAGAATGTCCTCTGGAGAGGACTCCACTGACTGATGTTCCTGAACTGGAACAACGTTGATAGTGTTCACATTTATAAACAAAAAAGCACAATATGCTCAAGGAAGGAAGTGCTCTCATCAGGAAACCAGTTGTTCCCTTCCTGTTGTGGCATAAACAAATGTAAATACGACACAGAATGATCTGCACCAAAAACACCTATAGTCAAGTGGTGAGACTACACAATTTCAGCATGAAAACATTAATGTAACTATAGAAAAAAATAATTCAGTGTTTAACTCAAGTCTGATCGTGACAAAGCCTAGTTGTGCTAATTTTAAAGAACCCAAACGGACACAATTACCTCTTCGTTGTCCCCTCCCACGGCTCCTGTGCTATGGATACTGATATTTTTATTTCTAAGCCTGCTGATACTCAGACTCCTCACTTAGGTTTTGCTTGATGGTACCTTCAGAGGAATCCAAGACACAAAATGTTCAAATCTGAAGTTTCAACCATGAAAGAAGTACTACATTGTTATTTCTTAACTTTCTTAAGGTCAGGACAGATCCCTGTTTACGCCAAATCAACTCAATCTTCATTTCCAAGCTATTAAGCACGAACATGCAAATACTTTGCCCTGCTGAACTCCACCAAGCCAAAAGAGCACTGAATCAGGTTTCAAACGTCCCCTTCATTTAGCCTTACAGCAATCAGCTTCTGCATTTTTCAGACTGCAGATCCCTAATGACTTCCCACAGAATCAGGGCTCCCTGACAGTGCCACACTGGTTTCCTCTTTCTTGTGCCCAGCTGCCATCACCTCACCAACAGCACAGGATAGGAAAAGCACCTGCTCCCACAGTGTGCCCATCAGCCTCAATTGAGCCTGTTGTGGCAATCAGGCAGACAAAAATCATTGACTCTCTGTTCCAAGATGGCATTTGAGCAGCTTATCACTCTGAACTGGCTTATGTCTTTCTCAAGCAAGAGCTGAGAACTTCACTGTAATGAGAAACTATTTCCCCTTCGTCCAACCCCTAGAAGGGAAAGCCCACGAACCACAAGCTGATAACCTCTATGGACTGAGCTAAAAATCAGTGTTATTGAGCAAAAGGGATGCTGAGAGAAGCAAAAGCTTAGCACCTGATCTCAGATTTTGAAAGCCTGCACTTGCTTATAGCTTTGTGGGAACACTGCCCCACACTGCAGCAGACCCCAGGTGGTGTCAGTCCTTGCAACACAGGCTTTGGACCTATAGTGCTTCCATATCCTCCACATGCTTCTGAGCCATGACTCAAATATACTGATGACAACTGAAACAAGCAGCATGCAGATAGATAACGAGAAAGCAGAATGATTAAATTGCCCGTAATAAGTCCTACTTAACGTTTTACCTAAGCTGCTAACATTACCTGTCTTAACTATATCATAACAATCAGATGAAGAGTTAGTAATTCAGCTTAACAGCCTAATTCCTCATTTAAAATATACACACAATCATTTTAAACTGCATGAAAAAAAATGAAGATGAGCTCACTTGGGAGAAAATAGACCATTTAAGACTAACCTGTAATTAATTTTAACTTGAGCTAATTAACAGATTTCCTTGTAAACTCCCAGAAGATTCATTCTATATTCAGAACATGAGTTTTAAGATCACGTCGCCTTCCTCCTTCCAGAAATGTACTGAAATCAAAGTGAGTGCAAAGCAATAACACCAATCCTGGTTATGAAAAATAACGACGTACCCCTACATTCTGTGTTCCAAGATCTGGACTCCAATTTAATGCTATCTGTCGAAATTCCTGAGGGACTGCTTTCAGTCCCTAAGGCTCTCCTATCCCATCTTCCTTTAGGTACTTGTTTCTTCTGAGCATCTGAGCTCAGATCCATCTGCAGCTCCTTCAGCACACAGCAGGAAGAGGAAATGCAGGTTATTTAAGCTGGAGGTGCACATAACTGGCCACACCACATGGAAATACCTCATCCTATGTCTGCAGTTGATGTCTGTGATCTGTAAATTAACTTGTCTTCTCACTGGATGTGATTTTAGACTCTACAAATACACCATATCTTTGTCCCACAAGGTTTTAAAAGCTTTTACATGTGCTTCTTAATGGCTAAATGCATATTAAATTACAAACGCAGATCCTAACCACGGCACCACAGGTGTCTAGGACTCCACAGAACACACTAACCATTTTCTTTCTCCCATTCACTCAACATATTTTCTATTCTACATGTTCCTTGGTTGGCTATATATAAAGCAACACTTCACACCAGTTCAGGCACAGAACGCCTGCAGAGCGTGAACTCCTGAGTGCTCTCAGAGCAAAGCAATAAGACCAGTTCTGGTACAGATTTTTCTCCCATTGACACCCTTCAGAGTTTGACAATAGCAGTGTTTTAGCTTTTAAAGCTGCCAGGAAAACCTGACTGAAAGCACTGGGTAGAGAAAACTGCAGCTGTCAGCTACAGCCGGGTCATGTGCTTGCCCACAGAGAACAGGAAACTGCTAGCCATGGAAATATCTAGGCATGTCATGAAATAATATGTAAACTGCAGGCTGCTAAGTCAATGTTTTTCCCTTGTGCTTTGCTTAACTCTCATGTTTGGTAACTTCAGCTCATTCCAAACAAGTGGCCAAAATTTCATTAGTTCATACAACACATTGCTAACACAAGAGACCATCAACAACGACATAAAACAGCAGCAGAGCTGAAGACACCAATTCCAGAGTAAGTACATCCATACAAGGTGCTGTTCCACAGCTCTTTTACTAATGCATTTCCAACAGCAAATAAGGCTGAATTTTCAGCAAAGCCAGGAAGCAAAGTGGATGAGGGCCTGGGATTCGTACAAAGGAAAGGAAAACAGCCAAGCCTAATCCTAAAATTAAAGATATTACATGACAACAGTAAGCTCCTAACACTGATGACTCGTCTACCTACACACTGCCTTCCTAACTTCCTTGTTTGGCTCCAACGTCAGATACTATAAGAGTGGAAACATCATTTTAAGTATTCAAAAGACAGCAAACTGCCTTTGAAAGTTTGTCTGCCTCCACAGGCACATCTGAAAACCTCAGCTGTCATAAAGCAACAAGCTCTTAAAATGCACATTAATTTGACTAAACAGAATATTTAACAGTTTAACGCACACTTGCTGTGTTCAGTCATGGTATTAATCCATTTGTATCTGAAACTAAGCAGATAAGACATCATTTAAGATGAGCTTCCAGATACACCCAGAAAACCCTTCAGCTCTCAGGACATCCAGCATGGGTTGTTTGTTGTGTTGGTTTTGTTGTTTTCCTAACAATCTTATTTCCCATTTGCATGAAATCCCATAGAAGCCAATTATTCATTATTTGAATTTACTATGAAAACTAAACTCAAGGAGAATTATTTAATGCATGACAGACCAAAAACAAACTGTGAATCGACAGAGTTAATTTCAGCCTCATGCATGTTATGAAATCTTCAAGATTCAACTTCTTCACTGTCTTTTAACATGAAGAACTACTTACTGGCCAAATGCACTGTTATTACTGAATGCAAACTCCTTTAAGATAGCATTACAACTTTTAAACTCATGGCAAGTTACCAAAGTTAACAGCCATTCTTCCGTATTTCAGCTGCTTTCAGCGTTATGTAAATTTGAATGTGAACAGGAAAAAAATAAGCTTAGATGCTATTCAATCTGATAAACATCTGCACAAGTGTTTGTATAGAGAAATACACATACGCACACAATTTTCAAGATGGTGATTATGACATATGCCACAGAGCTGCCAAAAATCATCGCGTCGTAATGCGTAACCACGTGGTAAAGTTGGGCTGCCAGCAGCAGGCATGTCAGACTGGAACATAGCAACTTCTGAGCTATGATTCTAGAAGCTTCCCAAGTCCAGAAGATAGCTTCATTAAAAGATTTGCATCCCATTCTTACTGTTTTCAAAGCAACTTAGATATTATCTGAAACCACACAGCTCATCAGTAAAAATAAATCATTTTCAAGGAAGTAGCTTCTGTTAAACTTTACGTAACTTGCCTTTAATGTTAAAGGAAGGCAAGAAGTACAAAGCAACTCGTCTCCCAACTCACGTCCTCCATCAGCACTTCACCAGTTTTCTTCCAGACTCAAGAGATAAGGGGTTGCACCTTGAAGAACATTTGTCTGGGATGCATTAGGGCTCAATAGCTGATGTTTGGACTTCAGCACAGGAGCAGAAGAGAAGCATTTTCAAAAACAATTTAGAAAGAAAAAGGATTCCCATTTTTGAGTCTGTGATAATTGTCTGCAAAACCCTTGTCAATCGTAGTCTATGTCTAGTGGAATTAAATCCAGTTTCTGGTCTTAATATAGCTGTGCTCGTCCTTCAGAGAGAGAAGAAACCTCCCAAAAACTAGAGCAACGTGAACAGAATGCTAATTGTACTTCATTCTCCCATCAAAATAGTCTTTGAAATCCAGGATGGGAAAAGTAGGCAAGTAGGAAGCTCACCAACATTGAACCAGAAGGAAACAACACCAAAAAGCATCAAACTATCAGATCCTGCCCAACATCCATGTTTCCATATAGGTTTTTGCCCTATATCTGTATACGTAATATATCCTCTTTCCTCTTACAGAATAAAAACAAAGCTTTCACGTAAGAAAAGGCTAAAAAGTGTCCTGGAAGTTTTGTTATCCCCCAGGTACAGAACAGTTTGAAAAGTCGATAGTAAAAGTCTGAAGTGTTTCCAATTACACCCAATTAAGCACTGTGAACAGTCCTGAGGTCAGCTCAGCACTTGAGCTGAAAATATCCTGGAAGATTTCTTACAAGTAAAAATGGTGCCTTCCTCTCAGCAGCAAGGTGAAGGCTCCTTGGTTCAGCAAAACCTAGAGGATTGTGTCCAAGCCTCTCCACTCTGGTCAGTAGTCTTAGATCTAGAGCCAGCACACTTCACTGAAGGATAAAGAGTTGCATACACTATCACATTTAAATTCTAGAAAGCCGCTTCACTTAGATATCATAACGGGGTACGGTATTAAAAGACCTCCAACATAACACAGATCCTTATGAAAATAACCACATAGCCTTGAATCATTTGCGAGTGCAAGACCTGCAGGTGTAAGGTGGAGGCAGTTTCAGGAATGTGACAGGAAGAAATGGAAATATTTCACCTGGTGCGATCTAACCTATTTTTCACCCCGTGGCTGCAAAGGATCACTTCCATAAGGAACTCTGCACTTCAGCCCATGTGATCTATCTAAATATTTACACAACAAGCACCATTCAAACTCTCCCCCAAAGCCATTAAACAGAGCATTTTCAGCAAGTGAAGCAATAACTACTATTTTAGATCATTTGTGATTTAACTGCTCTTATCTAGTAGAAGCTGACCTGACTGCTCCCCCACAAGTGCTCTTCCGAGCTCATGAGAAACACACAGATGGGGTTTTGGCCAAATATAACTAATGTGAAAGACTGACTTCCTCTTTGTTTTCCAAAATAAATAAATAAATAAATGAGAGAAGGCAGAGAAAGAAAAGACAACACAAGTAGGATTCACGTTTTCTTTGTTACAGTTTTAATACTAGCACACAAACCAGCACTCCCACAGCCAAGAAGCTTTTAATCCATCTCTCCAGCCTCCCTATCTTTTTTTTTTCACCATGATGTACTACATCACTATTTCAAGTGCTTTTTCCCCCTCTCTGTTCACACTTAACCCTTCTTTCACAGCTTCTTCTGCGCTCTCTACTCTTTTACAGTCCATACAAACAAAGATGCCACCACAATAAGCTTCTCATCAATGTACTTGATGATTGTTCCCAATAACCAATATGGAAGCACACCTGAATGCAATTTTTGCTGTAAGTTTAAAGCAGAGCAGTCCGTGAGCTGTACTGAAACTTTTAGGGAAGAAAACACATTATATAAAAATACTCTGAGGAAAAAGGAAACGGTCAAAACACACATCTCCCATATTTGGTGTATCACCTCAAACCTGCGTGCCCTACAGCTACTGAATGGTGCCCAGCTAGGACTGAGCAACACAAGGAGCTGCCAAGTAAGAGAATTTTAGCAAAACAGAATCAATACTTACAGCCATAATCAACTCAAAGGGGTGTTTATACACCCGTATGGGTGACTGATACTTCTGCACCATAGCTGCGGTTACTGAGGTCAACTCCAACCTGAAAAAGAAGCATTTAAAACCATTTGTCAGATGCAAGCAGCCGGTTTTAGACTCCTACTCAGACAACACTCCGAACTGCAATAATGTGCTCGCAGCTCTACCTTCACAACTCCATTAAGACTCCTGAATGAGTCCCTGAAGAGCTGGGTATATTTCAGTCAGAAATGACTTGCCATTCTAAAAAAAAAAGACACCGAATTAGCACAATTTCCACCCGGTTTTAGTAACAAACTCTCAACGTACGTTATAACTCTCCATCTGGGTGGTGAGCTTTCCCGTGCTGCTGCTGGGAAGCAGCCGTAGCACCTCGGGGATGAGTGCTGCTCGGGGCTGCTCACAGCTGTTTGGGATCGGTTTAAAGAGAGACAAAAGTATCCCAAACGTGAAAACCCTTCGCTCCCAGAAAGCGAGCAAAAAAGGAAAACACAGCCAACAGCCACAACGCGTTCCGGTATCGCTTCCAAAGGAGAAGAACCGGAGATTTTTCAGACGAAAACTTCGGACTCGACCGTAGTTCCCCTAAGGTTCATTTCCTCTCCAGACATTCCAGCACAGAGCCAGCTAGAAACCCAGCAACAGGAGCCAGCCGCTCCGCATCTGCCCGCCCGGGCCGAGCGTGGGACCCCATCCCACCCCAACGGGACCGCCTTCACCGGGACGCGAGCAGCAGCCCCGGCGGACGAGCTCACTTCAACGCCTTTAACCGCTAAGTCGATCGCGCTTTTACTTCATCGGGAAAGCGGATCCCACCCCACCGCAGCGCACGGCCGCCAACAAAAAGAGCCGCGCAACAAAGCGGCGCTCCCCGCCCGCCCGCGGACACCGGGCACCTGTTGGGGACGGCGGGGCCGCTCGCTGCCGGAGTGCTCCCCGCCGGCCGCAGCCCGCACGCAGCGCGGAGAGGGGCTGAGCGCGGAGGGCCGATCAGACACACACACGTAGCCGCTTACCGCCGTCACGCCGCGCGGCCGCGCTCCGCTCTCATGTCGGCGCGGGGCAGCGCCGCCGCCGGTTCCGGCTCAGGAGGAGGAGGAGGAGGAGGAGCGCAGCGCCGCCCGTTGTCACTGGTGACGGGGCGGGAGCAGCGCGCGGCCGCCGGCCAGCTCGGTGCATGCGTTATGGCACAGAAAGCTTGAGCGGGGAGGGGGGTGGCGGCGGTGGCGCGGCGCATGCGCAGTGTGGATGGCTGCGGCTTGTGCCCGTGGTGTGCCGGGCCTGTTCGCCCAATTTCTCCCCGGTGTTCTTAAGTCCTTCATCGCTCCCCTCAGCGCGGGGTTGATGCTCCTCTTAGAGGCCAGACTGTGGCTCTGCCAAGGCCTGCAGCTCTTCCAGGGTTCAAAGTGTGGGCTGTAAATGAGGGAAGTTCACAGAATTGTAGGGGTCCTGCCGCCCTGCAAGCTCGCTAGGCTGGGTTGTGCAGATGGATGGATGGAGAGGTGCAGTGTGGGGCACAGCAGTGGGACATCAAAGTGTGTCTGGAGATGGACAGCAGAGCTGTGCAGGATCTGGAGCACACATCCTAAGGGCAGTGCCTGAGGGAACAGAGTCATAGAATGGCCTGGGTTGAAAAGGATCACAGTGATCATCTAGTTTCAATCCCCCTGCTGTGTGCAGGGTCACCAGCCACGAGACCAGGCTGCCCAGAGCCACATCCAGCCTGGTTTTGAATGCCTCTAAGGATGGAGCATCCACAACAACCTCCTTGGGCAACCTGTTCCAGTGCGTCACTACCCTCTGTGAAAAACTTCCTCCTAATATCTAACCTAAACCTCCCCTGTCTAAAAAGAAGAGGAGGCTCAGGGGAGAACTCATTGCTTTCTGCAATGGGAGGTTGCAGTGGGGGTGGGTTGGGGTTGGACTTGGTGATCTGAGAGGTCCAAGCTTAGTGATTGTATGACACTGAGCACCAGAGGCACTTCTGTGCTGAGTACGCAGCATAGGGCCACCTGAGAGCATTGCCAACAGCCCTGATAGCACCATGGGGACCCCTGGGCCAGCGGAGATGAGTGAGGACAAGGAACTACCCCAGAAGCCTGCTTAGGGTGTAAAAGGAGAAGGGCTGAAGCCTGGGGTAACAGATGATATCTTCTGAGTGAGAGTGCTGAACCGCTTCAGTCACAGCCCCAGCTGCGTTACTCACCGGAGGGGAATGCACGCAGCCCTCAGCCCGGGCTGCTCACGGGTGTCCAAAAGCATTCTTTCCTTCTTCACAGCCACACCACGATGTGCTGAAAGCAAGAAACACAACCACGCTCCGTGCAGCACCAATATCACAGTCTGTGCTAGACTTGAAAATTAGGGCCAAATGCCTCTATTCTCTTCAGAGACTCCATTAAGGCCATTCTTTCACCCTGAATGTGTTTTATTGCTGGCTTGCTCCCTCAAAAAATAAATCTTTTCACTAAAATTTAGAGTCATTATCCTGTCCTTTTGGTGCAGCTCTTTTTCTAGGAAGGCTATATTTGTGGTTACTATTAATTAGTGATTCAGCTGCAGTTCTCTCTTACACAAACCATGTGTCTTAGTCAATAACAGTCTGTTGTCTGATCCGAAACCTGTCCTTACAAGACGTTGTTTAACGTGTTGAGAAACTGTTTCTCTAAATCAGCTTTCTATAGTGGTATTCGGCCTGTTGCACTCCTGTAAGCGAGGTTAACTAGTTAATCTAGTACCTTTGTAATTAGAGAGAGTTATCTGATTGGTATTGCCTGCCATCACGCCTGCAACATCCTTTTCCTGCTCTGAAAGCCTGAGATAGTGGCATAGCAGGGTGAGGAATGCACGCCCACTCAGATTCCTCTTTGTTCCTAACACTTCTCCATTTCGAGTCTGGGAAATCTTATTAGCTGCCACTACTGCGATCAACCCAATAGCCATATAGGCAGAAAAGCTTTGTGAGGGCTCTTAAATTTATTGATAAAGCGACAGCATTATCAGTGCATGATTTGATGTCCAGGTCAGTTGCAGGAGATGTCTCGCTTGTCTCCTGTAGAAATAATCTTAACAAGATAGACAATGCGGAGGAAGTTTAACATTTTTTTTTGCTATTGTTTGTCTTCCTGTCACATATTCTGTTATAGAAGCTCCTGCAGGGCGTCACCAGAAGGAATGTACATTAATAAAGGAATGGGTGAAAAGCTCGAGGAATGCAGTGAGGGGTGCTGAGACTTGAAGCCCGAAGGACAAAGGCTCCAAGTGCAAACTGATCTTTCCAGAAACTAAGGAATGTGGCATGCTTGATAGGGAGGGAAGCTGGGCTTATATAGAGGTCATGCAAGGCCAGTCATTGCCCACCACGTGAACATTTTTTCTGGCCTTCCTTCCCATTATGAATTCTGGTAATTCTGGTTTCACAGCTCAAAGCCTGGTCATTTTCCCTGTTTCAGGCAATAGGGAAACGAGAGCTATTGGCAGCCAATCCTTTCTTATTAATATCAGCTAAATCAAAGTACAATTGCCTGGGAGTGGTGCGGAGCTGATGTATATGCACAAAGATTCAGAATGCCTCCTGGCCTCGCTGTAGGTGGGTGCAGGGCTGTGGCATCCAGCAGGCAGGAACTCGCCCTGCTCTCTTCTGTTGCATCCCTAGGAGTCCTGGTAAAGGTGAAGCTGACATTGCTTCTTACTGCCCAGCTGGTCTCATCCTCACAGCTTTTGTACTGAGAAGATTGTTAGGAGCTGTCAACAAGCCAGGAATGCCTCCATTCAAGTTCTGGCTGCTAAGCAGTAGGCACATTAAAAGTATGTTCCAGAAGGGATAATATTTATTTAATAAATGAAGTTCTTCCTAATTCCCTAATAAATCAGTTACATCTGACTCAATGGAATTTTATGTACTCCTGGCTAAATTGAAATAAATCTCCACTTCCTAAACATCTAGAACCATGAAAAAGATTATAAATGGTCATGTTTGCACACAAAACAAGCAGAACAACAGACAGGCAGTTAGTAGGGCAGAGCTGTGCCCCGCAGACATACGATTCTGGTTTACACACACTTCTTATTAAGCACATTACGTGTACTGAGCTGGGTGTCACAATTCTTTCTTTCTTTTGTCAGTCTCAGAGCAGTACTGTGGGTGCTGGCTATCAGCTGCTCCAAATCCCTTCAGCCCTTCACCCTTAGAACCAAAGCAGCTGTGACATCCAAGCTGGGTCCTCCAGACATATCTGGATGTGCTCGTCTGTGTGACAGCTGATGTATGTTTGAAAGCTCCTGTGCAGCACGTATCTCTGGAGATCTTCAAGCCCTCTGTAATGTTAGGGAATAGATTAGTAATCCCACCATACAGATATAAGTATTTAGGCTCAGAAAATGCCACACAAAAAGTCACGCAGTGAATTGGTGTCAGAAAGCAGAGCTGTGAGCTGCCAGGGTGATGCCCTTGTTCCCAGATGGTGCTGCCTTTTAGCCCTGCAGTAGTTTTCCACCCTGGACAAAATTAGAAACAGGGTAAAACATCTCTGTGTTCGGGATGATGATATTAATGTACAAAATCTCAAAGATGTGAAACTTGTGCCGCAATGTTCATTCAGGATTGAGCTGGCTTGAGTGAGCAGTAGTGCGGTGTAGGATAAACGAGGGTGTAGCTTCACACTGTTATTTGATTTATCTGAGCTTTCCCATGTGTGACAGTGCCAAAGAGCCTTAAATGAACTTGTGCCCTGCAGCCTTTCATGTATTGATGTCACAAACAGGCAGAAACATGGTTTGTTGGTTTTTTTTCCCCCCTTTCTTCAGAAGAGACTGATGGAAAATTGAATTCTAGGCTGGGAGCTGCCAGAAACACCAGCTGCCAGTGCTTGGGCTGCCACAATTGACATCAGAGCATGGCTGCCAATGACATTAAAAGCTACGTAGACAAGCATGAGCAAATAGGACTAAGTTGTGATTCATAAGATATATGAATCAGGGTGAGCACGTGAAAGCATCCCAGCCCTTATTCACATCCTCTCTTGTGAAGGCCGTAACCATACAGTGCTTCCCGCACGGTTCTGCTGCCTGTAAGCACTGCTAAAGCAGTGAGCAGGTGTGCAGGGTGTGGGGGCTTGCGTGGGAACTGTTGAATCACAGCCTGAACCACGGATGGATCACCTGAGGTGAGCACTGAGTCAGCCACGGAACCATAGGTGAAGACAATGCACCTGTGTGACCAGGAGCGGAGTCTGAATCCACCTCTCCCAGACCCCATTGAAGGGCTGAGCACCACTTGGGAAAGATCTCTTGTTGGAGGTCTCTCGTTTGTGGAGTTTTTCATGCAAGCCTCAGTCCTCAGAGATAGCTGAGCATTTCTCTTTATATTGTTTCTTTTCTGTTTTGATGATCTTTCTAATTACACCATCTATAAAATATCTTGGCTAACAGTACCTTTTAGTATTGCTCATTTTGTTAGCTTTACACCTTACAGGCTTGCTGCTGTAGGGATGATTAAAGCATGAGGAGAGCTAGCAGAGTGTATGTACTGAGATCCAGTGCTTATTTCAGTGCCCATGCTGGATGTTTGTAACATCAGGAGGCCAATAACTCAGACCTCTTAAGGAGTGTGGGGAGGGGGAGACACCCCTTGGAACCCCCCAAGATGCCTTTAACCCCAAGGTGTGAGGAGGTGGCCCAGGAGGGACACATTGTCAAAAGGAACATGCTCCCCTTTTTGTCAGCATAAAAACATTTGGATGATAATTTATTTACTGTTGGTAAAGATGCTGTCATGCTCATGATATGGAAAGCTGAAACTGCAAGCAAGGAAGGGTTTAGTGGGCTTTTGGGAACGCTTAGTTTCTTAAGTGCCTTTGGAAATGCCACTTGAGCCCATCTGCTGCTGCCCTGAAGCCTGCTGGGACTCCTGGTTGCAGTCGTCTCTTTAAGTGACTTACAGGGCCACCTGGATTTGATCCTCCATTAGTGATACTTCTCTGTACTCAGAAAATACCAATCTTGACTAAGAGGCAATAGCAAATGCAAAGATGAGAAATTTCCTACACAAATAAAAACAAAGATGGTGTAATAAAATGAGTCTGATACTATAAATACTCTCACCTATTTCAGCATGCGCTGAATCAAGTTACTGGGCTGTTCACTAGCTGTCTTTATTTGCCTGTAAAATGCTCTGATTATGTTTGTTTTTTTTTTTTAATAACACCAGAGGAGTAATAAGAAACAATTACTTGTTGTTAAAAGTACTCTACAAATCTAGCTCCTTTCAAAGTACATGTACAACAGAGCACAGTCTGCTCCCTGTGTGTGAACACTGAACCCTTTCACAGGGTCGAGATCAGCACAAGCCTGCTTTGTGGGTGCTGCTGTGCTGGTATGAAAGTGCTTGTATCTGTACAAGGAAAACAAGGTGTGTCATTACAAAGCACTTCCACCCCGCAATATCTACCTGGATAGCTATTTCAGGGTTTGGGGTTTTTTAAACCATGCTCCAGAGTGTAATAGCTAAAGCAGCTCAGCCTGTGCACGGATCTGTCCTCTGCTGGCAGCCTTCATCCAAGTGCTCAAACACTGACAACGCTTGAGAAACATAGGTTTTGTGATGCTGCTCACCGCCCATAGAAATGCTGCTTATCTTCTGTGATCAGCAGAATTCTTTGCATGAATTGCAGCCTTGTATCCAAGGCAATCTCTTTATTTGCCATCCATGCTCAATCTGCTTGCTGATTTCTTTTTCCTTGTCATGGGGGAGGGACCTTCCTGTGCTCCACAGTGTGCCTGTGCTTGGGGGAAAGCAAGCAAGTCACATAAAAACATCACCCTCCTGCAGCACAGACAGCCTGAATGGGGAGTGGGATTTGGAAATGTGCCTTCCCATTGCACTGTGCCACTGGCCCCAGTGAGTGCCATACCAGGGAGCTGCATGCTGCTCTACTTGCTTCAACAAGGCTGTAGCTGACAGCATGGGGCAGGGGAGCCCCAGCAGAGAAGGGAAGAGGTGGAAATGCAGTGAGATGTGGAGTTTTTTCAGGGGGCAGCTTCCCAACAGCAGCCTTAAATTAACCTGGTTTAAAGAAGGGCACAGTCTCCAGCACACGAAGTCTGTTTGCAGTTGTGGTTTCAAGCTGGTAGCTGCAGACTGATGTGTGACCACTAAGTATTTCAAATTAGCTAATGAACAGCTGCCCTTTTATTTACTTCTGGTCATGACCAGCTTGCATCTGAACTAAACAAAAAGATCCATATGTCATGGTGCAGCTCCCAGAGCAGAGCCTGGCAACAAAGCCCCCGTTCCCAGCACTGCAAAATGTGGGCTGGCCAACCCACTTTGTCTCTCAGTCAGTGGGGAAGGGCGTTTTGGGCATCCCTATACCACCACTCCATGCAAACAGCCAGCTGCCAGCACTCCAGGTTGGTGTGGTCACATCAGCACGGGCACATCCAGCAACACAGAGACACACGTGGTTCCCAAACCCATCAGGACGTGGATGGAAGCCACATCACCACAGTGTTGCCCAAACATCAGAGATTTTCAACACGGACTTGTGAGCTGACAAAACAAAAACCACCCAGTCCACCGTGGCTGCTGCAGTGTGCCATGGGAGCGGTGCTGTGCATATGATCAGATCCATCAGGACACCAGCAGCCTGAGGGTCTTTTTACATTTGGCTTAGAGAGACTAAAAATAGCACCCCAAACCACGCTCTTTTGTCTTTTATTTTTAATTTTTATTTTTTTCTTTGCCATCTCCTCCCCCTGTTCCCATCCACTGGCGCTTTTACATGCAAAGCAGCATTTGGAGCAGGTCCTGTAATTAGACTCCAGCCGGGCAGCTGCAGGAAGAACAGCTGGAGGTGTTATTTTGGTGGGTTACTCATTGACTCCATCAAAAAAGGAAAAAAATAAAGAGCCTGGCAAAATCAGAGCCAGAGAGCTGCAGCCCACAGCCACATGACGAGGTCTCAGCAACAACACAAAAAAGATAAAATAGAAGAGAGGGCCCAGTATGCTAAAGCCGATTAGTTATAGCAATTTCTCCAAAGCTAAATATAGATAAAAAATCCTCCCTCATCTTTAGCTCTGTTGGCGGAGATCAGAAAGAACAAGGAGGAGATAGAGGAAAAAATTCATCTTTTGCTTAACCCCCTCATCGTCTGCAGAGGACAACTGCTGCTGTGGTGATGCTCCCAGCACTGAAAACCGCAGTCCTGTGCCACAGCCCTTCCACAAGGCCTTGGCAGGGGCAGTGGTGCCACACTAACAGGGACTGTGCCCGGTGATGCTGGCCCCTTAGGTTTGCACTTCTGAAAAACCAATCACTGCTGTGGCAAAGCAGCACCTCTTACAGGTCCCTGGGCTGGGCAGAGAGGACAGCCGGGTGCTGAGCATCTCCTACAGCAGCACAGAGGTGGGAAAGGCAGCAGCAGGACCCTCTGGGACCTGGGCACGTGGGCTGCAATGAGCCGTGTGCCCCTGCTCAGGGACAGCTCTGGCAGCACCAGGTGTCCCCAGGCACTTTTCCCTATCAGTTCTCACTGCATGCCATCTGTGCTGCCATCGCACCTCCCCACAAAGTGCCAAGTCGTGGTTGCACAAGGATAAACAGCTCTTCAGGGCAGCAGAAGGAGAGGAGGCTTCTCCAAGGGGTGTCAGAGCTGCAGGTGCCCTCCCTGCAGCCTCCTTGTGCAGCCTGTGCCTGCCTGCTATGGGTCGGGAAGCAGAGGGCAAGGCACACGGAGCTAGCTGGAAGACACACAGCTAACGATGCAAAGTGATTAGTAAACAGATAACGTGTTTGCACCGGGAAAAAAGCAAAATGAGAGGAAGGGAAGAGGAAGGCGAGGAGTCCGTTTGGAATGGCAGCATGCAGCAGTGAGCTCCCTACAAATCTGCTGAGGAAGGTGCTTGCACAGCACATGGCTTGGTCGGATCAATGGAGCTGCAGAGCGGCTTGCTGCTGGCAGGCACACAAATCCACTTTCTAATGAAATTTACAGCAAGTGGAATTTAGGTCACTACTCGGAAGCATTCAGTTTATTCCAGGCAGCTTTTAAAATATTTAAGGAATAGCTGTCAGATTAAAGCTGATCACCTCTGTCTGGATAGTCCAGAACTTGGAGGCAGGGCAGATTTCTTAACTTTAGACCTTGGAGAACAGTTTTTAAAGCTTTCTTCAATTGCCCCCAACCCATCACGACTGAATTCAGGCCAGCTCATGCTTGTGCTGCACCAGCTCCTGCCCAGGGCCCAGTGCAGCAGCATGGACAGATGTTAGCAGAGGTGAACCTCAGCTAACAACTGAGAGGACAGGATCTGCCCCAGTGCAGCACTTGCTAGCAATCTTCCCAGATGTGCACCTTAAGGGAGTGGCCAAAGCTTCTCAACAGGGATGGAGAGGGAGGAAAGGAGCAAAGCAGGCTGTGCTGCTTGCCCCGAGGAACAGCTCCTGCTTTCCATGCACTCAGTTCCTGTAGTTCCAAGCAAAAAGTACAGATGTTTCCTTTTCTAGGATGCAAGGTCCAACTGCTTGCATAACACACCAATGGGATTAACCTGTTCCTGTCCCAGCTGAGGGCCCTGCACTGGGACAGACCTCTTGGATTTTCCTGTGCACACCCCAGCAGTGAGGTGGAAGCAGAACCACCTGAGCACACTTTAAGAATGGAGGAGCTGTGATTCTAGAGCACTGGAAGTGAGATCAAGGCTAAGGAACACTCAGAATCCTGCCACCCCAACCCTGCTGCTCCCACACAGTGTCCTTCAGCCTGGGGATGCAGGAGGGAATCAGTCCCAGGCCTTGCAGCCTGGATTTGTGATTTAAGAGTAGAGAATTCATCCTGGCAATGAGAACAACCTCCTAAAGCTCTGCTTGGAGGGCGACTGGGCACGGAACATTGCAGAAGGGGGCTGCCTCTTGCTCAGTTCAAGCTGGGTCCACAGCTCTGAAGACATCCTCAACTCCAGCAGGGGGGAAGGTTGAGGGCTTGCCAGGCCTGCTTCAGCCAGCAAAACCCACTGGGCTCACTGTCAGCTTTGGAGAAAGCTGAGTGCCCACACCAGCTCTCCAGGATTCATTTTCCTCCTTTTTCACCGTACAGATCCCAACCACCTCCCACTAGGACCAAAACATGGCAGCTCTGGTCCAGCAGGTCACACAGACTTGACCCAACACAAACCTTATCAGGCCCTGTAGGAGGGTGGCAGAGCTGTTGTGGCACAGTCAGTTATCAGTGTCTGCCAGCACAGCAGAAGGGTACAGCTGCTGTTACAGATCTCTCCAGTAGATAGAGTGTTCAGGAGAAAAAAGTTATTGTAGAGAATTTACATCCTGGTCCAAGAGTCCTGACCTGGAGTTCTCCTCCCCAAAGCAGCTTGCTGTCTGGATGCTGCCACGTGGCTGAGTGCACAAGGTATCCTGCATTCAGAACCACCAAGAAGTCATGGGAAAATAATGGTTCTGTGGTTAGAAACACGAGAAGATATTGCATTCAGTCTCTGTATGCTTGGGCTTACTTTGCAGGAGAGCTGACTGAGCCTGACTTCCCACGTGAAAAACACAATGCACAATGGGTACAGCTTTTTCAAGCCAAGAACTGAGGAGAGCATGACCTCACTGCTCAAACACAGAGGGACTGAGCAGTGCTGGAGGAGGCAGCCCCAGCACCGTGGCAGCTCCCATCCCTGCACTGGCAGGAGGAACTGCATTGGGTTGCAGGGAGAAAACAACTGGATGTGCTGGCATCGCCCTGGGACCTAACAGCAAAGAGTAGAGTGGAGCCAGGAAGAGCAGCCAGAGCTGGGGGGATACTGCACCACTCACACATGCAACAGCTTAGAGCAGCTCCAGACTATGGAGCTATTTCCAAGCAGGGAGCACATCCAAGCATAACTCATTGCTCCAGAGACCTGTGTTGAGCTCGGGGAGGAACGTCGTGCAATCTGCACAAACAAGTGCATGGCTCAACCCTGGGACAGGGCACGTGCTGCAGCCAGGGCTCTGCCAACTCTGCATCACAATCAGGCAGTGGGGCTGTGCCTACAGACACTGAGCTACAGGGGTGGTGGCCAAAGCACTTTGCTCACAGCTTCCTTCATGGCCGGGGTAGAAAAATAAACGGCATGCTTGGGGAGCCGGGGTGGGGCACTGCTTTGGGGTGGTGGTGGGACCAGAGAACTGTGCCTAGATCAGTGGCAGAGGTGCATCCGAAGGGGTGCTCAGCCCCACCAAAGATCGTCCAGGAGGAAAGGACAGAAAGATCCCGAAGTGAATGTCTTGGCTTAGAAAAAAAACAAACATCTGGACTGCAGAACCAACGTGGCAGGGATTTGGGGCAATGCCCTGACCCCTCTACAGGACTGCAGCCCACTTGGGGTCCCTGTGCCCCACCTGCACAGTGTGAGCTCCCTCATTTTCTCTTTGCATTTCTCCACGCACAAGGAAGCTCACAGCAGCTGGAGGGAAGCCACACAATGACTGATAGGTGCACCCATCCTCCCAGGGCTCATGGGCCTTCAGAAATCAGGGCCACAGCATTCACGGCTCCTGACACCCGTGTGCCACTTCTACAGTGCAGTTTGAGAGACACTTCAGCTGATGAGCAGCTAAGACCCTTAAGCATGATTTGCAATTTCCAGAGCCCCAAATACACAAGTGACCCACTTCTCCCAACTCCATTGTGTGTTCCTCAAATTAAGGATGTTTGCGATCTCTAATCTGCTCTCCATGTTGGAGGCAGAGACCTCAGCCCCTGAAAGCTGCACAAAGAGGCTTTTACCAGAGCAGCACTTCAGAGCAATCCTTCAGCTTCAGCCTTGCACTGCTTCTGCAGCAAGAACCTGGGTGAGCTGGGGGCCATTCTCAGCAGCTTGCGCACATGACCGTGACACAGCAGCTCCCAGCTGGAGCTGTGAAAAAACACTGTGACCATCTTCTTGCTGACCTACTCTGAATTAAAATCTCCAGAAAGAGCATTAATATTCTTTTGCAGAAGTGCAAGGGGTTAAGGAGCAGCGTGTCCACTGTGAGATGAGTTCTGTATATGCACCAAGCACAGGGGAAGCACAAGCAGCCTGTGTCAGCTCAGCAGCCAGCACAGTTCCAAAGCACACCAGCCTCAGGCTTCATTTGCATGGGGAATATTGTAAATTCAGTGAAAATTCCCCCTACAAAAAGAAACCCAAAAGCCAGGCTCTTTGCAGTTCAAATACAAACTTACTATTTGCTGCTTGCTTAGCGAGGGTAGATGTTACTGCTCAGATGAAAGGAAAGGGAACTTGAAAGCAGAACCAAACACAGAGCAGAGCTGCCTCCCCCCGGACACACGCACACATTGCCCAGGAGCATGACAGGATGCATGATGGAGAGGGCCGAGCATCACATGGGCTTCGCAGCGAGTGCAGCTGATGGGTTACATAAAGCAGACGTAACTTGGGCTGCTGCCAACACAGAGAGCAGTTTTTCAACTGGAACATAATCCTGCCACAGCCTTACTGCCTGCACATCTGATTAAACAAAGTCTCCCAGTTTCAATGAAACACAGCTGTTCTTGCAGACCTTCACACCCTCTAGCGGAGATCAGAGCTTGGCACACTGCAAACATGCTCTCACATTCTTCAGGATTGCTTTAGCAACTGTCAGGAATGAATCACTCCTAGAGATCCTGAAAGCATGACATACCTCCAGCATGGCTGCCCTGGACACAGGTGTCAGCACAGGAGAAAGCTTTGTGTGCTTCCTTGCCTAAATGCACACCTCCAGCATGTTAAAATCCTTCCTACTTTATTCACTCTAGCAGGGATTAAATAAGACAGACAGTCAGCTTGAAGAACTGGAATTTATTCACATTTTACTTTGGAAAAAATACCTTCTGGAGTCTGAAGAGACCACACAGGTATAAACAAACTGAACTGCAGGGGCAGCACTCTCACCGTAACACAGACAGATCTTCAGTTCAGCCACCTGAAAAGAAATGACCAGGACATTCAAGCAGAACAAGCACGCTGCATGGAAAGCTGCACACAGATGTCAGAGCTGCTGAGCGTGCGAGCCAGGGCACCAGAGCAAACAAGCATGCCATGAGCAGGCTGCAACCCAGGGCCCTCTTGCAAATGGTTATGCTGCACAGTCATTGAAATGAGGAGGACACTGTCATTTAAAAGTCAGTTGGCAGGAAAATCCTCACTCAAACAAATAACTTTTTCCAGGTGCAACAAAGATCAGGATATTTGCAATCACCACTTTTAGGGTTCCACGTGCTTTGTTCTGAAGCCCAGGTGACAGAAAATGCCATCTGTAACCCAGGGAAGAGTGGCATTAGTGAAGGGAAAGGGAAATGGAAATGCTTGTTCCAGTAATAAGCTGAACAAAGGCTGTCAGTCTGCAGCAGTACCAAAGTGAAATGTTTGCTCACTGCAGCCTGACATTATCAGACAGCTCTGCCCAGGTGAATTTAACATTAGAAGACAAAGCAGAAGGGGAGGACACGTTGCAAATTCCAAGCACACAGCTTTACATCTGGTGGGCAGAGAACACAGCTTAGCTCACTTACCCTAGTGAGGGTGCGGATCCAGCAGCCACTCTGTGTTCAGCAGGAACACCTACACAAACAGCAGCAACCATTAAGCACAGTACTTGGTGATGTGTACACTGGAAGGCCACTGTTTCTAAGCCTCAGACAAGAGCCTGGCACAACAGCCCAGGCAGAAGCTGAAGAGCCAACCTCCCTCCCCCAAGAAACTCCACTATCATTTAGCCATTGTGTATCTGAATCCAAGCACGATTGTCATGGTTGGCTGAAGTCAGAAGGCAGCAAAATTCACCTTTCAGTCCACAAAGGACCAGTAGGGTGATGTTAAACTGCATCACTACTACAGTTTTCCGTAAGGTACAATACTTGCTATGTCTGGTGAGGGCTGCAAGAAAAACAGAGTTGATAGAGGTGAGCAATAAGCATTCAGCCCATCAGCTGAGTGTGGTACTGGGGAGCACCATGCTTTATCTGCAAGCACCTTGCAAGCTCAGAGAGCTGCAGGCAGCCTGGCACACTGAGAAAAAGACGGACTGAAGCAAGGTTACTCTGAACATGTGTCTCTGTCTGACACTGATGAAACAAACACTTGGCCAAAGGTGCGTTTCATTTACGAAGGCGGTTACTTTATCATCTCACAAATCTACACAGGCTTTGGTTTCAATTCTGCTGTGGAGGAGGACCAGAGGACCTAATGCCTGCCCACATCTGAAGGCAGGACCTTCCCCTGGGCATGGCCACTGAAGATAGCCCCATGCATTCAAACAGCTGCTGGCAACCAGGCCAGATTTAAGTGGAAGTGCCCCACATCTGCAGGCACCCAGTAAGGTGTGCTGCTCCTGGGCCCTGCAAACATCTGGCATCTCTGTTCAAACCCCTTACTGAAAAATGAGATGAGCATTAGACTTCTATCATCTCAGCCACATGTTGACCTTGGCTCTCCCTGCTGCTGGCTGGTTGTAGCAATGATAGCTACACTTCAGCTCTTCTCATGATCACAGGTAAGCTTCCTGTAAAAGCCCCAAAGGCTCTAGCTCACACACAGTAAGCTGCCTCAGAGAAACCTCTCAGGACTGCCTTACTGCCACAGGAAAGGAAACTAAAGTGGAGACTAAGCATTGCGAAGTGCTTTTTGAACAGAGCCCATTATAAGTTCATAAGTTCATAAGTTCATAAGGTTGGAAAGGACCTATAAGATCATCTAGTCCAACCATCCTCCTATCACTATCTCTACCCAACTACTAAATTAAGTCCTTAAGCACCTCATCTAAACGCTTCTTGAACAGCGCTAGGGATGGTGCCTCAACCACCTCCCTAGGCAGGCCATCCCAGTGCCTGACTACTCTTTCAGAAAAGAAATGCTTCCTGAGGTCTAATCTAAATCTTCCCTGGCGCAACTTGTGGCCATTCCCTCTCGTCCTGTCATTACTTATCAGGGAGAAGAGGCCTACCCCCTCCTCACCACAACCCCCCTTCAGGAAGTGGTAGAGTGCTATAAGGTCTCCTCTGAGCCTCCTCTTCTCCAGACTAAACAATCCCAGCTCCCTCAGCCGCTCCTCATAAGACTTGTGCTCCAGGCCCCTCACCAGTTTTGTTGCCCTTCTCTGAACACGCTCCAGGGCCTCAATGTCCTTCTTGTAGTGAGGGGCCCAAAACTGAACACAGTACTCGAGGTGGGGCCGCACCAGAGCTGAGTACAGGGGGATGATCACCTCCCTGCTCCTGCTGGCTACACTATTTCTAATACAGGCCAGGATGCTGTTGGCCTTCTTAGCCACCTGGGCACACTGCCGGCTCATGTTGAGCCGAGCATCAACCAACACCCCCAGGTCCTTTTCCTCTCTACATTCTTCAAGCCATTCTGTCCCAAGCCTATAGCATTGCATGGGGTTATTGTGGCCAAAGTGCAGGACCCGGCACTTGGTCTTATTGAACCTCATCCCATTTAGCTCAGCCCAGCTGTTCAGCCTATCCAAATCCCTCTGAAGGGCCTCCCTACCCTCAGGCAGTTTGACACATCCTCCCAGCTTTGTGTCATCTGCAAACTTACTGAGGGTACACTCAATTCCCTCGTCTAGGTCATCAATAAAGATATTAAACAAGATGGGCCCCAAAACTGACCCTTGGGGGACACCACTCGTAACAGGACGCCAGCTGGACTTAACTCCATTAACCACTACCCTCTGGGCACGGCCCTCCAGCCAGTTCTCCACCCAGAGAAGAGTGAACCTGTCCACACCACAGGCTGCCAGTTTCCTTAGGAGAATACTGTGGGAGACCGTGTCAAAGGCCTTGCTGAAGTCCAGGTAGACTACATCAACAGCCTTTCCCTCATCTACCTGTCTGGTCACCCAGTCATAGAAGGAGATGAGGTTGGACAAGCACGACCTGCCCCTGGTGAACCCGTGCTGGCTGGGTCTGATCCCTTTATTGCCATGCACGTGTCGTGTGATCTCCCTCAATAACATCTGTTCCATAACTTTCCCTGATACCGAGGTCAGGCTGACAGGCCTGTAGTTCCCCGGGTCTTCCTTACGGCCTTTCTTGAAGATGGGAGTCACATCGGCAAGCCTCCAATCTTGTGGGACCTCTCCAGATAACCAGGAATGCTGATAGATGGCAGAAAGTGGCTCGGCAAACTCAGTCAGGGTTTTAGCAAGAAATCCAGCTAAAGCTACAGTCAGCTGCCCGACACAGACTTGCCTTCTCTGCACCAGCAGCAACTGAAACACTTTTTAAAAGCAATATCCCACCCCCCACTTCCTTTGAAATCCCTCCCTATAGTATTCTGAACAAACAGCAGAGCTGAGCACCAGATGACACCAAAAATAAAGTGCCCTTCTAGTGGTGGTGAATGACTTTTTTCATATGTGTGGCCTGTTTGGGTGCCAGCTGCCAACCCACTCCTGTGGGAGCACACAAGGGCCTTAACTGGGACCTCAGCTGAACTCCTTGATTGTAGTGAAAAGTCAACACTAAAGAAAAGCATGGATGTAATAGAAGGGCAAAGTACACAGCTTCCAAGAGAACCTTAGTTTGTTCAAGCACAAAAAAAACCCCACAGCCTATCAGTATTCCCTTATATTTGGGAAATAAAGCCTGCAAATTCAGATAATACCTGCAATAAATCAAAGGGAAAACAATTAATCAGCAATGTACCTAAGTTCTACCTTCCACATCTAAAACCTGCCCATAGCAGAAGCTCAACGTCAAATTAATAGTATTAGATGGTTTTTAAAAGATTCAGTACACATAACACAAATTAATCCAGGAGCTGTAAAGAGCGCTTTACTTTGGCTGAAGACAGCAACTCAATGTATGCAGTATCATACATGACCATCAGAATGCTGCATGGATGCTCACACCTGTTACTGCACAGGAGGAACCCAGCGGGGGGACCTCTGGAGGTTGATCTGGGGCACGGGTAAGGCCAGCAGGCACTAGGCTGAGACACAGCCGCCAGCAGCCATCCCCAGGCCCTCAGCCCACCATGGCACCAGTGGGCACGCAGGGCTCCTGCATGGCTGCTGCCCACTCGGAGAGAGAGCATGAGTCAGCAGCCTTGCCCGGGTCCCACTCACCTGACCAATGCTGACTTCCCAAGAAGACCTTGCAGCTTTCAGCCACGAGTCGGGGCTGTTTCCTCTGGAAGAAACTCTCAGATCCCCTGACACATGAAGCTCAAGGAACATTCCCTGTCCATGTGCCCCACACACCTTTCCCTCCTGGCCCCTACCAGCCCCAGCCCCCCTCCTCATGGCACCCTGCTGCTCCTCAGTGTCCACAGTGTTCCCTTACCCATGCACCCTAACCTTCACCCTACAAAATGATACCCCAGCCCTGCTCGAGCCTTCACCTCCCTGCTTCATCCCCTGCCCCTCAGCTCCAATATGATCCCTCCCAGCCCTTGCACCCTCACCCCCAGACCCCAGTATTACCCCCAAACTCCAACTCCCTGGCTCCTAGCCTCTTCTGAACCACCCCTACCCCGACTCACAGACCCCAATACGACTCCCCCGGCCCTACTCCAGCCCTTACCTCTCCCCTTTAATCCTATCCCCACATATGACCACATCAAATCCCTGTATCTCCATCTCCAGCCCAAAATATGACCCTCCGATCACCCCCATACCCTGGACGCAGACCCCAATATGACCGCCCCTCCCTCTACCTCTCCCCACGCGCCGTACCCTAACCCCGTACCCGTATACGACTCCCCCTACATCCCCCATATCCATGTACCCTCAGCCTCCCGAATAACTACCCCAGCCCCCATATCCTGACGTCCACTCCGCATACGATCCCCCCAAACCAGGACCACCCCGTACCCCGTCCACGCCGCCCCAACCAGCGCCCGCCACCGGAAACAGAAAGGCGGGAAAACCATAGAGACAGAGAGAAAACCAGAGCGCCGCGCGGAGCCACTTCCGGCCTCCAAGAACTCTCTTAAAGGGGCAGGCTCAGGGAAACACAGAGCGCAGGATGTGATCTGCATTGTAGCACAGCTTTGGTTTCAGTCTCGTGCTTCTGAAAAGGCATTAAATCTCTATGTACAGAGAGCACATAGATTTATATGGAGTAAATCAATATATGCGTCTCATTTGGTGCTTATGGCTTGTGAGGCCCTGGTTGTGGTGAGCTGTGCTTCGCTTTCAGTGGTTCTGACAGCTCCAGCTGGGGCTGAATGAGAGAGGCCTTCCAGCACTGCTCGGTGTTCCTCACTCGCAGGCAGCATGGCACCTGCACGGCACAGACCCAACCAGGTCGAAGGGAACCGACAGCAGCAGGACTGACTGCATTCTGACACACCTGCAAAGATGTGAAGGGGGGGGGGGGTGAAGGCAGGAAAAATGGGTTTTGTTGAGCTGATTTCATTTTAAGCACTCAAAAAGCATCTTTGCCTTTCAGAAGGGGCAAGCAATCAGATGTGCTGGCTGGACACTGCTCCTTACAGACACATCCTCCACTGCCCATCCCACATCTGGGCAGAGCTGGGAGCAGGGGCACACCACCTCCTCACCATTCCTCTTTGCTGCTGAACGAAACCCACAGCTCTGAGTGACAGCTCCCACACCCATGTAATTTCATTTTCATAGACTCATAGAATCATGGAATTGTAGAATTAAGTTGGAATGGACCCCTGAAGGCCGTCTGGTGCCACCCCCAGCACAGAGCAGGGACACCCACAGCTCCATCAGTGCTCTGTGCCCCATCTCCTGACCTTGGCTGTCTGCAGAGACAGAGCATCCACCTCTCTCTGGGATTTGTGTGCCACTGCCTCACTGCCCTTTCGTAAAAAATTTCCTCCTTATATCCAGTCTGTCTCCCCTCTTTTAGAGTGAAACCATTTCCCCTTGTTCTGTCACAACAGACCCTGTTTAAGAGTCCCTCCTCTTTTTTCTTACTGCTCCCCTTTAGACACTGAAAGGCTGCTATCCCTCAGTAGAGCACCACTAGGGCTGCAGCCTGCTGTTATGCATCTCATTGTACATCTGAACCAGTGCTGTCTGGCTCTGAAAACAAACATTCTTTTTTTTTTTTCCCTTTGGTAAAGGGAAACATTACCTCTCTGAGATTTACACACTAGATCAAGCATAAAGCTGAATTATCTCCCCCTCCTTTTCTTCCAGGGAGCGGATAATAGGTAGATCTATCCATCCATCTGCTCTGCTACACGTCTCCCAGCCTGGCAGCATTTTGGCTGCTATTAAACCATGTTCATCCCCCTTGACATTCAAAGGGCTGTTATATGATTACTGTCACAGTCTTGTATGTGGATTCTTAAACCAATTCTCTCTTCTTCTTCCTTCTGATGATGGATTTGCTCGTTTATGCCATAGTAATTTGTTTTTCACATGCTGTACTCCAGCAAAATGTTTTCACTGTCAAACATGGTTTTCTGTGCAGACCTTCCCTGCAGTGCCATGTCGCGGCAGAGTGGCTTCAGGCAAATTGGAGCTGCCTTGTCTTTCAACAGTGTTAGCAAAGAGAAACAGCAGGAGCCTGGTTCGAGTCCTCTTCATTTGCAGAACAGCAAATGGGATGGGGCACAGCACTGTGGCTCCCGGGAATAGGGACCATCTCTCATCCCAGTACAAGATATACCATGGGACGTGTGGATATCAGCTCCATGGTGAGGAGCATGGGGTGCCTGCAAACAGGGACTCAGTGCTTTCTGCCTCTTTGGGAGCAGATTTCCAGCATTTGGAAACCACCATCTGATCAGGGGTTTGAAGCCCCTCTGTGGGTCAGCAGGCACTGGGAAAAAGCTGCCACAGGGTTTGCTGCCATTAGGAACTTCCAGATGATTTGTGAGGGGTAGGAACGTTTCAGTACAGAAGCATGCTTTAAAATTCCTTTTGGCCTCCCCTATGCTCTCTTATTGGCAAGACAAGAAATGCTGATGCCAGCAGTGCACAGCTCTGCCATGCTCTCAGGGATGCTCACTCCAGGTGCACCTTCCACCCCCAGCATGACCTGGGGCAGGATCCACGCACAGGGCTGTCCTCACCCATCTCACATTTGGAAAACGTGTCCAGCAGAGATCTCAATGCCAGTGTGTCCTGCAGGGAGAGGGTGACGCTGGGTGTTGTGGTAGCTCACAAAACCAGGACACCCAACATGAAGGCACTCATTCCATGCATACCCACTCCACAATGAGTGCTTCTGGACTGGAAGCATGGCTCAGGAGCTCCAACTGAAACACAAAGTGAAAAATTCCTGTTATGCAGAACGCGTCTGTTTGTAGAATGAATCCCAACAGCAGTTCCTCTGCTCCCTGTCCTCTGCCTTGGGGAGCTGGCACTGACCCCGATGGATCCCCCACACGCTGCTCGACCAGCCCACCTGCAGGGGCACAGCTCCACAGAGGGCTGTAGGTGCCGGTGCCTCCCAGCAGCACAGCTGGATCTCAGAGCTGGTGGCTCTTGGCTGTAGGTGTGCCTGCAGGGCAGGGTGCCAGCCCTGTGCTCCTGTGAACACTGTGGGACACGATCCCCTCTGCGGGCTGACAGCAGGGCACCCAATATGCCTGCGAATGTTGGGGATAGCGCCCATCTTCGTTTAATTCTGCCGATGCAAATGGCTATTTGCAGGAAACCATTTGATTCACGGGTTCATCCTTTACTTTGTCAGATAACATCGGTTAAACGCCTGCTTATTTCTGCTTGGCGAGAACAATATAAGCCACTTAACTACACATCCAAGACAGACCGATCCGTGAGTGCTTATGAGCTCTTTGATTTACTTCGGCGTCTTTATCTTTGCTGAGTATCTCACAATGTCATTTATTATTTAGCAGTAAATTAAAGCAGAGGAGCTGTGATTTTCAACAACAGAAATTAATATCCCAGTACTCCTTTGTACCATATATATCTATAATTTACAGCCCTGAAATCAGCCAGACAGCGCTGGAAGATGATCCGTTCCCCTTCTCCCTTGTTACCTCCTGATTACTGCTGCACAGGGGGAAATAAAAAATGGGCTGGTGGGAGAGAGGCTCGAGTCAGTGAAGGATAGTTTTAAATTAAAAGTCCAGTGTTTGTGGCTCTCGTGAGATCCCCTTCTCCTCAAGCTCCACACTGGTGCACATATCACTTTACAGATAATATATGGGATGGGCTGTGCTTTCGCCCCGAGACCTCTGAATTTTCATCTTGCTGATTTTATGTTCAGGGATAATCATTACTAAATAATAATAGTGATAGTAATTCTTCTAGCCTCAGGCACCAAGCACACCACAGGGCGATTTGCTCATCCATGGGCGTTGTTGCTGCCTTGAGGACGGTGGCAGCTGGGATGGATCTATCCCCTCCTTGGCCATGTCTTACTGGAAAGATGTGCTCAGGACCCATTGGTGGTCCTGGGGACATGGATGGAGCACTCTGAGTTAAATCCCCCTTGAGCTGACATCCTCACCCATTGGCCTTGCCATGCTGTGGTGCAGTATCACAGCCAGAAAGCTTTATGGGCTGCGTCAGGCTTGGGCTGACACCAGGGAGCTGATAATTTACAGCAATCTGCTGAAACACAACAGCGAGACATGCCCTGCTCGGATGTAGCAACAGAAGCTGCAGGGATAAATCAGCTCCAGCAGGGAGCAAAGATGAGAAGCACAAAAATGATCCCAAAGTTACTGCTTTTCCCTACAGGCGCCGGGCAAGGGTTGGTGCTGTGCCACTGCCGTGTCACCTGGCACAGCCAGCACCTGTAGGGACATTACACTGACATCCTTGGCATCACGCTGAGCAGATCAAAAGGAGGAAAGACACAGAGGAATTCGGCCTTTGACAAACAACCCTTTCCACTTCTCAGAAATGTGCTGCAATTTTCAAGGAGAAAGTGTCGTGGTATTGTTTGTTTCTGGGTTGAAAAGCAGGTGGATGAAAAGCAAACATGCAGCGATAGCTGGGGGGTCCCGGAGGCTCCTCACAGTAGTTCAAAGGAAAAAGGAACAATGGAAGCGTCAGATCAAGATACATTGAAGCTTTGAAGATTGTATCAGCTATGGGTGAATTAAAGCATGCAATAATTAGCACTGAAGGCTACAATGACACCTGAAGAGATGGGGAAAACCCCTTTCTCCATGCCCAGCCTTTCCAGCAGTGCTTGTGCCAGGCTGGGTTATGGCAGTGGCATCCATGCCTTGTGGGGCACGATAAGGTTTATCATGTGGTGCTGCTCAGGACAGTGTGCCCTCAGACACTGGGAGGAATGGGACAGCAGCACTCTGTGCCCCTCTCACCCAAAATCCCATAATGGGCCCTGAGATGGACCCATGAGGTAGAGATGAGCTGCGAGAGGGGAACTGCCCCATCAGAACTTGGGAGGCACTGAGGTTCTCTCTTCTACAACCACCAGCTGAAGATGACAGGCTTTTATTTTCTTCATCCCAGTGGAGAAAAAAAGGAGAAAAAAGAAAAGCCTCTGTGGAAAGCATGAGCTCCAGATCATTACCACGGCTGTGTTATCCCATGAAAACAGAATTTGTCTTCAAGCTTTGGTCACCTTGGGCATTAGGATGCCAAGCCCTGACACAATGAGCAATGGGAACATGCCTGCCAGCTGCTGCTGGCTCCGATTTCCTTGGCAAACTCTTCCCTCTTCTGTGAGTGCAGAAATCTTTTAGCACTTGGCTTCAGACCCACTCCAGAGTTAATCTGCTTGAAAATCAGCCCTGTAGATCAGGGGATTGTCAGCTGCGGTGCAGTTGATGGTAGAGAGCTGAATGCCAAGTGCTAGGGCAGACATGGCAAAGAGGGGCTGTGGTTTTGTGGGGGTGGCCATCCCCTGAAACGGGGACATGGGGACATGGGGACATGGGGACGTGGGGCAGGACCCCCTGGGCTGCCTGGGCAGGTGTCAGCTCCTCGGGAATCTTCACCTTTGTATAATCCCAACACAAATTGGAAGCTATGGGAGTCACCAGAGCCCATGGGTCTATCTCCTGTCCAGCCAGTGCTGCAGGTGGGAGCAAAGGATCACACACACATCACCCTGGGCAATGATATAGGGCGTTCAGTGGGAAGCAGAAGTTCAGTGAGATTCCTATCAGTAATATTCAGCAGCAGTGGAGGTCGGGCTTTGTGTGACTTCAAGAGAAATGCAGAAACACATTGACTGAGAAAGAAAAAACAAACAGAAGGAGTTCGAACCAGGTTTCAGCAGTGACACAGTGAACCACGTTTGTCTGGCAGAGAAACCCGGCCAGCCCCAGGCCTGGGGACCACACCCCCTCCTGTGCAGATGTGCTGCTGGAGGAGCAGGGGGAAAAGGAGAAGAGGGGTACCCCACAGCCACCAGAGCGTGCCTCTGTACTTCCCAATCGTAGGGGGAAAAAAGCCGAGCACGAAACCCTCGTCCCCTGAGCCTGGTGCCCCGCAGCCGCTAGGTGTCAGTGGAGGCTGCCGCTGCCTTGGTGAGGTCCCCCCCCAACCCCCCATCCTCTCCCCTTGCTCACCAGGGTCCCGGTGTAGCCCTTGCTGGAATGAACTCCCCAGCTTCTCCCAGCAAAACCCATCGCGACCAGCCGTTTTCCCTGCAAATCCAAATTTCCCTGTGCTCTGTTCCCCAGACACAGCCAGCGTTGTTCCCAGCCCCATTTCTATCCTAACAGAGTGTGGAAGAGCTCTGCAGTGCTGACAGCCGTAAATCGACCCCGAGGTCCCCATTGGTTAAAAGGTATTTCATTTCATCAGCTGCCAGCAGGGATGGGATGGGATAACTCATGGTGCTGCTGTAAATAATGGATGGCTTTGTGGTATGTTCAACCACACAGGGCTATAGGGGCTCAGGAAAGCTTCAGAGACACATGTGGGTGAGTGCTGGCTGTCCCAGGAGGGATGACCCCTCTCACTGGGAAGGAGTAATGAAACGTAGCCCACCCCAAACCCACAGAGCCCAGGAAAGCTGGGGGCTGAGTCAGAGTTAATTTCATGCAGGAAAACAGCTATTAAGCTTTCTGAGGCCTTCTGAAGAGAATTAGAGGGGAATTAAGTTGCTCACTTCAGCTTACTCAGTACAAATAAACCCTCAGCTGTTGGATTAGCGATGCCAGAGCAGGAGTGGTGGCTGCTGGAATTTTTTCCTTTCTTTTTTTTTTAACCATTTTGATTCTTGTCATTCAGGGGAACACAGTGTCAAAGCAGCCTGGCTCTGCTGCGGGAAACCGCTGCAACACAGAAATAAAGGAAGAAGGCAGAAAGCAGAACAAAACCCCTGTTCCCAGGTCCCCATTCACACCAGCACTTCTATCCCCATGAGAGCCCGTACAGATTTCATTTGAAGAAAAAATCCTTTTTCTTCAAATGATGTTGGACAAAGAAATGAACCCAGCAAATAAAGAAGTCCCCCCCCTCCCCTCCCCCCGTATCCATGCAGCTCACGCAGCACAGTCGGACTCATGCTGCACCTGACAAAGGAGATGAGCTGGAGAGGAGAATAAACTGCCCAATTGCAGCAAACAGTTGTGGGAATAAAGATTAGCTTGGCTTAATGAACACATCCTCTGCCCGTGGCAGAGGAGCTCTACCTGAGAGATTCCAGGCACTGCTTCAGCCTCTCCCCTCCATACTGCTCTGCCAAAGGCTCAGTGCAAAGCAAAGGCCCACGGGCTGTGCTGGATGCATGGGGTTGTGCTGCTGGGGCACTGGGGGCAGTGCTGCAGCTCTCTGTGGCCATAAGTGGACACTGGGCACCAGGAGAATGAAGAGCAACGCTCAAATGGAGGGACTCAACTCAAACTGAGCCCTGCCGGCAGGGAGGTCATGCTCATGGCATCTTTATGCTCCCATTATGATCTGCATGGCCAGAGCTCCCACCTGACCCTTGTCCTGATGGCAGAGAGAACCGCTGACTCTATTAGTGCTGGGCCACTTCAGCCTGCAGCCGATTTTCCCCTTCTGCAGCCTGGAGATGGGGGAGAGCTGAGCAACTTCAATCCCAGCGTGTGCAGAGCTGGGGCAGGGGTGGCAGATCCAATGCTCGCTGTGGGCTCCTGGCACTGGGACAGCCCCAGTCTCAGCTGGGGACAGCAGCAGCCACCCCCAGGGCTTGGCAGAGGGATTCCTCCTCCGTGTACCCACAGGGAGTAGAGGCTCCTCAGGGCTTTGCTCTCACCACATCTCTCTGCATCTCTTATTTTAGAAGGTTCCTTGCCTGCAAAGCACTCTCCCTGCTCCACACCACCACCATGGACTGTGGATATGGGTGCCTCTGCAGCTGATGCTATTGAGCCTGACAGCGTCTTTTTAATTAAAACCCCCTCTTTCAGGGTGCTGTGCTGCCTGGTGTGTAGCACCCATGCTGCTAATGGGGCGGGTTTTCTCTCCTCCTCCTCTAAGCTGCTTGCCTTCAGGCAGCCTTAAGGACCTCTACGTGCTCTCTTCCCCACTTTGACTGCGTCCTTGATGGATGCTCAGCTCTATCCCAGTTTCATTTAAGGGTGGCAGGAAACTAGAACTGTTTTGTGTGTATCCTCTGGGCTGCACACCACAGGGTGATGAAGCAGGGCTGGATGGGGGTCCTGCTACCCCATATATAAGGTCCCAGTGGGTCCAGCTTGCCCCAGACTCACGTGGATTCCCTCATCCCTTGGCCTTGTATGCAAAGCAAGCAGAGCATGGCCTTGCTGTGCCTGCAGATGTGTTTCCATCACTGCTCGGGCTGCAGAGCGTGCACAGCCTCTGAGCTCTTTGGCAAACACTTTGCTCCTGCATTGCCCTGCAGCATCTCCTGAGGGACAGAGCAAACACTGCTGGGCTGGAGGAATTTGTGTCTGAGAGCCCTGCAGGCTGCTGCGAGTTGTCTGGGAGAGAGGTGATCAAGCACAAACAGGGCAGGAGGGCAGTGGCTGATGGGACTGGGGACGCCTGGGGTTCTCCCCCAACTTAGTACGTGTGGGAAGCTCTGCCCCCCAAGCTCCTCCACGGCAAATGCAAGGAGGCAGCGGTGGAGCTGCCTGACAAGTGAGATCCTTGGCTCTGGCCTAAAAATGTCACTAGCGTTCTCTTTCCTTCCCTGTGACAAACATGCAGGGGGTGCTGCTAATAAAACCGGGGGCAGGAACTTGGCAAAAACTCCAAATGCTGGGAAAGCAACTTCCCAACAAAAGCATAACCTTCGTTCAGCCCATTTATGTGTTTCAATTGCACCATTTATATTGTGTTTAACATAAAGAAAAGAAGAAATTGTCTCGTTGTAAGCAGCTGCCAGGTGTTTGTGGCCAGCAGCAGGCGCCCAGCCCAGCCCCAAGCCCATCCATGGGCTGAGAGCAGCAGGAGCACCGACCTGAGCCCTGGTGATGAGCCACGGCTTGCTAATGAAATAATTGAACATGATCGCCTGCCCTACTCGGATCATGGCCAATATCCATCACAGAAGCATCATCCGCCAAGAGATTTATTTGTTCACAGGGGAAGAGGAGCCAGGGCTGGGCTCAGCTCTGTTGGGAGTGAGGAGACCATGGAGAGCAGCCTGGACACACCACACACTGGGGTCAGCCCTAGGACAGAAGGGTTTGAACGTGGTCACTGTCCCTTTTCAGCTCTCCCATGCAGCACCCATCACTCCACGCAGAGCCAGAACTGTCAGTTTTGGATAATTAACACAATTTCCCTATTTGATATCACATAGAGAGTGGACCCCGCTGGGTCTGGCCAAGCCTCATGGCAAAGAAAAAATGTGGGGGCTCACACAGGGAAACAGTGAGGTGCTCTGTAACTTCATTAATGAAAGACACGACAAGGATAATAAATGCAGCCCTTCCTCACTACCCTCCCTACCCCAGCAGCCAGCCCTTACTCCAGAGCACTGGGTGGGTTTTCTCCTTACGTCGCTGTTCCCAACACAGTGCAGAGTGTCTGGCTCTGATGTCAGCAGCTCTCAGCAGCCGGGATCCTTACAAAGGATCTCTTCTCTTCTCTTCTCTTCTCTTCTCTTCTCTTCTCTTCTCTTCTCTTCTCTTCTCTTCTCTTCTCTTCTCTTCTCTTCTCTTCTCTTCTCTTCTCTTCTCTTCTCTTCTCTTCTCTTCTCTTCTCTTCTCTTCTCTTCTCTTCTCTTCTCTTCTCTTCTCTTCTCTTCTCTTCTCTTTCTTTTTTTTTGGGGGGTGGGGTTGAGGGTGTGGAACCTGTGAGCACACGGGGCAGGCAGAGCACTGCTCATCACTCAGCTAAATGCTGAACTGATCCAATCACTGTCTGGAGGCATTTAGGAAGGCTTCATGCCTTCAAGTGGCAACCTCCAGACTGGGCTCCAGATGTTGATACATTCCCAGATATTATCTATTCCTGGGTATTATCAAGTTAACCAATGAGCCAGGATCCAGAGGCACAACCCAGCATCTTTAAATAGCAGTGAGAAGCCCAAGGATTTTGCTGTGGGGGAAGCAAATCTTCCTGCTTTCAACAAACAGAAGTTTTGTCATGCACAGGATCTATTGGGATCCCGTTTCCCACCCAGGAGCCCATCAGCACATCCCTGTGGTGCTGCCCCTCCCCTTCCAGGCATGGAGGGAGGACCCTACCCAAAATAATTTTTCTTTCCTGTTTTCCATCTTTCATATTCCCCACACAACCTGTATGTCTGGCAATATGCTAACGCTGACACCAAATTGAAGTTGGAAGATGAGAGCAATCAAATCAGTTTCTACAGGATACATTTAACTGGACAGATTTTGCTTTAAACCTAAGTACCCTTCTGGGGATTCATTACTAAAATCCATCCGCTTCCCATTTGTTTTTAACAGGAGGGAAAGATGAGCTCTGAATAATTAAAGGCAGCTCCTCTCCGTGTGCTGCCGGTGGCCAGAGCAAGGGCCGAGCCCAGCGTTGCTCAGTGACCCTACAAGACCTGAGCTCTTTGGGAACACTGCAAAACCCACCCGGCTCCTCTTGGCATAATACACAAGAGATTCACATAAAAATAAACACCTGATGTAAACAGCGCTAAAAAGAAACCACCCCAAAATCAAATCACTCCTTTTGGAAATCACCCCCTAAAGAAAACACCCCCAAAAGAAATCCCCATCGATGCATCCCATCGTGGAGCTCTCCCAGGTCCTGACCTGCAGTTGCATTGGCCCCCAAGGGCTGCGCTGCCCAGACACGGGGATGCCGATGGTTTCAGTGGGGGAGGTGATGACAAATTCCTCCGGTTAATTAAGTAACCCCACTCCCCACAACACCGCCGAGCTTTTGAAGTAATTTATGATCACTTATTCATTTTGTCCCAGCACAATCTCTATGGAAATGTAAAATTCAGCTACTGTATGATTTTCCCTTCACATTGACTGGAAGAAGCGAGAACGAATAGATACTGTTAAATTAATTATCAGCATTGATTTCTTGTCTTTCTTATATTTTTATCCCGAGACAGAGCCTTTGGTAACTTTGAAGAATCTCGAGCACTCAGGCTTGGAAAATTGATCTGGTGGTTTCTGTGAAGCAGCACTTTCCTCACATCACACTCTAAATGTTAATTTGCATGCTTGAAGGGAGCGGTGCGGTTCAGCATTGTATCCCCCTCCTCTCCCCTCTCCCACACGGAGCTACCAGTTCTCTTCCTAATTGATTTTCATATTTAGATTCAGTTCTAGGCAAAGTAATTTGGGGACTGAATCAGAGACTGAATTAATAGCTGACAACAAACGAAATGTTGATGGGACTCCATTAGGCCATCGGAGTGCCCAACGTGCACTCTTTCTCCAGCAGTTTAATTTTCTTGATCTATTATAAATTATTATATTAAAAAAATAGCTGCTAAATAGACTTCTCACTTCTTCCTCAACAGAGTTCGAAGTTGACAGATAAGGGGAAGGAACTGTTTGCAAATATTCATTTGGAACCCTTTAGGGTCTCTTGTCATCATGGCCGGTGGCACCGGGAGAAGCTCTGGGTGCAGGATTGCACACAGCAATTGCATCCAGGCTGGTCCGAAGGTAATGGCACAGCTATTGCATGACCATGTGTTGGATAGCTTCTATCACCCCAGAGCCCTCATTAGCAGCAATTAATCAGTGGTCACAAGGACATAGGGCAACCTGGCTGAGCTTCGACTGATGGGATTTGCCGAACAGTAGTTTCTTGCACCCAGAGATATTCAGTCCCACTGCAGCCCTGGTTTTGCTTACTGCATGTTTAGCACCTGAACTTGCACAGAACTCTGTACTTGCAGGAAAACATTTCCTCCTTACATTTCATTGTAGCACTGCTCCAGCGCTGGCTGGAGAAGGCGGCTCTTTCCTCTTTCCTACTAAACACAGTTAATTCTTTTATAAATTAACTTGCACAATGTCACAGTACATTACCTCACCTTGAATATTTTTATTCTGAACTTCTCCTGGCTGATAAATGGAACGATGCTTGAATTATCTCTGGGGATATTTTACCCATAACACGACTTATTAAAATACAGCTGACTGCAGAAGAAACAGCGCTTTTTCAATGGGGTCCAGGCCATCCAGCAGAAGACAGATAATGAAGAACGGTTTATGTCAAAACTGATAATTCAGCAGCTAGTATAAAACCCAGTCCCATGGCTTTGGTCAGTCACTGGGAGGTACCAGGCAAGGGGTTGTGCCCTGGGGTGGGGATAGCACAGTGTCACCACAAGGGGTGGCAATGGGCAAACTGAGTGACTCCTAAAACCGTCAAAGAATCTCTTGATTTTTGCAACCACAGCAAGGCCACGGCTCAGCATACAGTGAAGGACCATTTCAGCAGCCAACAAAACAGAGAAAGGCTTCAACCAGAGCCTAGAAGCAGATCTAACTCCTGATGCTCCATACAGATACATCTCACACCCCTAGAATCGCAGGTGCGTGCCACCATGTACCTCTTAGTGCCAAGGACAGCAGTGGCTCTGGTGGCATCACTGGGCACGGAGCAGCTCCCAAGCACCCGACTCTATTTCCCCAGGAGATGGGAACCTTCTTGTGTCTCACCATTTATAGCACCTGAGCACTGGGCCATCCACCCATGCAGGGGACACACATTAGAGCTGCCATCCAGTTGTTGGTCCCATTCCATTTCTTTCTCTTCCAGCCTTCCTGCCACTAATGGGGGCATTGCTGGCTGCTACCAGTGACAATGGGAAAAAGTAAGTGGTAAGGCAAAAGAAATTAGAGTCATTTGACCCTGTTTTACAAGATTAGGGAGCCAAGGGGATGCAGCAGGTATGGGAGGGAGGTGCAGTGTGCCATGGGATGGGTCAGCTCTTCAACATTGCATGCAGCAGCTATCATCAGCAGGAAAACTGCTGTGCTGGGAGCTTTGGAGGGACACAGTTCAGGTGACATACAGATGACAATCAGGGGTGCTGCAGTGGCTACAGAGCTCTAGGCTGGCTACGTGCTGTGCCTTGGCTTCCCCACTCACATTCCATATCTAACCTAATTTTCCAGCAGCATTGGCAGTTCCGTGTCAGACATCCACAGTACAGCGAGGCTGTCTGCAGAGGGGTGTAAATCCAAGTCAAACACTTCTTCTTTCCCTCTCCTGGGAGGATCAGACACTAATTAGGGCTGACAGCAAACCCATACCTAGCAGGAGGGCAGGGGCAGAACTCTGCAGCAGCTCCCAGTGCTGTGCACAGCTCCTGGGAACCTTCCCTCCCTCCAGAGAGTCTCCTTTTCCTCCAGCACCGAATCCACTGCTGGGGCAGGGGAAGGTGGCATGGCAGCCCTGAGCCCCACTGCTGTCAAAAGCTCCATCTTAATTATGAACGATGAACACTTGAAAATTTGACCCGAGGTGGCTGTTGTTGAGTCATCCTCTGTTTAATTGCTTGCAAATATTACACAGTCTCACAGTGTGGGCTGTAAATTACCAGCAAATAAAGTGAGGAAACTGCTTTACGGCTAATAGATTGCTTCTTAAGAAAGTTCAGGATTAAAGACATGGTTCTGTGGGGACGACAGTGCCTTCCCTGGGGTCAGGCTGTAGGGAGAGGCAGGAGATGAGCAGAGGATGCTCAGGGGATGCTGAACTCCTCTGCTCTATTCCTGCACCTCCACGGGTGGAGGCATCCAGTTCTACTGCTGCAACAGCATCTGTACCACTTGCTGAGAGCCTCAGAAGTGCCAAGTGCTATTTATCAATATTTTCCAATACCCCCTAAGGTGAGTCTTTCTGAAGATTTCAGCATGAGGGTTCGTTAAGTGACTTCAAGTGAAAAGGAAGAAAAAAAAAGAATCCACTATTCAGTACTTCAGATTTCCCCGGAGGCCTCTGTTATTACCATCTTCCCAGCGATGAATGATTTATCTGTGATGCTCCTGTCTTGGTACACGTTGTGCAAAGGGCTGCTCCTGGGGTGAGCATGGCACACCTGCCCTGGGGAGCCCTGAGCTTGGGGTAAAACATGGACAGGGGGATGAACCAACCTCGGCCATGGTGGTGGCAGCTCAGATCCCAAATCCCTTTAAAATGAGGAATATTTCCAGCCACAGCCAACACCAACTGCTGACTCAGACACAGTGGGTAGGTGACAAAGAGGAATGGGGATTGGACTTGATGATCTCTGGAGGCCCCTTCCAGTCCCTACAAATCTGTGATTCTGCGACTAATTCGCTTTATTTCCATATTGTTTTCTGTAATGCTCAAAAGAAACCCTCCTCCAAAACTCCAGGATGGAGGATTATTAATTGATGAAGGAGCTTCTTTCCCTGAAAGCACTCACTCCACTTTGCACAGAAATGCAGTCTACAATTAGCAATGTTTTTTTTTCTTTGGGTGCACGCAACCTGAAAACACTCAGAAGCCTTTGGGAGGCTGCACTGGGGGTGTGTGGGCAGGGGGAGCGAGTTCAGCCCTTCAGATGCTCCAGCAGTAACTGTGCACGAATGGAGGATGTTCCAAATCTGCTGTGCTGAACTCTGAGCATCACCATGAGGCAATAAGAGGTGTGCCCACAGTCTGCCCATCCCCGAGTCCCCTTTGCTGCCCATCGTGTACAGCCAGGAAGGCATTTCCCTACCAGGAATACCTGGAAGAGGGCAAAAGGAGCAGGGAGGAAGGAAGCTATAAAGCAGAGGAAGCACTCAGTGTTCAAAGCCTCAATACAGAGGTTGGAAAGGAATAAAAGCATATTGAGGCTTTGTTGGCTCCCAGAGCTGCTGTTCTGGCAAAGGTGAGTGAAGACAATAAAAATTCCACCGGTCTTAGCTTTTCCTTGAATAACATCAGGGATTTGCTCAGGAAGAGCCCTGAACAGTGTGAAAATGACAATGGGTGGTGTTTCTGTGCCTGCAGGCAGGAAGGAAGCTGCCATTGCCCCTGGCACAGGCTGCAGGAGGTGCCCTTGGAGCAGTGCCGTAAGAAGCAGTGTCCTTCCCCCATCCCACTTCCCTCCAGTGCAGCTAATTCTGTATTTCTCTTTCTGGCTGTGCTGCAGAGAGTAATGAATGTGGCTGATTTGCCATCAGATAAATGGCATGCCATTAGCTGCCTGTTTAGAGACCATATTTCCTCTTTGTGATGAGAGCTCAATATCTTTCCAATGAGTTATTACTTGGAGATCTTCTAGACCTGGACTTTAAGTACCAAGCAATTACTGCGCTGTAATTCCAGGGCTGCTTGCCTCCCTGTTAGACACAGACTCTCGAGCCTCACCAGGTTGACTGGAGGTTTTAGGTTTAGTGATACAGCAGCTCCTTCCCAGGCAATCCTGGGCACGTTGTCCCCTGGTCCCTGTTGGTCTCAGGTCTTGGGCACACTCTTTGCAGCTCCAGGGCATCACCTCTTTTTGCAGAGCAGGAAGAAAGTCCTCTCTTCTTTGGAAAAAAAGCCCTTTGCCTTGGGACAGAGTTCAAGAGCCACGCTCACAGCATTAACACAGATTTTTATCCTCCAAATTCTCCACTGGGGCTGGAGGTCAGTGTGGCAAAGTGAGTAGGTTTCTTTTCAGTCTTATTGGAGTATTTAGAGCATCCTGGCATTTCCAAGGTCTCAGAGGAGTGGTGGCTGATACTGGAGGCCACGTTTGGAGCTGCTTGAAGAAAAGGTTCCCAAATTATGCTCAATTACCTCTTTTAAAAACGGCATTACAAAAGCACAAGGTGCTCATTCAACATGAACACAGCCACTGCTGCCTTTCTTGGAAAGCTGCTCTGAGCCCTGGGAGCAATTAAACTCTGCCCAAGCCCTGAACACAAATTGCCCAAAGCCAGTGTCTGCCCCACAGGGCTCGAGGGCTTCTGAGCAACAGTCTCATCTGTGAGAAAGGGTTCAAGGGAAACACTGTAGAAATGAGAAATCACTGCTGTAAAATCTAAGGAAAAACACCTAAATTTTTCAAAAGGATCTGGAACTCCCAACATCTCCAAATGCAGAGATGAGAGGCCAAGGGGAGACGGCTCACCTGGAGGTACTGGGGTGGACCTGGAGGTATCTCCCTGTTAATGAGCACCTGCAGCTCCTCTGCTCCCAAATCTGTGCAATCACTGTGGGAGATTTACTCTCCAACAGTCTATTGCTTCTTTATTAAAGAAAACAGCAACAACAAGTGGAAAATTCAGGGCTAAAACAGTTGATGCAGAGTTCAGCTTGCCTGGGGCATCTCCTGCATTTTTAAAGGTTTCAGCCTGAAGGAACGAAAAACCAAGATGATCCAATGCCCTATGGAGCTTCCACTGCCCGCTCAGCTCCAGCTCCAGACATCTCATCTCTCTCTGAGCCTCAGAGCATCCGCACTAGGCCCAGCAGCCAGCACAGAGGGGTGGGATGGAATGCAGCAGAGTAGGATCAAGGCAATAAGATGCAGCAGAGGCCAGCTACCCACAGGTGCTTCCCAGCCCTGAGTAAATAACACATACTCATTAATGATGAACTCAAGCAACATCTTGATGATCAATGAAACACATAACCGTGCCTCAGGTGTGTGTATTTGTCCTAATAAGAGATAGAAAGAGAAGTATTGTCCTTTCTGGCAGCCTTGATGCTCAGCCATGACTGTCCACTGGATATCCTCTGCCCAAAGTCCAAAGACAAATAAAAGAGAAGGGCTGTAAGATAGGAGGCACCTCCACTCCTCAGGGAGGAGTGCATGGATGGAGGAGTTGATGAGTGTAAGGATGGATGGATGCGCTGATGGCTGGCTGGCCACGTGGTGAGCACCACATCCCCTGAGTTTACCTGGGCAAATGCTTTCTTACATTAGAAACAGTAAAACTGTACTATCCAGGAAATTTGCTTTTTTTTTTTTTTACCCCTTTCTCTTTTTCTTGCTTTTTGTCTTTGGTAACAAATTTAGTATTTGAAACATGCCTGGCAGGCTCAGTGGTGCAGCCCCAACCATTCGCCTGAGGAAGCAGCTTGAATCAGGACCACTTACTATTCTTTCTATAGCTTTATTCCCAAATCAGTCACAAGAAGAAAGAGGCCAGGTGGCACAAACAGTGGCATTTCCACCACTGAGGCTCCGTTTCCCAGGAATTAGAGAACGGCAGAACGTCCTGGAGGAGATATTTCAGCCTCCCAAACTGCAGATGTTGAAATGTATCCAGGAGACTGGGCTAATACTGGAAGTATTTTAAATAGATCAAATAATCAGTGCTTTGCAAAGCTGGATTCCTGTGTCTAAGGCCTCGGGCAGGTAAGTTCAAGTGTGTCTCCATAGTGTATTAAAAGCACATTAATGAAGCCCACAGCCTCTGCTCGCAATCTTCAAAAGCTCTCTTGTTTTTGAACTGTAATTGTCCACTGAGAAATGACAAAACAAACAGCAATTACACTGGAAAAGGGATTTAAAAAAAAAACCAACAATGCTGGTGGGACCAAAGCTCATAAAACTGCACTGGTGAAATACACGCATTAAACTGTCACCAATTGCTGGAGAATTGAGAGCGTGGAAGTGCGTGGTGTTGGGGACTTTGGTCCACAAGCTCAGAGGAGCCACAGCCCCTGGAAAACCCAAATAACACCCCTGCTCTGCTCCAGCATTGCTGTCTTTTAGGCACGAAGCTCAACATGCCCAAGCTCTCCAAAAAGGCTGAGAGCTTCCCCACCAGCAGGACGTTTTCATTAGTGTGGTGCTAATAATTCCCATTTTTTTATTAGGGTAGCACTGTCCCTTTTTATGTGCAATCTGCAGAATTCATTTCCACGAGGTAACATGACCCACGCCGGACTCAGCGTGCAGAAAACCGCTGATAGCGACACGGGGCCATTTATTTGGCGTGCTATTGTTAAAGTGAAAACAGCAGCCAGGCAGCGGTGGCCAATTACTGTCAGATAGGACCTGCAAATAGGAAAAAATTACCCTTGCTAGGAAGGAGAGAGACAAGTTATGGACTGGATTCGACACTGTGGCAAGGCAAATAATAACAATTTCTGCGCTTGGAGATATGATGGACTGCCTGCCAGCTGTAGCTATTGCACCGTAATGTTGGGTTTCTGCTTGTGTGGTTGGAAGGGAAAACCCCCTGGGCAAAGCAAAGAGCACCTGTGCTAAGCATGCAGCTCTCCAGGGGTCCCCCTCTCCCCCCCACCAGGATCCTCCCTGCAAACGGGATGTTTGGATGCAAAACCTGCACCAGCACTCCCGCCCATCTCAGCCCCACCAACCAACACACAGTGAAGAAAAGCAAAACCTCATTCTCCTTTCCCCACCCATGGATAAAACCTCAGTAACACATTCATTTTAAGACCACACAGAATATGAAAATTTGGTACAATGAACTCAGCTCCCTCATTGCAGAGAGCACTCATCTTGTTTAGGAAATCAGCCTTAAATGTATGCTCAGATAAGGTTACATTTCCCTTATCAGTTAGCACATTTTAAATGGTTTTATCTAACTAATAAAAGCCATCTTTGATGCTGGTTTTTAGGTTTTTTAAATTGAAAACCAATTTCCACCCAAATAGGCCACGACACAAGCTGCAAGTCTAAAATTAATAAATGCATGAAAAAAAAGCATCATTCCCTATAACACAATGTAATAAAATGTGAAACTGAAGAACCCCTGTAAATACACATCCAGCTGCATCATGTTGCTTCAGTAACCCTGCACCCAAAAGGAGGTGTCCAAGTGTAAAGGTAAAAGAAGTAAAGCTGCAGATTAATGGCTGTCACCCAAGAGGAGTAAATAAGATGTACAAATGAGAAGCAAGATTAGAGTGGGTATGTAGACCAAGCAGGATGCTCCCAGGGCTCGTGGTGCTTCATGCTGCTCTCAGACTTTGGGGAATAGGTAGGAAACGTCCAAGGGGACGGTGTGGGATTTCAGTGGGGCCTGGGGCACTGCAGCCAAGGTGGCATCCTGGGGAGATACCAGGGTGGCAGAAAACACAAAGGGTCAGAAAAAAAAAAGTGCAGTTCCTTCCTGGTGTTTCCTGTGCTGACTCTCTTACAAAATGCTTGTGAGCAAAATGGATCGTCTTTCCTTTATGTGCAAGAGAGGCTCAGTGAGATGCAGCAATAATCTGTCGTTTTCTATTCCGCTGCTCAGCTAGAAGCCCCTGGGGATGGAGGGGAAGGAGAGGGACCTCAGAATAGCAGCGGACTTTGTGTGCAGCTGGAAATGCTGTCAAGAACAAAGCAAAACCTGGAGCAGAGCAGACACATCCCTTCCCCATCCCTGTCCCACGGGAAGGGAGCGCCGCAGGGCTGGGAACTTTGTGCAAGGCCCCGGTGGCTTTAAACCCTCCTGGAGCTGATGGAGTGAGATGGAAAGGGAATTTGCAGAGCACTGGGTCTGAATGAGAGGCCATCCCTACTGCCCAGGGGCTCCATCCAAGCCCTTGTTAGAGACTGAGGCTGAAAATATCCTCATTTCGTCTGGGAGCAACATCTGCCAATCATTAGCCAGGCTGCAGGAGGGGAACGTCTGCTGCTGGTGGCTGGCAGGTCAGGCCACTGCTGATGCTCTGTTTGGCAGCTGAGGGGAGGGTACATCCCTGCTACTGTCACAGCTCTGCCTTGGTGCCCCGCAGTTTCATCCCCACAACCTTATTGTGGCCAGCAAACATCAAAGCATTCCCTCCCATTCAGACCACGGCAGAAAAACAAAGCACCAGCTCAGGATGGAATCAGAATCATAGAATCATTAAGGTTGGAAGAGACCTCTAAGAATATCTAGCCCAGCTGTCAACCCATCCATCCCCATCATGCCCTCCAAACCGTGTCCCTCAGTGCAGTGATGGACACTGCACTGCAACAGCATCTCACCCAGCTCCAAGCTGCAGCACCTCGAGTTCTTCCTTCATCTCTTGAGCTGCCCCCAGCAATTGCCCTTCTGCATGAAGCAGGATAATGCCTGGGGGCCTGCAGCTCCCACAGAGGGAATTCCCAGGGTGTGATTAGCTCAGAAGCAATTGCTGGGTCTGAGTTGCTTGTAACTGAGACCATTGCACAGATAGTTGGAGGAAAGCAGTCCCGCTAGGGGGTTGCCTTGTTTACCCTTTCCAGTTTGTTGCTGGAGCAAAATGCCCAAGGCTGAACTGGAAGAAGCAGGGGGGCAATGGGAAAGTCATGGAATCAAACTCAACCAACCTCAGCAGCCTGCAGAGTGATACCTCAGGGGGAAAGTGGGCAAAACCAGCGATGCTGAGCTAAAATCCTTCTTTCCTATGGGCACAAAGCCTTAGAAGATGGCTCAGCCTAGAAGGCATTACACAAGCCAGCAGCAAGGAGATGACTCCAGCCTCCTGCGAGTCAGCCCTTCATCCTCCTCACTGAACACCACCATCCTCCTGCCCCCAGCAGAGGCGATGGCCCAAGCCCAGCAGTGTGCAGTGCCTGTTCTCAGTGCTCAGCAATTGCTGAGTCCTACCATCTCCTTGTTAAACCGAGTGAGGAGAGACTGAAAAGAAAGCCATGGCAGAAAAGTGTTTGCAAAGCACCAGCAACAGATGTCCTGGGTCCCGGGTGAGCTTTGTCTACACTAGAAAGCAGCCAGCTTCAAGCTTTCTTTGTCTCAACAATAAACAAGTGCTAAGGCTAAGTGCAGCCCCATGCTGCCAAGGGGTATAAATTGGCACCTATTAGCCAGCCTCAAAATAACTCTAACTTGTTTGACATAATGAGGTGATTAAATCAGCATGAGAAATTCTGCTTCTTGGAGCCAACAGGACACGGTGATTTAAATCGCACTGCAAACCCCCACTGCAATTAGAGGAAGGACAGAATGGGGTTTGGGGAGGGAGTCATCCACACCGGCTTTGTTAATCACACTGTGCCATGCCAGCAGCAAAGCTGGATGGATTCACAGCCCAACCACCTTCATTAGCACTCCCAGGCACTGGGAAAGCACAAAGATTACCTCATGTGCATGGTTTTCCATGCCCTGCAAAGACATTAGGGCATGCAAGGACACTGCAGCAAGGGATGCCAGTGCTGGAGAGCTACCTGCCAACAGCATACTCTCCTGCTTGCAAACTCTTGCTGAAGAAACCCAGTGCATGGAAGCTGCTGTTGGAGCAGAAGGAGCCCAGAAGGTTGAGCTCTGGGCTGGTGGTGAAGAGCACTTCAGCAGATGTGCTTCTGCTTCACCAGGTGTTGGAAAACAAGCAGGAAAGTTGCTGCATGGTGCATAGGTTTGGCAGTGAATGAAGGCCACTTGTGCTGGTGAGGAGCATCTCCATACCATGCTGCAGGAAAACATGAACACAGGAGTGGGTGCTCCTGAAAGCAGCCTTCTGCCAGCCCCAGCCAGCACCAACCCACCCAGAATATCCCTAGAATCCATGGGGAGCACTCATACCCTCACCCCTATCCTGGAGACCTTCAGGTATCTCACAATGATGCAGCCCTACAGAGCTCTTGGTGGCTGCTCCCCTGCATTGGCAGCTCCATGCCCCATGTGCACACTCCCAGCATATTGCTGGTGACCTGCAGTGGACTGCCCCTCTTGGCCAACCCTGGCACACAATCAGCAGGATGGTAAATCTTTGGCCAGCAGCAGTTCTCATCCCAGTGTCACAGGGACTGAAGGTAATGAGAGTTTTGAAATCCAACAGTCCCTAAACACTTCCAGGTGCTGCCTCGGCCTTTCTATCTTCATGCTTCGAGGACAAATCATTCCTTATGACCTGTGTTCCCATTCTCTCTCACCTGGACTCCAGAGAGGGATTTCATCTAGGTCTGGCACATAGCATGGCCATTTGTCATAAAATTATTTTTGTTCATTTATCTCCATTCTGCCTTTTCAAGTCCTTTTCTCGCACACCACTTCGGCCAAATTCCCAATTCCCTGAATTTATTATCACTATAAAATGGTTGCCTGCTCCACAGCATGACCTAGACGTGCACCCCACCGTGATGCTTTAGAGGCCTTCGTCTGTTCCTATGGCAACTGGAAAAAGCAGCAGCACGGCAGCCAGCTCAGGGCCGGATCCTGCATGGACATTACACCTCTGCCCAGCTGCAGGAGCCCAGAAGACTCCAGGGGACAGCTGACAGTGGGATGGATGGGGCAGAACCACACCTGCATGGAGTCTGCTGGTTGCCTGCTGACTTATGGCTGAGCTTCCTGGCTTTTCCTTGAAGGTGGGTTTGGATCGAGCCAGCAACATCACCACAGGTAGCAGGACGTGGCTAGAGCTACAAGTACACATAACTCTCCAAACCAGCCAGCAAATATCTCCTCTTGTAAGATCTACTGCCTTCAGACCTGTTGATAGAGGTTCATGCCTTTGCTTTTATTTACTGATCTTATTCCTTTTTAATCCTTCATTACTCAATTCCAACTTCAGCCCCTCCATCAGTTCACCCAGGATCCAGCAGGAGCTGGCGGACCTGTAATTACTGCAGTCACCCCATTTATCCTTTCCAAATGTTGGCAGAGATCTCACCTGGGAAATCAGTGCAGCAGGCTCGACTCTTGCTCTTGACACCACCACTATTTTGTTTTCTCTCCCACCGTGGGTTCCCCCCCCCAGGCTCCTTCCTCTGTGTTGAAGCAGCGAGAACTAAACTGCAAGCAAGCAATAAGCTCTGCCATCCCATCATTGCTCTGTGCTGCAGCTCCTCGAGGTACAAAACTAACAACAATAAGAGAATAAGGGAATGGCACAGAGCTGTGTCAGGGGAGGGTGTATGGGAACTGCTGAATCACGGCCTGAACCACTGATTGGTCACCCGAGCTGAGCACCGAGTCAGCCATGGGGGCACAGGTGGAGGTGATACACCTGTGTGAGTGGAAGGGGTGGAGCCTGGCTGCACCTCTCCCAAACCCCATTTAAGGGCTGACCACCACCAGGGAAGGATCTCTTCTCGGAGATCCCTTCTATGTGGAGTCCTCTGCAAGCCTTGACATCCTGAAGGTGAGCTATCTTCTCTTTTGTATTATTTGTATCCCATCTATATAAAACTACTCAAAATATGCTATCATCTATACTATTTTGTGGTGAAGTACCATCCTTGGGAGTTATTTACCCCACAGAGGGTCAGGTGGGGAAGAGGGAGGGGTGCTGCCCCACAGGGCGGTGGGCACAGCCCCAAGCTGCCAGAGTACTGGGGCATTGCTCTCTGACATAGGGTTTGAATGGTGGTGTGTGGGAACAGGGGTTGGACTCAATGCTCCTTGTGGAGCTCTTCCAGCTGCTCAGGGTGTTCAAGCAGATCCCAAGGATATGGCTTTCAATGTCCTGTGGCTTGTCCCAGGCAGCACCACCTGCACAGCTGTGGGCATCTCCCACAGCCCCCTTTGGCTTTCCTTGAGAACTGGGAAAACAGCACGGAAGTGGCACTGAGTGAAGAAACAGCTCTGGCACCACTGCTCCTGGTGACACTTTCCTAGTTGAAAACCCAATGCCCAAATCTACCAGCTTGCTTTCAACACCCATCCAAGACACAGAAGAGCAAAAGGGAAGAAGTAAAAGAATCCACCCTGCACAGAAACGCCCTGGCTATGCACTTACACATCCTCACTGCTTTTGGTTTGGAACTTCTCCCTTTTTATTTTAATGATTAATTTTCTGATGATAAAGGGCAGAGTCAATCCAGGCAGCATCTCAAGCAACCCACCCAGCACTGTAGGCTCCTGTGCCAGACAGCACCGAGCACTTGAGATGGATGGGAAGTAGCCTTTCTTCCATGTGTGGCTGAGCAGTCATGACATGCTGGCAACAGCACTGGGCACAGCAGCCTCTGCTCACTGCCATCTGGCAGCCAGAGCATGGGGAGCCAGGGCAGGAGGTGAAGGAGAGCACAGCCCATCTGTGTGCCCACTTGGAGGGAGGAGGAAGAGGTTAGAGTGCCATCAAGAGCCAGCTGGCAGAGAGCATGGCATTGCATCACAGCAGCAAACAGACACGTTGGGCTTTTGGTGTTGGGGTGCACTAGGAAGCAGAGAGGACACCACCAGCTTGGGCCTGACATTGACCAAACCCAACTGGGAAGAGGTTTTATTCCCCAGGATTTGTGTGGGATTTCTGCTTGGCCATGCAGAGCTGCAGGAAGGGGCCCATCTGGGGGCCTTCTGATCTGGGCCAAGGAAGGGATGGAGAGAAGGAGAGAACCACCTTTATTCACCAGCACATGGGGTCAGAGTGGATGGGGAAGGACCCTGCCCCAAGCCAGAGGCATCACAGGGCTGCACCCATGCCAAGCAGCAACATCTCCATCGTGACAGCATTGGTATTTGCCAGCCACACTTCCACACGTGAGAAACAACGCTACCCGTGCCCAGGCTCACTGGTTTCCCATCTCACTCTGCAATTTGGAGAAGTACTGAGAGAATTCAGAGAAATCTGGAGAGATTGAGCCCCGAGCGCTTCCTGAGCACCGCAGCCAGCAATCATGCACATCCCTGTTCCGTGATAAAATCCACATTACACAGAAGGAGCCTGCTGCTTTCTGAAAGGCTTTTAAAAGCCTTTGTTCGGTGCGAACAGCATTGTCAAGAAGCCCAGGTTGGCTCTACTGGCACATCTCCACATCCCATCCCTCCCCAACCTCCCAAACCTGCATCCCTTTGTACATCAGCACTTCATATAGTGTACTTGATGCGATGGGGATATGCAGCTGGACACAGAAGTGGCTCTGGTGAATACCTAAGCTGCTTCCTTAGCCAGAAGGAAGATGCAAAGGGCACAGACTACTCTGTGGGATACAATGGCTTTTGCACTGCCTCACCTGCACTGCTGCTGCTCTGAATCCTACAGCATTAAGGATTTAATTGCAGTAAGGATAAAGCTGTGAAAAAATATGTGGGCTTTTCTGGGCAGCTTCCTGCCACTTGCAGAAGACAAAGTGGTTCTGAGCACCGTGAGGACTCTGAAAAGACCAGGAGCTGCACAGCATGCTGCAAAGCAAAACTTGCTATCCTTTGGCCAGAGAGTCCAGCAGCTTCACAGGAGGGAGCTCTGCCTTTATTTACAGCAGCACTGATGATGGAAAGCACAGCAACAACAGCAGAGCAGCAAGGTCCTAGGCTGCAGCAAGTGAGGATTTGCTCAAACACAACAGCCAGGGGCACAGAAATAAAGGAAAGAAGCTGCTTACTTTCAGAAGGTCTCAGATAGGCAGGGATCTCCAGCAAGATACCCCTGCCTCCATTGCCAACCCTTAAATGAGGTCTGGGAAGGGGTGGATCCTAGCATTGCATACACCTGAGCATCCCTGGGCTGGCCCTGCCTTCCCACCTGGTGCTCAGTCACTGCTTCAAGCCATGACTTATCCTTTTCACTACAAGCACCCCGGGACCTGAGGTCTGGCCTAAACCTGGGACCTGAGCTGGAAGCATTTGCTCTCTTTTCCAGAAGCTCTTCAGCCCTGTGCAGAGGAATGCACGGCGTCTCCATAAATTTTGGCACTGTCCAGAGGGCAGCGGGATCAGAGCGAGCGCCCTGACCACGAATCCATCAACCTCTTCACAAAATAATCAATTTTTATGTGCTTGTAGCTGTGGGGGGATTATTGTTGACCTGGTGGAACCATAAATAGAAGCAGTGCTGGCAAAGGCCGTGCTTTCACCCGCCTGCTTTCTCTCTTCCCTTCCCTGTCTGTGCAAGGTGACCGCTTGCATCGCAGCAGCATGGAGCAAACCCCTGACTGCACGCTGGGTATGTCTGGCTGGAGGCAGAGCTCCATCTCCTGCCCACAGAGCACAACCTGGCCGTGCTCAGGTGGGCACCAGCATGACACAGTGCATGGCATCACTGCACACTGCAACACCTTCCTCGGAGTTGCTTAACAAATACTTACAGCTGTGCTTTTTTCTGCCATGCACTCCCGGGCTCAGTGCTCCCAGGTAAAGCCGTGCTGTTATGCACAGAGCATCAAGCAAAGGACGTGTTTCTGTAATGGGTGAGCTCGGAGCTCTGCAAGGTGCAGAGGTATAAATCTAAAAGCAACAAAAGTAGATTTCTCAGCCCCATCTCCTGCTCAGACACCCCGCTCTCCGCAAGCCTCATAAAATCTAGGTCACTTCTGAGGAATTATTTTGCAAAAGTGGAAAATCATCTTGACAGCTCCCAACTACCCCACTTGGGCAGGTTTCTGGAATAAGGAGCCGTGCAATGACTTTTTGTCTTTATAATCTACTGAAGTGAAATCAAAGCTAAGCCCTGAAAAGAATACCCCGAATGATTTGTGCTGGAGATCCACGTGCTCCCCCTGTGCAGCCGGTGAGGTCTCTCCCATGCCAGCACTGTCATAACGGATGAACCAAGACCTTTACATCATCCCTTGTCTCATCCATGCTCCTCATTTAAGCCACGTGTAAGATACTTCCAGCTCAGCTGACAGAACTGTGAGGAGAGCCAGTCCCATCCAGGGAGCTGCTGATGCTCTGCATAAGATATGTGAAGGAGAAATGTGTGCACTCATCCCCGCAGGGCCCAGCACCATCCCACTGCCCTCGCAGCCCCACCACACTGATAGTTCCCTTTTCCCACCTCGTAAGGAGCTCTGGCTGCTGCTCTTTGCTTACTGTCTTGCTGCAGGCAGCTTGCCTCTTAATGAAGCTGTTCAAATCAGCTGCAAGAAGCAGCAGCAGCTTGCTTTTCCAACACAACTTGCTCTCCCCATAGCCTTTATGGGATGCAAGTTGCTGAAGGCCCACATTGCCACCCCATAGCGTGGGGCAGGAGCGAGCCCTCATGTTGCTGTCCCACTGAGACCCATGGCCATGGGGTAATGCCAGGGGAGGAGATGATGTACTGAACAGCGGCCAGCCCTGGTCCATGTGCTTTGCCAAGACACCAACGTTTTTTTGCTATATTTAAACAGCTCTGAAAGCACTTTCAACCTCAGCAGCCCCATTCCTCTGTAAAGGTACTTCTGAACCACACTGCGCTGCACCAGAGTAATTAAAAGTGAGCCCAAAACCTTCCCAGGGAATTCAGAACACAGCTGAGGCTGCAGGTGTAATGGACCTAAATGCACTTAGAGAAAGCCCCAATTCCAGCTTCCTCTGTGACCCCATAAAACATTCTGCAGCATCACCCTGCCTCAGTTTACCCGTGTATACCTAAGAGACAGCAACACATCACTGCCCCCAACCTGCAGCCCCGGGCATGGGGGTGGGCTCCATCAGTCCCAGCTCTGTTCCCTGCAATGGGATTGATGACAGTCCCACGAGGAACAGCTGAGACAGCAAGGAGCATCCAGCCCTCCTTTCATTAATTTCTCTTGAATAATTAAACCCTGGGATGTTAATACTTTCTACTTGAAAACTCGAATTGCAGTGTTTGTAATTACTGTGTTATTGGAACATTAAAAATTAAAGGGCATGCCAAGGTTGTCGCTGTTACATGGGATCCTCCTCCCCTCCCCACGAGGTCCTGTGTGCTCCCAGCCCTCCCTCCCCTGCTGCTTTATCCCATCACAAGCAGAGATGCTCAAGCTCAGGATCTGTGTCTGAAAGCATTCCCAGTCCTGCTGAAATGGGGACGTGGCAGTGTGAGGACATCTTGATGGGGTCGATGTCCCAGTGGATGACTTCCTGCATCCCCCAGAGATATTCTGGGAAGGCAGACAGCCACGAAGCCCAAACAGGAGGTGCACTATGGCTCTGGGTGGGGAGGAAAACTGAAGACAGCTATTTGCGGATGGATATGCCCTGCTGGATGTCCCCCGGTGGCAGCTCATGCCACGTTTCTGTCTTCAGTTTATTGTTCTGTGCAATGTGCAGTGCTGAGCTCCAGCACACAGCATGGCTGACAGCACAGAGATGTCCCTCAGCTCTGCTCCCCACCAGCCCACGTTGTTACAGGTTGGGATGCTGGGTTTCCCAGTTTGGGGTTTGTGCTCCCCCCTCCGGAGCCCATTTGGGGGACACAGCAGGGCTCAGCATCCCTGCACCCCGCCTGTCCCCACTGTGAGGACCCACACTGTCCCCACCACGGGGACAGCCCCGCAGGATGGTCCCACAGAGTCCCCCACTGGTTCCCATGGCAGCAGGCTCTCCACTGGCTCACCCATTACCATAGCAACGAGACTTCCCCCTCTCCATCTGCAGCACTGGGGTGTTCACAGGGGCTCCCATGGCAGCTCCCCAGGAAAAGCATCCCCCCAGCTCCTCCAGCAGCAAACAGCACAACTCCCGCATGTGGCCGAGCAGTTGGACATGGGCACGAGCCTGCTGCTCACACAGGGGGTGGTTGCTCTCCTAACCCATCAGGATACAACACCAATCTTACTTTCTGCTGCCACCCCCTCACCCCCTCCCCACTGCCTTCCTGCTGCTGACAGGTGCGTGGATGCAGAGCCCAGCGGCACTCGGCTCTGTCTCCAAGCTGGGTTGCACAGCATCCCTCTGCTCAGAGAAAGACACAAGCTTTGTAAAAATGATGCACAGCAGATGAAGATGAATTTTATTCTACCATCCTGCTGAGGATTCTGAGCCAGCCCCCATCAGGGCACTACCAGCACCGCCGGGCTCCTCGAGATTTTATTCTCCCACTCAGCAGTGCTTACACCAAACAGCCCTTGGTGCCTGCCCAGGGGCACAGTGCGTGCTTTCCCAGGGCAGAACCTCTCTCTTCTGGGATACCACAGCCAAAGCAGTGGTGATACCAGGGCCACGGGGGCTGTGCCCCACGCCCCACGCCCATCCCCTGCTGTGAATGGGGTCAGACCCCGTGATGGGACCCCTGCTCCTATGGGGCTGTGCCTGTGCTCAGGCCGTGTAGCCCCGTGCCCTCGCTCTTCATGATGAAGTTAAGATAGTGAGGCTGTTGCTCGGGGTGTAAAGATGATTAACAGCCATCATCCCAATTAAGAGTTTCTAATTGGGATTAATTTGAGAAGTTAATTAAGCGTGGAAATCTGTTGCCTCCCGGATTTCTCTTACCCACTTGTTGCTCCCCAGCCCTCGCTCTGCCAGGAGGGCAAGGGGCACTTTGGATGAGGACATCACTGCTGGGCTTCTCCTTTAGCACTGCTTTTGGTGGCTGTCTGTATAAACAATGCCCCAGTGGCAACCAGGCACCCCTCCCTCCACCCTGCGTCCAGCAAGAAGCCTGCAGCCCTACCTATTATTTTCCTCAGCATCTCATGAAAATTAATTCTGGCAATTAATGGATTAAATCAACCCCCAGCTGCACTTGTGACAAAGTGCATGGACAGTGCCTTCGGGAGGGAGCGAGGACGTGGGACAGGGGGAGGTCAGGAGAAGATCAGGTGGGCAAGAGCTGCAGCTCAACACTCAGCAAAGCAAAACCCCGACTGGCTGCACCTCCATGCAAGCTGCAAAGCCCCTGCTCACTTCTTAAAGATGCTGTCGGATGCCTTGGATCCTCAGATAAAAGGAACTGAATTAGGGCAGATTGCAGTTTCCTGCTTTCTGGCTTGTATTTATGGAGAGGCTGAGAGGTCTGGTTGCTCTCTCTTCAAAAATAAGGACCTCCCTCTTTTTTTTCCCCCTTTCCAAAGGATTTGGTCCCGCTCCATTCTCCCCCCAGTAGGTGCTGAGGCAATCTGCATCCTCAGCAGTTCTGCTCTGCTTTGCCCGTGGGTCATTGGTATTTCTTTACTTTCCTGGGGAATGGTGTTGAATAGGCCCCTATCTCTCATGAGAAAATATTGATCCAGAGTTTTAATGGCTTTCCATTAACGAGCCACAACGGGTGTCATTGGGAAGGATGGCTCCGTCTGATAAGAAAGAGAACGCTCAGCTTCAAAAGGGGCTTTCACCCCCTCCACAAACTCTGCCAGAAAAAAAAAAAAAAAGAAAATGAATAAGAAAGAAGGGAAGAAAAGGCAAAAGATTTCACTGCTCTTTTCACTCAGTTGGTCTGGGGACAGATTTCCAATTTGTTAACTTCCCTCAAGGCTCCGCTTTGCTGAAGGGAGCAAGGGATGAGGCAAGGAAACAGGAGGTTCAGTACACCAGTGTATTTTGGGAAGTCTTTCCAAAGGGGGGAAACAAAATCGTAAAGGCCCCCAAAAAAGAAAAGAAAACAGGCATGACACAGAGGAGACAGGACTCAATTAAAGCAAGACCTTGAAATACACGAGCCAGTAGTGCAGAGCATGGGTCCATTAGGCATCGCTGTCAGGCAGCGTGCCGTGCTTAACGGAGCTGTGTGGCAGCTAGATCCATCACCTGGGGAAATAAACAACGCTGCTTACATCTTCAGCAGCTCCTTGATCTGGCGATAAACCCGTAAGGGGAAATAAATGGGCTTCTCCTCCCCAGACTGTCCACATCGGGATGCAATTTGCTGTTTCACCTGGCTGCTGATAAGCGGGGGATTGGGAGGCAAAAGCTGCTTAACGATTTCCTAGTAACGCCCCAGATAAGCAGAATGACCCTGTTCCCTCCATCCCGGGGTGACCGACAGCCCAGATGGCTGCTCCAGGTAGCTGGGCATCAGCAGGACGTGGTGCTGGGCCACCAATGGGACTCTGCCTGGGGACACCTCATCCGCAGAATTGTCCCTGGCAGTCATGTTGGCAAAAACATGGGCAATCTGGGCAAAACCCAAAGTTCTCCTCGATGTCTGTTGCACGGGGGAGAGGTGCCTGCAGCTGGTGGGAAATAAGGTCCTCATGAAAATCACAGCACCCCAAAGCTGCCCCGCTGCTCCTGCACTGCATTTAGGGTGAGCAGACCCATCCTGAGGAGCCAGGTCTGCGCTGACATCTCCCCATGGCATTTCCAACTGTTTGATTTTATTCTTAGTCCTGATGGTTTTTCTTTCCCCCTACATGCCCCTCCCGCTGAGGGTTTATTCTTAGTAATTAGCTGTGGTAATTAGAATCTCTTTCACACGGCAGCACTTCGCCTTCCCTTTACATCTCTTCCACTCTCCTATGTGATAAAACATGAAATTAATGCCTGTGTCATGCTCCGGTCTCCCAACCTGATGGAAAGGTGTGCTGCCCAGGCTGCTGGATAACCCAGAGCACTGCTGTGACCATCACTCAAACGGGGACCCCTGGATCCCACCAGCTTCCCATCACAGCACTGTGACAGCAGCCAAGGTGAGAAAGCCAGCTCCCATTTCAGCATGGAGAGAAAGGCTCTGACAGCAGCAACTGGGGCTGATGGCACCTAGCTGCCAGGAGGGAAAGGCTGGCTTAAAACATCCCAGCAGAACCCGCAGCAAGGGCTGATGCACTGCGAACACATCCAGCGACGGTGACCTCCCTGGTGCCAGTGCATCACCAGATGAAAGGTGCCAGGGAAAGGCACGAAGGATTGGTGTTCGGCTCTGCAAAGAGAGGCTTTCACAGCTTTTATTTACACACACGCCTGCTGCAAGACACACAAATTACTTAATCAATCCTTTCCCTTGTCGGCGTCACCGGCTGCTCAAAGGCTGCCTGTGTGACATTGCACTGAAGGTGACAAATGGCTCCAGGATAACAGCACCAACTCCGGGCTGGGGGACGGTGAGAGCAGTGTGGTGCCCAAATGGGGCTGTGCTCATCTGCTGAGCCCCTGCTCGGTCACCTGGAGCCCCCCAAACCCAAACAGCTGGCTCACCACGGGACCCACTGAGCCACCAAGACTGCATGCCACGAGAGGGAACACAAGCAGCACCAAACACTTCCCTAAAAGGAGGTGATGAGCTTAAAGAGAAACGAAAGAAAGAAGCAAAGATGCTGCATGGAGCTCTTGGCCCACAGTTCTCGCAGCTGCTCGGGAAAGCTGGGGCTGCAGCGCTGGGGGGATGCAGGCACAGTGCTGCTTTTGCAGCTGCTCTGCCTTACAACTGTCCCCACCTTCACTCCATGCCAATAACATGCACCTCCTCCTGCCTCAAACAGGGAGCAGCAGCATGCCACCACCGACACACTGGAGCACAGCACCCTGCACAGCCCTGAGCCCAGCATCCCACCGGAGCCTCACACAGTGCTGCTCAGCCCCAGCCTTGCACTGCGGGCAGAGCCTCTGCTGCACACAGCCACCGCAGCCACTGCCCTCAGGTTTTGCCCTCCCTGGCTGAGGAAAGGTCTCTCAGCACAACCCAATAACTCCTCACAAGAAGGGCTGGGTGTTTTTTTTTCCCCCTTTAATTCACCACTCATTTGGGGTTGGGGGTAGGGAAGGGAGGGGGAAGGAAAGGAGGATAGAAAATAAATAAATAAAACAACCTCGGATGCTTCGAGAGAATGAAAACCCTGAAACTGCAGTCTGCTGGTGGCTCGTCCCACTGACAGAAGAGGGGAAAGGGTGACCCCATCCAGCTCCCCCCTCCCCACCACCCCCGTCCCAGCGCCAACGCGGTCCAGGTGGGTTTGGATGCGGACGGACGATGCGCCTCAAAGAGGGAAATGGAACCGACCATCGGGACCCCCTGGGTCCCGTCCCGTCCTGCCTCCTCAGCTATTGCACGAGCTTTGAGATAAAGCCACCGGCGGCACACGGAGTGTCACTGCCACGGGGCCCGAGTCACAAGCAGTCCCTGCACAGGGCCACCTGGCCCTGGCGGTAGTCGCGGCAGGGGCAGAGGCGCCGGTACTTGGTGTTGTGCCCCGCGCAGCTGAAGAGCAGCGGCTCCTTCTGGAGGTAGCACTCGTGAACGTTCTCTGCCACCGCCGGGTAGAGATGGTTCATCTCGTACTCGGTGCTGTCGCAGGTGATGCTGAGCCTGGGAACAAAGAGAAAGGTGGGGAGGCTGTGGTTCCAGGGCGAGGAGGCTGCCAGGTGCTTTGCTAAAGGGTTTTTGATGTTGCAATCAACCCAAAGATCACCCGAGCCTTGAGAGGAACGTGGACAGCTCCACTAAAATGTTATACCCTGTCCAGACCTAGAGGTCCACCTGCCCTGCACGAACTTACACGTGATGATACCATCCCATGGAAGTGCACCCAACTTCAGTGAGCATCCCAGTGTCCCCCGGATCAGCAAAATGGGGACACACACCCACAAAAGCCCCCCGGAGAAGCAGGAGCTGCATCTGCTCTGTGCCTCCGCAGCCCCCTCAGCCCATCCATAGCTGCCCTGGCTCCAGGGATGGGGAGCACACAGGGAACACAAGCCCCAGCCCTAATTCATCCTATAAAGCTGTCACCAGGGCTCCAATCGCCTGCCTGGCCAGCATGATGAAAATGGTAATGTTGGCATCTTAATTGTCCACAGAGCAGCAAGGAGCCTGGTGGCAGATTTATACTCTATTAAAACTTCACCGCTGTGTGTTCAAAATGCAGTTTTTTAGAGAGAAAGATGTAAAAAAGACAGAAAGGGAGAGAGCGAGCGGGAGGTGGAGAGAAGCGGGTTGGGGGAGGGATGGTGGCAAACCATCACTGCTTGTGGAAGCACGGAGCTGCTGGAGTAAGCACGGGGCTGCCATGGGTGCAAGGGGCTTTAGGGACAAAGCACACGAGGACAAGGGGTGCGGGGGACACAGGGCCAAGCACCCAGCCCTGGGGACCAGGAGCCCCCTCCAGCAGCCCCCCTCCCCCCGAGGTGCCACCCACCGCCCCGCTGAGGACACACTCACTGCAGGAACACCTCCTTCTTGTTGAGGAACCTGAAGAAGGTGGGCTCGCACACCAGCCCGTGCTGGCGGCACGTCTCGGTGCAGGCATGCCGTCCCTCCGACAGCCACACCTGCAGCGAGTCCGTTGGCGGCCACGAGTGGGGGTCCCGGCGCACGCTGGGGGACCACACCAGGTGGGTGGCATTGGGAGACAGGGCCAGAGGGCTCGGAGGGCTTTGCATAGCGGGGCTCTGGGCCTTGGCAGGAGGAGGAGGGGATGGCATGGCGCAGAAATCCTGGAAGGGAAGGGAACAGGTCAGAGCTCAAAGGGGAAGGGTGATGCGTAGGTGTGGGGCAGGCGGTTCCTCCCCAGCATTCCTCCCCAAGGGTAATAGGGACGGATCCCGACCTGGTGCTGAATGTAGGCGTGGATCCGCTCCAGCATCCCCTCGCAGGTGTACTCGTAAGGCAGGTAAGGGTCCACCTGTGCAGGGAAAGAGCACAGCACTGCAGTGAGAAGCAGGCAAAGCCTTGCCCTGCCCACAGCACCTTGAGGCACCGAAGCTGTTCTCCATCACAGGTTCCCCAGCACCTGTGCTCCCAAAACACAAACCCAGAGATGAGATGCATTTCCCGCTATCAGTGTGTTTCCCATCCCTGGCCAAGTGGGTGATGCTCCTGCCCTTCATCCACCATCAGGCAGAGAGGTGTAGGGCGAAGTCATTCTGCTCCTGAATGAGTTCATCTCCCTTCCCCAAAAATAGCAAGCACCATACGAGGGCACTGCGGGAATCGGACCCCTGTGGGGCCGGGAACTCAGCAGGGAATTCTTCATTCCACTTCGGAAGAAAACTAGGAGTGCAAAAGCTCTGTGATGAACAACGTTTTTGAGAGAAAGAAAGTGAAGGGTTAAATGGGGTTCAACTCACCTACTGGTTAAAATGAAGTCACCTTGCTTCACACCCCAGTTTCCCAAGCAAGTCATTTCTGGGGGCATTTGCCCACCCCCGTGAAGGTGCTGGTGGCCAACACAGGGCTGCAGGGGCCACGAAGCAAACGTGTCCCCCACAGCCCCACGTTCCCACCTGCTATTTATGCAGAGCCAGCAGCACTCCAACAACCAGTGTATTTATAGTGTGGATTACGAAACACTGCTGCTCCTCATCTGCTCTTCCACATTGCACCTCCCTCCTGAGAGCTGCCCTCGTGTCCTGGTGTCAAAATCAGCTCCTCCAAAGCATCCCCAACCCCACAGCATCCTCAGCCCCACATCTCTTCTATCCCCTGTGGGACTTTGGTGCAGGGATGGGCTGGCATGGTCCTTCCCCTCCGCATCTCTGCAGAGCTTTATGCAAAGGATGGATGATAAGTAAAAAATACCCCAAAGGTAGTTCATCCGGAAAACACTGCTGCTTCTATTTTCTGCACCTCCAAAATAGCTGTCTCCTTTGAAGTACCTGTCAGAGCCAAGCTGCAAAGGCTCAGCCTGCCAACAAGATCCCTCTAAGCATCTCTCCACCATAAATATCCCACCTGAGATCTCAGCAAGGCTGGAAATTACAGCTGCTCTATCTCATTACAGGTGTGCAGCGTAATCGGCGCTGACACCATGACAGGCACTGATGCTGCTCAGTTAACCGGGGCCAGGTCTTGCAGATTTGGGGCTGCAGTGCTCAGCCTTGCACCCCTGTGCTCACAGCAGCAGTGCTGGGGAGCTTTGCACGGGGCGAAGCTCTGCCATTTTCTCACACAGGGATTTTGCAACCTTCTCCTGCACACATCAGTTGGGAATGCAGGGACAGAGCAAAGCGTGAAGGTGCTTTGGGCTTTTTTCAGACCCCAGTGAGCATGCCAGAACTGCCTCCCTTGTTTTAAAGGAAAAGGGAGAAAAAAAATCCCTAAGTAATAGGCAGAAAAATAATGCAATTGTCAGCCACCCCCTGGCAGCAGGCTGGGAGCACTTGAACCAGCTATTTTCGCTGTGATGTTTAATACGCCACTCTTTCAAGCATAGGCTGAAATGTATAATTTTCCATTATATTCCTGTATGTTTGACTTTAATATAATGATGCCTTCTCCCTTCGCTACACCAGAATATTGGGTCTGTTAAATGGCTTGTGCTGGGACAAATGGAAAGAGCTGAAGGCTGAGAAATGGCTGTGCCTGGAAACCTCTCTGCCCCTCTCACTCTGACCTCTGGCAAAGAGCTGCAATTCATCACTGGCACAACACCAGGGGGTGGCATTCCACGCTCCTGAAAATGTCTAGCTGAGATTTGCCTTGAAGGTGCAAAGGCAAAGGTGCGTGGTGAGGGACTTTCAGTGGCGTGAGGAAAAAGGGGAGAGGGGAGAGGGGGGAGGAAGAAAGGGGAGAGGAGAAAGGGGGTGAGGAAAAGGGGGTGAGGAGAGGAAAAGGGAAAAAAAAGAGGGAAAAGGGAAAAAATGGAAAAATGAAAAGGAAGAAAAGAAAGGAAGAGGAAAAGAGCAAGCCCAGCTTTAGGTCAGTTTTCAATTCCCAGTGTTTCTCAGCAAGGAGAAAAAAATGCTTTGTTTCAGGTCAGACAATCTGTTTTGTTTGGTGAAGCAAAGGGAAATGCATCATTTCAGATAGAAGTTTCCCTAGCAGGGCATTTCCAAACAAAGACACGCAGATGGGAAACAAAAACACATTATTTCATTTCAGTAATGGCAAAATGCAATGTTTGGAGCGAAAGAAATAAATGGATGGTGATTATTCCGAAGGAGAGATTTGCCAAACAGTCTGAAAACACAACGCCCTGTTTTGCTTTAGGAAAAAAAGGAGGCAGAAAGCAGTTCCTCCCACCTGGCTGAGCACTGCAGCCGTTCCCACCGCCCATCAGCCGTTCTTGTTTCCTGCTGTAACCAACAGTATTTTAAAGACGATATAGAGAGGGATTCCTGAAGCCAAAGCCCATAATGGGGCTTTTAAAGCTGTAAGGTAGGTCAATTTTTAGACTTAATTGCCTTGACAGCATCTCTAATAGAGTTATCTATGCTAAAAACAAAAACAAAAACAAACAAAAGGCAGTTGCTGACACTTGCCCCACTCACTCCCTGCTCTGCTTGTAGAGGATATATAGATCGACATTAAAAAAGCAAAGAGCAGAGGGGAGCAGAGGGCTTGCCCCAGTGCACCTCTTGGTGCACAGCAGCAACTCCCTGCAGAGCTGTTACAGCACACTGCTCTGGGTTGAATTCATTTGGGGTGAGTTTAGGCTCACATGTCCCGGTGCCCATGACAGGGGCACGGCCAGCAGCAGCAAGGCCACGGGGATCCTCCAAAACAAGGGGTCTGGGGGGGCTTCCCTGCTCCATTGAGACATCATTCAATAAACCACGAAGCCATATTTCCAGCGTAGGTGCCACACTGCAATGCAAAATGCCCAGAAACCCCCCCAGCCACGCACCCCCGGGCTGGTGCCACGTTCTCCGTGCTGCTGCTTCCTCATCCCCACTCCCCCCCTCCTGCCATGGCTCGGCGACGTAAGAGATGTTAATTAAAGAAGGGAGGAAGGATGTGTTGTGACTGCACCACAGCTGCATTTGTATGAGCAGCTGACGTGGGAACGGGGAGAAATCCGGAGATGACGGAGCTCATCAGACTGCAGCACAACTTCCTCAACCCTTTTTTTTTTTTTACCTTTCCTTTTTTAACAACAGCGATCACAGCCAGGCACCGACCTGACCTCATCCATGCTGGATCCACATCTCCACCCCAACAGCCAACATTATCACCCCAAAAAACCTGCACTTTCCCACTGCTCAGTTCTCCATTTTCCTCTTTAGTGCTTTTAGCAGCAGGGCAGCACTGGGTTTCTTTGTTTCATTGGGCAAATCCCAACATCACTGCCCCTGCTCTGCAGCAGCAGCCTGCTCGATGCCAGAGCATCTCCCAGGGCCAGATGGCATTGGTCACTGTCACAGCTACACGCTGTCAGCTGGCCCAGCAGCACGGCAGCAGGATGACATGAGCTGTCATTGAATTTTAACCGAGACCCCATCATGTGGGTACATAACAACAGGTGTCTTCACAGGCTGGATGTGTTCGCTCTTTGTGGGCTCAGCAATGGTGGAGGTGACCTCAGCAAGCAGGGGACAGCCAAAGCAGTGTCACCTCCACATTCCTCCCCAAAGTCAACACACAGCCCCATCTCTGCAGCTGTCACGTCCAGGGGATGGTTCATCCCAAGCGCAGCAAAGCAGAGATGAGCACTGCTCTCACCTTGGCCCAGTGCAGAGGCTCATTTTGGGGAGCCCTTCTCACCTGGGTCCTCAGGATTGTTTTGATAGCAGCTTCAAACTCCTCAGAGTTGTTGTAGTCAACAGTCCACACGTGTGGCTTCCCAATGAAGTCCTCAGCATACGGGTGCTGGGAGGACACCTACAAGGCAGCACGGAGCTGTTGGTTTGCAGTCACTACTGTCTGGCACCCCATCCCCAGCAGCAGAGGGGAGCAGACTGCAGCAGCTCAACTGCAGACACATTTGGTACTGAACCACTGCACACCAACATGTGCCCAAAAAGGATCACCCCTCCAAGCCCAGCTGCAGCCTCCAGACGGGGCTGTGAAACTCCTGCAGGTTGGGATGCTCTGCTCCCAGCTCCATCCCCACCTCTGTAATTCAGGTAACCATGACCTGAAACACACATGGCAAACCACCCGAAACAGCAAAGCTCTGTGGAAGTACCACGTCTCCCAGGTGCCAGTTCCAGAAATGACAGAAAATCCATTGCTGCTGAGGGCACAGAAGGGTTGGACAGAGGAGAAGGCAGTGCTGGAAGGTGCATCGCCCCAGCACTGTATCAGTACCCCACCACCCACCCCTCACTGGGCAGTTTGGGGGGAAATCACTCCTTTTTGGTAAACCTTTGATACTGTTTTTCTAGTCTCACACTGCTAAAAGGCAGATAGAGCCCTGGGGACCTGGTTTGGGGCAGGAGGAGAGAGGGTGCTGAGTTGTCTTGGAAGACACAGCAAAGCAGGAGAGCCTGCTAGGAGCCATGCATGCTTTTCCTTTTATCCCCTGCTCGCTCTCCTTTGTAGCCAGCAGTGACCACCTCCTCCCATCCTCCACACGAACACCCCATGGCACTCCAGAACCCTGGGAGCCATCAGGGACAGTGTGGCACAGCCCAGCTGAGCTCAGGGAACCAGCACTGTGCTGCATTATCCACTTCATTAATAATAAAAGAGGCAATTTTCTCAACCCTTTAACTTTTAAAGAGTTCCTGCTTCACTTAGATTGAATTCCCAGCAACTGGCAAGCCTGGGAGGGGTGTTGTACTCCTGCAGCACTGCTGAGGCCCCATATCCTCTTCATTTTACAAAAATGCAATGGGCTGAGGGGGCTCAGCAGAACACCAGCCCCTATTCCAGGAGAGATGTGCACGGATCTGGACAGTGGGAAGGGAATGGGCACTGGATTCTGGTCTGGTCTATGGACATCCCAGCACCGCTCTCCTCCACAACCCACGGCAGTGCCCCTCGCATCCAGCAGATGTGTGTTGGGATGATACATTCGCATGCTGGGATTTGGAGAAAATCTCTCCACAAATCTCAGTTGGGTGCTTTTTCCCCCCGCTGAGCACTTGCCTCTCTGGAGGTGGGCTTCCCGCGGAAGAACTCGTGGTTGAGGGAGCTGTGGGGGGGGTTGAAGCGTGCCTGCAGGAACACACAGCCGTTGGCGATGGCCTCCAGTGGGGCTGGACCCTCGTAGGGGAACCCAAAGCCGATGAAGAGCTGTGGGGAGCAAACCCGGGCTGGTGATGTGAGCTGGAGATGCATCGATCCTCAGCCCCATAGGAGAGGCTCCAAATCACCCACCAGCATTCCCCATCCCTATAGGAAAGGCTCCCAATGACCCAAATCACCCACCAGCATCCCCCAGCCCTATAGGAAAGGCTCCCAATGACCCAGATCACCCACCAGCATCCCCCAGCCCTATAGGAAAGGCTCTCAATGACCCAGATCACCCACCAGCATCCCCCAGCCCTATAGGAAAGGCTCTCAATGACCCAGATCACCCACCAGCATCCCCCAGCCCTACTGGAAAGGCTCCCAATGACCCAACAGCATTTCTTGTGCTGCCCTGTGCAGCGAGCCGCAGCAGCAGCTCCATGCAGTTCAACATCCCATAACCTAAATGTGTTCAGAACGACCCCACAACAGAGGGATGCTCTGCAGCTCACAGCCCAGCGGGGTGTTCACAGCCATGGAAGCTGTGCTGCTCACCCATAGCTACCAGCATCACACCCACCCTGCACAAAGGAGCTCCTGTGCCCCCACAGCGAGGGGAGCAGCCCACCTTCGCCTTCCTCAGCAGCTGCTGGAACTCGTGCTGTGGCAGCAGCCCGTGGTTCTTGACGAAGGCTGGAACTTCTGGTGGTCGCTGTGTCTCGTAGTACACGGTGCCGTGGATTTCCATGTACTTGTTGAGGATGGCCAGGAATTTCTCCTTGCCCTGCAGAAGGAAGCAGCACCGTGATGCCAGCACCAGGGCTGCAGATTGCTGGATTGCAGCAGGCTGAGTGCAAGGGGTTTGCAAAGCCAGGGCTTGTTAACAGCCCCACATCCCACCTAACAGGTCCCTAGGATGCTCTTACTCACGTTCAATCCTTCTGCCTGTTTTATTACCTGGAAAATCAAGGGGATGTTTTTTTGTTTTTTGTTTTTTTCCTATGGAGGCCTTTGCTCTCCAAAGCAGCCTTCCATTTTAACAATTTCTCTATTGCACTTTTTAATTATTATTATTGTTTTGCTTGGAAAAACACAAAGGGGCCACGCTTTGGATGCTGTATTTTCCATTTATTCTGGCCCCTATAGAGCAGACTGGGAGGGAAGGAGGAGGTATAAATGAGGAACTTGGGAGAACTGCACACGTTGCCTTAAAGTGTCTCTGAATGTCACATTTCTGCACTCAGCCACATATCCCTGACTTCTCTAAGGCTAACAGCCAGATCTGCTTTCAGGAGAAAGAAATCAAGCAGCATTCTCTGGTCAAGTGGAGCTGCAGGGTGCCATCGCGGCCAAGGGCATGCTAACACCCAAATGGGCACTGTTCTGACAGCAGTTCCCTCATGCAAAGGACTTGGGGAGATGAAAATAAAACTCTGCTGAGCATTGCTGGTGGGGAGAACCAACCCTAAGAGAAACCCTGATGCACAGTGTGGGGAAATGGATCTAATTCATGACTTCTAGCTAAAAGGTGCAAGCAGTTGCAGCACTAATGTATGTGAATATTCATTTCAATGTCCTGAGTACCTCCCCAGATTGACCTAACCAAGCTGGAGTGCATCCTGGCCTAAACATCTGGCAAGCACAGCACAGGCAGGACAGGCAGACCCTGTTCTCTTGGGGTGCTGAGCCGTCCAAAGAGGCAAACCTGAGGCTTTAATGTGATAGGCACAGCACCATACCTGCAGCTGGAGCATCGCCGTGGAGCACCAAGGGGAAAAAAAGAAAAGGAAGTGTTAGCTGTTTCCTTTTGTGTCCTGGAAGGGCTTTGAATGAGAACAGGAGAATGAGAGCCAGCACCCAGAGCCGTCTGTGAATGGGACCAGGACGTGCTGGGAGCTCTGGTGCCCGCAGTCACGCACCTTCCAGATGCTGGCCTCCTTCCCATACACCACCGCCATGCTGCCCACTTTGTTGGACTTGATGCGCTGCCGCTCGGTCTGGTTGAGCTCCTCCGACACGAAGCCCATGAAGGAATTGTCCGGGGTGTGCGCTGCGGACACCAAGAACACACGGACACGGCTGGGACCATGGCTCCAGAGCTTGGAGGAGAAGCAATGTGAAACACCAGCAAGGTGCCCAACCCCCCGTGGTGGTCCCACTGCGTCCCCGTCCCAGTGCTTACGGAACATGGTCATGAACTGGGAGGGGTGCAGGTTCCAGTAGCCCCAGTTGGTGCGGAAGCCGCGCAGCGTGGCGTACTCCTCGTGGTTGTAGGCTGGCTCTGTCCCGAAGGTATCAATGACACGAACACGACACCTGGGAGGGGGACAGGACCCCATCACATCCCCGTGCCCTAAATGAGTAGATTCCCACTGCAGGGCTTTCATCCCTCCCCATGGTTTCCAGAACAACGCATCTCCTGAAGACTTGCTAATGCTTTTCCCAGTATCCCAGGACTGCTGAGGCAGGCATTACCAGCACGAGAGCAAGGAGAAAAGGGGAACATCAAACCAGAGAGGGAAAAAAAACAAGCAGAATGCGAGAGCAAATGCATTTATAATAAAAGCAATAACATTGCCTGTCATTTTTCTCTCTAATAAAATTGTGCAGGATAGTGGAAGAGATGGGAGAAAACGTAATAAATAGCAGGACTATCAGCACTAAATTAAATCGCATATTTTCCTGGCTGCTGATATACCACGGGACGCTGACATTTGTCACGGTGCTGAAGGAGCCAACGCTGGGGCTCTGCCTCTTGCAGGCACGAAAGACTCCTCCTGCCACAGCAGGGTGGCAACCTCTGCTGATCCATTGTCCTTGGAGGTCATCAGGATCTGTCTTGGCTTGCTAATTAAGGAAGAGGAGAGCATGAGAAAGAAGTGGTGTGCTCACCTGTATTTCTTAAAGGAGAGCCCCATGTGCTGCTTCATCTGCTGGAGGCCGTGGTAGTCAGTGTAGATCAGGTCAAAAGGCAAAGGGTTCGTCAAGGGGCAGTTTCCTCGTCCTGGAGGCACCCCTAAATTGCTGGAGAGAAGCAGGAGGCACCGATCAGCTCTTACCAACACATGCTCATGTCCCTGACAGGTGCCCAGGAGGGGTCATCAGGAAGCCCCATGGCCTTGAGGACACGAGGACATCCTTGCTCCAAACATCTGTCCACAGGAAGAACTCCCACATGAGCTGGGGTTCCTCCTGTGGTGCTTGTGGGGCACGGAGAACAGCTCTCCATTCCACCTGCCCGTGGATGTTGAGCATATTTACTCACGTTTCTGATTTTGTCCCAGGGAAGCTGTGGATGCCCCATTCCTGAAGGTACTCACAGCCAGATCGGATGGGGCAGCCTGGCCTGGTGCCTCATCCTGTGGCTGGCAGCCCTGTCCATGGCTCGAGGGTTGGAACTGGGTAATCTTTGAGGTCCCTTCCAACCCAAGTCATCCTGTATTTCTATGATGATTCTGTGATTTTGTCCCATTAACACAATAAAGCCAAGACAGTCAGATTGTGGGGCTCATTCATTGCCTTTACCTGGGGTTCTCAGTTCCTTCAAATATCCTTTCTCAGCCCATTTACTCTTCTGCAGCAGATAAAGTGCATTATGAAAATCCAGATAAACTGGATTGACCACAATCTCTTTATCAAGATCATCAGTTACCTTGCCCCAACGCACGGTGTGATTAATCTGGCATGATGCACGGCTGGTAAACCAGCAGCATGTCTCCTTCCCTTTTCAATTACCTCTGTGAACTGATGGATCGCTCTCCCCAAAGCTGTTCCATTAAGTGTACTACTGATGTCAGCCTGACAGCCCATCTGCTTGTCTGGACCACATTTCCTCCTTCTCAGGAAAAAAAAAAAAGTGACACCTTCCAACTCCAGCAGGTTTCTCAAAAATCCTTGCTACATGTACTTGTGATTACAGCACAGCAGTTTGCTCAGAAATACAAATGGTCCATCGCTCCGTTTCAGTATTCCTGCATCTTTCTCCTTCTAGATGTGAGCTCCTCAATTATTGCACAACAGCAGCACAGAGAACCCAGATGCTGGCCTCGGGTTGTTGGCCTCAAGTTGTTGGCCCCATTTGGTGGGGCTCTGCCCAACTATCCTTATAGATATTTCCTCATTTCTTAGGAATAAAAGACCTCGGGGACAAGGACCTGAGGTTGGTGCAGAGGGAAGAACCCTCCTCCAGCCCCATCCCTCCCTGGGACCTGCAGACCAAAGGTGATTCCAACCTCCCAGGTGTGACCCTGACTCCAGAACAAGCCACAGTGCTGACCAAAGCCGGGGTAAGCACAGCTTTTCAGTTTAAGGCAAAGAGCTGTGTCTGCAGCTGCTTCAGTGCTCCTGTCACGAGGAATATCAGCATCAGCTCCGGGCAGAGCAGCCGGGTCAGCTGCAGGGGAAACAGGCTGCAGTTTTATCACTTTTATGGGCAATTTTACATGACACAGCAGATTGAGAAGATGGCAGGAATAGAAAGGCTCTCACCTCCGAGGGCTGCCTCAATGAGATAAACAGGGCAGCGAGGAGACCCAGTTCTCTAGGGGACGGAGGTGGCTGCTCCCAATGGCAGCGAGTGGGAGAAGGGGAGAATTTAAGCCACTGAAGATGCCCAGGATGTTATAGAGATACACTAATAAACAGCACATTTGCTCACATACTCTCTGTTTTTTTCCTCAGGCACCAGCAACATGCTCAGCCCTACCACACGCCATGTCTCCCCTGCTGGCTGCATCCCTCATGCTCCCAGCATTGAGGCAGGAGCAGTGTTTTCCAAGCAGAGCTTCTCTCCTGTTTACTTATCCTTCTTAAACACTTTTTAACCGCTGATTTTAATATTCTAATCATGCAAATCCAGTTTGCAGCTCCTGGGTAGTGGGATTTTTTTCCCCTTTCCTCCTTATTTAAACACTCTTTATTCAAGCTTTCATCATTTGCCAGTTAAGCCAACTAATTTTCTCCTAAGCCCAATTTCACTCATGGTTGGAGTGAGATTTCCGTGATTTTTCCCCGCACCGTGTCCTATTAACGACGCTTGAAATTACGCAAATCAAACTGACGAGCGCAAACGCCTCTTTCTCACTGAGCACTTCTGAGAGATGCTCGACCCTAGCACCACACCTGGAGGAAGCCCCCCCGGGTGGGACCTGCCTGCAGCCCACAGTGCTGCCCCCATCCCATCCCCACATCTCAGCCCCGCTCCCCCCACCCAGCTCTCCCCCGGTGCCAGCAGATATGAGCCCAGCTCCTCTCTGCCAGCTGCCTCCACCAGCTGTGCCCACTCCAGGATAAATCTAGAGCAGCTTCTTGTCCTGCTATTTTCCCCTTGTAAATACTTGAATCCACCAAGGGGATGCATTCCCTTCCTGAGCGTGGGGCAGGCTCTCTGAATTCAGATGATTGCAGGCTTATCCTTACATCCCATTGACCTATTTTCAAATTAACCCAAACTTTCCTTCAGGAGGGAATGGCCTTAACCTGTGCCCGGGGAGGTTCAGGTTGGATATTAGGAATGATTTCCCCTCTGAAAAAGTGGTGATGCACAGGCACAGACTGCCCAGGTTGGTGGGGGAGTCAGCATCCCCGGAGATGTTTGAGAGCCATGGAGATGTGGCACTGGTGGACGTGGTCAGTGGGCACAATGGGGTTGAGTTGATGGTTGGACTGGATGATGTTCTTAGTCTTTCCAACCTTAATGATTCTATGATTCAAAATTCAACAAAACCCGTCTAAATTCTGCAGTGGTTAATAAGGTTATCATAACCTCTCCATGATTAAAGCAGAACTTTCAGCAGTGGCACCGAAGCCAGCCAGCCAGTCCTCATTTGGCTACAAAATAAACATATTTCACAAAGGAGTGCAATTTAACAGCTCAGTAATTCGCGCTAAATTATGCACCTTCCTCCCCTGCAAGATGAAGCCCTCCGAGGTGGTGGAGATCCCTCCCCATCTCTCCTCACCCTCATCCCCACTCCTCGCCTGGCACATCTCCGAGCTGCCTCTTGGAGCTGCTGGAATTAAAAGGGGTTAGCTGGAGTAGACTGGAGTTGACTGGAATTGACTTCCTGGCTGGGAGAGGGAGCCTGGGGGGACATAGTGACAGAGGTGGGCAGAGCTGAGGCCGAGATGCACTGAAGGTGCAGTGCCAAGCTAAACAAACCATGGGAATGACCTGCAGTTGGAGACATGCTGCCAATGAGAATGGCTCGTTCTGGTTGGAAATTCAGCAAAGAACAAAGAAAGGTCCCAGGAAAGGTGAAGAACTGCCTGGGCCAGGGAGCAGCAGGAGCTCTGGTGCTGGCAGCGCCTGGGCAGAGCCCGGTGTCTCCTGCTGCCCCAGCTCAACCACAGTACCCACACCAAGGCCACTGCTGACCATCTGTGCCATGCCAGCACTGTGTCTGCCAACTGGAGAGAGATGGTGACGCCTGGAGCCCAGGCTCCGCGCTGGCTTTCATGAGAACAGATGCAAGACAGAAAGATGGCTTTTATCTGCCAGAAAATAGTTAGAAATGCCTTCAGCTGGACATCGCGTTTCCATTCGAATGGCCCTTTTTGCAGCCTGAGTACACCTCAGCAGCAGAGGAAAGCGCAGGAAAATAGCAGCTCTAATTATGTGTATGGCAGGCAGCAAGAAGGGAGCAGCAGCTCCAGCTGTGGGATGTGGTTCTGGGGCTGAGCAAGGCCTCGTGCCATGCTGTGCCCCATGTGGGACACCCCTCGCCTGCACCCCGGAGCTCACAGTAGGTGAGTGCATGGCTGGAATTAAATGCCTTGCTGAGGCCCATATTATGAGTCCAGGACTTGACACCAAAGCAATTAAGCTCCGAGAACACTTTGTAAAGCGCTGACCCCACGAGGCATCAAATCCCGTTTTCTTCGACTTTCTGTCCTGCCTTATGAGCAGTTAATTTCAAGGGGGCAATTTCAAAAACACCTTTCAGCGCCTCCGAGATCGATGCTCCCCGTCACTCCCAGCCTCTTCCCCAGCAGTCCCTAAATGCAGCCAGCGATGCTACATGACCACAGCCACCATCATCACATCCCATCCCATCACCAGCTGCATTTAGGATGGGGTGGGAGCCTGCCATGCCATGTCTGGAGGGGATCCAGGGAGGCAGAGGCTCTGCTCCCTGCACCCATGGGCTCCCTTTGCTGGGAGCTGGGATACAACCGTGTTCCAGCACAGATAACAAGTGCCCAGCAATGCCCATTACTGGGTAATCCCACATGTTGCCTCTTGCCTCACATCAGGAGGCAGCTAACAAATTCACAGAAGAGGATAAACACCTGCATGTTGTTCAACAGCTCTGGTAGGTCACCGCAGTGTCATTCACAGGTCTCGAATGAGTGGCTAAAAGCTGAAGCAGGAGGTGCTGTGCAATTTAGCTCCCCGGGAACTGCTGAACTACGTGATCTGCCTGACCCAAAAGCACCACAGCCCAGGAGGACAGACAGACAGGGAATGAGATGGGAACAGAGGGGTTAAGGGACATGACGGGGACACACAGCAGCCAGGGTCTCACTGGGGCACTGCCCATCGAGGAAGGCAGCAATGCACTGGACTGGGGCAGTGCATCCACCTTCAGACCCAGCCCTCCAACCGACGATTTTCCTGTGCTGGGATTCCCTCTTCCTCCTTCTTTCCTGATCCCCAGCACTACAGGCCCAATCCTGACCACTGCCTCCGTGCACTGCTGCATTGCAATCAATATACACACTAATAATGAACGGCTGCTCGTAGGTAACTACTGGCTGAAGCATGCACACGCAAACCTTTTAGCAATCCCCTGCCAATGATCAATACGTGTACAAAAATCAGCTCAGAAATGCGAAGAGACAAACCAGGAGAGAGGTTATTTCGTGCTGAATAATTCATGGGTAGCGGTGCAAGGCCATGCTGGGCAGGAGCATTTACAACTCGGAGCTGCAAAGCGAGCAAGGGTTGCCAAAGAGAAATGCACAAAATGCAGAATCAACATTTCACATTTCTGGAGCAGAACGTCTCCAGATCATGCTGCTGGCTGCAGGCTGAGCTGCTGATTGCATCCTCAGCTCTCTGCACACCCGCAGCAGCGAAGCCCCCGTCGGCTTTGGCTAAGCATATGAGATTAACTGGTAGCACAGCTCGTTATTAACCACGCTTGTTCAGCTAAGTCTCCTGCTTGCTCCCATAGCATGAGGGCTTATCTCTGCTCTGCTCCGAGCCGCGCTGCCTGACAGCAGGGACATTTCTGAAAGGTCAGCAATAAGGAGAAGGATGCACAAGCACTGCTCAGCCCCCCCAGAAAGGGACCCTTCATCCGCCAGGGGGACAGGCCTTCCTCCAGACCCAGGGAGGATCAGGAGCTCCATCCCAGGGCAACACAGGGGCTCCTTCCTCTCATTAAATGACCGCCGTAAGGCTCTCCATCAAAAAACACAAATGAGAGCCACGCAGCAACAACAACAGCAACACCCTGCCAGCCATTAACTTCACCCATCCTCGAGCACAGGGACATTATTCAGCATGTCAGCTCAACCCAGCACGGAGCACAGCACGGGGATGGCCGTGATGCATGCCTGCTCCTCTCTGAGAAGCTGCACTAGGACCAGGATTATTTTTGTTTTGAGTTAATTAGTCGGGAGCTAATTCTGTTCGTTATTTCTGAATGCTGCAGGGGCTGGGTTGGATATTTTCATTGTGTTTTTTTTTTCTTTCTCTCCAGGATCACTGTTTATTTCTCTCACTCCCTTTCCAGCACGGCTCATTATGCGGCAGAGCTGGCTTAAGCATCACCCAAAATCTCAGTGGTCCACAGGGTGACTTTGGGCTGCTCTCCATTCCCAGCCCACCCTCACCAGCTCTTTCATTGGCACCTGCCCTCCAGCTCACATCCCCAGCAGCAGCTGAGGACAGCTCTGCTGGTGTCAACAGCCCCAGCCCCACCATAACTCAGCTGCAGCAAGAAGCATGCAGCAGAGTCCTGGTGTCTCAAACATAGTTACCAACTCCTCTGTACCTTTACCACTGAATATTGGTCTCTCTCGGAGCCCACACAGGTGCTTAGGGTGGCTGGGTGCAGCCATCTGCTCGCAATCACTTTGCATCTCCCCATGCCACACTGCAGAAGCATCCCAGCAATTGGGATTCCCACCCAGGTCACCTAGGTCACCCTGCATCCACCCCCCTGCAAGGGAATGAGGGTTATTTCTGGCAGCCTGACTCTGACAGCCTTACTCAGCTGCCAAGCAGGAAGGGTGGGAGGGAAGGAAGGAAGGAAAGAGCACAGCCACCGCTCAAACAACACCAGGGAGGAGATGAGGGCTGAGCACCCGCTATGGCACTGACCCATGGGACACCTGTGTCCTGAGGCCATGTGTTCCTGTAGAGAGCATAACTGGGGAGCAGGGGGCAGAGGGGACATGGGGGATGCTGCATCCTGCCAGTGATGCACCAGTGCTGCTCAGATCTAGAGCCAGGACTAAGGAACAAAGCCTTGCCCTGGGCATGTGCACCACGCAAAGCCTTGGTTTCACAGAACCCTAGGGCTGGGAGGGACCTGCAGCACCCACCTCTGCAGCTCCTTCAGCGAGACCGTCACCTTCAGGCTGTGTCCCAGCAGGAAAAGGGCAGCCAGGATGTCGGCCCACTGCACCATCTCACCCAGGGGCCCCCCCTTCAGCACCCGCGGGCTGAAGACGTCCCCTGACTCCTCTGTCAGGAAGCCGATGTGAATCAGGATCTGCAGAGAGAGGGACAACAAGCTGCTGACAGCCAAAAGTGACTGCTGGTCCCTTTCCACTTCTGCAAGCTGAAATTACTCAGGAAAACCACTCGGGTGTACGGACAAGCGGTCTATGTCCAATTAGCAAAGATCCAATATTCAGAGGTTGGAGCTATCTTCAGACATGGTCCATTTTCCCCATGCACTCTGGGGTCCTGTCCAGCTGTGCCCCAAGGCATGGCCATGGCCACCCCACTGGTAACACAGCCCCAACCTCACAGACCTGCTGCTCCCATTTCCCCATGTCCCCCTCCCCACACCAACCCCAGCATCCAATTGTCTCCTACGTGTTTTTGGTCCCCTTGCCGCCCTTTCAACTTCTGCTCGAGGCGTCGGGCCGCCCGCAGCCACTGCTGGGCCAGGTGCCTGATCCTCTTCTTCATGAAGCTGAGGGACTCCTTGCCCGTGCCCACCAGCTCCAGCAAGGGGGCCAGGTCGCTGCGGAAAGCTGCCTGCGGGAATGAAGCAATGCGGATTGCTCTCAGGCATCGCAGAATCACACAGCCATGAGATATCCCAAGTTGGAAAGCACCCATGAGGAGCGTTGAGTCCAACACAATGACCACTCAAAACCCAGCTCTAAGTCTGAGAGCAATGCTCCCTAAACTCCAGCAGCTTGGGGCAACATGCACTGCCCTGGGGAGCTGCTCCATGCCCTCTGGTGCAGAAACTTCTCCTAACATCCAATCCGGGCACTTGTAAGAAAATTGATGAGGATCCATTGGAAGTGGGGTGGTTTCACTTGGGAGTTTTCCAAACTGATGCCTCTCATGGCACCCCAGGTGGGAGAACACCCACACATGGCATCAGAATGGGCACTGGAGGTCTGCTGGCACCACTGCCTCATGGACATTACAGCCCCAACCCCGTTGTTATTCCATGGACCCTACCTGGGCGTGGGGCGGCGGCGGAGGGGACGGTGCGGCCGTCTGGTTCCTCCAGGGCAGGGGAGGGCAGAACCACTCGACTTCACTGAGGTAGATGAGGAAGGAGCACTCGGTGCCATCCACGCCAAAAAATGCATAGCAGGGGTCGGAAGTCCACCTGGCCCTCATCCACTGCAAAGGAGCACAAATGGGGCTCATCCACACAGGCAGCACCCACATCCAGAGCCGTCCCTGAAGGTGGTTCCAGGTGCAGAACAGCTGCTGACCACAGCCCCCATCCCTCACCCCACGACCAGCCTGCAGTTAATTCAACAAATCCACTCGGAGACAGGTCGCTGCGCCTGCTGTGTAAAACACACCAATCACCCAGACAGGAGATCGAATTATAGCCTTCGACAATTAAATTACATTCCAAATTTACTCCAATTGTGAATGGAAAGGATGCCCGGCGCTAGGGGACGAGGGAAATCCAGTGCCCCAGCGCTGCTTCCATATACCCTTCAGCATCCTTTCAGGGAGAACCAGCAAGGAGCTCGAAGCAGGAGTCTGGGAAGGGAGGGGAGAGGGGAAATGCTTTTAATTAGCCCATGTAAATATGCTCTCTGACAAAGAGATCACGCTGCAGGCCAGGCGCCAGGCTGCGTGCAGGTGTGGGGAGCACACGGTGTCAGCCAGGACATGGCGTCAGCGGCGGAGGTCCTCATCACCGTAACGAGATGCGCTCCTGTGCCACGCTGAGATTATTCCCCAGACACACAGCCGTGCTCCAGGTATTTAAAGAAGATTTGACAGCGCTTTCTCCTCACAGTGCTTCTGTCAGTAAACACAGAGAGGACGGGCGGGGAGAGGCAGCCTCGTGGAGATGGTGAAGCTGCGGGTACCCAGCCCAGCCCCGTGCCTCCCCATGGCTTCATGGCATTCTGGGCACACGGGGAGCTCCAACTCACCTCCACCTTCCCAGCGCAGTCAGGGTACTTGGGGTCCCTGGGCACCTCGCACTGGTCCCTCCTGCCGTCCCCCACTGCAGAGAGATGATGCAGGTAGTGGGTGCCAACGCAAGGGGCTGGAAGACCTGGGCACCTGAGGACAACACTCACTTTTTGCATTCATGAGGCTGTTCCGGAGAATCTGGTCTACTTTTATTGCAATGTCTGAGACATTTTGAGCTATAGCTTGGATCCTCTCCATCAAACCGGCTGCTGGCTGGAACCTGGGGAGAAAGCAGAGAGACCCTGCAAACATCTCGAAAATCCAGGCTTGCAGAGCTGGGCTGTAACACAGGAGTGCATCGTCCAGCAGAGAGCATCAAAGAGTTCTGACTTTAAAACGGCATAAAACAGTTTCCTGCTATTTTTTGCAGTGTGCTCAAAAACAGCAATACATCTCTGCATTTTACATCGGGAACTGCTAAATATGCTGGAGAAATCTGTTTGTGTTATTTCAGACGTGCTATGCTTGAAAATCCTCTGCTGTGATTATTGGCCTTGCAGTGCACGCAGGAAGACACGGGGAGTTAAAAAAAGGAGAAAAAAAACAACACAAAAATCCAGAAAAAAGGATGGCAAAAATAGAGACAGGCAAAGAGAGCCCTGTGAGCCACAAAATAACGATGCATGGACGGCCTGAAGTCCGACCCCACTGACAACGAGCAGACTTCTGCACCCAGCAGTGAGGGCTACAGGGCAGGGAGAGATAACAGGGACAGGGACACCAGCAGCCGAGCCCAAATTGGCACTGAGCTCCCTGTCATGGCCCCACAGAGCTCACGGGCACCATTTCAGCATGGTCAATGACCCAACGCCACTGGCTGCACGTGGCAGGTATCAAACCACCACTCGCCATCAATCCCAGCTGGGTAAACAGCACCATTACCCTCCACACAGCTCATGGCACAGGCAGAGCAGCACGAGTGACAGCACAGCAAAGATGCCTGATGTCAATTAAAACCTGGTGTCAGGTCTAAAAGAGCGAAGAATTCAATCCGTGAGCAGCGGTGCCACACTCAACAAAGAGTGATTTCCACTTCCAATGCTCGGCTTGCCATTTCCACTGCAAACGATGCCTTGATGAGCGCCGTTATCACAGCAAATAATTTCCCCTTCTGCAGCAGCTGGGTCATGGATTTTTCTTGCTGCTGCTGGGATCATTATAATACAAGAAGATGTCATAAGCGGTGAGCAGAACCAAAAGGGCTACCTTGAATACTGCTGGCACAAAAATATGTGCTGATATCAGGTCCTTCCCTCTGAAGTTTTATGTTTGTTCTCCAGCAGATCACTGAACCTGAAGGCTGCGATTGAAAGTACCTCTGTCCTCAAGGCTAAAAAAATCCTGGGTTTATGAACCGATACTGCTCCGGCTGTTGATTTAAGGTCCATTCTCCAGCAGCAAGCAGCCCACATTTTTCCTCCTGGCATGGTTTATGACCATCTATACTCAACCTGCATACCTCCACAGGGAACAACATATCTGAGGCTTTTAAGAAATAATAAATGCAGAGGACACCATTGCCCCCAAGTAACTTTCAACCTTTTGCAGAGAAGAAAGCCCAGGTCTCCTGCCAGCTGCTGTAACAGGAGGATCCCTTGTGAGACCCCGATAAAACACAGACACAGAAATGACCCAAGACAAGCTTGGCTTGTGAGCACAGCTTCAATCTGAGGGCTGAGCCAGCTCTGAAAGCTCCTAAATCCCTCCTTTCTACAGGTCTTAATCCTTCAGGAAGCAGCAGTCAGACCACTGTACATGTCTTCAGGGACCAAGAAAAGGTTGGGATGGGCAGGATAGGAACAAACTCAAGAATTAATGAATCTAGAGCCAACGAGGCCAACCTTCTGCTCAAACACGACGGGGACGTTGGCTTCGTGTAGATGTTCCCCATGTTTCTCCAGCACTCACAGCAATGCAAGAGGATGGGAACAGCCAAGAATTCAGTCAATCCCAAAGGTCCCTGTCACTGCAGAGGAGCTGAACTAGATGGTCCCTTCCCACACGAATGATTCTACAAAAGGTTGAAGGTCTCCATCCTATCTCGAATCGTGGGATCACCCTGCATTGAGTGTTGGCGTTGACAAACGCATTCACGTTAAATCAAGATGGTCACTCCAAAGCAAAGGCTTTCTCCAGGCTCATCCTCACAGCCAGCCTGCATCTTGCTGGCTCCCAAGATTTATCCCAGCATTTATGTCAGCCCGCCCGGCTCCTGTACGCTACAGCTGTTCCCCGAACACAAAGGCTTCAAGGCAGAGCCCTTTGATATTAAATGGGTGTTTGATCATGGCGTGCAAGCAGCACTTCTAGTTCTCTGGAACAAGACAGCCACGTCGCGTTCAGCTTCACACAAAGTGCAGAAGGTTTACCTAAGAGGAAACGAGAGCTGGAACAGTCTGGATCAAGAAACAAAGGGAATATTTCATTCCCTTCGGCAGCTTTGGAGCTGAAACATCCAGCATGGTTCTTGGCATCTTTATTATGTTAAAAGGAAGAAATAATTGTAGGAAAGGCCCAAAATAGAGCCACGCTCCATCTTGCACCCCTTGCATGCTGACCACCTTCATTCCCCAAACCAGCTTTCTCCAGCACTTTGAGCAAGGGGTCCCACGTGCGAGGTGAAAGCTGCACCAGTGCTACAGGGCTGCAGCTCAAGCAGCACATGTCACTGGACACATTAATGAGACAACAAGGAGGTTAAGTAGAAGTTGTACCAACTATCATTAAAGTGATTTGTCACTTCTCTTTTGACAAGGAAATAAGACAGTTAAAAGCAAAAGCTCAAATGCAAGAAGGTTTTCCTGGAGCTCATCAGAATCTGATGCCATACTCCCAGGAACTGGAGAAGGACAAGGTGAGGGGCTCATTCTGCTAAAGGACAGCTAAGCAGGATGGGGAGATTGTTCATCATCCAAGAACATCACAGCAAAGCACAGCAGGACCCGGAGCTTGCCCCCAGCCACCCCCCTGCACAGGGCCCTCTCTCCTTACTGCTTTTCAACTGTTCCTATAGCGACAATATAAATGCCACCAAAATACACAGGGACTATGCCAGCATTGAAACTATAGTAAATTACTATAGGTTTTCTAGAACAAATTTTTCCCTGGGAACTTAAAACCATTTACTACAGCGAATACAGTACTTTTACTCCTAACCATCAATATTGATTTCATCTTTATTATTTTCAGATTTATACTTCCCCACGTTGATTACGATTCAGATCACACTGCAGCTTATAATGCACCGTATACAGTATTCATCTCATTCCAAAAACCACTATTAAGACGTATCTTTCCCCACAGGCGGATCATTTGCCATATAAAACAGCCAGAGGTTGAGTTTTCCTTTCCTTTTTCATACGTTAATTTGTTCCCTTCGCTTTGCCTCTCGCCCTTAGCCCTGCTGCACCGACTCAGCCTCAGCCTGGTTATCCCTTTACAAAGCACCACGCTTTTATTGCCTTTTACAAAAAGCAGCATTAGGAAAAGAGAAATCTCCTTCTATTTGTGCAACGATTCCTTAATACAAACCCTAAGCATATTTGTTTGCTCATCTTATATTTCTTCTGATCGCTGTTGAAAGTGCCTGAGTTGGAGAGACTGACGCGGGTGAAGGCAGGCAGATGTTTGGGAGATAACACATCCACATCCCAGCACTCATACAGGGCCCCTCACCAGAGGGCTTTGCTTGCTCATGATGATGTCTGCTCTGCCATTTGCATCTTGATTGGAATCATTAAGGTTGGAAATGACTTTTAGGAACACCCAGCCCAGTCGTCCACCTACTGCCAATGCTGCCCACGTCCCTCAGTGCCACATCTCCACAGTTCCTGAATATCTCCAGGGATGGTGGCTCCACCACCCCCATGGGCAGACCATGCTGATGCATCACTGCTCTTTCACAAAGACATACAAGATTTTGTTGCCCCAAGACGTGAGACAACAACCCTTCACCCTTTGTGAATTCATATGGGGCAAACAAGCTGGGGAACACGTGTCAGTGCAGCACTCCGTGGGAGCTCACACAAAGCAAATATTGGATGTTGCAGGAGCAGAGCTGAGCTACGTCCAGCAAACTGCAGAAAGGAAACCATGCGCATGGCTGTCCAAATGACAGATCGAGTAATAAACACCGGGGCATTTTACACACTGAAGTATTTCAATTTATTTTATCTTCCATTTATGGCGGTTGATGTTTCTCACAAAAATGCATTTAAAGGGCCAGACCCTGAGTGAGCTGCAGCCCTTGAGAAGCCCCCGTCACTTCTGCAACGAATTGCATGAAAAATAAGATCCCTCGTTGAGAGCACTGAGCAAGCCACAGCCAGAATCACAGACCTGCTTGGAGCAACTCACACATGCTCCAACACATCAACCAGTTCCAGTATCACACACACACAGCTTGCACACGCTCCGACACAAGCAGAACTCACCTGCAATCAAAATTATTGATTACAATATTCTAAGAATGCTGTAAGATGCTGAGACATCCTTCCCAAGCAGAGCACCGGGCTGCAGCTGTAAGCTTTGTTTTCTTCCAATCACAGAACAGCTTGGGTTGGAAGAGACCTCAAAGAGCAACCAGTCCCAGCTGCCAGACCAGGCACCAGATCAGGTTACCCACGGCCCCATCCAACCCAGCCTTGGGCACCTCCAAGGAGAGGTCATCCCTGACTCCCAGACAGAACAGAGCCCTAAGCACAGGCAGCAGTGACTTCTATTCCTGGGAACATGAAGGGCTATGGCTCAGTCATTTCAGTGTCCATTAATTTTTATGTGATCAGGGCATAAATCAGCTATGTGTGCCTCTATGCCTGGGCAGTCTGATGCCTGCAGGTTGTCTGGAAGAGCCTTTGGTGAACCCAGGAGGCTTCACCATTCCTCTGGAGAAGCTGTCCTCAAGTCAGCCCCAAAACACCCAGTTTTGTCCACACACTGCTCTCCGAGATCTGCGCTGTGGGCAATAATGCAGGATGAGCCCTTATTCCCATGGGTGCTGAGGGCTCGCCAGCCACCCAAGCACAGCTCAAAGCCACCAGAAAAGCACTTGCCCTTCATGTGTTAAGTCATCAAACTTCTTCAAAGCGAGGAGGCAGCCCCCAGAACATCACTGCTTTGGGGTGGAAAGGCCCAAAACCAGCAGATAGCAAAGGCTGCCGACGAAGCGACTGCAGCAAACCTGGAGGTGCTGGGGAAATGCAAGCACAGGAGTGATAAGAGCGAGGACCTGGGTGCTGCTGGGGGTCCCCACCGTCAGCACTGGTGTCACCAAAGCTGCTCCTTAATGGCACCAATTCGAGAATTGCAGGAGCCAGGTTGGCAGGATGAGGGAGCATCGGACGCTGTGTGTCATACTGAGGCTTCTAACTTCCAGGGGAATATGGAGTCGTGTAACAATTATAAGAACAAATACTTGAAGTGCGTGGAAATTAACTGAGCCTCGGCAGTAATTAAGCCTGAAGATTAATCAGCCATTAGTAAATAACTGCCTACACGTGTTACCCAGTGTAACACGTTACCCAGGGCCAGTGGACAAGAGAGGCAGCAGAGCAGACCCCAGCCCAGGACCCCATTGTCACCTCCCACCTGGGGACAGCCCCAGCACCCAGACTTGGGCTCCTGTGAGCTCCCAGCTCCTGTGAGTCCATTTTTTGGCCCCTCTATCCCCTGCCAGGTGCCTTCCAGCTGAGCATTAGTACTTTCACGGCATGCTAATATTTCCCCTGCCCAGCAAACAGCTCTCCAGGAGGCTTCCATAAGTACTTCTCATTTCCTGCCCTCTGATGATTTATGAGCGTTGCATTCAATTAACAGTGGTATTGATTTTCCTGCAGCTGACTGGCAGCCTGCTCGTGCTCATTGGGAAATTCATCGCTTACCCTCCTGCATGGGCAGGGAGCAGGAAGGGCTGGAAAAAGGCATTCAGCAAAATCCAACAGACTGCTGCTTGTGCCCCCTCCCCAAGAGCGACAAACCAGGGGCCTTCCCAAAAAAGCCTCAGTCACCTCATCTAAGGAGGATGTTAGACACCTGAGTCTATCCAAAGCTGTCCCTGAAGCATTGCAGGAGGTGAATTTTATGCACGTGAGAGCTTATAGACAGCACCTATGGAGCAAGAAGCAAAGCTTCAGGTGATTTTAGCCATGACAAGCCCTGGAGTCACCTCCAGCTGTGTTGCTCCTGATAGCTGAGTAGCTTTCTGATGCTGCTAATTAATTATATCTTGCTTATTTGAATTTCTCCATGCACTTTCTGGGTAAAAAGCCACCCCTTTAATACTGACATGGGGACAGAGGGAGCACGGAGCATGCTGGGGCTGTGCTGTTGGTTGAAGATCTTAAGGTCTTTTCCAACCTTAATGATTCTATGATCCCATTTGAGGATCTTCTCCAGGCTCAGTGATCCTATGATTCTACAGATTTGAGGGTCTATTCCAACATCAGTGATTCTGTGACTCCATAAAACACAGAGGGGGTTTGGCTCATTCCTATGCAGGAGGTGCCCCCACCCCTGCTATTTTGGTGGAGATCCAACGCAGGGCAGGAGAGCCCCTGGTAAAGCAGGACAGACCCCTCTGCTGCTCAGGGAGAGCTGCAGGTGCCGTACTCCTGGCTGTGCTGAGCAGGGAAGGACACGACTGTGACAGCCGTGCTAGCCAGAGAGGCTTTAAAGAATAAAATCCTTTTGAAATTATCACCCTTTAATTGTATTATCGTTTGCTGACAGCTTCAAGTCAGTCACTGGAGATCAAAGGGGGGTGTTTGCAAGTGCTGCTGGGACTATCAGCCCCAATGTGATGCCTTCATCTCCACAGATACTGAACCCAAAATTCAGCCTTAACATCGCTGGATGACAACACAGGCAAATGACTGTATGATACCAATGGGTCCACGCAGCCCACAGCATGCTGGAGACACTCAGGGCATGGGATTGCTTCCAAGTGGTGTTTGCAGCATCACACAGCCTCACTCGTTTGCTCTCGGGTTCATCTCGCTGCTTTTGCTGTTTGGGATGCTCTCAAGGGGAAATGTGTAAGGAGCAGAAGGTGATGAGCTGGAAGAAGATGATCCTGCCAAGGAATACGCTGCTCCTGAAAATCAAGGGATCTGTAATTTCAGCCACTCAATGCCATCTCAGCACAGCTACAAAATCCAGAGGCTGCTTCCATGTGCTCCGTGCTCTGCAGTCCCTGTCAGGCTCAGCAGGATCAGACTCTCTCAGTCCAACTGTTGAAAGTTCAGAGCCACAGACAGGGCACCAAGGGCCACGAGTTCCTTTGAGAAGCCCAAGACCCCCGTGGGACAAGCAGCTCCTTGGGGCTGCTGCTTCCCAGTGTGAGTTTTCCATGCAAGGCGACTGCTGCCAGCTCACATAAATGCTTTTAAGTTCATCACTGATGTACAGAAATCATTGCAACCTGGAATTAATGGTTCTTTTAATGAGAAATTGGCCCAGAACATCACCAAATGAGAGCGAGCGCCTTGCAGTCTAGCAGCCACATCCCTTCCTCTCCAGGATTACTGCTGGTGCGTGCGGCTAACACACAGCCTCACAACAATAAAATCCCCAGCACCTGCCATTACAGAAGCAAATTATATTTTTCAGTGGTTAAAATTACATTACTTAAAAGGCAAAGCCACGCACTCCCAGGCTTCCTGCACAGCTTTAATTCGTGTGTGCACTCAGTTCGGCGCAGCGCAGCCTTTAATTACAGGCTCTCTTACTGTATTTTCCATTGTAGGCACAGAAGAGGCTCATAAGAGAAGCACTGGGGAGAGGGATGGAAGTGATCGCGGGGACAGGATGGTGCAGAAACCCTCAGTGGTGACAAGGCAGTGGGGACACACATTGGGTACACCCACTGGGTCACCTACAACTCTATCAGTAAAATCAACAGCACCAGGTGGAAGATGAGGACCAACAGGGCTGGGATTTCTCAGCCCCACTCCAAGGTTCTGAGCACGGCAACCCCCCTGCAAGCCCCCCAGGTTCATAATTTTGGGGACAGCAGCGTTGCGTGGGAGCACTGATGCTTCCAACTGACCTGTCCAGAGGGAAGCGTGCCTCATCCCCTTTGTGGAAATCAGTGCCGTTCTCCAGCCTGGCCAGGATGTCCATCCTCTTCATCAGCAGCTCCAGCATGTCGCTCATCCGCCGCAGCACTCCTCGGGACTCCAGCGCACCCATCACTGTGGGCATAGAGAGCAGGTGGGACACGGTCACAGCCAGGCAGCTTAGCCCCTGAGCTGCCCTCACTGCACTCCCCAGCCCTGGGCACGGTGCTTCAGGGGCCGCACAGAGCCCTGCTGTCCCCTCATGGCTTTGCAGCCCCATACCCACCATCCTGCCCAAGGTGCAGAGCTCAGAGCGGATTTGGCTGTGGGCAGTAGATCCCTGTTTGTTTACTGCTGCTCAGCCAGCTCCCAGCAGGGCAGCCCAGGATACCAGCCCCATTTCACACTGCTGGCACAGCATGGGTTGTTGTACTGGCAGCTGAGTTTCCTGAGCCCCATACCTGCAGCATGCAGGCCCCTGGTTTGATCTTCAGCCCTATGCCAAGCAGCCCGGAGCCAAGTAATGGAAAATAAAGCTCCTGATTCATCTCAGCACCATTCATTTCATGTTAGTAATAACTTAATCAGTACATAATCCCCCAAACTTCTCTCATTTTGCTTATCTCTGCCATTCCACTCAGATGTGCTTTGCAAAGGGCAGCACACATTGCAGTTACAAAGCAGCAGGGGATGAGCAAGCAGCACAGGGACACACGGACACCCCACGTCACTGGGTATGGGGCACCTCTGGGGCAGCACAAACTATGTTCATGGCAAGAAGTCAGGGACTTCTGCTTGAATCTTTGGATGCCTGAGGTGCTGACCAGGACACAGGAGCCCCATTTGTCTATCCCAGCACCCAAGCTGGGGCGCAGCCCTCTGGGCAGGACATGAGCTCCAGCCTTTCCCATTAAGGAGCAGAACTGCTATCAAAGGTGCAATTAAAAGGTGCTGCAGGGGACAAAAGCAGAAATTTGAATGCTGGAGTTCAATTTGCACTGGCCAAGGGCATCTCCAAACACAGAGCCAACAAAAACGTAACAGCTGTGAGAAGAGCTTAAGCCAGAAAATATATCAGGAACCTACAGCCACACTATGCTGCTGGGAAGGGGTGAGGACAGAGCCTGGAAAGGGAGTGAAGATGATTTACAGCCACCGAGCCGGGCTCCTGCCCCAGTTTGCAGCCAGACTGCATCCGTTTAATTAAGGATGCTTGTTTAGTGGCTCTGCTCATTTGAAATTCAAATAGCTGCTCGAAAAGCCCTGGCACAGAAGCAGCTCTGCCCCTTATTAAAGCACAGAACCTGGAAAAGCCCTTCCCAAGGGGCACTCACGTCCTCAGGTGCTCCCCATGGAGAATTCCCACATCCTTCCTCCACATCCCAACACCCCTTCTTCCACATCCCAGCTCTCCTTCCCTGGCATCCCAGTGCTGCTGCTGGGGAGTGGAGTTCTCCTTCCAGGCAGCACATCCCCTGCCCAAAAGCAGTGGTCCCAGTGCATGTCCCCCCACCCACACCCTCCCCTGGCTCTCAGGGATGGAGCCGAAGCTTTTCCTCACCAACCCCTCTCTTTTTCCGCTGTTGGCCTTTTTGTTGTTGTTGTTCCAGGAGCTTAAGGAGGATAACAAGAACAATCTGACATTTTTGGCAACGATTATTACATCTCTTGGAAAGTGTGCCTCATTAAAACCCAAAAGAAAAGAGGAAAAGTGCTGAAGCAACTCTTTTAAACGAGCAGGAGCTGGGATGGATTCGTTAACCTGTGGCAGAGTGCTGCATCTAGGGGGAGATGTGCAGCCCCAGAAGGGGATCTGCAGCCTTTAAACCATGATGAAGAGCATGGCAGGAGGCAGGAGAAGCTAAAACTCATCTCAGCAGCACAAAACATGGCAGAACAAGCCTTGCAAGCAACTTTTCTTGCAAAACAAAACAAAACAAAACAAAAAAGCAAAATACAAAAGGAGAAATATTCTAATTACCCCTGATAATCAGCTGTGATGGGAAAGAAAACACAAGGAAAACTGCTCAACGGATTAATTGGAGTTTGCCAAAGTATGACAGCTCCTGACAGCGTTCTGAGCGGCAGGCACTCTTTAAAGGCAATCACCAAACCTGACAGAGGTTTTCATAGCAGCACTATGAAATAATGATTGCAATCAATCATATCGTACTGGATTTCGTGAGACATGCTGGTAAACACAGCGAAGGGAGGAGAATTATTTATGGTGCTTCAGAAGAGCATACAGCTAAGTAATTGGATGAAATCAGGGGAGAAAAAGAAAGCATCCCCTCAGGGCAGCGACTATTGGAAGAAAAAAGAGTTTCTCCGCAGAAGCGGTGGAACAGTCAACAGTCGACGAGCTGGGATGTGGATGGAAGAAAAAAGCATGTCTCTGGAGACCTGATGGAACAGCTGATGTGTTGAGATGTGGATGGGTCCCATCCCAGCCGTGCTGGGGAAATTAAGGCCCAGCCCCAGCCCATCTCCCTGCTGGGAAGGCATCCCCCTGGTACTGAGAATGCTGTTGGACAATATATCCTTGCTGTTTGTGGCACGGCTGATTTGTTGTGGATTTTTTCCCTCCTTCTCAGACATAAGTCACATCCCTGCCTGGCTGTCTCACTACAGCTGAACGCTCTGTTACAAGCAGGGAATTTGCTCAGCGATGCTGAGATATTACTTACATCCACTGAAAATACCAGCGGAATTAATTTCAATCTAAAGCATCATTTGCTCAGCTTTGTTTCGCTCCTTTAAAGGACAACTGGAGGCTACTTAAACTCCTCAAAAGGACAAGGTGGAAGGAGCAGCTGCTCCCCAGGCTGCTCAGCCGAGCCCAACCTTCAGCTTCGCATCATCCCGAGGACCGCAGGGATGGAGATGCGCTGGGGCGATCTGCGCTGCCCTGGGATGGGCACTGACCCTGGTGCTGATCTGTAAGCCCGAGCCCACCGAAGCCATCCCACACACTTCTATTTACTGTCGCTATTAATTTTGGTGCCTAAGAGCCCTGGCACGTAATCCATGACAGATTGAAGCACTGAAATTCTGCGCTAATTGGCACCAAGTGAGCCCCAGGGCAGACCTGAGCCTGCGGGGATGGCCACCCCGCGTCTGCAGCCCTGGGGAGGGACGTTGTCACAGAGCAGCTTAGGTTGGAAGGGAACTTATAGATCATCTAGTCTGGTGTTGAGAGAATCTTCAGCAGGGAGTGTAGTAACACAACGAGGGGTAACGACTTTAAAGTAAAGGAGAGGAATTTCAGATTACAGCCCAGAGAAGCTGTGGGTGCCCCATCCCTGGAGGTGCCCAAGGCCAGGTTGGATGGACTTTGGACAACCTGGTCTATGGGCAGCAGCCCTGCCTGCAGCAGGGGTTGGATCTGGGTGGGCTGTAAGGTCCCTTTCGACCTAACCATTCTGCAATCCCTTCTTCACCCACCCTGGCCAGACCCCTCGAGTTGCCAGCATGGGCACCCTGAGCAATCATCGCCATCTGCAAACCCACTAACATCATCTAAGCTATGCAGAGGAAACCATAGACCAGTTCAGCCAGTGCAAAAAGCACAAGGAGCCACACAACAACGTTTGTGCCAACCACAGAGAGTTCAGCAGCCCTGCTCCAGCCAACATTCAGCAGGGAGCTGGCTGCCCCACAATCAGCGAATTAAGCAGCCTGAAGTCAGCGGGGGAGAGCTGATGAAGGAGATGATATTGGCTGGGCTGCACACAATTTACCCCCCTGGATTCATCCATCCCTTTGCCCACTGAAGTGCAATCAGCACTAACTGCACAGTGCTGGTAACACGTACCCTGACAAAGAGCAGGGGAAGTCCAGGTACTGCCACCTGCTCACTCCTGCACCCCAGCACCACTGCACAGGGTTGTGTGCATCTCCTTGCTCCATATTTCTAAACAAATAAGGAAGGGCAGAAATCCAAGCAAAACCAACAAACATTTATAGACAGGAGACGTTGCTGCAACAGTGTGCAGAGCCACCCCCCACACCACCACCCAGTTTTTATTACCTTTTCCCCACACACATCTCTATCTATCCCAAGCGACAGAGATCTGGGGGCAACAGAGACAATCCAGAAGTGCTGCCCCAAGTGGCACACCACAGGGAAAGTGAGGATGTGGGGAGCAAAGCCAGACCCAAGCTTTGCAGCTGGGACCCCAGTGGGGAAAAATCACTTTCAGAGGCTGCTCTGCTTCCCACTGTGCTTTATTTTCCCAGGTACCTGCTGCCTCCCATGCTCATGGTGAATTTTGATTTAGGTATGAAAGGGGTAATAAAAGCCCCGAGAGCCATTAGCATTCCTCCTGGCCGTGGCAGGCTGTTTGCTCATCAGAGGTTGATGGAAATGCCGTTTGAGTTCCTAGAGAGCTATGGAAAATCAATGAATTGATTTAATCATTCTCTGGGAGCCACTGCTGATGGAGATAACAGAGCGCTGGGGGTCAGCAGGACGCTGCACCCTGACATCATGAGGATGGGGCAGAAGGGGCTGTGGTGCTCCACTCACACCATCGCTCCCACCCCTTCCCAAGCGGATGGATGTCCTCGTTTCCCTTTTCCACGGCATACATTTCCTTGCCTGGAAGAGCAATTTAGTCAGGAGCTATAAAGTTTTACACCTCCACTTTAAAACCCTTTGCAGAAGTGATGTGGGGACCTGTGCAGTGCATGCACTCATTGGAAGGACAGGACTGCTCCAAGACCGAAGCAACCAGCTGGTTGTGGCCACGGGAGAACAGCACTGAGCAGCACCCACAGGGCATCACAAGCAGAGGAGATGCTTTTAACCCAGCACCACTTCACCCGATCCCAGTGCCCACAGCAGCACAGCCAGCAGCACCCACACCCACCAGCACCACTTTAACCAATAACTAATGAAGCCTCCCTGTACTCAGCAGCACGAGCAGCGTAAGTGATTACTGCTGCCTCATGCAGCTGCTTCAAAGAGCCCCTGGGGCATCCGAGCATCTGTTTGGAGCAGTAGGGAGCAAGGCTGGGGGGACACAAAGCCCAGACAGAAAAACCAAGCCGAGGGGACATGCAGAACCTGCTGGGGACATGTGCCATGCAGCAGCCTTGGTGCCAACAGCACCCACCACGGGGGGCTGGCCAGCCACAGCCACACAGCTCTGGGGGATGTCGGATGGAAAAGTCTTCTGCTGCCTTTTGAGGGAGCTCTGCATAGGAAACATCTGAATGCAGGTCACGGTGCTGTGACAGCAGTGCTGTCCCTGTCACCCGGTGCCGCCGGGGCGAGACGCGGGTGCTCCAGTAGCACATCCTGACAAGGAGCTTACACACCATGGCACTGCTCAGCAAACGGCATCAACAACATCCAACACAACAGCAGCAGCCCTGGAGAGAATAGCAGCTGGCTCGGAAAGGAGCAGACAGTAATTTGTTTGCACTGCACAACCCGCCCAGCTCCGTCCCCCGCTCCATCGCTATGGGGTTACACAGGGCTTTGCAACTGGTTTGCACAATGCCTTCCATGTGCATTAAGGCAGTGAGACAGATGCATGGCTTGCATGGTTTCCTGAAGGCAAAGGGGACCTGAGCCCCCTTGAACCACACATCTGTGTGTCACACCCTCAGGGTGCAGCCCAGGCATTTACTCCCAGGGTGTTCTGCAATCAGAGACCTGGACAGGTGGGATACAACATGCTGGCCAAGATGCACCGGGATATTCTGCTGGTCCTGAGCCAAGCTCCTGCCAAATGAATTCCATTTCTGCTTGAAGGAGTGAGAGCAGAAGTTACCCTTCCCAAGACAGAGGGATAACACGTCAGACAGCAGGATGCCAGGACAGACACATCTGTGTTCCTCTACCTCTTAACAGAGCCAAGCTGTCCCCTCCTGGCTGTCCTCCCCCGCTGTAGCTATGTGCAGAGGGTCAGGGCCACACGCAGACCTTCCCCCCACCTCCTCCTCCTCCCTCCGAGCACAGCCAACTGCAGGACAGCACAGCGCAGGTACTCGAGCTCTCTCTGATCATTAGTGATGCTGAGTTTGACCTTTCTGTATCTGCTGTGAGAACAAACGACGCTATCTGGCCATGCTAACCCAGCTGGGATGCACCACAGCAGACGGAAAGCCAGCAGAAGTGGGAGCGAGAGCAAAGGAGCCCTCTGAGGGGATCGTGGCAGCTCTAACATTTCTGTTTGGCCTCTTTGCTCCACTCCTCGGGGAGCCATTGAAGGCACTGAACTAACACGAGATCCTGGCGTTTCACGGCACTGCGACTCTGGAACAGCAAAGATATCCTACAAAGCCCCGAACAACCTTCAGCATTGCCTTCTGCAGCTCCTCTGCCCCTCCTCCTCTGCCCCCTCCATGAGAATTCCTCCTCCTGAGAGACAGAAACCACATACACCAAAGGACTCAGCTGTGCTGCACAGCCCCAGACAATCCCTCTCTGCACTTCTGCGCTCATCAGTGGAAGAAATTGCTTTAAGCAGGTGAGATTCTAGGAACGCAGCAAGGAACAGCCACAGGAGAAGCACAGCAAAACACAAAGAGAATTGCTCTGGGCAGAGCAGGGAAGGATTTCTGCCAGGTGATGGTCAGTGCCATGGCCAACACAATTTGTGGTGGCTGCTGGATTTCTCCCTCTTGTGCCCCAGCACAATAAACCAGAGCCATCTGGCAGCCTCAGACAGCAGCACTGTCATGCACCTGCGTGCATCAGAGCCCCACTGACCCATCCCCTGCAGCCCCCAAGGAGATCAGACCCCAAAACATCTCTCAGCAACCTGGGATGGGGGCAGCAGCCTCGCAGGGACGCTCACTGTTTGCTGTCCCCCATGAAAGATCTCAGTGCTTTTCTAAGATCAGAGCCCTGCCCCAAACCAGCCCTACCCTGGCACTAAAACAAATCAAAGATGTCTGGGAGGGATAAAAACATTTTAAGTCCGAAAGAGGAGGTGATGTGAGGGCACAGACAGCTGAACCTCTCATGTGTAGAGCTGCTCCCAACACATCTTCCACATGGAGAACCCACAGTCCTCCCTGCTCCCTTTTGCCAGTCCGGATTTTTGCTTGTAGAACAAACTCTCCCAATGACCATACCAAAACAAAGGAATCTCTGTCTGTGTTTATTTGGCAGCAGGATTAGGATAAAATACCACGCATTCCTCGAGGTTTTTATTTATCTTTAAGAAACAAAGCCTCCGCTGCATCAAATCACCAAGCAGAGGACCCATCTGAGGAACGATTTCTGGCACACGCTGAGAGATTGGGCTCGGGAAAGTCTCCTAGGAGGAGATTCACATATAAAAATAAAATTAAAACTGGGATTAACTTCCAGGCTGTGACATTATCCATTTCTCCTTTTCATGCTCCTGCCTTCTATCCATCTTCATTTTGGTTCTGATTGGCTGCTTGCACGGCTCAGATGCTGAGAAAGCTCTGGGCAAGGCTGTGGCATTTCCATAAGCTCTCCTCAGAGCACACTTTGGGTAAATGCACATTGGGCCAAAAGCAGAGTTGGGATTGCAGCACCCGAGGGTCAGAAGAAGCAGGAATAGCCCCAGTGTGGCTTTGAAACCAGCACCGCAAGGAACGGTCACCACTTACCCACAGCCAACAGGATTTCTCCCATGTGAATCACCTGGGGGTGCTGGGCACCCCAACACTGCAGTGCTGGCAGCCCCACGTGCACTTGGTGGGATGCACAGAAGGGAGGACACTGCAGCTCCAAGACAAGGAGGTCTGCAGGGAGAACCCCGCAAGCAGAGCCTCGCTGGCCTCAAACTCCACCTGCTTACATTAGTGAGGCAGCTCACACCCAGAGCAGATGGGAAAGGATGCTGCCAGCTTGCACTAAAAAATTAATTAGTTAATAATGAACGATGCTCAAAGGGAGCCATTAAACCCAATGCATCAATGAGCCCCTTGCTCAGGCAGCACACAGAGGACCTTGCACGCTCAGAGCCTGTCCCATGACACACAGATCTGAGCGTGCACCCAGCAGCCCTGAGCCCATCCGGCTCCATGTAAATGCTGGCCTTCTCCCCACAATTACTGATATCAGCAGCTAATCAGTCCAGCCAAATTAACGTGCTCCTTTGAGCTCATCTTCAGACCAGCACCGTGCACTTAACAGCAACGATAACAACCAGTGATATTTCTTGGGTTTCCTTGGGATCCATAACACGTGTTCATTAAATGCCCATTTGTTATTCAAATTGATCTACTGAGATGTCACAGCCCTAAGAAGAAGCGAACCCATCCGTGTTCCCCTCACCCCATACAATGGGAACTCAGTGCTCCCCTGGCACAGCTCAGTGTCCCTTCACGGGGACGGCAGATCGGGGTCTGCCCCGAGCAGAGCACAGTTGGAACTCCAACCCAGGCACCCAGATGTGCTCTGCGTGGACCCTTCCCACCTCACCGGGCTTCAAACCCCATTTTTCCCAGCAGCACTGGTGAGGTTGGACAGTGTGCACCATCCCTCCCAGTTTCTGTTTTCCTCCCCATCCCCAGGAGCTACACCTCTCAGACAACGCTTGGCAGGGACATCAGACAGCTCCCACCCAAAGTCAGTCCTGTACAAGCCCTGAGGTCTGGGTCCCACTTTGCTTTTGTGGTTTCTCACCCCCCACGAGCCCTCCTGTCCCAGATGCTGTGTTAGACAATGAGCAGATCAAATCTTCCCAAGCAAAAGACACAGCAGCAGCCAAACCTGCAGCAATTCATCTGGAAGCAATAACTTGTTCTGAAAATCCATCTGATGGACTAAAAAAATGGATTTAGTCTGAATTTCTGAGCCTACTAACAAAGCAGTGCTTGCCTTAGTCAGTGCTACAAACCAGAGGGGCTCAAGAAATTGGGAGAAAAAATGAGATCCAGCCCCAGGACTGTGCTGGTGAATGCAGACACCAAAGGCAGGAGGCAGCAGACTGAGATTTGGGTTAAATAGACAAATAGATAGAAGGATGGGGAAAAGTATTCCCACTCCAGCATCCAGAAAGGTGACATTGGCCTTTTGCTGTTGCTTTGCCCCAGCTTCATAGAGTCCTTTGGGGTGGACCCAGGGATTTCTGCAGGTTTCTGGAAGCCTTGGCTGCTGCTGACAGCACGGTCTGTGCCATGCAGCGACACATCCCTCGGGGTGGGATGTTCTGCATTCCCAGCTCAGCTGGACCACAGGCAGGCTGTGAGGCCATGGAGACATGCTTACCTTCAGTTCGGATGGTGAAGGGCGAGTCCCCCAGGCGCTTGGCAGAGAACTGCCCTCCCAGCGACGTCATTAAGAAGCACAGGGTGAAAAATCCAATGCCCAGCACGAATATCCTGCAGGGAGGAAAGCAAAGCCATAAAGAGGGGTGCAGAGCTGTCTCTTGCTTCCAGCCATGGCCTTATTGAATGGGAGGAGCCCTGAGATGCTCCTGCCCAACCCGTGGAAGCTAAATGGTGGGTTTCACTCCAAAACACCTTCTGAAATCACTGCTCGCAGGGTCTGGGTGGGAAAGCTCAGCCAGAGCAGGCTGCAGGAACCACTCAGCAAACAATACTCATTTTCCTTTTGAGAAAACCTGGGGAAAACAAAAACCTCATACCTTCCCACTCCTCAGAAGCTAAAAAAATATAAAATAAAAACAACAATAACAAATATATATATATCCTTTTGGTCTCCCCATAACCAGGCTGCCAGTGTTTCCATTACATCCAGCTCTGGGGACCTGCATGAATTTGTCCCTCTGGGGACAAGTGTGCAAGGATGACCACATGCTGTGTTCAGGGCCAGAAGGGGAAAGAGCCCAGAGCCTGACCCAGGTGGTCCCTTACCATGGGAGTGGAAAGCCCCCCATCAGAGAGCCCTCTGAACAGCCATGGCTGCAGTACAACCTCTTCTCTAAGAGATAAAATCAGTTTTTGTTGAAAGGGTTCATCTTCAACCAACCACATCCCACGGCCACGGGGAGCTGATGGCCCCATCTAGATGCTTCTGGCATTTCTGCCTCTCAGCACCTCTGGCCCGAAGAGAAGCAGCCCACCAAGAACAGGATCCAGCACCTTTGGCTTCAAGGTAACAACATCGTCTGCAGGGCACAGGAGTGGCACACACACTGCCACCCAGCACTGCATCTGTCTTTGGAGGTAACGCAGCTCCCTGACTTACAGCACACACCTGCTGGCCCTGGGGGAGCAGCTGCTGCCCCATGCAGTGTGTGCCATCTCCAGTCCCTGCTCTGTGGCCATGGGGAGCAGAGGCTGTGGTCCTGCAGCCTTTGATACTGAGTGCCCCCAGCAACACTCCCAATCCCCTTCAGAGACCTGCAGCCAGGCACAGGGAGAGCTGATCCCTCCAGCTGAGGTAGAACTGCCTGAAATCCTGCCTGAACTCCAGGAATCTCATCTTCCTGAATGAGCCTGCCCCAGGGGATGGGAAGCAGTTTAACCAATTGCTTGGCTCATCCAGACCTGCATCCCTAACAGCTCATCCATGGCAAATGCTGCTGAGCTCGTGTGGATGACCGTGGGCCCCAACCCCTCCAATTCAGACCTTGCACATGCGTTTTTCCAAGGAGTTTCTGGCTCAGCTTGGTCAGGGATGTGGCTGAGCAACCCCAAAAGATATGGGAATCCCACAGTGTACTTAAGGCAGGGGAAATTTGGGGACCCTGAGCACATCCCATTCCCATTATCTTATCCAATGTCCAAGCCCACTGGGTCTGAAAGAGACAATGGAGGGGGGCAAAGCCTGGCCATGAGGGAGGGTTCCCCCTGGACACAGCCCACCCACTGCCCCTTCCCCAGGACATGCAAGGAAGCATTCATCATCCAAGGGTTGGCTGCTTAAATCCTCACAGATGATCTCCTCCCATTGTGTCTTCACCATTACGCAAGACCTTGCTTGTGCATTTTAATCCTCATAATTATGACCTGGCAAGGAGTGGTGCTTAAACTCTGGGAAGAAAGAAAGAGAGGAAGATAAAGACTGGGAGATCTGCGCTCCAGCATCTCATTAGGAGACAAAATTTGCTTGATTTTGACTGGATTACAGAGAGAGCAGGGAAGGTCCAAGAAAAGGGGTCAAATCCTGACTGAATTAACATCCCTAGGACAGAAGCAGACCCAGACCAGCAGTACACCAGGCAGCCCAGCCTTCTACCTTAATGGGTAGAAATTCCTTTGTCCAGAGAATGAATGCCATGAAGGAGGAATAACAGGGGCTCAGATCTACCAGATTGCCCATCGGATGGGCTGGGACTTCCATTCCCCAAATTAAGTCTCATTTGCTGAATGCCACAGTGCTCCATGGACTATTAAATAGCCTCTCCCCCACACGCTGCCTTTGCCTGTCACCAGCATCACCTCCAGTTCATCACCACGGTGCTCTGACCGTGTGGGTTCTGTTGCCAGCTCCCTCTGCACACCCCATGGGAAATCCGTGCCCAAATCCCCGAAGCAAACACCCGGCGCTGCTGAGACCAAAGCAAGAGCCATCCCCGGGCAGCCCCACCACCCGCTCACACCTTCACTTGCTCTCTGCCCTTTTTCACTTGCTGCAGGCACTTCCACAGCCCGGGGCTTTTCGCATCGCTTTGTTAAGCGGGTCTGAAGTGTGATTAACGCCGTGTTTTGGTGCAAGGGGTCAGGTTTCCCGTTTGCTGCTTGCTGATGGCACCGCTGCCAGGAGTCCACGCCGAGCAGGGATCGCGCTACAGATCACAGCTGAGCAGCCAGAAACAAGCACCCGAATGACGGGAACTGTCCCAGTTGCCCCCGTGGAAGCACGTCTTACTGGTCTGCACTGGTTGGAGAGCAGAAGACAGCCCAGGGCTGCACAGATGGGACCACACAGGTGCTGTGCTCTGCGCACCAGGATCCCTGCCCCAGGAGCCATGCCCACGGCGCTGAGCACGGGAAGAGGGATGCTCAGCCAAGTCCCCTCCACCTGGGGACTTCAGTCTCACCTGGGAAAGCAAACAGCCGCTGCAAAAGGGCTGCACGTGTCCTCCCCACCTCCCGCTGCCGGTCCCCTTCCCACGTTTGCACAATCACAGCCTCGAAGCTCTGCCCCTTTCCCTCTCTGACCCTGAGCTCAGACCCACGGGGACCCCCACGCCCCCGCCGTGACCTTGGCCGTGTCCCATAGCCCCGGGCTCCCCACGCTGCTGCCGTGGGATCCAGCCCCGGGAAGGGCTCTGTGCCGGCGGAGCAGAGCCACACATCTCCAAAGACCAACGCGAGCAAACGGCACAAGCACAGCCCCGTGCCCACAACGTGCTGCGGGGGCCGAGCAAAAAAGGCAGCGGTCAGATCCCTCGGCCGACCCCGGGCTCCCCTCCCCCCCCCCCGACACACGCACCCCTTCCCCTCCCGAGGGTTTTTTGATCCTTTTCCCTTAGGGAAAGACCGAGCAATTACCGGCGCCTCTCATGTGGCTCAGGTCTGGGAGCAACAAAGCGAATCTCCGGTGCGATAGGGATGGAGAGCAAAGGATGAAGGGGGAGAGCGGGCGCACGGAGAGGCATCAAATTAAAAAATAATAATAATCTAAATACATCTTAATAAATAAATACATTAAAAAGCAATACGAGGACCGAGCCGCTCCGGCACAGACATCAGCCCCAGCACTGCCCACAGCTCAGGTGTGGGATCCCACGTCCCCAGCACCGACACCGCCGAGGAAGGTGTGTGCAGAGCCCCACGCAGCGCTGCTAAGGACCCCCAGAAGGGATCGCCGTGACGGGCAGCCAGCAATGACCTGCCGGCAAACTTGCTCGGGAGCTTGATGCCTCCACCTGAGGCCAATCCCCACGCAAGACAAAAAGAAATTAATAATCAAAATAATAATCGCTATAAATAAATAAATTAAAACCCAAACACATCCGCTCTCCATCCCGGAGGGGCGAGCAAGGCGCGGACAGAACCAGAGAGGAGAATAAAACCTCAACTTTACCTAAAGGGTCTCAAGGTGACGAGACATCTCCTGACCATTATCTTGCCATCCGCGTTGACTGTGATCATCGTTCAAAGTTGCGGGGCCAGCGGGGATGGGGGCGGCCCCCGCAACCCCCCCACCCCCACCGCCCCCCCCCACCCTGCGCCGCGGCAGCGAGCGGGGCTCAGCGGGGCCGCATGGTGCGGTGCGGGGCGCGGAGCATCCTCCTCCGCCGCTCCCCCCCCATCCCTTCCCCCCCGCCCTCCCAGGTGCCCGCCCTACCCGCTGCCCATCCCGGGGCCGCTCCGCTCCGCGCAGCCCCGCGGGCAGCTCCGCGCTCCGCCCCGCACCGCTCCGCCCCGAGCCGCGCAAGGTGCGCGGGCACGGCGTGCCATCTAGCGGCTGCTCGGGCGGAAGGGGCTGTTATGTGTGTATGTGTGGGGGGGATTGTGTTTATTTGTGTATTTATTTATTTATTGATACCTTAGCCCGAATTTCGGTGGCCCTGTGGCCACCGGAGGGGTTGGTCGCGGGCTGCGGATGCTCGGATTTATGGGGGAGGGGGATGCGCATCACTCCAGGTGAAAGATGGCAGCCCCAGGGGTGGGGAGCACGGCGGTGCAGGTAGCAGGGTCTCCCCGCAGCCAGGCTGGAGCTGGGTGCTCTCTGGTTTCGGGATTACAAGGAACCAGGTGAGCCCCATTCCTAGGGAAGAGGGCTGTCTGGAGTCACGCTCTGACAGCATCACCCTGGGGCTGTGCTGCCCCATCGAGCTGTTTTCTTTCTGGGGTCTCACGATGGTATCCCACAATGCTGCTCCCAATCTCCTCACCCAGGTCGAGACAGGGCAGCATCCTGCGCAGACAGAGGAGGGCCATGGGAGCTGAGGCAGGAGAAGCAGCTGCTGAGCTCAGCAGAGGTCCTCCCAGCTCATGCTGAGGGGAGGGGACAAAGGTGACAAGCACAAAAACCGTTCCAGCACTTTGGGATTAAGGGATGCACGCAGAGCCCATGGGTGCCTTCCTCCAGCCCCCAGCAGCACGGACCCCGGGCACTGACTCCTACCTGATGACCTACATCGGGGTTGATTTAAGTCAGCAGTGCTCCAGGTAGTGAATGCTGCAACAGCAGCCGGCACGGCGAGCTCGCAGACAGAAGACAGCTGGAAATTCTCCATGAAACAGCACTTTTCTGCCGAGGAGAAATGAGGAGAAGAAAAAAATAACAACAAAACCAACATCCACCCAAGGCTTCCTGATGGAGTTTTGTGAATGCAAAAGGATTTTTGTGTTCATCCACGCTTTTATGTGGACAGGGAAAGAGCCACACGAGTGCTGAGCAGGGTGAGGCAGGTGGACAGATGCATATTTGCAGACAGAGCGGATCAGGGCAGCAGCCAGCTCTGCCCAAGTGAAGGCAGCTCTGCAACACCCCAACAAGGACACCCCAAAGCCATTCCCACGGGCATCCGGTGGGAGCAGACACTGCAGCTCCTGTTGGGTGCACAAATCCATATAAGTGAGGTGTGGTTGGGTGCTTATTGCTTTCTCCTGGCAAAGCATCTGGTTTTCCAAACCTGGCCTTAGGGAAAGGAGGGAAGGAGCAGAGTAATGAGGGCATCACGGGGTCCTGCTGCCCCATCTCCTTTTCCACTCCCTCTATCCCCCTGAAGGAGGCTTTTGCTTCTAATCCAGGCTGTGAAAACACCTGCAAAACCCACACTTTCCCCAGTCAGCACGACAGCACCGCTCCAGAGGGGCCCTCAGCTCAGAGCCCTGCTCAGTGTGCTGCTGCTGGAAGCCTTCCTAATGCCCATAGACGCACAACATGAAGTGGTCAATGGAGCAGCCACATCAATGCCTCCTGAGTGCCAGGAGTGGCTGCAAGGAAAGCAGCATCCCACCCCAAAGGTGCAGAGCAGGGGGTTGGCTGCAAGCAAAGCTGGATGAAACGCAGAACTCTGGTCCTGCAAGCCTTGTGTACCAAGCTTTTATTCTGGCTCCAGCCAGTGTGTTAAATGGCTGCTAGTGCAGGATGCATCCCCATGATGGGAACGTGGCACCCTTTGCCTGAGGGGAGCGCAGCAGCAGCAGATCCCTTCCCTCTGCTGCTGCCTGAAACAAAAGCTTAATTAATGACAGCCCACTGTCTGCTTGGAGTGATAAATCTAAAACCCGAGAATGGTAATAATGCAGTGAATCATCTTCTGTGGAGGCTGAGGAGCAATGGCCCCGAAAAATCAATATGCTGAAGTTCTATGTACGCATACACGTGTAGGTTTGTTATTATTTTGAATTATACGAGTTTGGCAGCAGCAGGGAAAGGAGAGGACCGGCTCAGCAGCCATGGACTTTCTGCTCCCACCCAGCACCCCTCCAACTGGTTGCCCAGAGAGGTGGTGGTGCCCCATCCCTGCAGACAGCCATGGTCAGTGCATGGGCTGTGAGCACTGATGGAGCTGTGGGTGTCCCTGCTCAGTGCAGGGGTGACACCAAACAGCCTTTGGGGTCCCTTCCACCTCCAACCATCCCGTGCTTCAATGATTCAGCTCTGCCAAGCCCTAGGGCTCTGCCCCTGCCCACGTTTCTTCTCCTCAACCCGTTGGGTCTTCACGGAGAAGGAATGGTCGCAGCAGAGGATTGCAGCGAGCCACCGAGCTGTAATGAGCAGTGACAAGACACTTGTCTCAAGTTCTCCCTGTGCACAGTTTCACCCTCGAGATAGGGAATATAATGTGATTGCAGGAGCTGCGGTGCCCAAATGCTGTGGGTGATAAGATCACTTATCTCAGTGGCTTCTCCATCCCCCTCAAGCAATGTGGCTGAGGACAAGGCTCTCCTTATTGGTCTCTAACAGCTCAGCCACAATTACTGCTCTATGCTTGAAGTCTGAGGATGGGGAAAACCCAGCTCCTGGAAAGCCTGGAGCCCCACTGCATGCTCAGGTCCCAAAGCTACTGAAAGGTGAACGAGAGTCAGGGAGGGACTATGCCAATGGGACATCCATCCCAGCACCCATCTGGGGACCCACAGCCCGGTGAGAACAAAGCACTGCACCCCACAGCTCCCATCAGTATGAGGTAAATTCAGTATGACCCTGCACGGGGAACCTGGAACATTCCCACCATTGACAGCTCTTCAGCACAGTCCTCCCCATCCATTAGCTGCTAATGCACCCAGAGCTTAGAAAAGCAGAGGGAAGGATTGCTCCCTGGCTCCCCACAGAATTACGTGTTTTGAGAGAAGGGAAGCTGAATTTCTCTTATTCCTCTTGGAGAAGGGAATTAGCTCATTTCTCTTATGGTGTTAATTACCAACAGCATTGACTCCAGCTTGACCAAAGGGAAAAATAAAAAAAGGTGAGAGGAAGACCCCCACCAGCAGTCATTTCCTGACTGCTCTGCTGCAAAGCAGGATGCCCAAGAGGAAACAAAAGCAGCAATTAAATTTAGAGAGGGAGGTGCACAGCGGAACCCCAAGTGGTTTACCCTGCAGATGGGAGCCACAGATCTCCATTCCCCATCTCAGAAACCATCCCATTCCATGATTTCCCTCTCCTAATGAAGCCCCAGCAGGACCAGACCCCAAGCAGGGCTCTCTGCTCTCCCGTTTTTGGCAGAAGAGACTGAGCCCAACCCACGCTGGGGCCCCTGGGTGGCCTCACTGCAGCACACCTCGCACTCCTACTGCATTTCCCCCTGCCCTGAGCCCTCCTGCACCCCATGAGCTGTGCAGAGCTCCCTCTCAGGGGCTGGCAGAGAAATGGCCATTCAGAGCAATGGGGAACCCCACTCCTGGCACAGGGCATTCAGAATCACCCAGCAAATCACCCACTGACCAGTGTGGATTGTGGAGCAGCAACGGTGAAGCCCCAGGCACAAGGTTGGAATTGGGCAGTGAGAAAAACAAACCTACAAACCCTGAGACACTGAAACCTGAATGAAGAAAAACGTTCACTCTTCACGTCCAAAAAGTGGAGATCATTCCAGATTTTTATGATGATGATTTTAGAAAGGAAATAAGCATATTTCAATCCAGTCAAGAGTGAAATTGAGTTTAACAACAAAGCCATTTCTATTAGTAGAGACCCAGGGGGAAAAAATAACAATAAAGTAATATTCAGATGAATAGAAAACTCAGAGAGACAGAAAAATGCACCAGGCAGTGTGGGATGGGGAGCTCCAAGTGGCTTTGCCTTGCAGCTGCCCACCTGAGCTTTAAGAGCTGCCCCATTGCTGTGCACACTGTGCTCGGCCGTGGCGTACCGTGTCTGTGTGATGCTTTGTGCCCCTTTGCTCCTCGTTCTGAGTGCTTCCAGGCTCCAGGTCACTGGGTTAAAAATTGAGAGAAGGGGCAGCAGCTCCACAAGGACTGATGGATCCGCAGCAGGAGCAGCAGCCAGCCCTCCATTCACCCCCCAACACCTGCAATGAAGACTCCTGCAATCAGCGCTCTGTCTCCTCGATACTAGTAAATAATTCAAGCAAACTCCTCTGTTTTTTTTCACTTTTGTTTTCATTTTAATTAATCCACATAGAATTTGGCCCTCCGAACGTAATCACAGCAGCTCAGGAACAGCAGGTAGAGAATCTCATTACCCAGCTTACCAGCCAGATCCTATAGCCATTATTAATAGAGACTTCACTGCGCGAGGAATTAATAAAACCTGATGGTGAGGGGGGAGGGAAAATGCTTCTCCTGAAGCATGTCACTCTCTGCCTTGTCCCAGGCAGACAGAAATGCTGGGGGTGCTGTGCTCCATGGAGCTCCATCACGCTCCCAACAGCACTTTCTGGGCTCCCCATCCCCTCCAAGCCCAGCAGTGCCACCTCCCCATGGCCACCATCACCATGCATGGGCTGGGGAAAGCCTCAGGAGCCAAAGCAAGGTGAGATCAGGAGAGACATCCCCATGTGTCAGTGCTGCTGGTGGGATGCAGTGCCTCAACACATGTCCTCATGGCTCAGCGTCCATCCCCACCCTTCAGCACACCGTGTAAATGTCACCATTTCTGTCACCTTCGGTGGCTTTGCAGAGGCAGAGCACCCCAAGGTCCCATCCCAAGAGTGACACAGTTGGGATCAGTGCCAACCCTACACCCCAGTGCTCAGCTCTCGCTCCCGTGCTGCACTGAGGTGTAGTTCATAGAATCATTAAGGTCAGAAAAGATCTCCGAGCTCATCTAATCCAATCATCAACCCATCAGCACCCTCTGGACACAAATAAGCGAGGACCTACACAAAAGCAGCAGTCACTGGCACCTGGAAGAAGAAGTATGGCGTTAGGACCTCCTCCCAGATAACTGGTTGCTGTTGTGCTGGACCAGAGAGTGTGCTGCAATGAATACTCCCAAAGATGCCCAAGAAACGGGCAGCTGGCCTGGGGAAAATGTCCCAGGGCCCATACTGTGCACTGCAGGGGGACCTTGGGGGAACTGGCATGCTCAGGCCTGATTTCTGCAGGACTGTAGGGGCTCTTGTCAGGCTGCCAGGTGTTGTAGAAGGAAGAGAGGGGACCCCCGTCCTGTCCTAGAATATAGTGCCACCAGTCCCCTCTCCTAGCAATCCCCAGGTTGTTTCAGCTCAGCGCTTTTTTTTGCCTTCATCAGCCACACTTAGGCAAACAGCAGTACATCAATAAGCAGCTCTAATTAGAGGTGCTAATAGCGCTGGGAGCTTGGGGAAGGAGCAGCAAGGCGGGTGGGAGAGCAGTTTGCAGGCTGAGGAGGAGCAGGAGATGCAGCACGCCCAGGATTTTCCTGTTCTAAATGCAGGGAGCTGCTCACGCCCAGCACGGGGACAACCGAGCTGCAGGAGCCCACGTGAAATTGCAGAGGAAATGTCCCCCGTGCTGATTATCTTGAATAATTTATGCAAATGTTATTATGCATTCATACTTTATGGAAGCCTTGCCAAGCCGTGATCCTGTTTGCTCACGAGTCCTTTCCAGAAAGATCTCCAGCACTAAGAGCGGGGACACAAAGGGTGCAGGCTGCACCCTGGGGACCCCAGCTCCCTGCAGCACAGAGCAGCAGTGGGACAGCCACGTCCCTGGGGCACCTGATCCTTCAAAACCAGGCTGCACAGCCCCACGCAGGGAGCCAGGTATGGCATAGGTCCTGCGGCACCATCCCCTCTGCCCAGCACAGTGATGCCAAGCACAGCAAGTGGACAGGATTCCCTCTGCACCATGCAACTTCCCAGCACCACACACTCCGATTTTGGGGTGGCAGAGGCAGCACCTTCACCTGCTGCAGTCTCCATCACTGTATCCCTGGAAACTGGAGCTGGAAGGAAGCAGCACGGCTCCCTCTGCAAGAAGGGGGAAGAAGAGCAGTACAGCTCCCTGCTCCAGGGATGGAGATGGACACTGTTCCTCCATCACCTCACATGGGGTGCTCCTCCCAGGGGATCACTGAGGCTGTCAAGGAATAAGGGGAGTGAAGAGAATACTTGGGGAGGTGCTCAGGCTGTGCTGGAGGAGGACACGCACTGCTGGCCAGCAGAGTGGATGCACAAGCAAGGACACTGGGCTCTGCAGAGCCTCGTAGTTCCAGCATCCCCATGCCCTGCACCCCATGGGGTCACCCCACACCCCGGGAGGACCACCAGCATTGCATCCCCACCGCCCATCTCCAATTTGCTTTTTTATTTCTTTACCTTTGGAGGCGTGCCAGGAAAGGCTCACCCAGGCCAGGCTGCCTGTGCCTCCAGTGATTGCGTATGTTTTAATTACAGAGCCTTGCCGAGCACGGAGGCCTGAAACTCGAGCTCCAGCGAGGCACAGCGGGGACATGGAGACACACGGGCTGAGCCACGCTCTGGTGTGCTGCTCAGAGCCTCGTTTATCACTCACCAACCACACAGGCACGGTGAGCCCACTAGCTCCAGGCAGGGAGTGAGCAATAACCCCTCGTGGACTGGTATTTGTCAGGCTTAGACCTAAAAGATGAAGCAGCATCATGCAGCTTGGGGATGCAGAGGCAAGCATCAGTCTGGGGAGTCAGCACTGGGCTTCCTCGGGGAGCTTGCATCACTATCGGTTAGCACAGTGCTGGTGATTTATTAGGAGAGCTGCTATCTGTGACAGCTGCGAGCCGTAAGGCTGTAGGAGCAGCATCTGCTCCAGCAGAGAGGGGCTGCAAACAGCATGGGGTGATTTATGGGGGGAAAGCTGTTGTTTCAGCACAGGGCATGACCTCCCTGGGCATGAGTTCTCCTGCTGAGAGCTGCCACCAAGCATGAAGGGTGACGAGCAGCGCTGAGGGACGAGGCACCTCTCTGCAGCCGGGACACGATGCCCACTGCTGGGATTGCCACCTCTGCATGAGGACACTGAGCCCCACGGGGCTGGCAGGTGCTCCCTGAGCTTCCGCAGGACACAGAGCAAAACGTTCAGAAAGTGCCTTTGGTTAAGGGCTGCAAGGATGCTGCCCACACACTGGGAGGCCTCAGCTTCCTCCTGTCCCAGCCACAAAGCTGCACGTGGGGCTCCTCCAGGCAGGAAAAAAAAACCATGTCTCTTTAAACAATTTCTAAGGAAGCAGTTCCTTCTTTAAAGTCATTTTTAATGTTTTGTCTGGAGCCCAATGTGTTGCACCCAAATGCAAGGATGGGGGATAAAACGACAAATCTATTAAAAATGATGAAAGGCACCTTGACGGTGCCCCTTTAATGTAATTAAAAACCTATTTAAAGGCGTGCCAAATGTTTACTAATTAAACCAGAGCTTCATTCTGTAGACATAATTAAAAAAAAAAAAAAGTAATTGTGATACTTTTAACAAATCCAGGGCTTTTAAAGAAATAATTACTTGAGCAAAATGAGCTGCTAAATTAAACCCCTCTTTACCTGCTGTTACTTTTCCTCTTTTCATAGAATTGCTAGGGTCGGAAACAGAGCTCTGAAGTCGCTCAGTCCAAGCACCCACCTGCTGCCAGCACTGCCCACGTCCCCTCCATGACCACCACACCTCTGCAGACAGTGCCTCCAGCACCACCTCTGTGGGCAGCCTGTGCCTGACGCTGCTCCACGTGGCTCTTCCAGGAGCACAGTGCCACTGATCCGAGCTGACTCCAACCCAAAACGAGCGGTGGTGAAGGCACAGCGGCGGCCGAGCATCTGTGCCAGCTCCGCGCTGTCAGCTCTGGTAGCAGCAGATGGAGAGTCCGATGGCATGTGCTGATAATAGATGAGGATGCTCATCTTTGATCTTGACTTTCTCCTCGTTAGCTGATTTCTGGAGGGGCGCTGCGGGGAGGTGTTACAAGAGATTTATTAACAAGATGAACCACGACGCCGGCGAAAGCTGCTTCTGCAAAATGTGTGCACAGATAATAAATCCACCCCTCCACAGCCCCCCCAGCCTGAATGCACTCAGCACCTTTCCCCTGCAGGAGGCTTGAGCAGATTTGCCCACTCCCTCTCTTTAGACTGATGCTGCCATCCAGCCATGTCTGAAATGCATTTATGTGACAACAGGGGCAAATGTAAGCACCTTAAAAGCGAGGTACCCAGGGCAGAAGGAACTGTGGGGAGCAGCAGGGGGACCCAAAAATACCACAGTAAGGTCATGGATTATTCTAGTGCCCATGAGCTTTAGAAAGCTGGGTCTGTCTGAAAGGCCAGCATCTCTTCTGGGCTCTGGGGTGGCCACCTTAAAATCCAGGGAATCCAGATGTTGCACTGAGGGTTGTGGTTTAGTGGGAAATACTGGTGACAGGTGGACAGTTGGACTGGATGATCCGAGAGCTCTTTTCCAATCTTGGTGATTCTGTGATTCAAAAATAACCACATGCAGTGGTTATCTTGCCCACAAGTCACAGCTGGGGAAGCTGAGATCTGCTTGAAGTCATTCTTCCAAGACCAGCCAAGGAGTCGGGGTGGAGGCACAGAGCTCAGAGCTGAGCTGGACTGCACCTCCTCTGCCCCACCCATGGCATGAGGTGACGCTGTTGCACTGAGTGATGCTGCAGGGTGACATTCCTGAGCCCACTTCACAGACCCACACCATCACGATCCTCCAGAGGAAGGGCTTTTCTTAGCAGCTCCAAGCACCACCTCTAAAACAATCAACAGCACGCTGCATATTTAATCTCATGCTTCACTACAAGCTGAATAAATTAGCTTTCCTCTTAATCAACAGCAGCAGCACACGGCATCACAGTGCCAGGCACTGCCTGCTCCCAGCACTGTCACACAGCTGCCCTCTGGGATGCAGAAGCAGGACCTGTTCTCCCCTCTCCACCTGCACGTGGGGCATTTGCAACAAACAAGGCCCCAAGCCAAGGGAGGACAGTGCTGGGGGCTGCTCCTGTGTCTGCCTGCAGACTTGAGGATGATCAATGGTTCAGCATCTGAGCAGCAATTCATCTCAGCTGGCTGAGTGCCGCCTCAGAGCCAGGATGCAGCACAGCCCCTGCTTAGCCCAGCCAATTTCCTGTGCTGATGCTTCACCCACGGCCCTGGAGGGAGAGACCCATTAATTACAGAGGCTGGAATTGTCTTGCTGCTAGATAAGGGGGGTGGGGGGGGGGCAAACACCGGTCAGCAGCCAGACATGCCTGGTGGTGCAATATCCTTGCAGCAAATGCAGATACCAACCAGGCCTGGCAGGGCACGGCAGGGCAGTGGCATGCTCCCACCCCACCTCACTGCTCAGAGCCTGGCAGCCGAGCCCTCAGCTCGGCAGTTGCTACAGAGAAGGAAAAAAAAAAAAAAAGAAACAACCAATAATGAAATGATGTCAGCTCCCAGCCCAAACTTTTTCTTTATTTTTAATGCATTTCAAGAATCTGCTGGCTGGTAACCCTGAGTTACAAGGTAGGCTGCTTGGCAAAGAGCTGACCTGTGCTGCGTGGAATTGAAAGGCAGCTGCTGGCAGCAAGGAGCACAAAAGGGCACTTCCCAGGGTACACTGACATCCCAGAGAGGGATACGGATGGGTGGGTGGGATGGCAGCACTGGAGATGTGCACAGTGGCCAAGCTGGGAGCGATGACTCCAACTGCATCTCCCCACGGGATGCCATCACTGTGGGCACATCACTTGGTTGCAGTTTTCCAGGAAGGGGTTTACTGGCAGCAGAAAATCAACTATTTCACAGCAATGCTTTGCAGTAGGGAGCACCGAGCACTCTCTACATCTAAGTACTATTGATATTTTAAGTCTTTAATTCCACTAGAGATGAAACAACTTCATTTGAGAGTTCGTCGATGACCCAAGAACACCATCGTTCTTCCTAAACACAGCCTGTCATTAGAATATTGACCATCAAACTGCACTTCCAGCTGCTCAGAACATAGCAGGGTGCTCCAGCACAGCCTAAGCCTGCAGGGTAAGGAGGTCCCCGTGAGCATCTGCTGCTCCCTTCAGTTGCTGGCCCCTTTCCCCTGAAGCCCAGCGAGCACCTCCATCAATGACAGCACGATGTGCATCTTTCTCACCTCATTTTGTGACCCACAAAGCACGCTCTGAGCACGGCACTCCCAGGGCTGCAGGCTTCAGGCCCCCGTCCCTTCCACATCCCCTGTGCTCTGTTTGTTTACTGCAGAACACAAGAAGTATTTTTACTGCCGAGCAAACTTTCGAATCCAATTGCTTTCTGCATGAAATGAAGCTCAGTGTGCACAATGCCCTTTCCTTCCCCTGCAGTCATTTTTTTGTGTGTGTATCAAATCACAGCGGCGCGGCCGGACGCCGACCGCTGAGCACCCGCAGGGAGCCCAGCCCTGTCCTCTGCCACCGACTGGGGAAGGGCAGTGCTTTGTGTCTCTCTGACACATCTGAGAATTTGCAGAATTAGGCTCTTACAATCAGGCTAATCGTTCATAAAATGTCACTGAGCTCTGCCGTGATTGCAGCTCGAGCTCGCTCCGCGTTGAGGTAAGGGCAGCATGTGAATGCGGGCACTGCAACGTTTCAAGTCTCACGTTGTGTACTCTCCTTGAAGCCCAACTACAGCACAAGCTGGGCCAGCAGTACATGGGGAAAAAGCACCTCGCACCACCTGATGCATGGGCTGCTTCTGCTGGGTGCAGGAACACATCAGAGCAGCGGTCATTTATATTCTGTACAAGTATTTCATAGGAATATGCAGAGTGGGAATGAAGTTAATTTATAAATGTAGCCTGCAGATTTTAGATTACAGTTATGGAGGAATTAGCAGCAAGGGAAAATGCTGAGCCTTCACAGCTGTCCTCCACCTGCACTGTGCTCCATCCATCACGCTGCTTGAGCAGGGCAGAGGTGCCCTGGCAGCTTGTGATGCCATTCACCTCCTCCCCCTTTCAGCACTGTGCTCAGCCCCAAGTGAGCGTGACACAGAGCAGCGGGCACACACAGCTGCTGGAAAGCTGTGAGACCAGCAGACAAGTCACTGCTCAGATGGACACTGTCACTGCCTCCAGGCTGGGGTCCCATCACTGCACACCACCCCATCTCCAGACCACAGGGCCAACCAGGGTGTCTGCTCGTAAAGGGCACCTTTTTAATTGAAAATAATATCAAGCTGCAATTAGATATTTGATTGGAAAACACAGCCACCCCTATCCACGGGTTCAGCTGCTGAAATGTTTTTGTCCCTTCCTACAATCACTCAGCACCGGAGCACTGAACCAAGCACCCTGCACCATGGTTATACTTCTGCAAGCACGAAACAAATAATGATGTATGGTGGGGAGGCTCTTTTAAGCAAGCTGTTATCTGTGTAATTGTTCTCATTCTGTTTTATTTAATTTTTTTAGGCAAAGATTAATTATGATAACAAACTGTGCAGGTTGGGCTTTGCTGCCAGATGAGTGGCTCTGACAATGAGCACTCACCATTGCATTTAGTAAAGTTGCTTAATTGAAGCTAATTTCACTAAGTGACCTTAACAAATAGCTATTTCCCTTTGAGGAGACAGAATGATTGATGCTTCATTTAAGGCAAAAACCTTCTATTTTTTCCCCCCCTTCATGACTCAACTTTGAAGTGCAAACTCCTAAATGTCCTTTTATCCAAAGACTCAAAGGGCTGTGGAGGTGACAGCCGACCAAGGAGGTCCTTCTCTATTTGCACATATAAAGGATATTACAGTCAGCAACCGAATACAGATTCTCTGTCTGAAACCAGCACACCCAGGCTGCCCAGCTGTCATGCTTCAGAGCCACGGTGCAGCTGTGCAGAACCTGCAATGGAAAGAAACAGAATCGTCTGCTTTCACTTGGTACACTTGAAACCACTGTTATCATTAAGACAATTGTTGTGTGAGCCCGCTCGCAAGTCACGTATCCCCACGTCTAAGCCAAAGACATCTTTAATTAAAGCAAGACCAAATTGCAGCCATTAGGCTTCCGCACAATGTCACTGTGTAAATGAAAGGATCTGGTGCCAAGGGAACCGGGCTCCTGAAGTTAGAGGAGTTAAGGAAAAGGCAAGCGAGGTTTTCTCAATTGGGTCAGTGGAGGCAAGGCCCCGAATTTATAGTTTCCTGCACTGCAATTATTTTCCATGAAACTTAACCAGCAAACTCCACCAGGGAGATCTTCACAGTGGCATCTAAACTGGCCACAGCAGAGAATGAGAGCAGCTGAAGGTTTCTTGCTTTCAACAGGCACACACAACCATAGAACCACAGGGCAGCTGGAGTTGGAAGGGACCCTAAAGACCATGAGGTCCCACCCCTGGCAGTGAGCAGGGACACCTGCAGCTCCACCAGTGCTCACAGCCCCATCCCCTGACCTTGGCTGTCTGCAGGGATGGGGACAGCACAGGAGGGCTTTTACTACCATAGGGACCTCGGCAGAAGTTATGATCTTTTCTCCTCAAACACCCCTCCCAGTTTAACCGTATCGGCAGAAATTTATAAAGATCACATTCAGAAAGGACATTTCTAAACGCTTCTCTTCCTTATCTCAACATTCTCGTGTAGATTGTAGCAATGAAATGAACACAACAAAAATAAAAGCACATCGCTTAGTTACAAACAAGGTCTGGAGCTGCAGAAATTCTCTTTGCATACGTTCATATTATATCAGAAGGAAAACCAACTGGCAAGACAAAAACGCAGATAAGCTTATATGATATGCATGAAAGGCTAATTCATAGCAGCATCTCTGGCACTCAGATGTCAAGGGTATCAGTTTTCATTTCCTCTTAGCATTTGTTTGAATAACTTGGATGCGATACGTCCGGATATTAAACCTCACTAATAACATAGAAGGATAAGAGCAGGAAAAGGAAGCAGATTTTTTTTTCAAATAAACCCATGCAAATTAATATGTAATTTCACTTATAAAGATAAAATCCCTAACATAAAACACCATGATATCACAAACATAGCAGAAGTCTTTTTTTTCCCCCCAGATCCCACTGAAATAAACAGAAAGCTCCCAACTCAGATTAACGTGGAATTGTTCAAAGGCCAAGGAGGTAAAATGAATGGGGTAGAGCCTCAGGGCTGGTAAATGCTGATAGCAAGATGAAGAGATGGAATGAGGACGGCTGCCAGCACTGCCATTCTTTAGACTGCTGTGCCAAAAACTGTGACCCATCTCACGGCTGCGTGGATTTTATTACCTGACAAATCACAGCAAGAGGTGTAGAAACAATCCCGTGTCATGGGCTGATCAAGTGTGAATTTTTCCTTAAGATGGAAAGTTTAAAAGTTATAAAGTTAACAGTAAATATATATATTGATGTGTGTTTATATCTCTCTGCTTCTTGTAAAACTTGTCACAGAGCAATAACACTTCAGTGACCCAACCCATCGTTCTGAACGGCCTCGTGACATCCCCTGCCACTGAGTCAGACCAAGCAGAACAGGGAAAGGGAAACAAGGAGAAATCCCAGTTCAAATTATCCCTGAATGCCAGCCCCAAAATGCTTGCTGGAACTACACCAAATTGCTGATTTTCCTGAATTTCTAATAACGGAGTTGATATAATTCTTGTGCCACAGATGAACAACACAAATTCATTAAAACAGATTGATTTTAAAAGTAATGTCACGAGAGCCATCATCTAATCATAAATGAAGCAGTGTCACTTTCAGTTACTCGTTACTTCAAGATCCAGAAATGATTTTCCCTCCCATGCACTGTAAGGCAAAGTTGTTTCCTGCAGGCTTTGCCTCCTCTTGTTGATCTGTATGGGGAGAACAAGTCCCACAGACAATCAGAGAGGAAAGTAAGTGCCTGCATCTTTAGAAGACTCTTTATCCCTTTTGTATTTGAGAGAAAATACACATACGTAGCAACAACTGTAATCACTGCCAGCAAACTATCATCTACATGTCTCGTGGTGCTCTGTATACAAACAGCATACTTCACATTACAGGATAACAGGGGTGGATAAAAGCATTTGAGTGCTGCTATTCATTTTTTGTGACTGAATACCAAATGCTTTCTCAGTCTGCCTGACAAATTGGAATGGCTTCAATAACCCCTCACTCAACGCTCTCGTCTCATTCTTCCACATCATCCATTACATCTCCTGGAAGTACACAAAGGCTTTTCTGGCTGTCCTCAGATTTCTTTGGTTGCCAATTGTTCAGGTGCCTTCTAATCTTCCCACTAACACCTCACTAAACTCATAGGAAAAAAAAAAAAAACCTAGAGCAAATTTAAAATCCTTTCTATATGCCTCTAAAATAATCCTTCTCTGCTATCTCATTATGCATGAAGACAGCTGTGCTTCATGGGAGTAGTGTTTTATATGCTCTGCAAGAACAGAAGTGACAGTAAATGTCACAGGAGACACCATACTCCCTCCCCAAATTTAACCTTGGGCACACCTATGTCTGTATGACATGCAGGAGCTACTAACACATACTCTGAGTCAATATTTTTACTTGTCTTAGAAAATATGACAAGACATTTGCATTCTGTGCATGAAAAGCTTGGGAAACAGTACTTCTCTAAGAATAGTTACATGGAGTGTCTAAAAAGCCCACACCTTGCTCAGTGCTTCTTGTTTGCTCTCAGCTGCATCTTGAGATCACCATCCACAACGGTTCTGGATTAAAATTTAGTTGCTATGCCATTCAGCTTGTTTTCACATTTGGCAGAATGAGATTACAGTACAGCCTTCCCTAAATATACTGAAGGAAACAACTGACATCAATCATCTCAGGTATTTTTAGACCACGCAGCAGAATAAACACCGCAGAATTACTCTTACAGATCACACTCTGACTCCAATTGCACTTTCAAAATGTATCTTTGAGAATACTCCTATCACTGAAATTTTCATCATGCTCTGTGAACTGAAAAGAACTGCTGGGACATCTGGGAGGGAAACCTTGCAGTCCTTCACGTAGCATTACCCTGAGAAGGTGACAGCAGCTGTCCCACTGCAGCTCTACTCTGGGAGATGTTGGACCGACAGGCTTGCTGTGTGCCCTGGAGGTGACTAAGTAAAGCAAATTCTTCTCAACAAGGATTTGAGGACTTCCAGGTAAAAGAATAGGAAGGCAACATTTCCTGCAGAAATACTCCTGCCTATCTAATTGTTGAAAAAAATCAATGACATGAATTGATTGCTCAGTTTTACAGACGCATTGTGCAATACATCATAAAAGTATTGGTCATTCAGTGGGAGAATCTGTCTTCAGAACTAGGGTGGAGGTAAAATTATAAAGGGAGAGAAAGAAAAACTAATTCTGTAGTGGATGACAGTGAAATTAGGCAATTACACATTCAGGAAGGTATGGCTCAGAACAAAACTGTTCAATACATTGACTTCTATTTCCTTCCAGTTCTAACACAGGAATTTTAAGAACACGCATACCACACTCAGTTGATTAAAGCAAGAAAAAAAGCCTTTCAGACTTGGCATTTTCCCCTCCTACATTTCATGTTCAGTTTGAGCAATGGTGATTTATTACTATCTTCCTCCATTGTAATCTCTTCAACTTGATCTCTGCACCTTCTTGTATCACTTGTCAGTAAACGTGCTCGTGCTCTTCCTCACGCCGGACAAGGTGTGGGATATTGAGATCAAATGCTGCTGTAGTCAGAGCCACGGGCAAGTAATGCTGCTGCTTTCCACTCCACTGCAAAGAAGGTAATTGTTCCAAAGAAACCAACGACCACCATGATCAGGAGTTGCCACTGCAGGAGGAAGTAGTTGCTGTAGAAATATGCAACCGCAGCACAGATGGACTGAGAGGGAGAAAAAGGTGAAAGATTGTAAGAGGAGATATCCACTCCAGCACTGCTGCAAAGGCTATTGAGCTGGTAATGCACACAGCTTAACATGCATCTCTCAGTATGCTTCCTTCATAGATACATCAATCTTAAACATCATTATACCTCAGCATGTGTCTCTACATGACACACAACAGATTTAGCTTTTACTTATTTAAATAGTGTTCACTACAGAAAATGAACACATTCAAAAGTGTCTGAAGCATGGCAAGCACAGTTCTCCCTTATTTCAAAGCATTTTGTCTAGAAACAATGCAGCCAAGGAAAAACCAGAAAACCTGTTTCCTGTTTTACAGCATCACAAACTATTTTGTACTAAAATATACAAGAAACTTTGACAACCACTTCTGCTCACTTACAGTGTATCCTTTTTAAGGGTAACGTTTTCATTAATGCTGTATAAAGACTATTTCAACACTTCAGAGGTTGCGTGATGTAATACCTGAACGAACTTAAAGATGGCAAAGGCAGGAGCACTGTCTTCAGAATACAGGAATCCTAAAATGCTGAGGAGTTGGGTGTTGAAGCAGCTGTCTCCCAGGCCCAACAGAAAGCTGCAGAATATGGCCACCTCTTTGCTGAAGGAAAAAAATTCAATCAAATGCAAGAATCATTCATTCAAGCAGCTCACACAGCTACTGACTAATGCATGAACCTACGAACTACTTCTGACAGACTCACTTGGAAATGGAGAATGGAAGAAAGTTATCAAACTTTAAATTTCATTGGAAAAGAAGTGGGAACATTTGGCTGGCAAAAAGAATAGTTTTATCAGATTTTAATTCCTTGAATGCTAAGGCTTCTGTTAGTATTACCAACAGTCAATTCTACACTGAATTAGAACTGCTAAAATCTCTTTCTGGTGCCTGGAGTCACGAAGCCCACACAGCAGTGATCAAAAGCCAAGACACATACAGTGAACTCACCAAAACTGCAAGAAGATGAGCAAAAGATCAATTCATGCTGCAGAAAAATACTCCAGTCAAAAAACGGTCCCATGTATAGGCACAAATGGTAATAATTGCAGCTCAGCAGCTGTGCCTGCACAAACTGACCACATTACTTTCACACAAATCAGCAAATAATCCCCCCAAAAGAAGGCTGTGATGATAAGAAAGCTCCCTATATTCTTCCCTTAACAGTGAGAAGTGTAAGGCAGGCAGAGCATAGTTACAATTAGATCAAGTGCATTTTGACAAGGAGCATTCAAAGTCACTCAGTGCAAGGCTGGTGCTCTGTGCTATAGTAAAAATGAGCCCAACACTTAAACTGAATTCCTGACACCTAGCACAACAGTTGTTGGTCACAACTGTAAGAGTTATGCTCCCAGACAGCATAACTGCTATCAAATATCCTCATGCTTTTTATTCTTACGCTGTTTAAATCCCTAAATTGAGCATGCATGAGAAAAGCAGCTTCAGTGAGTTTTCTATGAGAGGTACAGGCTGTTTTATATCCACCTTGAGTTATACCTGCCAAAGTAAAGAGCTTACATACCTTGGAATCATGTAAGCAACATCATCTGTTCCTTCCATAGGAGCAACAGGGGCATTACTTGGCATGTTGACAAAAATTAAATAAAAGGCAATGAAATGGACAATGATGCCCAGCATCACAACGGGGTTCCTGCCAAAGCGATTCTTCTTGCTCAGTGACTTGCTCAGTAAACCAAAGACTCCTCCACCTGTAGGGATGGAAACGATGGGAGACTTGCATCAGAAATGAAGACATAAAAAACAGGGTTGCATTCAACATAACAAAAGTAAGGAATAGGCTGAAAGTGTGGGTTGTAAATATCCCCATGTTTAACGATTGAAACATGGGCAGACATGAAAGCAGCCCCACAGAGCCTGCCACACCTGCCACACCATCTCGCCTGGTGACAGAACCTCTGGGTTGCCAGAGGTGTCCAAGTCATGCAGGCACAATTCTCAGATGAATGCTGACAGAGGTGCTTTGTCTTTTCACAAGGTATTGTGCCAGGACTTCTGTTTCCTCCTCACAACACTACCAAGTGACAAGGGATGATGTTGTGCCAAGCTTTGTTGATTGCAGAAGCACGTGCCTCTCTATGAATGCAAGCTGCTCATCAGCAAATATTACTTTTAATTACTGCAATACTTTTGTTTAAGCAAAAAATATTCACTTAATGAACATGATGTGTATTCAATTTTATTTAAAAATCAAATCACATTTAACACAAGCTTTTTATGTAAGAAATCTTGGGTATTTTTTATATTACATGAAGGATAGTTAAGGTATCAACTTCAATAACAAATGTAAAGAGAATACAATTGAAAAATATCAGAATTGCTAAAAATTCCCTACTACTGTGGCTTGGAATTTCTCTCATCCTAAATCTTGTGTGTTCTTCTGCACTAACACAAAAAGAATACAAAATCTGAAGATTCATAGCCAACTGTACCTCATATCCTACTCTGCATTCACTTTACACAGCACAGTGTATAATTCACAGTGCAGTAAGGAACCACACTGACAAATTTACTTTTGAGATCTCATTTTCTGTTCACATCATCATTGCTGGAAGCATGAAAGAGTCTATTCAACTCAATACAAAAAAAAAATCCTTTCGAATAACTACAACTTTTTAATCCTTTCTTTTTCCCCTAGAAAAGAGTACATTTTGACTCACCTAAAATTTCCCCAACTCCAATAAAAATCCCAGAGAGACCAATAAGGCTTTTCTCTTCGGTGCCAAACCTATTCACAGCACCAATGCACGTTCCATATACTCCAGAAAAGAATGTTAATTCCAAACCTTTGAAGGAAAGCAAACAAAATTGTACAAATGAAGGGTATCTTCATAAGCTTTGTAATAGCTCATATCTGAATGTTTTTTCCTTAAAATAACTTTAAAATACTTAAAGAAGTAAATGTAACAGAAGCAAATAAGAGGAGTTTTAAGCTAAGAAACCATGATACTGCCCTGTGCTAGTTTATGGAAACGATATAAAATAAACATGTCACACAATTAGCATCAGATGCACTAAGGCTCAGTACTGCTGCTGTTGGCACAATCCCTATGAACAGTTTGTATTTCTCCCAGAACTTTGGAATTTCATTCAAACAAGAGGTGTGAAACAGCACCTCATAACTGAGGAAATAAAACACAATTTCACTTTAAGATTTTTTTCCTCAGATTATAGTATTTCTGAGAAAAACCACTGCACCTCCAAATCCCAGAGAAGAGGTATGATTTCTAAGCTGAAGTGCTACTTTTCAACAGATGCATAATGAGAGTGAAGCAAGAACAACTACTACTTGTTAGAATTCTTTCTTTCTATTGCTGATATCAAAAGGTGACACACTGAAGTCCAAAACAAGGAACCATTAGTCTGAATATAGCAATGTCTTAATAGCAATTATATTAACAAGAACTCAGGTGTTATGCTTAAACAAAGAAAAACAGGAAATAGAGCTCTCATTCCCCTCCTGTCTTTTGCTGTTACAGAAATATGGCACACTACACATCAGTCTACCAGCAGCAGGCTGTCTAACACTGTACGTGACCTGCACAGCCTCAAAAAGGAATGGGCTCTCAACAGTCATAGGAATCAAACCATACATTTTGGAATTAAAAGCTTGTGTCAGTCTGAAGGGACTTTCAGTTTTCCCATGTAGTGGCAATATTGACCGGGAGCCACCAGATGGCAGCAGGTGCTGCCAAGCTAGGAAAAACGGTTGAAAACGGCTTAACTTGCACCCCGTAGAACCAAGGCTAACTGAAGGCTATTAGTAATGCCCTACTCCTCATTACAAGCCTAACAGAGGTAATAATGGAAACGTCATCTGCAAAAATTTTAAGCGAAATGAACTGTGGTTGCATTAAATATCATCTACAACCCTCTGATGCCAAATTGTGTTAAAACCTGCCACACACACTCTGCCTAAATCTCAATTTGGGTGACCATGAAGTGTACTGAACAGCATATTACTACATCTGTTAGTGTCAGAGTTAGGTGCACCTCTCCTCCCATACAGGAACACTTCCCAGAACATGAAATAACTCATTCAAAGGCAACTGACATATTCAAGTAATGCTTGCAGAGAAACAAAAATCACAACTCCACTCTGTGGCTATTGTTTAAAATTGCAAACGATGCCCAACAGTGCTGCATGATCACACACCCTGCTTGCTTGCTTCATACCTGTGTAGGCTGTCGTAACACTGAGAAGCAGAATCTCTTTTGTGAAGCTTAGCTTTACAGATCTCTCTGGAAAGACACAATAAAGGAGATTAATACAACTTCCACTAACGATACTAAGAGCACTAGCACTATCTTTGCTCTCTGCTTAAACCAAATATGTTAAAATTATTTCAACTGTGACTTTCTTGCAATAAAAAAAACATTATAGAGTGCTAAGCACACAGTCCTTCATTTGCTGTCTAAAAAAAAAAAATCAGTCTGATCTGAAATCCTTTTGTAAGAAATGCAAGGAGGAAAATATTAAAGAGAAGTATATTTTTCAATTAGCAGACAATTTATTATTCACTGTATTTCTGTATTCTCTGCTCAATGTGATTAACTCCTAAAAGAATACTTTCCCTGTGAAGATCTCCATGACCTTAAAACAAACAGTCACTGATGGACTGTATCAAACTTGGTGGAAACCAGTCAGTTCAGTTCAAAAACATTGATCTAAGTGTTATCATTTGGTGACAAAACAAAGCAATATGCAACTTCTCCTTTATATTGTTTTTTTAGTGGATAAGACAATTTAACAGTCATGCACTGGCTTTCCCTAGGGAGTGACCTGTTGTTTCTGAGCTTATCTGTATAAAGAATGCACTGTAAAGTAGCTCGAATCTCAAATTTCTCCTTAGCTATACTAACATGGAGATGAAATCTACTACAGTTTCTTTGCTTGCAGGCAGACTTTGTATGATACTGTCATGGGAGAAGCACTACCAGAGTTCAACCAGCCACCTCACACCAGTTACACATCAACAGCAATCTGTCCACACATTCAGTGGTTCCCAAACGAGCTTTGGTTCTTCTTGACTCAAAATCACAAATATTCATATAGCAAACTCAGTTCCTATCAGGCTCAAAACTCATCAGTCCCATATCCATATGTGAACTGTCATCTCTAGTCTGAAAACCAAGGCCATTTGGCAGTCTCTTTCCCTAAAGGCCAGACCTGAATTTCTGTACTTCAAATGGAGTAACTGCAATGCACTCCTAACTCCATCCATCTGCAAAATTTTGTTCTGAGTGATTTGTACATTATCACAAATCAGCAGAATCGTGGAAAGCTGGAAAGGATATATCAGGATTTTTTTAAGCAACTCGTGTATTAAACAGTACTTACTGAAGGCATCCACTGCTCTCATCAGTTTGTTTCGTGCAGACCTGGGTAAATAAGCAACTTAGTCAAAATGGAAAAAGAATAACCACTTTGTATCACCATGCTGAAGGCAGATTAATTCATTCTTCAAAATGTTTGTACGTTTTTTAGGCCTGTGTTATACACTGAAATTTGCTAATACATTGTTTGATGTTTAAGACTTTCAACTTTTTTTGTTTTTCTAACAAAAATATCTAAAACAACACCTCAATCAAAGCTGCACTCTGCCTACCTATGCACTTCTAGTATACTCAGAAGTTGCATCTATATATTTTGAAAACACATGACAAACACATCAGTATGAAAATATAACTTAGAAATAAGCATGGGAATAATTTCTGCTCATTCCAGCCCTTAACGTGGACTGATTAGGCAATAAAAACTACAAAAGCCATATGCATGTTTAACTGTTAGTGGAGAAAAGAGGTAAATGGTATCTCTCGAAAGGCACTTACTCATTAATGAGAAAACACCATGTGCATTACCTCACTCCACCCTTCAAAATGTCATATGCAGAACGTTAATTGGTTCTCACTTGCTCAGATACAGGCACTTTTCTATTAAACCTGCACATTCTACAGGTTGTTCTTAACATTCAGGCTTCCAGTTCAGAGGTAGAAGTGGAACTGACACTGCATTAAGGAGCAGAGACACATAAATAAGTATATGTGACAATAAATTATTGTCATAAGCACTTACGAGCTGTCCCCAAGGATTTCATTAGTAGAATCTTCCTCCCCTGGTGTTTTTGCGTCCTCTTGTTTCCTAATCAGAAAGAACAGAACTGTGCCCACAAGACTGATAACAGTCAGGGCAGTGAAGACAGTTCTGCGATCGCTCTCTGGAAAAACAAATTAGAGTCATAACGAGACATGTAAAAGCAATTCAGACAAATTCAGCTACCTTCAAAGAACTAATACAGGCATAATTCATGGCAGTGTTTAAAATGCATACTGATTTTCTACCTTACCTTGCATACGGAGCAAAACGAACCCAGTTAGTGGCAAAGTCCTATCTCATTTTCACAATGTCAATAAAACATTGGCATATCAAAGAGCATTACCTGCATTTCCTGCCATGCAAAGGCTATGACCGAGGAGAAGCCAATTAGCAATGGAAGTGCATAAATTATTAGCAGGAAAAAATATATCTTTCAAGACAGGTATAATTCAGAGCAGACATAGCAATCTACCCCAAAAGCCTCCAGATCCCTAAAGATTTGCTCTTTACCAGATATTAGCACTGTTACATCAGACCATGAGGTTTGTTTACTACAAAGGCCTTAAAAGCACTGAAACCTCAGTAATTGACACAGCATACAGTGTGTTGCTGGAGGAAGGCAATTGCTGCCCTCTGCACCTGCCCTGGTGCACCACCCATCTTGTCTGGCAAAGGAAAGTCTGCAATACCAAAGTTATTCCTATTAGCAAAGTAGGCAGGAAAAAAAATGCCAAGAAACTGCTAACAGTTGTGATTGAACTACTGTACGAACACAGAGACATTGCCCCTGCTTGTATTTAATGCACTTTAGCTTAAAGGCAAACAGTAAATTGTTCTACCTCAATTAAAAATAACCTGTGCATGATTATAGATCAAGAAGAAAACATGCTTCATCTTGAAATGAGTGTAATATAGGCAGTAAAAAGAAGGAGGAACTGATTTTCAATTGCTGTCAGATCTTCTAATACTAACATCTATCTTTTAATAAAGAAGAGTCTCAAGACATTTCAAAAGTGTTTTCCATTTAAGGATGCAAGAAAACATAACAACAGAACTCCCTCATATTTAATGGCTGTGTTCTGTGGTTAGTAATAGCAATGAAATTTAGGAGGCACAGAACTTCCACGAGAGAATGTGGGAACTGACTTTTAGAAATTAATCTGTTCTGTGCTACCAAGCCTAGGTCTATGGAGAACCTGAGACAATGCACTTAACAGAAGTGTGAAGTGGGAGAGGCAGTTATTTCTGAAGCCTGATAATTACAATTTAGATGTCAGTATCTTATTCCTCGTTGACTATACTAGAAAGTGACATCTGTATATTTCTGTTACCAGCTTGCCATAAACAAATAACACCCACCTGATATGTAAGTTTTTCCTTGCCAAGCAAAGTATATATAGAGGTTTCCAAAAAACAAGCTGTAAACAAAAAGAACGACACAGGTGAACTTTTTGTGGTAGGATTAAGATCACAGCATCACTGTAACACAATTCAGTACTGCCCAATTGTGAAAGGAAAATAAAGCAGTCATTTCCCATGCAAACTGTTTACTCTGTATGCAATTTCAAACACAGGAGAGGATTTTTTTGCCCTAATGTTGGCTATTCAATTTCGGGAATCAATAAGGAACAAGATAGTAACAAATGAAGAAACTGTCATCTATCTCTTTCTCTATTTTTGGAAGGGTCCAGCCTAGAAAGATGACAGATCTATGGATACGAATCTGCAGTACTCCCATAGAAGAGTCATGTGTCTTGCCTGAAATATTAGCCCAGCAATGCTAAGTTGGTTGCTGACAGCTCAGGGGAAATTCTGTGTTTCTACCTATGGTTTCCTGAAATACAGCAACTCAGAATGAATAGTGACTCAGAATGACCTTAGAGTGAAGTTTCGTCATCTCAAATCATACATTCTGTTCACCATAAAACACACAATGTCTTGAGTTTGTGGAAACTGCAACCTTGCAATACCAAGATATTAGTTAATACCAAACGTGAAACTCAAGAAGCTCACCACTGTCTCACACTGATGTTCTACTAATGCAGCACTGTCTCCACACAGCATCAGCAGTGCTCATCAGCCTAACCACAGTGACTCATTCCTTGCATTATGTCTCAATATCCAGAAGTACTGTATTACTAGCATAAGAGGTGTCTGCCTTCGGGATACATTTGGTGACCTGCTGTCATTGAATTTGTTTGATCTCTTTTTGGTCTTGCTGACATTATCCAACTCTAAACCCAGCAGGGAATTCCAGAAGTTTTTCACCCACTGTATAAAAAAAGCAGTTCATCTGTTCCAAACCAATCCTTTCAACACATTACCTTAGTTCTAGTACAGCAGCTAACAGCTCCACATTCAGCTCAGCTGACACCTTTCTGTTCTCATAACCCATGAGTAAAACACTCCTCAGACACCTTCTCTCCCAGCTGAAGAATCCCAGTCTTTCCATTCTATCTTTAAACCAACAACTCTGTTTTCATGTATATTTCCATCATCTTCCCCTCCAACAGAGTTCCAGAGAGTGGAGGCCCAGCACTGGGATGAAAAGGGGCTCATGGGCAGAGGAGGGATGGGGGTGTGGTGAGGCAGTTCAGGGTCATGATGTCTCATTAGTATGCTCATGATCCTGACACAACACAGCTCTCCAAGACCAAGAAGGTTTCTCTCGTATTTGCCAAATGCTCTCTGAAATAATGTGTATTTTTTTAGCACGTCAAGAGCAGAGGTTTGCAATAGGTTAACTTTACTTCACTGTTCTATCATGCACAACAGCATTAGAAATGTTGCTTCTAACTCTCCCACTTCATTGATCATAATATATCGGGGGATTTTTTTCTTTTATACAGCCCCCTACTTAGCAAAGGATAAAAGAGTGTATGCAACTAAAAAGCTATCAATTAATAAAACTAACCTGGACTGTAAGAGTGCCCAAAATACTCCACTGTTCCTTCCAATGGTGTTTTCATCAGAATTTATAGTCAAGCAATTTCCTTGTGCCGTCCATAGTACTGAAATGTACAAAAGATAGTGGTCAGGAAATAAAAGCGCTTTAGAAGTATACTCAAATACAGCAAAGAATAGTGAGCAGAGTAAGAGTAATGCTTACCAGCAGCTGCAATACCAATGAACACAGAAGCAGTATAGAAACTCCATGTAGAAGGCTGGATAAAAACTGCAATGTATAAGCTAGAAGAGAACAAATAGATTGGTTTATTGAACACAAACAAAGTGGAGAGTGCTCATTAATGAACAGCTGTCTTAGCTCTTCCTAAATCATCTACTGTCACCCAAGGTGCAATGGAATATAGCTCAGGTCACATACAAAGAAAAGAAAAAGAAAAAGCTAAGCTTTTTACTCCATCAAGAATGTAGAAAATTTTTTTATTATTGTAGTCATTAACCTGAGACCACAACATGAACTCAACAGTCAGAGAAGTCTGAAAATGACGAGGAAAAAAAATAGTTTCCAGTAGGCTTGAAGTACCCTGAAGTTATCTACTGATAGATATAGCAGCTCAGCAAGAAGTTCTCCTTAGGCAGCAGGATTTTGTTTGGCAAGGACATATTAAAAAAAAAAAAAGAAAAAAAAAAGAAAAAGAAATTTCGAAGAAATTAAATATAATACTTACCTATAAAATATGCCACTAATAAACATGGAGAGCTGAGGTCCTACTAGTGCAACCACTGAAGGTGAGATAAGGTTTGATGCTGAGAATACTCCATAAATAACAGACATGCTACATAAATAAACAACAAAGATAGTTAAGTACAAAAATACAGGTTACAAATGCAGATCGTTTAAGACTGCTCAGTTGATTCCAAAATATCAAAACATACATAAGAACAGCCTAACTTTCACATTCAAACATTTTCTTCCTTTCTGTTGTTAACAACCTTCAATCATTTTATTCCACATAGAAACACATGAGTGTACAGTGTTTCTTGAACTGATGAAATGAGTCCCTAGCCACTGCAGGCCAGCATATCTTGTAATTTATGACAGGGTTTTGTCAGACTGTGCCTTACTAAGTTCTTCTATTTTGTGCCCAGTACTTCTAAAGGAGAATGTACCAAAACCTCTTTCATCTATTAGTGAGGTTTTCATCTTCTGTCAAACGCACCATAAAAACTGCATAGATGTATTGTGTAGTAGCTGTATTTTTCATTGATATTTTCTTATATGACAGATCAATTTGGCTTACAAAAGCTCCCTGATCACACTTGGTGAGACTGGCCAAGTCAGTGCAATGAACATTCAGAGTGGTATTTTATAGCTGTAAACCTTGCTTATCTTCTTGCCTTTCTGATTGCTCCTTTCCCAACTACGTTGCAGGATTTCCTACAAGTTGATCCAAACAACCCATATACTACACAAAGGCACAGAAGCAGACAGGGGCAAACAACCAAGGCCTTAGCAGCTTAATGTCTTTTTAAAAAACTTCCACATTTTAAAATTTACTAAGATAAAAAGCCAAGAATGTGGTGACTGAATGTTAGCTTTAGTTTTACAAAGAAAGTACACAAAACAATCACGTAGCTCAATTAGAAATCAGTAGTTCAGATTGGGACTGAATGTGAGAGCCATGATTTAAACTGCTTTAAGTATGCCAATAAATTGTGAAGCCAGCAGAACACTAGAATCTCTTGAGAGTATATCTCTACCAGATGTAATTATAACCAGCTTCACCCTGCAAGGAGCAAAGCAGTATGAAGATGTGTGAGTTACCTTGTGTAGCCACTGCCATGAAAATCTGTGCTGTTTAGATTTGTAATGACCGTTTGCTGTGAGGAGAAATCACATGCAATATTGTTAGAACTACTTGAAATCATCTGCATCGGACTGTAGTCAGTACAAAACATCAAAAATTATCACTAATAGACTCTACTTGTTAACTACAACTCACAACACTGCCACAATGAAGACAAAGAATCCGGCAGGGAAACATCTATGTTTGGAGCAGTAATAAGGAATTGGGGATTATATCGTGATTTCACCAGAGATCTTATAGTATTTCACAAAACACTTGTCTTAGGTAGCTATGTATATATATTTATAGCTGTAGCTATGTATAGCTATCTTCATCTAAAAAGAGGGAAAAAATAGGCTGAAGCTTCACTGTACTCTTAATTTACCCAAACTACTGGGCTTCAGCTAAGAGTTTCCGCTCTTTCAGTCTTCCCATTAACAGCTTGTTCCTTTTTTCCCCCTTGAATCAGCCTTAGTGATCATGAGACCATGTAATTAGCTGGATTGTCTGGCAGATCTGACTGAAAGTCACTTTTAATGACTTTAACGACAATACGTTACATCACTGCATGATCACTAGGCCCAATTCAGTGAGGTGCTGCAAATTCATTGTGTAGCAGAACTTAATCACTGCACTGCACAATAATTTAACGAGAACTGTTGTAAGCAATTATTTCTACACTGTAGGGAAGGACATTTAGATGTCCCAACTCAGAATAGATTCTTCTTAACGTATAAGTACAGAGAAGCAAGAGGTATGCTGAAATAAGACTGATAGCAAAAGTGACATCAACAACTAAGTTAGAGAAGGTGACTTGGCAGTTCCAGAAGCTGTGTGAGCCTGACTACCCGTCAGGTGCCATCCTCACACTCCCCCCTCAATGTTCAGTTTGTTAAAACAGAAAGCTATGTAGTATTAGGAAAGACATTCTAGGGGAAACTAGGGACACGTTAACTACAAGTAATGATTTAGGCAAATGCACTGAAAGGGCTTATATGCAAAAATCAGAAATGTGAAAGATACAATAAAAATCAATTGTTAAATATGGAATGTATCAAACAGACATTTAAGTTCTAACATTTGATAGGATTACTTAATTTTCCACTAGCTAAGCAATCAAGCAGAGTTACATATGTAGCCATGATACCTTAAAGAAATAAACTGATTAAGCATCCTGTTAACCAACTTAATCTAGTTAACACTAAACCAGAAGTAAGCAGACAAAACCTAAAAAGACGTATTGCACATAAAAAATCCCACGTACAGCAACTCATACGTGAGACAAAGGACAAAAGAAGTGTCACAGAGCTGTGGAATGTTTTGACATGCACACCTACCGCAATATTTCCACATGTTTGGAAGGCAGTGAATATAAACATGAAGGAGATCCCCAAAATAAGTATGTTGAAAAGTTTTTTTGATTCGGGAGACATTTTGTGGGTTATTTTGCCGAGCTCGCAGCTTCAGTCTGCAAAAAATATCTATTTCCCTTTAAGAGTTTCCACTTAACTCCTGTTTAAAGAAGGAAAAAAAAAGAATAAAATAACAACAAAAAATCCTTCAAAAATGACAATTCCTGAGAGCTACTTGTCAGCTGCTAGGACATAAGCATCAACAGATCTAGAAATCTGGAAATCTTAAATAACAGACAGCAAAGCCAGTAACTCGAAAACATAAATATACAGATGGATACAAAAAGTAAAGATCAAAATTCTCTCTACCTTTTCCCATTAAGAGAGCAGACAGCAGTACGTTACTTCTCCATGACATCCCTTTCCACACAAAGCAGTAGCTTTCCACATATTGAGATGGTTAATCAGCTGAGTTTCTCGCCATGGCTCCGGACGGGAATTCTTGTCAAAAGCCAGTAAATCACCTGACAAAGGAAAGATGAGATATTCACACACACAAGTCATTTCCATGCATGCTGGACAGGAAATAAGGAACATTTCACAATACAGATCAGCTGATCCTGCCTGGAAAGCCCTTGTGCACCATGGGAAATGCAGTTTTACCACTGTACACTTCTTTTTTTTTTTTAATGCTTGAAAGTGGAGACATCTCCTAATCCTTAAAACTGAAAAAAACTTTTAGAAAGGTATCTAAGAAAAAATGTATAATTAGTTGGATTCATACATAGAGAAGATCACCCTGGAGGGCAAATTATTCTTCAAAACATAAACTTTTCAGTGCCACCCACACTGACATTCTGCTTGGTGCTATTGCCTTTCCTTATCTCAGTGACTGTGGAGAAAAAAAGTCTGTATAATCCTTCACTGCTTCCTCTCAAGAAGCAGTGTTTCCTTTTAGCAATGATACACTCCTGATACCGTGCTTTACAGTGGTTTTCTGCAGTACATTGAAGATCAATTGATACTTTACTTTTGAAGCCCTCTGTTAACCTGTCAGCAAAACTAAACGAGGTAACACACACCTTGTACAGACAGGATGGCTGCTTGTCACTGTCCGTACCTTGTGTATATTCTGTACCTCCCAAGTCAGGAGTGGAGAGTTCAGCTAAACCAACCCCCTGAACTGACAAAGAGGAACAGACACAAATTCAGAATTAAGGAAAATGGAAAATCACAAGAATTGTATTTTTGACTTCTGGAAGAAAGTCAGCATGACCACACAGAAGCTACTTTACAAAGATGAAACGGGAACACCTAGGTATTGCTTTTAATTTGAGCAAACCTCTCTTCTCATATTAAATATTTAAAGCAGGATTGAAATTTTAAAATCCAATTCTTAGAAGTACTTTTAAGGCACTGCTAAACAGATGGATCCCATGTTTCCTCTGCCTGTAGCCACAGTGTCCCACTCACTGCCTTTGGACCGTTCTGCTAACAGCAGCTTATACCGAAGGGACTGCAGACTGACTGCAGCCAAGGAACGAGGGACAGAGGGAACAGCCTCTGTCACTGTAAATAAGCCACTGCAAAGACAGAAACTTTAAACTCCTCCTGAGTGAAAGCATTTCGGCAGGCGAATCAGAAAACACTGAATGCAAATTCTTTGAGCAGAAAAAGAACAATAAGATCCATTCAGACTTGAAAGCAAATCCTAGGTTATCTGATCTCCTAAATCTTTATTCCAGAGGAAACAACTTATTCCCTCTAGGTCCGCACCCGAACCATCACTTTGTTCGCTAGGTCTGCTTTCTCAGGCTTTCCCCCACCCCCTTCATACCAACGCAGCTTTCATCGCTCTCACCCTTAAAAACCAGCACACGGAACAGACAGCTAGAAACTGCTTTCAGGGGAGAACTAAGCACGGCGGCTGCGTCGAGGGGAGGAAAGAGGCCGCGCCCCCACAACCCCCCCCCCCCTCCCGTTAGCGTCCGCCATTTTAGGCCTCCGCCTCCCGCGCGGGGTCCGCTCCTTCGCAAAGCTTATTTCTTTTCTCCACGCTGTTAAAGTTCCCCCCTCCTTCCCCCCATTACACACAGCCCTCGGCTTGTTTCCATTTTGTTTGTTCGCTTTCGGTTTGCTTTTTATTTTTTTCTCGCCTCTTTCAACACATGTTCAAAAATTTCCTCCGCCGATTGCTTCCGGGTCACCGCAGAGCCGCCTCAACGGCCACATCTAAACGTGTGCGAGCCGTTAATTTAGAGATCTATTTTCCCCGCTCCCCCCGGGCCGGCACCGGGAACCGCGGTCCGGAATTAACAAGAAGCAGCTGAGCTAAAAGCTGCGCCGCCGCTTCCGGTCCGCTCCCCCCGAGCCGCACCGCGCGCGCCAGCGGCGCTTTCGTTTCCGGGGCAGCAGCGGCCATTTTGTGGCGTTAAGTAGGCGCGCGCGGGCGGCGCCCCGCTCATTTCCTCGCGGCCGCGGGCAGGTCGGGCGGTCCCGGCGCTGCGTCTCCGTTGCGGCCTTGGGCCTCGTCCTTTTCTCAGAGCCCGAAGGTGGGTGCCCGCTCCTTCCCTCCTCCCCGCCGAGGACCGTAAGGCTTTTCCTTATGCCCTGTAGTTCTTCTCCTTTCTGGACTCTGCGCGGCCGCCGCTCCGGCGCTCCTCCTCCCGTGTGAGGCGCTTCCCGCTCCGGGCCGCGCCGCCTCCAAATTCTCCTCCCTTCCCTCGGGTTTCTTCTCCTCAGCCGCCGCCGCCCCTTGGGGGGCTACCGCCCGCCATGAGCTACGGGCGCCCTCCGCCAGACGTGGAGGGCATGACGTCCCTCAAGGTGGACAACCTGACCTACCGGACGTCCCCGGACACTCTCCGGAGGGTTTTCGAGAAGTACGGCCGCGTGGGCGACGTCTACATCCCCCGGGATCGCTACACCAAGGAGAGCCGCGGCTTCGCTTTCGTCCGTTTCCACGACAAACGCGACGCCGAGGACGCCATGGACGCCATGGACGGGGCCGTGCTGGATGGCCGCGAGCTCCGCGTGCAGATGGCCCGTTACGGCCGCCCTCCGGACTCGCACCATAGCCGCCGCGGCCCTCCGCCCCGCCGCTACGGGAGCAGCGGTTACGGCCGCCGCAGCCGCAGGTGAGCGTCAGGAGAGGACGAGGGAGTCGGACTCCGTTCGCACGCCGCAGCCACTTGGCTCTTGTTTCCTTTCCGAGGGAGTTTCCGGGTGGGGAGGGAGCCGCGGAAACACGTGGAGCTGTCTGGCTGCGGGAGGCGGCCCCGCAGCAGCCCTAGCCCCCGGCCACTCGCTCTGAACAATGGCGCCCTCTGAACGCTCACTTTCTCGTCCACGTGGGGCCCGTTATGCCCGCCCTGTCCCGGAGTAGTAGCGTGGATTGTTGTGCCGCCTGTGTAACCCTTGTAGCGCTTTTATTTAATCCGGCTCTTATGTTTTTAGCCCTAGGAGACGCCGCCGCAGCCGATCGAGAAGCAGGAGCCGCTCTCGGTCCCGCAGCCGATCTCGCTACAGCCGCTCCAAATCGCGCTCTCGCACGCGCTCCCGGTCTCGCTCCACCTCGAAGTCCAGATCCGCCAGGAGATCCAAGTCTAAGTCGTCGTCTGTCTCCAGATCTCGGTCCAGGTCAAGATCTCGGTCCCGATCTAGGAGCCCTCCGCCCACTTCAAAGAGGGAATCCAACTCCAGATCCAGGTCTAAGAGCCCTCCTAAGTCTCCAGAAGAGGAAGGAGCTGTGTCCTCCTAGGAAAATGGTAATGTACCTCGGGATCAGTGCACCTTGCATGTTACTTTATTGTAGCACTTAAGTGGGGTGTTTGGGTACTTCTTAGTTGTAATAGCTCGAACTGAGTGGATCCTAGTGGGGCACGTTGTTAGTTGTTTGTTTGTTTGTTTTTCTTGAGCAGTGCTTTTTGGTTATTGGTTTAGGGAAATTAATACCGTAGGGCTTTCTGCACAGAAATTTTTCATGTTTTGTTGAGGGATTAATGGCTTGGTTTTGATAAAATATTGTATGAGACACAACCTATGATGAAAATGACTATTTCTTACTGTATTTATCCAACATCTGCGTTTTCCCCTTTAAAGCTGCGGTCTCCTGTTTGCTAAAAGAATATTGGCCAGTATTGCAGATTTTAACTGATTTGGCTGATCCTCCAGGGACCAGTTTCTGTGGGCGTGTATTGGAGCAGGTTTGTCTTTAAATGTTAAAGATACACTATCCTTTATAACGGAATGGAAGATCGGTTCAGTGGCCGTTGTACTGACTGGAGGTAACTGTTGTAGCAAAGTGGCAAATTCGTGGCAATGCAAAAAACAACGGAAACTAGTTTTTCCTCAAGTTTTCAACTTGGAGAGGCTCCTGAGGATAACACTGGGTGGGGAAAGGATAGTGTGTCTTTAACCCATTCAAACTGTTTGGTCCTCTTTTTTAAAAGGAAAGGGCCTAAGCTAGCTCTGAAGTCAGATAATTGTAGCAGAACTAGTGACACTTCGTTTTGAATGTTAATTAGTTTAGTTAAGTCTTTAACGAGAGGTTTAGTTTTATAACTTTTATTTAACTTTTGATAATTGATTTTGCAATCAATCAAACAGGCTGAGTTCAAGTTAAAAGTGCTTTGATGGACAGCCTGGTGTTTATTTGTTGTTTGAAAAGCATACTTTCACAGAACCTTACATTTGGCCTCTGAATTAAAGCAACACATGGGGGGAGGTGGAACACCATGGTAAAGCCCAAAACTTGTAAGAAATTAGGCAAAGCCAGTTGAAACACAACTAGAAGTATACCTGAAGTCATCCACACAGCAGAGAGGAGATGAGATAGAAACCTAGCTGAGTTTTTCTTTCTTCAAATCTAGATGCATCAGATAAATGAGAGCCTACATAAAGGACGCCTTTGGGGGGAAAGGATCGCTTGAGTCTACAGTCCCTTGGAGAGACCCCTGGCACGAGCAACCAGCTGTTGAAAAGGTTATTTTGTACCATTTTGTCTAACTTTTTACTTGTTTAAGTTGCGCCTCAAGTGGCAGGTTTTACATTTTATGTGCCATTTTGTTGCTGTTATTCAAATTTCTTGTAATTTAGTGAAGTGAACGACTACCGATTTCATTATTGGCTTGGATAATTGAGGTAAAACTTCATTTCTGTTTATATAGTGCTGACTTTCATTTGAAATTAAACGGATGGTAACTTGCTGCCTCAAGTTTCATACTGAGGAAGTGCGCAGCTCTTATATGCTGAGTAGCTAACTGTCAGAAAGTATTCTCAATTTTGTCTTCATTCCTTAAATAAAATTCTGAAGAGCTTCAATTCGAAATTTACTGTAAATGCTTTTTTTACGTTGAATTCGGATAGTATCTTCAAATTGGTAGAAATCTTTTCAGGTGACAGTTGATATTTGAAAGGATTGTTTTTATCAGACTCAATTCTAATCTCTTCTCTTATGTATTTTTGTGCACTAGGCGCAGTTGTGTAGCAGTTGAGTAATGCTGGTTAGCTGTTAAGGTGGCGTGTTGCAGTGCAGAGTGCTTGGCTGTTTCCTGTTTTCTCCTGATTGCTCCTGTGTAACGATGCCTTGTCGTGCAGAAACAAATGGCTGTCCAGTTAATTAAAATGCCTGACAACTGCACTTCCAATCACCCGGGCCTTGCATAAAAATAACGGAGCATACAGTGAGCACATCTAGCTGATGGTATACACACCTTATTTTTTCCAGAATGGTAAATCTTGCCAACATGCATATATGAACTTATATTTGAGACATGTAATGTTAAGAAAGAAATGGTTCATTCCTCTGTAAGTACTGATTGGTGTATCTTTTGCTTAAGACATCTTGTACTATACCCACTGTCTCTGTAGTTAATATTAAACATTTTTCTGTGTTAACTTTTCTCAACTTAATGTCTGAGTCAGCTTATTTTTAGCTTGAAAAGATTTCTGCAATTATACTGTCAATGTTTAACTTCTATATAGTAACAGAATGCATTCTACTGCTGCTTGATTTTATCCACTGGGGTTGCTTTTAAATTACTATGGGCAGACTTGCTGGTATTGTGACTAACCCAAGTGCTGTATGAGTGGTATTGCAGAGCAGACTGAACACAAAACTGGATCTGTTGGATGTTGTTATGGAGGATACACACTGAGCAGTACTAATTGCATTTGCTGTGTGCTTGTCTTGACTCAACAGGCTGCTGCTTGATGGTAGCTCCTCTTAGTGATCATTCTTCTCTGATTATATTTTTTTTTATACCAAATGGATTGTAATGTCAGTCATCACATGTCAAGGGTTATTGTAATGCCTTGTTAACTTTATGCATGTATGTTAAATGGAAATGGAAACATCTGAATACTTGCAGTCTGGCTTGACCAGGGATTAAAAGTGCTTTTCTACAAACTGAGGAGTTTCTGTGTTCCAGTACTGCTTGTCTAGCAGCAGTCAATATAGATTCAATTCCAGGGGCTGGATTTTGTGTAAGAATCTTAAGGAAGGAGCTTCAGTCCTAGGAAACCAATCTTAAGGGATATTTTATCTTGAAAGAGTGTGGTTAACTTTTCTTAATAGCTGAAGTTGTGAATTTAAGTTGGATCTTGTAGACTGTCAGGTTGTTAAGCTATGTTGTGTAGTGGCTTACATCCTGTAAATGAGTCTGAAGCATAACTTGGTCTTTGGGAAGGAGAACAAATCTCTCAAAAGCCATAGTTATACAAACAAACAGCTTTATTTTTACAGTGCATGTCTAAAGAAGTACTGCTGTGGGGATCTGCTTTTTCCAAAGCATTCGCATGAGGTTTGCTGTAAATCAGACTGTTTCCTGCAGATCCATGCTAAAAGTATAATCTTGTAACAGAACCAACAAGTGGAATAAACTTAAGTACCATCTGACCTCGCTAGTGAGATGATCATCATTTCAATTGTATGTCTGCTGGGTAGAGAAGAGCTGCCCAAGTGCTCTCTGTCTGCACTGAACGAATGTAATGGGATGTGGATGCTCTTCAGTTTCCATTTGTAGAGCAAAGCCTCGATAGACCAGTCAGCACTGAGGGGAAGAAACACATCAGCATAAAATACGATCCAGGTTTGTAACTTACGCAGTGACTGAGCAGAGACTCAATGAACTCACATACAACATTCTGCAACGCTGAGTTTGTAACAGTTCTCTAGTCTACAACACACTTGTGGCTACCTGTTCTAGTCCGATATTCCTAGGGATTATTGGCTGCTGTCAGCCTGCTTCACCACCTTGAGAGGAGCTTTGGAATCAGTACATTTGTGTCTGAGAAGTTAATGTTCTTAAATATGAACAAACAGAACTCAAAGAGTCTTAAATGTGTGAAAAAATTTACCTTCGGACTTGGTAAGTAGTCCAGAACTGAGCATGTGGGTTCTTCTCCAGCAAGAAGTAAATTGTAGTTAAAATATCTTCAAAGTCTGTGAAGTTGAGGGGAGCTGTGAGCAGCGGTTAGTTCTAGGTTCTAAATACTTCGCTATATTCCTGCTTCTATGAAATGGCTCTTGAAAATCAGTGCTGGCTGCGTCTGTGGGAGAGACTTGAAAGTGTGGCCTTAAGCAATTAGTTAATTGCTCCACTTCCCATTCACTTATCCTCCAGTGTATTAACATGGTAGCTAGAATTACAGCCAGGATAAAGCTCAGGATCTATCACTATAAAAGAGTTCTTTTTTCTTAACTGCATCGGTACACTGAGTGTTTGCAGTTTGTCTCAAGTCAGAGGTACCTGAAGGATTTCACATACCTTTCGGGTCAAAGAAGACGTCAGATCCTAGAATTATGTCTACAGGAGCAAGAGAGAGCAACTGTGGAGACATCTGACCCCAGGTGATGCCTACAACGGGTACATGGGGGAGGTGGTTCATCAAGCAGCTCTCCTGGGCCAGTGCCAGGCACTGGGGCAGCTCCTCGCTGTCCGACAGCATCACCTGAGCGCCGCACTTGGCAGCTGCTATTCCGGGCAGGCTCACACCTGCACCGATCTGAAACGACAGAAGGAGGCAGTGATGCAGAGGGCAAGGATACCGCGTGGGCACAGCGAGAGCCGCGGCTCGGGGAGGACGCGCCCTGCCGTTGGGTGGAGGTAGTTCCTCCAGGGAAGGCTGCGTTAGGAATGCAGGTGTCTGAACTTAGCGGAGCAGGGCTGGTGCTATGAGGGCTTCTCCGTTCTGGTGGGACCCTGGAGCAGAAGTGGTGCGTGAACCGCAACCTGTGTTTTACTGCAAGATGTGCGTTCGCGTGAGCCTGCAGCTCTCTGCTACCTCTACCCAAGCTGCACCGAAACGAGAAGGGCTGAAACGTGATGCAGAGCTATGAGATGACTGTGACAGTGAGAAGGAAGCACATTACCTCCAGCACTCTGCGGCCGGGCAGGGTTCTCCTATGAAACCACACGTACTGAGCCAGCACCCGGGCGCAGGGCCACGCGTACATGCCATACTGCGGGTCCAGCACCTGAAACACACGGGCGTGCCGCTGCGGCTCCGTGCACAGACGCTCCCTGCCCGCCCACCCCCCGGGGCCGTACCTCGGGGACCCGCAGCGCCAGCACCGCGCGCTCCGCTCCTCCCTCCGGGTCCCCCACGAAGCGGTACCGCCGTACAGCGCGCCGCCGCCGCGGCTCCCCCATGCCCGCGCCTCGCAGGCGGCCAACCACAGGCGGCAACGTGTGGCGCCAGGCCCAGACGGCCAATCAGAGCTTTCTCCTGGGGTGACGTCACGCAGAGCGCCGCGGGGCCGCCCGGGCTCCGCTCGGTGCCTCACGCCGCATCCCCGCCGGGTCCCCGCAGGCCGCCGCACCGCCCTTCCCAACATGGCGGCCGCGCCGCTTCCCCGCTTCGTCCAATCAGCGCCGTGGATCGGGCGCAGCGCGGCGGAAGGCGCCCGGGCGGAGTGCCAATAGGAGCGCGGCGGGGGCGGGGCCTCGGCGGCGGCGGCGGCAAGGGGGTGAAATTTCTCGAAGGTGCGGTGGGGACGGGCAGCGCGGCCGTGGGTCGGGCGCAGCGGGGCCTGAGGGTGCCGCCATGAATCACAAGAGCAAAAAGCGGATCCGGGAGGCGAAGCGCAGCGCCCGGCCCGAGCTGAAGGACTCGCTGGACTGGACCCGCCACAACTACTGCGAGACCTTCCCGCTCAGCCCCGCTGCCTGCAAGGTGCGGCCCGAGGGGGGGGCTGAGGGGAATGGGGCGGCCCTATAGGGGGTTATAAGGAGTGGGGGTGGACTGAGGGGAATTGGGGGTTGTGAGGGGGGCGGGGGACTGAGGAACGGGGGAGGCCTGAGGGGGGAGGGGGGCACAGTGGGGGGAGGCCTGAGGGATGTGGGGGAGGGGGGCACAGTGGGGGGAGGCCTGAGGGATGTGGGGGAGGCGTCCTGTGGGGAGTGGGGCCGAGGCCGATTTCACCTCGGAGGGGTGCTGGCGTGAAACCCCGCGAGAGAGGGGGAGTGGGGAGGGGACACCCCTTGAAAACTTCCCAGGGCGCTGAGGGACCCAAAGGAGCGTTGCAGCTGGGGGTATGGGGGGTGTGTGTCCTCGCCATGCTGGGGACGGTGCCAAACGCAGCCTGAGCCGGGCTGTGTGGCTGCTGGGCACTAGAAGTAGGGCTGCAGCCTCAGGGAGCTTAAAATAACACGCAGACGGTGTGATACCCTCGTGGTGTATGGAGTGATGCCTGAGTTTGGAGTGCCTCTGCTCTGGATCAGAGCACAGCTTTGGGATGCTTGGCCTAATATCTGCTCTGCGTTCCCCTCTTGGTCTCACAGGATAATGTGGAGAGGGCAGATGCGCTGCAGCTGACAGTGGAGGAGTTTGTTGAGCGTTACGAAAAGCCATATAAGCCCGTAGTCCTGCTCAACGCCCAGGTGGGCTGGTCTGCCCAGGAGAAGTGGACTCTGGAACGGCTGAAACGCAAGTACAGGAACCAGAAGTTCAAATGCGGGGAGGACAATGATGGTTATTCTGTGAAGATGAAGATGAAGTACTACATTGAGTACATGGAAACCACGCGTGATGACAGCCCGCTGTACATATTTGACAGCAGTTATGGAGAGCATCCCAAGCGCAGGAAACTCCTGGAGGACTACAAAGTACCCAAGTTCTTCACTGATGATCTGTTTCAGTACGCAGGGGAGAAACGAAGGCCGCCTTACAGGTACAGTACAATGGCAGCAGCCTAAAACAAGGTATTTTCTGTGTTACAGGATCTTAGAATAGCTCAGGTTGGAAGAGGCCTTCAAGACCATCAAGTCCAACCGCAGCCAAACCATACTACCCTGACTCTTAATAACCTACTGCTAAATCGTGTCCCTGAGCACCACATCCTGACAGTTTTTAAATACATTCAGGGGTGGTTACTCAGCCACCTCCCTGGGGAACCTGTTCCAGTGCTTAACAGCCCTTTCAGTAAATACATTTTCCCTGATACCCAACCTAAGCCTTACTGGTGCAACTCAAGGCCGTTTCCCTTTGTCCTGTCACGAGTGAGAAGAGTCCAACCCTGCTCTCACTGCAATCAGTTTTCAGGTATTTGAAGTGTTGGTTATTCCAAAATGAAATTGCTTTGTATAAAACAAAGTGGTACTTTTGTGTTAGCTATTCTGAAATGCATATGAAACTTTAATGCAGAAGGGAAGAGCGGGTTTGTGCATCAGTATTTCTCATTCTGTCACCAGTGTAGTTACCAGTTTGTGTTTTGATTTTTCTTCTGTGTTTTAAATAAATGCCAAGTGCTTCAAAGCTACGAAGGGTAATTTCCTGCTGTGTGTGAAGTGCCTTCTGGCCTTCAGATTCCAAATGCCTCAAGATTTGCACTTGAGTTTTGCTGGTTTATGTACAGTATGGAGTTGCATTTAATTATGAATTAGTCCTAATAAGATAAAGATCTTAAACCAGGTTACTGTGAAGTGTGGAGACTACTTCTTAGCTCCCTTCAGGTGATGATGATATCGCATGTTATTTTTTTTTCTCATCTGATTTGAAGTAGATGGAAATTACATTTGATCCCTGAAATGAAATGCAACCTTGTACATTGGCTTCCAGGTACAGAAGTAACTTCTGTTTGCATTAATACAATGCTTTCTAGTGCTAGGAGAATAACATGTAATTAAAGTCTTTACAGCCACTTGGTAATTGCTGGAGAATGACTTGCCCTTTGAGTGATGTGAAGCTCTGATGTGTTTTTTTTTTGTTTGTTTGTTTTTTAATGAGATAGGACAAATATTGAATAAGGTAGTGAGGAATAATAGCTCAGTTGTGTTTTTCAGGGTATTTTTACTAAGTTGTAGCAGAAACTTTTTATCATTAACTTCTAAGAAGAACTCCCAGTGCTGTGATCAAATGCAAAAGCACAGTGTGTGTGAGTCTCCAGTAGTAACTGAAATGCACTGTCAGAACCAGGAATCCTTTATCGAAGTTAGAAGTAAACTAGATAATCTAGCTGTGACTCACACTGATTCTTCTTTCCCCTGCACCCTCCACGCCCACAGGCATGTGAACTCTTTGCTTGTGATCATAAGTGTTCTTGCACTTCTTTCTGGAAAGAGTGCATTTGTTTGAGGCTGTTCTCAGAGATGAGTGATGTGAAAGGGCACAGCTGATACCTCCTGGTGCTTTCATCTCAGTGCAAACGTGGTTGGATAGCATTCAGTAGTTTAATAGCTTCACTGGAAATTCAGCCAGGAGCTGTGCTTCCTAATGGTACAATGAGGATATGCACATCTTGTTTTCTTGTGGCTGCTTCACAGAGTAGGAAGTGCACAAGTTGATAAAATGGGAAGTGCTGTCACTGGTGCTAGCAAGCAGTGCTTGGAAACCAGTTTGCACCTGTGTTGGGAAGGGGAGATGGAGAGTTTGTGACTTGTGATATCCTGTCACCCCCTGAACTCCTCTTGCTGGGCATCTCGTGCCTGTCAGCCACGTGGCAGCGGGACCTCGGTGGAGGAAGGCTCTCATGGTGCTTCAGTTTCTTCCATCTAAACAGATAGTTTGTTTGTTTTTTCCCTTTTGCCCTGTGGCAGTAAGCCACCTGATTCAGTGTGTAGTAATTGGTGTTGTAGTGCTCTTGTGCTGCTGTGTTTAAACAGCTGTAGCAGCTAAACTTCTCCACCAGGAGAGATAAGCTTTCCAAATTGGGAGTGAGAATATACCCACCAAATCTTGAGCAGAGAATAATCCCCAGCTAGTGAAATGTTGGAATAAAAAGCCTGTTGTAAACCAACAGAAGGCATAGAAGGAAGCTGGGGTTGCATAACTTCACTCTCTTCCATCCTCGTATTGCCTTTTGTTTGCTCCTCGTTGTTCTGTGCTCATAAATGGAACTCAGAAGAAGCAAGTTTTAGAAAAAGAGAGGATTAGGAGAATCCTCGTGCATGGTAAGAGCCCTAGTGCAGACCTTTGTGACTTTATCACATTCATAAACATCTCTGCAAAAATAGGAACACTTCAGCCTCGAGGTCAGTGTGTATTTTGTTGGAGAACTGTTTATATTTCCTAGCTGTATTTCATGTTGAAAAGCTGTCTTGGCTCACAGTCCTTCCTGTCACAGTTCATGTTGGTTTTTAGGTTAAACCCACATCACATCATTCACTGTAGTGTCAGCCTAACTATCTCATGAAGATAAACAGGAAGGAATCGAGGTGACTGCCGTGGTTTCTGACTGTATGACAAATGAACAGTTGTAACTATTGATCTGGGTGTGAAGAAAGGAGAAAGCAGCCACTTGCTCGCTGTGTGCCTGAAGGGATTTTTCTTGCCGTGCAGATGGTTTGTGATGGGCCCACCTCGTTCTGGGACAGGAATTCACATTGACCCCTTGGGAACCAGCGCGTGGAACGCCTTGGTCCAGGGACACAAGCGTTGGTGCCTGTTCCCCACCAGCACTCCCAGAGAGCTGATCAAAGTGACACGGGAGGAGGGAGGTAACCAGCAGGATGAGGCTATCACGTGGTTCAACGTCATATATCCGAGGACACAGCTTCCCACCTGGCCCCCCGAATTCAAACCCCTGGAAATCTTGCAGAAGCCGGGCGAGACGGTTTTTGTACCAGGTATGTAGAAATCTCTCCAGAAAGCACATGTGGCAGAGAGAAGTGTGTTCTTAACATGTCTTAGGAAGAGAGAATGTGTCAGTTTTCTTAGGGCTCATCTCTTACAGAAGAAACTACTCTGAGCTGTTCCAGAAGGGCTGTGTGTTGTGAGGCTTTCTTTGGGATGCTTCATTATTTCTGGCTGTCCTGACATACCTGTAGCATAGGATTGTGTGTGGTGTGGATGGCAGAGCAAATGAGTCTTGAGTTGCACAGTCATAGGAATGTGATCCTGAGCTAAATTAAATAAAAACATCGAGGCTTTAAATAAATAAATAAATAAAGCTGAGTATTTGGGTATTAGTAACTCTCAGACCCAAATGAGTTTATATACACCACAGTGTATTCACCAGTGGGTTTTGTAGCCTAGGTAGTCTGACTGCACGTGGATTTTTCTTGGCTGGAGAATGAGAACTACTTAAAGTCACCGACACATTGCACCCACTTTTCTGTGGCTATGCTCAAAATCAAAAGCTGAAGAAAGATAAGAATGGCATCCTTGTATCAGGAAATGGTTGTGCAACGTGTGCCCGCTGTAACGGGGAGTTGAGGTGGCCAGTGGATAAGATAGCATGGGTGAGCTCAGTGCCTAGAAGCTCTGGATCTTGCATCTCAGCACGTAACTCCCATCCTTGTTGCTTGTCTCTGCTGTGCAGCTGATTTCATGTCTGAGGAGTGCTTTGTGGTTGTCTTGGCACTTAGTGGTGACTCCTCAGTGTACCCTCTGTTAGGATTTTGTAGCTGTCGATTTCCATTAAACTGCTTCCTTAGTCTTTCTCTGAGGTTCCGAGTGGGTGGTCAGAACATCGTGTCTATTCTTAGCCTTTGCAGGGAAACTATCTGCATCTATTTTTAAATGAAAGGTCTGTAATCTGTAATCACAAGAACCTTGCTAATTCAGCGTGGAAAGTGTTCTCCAGCTTGACAGAGAGGGTCTCTGTGCAGCCCGGGTTACAATGGCTCTTGCTATTAGATATGCTGTCAGTAGCCAGCGTGTTGCTGTCAGCTCAGATCTTCAGTACTGCTCATGAGCTGAATAATTCGGCCAGAGCATTGTGCAGCCATCTGTAACGAGAGCCTGCAGAGGAGTGGAATGAACTCTGAAATAAGACTGAGGAAAGAAGATCTGGTGGCAGGCTCACCTGGGCTCGGGAGACAAGGTCTGGTTTCCACCTCTGCTCTGGGACAAAGATGCGTGGCAGTTCTTGAATGTGCTTGCAGCTGTGGTCACGGGTGCTGTGTTTGTAGGTGGCTGGTGGCACGTCGTTCTCAACCTGGACACCACCATTGCCATCACACAGAACTTTGCCAGCTGTACCAACTTCCCCGTGGTGTGGCACAAGACAGTGAGAGGGAGACCCAAACTGTCACGGAAGTGGTACAGGTAAGAGTTTTAGTAACCTTTTTGTGTTACCTATAGAAAGTACTAAAACAAAACCATTTGGTTATGTATAGTGCTGCTATTCAAAGACTAATACTGAAATCTGAACTGTATTTAGGATCTTAAAGCAGGAGCATCCTGACTTGGCAGCACTGGCTGATTCGGTTGATCTACAGGAATCTACTGGTATTGCTTCTGATAGCTCTAGTGATTCTTCCAGTTCCTCAAGCTCTAGCTCCTCTGACTCTGATTCAGAGGTAATGTATTTTCTTGGTTTTTACTCTAGTTGGTAATCCATGTTCTGTGCTTTTCAAGTGGGGATGGGGAGTGAGGTTGGGAGTAGGAACAGTCACAGTATGGCACTTCTCTAAGTGCCTGATGTGGTGTAAGCACTTCAGGAAGTGCTGCCTGCCCTTAAAAAAAAAAAAAACAAAAACCAAAATCTGGATCCTTTTAGGAGCCAAAATGAGCACATCACTTGTCTTGCCACAATCCTACTGTAGGCAGCGACTGAATCTTAAAATCTTGCTGGGTTTTGATCACGTAAACACATGAAATCCATTTTAAATCAATCTGAGCTGGGCTTTGAACTGTGATTGTTCAGAATCCTGAGGCAGCTCTTGTGGTGAGCTCCACGAGCACAAACAGTGTTCTAGGTTTCTCTGAATTTTGGTTTCATCTCTCCATGGTTCAGTGCGACTCCGGCTCCGAGACCGAGGGGATGATGCACAGGAGGAAAAAGAGGAGGACGTGCAGCATGATGGGTAATGGTGATACCACATCCCAAGATGACTGCGTGAGCAAAGAGCGCAGCTCCTCCAGGTGACCTGATGGCAACTGCTTCTCATTAAGACAAGAAGACAATACGAGGCAGAGCTGAAATAGGGCAGTTCCTCAGGATAGAGGGGTGGAGAGTGTAATTCTGTACAGAATACGAAGCAGTCGGCCAGTGGTTTTAATCCTCTAAACTGCAAACTAAGATTGGTGATATTTAAAACATAAATAAAGTTTTATTACTTTTCTAGTTCTGTTTTTTAATAGAGAAGATATAAATATATATATTTTTAATGGGAGAGGTAGAATATTTTAACTGTGCTCTTTAGAGAGCACAGGTAAGAAGTGAGCAGTCAGAGATGAGGAGTGGTCAGGCCAGACTCAGATTGGGATGTATGGTCCAAACAAAACCTACAAGCAGTTGTGCATTTTCCCTTATCATTGTCTGGATTACTTCAGTGTGGCCCACTGCTTCATCTGTTAAAGGCAACATTCAACCAAAATCTAAGATACCTGTCTGTGTTTACTTATTTAAAAAAATAATAATACAAACTGGTCAAGCTGGATGGAGAGAGTGTTAACACTGCAGAACCAAGAACATACGTTGTTTGAGATAAAATTAACAACTGCAGAGAATTTCCATGTTAGGGTATAAACAGAAAGTCACTGGGAGGTGATGCTGCAGGGGTGAACAAACAGGTTTTTGCTAAATGAAGACTGTTTTTCTCATATGAGAGCAGCCTGCTAGATTTTTTTAAGCAGATTCCTCATGGTTTGGTAAACCAGCACTGCTGTATTAGCTGTGTAGTTCCTTCACTGAGCTGTTGGATGCTCCAGGTTTGGTGGGGGTGTGAGGGCTGTGGTGACTTTGTGTGACCTGCTGAAGAAGGTGTGCAATGGTCATTTACCTGTGGAAGTCCAAATATCTGTTCTGTATCCAGTGTTACACCTGAGCTCATTGGGGTGCTGCCTGAAGGCCTGCTTGCTGCTGTACCCATTGCTGCTGACCTGCTGTGACACACTGCTCTCCTGCTGGCAGCAGTTGGTTGAGGTGCTGTCCAGTACTCTTTCAGCAGCCAGCTGTGCCTTCACACAGGCACCAAGCAGCAGGAAACAGCAAACTACCACAGACCCTGTGAGAAAAGAAACTAAAAAACACTGCCCCTGTGTGCAGATCTGAAAGTCCTGTGTGTTTTTCAGTTCTTTGCACTTCAGATTTTGCAAGAACTAGCACCTTGCCTAGAACCAGCTCTGTCCAGGACTCGCTGCTCTCCTTTTTTTGAGGGTGGATGGGATTTTGGCTCCAGCAGTGTAAGGGTTTCCTTGATAGAAAGACTCAAATCTTCCATTTAAAGTATGGGAAGCATAAGCATACAGTTAGCCTGCACGCTGTGATTTGTATTCCAGCGTGAGGGGAAATGCTACAGCTGATGACAGGCAGTTGTTCCTTTTTGTTTTATTTTGACAGGATTAGGGAATCTTGTGGAGGCCGCAGTTACCCCTGATTGATAACAGCACCCGCCCAGAGGCAGCTGCCGACCAGAGCTCCGTTAGCAGCCAGCCAGCTCTGCTCTGCCCCTCCTGCTCCTGCTCCTCACAATCCCTTCTTGTCGCTTCTCTTCAATCCAAACATCAGTCTTCATGACGTGCTGTTGAAGGTTGGCTCCTTACTAACTGAAAGGGGAATGCCCCAACTCCATTCCTGTGCAATGCTTTGTCCCCTCTGCGCCCCGAGTGAGTGCACTAATAACCCATCTTTGGGTACAGACATGCCAAGTATTTAATGCTTTGTGTAACGGGCGAGGAAGACGACGGTCAGTTTTTAAAGAACTTTTTAAAACCAGCAGGTGAACCTGGAAACCTGCCTTGCTTTGACACTGTCATATGTTTACATGTTGTCCTGTACACTTGAGGAAAGGAACACCAGCCCTTCTGGCCCCGCGCAGCGTCGGTGGATCTCACACCAGAGTTTCAGGCAGTGGAGGTGGGAGTGCTGCAGGCACTGAAGCAGCTCCAGTGGAGGTGACTGCCTACCTGAAGCATCTTTTGTGGTCTTAATCTACTCGTACACATCTGAAGTGCATCATGTTAACCGGCCACCATCCATTTACTTCTGCTCTGCGTAGTAACAAAGATGCACTAGCACCTTGCCATAGGAATCTCAATGGAGCCAGAGAATCCTGGAGTTTCTTGCACAGCAAAAAAACATGGGGGAAAAGTCAGCGTTTGCCAGCAAAGACACTCCTTTAGGTGTAGGTGTGATGCTTAGCACTGGGCAACGGCTGACACAGTCTGGCTCTTACATTACTACAGCAGTTGCTGGGCTTTAAGTACTGAGCAGTTAAGGGGCTGTGGGCTCATTCAGGCCGGTGCAGTTCATGTGTGTAAACAGCTTTTCTTTGAGGCTGTGGCTTCAGAAATTTATAGAACGTACAGTGCCAATTTTAAAGGACTGGGAGAGGGACATACTGTTGTTTGATGCTTTATAAAAATGAAATGTGATGTTTTAAGTCTGTGTAGGTGCATTTGTATAATGGCAGGTAGAGCTGTCATCCCCAAGGGATCTGTTGGATCTGCTGTTCCTTTCACAGGGGCTCGTGCTGGTAGTGTCAGCAGAGAGGTCTGTCTTCCCAGAGGTGTGCTGTGAGGAAGATCCTGCAATAATGCCCAGACCTGGTAGCTGAATTAAAAAGCAGATTGGCAGCCTTAACTGTGACTTCTGTTGTATCTGCTGGGTTTGACGGAAGCCAGAACATGGTCTGGATTTTATTTATTTTAACCCCATCTCTTTCCTTTTTAAACACTCCTTCCCTTCCTGCAGCCTGGGCTGTGTCCTGTTGTACAAGGGAACCTGAACTATATTGGTCTGAAACTCCTGTACCAGTCAGTTCATGCAGGAGCAGTGTGTTGGTGAGAAGGAGGGAGAGAAGCTTTGTTGGTGTACTTCCTGAGCTTCCTACAGTAGGCAGACATAAGTGAATGTGGACATGCCTTCGTCGGGCACTGCAGGTCATGCCAGCAGATTACTGCACTTTGAAGAACACTTCCCAACTCCTAGTGTTCCTGCCCAGGGTTGCCTTTTATTTCCTGCTCAGTTGAACAGCCCAGGAGTCTGCACAACTCCTCAGAGAGAGCGGGCTGCAGCTGCTCTGAAGAATGGAGGGGTGGGAGTTTCATCTCTGTCGTGCTGAGAGCCCTTAACAGCAGCTGCCCCATGTGTGAGCCCTGCCTGCCCTCAGTTGCTTTGTGTTGAAGATGGAGCACACTGCTGTGTTTGGCATGCACAGTTCAGCTTTGCCATCTTAAAGTCTTACACGTGTCTGGAAGGCCGAGCACAGTGGGGAGGATCCTTTCCTTCATGCCTACCAACTCTTCATGGTGTGAGATGAAGCAGTTTCCACTTGTTCATTGGAGGCCCTGTACAGAAAGGCAGTGTGCTTGGAGTGAGCCACGAGCGTTGTGATGCCAGCAGCACCACACTGACCTCACAGGCACTGTGTGATGGGAAGCAAAGCTGTGTGTGGGATCTCTGGTTCCTCCTCTCTCAGGCTCTTGCCTCAGCTTCCCACCTGAAGACAGGGGAATACTGACCTCACAGAGGCTGAGATGTGATTCCTGTGTAAGCTGTGCTGATGCCCCTGTGAGTGTTCCAGAAATGCTGAGCAAGCTGAGGCTTCCTAGCTGGGTGGCAGAAGAGACTGGGGATGAGCAGCACTTCGGGCCACATGCTGCTCTCCAGTGGTCCTTCCAGAATTGCTGTGTGGTGCAACAACGAGGCTTTTTGTCTGGCCAGAATTTAACATTTGGCATTTTGTCACTTGCTCTAAGCAGGAGGTTCTGCTGTTTTGCTAGGTCAGGATTTAAACATAAGAACAGTGTAAGTGAACTGGAGAAGTGAGCTCCTAGCAGGGTGCCAGCCTTGCAGGAAGGAGGGGATGTTCCCCAGGCCCCTTCCGTGCCAGAGCATGACATGATAAGCTGCTCCCCTCGTGCCTGGCTCTGCTGTGGGAGGCTGGCTGGGCAGTGCGTGCTCTGGCTTCTCCAGACTTGTGCTCCTTGCAGCGTTGATGTTGCTCCAGACCCTGCTGCTGTGTTGTAGGGCTGTGGATGTGGCAGACCCAGCTGGCCCCTGGCTGCCCTGAGCCCTGCTCTGCCTCAGCACCCACACTCAGCCTTCTCCACTGGGGTGCCAGGAGCTGTGTGCTGGTTTGGGCTGGGCTTCCCGCTGTTGTGCCTGCCCTGGCCAAAGGGGAAGGAGCTCTGGTCCCCAGTCCAGGCTTGTCTGCTCTGACAGCTCAGGAGAGTGGATAAACACCCATCAGAACCGTGTGCAGAGTGCAGGCACACAGAGCTCAGCTCCTGCTGCTGCGCGGGGTGGTGCTCAGGAGGCCCTGGCACAAAACCTCCCTCTCCTTTCCACTCTGCTGGGCTGGCTCTGCTTTCTATTCTCAGTTTTGTGAAGCCTCTGCATGCTTGGAAGGGAGACAGCAACCTCTTTCATAGCAAACCCAGAGCCTCTTCCTCCTCAAATCCCCAGCCACTGTGGGGTGGAAAGCAAAGCTGCTGCCTGCGAGGGTTAACCTGATGGAAACAGCGTGACAGAAAGTTTTCAGCACTCCCCTTGCAAAGGGGGGGAGGAAAAAGGATCCTGATGCATTGAGCACCCAGCCCTGCTGCCACGAGCTGTGTTGGTCCCGTCCAGCAGAGCTGGGATGCTCTTAATCGTCTCGTTCGGATGATTGTGGTTCCGCTTTTTATTTTAAGTAAAATCAATTATTTTGCATTCTCCTGTTCGTTACTCGTTATTTGTTTTTTTACTGCTTTTAGCGGTGTCCCGAAGGCGTGCACCTCCTTCCTAAGGCACGGATGCTGCTCCAGTGCTGGGCTGTGCTGGAAGCGGGAGCTGCAGCTGCTCTGGGAGGTGTGGTTTGGAAAACGGTGCGAATTCCGGCGGCTGAAAGCACTCAGCCCGGAGGGCAGCATCGTGCCGCCATCCCATCGTTCCTCCCCACGCTCGGATGCTGCAGGCACCTCCTTCAGCTCCGCCGCGTCCTCGTCACCCTGAATCCTTTGTCGGCGGAGCTCTGCAGCTGTCCCTGCTGTTACCCCCCCCCTCTTCCCCCCCCCCCCCCGGGGCTGCGTCAAAGCGGCTTTTGTGCGCGGCTGCAGCGCGGGGCTCCTCCCGGGAGAGGGCAGCGCGATCCCGGCTCGGCCGCAGCGCTCCGTCCCGCTCGGGGCTCTCGGGCCGCGGTTAAGCTCCAGCTCACGGCAGCGGGCTCCGAGCCGCGCTGCTGCCCTGCCCTGCCTGGTGCTGGGTCAGCGCACGCGCCCGTCCCGCCGCAGGGGCTCTTTGCTCCTCCTGCTCTATGGATGCTCCTCCGTACGGGGGCACGGACGGGTCGGGCCACCTCCATCCGGCGAGTTAACGTGTGCGGAAGTTTGAGCATCAGGACGAGTTCGGGTAGGACGCGCCAGGAGGATGCTGAGCCGCTCCCCGAGCGCCGGGGCCGCTCCGATGCTCGGAGCCCTGAGCAGACGGGCAGATAAGCACCGTGGCCGATTGTTACTAAGAATACAACGATCCACACGCGAACAGCCGCTTGATGGGATTACCAGTAACCACAGACGGCAGCGAGGATCACGGCTCCGCTTCCTTCCTCCCGCCCCGCGGATTTAATCCGCCTTCCTTTTGTTTTTAGCCGCTCCGTACAAATATTCTGCTCTGCCTTTACCCCGAATAGTTGAGGACTTCAGAGCGCTTTGTGGAGCGGGGGCTCATCCCCCCGAGGGGCACGAAGTCCTCGCTGCAGCTCCTGCCTCCGGGCATCCCTCGCTGCTCCTTGCTGTGCTCTTGTAACCGAGACACTCTCAGCTCTGATGGCGGTGACAACTTTGTGCCATCCATCACTGAGCTCCCGAGTCGGGAAACAAATGTGCCAAGGGTATCACTTGGGTATCATGGGTCATCCTGTGTACCTCCTGCGGCTCATGGGGCAGGCGGAGTGATGCTCAGGGTGCCACCTGGTTGCCATGGTTACCACGTGCAGCTGCCAGGTATCACCCGGTTGCCATGACTACCGTCCCGCCCTCCGGGTATCACCTACAGCTCCTGGAGCAAGCGGGGCGACGCTCTGAGGTTTGCCATCGATACTCCTTGCTGGGAACATCCTGCCCGAGCGTTGCCGGCTCCCACCAAGGTGTGAGCGCTCGCTGAGCATCGCACGGAGCCCGGCTGGGCACAGAGCTTGCCCTCCGAGAGCCCGTCCTGCCCGCAGCGGTGTCCCCCCCATCCCTGGGGCAGGCTCGGGGCTGGGCGGGGAGGGGAAGGGGCCGGGGCTGTGGGCAGGGCCGAGGGAGATGACGCCGGGTGAAGGCTGCTGAGAGCCTGCCCAGCCCCGCCGCAGGCCGAGCGGGTGGCCGCGCACTCGGGCTCCGGCAGCATGGACGTGGCCGTGGACCTGTACCTGGCCGTCCCACTGCTCTTCACCGTCCTGGCCATCGTCCTCGCCTCCATTTTTGTGAAGCTGCGGAGCAGCGAGGGGCAGCGGGCGGCGGAGCAGCAGCCGGAGCCGGGCAAAGCGGAGCCGGGCAAAGCGGAGCCGGGCAAAGCGGAGCCGGGCAAAGCGGAGCCGCGCTCGGCCGCCGAGGGCGAAGCGGAGCCGCGGGGAGCGGCGGAGGGGCCGAGGGGCGAGGGGAGCCGGGTGCCCGTGGAGGAGATCGGGGCGGGCGGCGAGGAGAAGGAGAAAGAGGAGGAGAAGGAAGAAAAGGAGAAGGAGGCGGCGGTGGCCGAGCAGAGATCCGCGGCCGAGCAGAGCCCCGAGAGCATCCCCCGGCCGCCGCCCGCCGCCGAACACCGGGAGCAGCAGCAGCAGCAGGAGGAGGTGGAGGAGGAGGAGGAAGATAGCAAGGTAAGCAGAGGGGAGGCTTGAGAGAAGGTGAATGGCGCGCTGGGGGAGGGTGGGGGCTGTACATCCTTTTCCCAGGAGCTGCTCCAGGAGCTGGGGTGTGTGTGTTCTTTCTGTCCCCCCTCTTTTTGTGGGTTGCAGCAAACTGTCGCTCTGCAGCGTGAGGATGCACAGAGCGCTGTCACTGCAGCCCCAGGGAGCTCTACCCCAACCCCCCTGGCATCCTGCTGGCCTCACACCCCGAGCTCTGACCCCTGCTTGAACTTGTTGGGGGGGGGGGGGGATATGGGGGCAATGCTGCCCGGTAAATCCTCCTCCAGCTCCAGATCTTGTTTAAAAATAAAAGGGTGACCCAGCGGCCGTGGAAGGAGCTTGCCCTGCTGGCTTCCAGCAGCTCCGTGATGCTCTGTGCCCCGGGGACCCCCGAGGGACCCAAACACACTGCGTTCCCCCTGGGGCCACCCCTTGTCCCAGTGGGGGATGTGGGCAACAGGGCGGCTCGGGAACCCGGGAAGGATGCACAGCTCTGGGGCCTGCTGGCTATTATTAGCAGCATTGGTAATCCTCAGTGACTGCGTCCGGGCTGCTGGGCAGCGTGCAGGCAGGCAGACAGCCCTTGTCTTGGAAGGCATTGCTACTGACTCACTGGAGTGCTGTGGGCGAGTCCCAGTGGGATGGTGCCCCTGTGTCCCGTGGTGATGCCCAGGGCTGTGTCTGCCTCTATGCTCTGGGACCTCGCCCACCTCCCATTTCCTTCCCTGAGTCCCAGCACCATCCCTTGGCCACAGGGATGGCTCTCAAGCAGAGATCCCCATTGTCATAACATCCCAAAAGCACTGGCAGCATCTGTCCATCCCTGGGGTGATTTATGGGATGTATCAGTGCTCTGAGTGCTGCTGGGGAGCCCCAGGGCTGCCACTCAGTGACCAAATCCCAGCTGGGATTGCTCCGCAGCACCCAGGAGGTGCAGTTCCTCTGCTGTCTCATTAACACGAGTTGGGAATGTTTCTCCTCCCTCCTGGCTGCTCTTCAGTCCCAATGTCCCTGAGCAGACACCACTGCAACCCACACCTCCTTCAGGAATGTGGCACTGCAGTTGTGTCTGCCCTATGGTGATGGATGCACAGGGATGATCCTGTCCCCTTTGGGTGCCCCAGCTCGGGGTGCTCACACCTCGAGGGCACTGAGCTCGGTGCAGACCGTGGCTCTCACAGCAGGGCACGGACGGGGAAGGGCTGACAGTTGGATTCAATGATTCCATGGCACAGGACAAGGTTTTGTTTTGCTGGCTCTGGCCCCAAGCAGGTGTTACAGGTGCGGATGGGAAGGAGTTCTGTCAGAGCAGTGAGAGCTGCACAGGCTGGAAAGGAGCCCTGCCCTGCTCGTATCTGAGGGCTGCGGTCCTCAGTGTGACTCAGCAGAGGCTCAGTGCAGCACTGTGGCTGCTGTAGGCTCGGGGCATCACACAGCAGAGGGCCGTGCTCAGCACTCCAAGGCCTTTCTCCCTTTTCCTGCTGCCTGCTCAGCATGTGCTGCTTCAGGTTCTCCGCAGCCATTAAGTGCTGAAGCAAGTGCTGATGGATGAAGCAGTGTGGGTGTGCTCAGTGCATCACCCTGCTGCCTTCGTGCTCCGTTCCCTGCCTCTGTCCCACGAGGTGCCTCTGTACCACGAGGTGGGCTAGGTGATGCTCTGTGTGCTGGGGCAGGGCTGAAAGAGGGGGGAATGAAGCAGGGGAAAGGAGTCCTCATTCCCATCAGGCTCTGATCGTGGTTCCTCTTGTGTCTGCTGGCTCCCATCGCTGTCATTGCTCATCCCAAACTCGTTATGTGAGGGATGCTGCTGCCCTAATGAGAAGCTGCTGGGTGGGGGCTGTGGCTGCTTGGTGTGGGTCCTGCCAGAAAGGAGCAGAAATCCCCAGATCTCCCATTAGTGCTTCTACCCTACCCAAGGGCTGCTGCTTTGCCAAGCTGTGCCCAACATCTTCCTTCTTTCCCCCCTTTTTAAAGCCTTCTTCCTTCCCCTTTCCCTCCTGGCTTCTCTTTTTCTGTCTGTCTCCGTGCTGCCTTCCTCTTGCAAACTCTTGCATCAGGCTTGGATCAGAAGGCGCAGCCATAAATGGCAATGTGGGGCTGGCAGTTTCTTCCAGGGCGATTTTCTCCCCCCTCTTTCCCGGGACTTTCCCATTTCCCTGCAGTTGGAATGGGTCAGGGTTAGGGGTTCTGCTTGTCCCCATCCCCCCCACGGGATGGGGGAAGGGGAGGGGGCCCAGCAGCCCCTCCTTGTGTCCCTTTAGAGGAGAGAAACCCACTGTGGGGATGGAGGAACCGGCTCTGGTTGGCCATAAATGAGCTGGAAGCAAGGTGATGGGAGCCCAGCCTATATTGCCCAGTGACAGAGAGGAGGCGCTGCCATTTGGGAGCTGCTTTAGGGCTGCGAGGGGACTCATAGTGTGGGAAAGCCACGAGTGGGGCTTTTGGGCAGCACTCTGTTGCTGCTCAGTGTCCCAACCCCTCCCCCCGAGGGTCCCATCCTTGCTGCTGCTTTTGTCTGCAGCCCGAGTCACACTCACACGTGGGCGTTTGCTCACTGGCCATGGAAGCTAAAGGGCAAAGCACATTTCTGATGAGCTAACAAATGCTTAAGCTCTACAGCCAAGGTCTGCCAAAAGCCAAGGCAGCTGTACTGCCACATTGTTATTTAAGGTAATGACTTGGGGGATTTTAACCCTATGCTGGTGGAGATGGGTTTGGGGGGTGGGGAGGAGCTGTGATTTGATGGCACTGCTCACGGGAGCCCCACTCCTGGCAGCAGAGGTGAATGTCCCACTCAGGTATTGATTGTGCCACGCAGTGTGTCAGCTCTGCAGAAGCTGCTCTCCCCTCCTGGCAGCCTGACTGCTGCATCAGCATCTCCATGGCTGCTGCTGTGCCTTCCCCTGCTCTGCAGCACTATGGTTCAGCATCACTCCATCCTCATGCAGCGGTGGCATTGCTGATTTGGCAGTGGCTGTGGAGCAGAGGCTGCCAGCAGTGCTGTCTGGGGGCTTGGGGAGCATTTCTAGGCTCCATCTGTGTGCTCGAGGTGCAGATGTGCTCCTCAGACCTGCACCCATGGCCAGGAGCAGTGCCTGGCTCATCCCTGTATGCACCCCATGGGCTGCCCGTGGGAGCTGCTCCCAACCAGACAGACAGAAGGACAGGGCTGTGGAAGTCAGGGCTGCAGCATGGGGGGAAGGGAGCTGCTGGCATCTGCCTCTGAGCAGAAAAATGCTGTGCTGTAGTGAGCTAGCAGCTGCCACGAGGCGGGCTCCCCAGCGTGACCAAGGCCGACTTCCAGCTTGGCAGCCCAGGGTGCTCCCCCTCTGCTCCCACCAAATGTTTCTTCCAGTGCATTGGAGCAGGAATGTTCTCTTTGCTGGAGCACCCTCAGGGCCAGGGCTGAGCACCCCCACTCAATGCTGCTCCAGTGGGTGCTGCCCTGGGGTCCCCCACGTGTTGGCAGTGAGCGCCCATGTTTGGAAGCGTGGCCCAAAATAGTGGTGGCCATTGAGGTGTCATCCACGTGTCCTTGTGGGGAGCTGGGTGGTGAGGAGAAGCCAAGGGGCTGTGAATAATGCCATTCCTCACTGATGACAAACCACGCCGGGTCTGAGCCAGTACCACACTCAGCAGTGGACACAGAGCTGTGGGCTGCAAACCCCTGCACGGCCCATCCTGGTTTCCCTCGTGTCTGCATCACACAGGGAGGAAGGCACTGCGTGGGCACTGCCTGTGTCCCAGCCTTATCTCCAGGGCTGGAGCCGTTCCTTCCCTCCCCACTCTCCATCTGTGTGCACCGTGGCTGCAAGGAATCCGGCCTTGATAAAGCTCTCTGCAGCTCGTGGGAGGCAACCCAAAAACTTCCAAACTTGGTTTGTGTTAAAGCTCTGTGCTGTTCGGTCCCTCGCTGTGCACCCCGAGCACAGATGGCTCCTTGCTGGGGTCAGCTTTGCTTGTCCATACATGAGTGGGATGGATGCTCCTCTCGCTGGGCCCCTCCACATCCTACACCCAGCTCCAAACCTCCATCCCTGCTCCTGAGGCTATTTTTGGTGCTTGAGGGCCCAAGGGAGGAAATGATTTAAGTGGAAGCCCCGTGGGCAGAGTGCTGCTGAGCACTGAGAAGGAAGCAGACTAACAGATACTGCTCATTAGCAAGCATCCCTTTCCCCTCTTCTCAGAATGGGGCAGGGAAGCAGTACCCAAACTCAAGGGCTCTCATAGGTGATGTAGCACAGCACCTTCTGCTCATGGCTGCTCTGTCTTTTCCCTCTGCAGGAGGATGATCCGGACTCAGACAGTGAGAAGCTGGTGGTGAAAGAGACAGAGGATGAGGATGGTGAGTACCAGGAAGGCAGAGACCGGTGGGAATGGCCTGAAAAGCAGAGCCCCAAGTGCATGGGGATGGTTCCTTTCCTCTGGGCAGTGCAGGGGAGAAGGGCTCGAAATCCCAAAACAAAGGGAAATGTGGGGAGAAGCAGCTGCTGGGGATCCACACGCAATGGAAGAGCTCCTGTCCTTGGGCTGTCACTATTTCTAAACACCTGGGAGCAGACGAGCAGCATTTCACCCTGCTTTCCCTGAACCCCTGAGCTGTTTGCCATGGAGCAGCATCCCAAAAGCTCCTTCCTCCCTTGCAGGCACATCTCTGGGGTTTTAAGGCAGAGCCACATTTAATTGATTACTCAATTAGTTGATTGGAAAATGATGAATTGCCTCATTGGGGTGACTGTGCTTGGAGAAAACAAAGCAGCAGTGTGTTGGTGGGGCTGTGCCCACTGCTGCCACATCCCCACTGCCCTGGTGCTCCCCCTGCCCTGCCCCACTTTTCCCCCACCCTGGGTAAGGCACAGCGTGGCAATCCCCAGGCTCAGGAGGATTACCCTAATGCCACAGGGAATCAATTTTTAATCCCACGAGGTGGGAGAAGTGCCTTCCCTCTGTAGGGGACGGGGCTCCACAAAGACATGTATGTGTTCCACCCCGCTGGGCTCCCACGCAGCATCCGTGGTGTTACTGGGACTGGTAGATCTGGTTGAAGGAAGGATGGACATGTGCTGCCCAATGGATGCTCAGTGATGATGCTCTGCCAGGACTTGCCCTTTTAGCTTCATGGCTGTTCTGGGGCAGCTCAGATGGAGATGGCCACGGCTCATGGCTAGCTCAGCATCCCCATGAGCCCCACAGTGCATGAGAGCAGCCCAGCCCCACTTTGGGATATAGGAGGCAGGAGGTGGCTGCTGAGCTCACAGGGCTCTCACCCTGCTCAGACACTGCCAGCACTGCAATGCAATGCAATACAACACGAGAGAGGAGAGATGAAAGACAAATATTTTTCTTTAATATGCTCCCAGTCGTGCTCCTGGTAAGTAGGTCACATCTTGGCTCTGCAGCCGGCCACGTGAAGGCCCTGCCTCCCTGCTCCGTGCTTCCTGAAGTTTGTTTTCAGTCTGCAAAGAAAGTTCCTGAGCTCAGAAAACATCCAGCGGTTTCCAAAGCCACAGCACGTGGCAGTGAGATAGGTGGCTGCCTCTCCTCCCTGCGGCTTGCTCCTTTCTGGCAGGGCAGCAATTGAACGGCCCATTTGGGACAGGCAAAACCTCAATTTGGCACAGAACTGAGTGGGGCGAAATGATTGTTATTGTCCTTGAAATCAGGCGAGCTGTACAAAGGTAATAAAACAGCTCCTGGGCTGCAACAGGGCACGGAACAGGATGTTACACCCTCTTTCTGTTCTTTCCCTCCCAATATCTCCCATAGCAGCAGCAGCTCCTTTTCTTTCTGTACACTTTTATGACTGCTTTCACGGGGTCTCGTTGGATTTGTGGCTCTGTGGGTAACAGGCGATGTCCCAGGGATGTGCAGGCAGTCAGCAGCACCTTCTGCTTGCTGGACTCCTCAGAAGGAGCCCCGGGGCTCCGTGGCTCTGAGGACAGCAGATGGTTCTGTGGGTACAGCTGTGCTGACTCAAGGCCGCCCCATCCCGCAGTCCTTGAGAGATAAAGGTTTGTGGATCAGCAGCTGCAGATAACGGAGGCAGAGCTGTGAGTCCCCCAGGGCTGCCCTTTGCATCGTGCCCTGCTCCTGTTGTTCTGTCTCCAGGAAGATAAGGAAGGGGAGAGGTTTTTAAAAGCAAACAGCACTCGAATGAAATCCGATTGGAAAAGGATCGGCTTTGCCTCGGGGTCTGTGAGCTCTGGCACTAATTAACCCAAGGCTGAGATGGGGAGGTCTGCAAAGGGCCCCTGGGGAGGAGGGAGGAGAGAGGGATACCCTCTGTGGGTTTCCTGGAGGCTCTGGAGCTGATGGTGGAAATCTCATGGGGTGACCACATATGGGAGCAGGGGTGGGCAGGCAGCTCGAGCCCGTGGGTGCTGGATGTCCCTCTCGGGTGCTCTCTGTCTCACACCACCTCCTGCTCTCCTTTGTCCTGCCCTCTCCCACCCTCCAGCTGCAGATGAGACGTTCTCTTTTAAATACAGTCCTGGAAAGCTGAGGGGAAACCAGTACAAGTCAATGATGACCAAAGAAGAACTCGAGGAAGAACAAAGGTATGTTGAGTTTCCTTTTTCCCTTCTCACCCTAGTCCATCTGGTTAGCACTCTCATGAAGCAAAACCTCGCACCGTAACAAATACAGTCACACAGATTGAGGAGACATAGGGCCACAGGTCTGTATCAGGCTCCTCTGGATGCTCAGGCCCAACGTCCCACCTGGTGCAAACTGGTGTGTATCCGTGGACCCGTGGTTTGGGTATAGCTCAATACTGGAGCAAAGGGAGTGAATGTAAAGCTTTGGAGCTCCTTATCCAGCAGCAAGCCAAGGATATGCCAGCCCCTCCCTTGTCATCCCGATGGAAAGGCTGTGGGCCCCAGTTCTCCATGCAGGCTGCCCTAAACATGTTGATCCTGCTCCATTTCCCTTCACGTTAGCCCCACTTTCACACCAAGGGATGCCTTCCTTTTCTGTCCTCAGGTCTCAGGGTTCACTGCCACGCAGCACTGCTGGGAGCAAAGCTCTGCTTGGGCTGCACGCTCCGGTCTGAGCCATGCGAGCCAGCTCTGGCTGCCTCTGGGCTGACCCCACATTGCTGGCATCAGGAAAATGTTTGCTTTCTTCCCGTTGCTATGTCTTTATCATGCCTGGAGCATGCAGCCTGCACGACGCTAGGCAGGACTGCTGGCATCACTTCTTTCACGTGGGGAGGGGACGGTGGAATGAATGGAGTGAATGTGAATGAGACCCTCGGGGCTCAATGGGAATTGGTTTTTTGGGATCCTGCTAAGCACTGGTACAAAAATCCACTGCAAAAGGCACATTTAAACCCTCTGCATCTGCAGCCCCAGCAGCCAGCTGAGCCATCACTGCATGGGGGTTCAGGCAGGAGTCCTGCAGGGCCTCAGCCTGGCTCCTTCATGGCAACAAATGCCACCGGGAGTCCTGGGGACACTGAGGGGACATCAGTCCCACTGCATCTCCAGCCAAGGATTTGTGCTCTGGACTGAAGGATGGGTATCACTGCCCGTGTCCCAGGACAGGACTGTGCCCCGAGGGCTGACAGATGGCACTGAGGTCCCTTAGAAGCTCTCAGCAGCTCCCACGCCGAGGGCCATTGGCAGCGTGTTTTCCCACTGCTCCCTTCTGCTGTCTCTCTTCCCTGTTTGTGTTACTCATTTCTTGGAGGCAGCTTTGTGAATTTTGTCACGTTTTACTTCTGTCCTGCTATGTCGCCGGGTTATTTTCTTCCCCCAGTTCTTCTCTGTGCCATCAGCAGCTTCTCATCTCCGGGTGGTGTCTGGGGACGGGCGCTGCGGGGTGAGGTGGGCAGCAGCTCAGCCCGGCCCCGTTCCTCTCCCTGGCTCCATGCACTCTGCACCCTGAGTGCTGCCGACCTGCTGTGACCCAGGTTTGCCACCTTTATGTTGCAGGATTGAGCTGACCTCTGATCTCACATCTCTGTAGCAACTACCTTAGGTCCTCGGCCACAAACATTCTTGCAAATCTGTTTGGTAAGGACGCGCCGTTTCTTAGAAGTAGTGGTACCGTTGATAACATCTGCTAATGTGTTGGTTTTTCTTTGTGCTTTTGGGTTTCTTTTTTTTTTTTTTTTTTGGGGGGGGGGGGAGGGAGGAGGGTTTATTCCTGAGCCCTCTGTCCCACCTCCCTGCCCACCTCCCTTTCCACCCCTGCCTGTAACAGATTAATGAGTCTGCTTGCCCTGCTCCATCTCACTTCCATGAGCACTCCGATGGGACCTGGAATGGGGGGTTCTTGCATCCGGGTGCTGCAACTCAGACATCCATGGACACTTCTACTTCCTGACTTGGAAAACGAGGGCACGTAGGTGGCGGTGGGGGCTCAGCCTGCTGCTGAGCCTCCAGTTGTCCCATGGACCAGCAGGTACCTGCGGGAAGCAGCTTGGAAGCAACACCCCCAGAACGTGAGGCCCCCGTTAGGACTGTGTGTTGTGGTCTCATCTGTCATCAGCCCTTCATCTGGGGACACCTGATTTTGGAAATGCCATTCCCTTTCGGGGAAGACCCATAGGAGAGGAGAGCCGTGCAGGAGGATGGGCTGTTTAAGCAGAAACCCACTTCTGCTCACTCTGTGTCACTCCAGAAGCTGCGCTCGCCTCGCCTGCTATTCACTTGAATCTTGTGGCTTCAAACTGCCGCTAAATCTGGACTCAGAGGGGAAGGAATGTGACCTTCACTGAGCGATGTGACTTCCTGCTTTTTGGTTACTTCACCCTCAAAAAATAGCAGGACTTCTCAGCAGGGGAGGACCGTAACTCGTGTTGGCAAACGCATCTGCTTGGCTGATGTGGCACTGCACACCTGGTGGGCAGGAGCACTTTGAGAACAGGAGCACGTAGCATTTGTTCCTCTGGGGGAGAAAAGCAGTCTGAGCAGGAAGGGGAAGGGAGCAGGGGAAGGACGCAGCCTTGAGTCAGGACAAGCATATTTCCCAAATCCATCTCTTCTGCACCTGAGGCTTCTGGCCGTCCGTTGCCAAGTGCAGCTGCTGTGGTGCAAAACGTGGGGCCGTGGGACTGGAGCAGCCTGCCAGTGCTGGATGGGGCACAGTGCACAAGTCGGGGTTGGTTTGTGCAGTGAGAAAGGGCTGTGATCGAGCATTGTGTCGAGTGCTGACAGCACCAAGGCTCTGCTTTTAGTAAAAAAGAAGATAACCGGGAGAGTGATTTCCTTTGGTTTTTGTTTTCAGTTCTCTTTCTGCAAGATAGAGCAGGTCCCAGCAAGTCCTGGTTGGCCTCGGTGATGCTGAGTCCCTCCCACCCTTCCGTAGGTGTCCAGGCTGAAGAGAAAGCAGACCCCACACAATGATCTGTAGGAAGGTCTCTCCTCTGTCTTCTCTTGTTTCAGAGGTTTAGAGAGAGGTGGAGGTGGAAAACCAGAAGCTGTCCCCAATCTCTGAGTGCTGCATTTCCCAATTGGTCACCTTCCCTGGGCAGCGTGACGGCACCAAGATGCTCCTCATTGCTGTGTGGGCTGCAGAGCGAGGCAGAGGCTGTGTGTTTTCTGCCTGTGTACTTGGATGAGATGTTTGTGGTTTTGCATAACCTAAAGTAGTGCTGGGAGTGGAGTGGGAAGAGGAAAGTGAGACAAACAGGACAGCAAAGTCCCTGACCTTGAGGGGCCCAGCTGCAAGCACGGGAGGGCATCTCCAGAGCTGGATGGGTGCTCAGCAGCACTCCAATTCCACCAGCAACTCTCAGTCCCATAGAGCGGTGTCTGAGTGAATGGCCCCGAACTGCTCAGAGCCTGCTGCTTGCAGGTGTGCTCATGGGTGGCTCAGTGATACCACAGTCCAACCTCTATAGGACTGGGGAGAAGGTAGGGAGGGCTGCTGCTAGTAGGCATGGTTCCCACAGTCAGCTCAGCTCTTCTAGGACCAATTCTCTGTCTCTCCTGGTCAGCCATGGGTGGGCTGAGAAGATATTGCTTGAATCCAAGCTAGGCTTATGTCTAGGCTGCAAACTGGAGTTCAAGTAAGGGGAATGGGATGGCTGTAAATCTCACTCTCCATCCTTTTCTTGGTGGTCATTTAGCAGTGGAATGCTGGCTCAGCCCCAGCTGGGTCCAGAGTGCTTCTTGATTACGAGGCACTAAATAAACCCAGGCTTGGACACTGCAGTTTCAGCAAGGCGGGGTGTTCGGTCAGACCTTAGCTGCAGGGAAAGGCAGAGAGGAGAAGACCATCCCTTTCTCTGACAGACATCCCAGATCAAATGGGGATGCAGCTGTGGCTGTAGAGAGAGCTGTGCTGAAGTGCAGTTTTGATCCAGACAATGCCTGCAGCGATGACTCGAGAACATAAGGGCAGGAAGCAGCTGCTGCGTTTTAGATGATGGTCCTTGACTGATTCTGAACACGTCCACTGCTGACCCTCCAAAAATAAGTGGGTGGCCTGGGCTGGGGGAGGTCGTATTTCAGGAGAGCTCTCCATCTGCATCTGTCCCTGTCCACCTCCTGCATTGCCATCACATAGCCCTGGCTTGCTTGCTTGCTGTCCTTTCCTGTCCAGCATGGTGCTTCATTTGGATGGGGGAAGCTGGTAAGTTTGCGCTTTCTTTGGATTTCAATTATTTGTTTGCTCTTCAACTTCTGCAGCACGATGGTTGTCATGGGCTGAGGGAGGAGGATTAGCAGCAGGGGGATACAAACAATGTGAGGCTCTATTTAGATCAGGCTGGCCACTGCTTCACTGCAGCCACCAGCTCCGGGGATGGCACTGGCTGTGAGGAAGGCTGCCTTCAACCCCAGAGCAGCACCTGCCCCCAGCAGGAAAGGGGCACATGGGCATGGGCTCCCCTGGCTGTGATTCTTCCCCATAGGGAAAATGTCTACAAGAAGTCAGTGGAGCTGAGCTCAGGCCCTATTTATAGAGCATCTGCTTGAGTCATGAGTCCCATGGAGCAGCTCAGGATGCCTCCCTTGGAATCACAGGGAAAAGAGAGGCCAGCAGGGCCCTTCCTCTCCCATCCCAGGGGGGAACCTTTCACAAGCTCCCCCACAGCCTCTGCAGGCTGTGAATCCCCAGCCCTGCTGTAGATGATGCTTCAGACTCTGCTTTGAGCTCCTGGGTTTTTCCTTTTGGCTGAGGTCTCCAATTGTCCCAGCTTGTGGCTGCTTTTTGTCTCCCTCACCCAGCGCTCACAGCTTGGCTCCATTTGCTTCTGCTTAACCCCACATGGCATGGGCAGCTTGCTGTTCTCTCTGCTGGCATTCTGGGAGCCTGGGCTGCCTCTCCTGTGGCACCACGGGCTGCGGGAAGCCAGGCATGGAAGCATAGGTTGGCCTATCTGTTGCTTTCTCCACTTCTGTGACATGGACTCAGGAGGTTCAGGAGCTTTGCAAAGGGATGAGCACAGAGCTGGAGGAGGGGAGCTGAGCTGGCAGAGCCCAGCTCACCTTCCTGGCTGTGCTGTGGCCTTTTTGGCTGTCACTGCTGTGGCTAGGAAGCGTAGGAGGTTTCTGCCTCGAAATGGCACTGAGCAAGGGCAGCTCAGCCTCACTGGCCTTGTCCTTGAGCTGCAGGGACTGCACTCCTAATCCCGCGGACTGTGGCAGCCTCAGCTGCTTTCTTGGTGTGCTGAGGAGCAATAGCATCCCCGAGGTCCTGCGTACCTTCTGCCTGTTGGGTCCCACTGGAGGAATTTCAGACCTGCGTTGATAAAATCTCCCCTTGGTACCTTTCACTCTCAGTCTTCCCCTTCCAAAGCACTGTCTCTCCATGTTCTGCTGTTGAGTCCTCTCTCCGTGCTTTATCCACTGACTGAAGCAACTGGCCCACAGTTTTGGGACCAAAGGGAAAGTTTAGATTTAGTATGTCCTTCCTCATGCTGTTCCCACAGTACTGTGATCCTGGGCGTGATGGTCACTGGCAGAAGTAGCTGCCCCGTGGGTAGAGACATGGGAAGTGGTGGTGATGAGACTGTAGCAAGATGGGAGGGTAATGCCTGGGGGGAGCTTGGTTTCCCACTGCCAGGCCCACTGCCCATGGCCCTTCCTCACTGCTCTCGATACTCAAAGATGAATAGTAGCTGTGGAGCAAGAAGAGCCTGAAGCCAGAAGGTATGTGCCCTCCTTGCCAGCACTTCAGACCAGAGGACTGATGTTTCTGAGAAGCTGAGTGCCTGCTTTACCTGCTAGGGAAAGGAGCTGGCAATGCTCCATGCTTCTGAAAATCAGCTTTCCAGATGACACTCTACCTGAAAAAGCTGCAAGCAATTCCCAGATGTGTTTACAGCAAGAAGTTTTGGGATCTTCTCCTTGGAAAGCATCAGGGCTCCACTGGAAAGCTATAGTCTTGGATGAGCTGTGGGATTTCTGACCTCCTGCTGTAGATTTTGCATGCATGAGGGACATTAGCACTGGGATGTTGTCTGCTCTCTAAGACAAGGAGTCCAGTGCCCCAGTGCCAATAACACTGCTGAACTGGAGTGAGGGCAATGCTTCCGAGGCCATCAGGTTTCCATCTGTGCTGGAGATGCTGATGTCAGATTGCAGAGCAACCGCAACCAGAACAAAAAGGAAGAGACAAAAATGTCCTTCCCTTGTCCCCAGCAGCAGAGACCAGTGACCTCAGGCTTCCTGCCATGGTGCTCAACCTCATGCTCCAGTGTTCCCACCTTCAGCTCCTGAGCCATTTTCAACCAATGACCTGCCCCTGTCTAAGCTCCTTTTCCCTCTGTCTGCTCCTTGCGTATAACCACATCCAGCTGGTCAAAAGGATGCTTTATTGACTTGTCCCTTAGCTGGAGCCAGAGCAATTTGGATAATCTATATCTGAAGAAAGGATCCATACAGGCTTCCAGTAAAAGAAGACCATAACCTGGTTTGATTCATGTGCTGCTGAAGGAAAGAATGCTGGCAGGGCTGATTTCACCATCCAAACCCAATGGAAAGGATGGAAGACTCAAGGACAGGCAGTGGCTCATGGCTCAGCCTCCATCCCAAGATAATTAAATCTCACAGGGTCCATGGCAGCAATGCCAGGGCTTCTCAGTCTAGGGGACTATATGGCTCCGATGTCCCCACGACAGTCTGCCTCATGCTCTTTAATCCCTTTACCAGCTTGCTCCAGGAGCAGAAAGGGGTATCCCTATTGTGCAGAGGGGGAATTTATGGTTTTGACAGATATCCTCTATCAAATCCATGTTTTCTTTAAAATCTCACCTCTACTGTCTGCCTTTAGGTGAGTACTCCTGCAGAGGGGATACATCCGAGCCCCATCCGCTCTCCCTGATGTCCTCCATCCCTCCCCACTCCAACTGTGGCACGCTGGAGGAGACTTCTCCTGCTGGGCCCCCATGGCAATGAGCTTATGCCTTCATGTGTAAAATCTGATTATGCTTGTGTGGCTTGAGCAGGATGATCTGATCGTCAGTGCTGCGAATCCCACAGAGTGATTATCCACTGTGGAGAATTTCCTTTCTTTGTCGTCATGGGCTGGCTGCTGAGCCTCCCCAGCACTGCCCGAGGAACCCAGGACCTCATGGGGCTTCAGCCTGCATCTCTCATCCGGGATCTGGGTTGCTGAGTGTCTTTATGAGGCAGTGGACAGTCAAACATTTTACAGAGGAATAAGGAAGAAATGAGGTTGCAACTTGCCTTTATGCTGTAGCTGTCAGGAGCAGGTGACTTCTGAATGAGACTCGGGTGTTAGGGACTGAGTCCTACTGAATTCAGGGCCATCTATGTGTATCACAGCATGCCATGAGAGGAGCTGGGGCAGTCAGGGGCAGAGCAACTAAAGGGTTCAAGCTGAGAATGAGGGACCAAATTCTTTTAGCCCTGGCTCTGCTAACAACGTGCTGCAAGATCCTGGGGAGCACCTGGATCTCCCCATCCACAGACGCTTCTAATAATCAAACCCTCCTTCCCTGAGACATTCAGAGGAAGGATGCCCTGTAGGATCTGTTGGCTTTGCCTCCTTTCTTTGGTTGGACACATCAGTAGGAAGATCGACCCATTCAGACATACTGCCCGGTGAGAGCAGTACTGGATCCTGGCGCATCTGGTTGCAGCTGGCAGGAGGAATCTGGGCTAAACAGCGTGGCAGCAGCCCAAGGCAGCTCTGCATGGGACAGTGAGGCAGTAATCCCTGGAGGTACCGAAGGTTTCCAGTTAGTTGGGTTTCTTCAGCATCTCATCATAGGCCAGAAAGATTGCAATTCAGGTTTTATTGCCAGATGAGAGGATTTACACTTCTTTGTCTGGGTTTCAACTATCCTGCTGCAGTTGATGAAGCAATGTGCCTCCTTCTTTGAGGCACATGGCTTGCAAACAGTGACTTACTCTTCCCAGAGGGGGAAAGCTGACTTGCCTTCCCCTCTACACACACTGAGTTAACCCCTTGCTCATTTATGTGAATAATAATGAAACAGTCCTGAGGGGTGAAATGACTGAAATATTTCTCTTCTCTCCTTGTTTCTCTTTGCAGAACTGAAGACTATATGAAGTTGTCCCTAGCCTCCTCCTAAAGGCATCCCTTGGCATCTTTAAAGGCTTGAGAGAAATACCAAAACCAACTAAACACACCCATAAGAGAATTCATAAGCCCTCAAAACTTGGCATCCCCTCTTGGTCTGAAGTTGAGTTCTTCAAAAACTCCTGTGGTATCAAGTTTAAGGAGATCCTGTTGTGTGTCTCCATGGACTGGGGCTGGGCCCAAGGAGTGACTTGAGTTGTGTTTGGGGGGGCTGGGATGTCCTAAATGAACCTTTCTCCCTCTCCTTCAAACAGAACTCAAATCGGATATCAAATTTGCAGCAAGCCTATTAGTTGTGTCCATCACCATGTATTAGCCCTGCTGTGAATTCAGTGTTGTTCCTTTAGAGGGGTGGGTGAACCATAGCTCTTCTCCCAGACTGGCCTGGATCTTATACCAGACTACCAAATTGATTCTTCTCAGAGCCAAATCCCTCTGTGTTGCTGGGGAGTGGGATCTGGCTATGATTTTAAATGCTGTGTGACATCGCTTTATTCCAAGGGATGGAGGCACAAAGTGGGATCAAAATTAAGGGTGGGAAGATGGTAGCTAGACCGACTCAAATCTTACTTCTGTAGTTACGTTAGCAAAGAGCTGATCTTGCAGGTAGATGGAAGACTGGAGAAGTGATGAAGGTTGATAGCTTAGCTGTTGAGTTTGTGGTGAAGGCTTAGGAGACCACACTTCGGCCGCTGTTGTTATCTGGATTCACACTTCCATGCTCTGTTCCCCAGAGGTGAGACCTGAGGAGGTAGCCATGGCATTGTGGGTTCCCCCAGCTCAGGATGAGACTATGGGGGTCCTGGAAGAGACACCCTTCCCATTTCTCTGCCCGCATGCTGTCCCGTTGCCCTCCTCTCTTGCTAGCCCAGTGGCTTGTCCACAGGAGCCACTGTCAGAGCTCTGTCAGGGGATGAATTTGGCCAGGTGCACATATCTGCTCCAGGCACAGCAGGCTGCAAACCAAAGTCAGCTGCTTTAGGAGAGTGAGAAGAAAGCCCACGTCCTCTAGCAATGTTGCAGAAACACCAGGCTGGCTGGGAACTTGTCCTTCAAAGTTTCTCTCTCGCTGCAGGACAACAGCCTCTTGGCTAAGGCTGCAAACATATCAGAAAACCAACAGGCTGCTTTTTCTTTTTTCTTTTTTTTTTTTTCCTTTCCAATTCCTATGCAGACAATACTTGAAACCTTGTACACAGTTGTCCTTTCCAGCGCCTGGGGTTGGCAAATTCTTAATAAAAGGGCTCATTCAAAGAACAGCAGGAGGCTTCAGCTTTGGAAGAGGCTGGGCTGCCCCTTCCCTGCCAACAACTGCAAGCGTGTTCAGTGGTTTGCATACGAATTTAGGCACACCCTCTGCTTCAACACCCCACTTGTACAGCTGCTGTCTCCCTTCGGTGCTGGCTAGCTGACTCTGTGTCCCAAACACCCAACTATGCAAAGAATGCCTTATATACATTGTGTTTGTTACATGGCAATACGTACATCCAGCAAAGTCTATAGCTGAGTCCAGATTTTTTGCTAGTGGCAGCGAGTCAAACTATTTCTTCAACTCAAATGGCTGTCTGGGTATTTTTTACTTTTGTTTGTTTGTTTTGTATCTGATGGTGGCTCTTATACAAAGGACTGTAATTCTAGTGGCTTGAATCTGTAAAAATTGCCTTTGTTTGGTCCAATAAACCTTTGAATAGTTTATGTGGTTTGTGCTTGTTCTCCCTGTCTCCAGCAGCTTGTAACTGCTTCCTCAAGAGATCTGTGTTGAAAATGTGGATTTTAGGTTAGAGGTACGCTCTGTTTCCTCGTGCCTTTTGCCCTACAAGTGACTCCACTCTCAGTAAGAATAGAGTCAGGCCAGTGGTGTAAGCCTGGAGTTTTCCCTTGTTTCTGCTGGAGCAGCTCGGTGTTGCAGTAGGATCCTGACCTTGTTTGGCTGCGGAGCAATTAGCAATTAGTTCCCCAATGCAGAGCTTTGCCCAGGATTTCGGCTGCTGTCAACACAGATGCCCAGCAGCTTCTGAAGCTTAGATCTGCTTTAACATACCTGTGACTAACTGCTCCAAAACTCCAGTTAATTGTGAAAGTTTTGGACTGAAGTGCCTAAAGGAGCCTAAGGGAGTTAAGTATGCAAATTCAATTCCCTATCAAGAAGAATTAGGCTGCTTTGAAAAATCCTTAATCTATTTTGTCAGCAATAAGTAAAATCCTCTTTGACTTCTCGAATCCAAGCAGCTTTGAGGACAGCACTTATGGGAAGAGATAATGATTTTGCTTGTGAATGGAACAGTTTTGATCTGAAATCATCAAGAAAATACAACCTGGAGCACTGCAAAGTTGTTTTACAAGGTTGCCCTTGATAGCAGAAGCTCCTTTTTGAAATCAGTTCCATGTTTTTGATGCCTTACTCTTCTTTCCCAGGCTCTTTTCTCTCCTTGTCTTTGTTTTGCTCTCCCTTTGTTGTAGATTTTGAAGTGTAGAGCAGTAACAGCTCTTCTTTATTTCTGCTTTCAAATGTACGGTCGTGAAATTTGAAGTGAAGGGGGTGGACAAAATGCATTGATGCTGTGTTTTAAAAGTAAGTGGGTACTGCCTGTTATCTCAGTTTTGGAGACAAGAATACAAGGAAATGGAGCTTTAAGGAGCTGCAGGTTTCAATAATGTTGATGTCTGTGAGATAACAAGTGAGGGACGCAAACCTGTGTGGAGTATTTGCAGCTGACATGTATTTCTGACACGTGAGGCAAAGACGTGCATTGGATTTTCTCCACATCAGTCTGGAAATGTGCCCTCTGGTAACCAGTGGTGCTCTAAAATAAAATATTGATCAGTAGTGACTGTGCTTTGCCTCCTCTGGTCTGGAAAGGGCAGTCAGAAGTGTTTCATGCGGGCACAGAAATGTGCAGAAGGGACAGACAAATCCAGGTGCTCGACAGCCTGTGGCTAGAGCTTTTGTAACCGAAAGATCCCAACATCAGGATATGTTTGGCCTCAAGATAATTGCATTTTAATTGTAATAGGAAGTAATTGGCAAATGAACTTCCTTTTGCCAGGATGTGCTTTCTTCCTGCTCTCCCTGCAGCAGTGGTGCTGGGAACACAGCTGGCTGCTCCTGCTAGCCCAGAGGGGAAAACACAGAGCCTGTTAGGAACTGGGGATGTGAAGGCTCCTCGGCTCATTCCTGACTGTCTCCTTCCATTGATTCTTGGCGTGCTTACTTCTAACTGTTGATGCTGTGCTCTCTTCTTTCAAGCAAAGGTTGTGTCCTGGTTTTGCCTGTCAATAGGTATTTGTGCTGCTCCTATTATGGAAACAGCTAATAGCTTGTTCACACAGGACTTGCAGGAAGACTACCCCAGGTTAACCAACAGCCTGCATTTAAATGGATTAATTACAGAGTATTAAAGCCCTACGCAGAGAGCAGGCTGTGGTGGGGACAAAGGACACTTGACAGGGTGACCGTAGAAATAAAAGCAAGAATCCATATTTCCAGCTGAGGGGAAATCTTGTGATGCTAAAAATGCAAGAGGAGCAGCAAATTGGATTGCAGCAAATCCGCACCCTGAGTTTCCATTGCTGAATTCTTCCACAGACCTGCAGGGGCAAAAGTAACAGAAACTGCTCCTTTGTTACAACCTAAAATGACACAAACTCTTTGTTCTTTTCATCTCACACAGGAGCTTTAGCTATGAGGTGTACTAGGCAGTGCTGCAGTCTGATCCCTATCAGTCCAGTAGTGGGAATGCACCAGCCCACAGCCAAGGTGCATATTCCTTTTGACCTAAAACTGTAGACAGTTGCATCAGTTCATTATGCATTTGAGAATACGTGATATTCTTGTGCAGCCCATCCTCCTTTATCTCTAAGCAATGAGCAGTAAATGTGCGAACAATATAAGCTCTCCTATAAAGATTCCTCAAACAAAGCATTGTGACAGATACCAATCTTTGTGCTGCAGGACAAATAACAATGGTTCGCTGTTTCAGGTAAGGCAAAAATCAGGGTATGATCTTTTATGGGGAGCAGGAAGTTAATCATCAACTGTGGAACTTTGTAGGGCTGGAAATCTTAGCTAGATGGTCTGCTGGTCAGATGCTGCTCATGGAGGAATCACCTCATTGCTGGACAAACAATGTTCATCTCACTTTTTGACACTGGCAGACAAACTCTTGAACCAAAGCAGATTTCAATCTGTGATCTCATCTTCCAGTGGCTGATTAAAGCCATGTCCACAATGGAAGACTGTCTAGACTTGAGTTTTACAGTAGGATGTGCATTTAAAACTTAATAGCTATTCCTGAATTACTCTGCATCTGCATACTCTCATTACAGAATGAAAGGATGCTGTGCTGATGAAGCTTAAATCATTTTTGCTATAGAGTCCACAGAACTGAGGGCACAGTGATCCTATGGATTTCCACATGTAGAGTTATCCTGTGAGCATAGATAAGCCCTAAGATCCTCCTCCAAAGCTTGTGCTAAAGCAGACAGTTTTATCTCCATATCTAAAGAAATGCAGAGAGGCATGCAAGATAATTAGATAGCAGGGAGGGTGGAGGATGGAGAAGCAGAGGCTATCCTTTTTCTCATCTTGCATGGGCAGATTTCCTGCAGTCAACAGTGCTTGTAAAATGACCCACGTTAGGCTTCATGTTTCATTTGGTGTGCTTGCTCAGAGTGCCTGCTGGGGACTGGCTATTCCTACTTCTCCTTTTCTTGTTGACAGGGTTCAGAGAGAGCAGCTGGCTGCCATCTTCAGGCTCATGAAGGAAAAGAGTGACACATTTGGAGAGATGTCTGAAGGAGACATGAAGGAGCAGCTTAAATTGTATGACATATAAGCTTACATCTAGTGAAGGCCGTGCCCAAAAGTCATCTTGGCCCTTGTTACACAGGACACTGAAGATTGTAGTGCTATAAATGTGTTTCAGGAGTTATTTTGCATTTCCAGGTTGTTTTGTGATATGTATTTCTTAAGACTTGCAATTTTTCACCCTTCTAATCATTTTTTTTTTCTTGAAGAACTATAATGGTATTTTCAGCTCATATAGAAATTTTATCTCTTTCTGGCTGAGCTACGTGTCTCAGTCATATAAACTACTTAAACTTGTAATTCCTTCCTGGCTGTGCTCTAGGAATGAACTTTCAAACCTAGTAATGCATTGGTTTGATAGATGAAGGAAGCCTAAGATGTTAGAACAGCAGATTTAAAATGGATGAAAAGAATAGAATCATAGAATTATTCAGGTTGAAAGGGACATGGGTTGGAAGGGACATAAGGAGGTCTGTATTTCAACCTCCTGCTCAAAGCAGCATCAGCTGTGAGATTAGGCCAGGTTACTCAGGGCTTTATCCTGTTTGGTCTTGAAAACCTCCACAGATGAAGACTGCACAACCTCTTGGCAGAGAGGCTTCCAATCTGACAGTTAAAAAACAAATAGCCAAAGCCAAAGCTTTAGTGCTGAGATTAGGTGTGAGCTGCCATTCTCATCTCCTTGAAAGGAATACTTGATCCTCCTTCACACTGGCTTTCTGAAACAAGTCCAAGACGGTTCCAGCTGAGCTCAGCTTCATGCCTGCAAAAACAGCAGCTAACAGAAGTCTGGGAGCAGAGACATCTCTTCGTCTCTTGACACTGGTAAAAGCAGTGCAGAAAGGTGGCTGGCATTTTTACAAGGTTAATTGTGTTCAACTCAGATCCTGTTCTTGTAATGCAAAAATGATGTGAGAATATATGTACTTAGGAAATCTCTGTGAAGCTATCAAGTGTTTTGAGTAGTTTTGACCAAACCTTGGCAGTTTAGACCAAGTAAATCAGTGAGCATTCCTAATTTAAACTGAATGTCTTCTTGTGTACCTCTCATGAAATCTTGTGAAACACTTGATTGGATTTTCTTGGTTTTAGTAACTGTTCATGAGTTTTCTGGCCTGGTTTTAGGGAATGATCTCTTCGGATGAGGTTTCCTTTACTCTGTGCAATTTTTTGAGCCTGATCATAGCACCAAGTTCCACATTATGTGGTCACTGTTTCCCACTACAGCATATTCCATAACCCTATAACCTATTTGATTTCTAAGAATTATTTTATCTTCTAATTGTTTCCAAATACGCATGCTGATGATGAGATCAAGCCAGCTCTACTACCAAGACATGACTTAACCTAAATGTCTGAGCTTTGCAGAGTACTTTCCTATTTCTTCTTTTACATCTGGGCCTTCTCTGCACAGAAACATGTCTGAAAAACAGCTCCCCAAGCACCTCATTGTAAAATGAGGTAAAACACCTGCTCCACCCCATCTCCTAAGGGCAGTGTCAGCCAAATGGCGACATGCTCTCGATGACGGGACAGCAGTAAAAGCTGTCATCTACAACGCCCATATCTGAAACAGAAATGAGGTTGAGCTAGGCGAAGCCCACAGGCCAAGTCCACGTGGAGAGGAGGCCCGGCCCCGCAGCAGGCCTCGCTGCCATGGCAACGCTCGCGCCCTACTCGGCACCCGTAGCTCCAGGGAGGTGCCCACGCCGCCGTTGTCATGCAATGCGCATGCGCCTGGCCTGGCGCGGCCCTATTGCGCATGTGTTGCAGGGGCAGCGCCTTCCGGCTGCGGTTGGTCGGGCGCGCATGCGCAGTACGGGGCCGCTAGGGCGGTGCGCGGTAAGATGGCGCCGCTGTGTGTGTTCTACTAAGAGTATCCAGCCTAGTTTGGGAGCTCTCGTAGCCCTTAAAAAAAGACAAAAATAATGTTGCTGTTGTTGTTGTTTTTCCTCCAATCCCTTGATTCTCTTAATTGCCATGTGTGTCTGACATGAGAATTAGATTCGCAGTCCGTGCATTCCTAATAGGCTGCGTTTATTCCTGTGGTAACAGACTGCTTTGACAATATAATCTCCTGTGAAGAGAGAAATAACCCTTTCTGCAGCTTGCAGCAGCTAGTGGATATGAGGAATATATGCATTACAGAAGCAGCGCCTTCACTGTTACTTTTTGCATCTTAAACCCATGTAGTGGATCCCAGCCAGGAGCTCTGGGATGGCTGCGAGGTGCTCCTTTCCCTCAAGCGGAAAATCTCACGTCCGTAACGCTGCCTTCGTTCCCAAAGTAGGTCAGGAATGTGGTCACTGAGGTATGGATGTGCAGTGTGAGTCAGGGTGTGATCAGCTGTGTGCTGCTCACATGAGCTCACTGCTCGCTTGTATCCGAAACAATACGCAGAGGGAGCGTTATGTTCTTTGTTATATCTTCTTTTGTTGTGTAGGAAAGGGCTGATTGCTCTTATTTTCCAGGAGAGGGTCGTGCCATGCCTGCTGGTGGGAGCATGACTGTTTTCACATGAAGCCAAACTGCTGAGTTTTCACTGCAGAAACAGATGAAACCAGCCATTGTCCTGGGGAATCCTAAGCAGCCTCAACACGTCACCAAAACTGGCAGTGCAAACTGGGCCAAATGTAGCGGAGGAGTTGCGTGCCTTCTCTGTGTGGTCATATGTGGACTCACTGCAGCACATCTGGCTGTGAAGCTGTCCCCGGGGTGAGGTGTGGTGACTGTCCATCTCCTCTGGGGTCATTTTTTCCGCCTCTGCAGTGGTGAAGTGGCTGCAGTTTTGGTGCAGAGAATGCTTGGTGGGAGGTGGTGCTGTGAAATCTGCTGACAGAGCTGACTGGAGGTGGAAAGTTTGATTCTTTTGGGAGCTGTTTTACCACTCTCCTGAGATGTTTGAGCTTTTCTTACACAACTGTGATAAAGTTTAGGTAGTGCAATTTCTATAGACAGATGGCAAGTGGTGGGAAGGGGCCACAAGTGCTGTTTATCCACTGGATGGTGCTGTTGTTTTGTGCAAAAAAAGCAGCGGTCCTGTGTAGCTCCAACTCAAAACCTCGAGTATTTTTTTTCTTCATCAAGAATTGGGAAGAAGGATGTGCACAACCTTCTCCTCCTTAGCAGATTTCTGATGAATCCTGTATGTTGTGATCTGCCTTTTATCTGGCATTGCTGGGACTGGCTGAACTTAATTACTAAATATGGGAAAAGTCATATTTTCACTGGTTTCCACCCAGCCTGTTTCAAGTCTGAGTAATTCATCCTTACTGGGACCAGATTATTATTTTTAATGTAAATCTTTCCTCGGTCTTTCAGTTCCCAAGAGTTCAGCTTTGTTTCATCTGCAGGATGAGTATTCGTTGGCTCACTCAAGTGCACTAAGTTAGCTAAGAGTCATTGGAATAAAAGTTTGTTGTCAAGAGGACTACTTATGTCTGAAAGAGGAATTGAAATGAAAATTGTAGGTTAGGTGCTGCCAGTTATTCTTCCTGTGTGGGCTGAGTTTCCTTGTCCTGCAGCAAAGAATTCCTGTGTCATATCTGCTGTCCTTGTGGCTGGGTAGAGCCACGAGGCATTAGTGAAGCAGAGGAATAGTAGGGCACATCTCAGTCACCCTGAAGGGGAAGTGGCATTCTGAAGGTTAGTTTCTAGGGGGAGACTGTATCTTTCAGCTATTTTCAGGCCTCTGTAGTCCTCCTTCCCTCTTGTGTAGACCATGCCAATTTCAACAGTCCTACCACTGCACTGTTAAGTTGGCAGTGCTGTGAGTGGGATAACGAGATGGTTCCTTACAATGACCTGAGGAAATTGCACACTATCCCATACAACCCTGTTATCTTCTGTAATCTCCTGTCAGCACAGCGGAGGTGGAGAAATTGCTGTTTGGTTTTACACCCCTTTCAGGCAACTGTAGGATCCCTCGTGCTGCCCCTGAGGTCTTCACATCGTTCCCAAGCATTCTCCCTTACAGCTGTTCTCACAGATAACATGCAAATCAGAGAGCAAAACGAGGGCAGGAAATCCAATGTCGATGCGCTGAGAATGTATGTAATTTCAACAGAGATAAATTTCTGTGTGATACAAAGACATAAAACCCTGCACCCTCTTCATGGACCTTGAGGAAAAGGCTTAGGGGAAGTGCCCGTTGAAGGAACGGTCCGCCTGGGACACGGGTGCAGCTGTGTGGTGTGAAGATCCTGCAGATGGTGGTGTCAGCCACCCAGCCTCTCCAGGTGAGTTCCCATAGAGCAGTGAGAACATCGCCAGCTCTTCTCTGGCTCCAGACATTGTTTGTCAGCTCCTCCCCTGGGTTTTTACGGCAAATAGTTTCTTAATGAAGGGTGATTTGTCATCTTTGTTTGCTGATGGACATCCTGTACCCAGGAATGATTTGCATTGTGCTTAACTGGTTCAGAATTTTTATACCGGGAAGCCCATGAAGATAGTGATGATGTCTGTTCACCTTTCTACACTGAGAGATGGGGCAGATCCCCTCTTGCTAATTGTATCCTAACGAGGTGGGCTTTAACCTGCCCTTTGTAGCCATAACTACCCCAGCTGAGAATGAGGGACAGTTCCCATGTCTGTGAGGACATGCACATGCAGACACTTGGGGTTAGGATCTGTGATAGTAATGGGTGTTTTTTCCTCTCCAGGTAGGGGCTCCTCAGCGTGTGGCTGATAGCAGAGCTGTCTTACAGGACCCTCTAAATAAGTGGGCCCCAAAGCAAGTTGCTCTGCATTAGTTCTTGGTTAATTTTAGAGGCAGGTGTGGCTGGAATGCTGATGGCAGCTGGCAGTATTGACAGGCCCTCCTATAAAGTCACATTTCGTTGCACTTGGAAAGGAATGGGTGAAGCATGGTATGCTGTTTGCCTCTGTGCATCAATCCCACTTGCCAATTGCAGCGTTGAAACAAGGTACCATTATCTGGATTCTGCTCTGACTCAAGGCAGCTTTGTGCAATTGGTGCCTGAAGGTTTGCAGGCATGAGTGCAACTTGGGTTGACCTTCAGGAAAACCCTGGTAATGGAGACTGCGTTGATGTCAGCCCTTTGGGTGCAGTCAGGCAGGTAGAGCTGCTGTGTGGGTAGGGTGTACCTATCCCCGAGTCCTTGACAAAGGTCAGGCATCCTTAACACACTATTTTTTGTTGACTTTCCTATCCATCAAGTACAGTGTTCAACAGGCAACAACAAACAACCAAAGAATATGACCTTGCAGAAGGATGTTAATGCAATTAATCTAATGTTCCTAGGCAATAAATTGTTTTATGGGGTAACAGAGAAACTAATGTCTAGCCATATGACATGCCAGGAAGCATTTTTATCTTCTGAGTAGGTTAGATGGCAAACCATTGAAAGCCCACAAATGAAGATCTGCCTATTTATCTTTAAAGAGCAATTAGAGCAAAAGACAGTGTGTATTTTTCTAATTCTGAGATCAAATGACATTTCAGGGAGGACCTGAGCTTCCATCGAGGAAGCAGTATAGTTGTTTTAATGCATTCACAGGACACGTGGCATATCCAGGTGATTTGAATAGGTTGACCTGATGAACATCAGTGAAATATTTTGGTGGCAAAGCAAAAAGCCCATTTGACACTGGAGAGCTGCTGGAGCATTGTGGCTTCAGCCTTCTGAGGATGTTGTGGTGGAGCCAACAGTGTCTAGATGAAGATATCCATGTAGCTCTGGACAAAAGCAGGACTAGTGGTGTCACCCTGGTTACATTCTCATGTCATTAACTGCCTATGACCAACTCTGTCTCCTTTCTGTTTATTTCAGAGACCTTCTGTCTGAAAAAGTGTTGGAGCTTGGCTGATCGTGTTCTTCCAGCAGACTGCATTTCAGTATCAGCTGAAGGAAACACAGGAAGCTAATTTGCAAATGCTTTCAGACAAATTATGTAAATGTTATGAATCTAACTGCTTGTTATATGCTGCTGAATGCTCAGACTGCTCTGCCATGCTGCTTCACAGAATAGCACACATAGGTAAATTACCAGAAGAGTTATTTTCTGAAGTGCTTATTTTTATTGAGTCATGGAATCACATGGGTTGGAAAACACCACTGAGATAAATTAAGTCCATCTGCTTTGATAAGAGTCTGCTCTTGGCTTTTTTATGCATTTACTCAACAAATACTAATTTATTTGAAGTAAGCTGGGCTGATGTTTACTTACAGTTACAAGATCAAGCCATAAATATGAATTCAAATATTGACCAGACGTTGACTGGAGCAACATGGGTATCATAAAAACTGGTCAGTGGAATGCTATCCTGATTTTGGGTGGGGAGAATCAGTTTTCTTCCCAGTGGTTGGTATGAGCTGTTTGCTCACTCCCCCATACCTCCATGGGATGGGGGAGAGAGTTGGAAAAAAGTAAAACTCATGGGTTGAGATGAAGTCAGCTTAATTGGACAGAAAAGGAAGGGAAATTAATAATATTATTTACAAAATAATATACAAAACAAGTGATGCACAGTGCAGTTGCTCCCCAGACGATGACAGTCAGTCAGTGGGCAGCACCGTGCCACACTTTGCATTGAGTAGTACCTATCTTCATGAAATGAAGCTTATGGGAGATGCATAATGCCATTACATGTTTATTAGAAACAGACTGACTGATCCCAGAGTGTCATCTCTGTCTGACACTGTGCAAACCCTCCCAGAGATCTAATGCCTGCAAGACAAACCCCAATTGAAAAGATGCTAAGTAGCTCCCAGAGAACTGGGAGAGACTGGTATGCCATTCCTGAATGCAAGAATCTCACATTTCCACTACAATAGCACAGTATGCTGCTCTCCTTCTCATCAGTGCCTTTGCCTGTGGTTTTCCCAGCATATTTATAGGTGGTGTGCAAATGGGGTGGGAAAGAGTCACCTTCTCTCCTTGGCTGGCAGAAGTTAATAGGAGTGAGGTGAAGAAAAGTAGCACAGGGCCCTCTAGGTTTCAGGAGAACTATTGAATAGAAGACAGTAGATTAAAAAGAGAAGCATGTGGTTTCCAGCAGTAAATCCATCTTACTTTTCACAAGACCCTGTGGCTTTGCTATTCTTGCAGCTAAAAAAAGTGACTGCACTTTTCTGATGCATCTACCAGGGCAGAGAGGAAGGCACTGTGAGGCTGCAGAGTTCCAGCTGTAAGGCAGGGACATGTACACCACTCAAGAAGCAGGCTCACAGGGCACTGTAAGCATTTTTCACACCAAAGGATGCCAAATGGCACAGTTGTCCTGCCAGCTGTAAGGAGGGGTGGTTTTTGATGTTGAGTCAGTGGGAGGAGTAGGGGATAGACCTCTACAAAGTTTTTTTACTTATGGCTTGAAACGTGGTTGACCAGAACAGCTGTGATTTGGTGCAGGTCCTGGTTTTGCAGGTGGGTGTGGAATGCTGAGAGGTGAGGTGCCTGCATTTCTTGCTAGGGATATAGAGAAGGATTTGTGGTCCTTATGTTTCTCTCTCCAGAGTGGCATGGAATGCTGCTGATCCTGGCAGCCCATGGGCAGGAGTAGAAAGGCTGATTTCCAGGTGAGGAGCCAGCTGACCATGAGTTCAATACATAGCTGCTCACCTGCCTGCAGCACTGCCCTGCTGCTCAGCAGACAGCTCTCAGAGGTCCACAGGAGCAGAATCTTTTCTAACTTTCCATCAGTAGGTTTTAAAGGAAAACAAAAAACAAAAAACCCCACAGACCACAAAACCCACAAATCAGCCCTGAAGTGATGTCAGTTTTGTCTCTCTGCCTGTCAGCTCTGTGTTGATTTGTGAGGCTTCCTGCTGGGATGGGACAGACAAAAGGCTGTTCAGGGAGGCATTTGGGTAAAGGAGCACTGGTCCCATCCAGCCTGTCTAACAATGACTGTGTAGCCATTGTTTCTGGGAGCATATTTTTCTGGTTCTTTTTGTTGATTTTTTTTCTTGTTAATTCTCTTAAATGAAGTGGCTCATGAATCTTTTCAGCTTGTGTTTCTGAGAAAGGAAACAGGAATGCAGGACCAGAGCCATTTCAGTGTTGCTGCTTAAGCAGGACAGGGTTTATGACAAACAGCTGAAGAAGCAGAAAAGCATTGATGGAAAATTTAGTCTGCTTCATTGAAGAAGTTAACACCTCTCGCTGTGCTCACAAGGACCACGGAGAACCTGAGCGGATGTTGTTATAATGGAAAGAACCAAAGTCCCAGTGATTGGAGGCTGTAATGTCGGGGAATTCAGAGCACTTACAGCCAAGCAAATGATTGCTCCAGGCAGTGACTACCTCAGGTGGGAGAGCTGCCTGCATTCACACTGCTAGCTGGAACTAGGGGAAATATTCCAGATTGGAGCCATAACATCTGCTGCTATAACGTAGATTTCAGGCAGCTTTCTTACCCAGTGATTAGCTGGTTAAGGCTGGACACCAAGCAAAGAAAACAGCACTAAAAACCACAATGGTTTACACATTCTTTCTGCAATTCTGCTGCTCTTGTGGCACATCTTGGCATGGTCTCTTAGCACAGACATGGGGAAGTGGAAGGCACACAGAGCACAGGCGAGTAAACAAGGTTTGATACACAGCCTTCAGGAAAATTTGCACACAGATAAATTATTGGCATGGCTCAGTCTTGAGCTAACAGCCTCAGCACACACAGCTTAGGATCAAATTATGATAACGTTTATTTTGAAAAATAAACAGAACAGACAAATCTGCATTTTGTCTGCCCAGGATGTAACTAAAGATATCGTTACGTGGATCTGGAAGTAAACAAAGTATTACAGCTGGAAAAGTGCTGGGAAAGAACCGTCTTCACTTGGGGGCCCCAGGTAGATTTCACTCCAAAAGTCTTATTTTCAGTGCTAAAAAGAAATAAGAATTTCTGGTGTAGGCACTGCTGCTGGCAGTGGGTTGTGCTAGGCCAGGAGCTGGGAGTCTGCACAATGAGAGAAGCAGCGTCTCTTGGGATTGCCAGCAGGTCTGCCAGAGAAGCACACAAAACCCCTAATTTGGGAAAGGAAGCTGGCATCTGCCCTGCGGCCCTTGAAAAGTTGCCAGGGCCTGTGTCAGGTTGCAGTCTTGCCAGTTATCTCCCTGGCAGTGGAGGTGAATGAAGAACAGTTCCCTATGGGCTGGGAGCCCAGTATGTCCCAGGAACCAGGCTTCTTACAAAGCTTTGTAAGGGAGCTGCTTTGTTCTTGGTCTCTATTTTCACGTGGGTCATCCCTATCCTTGGCTGAGTGTACAGCCCCATTTCCCACTCTGACCTTGAATTCGAGCTCACCAGGCTGGCTGAGCTCTGGCAGGCTGATTTCGGTGATGAGGGTGAAAAGAGGATGAAATATTATTCAAAGGAAGTGAAACCCATTAGGACTTGGTTTGTTTGTTTGTTTGTCTTCCCTTACACCAACACAAGAAGGTGAAAAGCTGTGCATTTTGCATAGCGAGCCTGCTTTCAGCTCCTGTGCCTGCCACAGATTTGAATATTCCCCTGGGCACAGAGTGCTACCGACACATTCACCATAATTGTCAGCATAGCTCCTTCTTAAGAGCAAAGAAAGCTGTCTTTTTCTCGTGGGAATCCTGCTAGCCCTGGTGGCTCTTGGGTTTGCAGTGATATTACATGGAGGAGGTTGAAGGAAAATGTTTCCTGCCTCCAGAGCTTCCCTTTGGGATCCTGTTAACAATAAAAGCCTTATAGTCACACACAAGCAGCTTCTTCCAAGCAGTGTGCCCAAAGGTGCAGAGGGCTGGGAAGAGGAAGGCTAAATTGAAGCCATTGCTGTATGTTCTGCATATCAGTGCTTAAGGACTGAGAGCTGCCCCTGTAAGACAATACTGTTTTGGAGATCTGAGCACAGAGTTGCTGCTTGCATGCTGCACAGCCAGACCTGTAACCTGGCTCTCCAAAATTGCTTGGGCACTCAACAGATCTCTGATGCTAGGCAGCCTTTGGGAAGAGTGAAATGTTTTGCTGTAGATGGAGGAGCGTAGCCTGGGCTAACAACCTCCCCACATCTCTTCAAGGACTTTTCAAACCTGCTTTTGTTTCGTTTCTTTCTCTCCTCTGTCCTCTGATAACTGATGTTTTGCATCCAGAGAGATGAATTTATAAGGAAGAAATCCAGTTACTGCTGATGTAGCTGCAGGGCCTCCTCACAGTTGCTCTTTGCTGCGATGCACGGTTGGGTGAAACCCATTGGTTGGCTTTCCTGTAACTTAGAGCAAACACCAGCACTGTGTATTAACAGTGTGAATGTTACTTCTAAGGTCTGTGATGTTGGCAACAAAAGCTTAGTCCCAGTTTAATTTTTGATAAGAACTGCCTAAAACCAGCTCCTCTACGAAGAGCCATTCCCACCTGAGCTATTAGGGTTAATGTTTAACTGCTCCCTATAGTTAAAATAGTTGTTTGCTGTAGTATGTAAAACTGCATTTCTGGAGCAGGGGGTCATCTCTGTTCATCTTTCCCTCTGCTAGCAAGGAGATGTGTTCTGGGCTGCCAGGTCATCTCCAGGCAAAGCCCCAGTTTTCATGAGGAGGAAAGGCTCAGATGTGACTTGGGGAAATTGGGACAGGGGAAGATGTTGTCAGGTGCTACGGATCAATGAGAAACAACATCTCCTGGATCTGGATATGCTGATAGCTCCACTTGAGCGTGGTGTGTACCCTCAAAGTTGCAGCAGGGATTCATTTACCCTCCATATGGTATCAGTGAAGCTGTTTGAACTGACGCTGTTGATGAACAAAGCCTGTTTCTTCTGGTCCTACTGAGGACAATAGCATAGAAAGCAGTTGTTATCTCTCTGTCCATGATGACATGATTCAAACACGAGAAACAAAGGAAGAAATGGTAGTATGGGTTCACCAAGGTGATGTATGTCTTTTATATTCTGCATCTGCTCACGGACACAAGTTCATCCATGCCCCGTATCAGTGGTGAACTAGCATCCCTGTCATTTTCTTCCCTCTCTGTGATCACTGTGAAGGAATGGGGTGAGAGTTTAAAGCCAAAAATTAAGGGTCTGGCCCTGGCCATGGTAATGGAGGAAACTTGACAGAGACGGCTCAAAAAGAACGGCTGGAGAGAGCATACGAGAGCCATCTGCGTGTGTGACAGCTCAGAGCTGGAGGGGCACGTTCCTGAGCCTGTGTAGCAAGTTTGTTGCCCACAGCAGAGTGAGATTGGGGTGAAGCTGGCATGTGAAAAGAAGTGAAAAAGTGAGACTGAACTCTTTTTGCCTGAGAGGCAGGTTGGCTTGTTGGAAAGGGAGGGAACTGGCTGGCTGCAACTTGTAGATAATCTGACTTTAAGCACTAACTCCTCATGGTGTATTTGCAAGGAGTCCAGCTCTGACCCGCAGCAAAGCACTCCCAAGGTAAAATGGATGTGTATGTCATCATCAGCTTTTGTGGCAAGGATGGCTTTTGGGTTGGAACTATGGTCACTGCAAGAAGAAGACACCAAACATTTGTTTGTGCTTATGCTTTGAATCTGAGCCTGAGCCCTCAGGCAGGTGGTGGTCTGAAACTTTTTTCTTCTTCTAGTAGGTGACAACCCTACCTGTGCCAGAGGGGTTGGAACTAGATGATCTTCAAGGTCTCTTACAACCCAAGCCATTCCGTGATTCCTTGAGTGCAAGTATGGCTGCTGTCATATTTCACACCAACGTTTCCAGTGATGCCTTCATCAAATTAGAGGTAAAGGATTTCCTTCTTCTTGCACCACCCTAACTTTATAGAGGGAAGTAGAGGAAGCCTCCCTTGTCTGTAGTAAAAGGTGTTTCTTTCCCCAATTTGGGTTGCAGTAAGCTAAAAGTGATAGGACCAGTGTAAAACTGCTGTCTTGCCTGAGAAACTGGACCTGTGTGCAGAGTTTCTGGGAACCTTAGCAGAGGGGGTGTGCACATTCTTGTAGGGAAATCCAGAGAGAAGACCAGCCCACTGGCTTAATACACCTGGAAATCCCAGCATTAGGCACACCTCTGGGCAGCAGCAGCAGCAGAGCTTCCATCTCTCCCAGGGCTCTCACTATGGGCTTTTTAATCAGAAGGCTTCCTAAAGATCCCCGAATATTCCGTTGGCTTCTCATTTTAACTGTTTTTTCCCTCATCATTACTAGTTTTAGCTCCTTGTTTGACATGGAGAAGAGCATTTTCAGGTAAGAGCACTGCTTTCTTGCAGTATGTGCTTCTGGGCAGAGTGCTTCCACTCGCTTTCTCTCCTCTTTTTATCCTGGAAGTTGCACTTTGGATCTGAGTCAGACAACTGCTTTGCTTTAGAAAACCATGTTGTATGCAATCAGAGTACAGTGCTGCAAGATCACAGCCAAACTTTCTTCTGCTGAATCACCAGCTCTCTGAATCACCAGTGCTTCCCTGCATAGTAGTGTTAAGAAAGCAGCTTTTACTTGACGAACTCTGTGTGTTTCCATAGTTTGGCATTACATATTTGCTTTTACCTGGTAGCTCCTGTTAGGTCCTCATCCATGTCTAGTCCAGATTGCATTGCTAAACTTTGAATTTGGTGTGATACCTTTACATTTATAGTGACTTCAGCACTAAAGTAATACAAATATGCAGTGTTCTGGTGCACTGATGTCACACTGACACGATGAAAATATGTTATCTTACTTTTCTCATGCCCAGATTCTTTAAACCATTTTGTCCTGCACAGGTACTGCTGAAACTTCATGTAGAACACACCCAGACATGTGCAGTATGTGGTTATCTCTGTTTCTATTTTTGTGTTTCAGTATGCAACGTAAAATACAGAAAGCAGCATTGTCATGGTTTTATTTGCCCCAGGGCTCTGTTGTTTCAAAGCCTGGAATTTGACAAGCTGGGTCGAACCAGTTGTCTGGATTTAAAGTGCTAGTCAGGGGATCAAGGTCCTGTGCAGGCACAAGTGCCTGGCCACGTGGCTCTGACTGCAGGAAGAAGGTTTTAGATGTGCAGGGCCCTCTATTTTGCATTTTGGTCTCAGCGTTACCAAATTTCTCTTTAGATAGAATTTAAGTGAAATCTTTCCTTATATTGCATAGTATGCAGTGACACATTTAAACGTGAAGCGCTACGATGGAGAGCAAATGCTGCATCCTTGATTGAGGCTGGGGAAATGAGAGGAGGTAGAGGAAGAGCTGATTGGCTGTTTACCTCTTTTCACTAGAAGTGGTGTTGTAAATGCTCAAGTATCCAGTTTACATCAACTGGTTTTTGCAAGCCACCCTAGGCTAATAATTTCCTAATCACTTCACAGCATATCGCTCTGCAACCTCAGCAGCAATCAAAGCGCTGTCTCCAACCTCTTATCTGCAGAGGTGATTTTTTCCCCATTTACCACCTTGGAGGCCCTTCTCAGAGTCATGCTACAAACAGTTCTATCACACAAAGGGTGAAGTGTGAGATCAGCCTGCCACGGCTATGTTGGTTTGTTCTGAAAACGTTTGTTGAACGTAAAAGCTCAGCTGCGGAATTTTTTTCAGCTTGCTTTTTCCTGTTCCACCCTACAACTGCGTGTGTAGGGGAGATTAGATGTCAGGGGGAAATATTTCACTGAGAGGGCAGTGAGGCACTGGAACAGGCTGCCCAGAGAGGTTGGGAATGCCCCATCCCTGGAGGTGCTCAAGGCCAGGTTGGTTGGGCCCTGGGCAGCTTGAGCTAGTGCCTGATCTAGTGGTCAGCAGCCCTGCTTGTGTGGAGCTGGATGATCTTTGAGGTCCCAACCCAAACCATTCCAGGATTCCATGTGTATAAGAATGATTTTATAGATATAAACTTCAGATTGCATTTAGTAGCTTTGAGGTGCCTGTCATAAGGTGTCCGTAGCTGGCGAGCGCTGTGTGATACCGTTGCAATAGCTAAGGGGAAAAGGAGAGGAAATATGCCTTGTGGCCCCAGGTGTTTAAGATGTGGAGGGCTGGATTCAGTCCTTGGTTCTGACCCAAAGTCAAGTGGTGCAGTTTTTTCTGCCCAATTCTGTATCCAAGTTCACAACATTGCTTTGTTCTCTGTGCAGGACAGTTAGCTTCCCCCAGCAGGACCTGTCCTGGAGCTTTGGCTAATACAGCACTGTGTCTGACATGGGGCATGCTCTCTTTGAAAGATATCTTAAGCGAATCTGATGATAGAACTGCCTTCTCAAATTCCTCAAGATTTGATCCTGGGATGTTACCTGTTTGCATTATATCTGAACTGGTCTCTCTGAGGCAAGCTAGTTTTGGTGATGAACTGGTGTTTCGGGGAACAGATTATAGAGCAGAAAGTAGCAGTTGTTATTTCTATGACTGAAATTTCCACTGTTATAAATGCAGACTGTGTGAAATAAGTGATTCATGTTTAAGGAGTGAATTGCACTTCTCATCAGACTTCCCTTCCTGAACATAACTGCATACTTGTATTCCTTCTGTAACATCTTCATACTTTTAACACAGAAGTACCTGGCCCTGCTGACGAGGAAGGTGGAATGCCAGCTGCCAGTCTTCGTGTTGTGTCCCATGCCCTGAACTCAGTATCTCTGAAACGCAGTCCTGCTCTGTGTATACTGCCTGGGGTGTCCTGCCCAGGGCAGGGCAGAGCTATTCTGTGCTGGTTTGCATTTATTACCAATGTAAAGCATATTTCATGAGTTAAGTCCCAAAGAGGAGTATGGAAATTTGAATAACACTTCGGTGGCAAATACCTAAATGAAATTGAATTCAGACAGCATCCTTCTAACAAAGATGTATTACTTCCCTGCAGAAACTCAGTTGCAAATACCAATGCGAGTCATCTGAGTGTAGTGGTTGTATGCAGAAGTGATGTGAGGTGCAGTCAGGAGCACCAGAAGTGTGCTGGAAGCTGCTCAGTGTCAAGTGGAAAGTGTTTGTGATGTGTCTCTTTTTTCTTTGATTGCATTCAGGCAGTTCAAGATTTTGCAGAGTGTCTCACATATGCTACGAATGGACACCCAAGATCAACAAGGCTCAGAGTATTCTGGTTATGGGGACACAAGGAGAATTTCAAAGGTTGGTTTGGAGGGAAATGTTACGTGGCTCAAACTGGAAACTGTTGTGAGTACACCAAGTTGGGAAGGAAAGGAAGAGCAGAAGAAAACAATGAAACCAATTCCCAGGTTGCAGGAAGACAAGGAGAAGGTGACTGTGAAACCATTCCCTAAGGTGGAGGGAATCAAAAATATAACACTGTCAACAGCCTCTGTGGTGGAGAAAACAAAGGAGAAAACAGCAGTGAGACCAGTACCAGGGGCAGAGGATCCACTTCCCAGGAAGAGGGGAGACAAAGAGAAGGCCACAGTGAAGCCATCCTTTGGGATGAAGGTAGCTTATGCAAACAGCACATCCAAAGTCAAACCGAAGGCAGAAGAGACTCCTGCATCAGCGGAAACCATAAGACCTGTGACTGAGGCTGCCACAGTGACAGAAGAGATGAAACTGAGGGCTGCTGACTTCAAGTCTGAGCCGCAGTGGGATTTTGATGATGAGTACCTACTGGATGGCTCATCTCCAGCATCGGTAGGTGTGATGGCCTTGTATGTTATGTTCCTGCTGACCTCTTTGTCTGCTGCCTCCTGAGCATTGGAGGCTGATCTCTGAGCTGGTAGATCAACCCTCTTGTACATGCAGGTGCTGTTGAGGCCAAGAGCTGAGAGCTGTGTGATTATGGCTCAGTTGGCCTGGCCAGTCCTCCACCATGCTGCAGGATGGGAAGGTGTTGCAACTATACCCATGTCCATGGGTTCCTTTCTTTGAAAGTCAGCCAGAACAATCTATAACTCAGGAGCATCAGGAGCTGGGGAGAATCTCTGCTGCTAGATGTCCTACCAGGTGGTTCCAGTCTTAGTTGCTTCTCTCTGTTGTGTAGGAGACAGGCACACAGTGCAGCTCATGCGTGGCCCAGTGCCCACTACACTTAGTTGTGTAATACCTATGGATGGACATTCAGAGCCTGGCACTAAATCACAGTCCTAATACAGGTGTCTCATCTCTTGGGAACTGAACATCTGCATTCTGGTGAAGACTCAGCTTTACAGTTCCCAGATTTGCCTTGATCTTTGTTTTATGCAGCCAAGTCAAAGCAACCAGGGTTGTGGGGAGGGAACAGGACAGTAAACAGGTACACAGTACCTCTGTGTACCTGTTTACCCAAGCACATATGTACCAAGGCTAAGGCAGCACTGGGGAACTTGTCATGCTCATGCTGTGCTGTAAGGAGTGACACTGGCAGTGGGAGTGAGGAGGATCTCAGTGCAGAGAAGTGGAGGCTTTCTTAGTTGCTTGAGTTAAAGTCAGAGTAGAGTGAAAGAAAAGTTAGGCGGTGTCTGGTGAACACTTATCTTACTGCTCCAGAGAGAGCAGGATGGAGGCTGTTCTCATCTGTAAGGTTTTTCATCAGATCTGGCAAGAATTAAACTGTGGATGTGCCCCATTGGACAAACAACGGTTAAAAAATAACTTCTGTGCTGTTCTTACTGTTTGTCACAAACAAAATGGAAGTCTTTACCAGGTGCTGCTGATTCCCATTTCCACCCTTTACGTGGACACCCTCAGTGAGCAGTCAGACTGTTGGTTTACCCATTTTGAGCTTCTCCTGCTCAGATGGTCCCAGCTTGTCAGGTTCCTATTCGGGATTTTCTTGCTATGCATTGACCCATCACCACAGCAGAGGTAATGATCCAGGAGAGATCTGTTATTAAATGACTCTTGCACATTTGTTTTTCTGTTAAATAGGAAAGACAACTGCAGGGCTGGTCAGCACACAAGTATTTTGCTGGAGGTGAAGGTGGAAATCCCACATGATGCAGTTTGTAGCTCGGTGGTCTTAGATGAACCATGTGCCTGTTTGAAGTCACGATGCTGCAGCCTTCCACCACTGCCACATGGCATTTTGGTGACATTAAGGTGAATGTAGGTGTTGCTGGAGAGGATTGCCAGGGCTGCAGGCACTTCATCACCCTGCTCAGGCCTTCCCCTGCTCTTCTGAAAATGTTAATCCCAACGCTAAGGTGCCCTGGGAGACACGCAGAGAGCAGAGGTAGATTAGCTGGAAGATCCTGGGATGAACTTGACTGTTTTGGTGTTTTCTTTCTGAGTTCCTTCTCCTTTGTGGTTTTTGCCCCTTTTGGCAGTGCGAGCCATTCTTTTGCTGACAGGTTGTGGCGCTGAGTCATGTGAGAGAGGATTCGTGATTCTATTAAATAGAAAATTTGGCTGTTAAACCCGTGAGCTCATTTTCTGGCCCAGCCTCAGTGGGACGCAGCAGAAGGGCCTGGCTCATGATCAGGTCTGTGGAGCAGGATGAGCATCTTTGTTCCTAGGCTTGAGGCACCCAAAGTACAGATGAGAGTGGGCAAAATGCATGGCTGAGCATGCATATGACATATGAGACTGTCCCTCACCTGTCCTGCCCGGTGCTACTGCACTACATGCAGTGGGGTTAGGTCACCACGATCCTGCTTGCTGACTCCCAGATGCTCCTGTCTTCTGCAGCTCCTTGGAGAAGACATGCAGTTATCTTGGAGTGCAGAGCAGGAGCTGCAGAGAGACGTAGAACAACAGCTTTCAGCAGGAAGCCAAGGGTGTTCTCCACTCTAACTGGGGCAGCAGAGCATCTGGGTATGCAGAACAGCTGTGACAGCAGGGGAAACCCTTCCAGAATAGTGGAAAATGGAGGAAACACATGCAGAAGGGTTGTTAGTGGAGATACGGCTCTAGACATCACGCACTGAGTCTTGCTTCCAAATGTCATCTCTAATTCTGCAAAGAGAGGGAGTGACTAGAAGTGCTTCCAACTAATTTCATTTCCTGCACGGTCAGACTTTCCCCTAATCCCTCTTGTGTTAATCCAGACTATCTGTGGAGGCACAGGAGGTACCCGGGCTCAAACAGTACAAAGTGCAGCTTGAGCAGGCAGGGAACATCCCTGTCTCTGGACATGAAACATGCTGCAAGTGAAACAATGCCAGCATCAAACCCTGCACAGTGTTTTTGTCATTGCAGTGCTGTTGTGACGAGCAGAATGTCACCCTCACCTGCAGCAGGGAGCCCAGCTCAGCAGTGAGCACACTGCAAGGCTTTGGCAATGCAGTCTGGCCATCTCTGGGGGTTTGAGGTGGGAGCACAGATCCACTTGGTCTTCTCTTTTGTGTTTTGGTAGATACTGTAGTCACTGTTTGGGGAAAGCCTACATTGACTCAGTGGAAAATCCACCACAGTTGGATCTGTCTGCTCTCCATCTGCACACACAGCATAATGCCTGCCAGCTGCAATGAGACCATTCTTCTTTCTTAGGATCAGCTGACTTGGATTCCCTTATCACTGTATGTTGCTCTGCTGCTCCTTTAGGACATGGCTTTTTCTTTTCTTCTAAGAGAGCAGCAGATGGTGACCTGACCCCATGTGTGGGTCAGTGTGTGTGTGTATGTTCTGAGGCCAAAGCCTTGTGAGCTGTGTTGTCAACAGGGACAGCTGGCCTTATCCAGTAGGTTTAGGTTACACCTGTTACAGGTATCAGTTGGCATCAGGTAGTGGGGCCCGAGGTCGTTAAAACACGTGAGCACTGCAGGCCTGTTTTTCTGAAGAAGAAAGTCTCAGAGACTTGGAGTAATCCTGGCTTACTTGTAAGTAATTTTGCATCTTCTAATTGTTCATCTGTTGCTGAAATAGTGCCTCATGTTTGTGGTAATGGGGACACTGAGAGGAATGGATGATCCGATGGAGCTTCTGATTCTTTCCAATGCCTTTGTGCACAGGCACTCTAGCAGGTTTATCAGCTCCCTGCTAATCAGCCCTTACTGTTTTCTTCTTGTTTTTCAAGACCTGCTCTGAATCAGTGAGGGCCAAGGCTGCCAAGTCCGACTGGCTGCGAGATCTTTTCCTGCCAAACATCACGCTCTTCATAGACAAGAGTTACTTCAATGACAGCGAGTGGCACCGCCTGGAGCATTTTGCACCTCCCTATGGCTTCATGGAGCTGAATTACTCATGTGAGTCCCCCAGGGATGTCACAGTGGGACTGTGACAACGTCCCACAGGAACTGCATGCTGAGTTGCTGGTGGTTTGCAGGAGCTCCCTGTCAAATGCATCAGGCTTGGTGGATCTTGTGGAGGAAACCGTGGTCCATTCCCAAGGTTCTTGATGCTGATGCTCCACCACGTTTGCTTCACAGTGGTAGAAGAAGTCATCACACGGCTGCCCCTGAATCCCCACCAGCAGCTGCTCCTGGCCAACAGTAGCAGCAGTGTGCCAGCATGCATCAGCTGTGCCGTTGTGGGGAATGGAGGGATACTGAATAACTCTGGAATGGGCCAGGAGATCGACTCCCATGACTATGTATTCCGGTAAGGCAATCTGATGGTTGCTTCCTTCTCACGAGATACAGAGCTAGGCTGCTCTGGCTAGCAGGATCTGTGCTGACTGCCAGCTGCCCAAATGATTGGTGGCAGGAGGAGATGAAAAACCACAAAGGTTTTTCTCTGTTCCAGTTATAAGCAGGGATGCCAGTGTTTCCCATGGTTATCTAACTACTTCCCTGTTTTATTTCCTTACCCAGGGTGAGTGGGGCTGTAATCAAAGGTTATGAAAAGGATGTGGGAACAAAAACCTCCTTCTATGGATTCACAGCGTTCTCCCTTGTGTCCTCTCTCCAGAACTTGGGACACAAAGGGTTCAAGAAGATCCCACAGGGGAAGGTAAGTCAGGTCTATGCTCGCACAGCTTTGGCAGGAGTTAACCTGTAGCCTTCTGTGAGGTAAATAACTCCCAAGGATGGTACTTCACAACAAAATAATATAGATGATAGTATATTTTGGGTAGTTCTATATAGATGGGATATAGATAATACAAAAGAGAAGATGGCTCACCTTCAGGATGTCAAGGCTTGCAGGGGACTCCACATAGGAGGGATCTCCAAGAAGAGATCCTTCCCTGGTGCTGGTCAGCCCTTAAATGGGGTTTGGGAGAGGTGGAGCCAGGCTCCACCCCTTCCACTCACACAGGTATATCACCTCCACCTGTGGCCCCATGGCTGACTTAGTGCTCAGCTCAGGTTCCCATACACTTTCATTTTTGATCTTTTCATGCATGGTGAGCAAAGGAGCTGAGCTAACACTTCAGCATTACCCTTAGTGAGGGAATTTCCTCTTGAGAGGGAATATTCATTGTGGCAAGCTGTGTTGGTCCTATGCTAGCCTCTTTAAAATAGAATAGTTCACTTGGAAGGGAATTTAGGAAGATCACCAAGTCCAACTGCCTGACCACATCAGGGCTAGCCTAAGTTATATCACATTATAGTGCCTCTTGAACTGTGGCAGGTGTGAATCATCAGCCACCTTGCTGGGTGCCTGACCCAGTGCCCCACCACCCTCACAAACCTTTGGCATGTTGAAGTAGCTACGTGTCAAAAGTTCTCTGCATGCTGTCTCTGTGGGATGGTTAAAAGCTGCAGAGCACAGGCGTGTGCTTGAGAAGCTCAGTCAGCCTAGGTGTCTGCTTGCTTTTTGGTGTTAAAGGATGTGTCTCTCTGGTGCTGTTTGCTAATGCTCACTTTCTTGTTTCTTAGCATATCAGATACATTCACTTCCTGGAGGGAGCTAGAGACTATGAGTGGCTGAAGGCTCTTCTGCTGAACAAGAATATTAGGAAAGGATTCCTAAACTACTATGGGTAAAGCAAAGTGGCCTCACCTCTCCATCCTTCAGCGTGGAGCTCTCTGCTGTACCTTCCCCACAGTGCTCAGTCTGCCAAGGAGCAGACCAGCTTAAACCCTCCCACCCCTTGCTGATTTGTCTGGAGAAATGTCTTCTTTCTCTCCCAGCTGTGCGCACTGCTGTGACCAATACATCTCCTTTCTAGCATCTTCAAGTAGCTGCTTTCAATAGTGTGTGGCCTGAGCTCAGAGAAAGCTTTGAGGTTCTCTGGGATGAACACATGCTGCTTTCTGCTTTGGTGTCTGTACGTGGTCCTACTCACAGATGAAGACCTGGTTTTCACCAAGTCTTATCTGTACATATGCATGTTTTAGAGATTTCCATCTCCTTTGCTGCCTCTCTTGCAGCAGGCTGTGAAGGCTTTGTCACCATCTGAGAAATGTTGCAGAATAATTTAACGATGTTTGTGATTCTTCTCTCACCACCAAATGCATCAGGCTGATGCTTTCCAGCCATAATGAAATACAGGAGCTTATCATGAGTCTCCCTATTCCTGTCCCTAGGCAGAGGCCCCGGGAGAGATTCGATGAAGATTTCACAATGAATAAGTACCTAGTAACTCACCCTGATTTCCTCAGATACTTGAAAAACAGGTGAGCTGGGAACTGTGTGCTTTCTGGCTATCACCATCTCTCTCTGTCTCTGGGCTCTCTTCCCAGCTCACTGACTTATAACTGCAATTTAGCCGTACCAGCACATTTGGAGTAAGCCTCACCAGTGTGCTGTCACTTAAAGTGCTCTGTGGTTCTGCAGGGGAATGTTAACCTGTTCAGTACCAACTGTTCATGTTACCCATTGCTCAGCACCTTGGAGGAAGGCTCCGTAACAGTCCTCCTCTCCTTAGGTCCCATCTTAACTCAAGGGGTTAGTTGTTCCCTCAAGCACAGTAACGAGCTCTTCTTCAGCATCCCATTTATCTGGCCTAGCTGCACTTCTTTGCACCCCTACTCCTTCTCACAAGTGTGCTGGACACTATCACTGTAAGATCTGCCAATTGTGGGCCACACGTGGCCAGGAGATGTAGGAAAAAGAGCTCCTGTTGTGCCCAGCTTTGATTTTGTTTGCCCTTTGGTCTCCTTGAGGGCTGCATTGTGTCTTTCTGATAGATAGCAATTGCAATGCCAGATGGCTTGCACTCCCCTGCTCGTTCTTATCTCTCTCCTCTGACTTGAGCTCTTTCCAAGGCCAGGAGGGCTCAAATGCTATTTTTAATGTGTGGACTCCTACCTTCCAAACAACTGCTGGCATGAAACACAGCAGCTCCTAGTGGATTTTGTGACCCTCCTGCATCGTGTTTCACTCCCAGATGTGGATGGGGAGGATATATCAGGGTTCTGCAAGGCAAGGAACAGGGAGTGATGTGAATATACTAGCTCCTTCAGTCATCCCCATCTTTATCCCCCCTGCCTCTTGGCCTGTGAGGTTTGTGCTCAGTGCAGGTGATGGAAGCATTCTGGGCCCTGTGCTTCACCCAGCACACAGCACTACTCGAGCATGAGCAGTCATGGCTTGTCTGAAATGCACAGCGAGGCCACAAGCTGCTGCAAGGAGGGGAAGTGCTGAATGAGCCAAGGAGGACGAGCCATGCACAGCTTGAACCAGCGTGCCCAGCAGCCTCTCTGTGCTTTCTTCTCTCATACTGCAGGTTTCTAAAATCTAAAAACCTGCAGAGGCCCTACTGGCGGCTGTACAGACCCACCACAGGAGCCTTCCTGCTGCTCACTGCACTGCATCTCTGTGACCGGGTAAGGGCATTAGGATCCTTGCACCCAGCACAGTCTGGAAGCAAAGATAGGATAACAGAGCGGGTGTCCCCAGCCCTCACTTGTCAGCTAGAGGGGAACAGTTTGAGCCCAAGAGAAGCAGCAAGTTCACACAAAGGTTGAGAAGCCTGCTTCAGGGCCTGAGAGCTGTTGTGTCTCCCAGGCAGGCAGTGTGAGAGGATGCCAGGCTTTCTGGAGCCTCCTTTCACAGCCTGGTCCATCTTGGGTGCCCGTGCAGAATCACTGGGAGGCATCCTCATCCTGTGCTCCCACCGTGTTTGGGAGCTGTCCTGTATTTCGTTCAGCTCCTTCTGTTCTTGATATCTCTTTCCCAGGTGAGTGCCTATGGCTACATCACAGAGGGGCACCAGAAGTACTCGAACCACTACTACGACAAGGAGTGGAAACGCCTGGTCTTCTACATTAACCATGACTTCAACTTGGAGAAGCAGGTGTGGAAAAGGCTTCATGATGAGAACATCATGAAACTCTACCAGAGATCCTGACTGTATGGCAAGGTTCACTGCCTGGGAAATCTCAACAGCACCTCACAGGGAACAGAAGAGGAGCCCCGAAGCCAGGGTTACCCCTGGACTTCAGCTTCAGCCCCACGGAGACATTTCCCTCCTTTTGTATCTTTATTTTCTCACAATGCTTCCTAAGATGTGTGTGTTCTACAGACCAGGAGAGCTCCAAAGAAGTCTTCTGACTCATGGATGGCCGTAGGCTCCAGTGCTGGGAAAGAGGAACCCAGGATGAATCTGAATAGTGGATGTTCCAGCACCCTTCAACTTCATCCAGGTTTTCCCTCTGCAAGGAGATGGTCCTGGGGCTGGGGCTACTTTTGTCCTGGGTGGGTTCTCTCTGTGAGTAGTGCTTTTTGTGGAGCTGGGTGTTTTGGGTAAGCAGTGGATGGAAATGAGGACATGTGATGCTGTCTAATGAGAATGATTTGTGTCCTGGAGGTGCTGCTGTCACTCTGCTCCTTGCAGACACGGAGGAAATGCTGAGCACTTAACTTCCAAGTCAGTCTCCCAATGTGACTTTGCTGTGACAGCTCCAAGGGAGCACTGTTTGGTGCCCAGCCTGCTGCCCTTGGCTGTCAGCTGTCAGCACAGGGAAGGGGTGAGCTCTCCCCAGATGTCATGCTTCTTGCTGTGGGGCTCTCCTGGCTGCAGACTACACCTAGTGAGTCTGGTGAAGAAGCTGGTGCTTAGCTGTGCCAGGAGCACAGTGCTTGCTCTCCTGCCAGGAGAAATGAGAATCTGCAGTGTCCAGGGATGGGTGCTTTGTCCTTGCTGCTGGCTGGGGTGCCTACCCCCATCGTGCTGAGATAAACACTGCTGCAGCCAGCAAGCCTTCAGAGTACTGACCAACAAAATAAACGACCCTGCTTTACCCAAGCTGATTTCCATTGCAGCCCTCTGGGCTGTGGTTACTGGCTCACAGAATCACAGAATGGCCCAGGTTGGAAGGGACCTCAAGGATCATGAATCTCCAACCCTCTCCTCACCACAGGCAGGGCCACCAACCTCCCCATTTCATACTACACCAGGCTGCCCAGGCCCCATCCGATTCGGCCTTGAACACCTCCAGGGATGGGGCATCCACGACCTCCTGTTCCAGCACCTCACCACTCTCATTTTCCCTTGACATCCAACCTAAATCTTCCCTCCCTCAACTTAAAACCATTTCCCCTTGTCCTACCCTTTCCAAGAGCTGACCCCCTCTTGTTTATAGGTTCCCTTTAGGTCCTGGAAGGCTGCAATGAGGTCACCCCGCAGCTTTCTTTTCTCCAGGCTGCACAAGCCCAGCTCCCTCAGGCTGTCTTCATAGGGGAGGTGCTCCCTCTGAGCATCTCTGTTCCCCTCGTGAGGTTCACCCGGGCCCCCCTTTCCAGTCTGTTGAGTCCCTCTGGATGGCATCCCTTCCTTCCACCGCATCAGCTCAGCTCGGGGCCATCAGCAAACGTGCTGGGGGGGGGGGGGGGGGCACTCAATTCCGCTGTCAGTGTCATGGATAAAGATGTTACAGAGCACCAGTCCCAACTCAGAGCCCTGGGGGACGCCTCCACCTGGACATACGACCATTAATCACCACGAATTAATCACTCACGCCTCAGTCACCCCACCGTGGCTGCACCCACTGCACCCAGGGGCTCTGCGCCCCACAGCTGCCCGCGGTCCGGGGCTCTGGATGGGCAGCGAGGCGGCTTTGTTCCTTGCCGTGCATTGCTGTGGGTTGCTTGGTGACCGGCTCCACGCGGGTATTCTTCCCCTCTGAATAGGGCTTTTCTCCTCCCAAGAACTTGGAAGAAGTTTCTTTTGAACTCCTTCCTCCCCCCTTCTCCTTCTTTTGTCTCCCTCTGTTCTGGAAAACAGGGCAGGGCTGAGCCCTGCTGAGCACGGGGAGCCCAACCTTTGGGACGGAGTCAAAGAAAGGAAACCCCGGGATGATGTGTGTGTGTGTCCCCCCCTCCGACCCCCGGGCTCCTCTCTCTGGACGGCAGGAGCTCCCAGCCCCGTGCTTTGCTGTGCCTGCCAGGGCAGAAGGGGCAGCGCCCGTCTCCCCAGTGCCACTCTGGTGGCCGAGGACATGGGTCAGGGCCGCCCCAAATGTCCCCATCCGGACCGGCAGCGTTGTCCCGGTGCCACCAGGTGGCAGCTCCTGCCCGGGGACTGTGGGCGTCCGGGAGTGGCACGGCGAGTGGACAACGCGTGGTCCCTTAGTGTCTCACTCTTCGTGACGCACACCCACCCCCAGGAGTTCTTTGGGGTGCACGGGGATGCACACAGAGGCAGTTAGTTCGGGGCCACCGCACCCTGAGACTGCTGTCACATCAGCCCCCTTTTTTTTGGGAGGGGGATGGGCGGGGGAGATGCTGGTTCTCGCCAGGAGCTGTAAGTACAGCTGAGCCCTTCTCGGGGGCTCCCCAGGAGTTAACAGCCCCCAGCCATTCCCTGCTGGGGTGTGGGGACAGCTCCTCCCGCAGTGCTGAGGTCCTGGCAGGACTTCCAACCCTTTGTTTGGCTTCTCCCTTTCCCCTTTTTGCAGCCCAACCCTAACCCCACCCCCCCGTACTGGGGATGCCCGGTGGAATCGGTGTTTATTTGTATTACCCAAGCAGACAGAAGGTCTGGGGGCACATCTCAGTGAGGTTTGCCCCCTTCCTCACCTCCCCATGCAGACTTGTGCTCTCTTCTCCCCACCTCGGGGATGTGGCAGCAGGGAAAGCCAGTTGGACTAGAAAAACTATTGGTAATAGGGGAGGGTGAACAAGATAAAGGAGCGACCTGAGGCTTTGTTCTGCACAAAGCAGCGGATGACCTCCCTTCCCCGCGTGCTTTGGGAGGGAGCTGGAGCGGAGCCCTGCAGGCAAACAGCTCCAGCATGTGGCAACCCCATGGCACGGCCAGACCCAGCCCCGGGGCACAGATCCTGGAGAGGGTCCTTTGGGGTCCTGGGAACATTGCAGTGTCCCTCCATCGTCACGCTGCAGGCAGACAGGGCAGGCGCCGAGATGTGCTCAGGGATGCTGTGTCCTTATGGGATGGAGCATGGCCAGCCCCGGGTGCCCTGCTTCAGCAGACCTTGGGAGGTTTGGCCTGCAGAGACCCAGCAGGATCGATCCAGAGCAGCCCAGAGAGCACTTGAAGTACCATCACCCCATTCAGAGGTGTTTTGCAGCTCTGTGCCCATCCAGGACAGAATGCAGCACCTCACTGAATGCCTCGTGCCCTTCGGACTGTGTGCTCCCCTTATCTCAGCCAGAGGTCCAGGGCTGAGCAACGGCTCTGCCACGCACAGGCATCTGTGTGATAAGTGGGGCTGAGCCCGGTGGGGCAGCGCAGGGGGACGTGGGCCAACGTGTGCCTCATCGCTCTGATGTTCCCCCTCCTGCAGGGTACAATTGTCCAACAGGATCCTGTTGGTTTGCCTCGAAGTTGAGCCACGTCAGCCCGGTTTCAGCACTGCATCCCACTCCTTGTGTACCAGGGATGGGTGCCCCGATTCCTTGGGCAGCTTTGGGGTGAGAGGCAGAAAGGCAGAGCCTAGAGCAGTCCTTCCCTGCACAAAGACCTAAAAGCCCCACTGGGACCAGCAGGGACCTGGCAAGGGGAGGTCTGGCCATCGGGTCCTGTAGGTAGGTGGACAGACTGTGTGACCACGGAGGTCTTTGCCAGCTTGGTGATTCTGTGACTCCCAACAGCTCAGGTTTGAGCTCCAAGAAGCGGTAGCTCCACGTACACAGCCCAGGATAAAAGTGCCACACGGTGCTGTGATCATCCTGTGTGTTTGTGTTCTTTTCCTCACCTTTATTTGGCATCTGCCACTCTGAAAGCTTCTCGCACTCACACAGCTTCTAAAGCCGTGTGGTGTAACACGTGAAGAACTGTGCATCTCATTTTCACCTGCTAGAGAAGAAACGAGGGCAGAAAGCCACGTGGCGTGGAAATAGATGGAGATGTCACAGAGCAGCTCCTCCGCCCTCATGGGGCCACATCTCCACATGGCAAACCCAGAGCTCTCCCCGACCCACTCCCGCTTCACCCCTCCAGGGCTGAGCCACGGGTAACAATTAGCCCTAATTAACGAAGGGTCAGAGGGAAACACGTGAGCTGAGGCGACCCCCACCCACCTGGCAGTGCTGCATGCAGTCCCGCAGGGTAAGAAAGCCGTTGAGGGACTGCTTTGAGTTTGCGGGCTTTGTTCCGGCGGACGAACCCGGCGGAGCTCAACTGGAAACGCGCTCCCGAGGAAGCAGCCGAAGCGTTTTCCTTCTGGAAGCATCCATCAGCCCCAACCCTCCGCTCCCAGCCCCGACGAGCCCTCAAATTCATTGCAAATCCGTGAAACCGCGTGGAGGGGAATAAATGATGCGTTCCCCTGCCGGTCCCGGGGGCAGATTCTCTTCCCCCTCCCCACCCCCCATTTTTACTCCTCTTTTTTCCCTCTCCCCCCTTATTTTTTTTTTTTAACCCCGCTTTCCCCCCTCCATTTCTTTCCACCCCATTGCGGCTCTCACGGGGCGTGGACCCGAACTCCGCGACGGCCGCGCTGAGCCCACGGGGTCCTGCGTGGGAGCGGCGGACGGGAGAAGTGGATGAAAAAGTTACGGGAAAAGGGGGAAAGCTCCGATGTGCGCTCCGCGAGTGGGCGGCGTGAACGGGAGGCGAAAAAAAAAGAAAACGAAAAAAAAAAAAAGAAAGTGCAGCGTTTCTCCGCCGCTCTGAGTCAATGTTTAACCCCCGCCGCGCAGCAAAAGCGGCTCAAAAGTGGTGGCTTTTTTTTTTTTTTTAACTCAGCGAGTCTGAACCAGTCCGCCCAGTGCCTCCTCCCTCCGCCTCACACCCTCCTTCCTCCCACCGCTCCTCGGGAACATCCATCCGTCCGTCCGTCCGTCCCGGATCGCCGCACTCGGATCCACGCGGAACGGGGACCCACTCTAGAGAGCGGCGATGGGGATCCCCCGCTGGAAGCGTTTCTGCTTCTTGCTCTTCGCAGCCTTCACCTCGTCCCTTCTGCTCTACGGGCACTACTACGCTACGGTGGAGCCGCGCAGCGGCCCGAGGGTCGTGGCCAGGTATGGGGGATGCGTGGAGGGGGGAGGGGCTGCTCGACCCCTCCGTGCCCACTTTGTTCGCTGTTTGATGGGCTGTTCTCCCCCCACAGGATGTCCTGGGTCTTGCATGGGGCTGCCCGGGGGGGCTATGGGGCTGCTGGGGGCTGCAGGGGTCCCCTCGTGGACTCAGGGTGAGGGATCAGAGCCCTGCCAGCAGTGGGGCGGGGGTTGCTCTCCACGGTGCAGTGCTGACCCCACACCGCAGCTGCAGGCGCAGGACGGGGCTGCCCGCGAACTCCCAGACTGCAGCAATGGGCATCTCCCCCTCCGCTTTCCTTCAGCCTTCCCCTGACCCCCCCGGCGCCGGGCAGGGTGCTGGGCAGCCTCGGGTGCGCGGCTGTGAGCTCAGGGACGGTGCCGGCGGTGCAATGGGACGGAGGGGGGGGGACTCTGTGGGATCGCAGCGGGTCCTGCACAGGGGAGCTGGGAGCAAGTAGGTTTGCCCTGGGACGCAGCTGGATGGGCTTTCCTGGGGTCCCGGGGCCGCATCTCCCCCAGCGGGAGCTCTGTGCCCCCAGGAGCGTGGGGTCGGCTGGAGATGTGGAGCTGCTCCCGCAGCGCTGAGTGCCCTCGGGAGGGGAATCTGAGCTCCAGAGCTCCGCAGGGATCGCTCCCTTCGGCTTTAACCCCGGCACCGAAGCGCGGCCCGTGTCCCGTTGGCACCGATTCCCCGTGCTTGCAAACGCACCGCCCCGTAATCTCTGCTCGTCCCTCCGAAACTACGAACCCGGAGCCACCAGCGCTGCTCTGAGCTGATACGGGGCAGAGCTGGGAGGGAAATCCATGGGTGCAGAGCTCCTCGCCGCTGCACACGGGCGTGGGGCGACGCTGTGGGCTGTTCCTCCCGTCGGGGCAGGAGGGGAAGGGCGAACGGTGCTGCGTTTCGGGAGCGCGGTGTCTCCATCCGCTGGGGTGGGGGTTGGGGGGGTCGGGGGGGCGGGTGAGCTCTGAGCTGTCACCTTCTGGGGCAGCCAAGCTTCATCGCTGGGTAAAGGGACACCGCATCCCGGGAGGTGCTGAGCAGCGGCTGCACCGCGTGGGGGATGGCTGCGGTGCCAGAGGATGGGGGGTGAGCAGCAGCATTGGGCACGGAGCTGGTGGGGGGCTGTCCGACCCCTGCAGTAGGGAACAGGGGAGGAAACCCAATGCTCTCCGCGTGGGAGGAGGCGGAGCTGTGCTCCCCACCTGCTCTACCTGTCCCGGAGATCCCGTAACAAGGAGCCCTTGTCTGCTCCACAATGCCCCGCTTTGCTGGGAGCACCTGCTGCTCCGAAGGGCCCTTCTGTGCAGGGAGGGATGAACCGGAGCCTGTTCCCCACAGGGGGGCTCCCACCTCCTGCTTGGCTCAGAGGGCACCCGTGGGGCTCTGGGGGTGCAGAGTCCATCCCTCAGCAGTTGGTGGTGGATTTATGGGCACGGGAGGGGTTTTGTACTCCGTTTTCATGTGGGGCACAGTGCTATGTCTCCAAGCGTGGGGTGGCACTGATGTGGGGCATCAGGGTGCTCCCCAGCCACCTCAACCCCCCCACAGAGCCCTCATAGCCCCATTGCCTCCCCAGTGCAGTGATGGGTGGCGGCTGTTGGGATGTGGAGTGTGTTGGGGTGGGGCTGCTGTCACACCATGCTGTCCTGTCCCCTTGCAGTCTGCTGCAGCCGGAGCCACTGCTCCTGGTCCCCACAGACACCTCACATGCAGACAACAGCCACCAGCAGGACCTTGGAGGGACCATGAAGAGGTAAATGGGGAGAAAGAGGGGGTGCGTGGTGGCCCCAGTGTGCATGGGAGCCCCCTGAGCCCTTCTCACTGCTGTATTTGTTTTTTTTTTTTCCAGTAGGGAGATCTTCCTCCAACCATCCTCAGAGCTGGAGAAGCCCAAACCCAGCAGAAAACAGGTGACAATCAGCAGGATGCAGTGTCCCCTGGGCCACCAGCCTGTCCCTGCATCAGGGGGCTGCTCCTGTGAGCCAGGGCTGTCTCTGTACTCCATATGGGTGCCCGGGGTAGGAGATGCCACACCCTTCTCCATAAGCCCCGATCCCTCAGCGTCGCAGGGGATGGGTTCTGCATTTGGGAAGTGGAGGCACAAGACAGAAGGAGCAGCTCTGTTCCTGGGTCTGACCTCCCCCCGGTGCCTGTTGGGGTTTCCCAGTTTCTCCAGGCTCAGTGCTGACCATGCTCCCCCCACAGCCCACCTCGTGCCCCCGCTCGGTTGTGGCCACGGCGAAGGCAGACCCCAGGTTTGGGGAGCTCTTCCAGTTTGATGTCCCAGTGCTGATGTGGAACCGACACTTCAACCCTGAGACCTGGGACAGGCTGAAGGCACGACGTGTCCCGTACGGCTGGCAGGGCTTGTCCCAAGCAGGTATGGGGCTTGGGGGGCTCAAGGGACCCCGGCAGAAGGAAACAGAGATGGAGAAACGCCCCAGCGGAGCTGGGGACCTCGGTCTGTTCCTGCTCCCAGGGAGCAAGGTGGTGGGGACAGCTTAACAAAAGCCACTTGCAGCATCTTGTGACATTTTCCCCAAATAAAAGCTCCAGTGTGTGCACGATGATGAACTGGGGCGCGGAGGACCTCGGACAACCCGCTCCATTGTTGCTGATGGAGATTGTTTCCCTTCCAAGCCCAAACCTACTCTCTGCTCTCCCCGGCAGGGAAGTGATGGGGACGGGGGGAGCAAGGCGGGGGCTGTTGCAAGGAGGCATTGTCAGGAGGGGAAGCGGCCGTCGCCAGCATCCCACGGGGCTGGGGCTGCCCGGATGTGGCCCTGTGCCTTGCACGGCATTGGGCAGCTGCTGTGGGGTGTGGGGGGTCAGTAACACGGGGCTGGGAGAGGAGATTTCTTTTGCAAAAGGGCGGTGATGCAGTGGCACAGCTGCTGTGATTCTTCCCATCCAAGGTCCACCCTGCAGACCCCTCCCTAAGGACAATGTGAGCGTTTGGGCACGCTGCTCACAGACGTGCTCTGGTGCACCCTGTCCTGTTTTCCCCTTCCCCTTGCAGCTGTTGGCAGCACCCTCCTCCTCCTCAACACCTCCTCCAACATGCAGCTCTTCGACCGCGACCGCTTCCCCGGGGGCTGCATCCGCTGCGCTGTGGTGGGCAATGGGGGCATCCTGAACGGCTCACGGCAGGGCCGGGCCATCAACGCTCATCACCTGGTCTTCAGGTGGGGCCGGGAGGGCAGGGTAGGGCTGTGGGTGCTGGGGAGCAGCCCCACCCTACACATGACCCCATGGTGATCCCGCAGGCTCAATGGGGCCATCACCAAAGGCTTTGAGGAGGACGTTGGGACCAAGATCTCGTTCTATGGCTTCACGGTGAACACCATGAAGAACTCGCTCATTGCCTACGAGGAGTATGGCTTCACCCAGGTACCCCAGGGCAAGGTGAGACTCCGAGGGCACGGCAGGGTGCCCGCCCCACAGAACAGGCTTCCAGGGAGGTGGTGGGGTCACCGTCCCCAGAGGTGTTCAAGAAAAGGGTGGATGTTGCGATGAAAAACATGGTTTGGTGGTGATGGGATGACGGTCAGAGTGGATGATCTGAATGGTTGTAAAGTGTGAGGTTAACAGAATGAAGAATAACAAATGGTATTATAGCCAAGAAGTTTTATAGGTGGTATGGTTAGACAGATTATTGTGATGGAAAAGAGACAAAATAAAAGGACAAAATGCTCACCTACGTCCTAGGCTCACGATAGGAAACTCCAAAGGAGGGATCTCCAACAAGAGATCCTTCCCCAGTGCTGCTCAGCCCTTCAATGGGGTCTGGGAGAGGTGGATTCAGACTCCACTCCTGGTCACACAGGTGCATTGCCTTCCTCTGTGCTCCCGTGGCTGACTTGGTGCTCGTCTCAGGTGATCCATCCATGGTTCAGGCCGTGATTCAGCAGTTCCCATACTGGTCTTTCCCACTGTAACAATTCTATGACTCCATGAAGCTGACCTCCAAGCTTCAAGAGCCACAGTCCTCACCGTGCCCATGTCCCTGCTGCAGGACCTGAAGTACATCTTCATCCCCTCGGACGCTCGTGACTACGTCATGCTGAGGTCGGCCATTGAGGGCAGCCCGGTCCCCGAGGGCTTGGACAAGGGTGACGAGTGAGTGAACGCACCAGCACGACCACGCCATGCCCACCTCCACCCCAAGTGACAGCAGTTCTCCTCTCCCTGCTGCAGGCCACGGAAGTATTTTGGACTGGAGGCATCAGCAGAGAAGTTCAAGCTGCTGCATCCTGATTTCTTGCATTACCTGACAGCCAGGTGAGGATGGGGAGGCAGATTTCCCCCTTGCCAATCCCATTCATTGTGGTGCTGCTCACGTTTCCTCCTGGTGTGGAGACTCATACAGCCTTGCTGCGTTCACCTGGCCCTCCATTACATAGCCAGATTTGAACTGGTCTAACAGGAGCAGAGGGAAGGTCTGAAGAGATTCGGGTTTGTTTTCCTGTGTTTCGTGGAAACCAGTGCCTGGGTTGGGGCAGTTTAAAATGGTGGGGCTGTGTGTGTTAGCAGCCGGCAGAGAATGAGTTGAACCTCAGTAACAGACATCAGAGCATCCACACATTCCCCCTTCTGAATGCCACGGTTTGGTGGGTGCCCTGTCCTACTGCCCCATGACACTGCTGTTTGCTGGTGAGGTCTCAGGGCTGTGCCCCCCTCCCAGCACTGCCTCTGCTCTGTAGGTTCCTGAGGTCAGAGCTCCTGGACATGCAGTACGGCCACCTCTACATGCCCAGCACCGGGGCGCTCATGCTCCTCACAGCACTGCACACCTGCGACCAGGTGAGGGTGAGGGGACAAAGGGGGGGACATCCCACCCCGAGCCTGTCACCATCCTTCTTCCTCTGCCCCATCGCCCCATAGGTCAGTGCCTACGGGTTCATCACGGCCAACTACGAGCAGTTCTCCGACCATTACTACGAGCAGGAGAAGAAGCCGCTGGTGTTCTACGCCAACCACGACATGCTGCTGGAGGCAGAGCTGTGGAGGAACTTGCACCACGCGGGGATCGTGGAGCTGTACCAGCGTTGAGGGTGGGGCAGTCCCAGGGCAGGGGCTCTTGATGCAGCGTGGAAGCGGTTCTCCTCTTTCCTGAAGGTCTTCTTTCCCTGGAGGGCTCTCCCATACGGGCAGGCCAACCCGAGGAGCAGGGCCCAGAGCTGACAGCAGGGCAGATGTGGTGAGGGGCGAGCCAAGGCTGGCAGGGAAATGCTGAGGCTCATCAGGGCCCTCCAGCAGCTTGCTTGTGGCTGTGTGAGACTGAGCGCGGCCTTGGGGTGCCCCTGCACGTGGCTGTGACCTCCTGGTGCCCTGAGAGTGTCTGTGGGGTGGCAGCAGCCCCTGGAAGTGCAGCATCATCCGCAGGCGGGGCGAGGTGGTGCTGGGATGCCAGAGAAGCACGTCTGACAGAGCTCACTTCTCGGACCTTCCTGGACATTTACAGCCTGTCCTGGTTGTGAAGCTACGCTGGGTTAGGAGCACGTACGGCAAAGCTATCAACAGCATGGTACTTAAGGAAAAAAGGAATCCCAAACGGAGGTGGTCTTGAGCCCTCTGGCCATCCCACATAACCCAGCCTGCTGCAGCAGAGGCTCCTCCAGCTCGCCTGGCTGCGGGGCTGATACTGCTCAGTGAAGGGAGTGGCACCACGTGAAACTTTCCCATTCTGTATAATTAGAGGAACACTGAGTCATTACTTTCTTCTGTGCGTGGTTTAGTGAATGGGGCGGGTGGGACAAAGCATCCTGCCTGCTGCAGAGCTGCAGCACACAGCAGTGGCTTCGATTTGGGAACGGCAGAAAGTCTGGGTTGAGGGTGGGGGTTGGGTCACAGCACAGGGACACTGCTGGCCCTGGTGTGACACAGTGGGACAGCGGCTGCATCGCTCCTGGGTGCTTGGAGGGCTGGAGAGCAGCCTCTTCCCACCTCAGATGCCATTCACTGTACGTCAGCATAAGGGTGGAGGGGGCAATTGCTTGCAGAGATGGCAAGAGATAACCAGGCCGTGAGCCAGGGAACCTCACGCTCCCCTCGAGCTCCATCTCTCTGTGACAGAGCTGCACTCAGCCACCTCGAGCTGCTTCAGATGTAATCTCAAGCGGAGCCCCGCTGGCGTTCCCAGGTAAGCCTCCAATTAACCTTTGTTCGTGGCAGCCTGTTACACCCCTTCCTAATGCCAACACTCAGCTAAACCTCTTCATGACAACAAGCCTGATTCCATCACCTGAGACACAGCACCAAAAGCTCCTCAGGCCAAGCGTGAGCACACACCCACCAGTGGCACTGACACACGTGGCAAAAAGGACAGCTCTTAAAAATGAGTGCTGTCACAGCACAGCATCATCTCACCAGGAATCCCACGGAGCTCCCAGGGCTGAGAGCTGCGTGAGCCAACAGCTGCTGTGCTCACACATCACTTCCCTGCTGTAAAATGAAAGGCTTCTTTGCTTCCCGCAGCATTTTTCTGTGGAAGACGATGAGGTCTGAAGTCTGTGTGAGCTCAGCTGCTATTACTCTAGGAGGCAGTTCAACTTGAAATCCTTTCTACTTGCTCAAAGTCATTTCTGTTCATAGTAGATACCAAAAAAAAGACTTCAACTCCCAAGATTTTCAATAATTTGTTTTATTCTGAAACAGAAGACTGCAGGAACCACCTGCTCCTTCCTCCAGCCAGCTGTAGGTCAGGTCCTGGTGGAAAAGAGGCCAGAGCAGAAGCAACCATCAGCTGAGATGCTCCCAATGATGTGCATTATTTAACCAAGAGTATACATCTCTCTCATAAGACCAAAAGTACTCTTCCGAGATGAGTAATGCAGTTCCCTGAAGCCAGGGCTTCAGAGCTCCCCACACCTGCCCCCCTCACCACACCATGGGCACCAGTACCCAAATGCTCTCTGGTCTTGCTGGGAGCTTACCTGTGACACAGCTGCAGCAGCCACTGAGTGGAAGGGGAAATGCCTGCAGTGATGTGTGAGTGCTCATTTTATATCCCTTCAAAGGAAGCAGTATCATTTGTGAGAGCCATTAAACAGCAACCCTCCTCCTGGTGCTTCTGGAGTTGGGAGACATAGCAGAACAATGCTGAAATGCCCTCCTCGGTGTCTGCTTTGAACAAATCCCTGTCCCCCTCTATTCTCCAAGCACCACACGGCTTTTACTTTCCCTATTTATCATCAAGCTGCCTCTTTGTTTTCTTCCCCGTTCCTTGGAAACCCAAACCCCATGTGCTCCTCCTCGTGACTGCTTTTTGGAACCTATCTGTATTGACAAAGCTGCCTCTGCCAGCTGCAGTAACATCCCCTCCCTTTTTGTATACCAACGTTATTTCCTATGGAAGTGTGCTGTCGTCAAAGTGAGCAGGTCCAGCCCATCAGTGAGCAGTTCTGATCTTCGACAAACAGACACGAGCTCTGTTAAATAAAGCATGGAACTACTGAGCAGAGTGCAGCTGTCAGCCACCTGGAGATAAAGTGTGCTAACTGTGTGTACTCAGTGACTGTGCAAGACTGAAATGCATTTATCAGCCCTGCAAAGGTGCTTTACTGTTAGGACAAGCAACTTAAAAGCTCTTTGTAGATCTAGAACTAAACTGTGCTTGTGACAATAGCAGCCTGCGTTTATTATTATAGTCCCTGCACAGTGCTGCCACAGCTGGGCTCCTGAGGGCAGGCTGCTGAACACAGCCCAGGCAGAGGGAGAAGTGTTTGTGCACTGCAACTGCAGGGGGAGAGGGGACAGACACTGCTTTCTGCCCTCCTGGTGGGCACCTGCATCATTTCTGCTTCTGCAACATGGGGAACTGCTGGGAGAAAGAAATACATAAGCCTCAGTGGACAACTGTTTCTCCTCACAGCTGAGCTGTCAGACAGGGATAACTGCACATCACTGGCTCAGTTTCTCCCCTGCCCTCATCAACATCAGCTCCCCAAGTTCTAAGGAATAAAACATGGCCAAGACACCCAAGGGCAGCCATGCCCAGAACACAAAGATTGGGCATTCCTGTCAGCAGATGAGTCACACTGCCTACAGTTTTGGCACATAAAAATGTAAGGGTAACAGAAATTCCCAAGGATTCTCTTACCAGTTTGAGGTCCAGTTCACAGTTGCCTTCTTGCCAACACTCTCTCTGGAGGACATAACTCCAGGGTTCTGCATTCTGTTCTCCTCCTAAATAGAAGTTGCATTGAACACTGTTAGCAACAGCCCTGCAAGCTAAATTTGTCCTGCCTTCAATTTCCCTCCACCTCTTCTGACTAAAACCAGCCCCAAGCCACAAAGCAAGAACTGGAGAAGTTTTCCTTTCTAGGACAGGCAGTTTTTGCCTTAAGAGCAGCAGAAACCTGCCCCTCAGAAACAAAGGGGCCTGTTTGCCAGCAAGCTGTTTCACTTGAGGCAAGAAACTCAGGGATGCAGATGCTACTTAAACCCTTGCTTAGAAAAAAAATACTAGCTTAGAGGCTTTGGTGGTTTAGACCTTTTTGTGCTCTTCATGCAAACTGCTGCTTCTCATCATACAGAAATATCTAACTCTCCCCTTGCAGAGGAGAATAATCCACCCATCTGAGACATATTTATGGATTTTTCAACATCTCAAGCAGATGTTGAAAAGATACATCCATTCTGGGAAAGGATTCTCCAGTGTCCCCTCTAGGGTGACCTTCTGGGAGCTGCTCCCAGCAACCCGATGCGAGTTTAAAACCACCCCAGCACACCTTCAGATAAGCACACAGTCCAATTATTCTTTCAGTGGGTCTACTTCTGTGACAAACACACTTAGGAGATGAGCTGCGTCTCCACAATGAGCTGTCATCCAATCTACTTCTAATCCCTTCTACTCTTGCTCATGTGCAACAATGCTGACAACCAGGTGCTCTGCAGGGCACCAACCACATTAGAACTGCCATTCATTGTGTGCTGCCTCTCAGCTTGCACAACGCAGCAGCAAAGGGCTGCACACTCAGATGGCAGCTGCAACAAAGCCACAGCCTTGAATGATTTAATTACACTAATCAAGCCATGAGGCATTTATACCTCCCCCCAGCAGCCCCAGGGGCTCAGAGGATATCACCTGACACAGCAGATCTCTGCAGCCCAGCAACAGATGAAAACTGGAGTATGAGGAACTAAATTCTGTCGTCTCTTACCTCTGTGCTGCTGGTGCAGGCTTACTGCCAACCCAACAAAAGACTCAGCCTCCGGGGAAGGTGAGTGCAGAGCCTATTTTCCCCCTTGCAGGACAACACTCTACCACCTGAAAGAGTGGAGAGACAAGAGTTAATCCACATTACAAACCGTTCTTTTACCTCCTTGCTTTCGATGCCGAGCCTCAGAGTCACGCTTCCACAGAGGGACGATCCGTTTCGGACAGGGATAACTATCTCATCACTAGCTCAGCACGGACGGCGGGCAGCAGTGCCCCCTGGCAGCCGGCTTCGGGCAGGGCAGCCCCGGCTCCCCGCACACCCGGGGCCCCGCGGCGGACAAAGCGCTGCACGCCAGCAGCGCGGGAGCGAGGATGCTAGGCCGCGTCCCCTCAGCACGCCGCCGTGCAGGCCTCACGGAGCGGGGAGGGAAGGGGAAAGAAGACACGGACGCCTCGCGCAGCGCAAGCAGCCGCGATGGAGGGCGAGAACCTCCCACTCGTGTCCGTGTCGGAGTACCCGCGAACGCGGATTGCTGCCGATGGCGCCGCGCACCACTCACCGCCACACGCACCGCCGCCATGTCTGCCGGGGACTGGAAGAGAAGGCGGCGCGCGACAAGTCTCGCGAGAAACAGAGAGAGGCGGCGCGCGGGGGCTGCTGGGAAGTGTAGTGCTGCGCAGTGCCGGAAGTGGCGGAGCTGTGCTGAGGGCGTGTGGCGCTAAAAGCCGAGGTGGCTTTCGGTGAGCGGGCGTGCCGCAGAAGCAGAGGGAAAATAGGACTTTTTAACGGCCGCTTGGTGGCCCCAAGGCTTTGCCCAGCTTTGGGGGGGAAAGCTGCGGGAAAATGGAGGTTGAACAACCGTGGGTCTGAAAGCGGAGAAGTGTGAGAATGGATAGAAGCACAAACCCCCTGGGGGTGCGCTCCCTTGGGGTGTTCAGACTGAAGGCACCTTAAACATAATGGTGCCTCGTTCTCCACGGCAAAGCTTATGCGGTCATCTTATGGTGTGACAACAGATCTGTCTGACCTGAAAGCAGCACCCATCCCAGGGAGGTGCAGCACCAAGCAGCCTGGTGTCTGCACCCGGGGCCCCTCAGGTGGCACAGGACGGCCAGGAGCTGCTGCCCGTGTGGGAGGCCCTCTCTGGGCACAGCACTTGAATTCCCAGGGAAGGGCAGTGTGGAGCTGTGTTTGTTTTTGATGCCTGGATACTCCTGGCCTTGTTCCTATTTTAGAACCTGATTCTTTCCAGAGTGTGGATTTAACCTGACTGATAAGTTCTTTGTTTTCCACAATGGCTCGTGTTGCTTCCTATAAGTCTCTTCTAAGATGTCAATAGGCTGCAAAAATCACTTTATTACAGTGAGATAAGGAGGCCACAAAGAGACACCGGTGTGCTATTATAAATAAGCTGCTTCTCCTATTAAGTATCTACCTAGGAAGCCTTCTCCAGCCCTCTGTGGATTCCAGTAGCTGCAGAGAACCTCATGAGCTGACCATGCAAGGAGCACAGAGGGAGCAGCCCATGAACCCTGTGCCCTGGCTCATTGCACGAGACCTTCAGTGCCTTCCTGCCCTGTAAGAGCCTTCTGGAAGCAAGAGTGAGATACAGGAAGGCAGTAATTAACACAGCCTTCGTTGCAACTGCCTTTCCTCTGTGAAGATGTGGCTGGCAGCCTGCCTGCCTGCTTTTAACTTTCCTGAGAAGCAAATACGTAAATCCCAGCGACTGGAATTAGCCCTTTAGATCCCTGAGGGACGTTGAGTTTTAAAATAAAGCAGCTGAAATCCTGCCTCGTGCAATGTTCAGGAGAGAACATTCTTAATTGTAGTGTGGATGAGGCTCACACCACAAAGTAGCTGTCTGCTTATGCTCATATAGATGGATGAGCTCAGCCAGGGACAGACTCAACGAGTTAATAGCTCAGGAGAATGGCATGAGCTAAGTGTACAGTAGTCTGGCTGTATTTATTCGTGATTGCAGTGCATAAATAATGTTTACGAGCCTATTTTGGAGGCAGAACAAAGGCCCTGGGTGAGAAGAGGTCGTTGCTTCACCCATCCCTACGCTCTTAACTTTGCCTGTGTGACTTGATCAGGTTTTCTCATCTCTTCCCTTTAGAGGGCGATCCTGCCCCACACATCTTCAGCGTGTGAACCTGAACTGGGAGCTTCAGTGCGAGGTGAAGCCGCCCAGAGGTCAGCAGAAGATGGTGGCTCTCCTGGAGCACTGCGAACCTACGGATGCGAAGGGAGCTACAGCCTGGTCTGCGCAGTTCTGGTTGAATGCGTTTTGCTTCCTCAGGCAGTTGCCAAGCTGCTCCCAGAGATAATTTGGAATAATTTTGGTAGATTTCCTGTGGTTGATCTCTGTCAATTATGGTGCTTTCTTCCTCCAATCTTTCAAAGGACTTCTATTTTTGTTGAGCAATTAGAGAAAGCTATTAAAAGGGCACAGTGGTCTTCTATTTCTTGGGGGCAGCCCCAAAATGATTACTTCTTCCCACCCGCTGATTCAAAGTGGATTACCTCCTGGTCATGGTTTTATGATTTTTGTTATGGTATTGATATGACACTCCTCTAGCAAATCATGCACTAGAGCAAGGCCCCACCTTTAAGCTTTCTAGAGGTTTTTCATTTCTGTCCTGCAAAGCCACAGCATCACACTGTACGAAGAAGTGTGAGCACTGCTGTATGTGGTTATCCCTAGATCAGAGAACAGGAAGAGGGGCAGAAGATGTGACAGAGAAAGGAAGGGAGGAAAGGAAAACTAAACAGAAATAATGACAGAATCCCTTCAACTTCTGCTGGGCTTTGATCCTACGCTTTATTTGAAGGACAAGATCTCCTCCCAGTTTCCCACCCCTTTCCCCTGCTGGCTGCTTTGTAACACCGTCAGGGGAGCAGCTCTCCACACTTACTGATAGCAGCTTGATTCCCCTCTGCCTTCCAGCAGCCCCACTCTGCAGACAGGGTTCCCAAAGCCCAGAGAAACAAAGCATCCATTGATTCAGAGCTGCCTTGCCGTGGTTATAATCTTCAACATATGGTCTGGGGAAGCAACTGGGGTATTTGAGCATGTTAAGAAGCTCGTCCCCTATTGCTAATTGTATCTGGCAGGCACCAACCCCCTGCGTGGCTGAAGGGCATGAGGAGAAGCTGGATGGATGCTTGGCCCTGCTCCGTGTGCTGTATGCACAGCAGTGCACAAAGAGCAGTCCCCTGAGGTACAGCTGGAGATGGCTTGCTGGTAATTCAGGTGCCAGACTTGTAAGGGAAGAAGATCTGTAGTGTTAAGAAAAGCCTGCCAAGAGGTCCCAGTGCCTGCTGCCTCAAGTCAGTCCCAAGCAATGCAAGAAAGGCTTTCTGGTGCTCAGGAGCAGACAGAAGCAACATCTTCCCACGCAGGACAAGGCATGCTGCAAACTAAACGCCTTTACCCTGGTAGCAAAACTTAGGCCTCCATTTAATGTTAAATACATGCTTGAACCCACTCAGCTACTAAAACAGGATTTTAGTAGCAGCCTCAGAAATGCTCTGCTTTGTACAAAGAATGCTAAGAGCTTTATCTTTATGGAATATCTATGGAAAGAAGGGATGGCCTTTCTGGGAGTGTGATGGTATCTGCAGGCAGTGCCACAGTATGGATCCTGTGGGTGGAGGATGAAGGTGGTTCCCTTTCCTTGGTGGTGCTGAGCAGCAGAAGAAATGGTAGCTTCAACCAGAATGGGCATGATTTCCCTCCCAGCATCCCTCCACTGCTCTTCCCACTTCTTCCCCCTTTCCTCAACTGAGTTTTGAGCACAGTGCAACAAAATCAGTCTCCGTGTCCTGTCCCAGCTCAATAAGCAGTTGCCAGCATGTGACCTTGCTTTGAGTAGAGAGATGGATCTCTATTTTCTGCATCAGCCTTGGAGATTAAAGGCATGGTAAGCAGAAAGGGAGTGAGCTGGTATAAAAATATCCAGGCACTAATGAGGAAATTCTCAGGTCTTCTTTTCTCACAAGCAGTGTTTCTGTTTGCCTGGATTACTCAGCCAACAGCCGTTGATTCAGTCAACCCAAACTGCACTGTCATCTGAGCGATAGTTCATCTATCACACTTAGAAGAAATATGCCAGGCATGCACGGAGCAAACAGACGTATTCTTAGAAGTAATTAGCCTGAACTGCACCGAGGTCAAGTGGTTCTGCTGGAGAACAATATGAATCCCCAACATCTCCTTAGTGAAGACTGAAAGTGGAGAACTGCAGATGCTGTATCTCTGGCTCACCTCTTGCTTCTCATTGTTCACACTGGAGGAAGGCAAGGATTGCTCTGAGGTATTTTTAAGAATACCATCTCTGCAGGTTTCATTGCTGAATGTGAAAGAATGCTTTTAAATCATGAAAGCTCACAATATTTCATGTCCTTTTAGGTCATTTTTCTTGCTCTTATGCTTCGTGTGACTGTGTCCAAAGTGGTGAACTGCAGTCTCCCTGGATTATAGGGGGCAGTTGGTTAAAGACCTGTAACTATTCCTCCTGCTGCTTGTGAGATCATCTGCTGAGGGCAGGCTCCAGATCACACCTCCTGCAGAGAGCCTTGATGTAGAGGATTAGACTGGGAGCTGCGCAGACCAAGAGGACAAAGTGGGCCCAGGGTATCCATCCCAAATGAATGCTCAGGAAGGAGTGCAGGAGCAGAGGCTTGCATGACATGTGGGTGGCCAGGAGGGTGCTGAGACACCACTTAGGGATGGGATCATCAAGAGCCAAATTATCAGTTCTGTGCAGCCACAGATGGGTTTTCTCGAGTGGAGATTCCAAGAAGTTGTCTGGTGCCTCTCTGGACCCATAATACCCATTCCCTCCTGTAGGGAAGGCTTGCACAGCTCTGCCTGTGCTTTGAGAGGAACCAGAGTCCTGCTTTTTACCCTGTACCTGCCTGCTGTAGTTCTGCCTGAATGGCCCCGAGTTCTTGTATGGGAGAAGGTCGCAGCTATCACTGTGCCCGTGTCAGCAGGACTTATGGACCTACTTAACCTGCTCTTCTCTTCGTGCTCCCAAGGCTGATGGCTTTAGGACAGATCAAAGCATGAGGGTAGCATTGTTTTAAACCACCAGTTTCCTGCAGAATGTGATCTGTCTACTTACAGATGGCTTTTATGGTCTCCAAACCCTCTTGTGGATTAGCCCGTGGCTGATTGAATAAACATTGTCTCTTTCCCACATCCTGCTTCCACAGCGTGCTTCATGCTTCTCTGTCCTTTCTTTCAGTTCAAACATCCTGCAGAATCCTTCAGCATTTCTCAACAGCCTTCTCTGCTCTCTTCCCCCCTGCCAGGTTGTGAGTACAACTCCAACAGCCCCCAGATTCTTGGAGAGCTGCCCATGAAAGACAGATTCGTGCGCCTTTCTTCCCGAATTAACCACCAGCACGTGTGTCTCTGCTTTGCTGTTGACCCCACTCCATTGCTGTTGCATAAAGGTTGGTCTGCCTTCAGCCAGCTCTCCTCCTGCACGTTCCAAGTGCTCTCCTTTCTCCCCTCAGCTGTCATCTTGAGCAGCCTGGCTGCTGAAGGCAGTGGGTGGGTGAGCACACACCACAGGAGATGGCTGATCTCCCGTAGCACTTCTGCTCAGGGATGTGCTCAGCCATGCCAGCATTCTCCTCCACCTCTCCCTGCTGCGTGAGGGGCACTGAGCTTCATCTGGGGGCTGAGAAGGAGCTGTGGGGGAGAGCGGCAAGCCAGGGACTGGCACTTTTGCATGTGCTGTGGCTGGTGGATGTGGGGTGGCCCTTCTCCTGGTGGAGGCATGGAAGGGGGTGTGTGGGACATGGAGGGGTGGTGACATCTCAAACCGCAGCACCTGATTTCCCAGAAGTTGTGTGTGTGGTGCTGCTGACTTGGAGCAGCTGGCAAAAAAGTAAAAACACTCTTCCCCCTCCAAAATCATTATTTAAACAGTATAAAGTTCTTTGTAAATGTTTAAAACAACAACAGGATTGGGAGGGGAAAGAGGAAAGACAAACAAGTTTGCTGTTTGAGCTTTGCAGAAACAGATCTTAATTTTTTGGCAGGGTTCTCCTTGCCCAGAGGATCCAGCTGCCAGCACAATTCAGGAGGCTCCAAATTCATTATCACTTCTCTAACATCTCCCTCCAAGAGGCTGCAGTTTGGCACGGGCAGCCCCTTTGATGTCGGGGCTTGGCCAGCACCTCGTGCTGTAGGATCCTGGTTCATCACTGGGGCATTTCTGCTTGGGATGAATGGTGTGAGTACTTCCAGAGATGCTTTTATTTCCCAGCCCTGAGGTTTATTGTTGGTGAAACTCAGCAGGAGCTGGAGAGCTCAGTGGAGTGTCATACCTGCGTGGGAGTGGGGCAGGATTTGGGGACCCTAGTACCCAGCCCATTGCCTCTCCTTCCTTATTTGCATCACTAACACTGCCTGCACCTGGTGCATTTACACAGCAGAAACCCTTGGTCTCTGTCTGAATGCACAGCTGGCAACGTGACTTTAATTCAGCTTCTCACAGTTGAAGGGTGAGAGCTGCATCCTGGCTGTGCTCCAGGCTGAGGGGGACTCGGTGGGGATCTGGAGCTCCAGGTACAGAGGGTTTGCTGGAGACTGGTGGCTGCTTTCCAAATCCCAAGCCCTGTGGGGATCCTGGGGAAAGGGGCCATTCTTCTCAGCACTGGGTAGACCTTGGTTGTGTCCTTGGTGGGGGGACCTATGAGAACAGGGTCCCCAGGGAGCAGAGGAGGACAGTGTTTCCCACTGAGCTGATGTCTCAGCTGGCCACCAGCCCCCACCAAGGCTCATTGCTGCCTCCTCCTACCTGCTCTGCTCCTGCCCAAGCACGCTCAGATGCTGCAAACTGCAGGGTATACCCAGAGCTGGGTGCCACTGCTGGTCGCTGGCTGGAGCACACAGCCTGCATGGCTGTAGACATAGGCTGTGTTTGCTTCCTAGGATCTTGGTCTGGTGCTGAGCTACAGCATGACAGTGCTGTTACAGAGAGGCCCCCATTGCCCACTGGGGGGTTTCAGGAGCTGACCTTGCTGCTGTCACTCCTGTACCTGCATGCAGGTCCTGCAGTGAGTGTGCCGGTGGCATTTCCTTGAGCTGCTGCTGGTGCCCTGTCCCCCCTCCCCACATTCCTCCTCCTGGCAGCTCAGCACCGCCCCACACAGCACCAGGTGAGCTGAGCTCCCGCAGGGGTCTCCTTTACCCCTCCAACTTCAGCCCTCTCTGCTCAGAACCTCCGCTGAGATAAAAGAGCGCCGCAGTGTGAACCCTTCCTCCTCTTCAGCAGATGGTGTTTGTGGCAGTGGACGTTTCCTGCGTTGCTGTAACAGAACGGCCTGGTCTAGCCAACAAGCGGAAGGGGAAGCTGCAGTCTGGTCTTGCTGAGACTGCCTTGCTCTGCAGACCTGACCCGAGATTCTGGATCACAAATGAGCTCTTGCTTTCTCAAGTACTGGATGTATTTTTTCCCCCTGATTTATTTTTTTCCCTCCACGTTCAACCCTCAAGCTGAAGAGCTGCCCTGCCTCGCTGCAGCTCCCGGCACTGCAGCACTCACTGTGGCCTCCGGGGGCTCGGTGACCGCAGATGTGATGCAATGTGAACTTCACGTCACCTTCACGGGAAGACTGAAACGTATCTAAACAGGAGCTCACCCGGTGGCACTGCCTCGGGCTGAACAGAGCAGTGCTACATCTGTCCCAGCTGCGAACTTCCAGCCTGGAAAGCCTCACGGGTGGGGAAACGGTGCCCGGACTGAGTGAGCTGCAGTGGGAGCTTTCAGTTGGTGCTGCTCCTGCGTGGGTTTGTTGGAGCAGCTCTGGCTAAAATGGTACGTGGAGAAGGGGCGACTGCACGTCCATCAGCCTTAGTGCTGTCGGACCAGGCTGACTGCTGGCTGCTGCAGCGGGTGCATTCCAGATACATATGGCCTCACTGCCTCCCTGAAGGCTGCTCTGTGACTGTTCCCTGGAGGGCACCTCCCTGACTGCATCAGCTCCCCGAGCAGCTCTGCTCCCTCTCCTCCCAGCAGCCAGAAACTGCCTACATCAGCTTTTACCTTCCAGTGGAAACCAGCTGAGCCACAGCAGCAGGGATCGACGCATGGGCACTGCGGCTGCTGCAGGCTCTGTCCCACGCCCAGGTAATTCTGGGTGTATGAACCTCTGTGGGAAGGGGGCCCTTTCACAAAGAGCTGTGTGTCAGCTCTCCGTGTCCCCTATCAGCACCATCTACCTGACTTCTTCCTGCCTGGTCATGACAGGCACAGCAAGCTCGGGCAGGTAGCAGGACACAGGGCAGCTGGGGGTGAGTGCTGGGGGTTCAGCCAAAGTGCACTCCTTCCTGCAGCACTCTGCCTTCAGCTATCTTTCTTTAGCTCCTCTTTTCCTCTGCCTTTCAGAGCAGTGCCGTATGGATGCTATCATGGAGTTCATTAGTCCCTGTCGGAGCCCCCTCCCTGGAGGGGATGGGTTTTGCTGCAGCTGAGCTCTGGTGGTTTTTCTCTTGGGGTTTCAAGAAGTTTCATTCCACCCATGAGAAGTGCCAGGCGTCGGGGGAAGATTTGTTTCTTGGCAGCTGTTCCCATTTTGCTCTAGAAAACAGATGCTGTGCTAGGAATGCACCGTGACTAAAATTCCTCTGGGCTGCTCAGGTCAAATAGCAGCAACGGGGGGAAGCAGGGAGCAGGGGAGCAATGCTGCTCAGCACTGAGCGAGCAGAGGGCTGAGCCAAAAGCTGGGGCTGAGCTGAGCTAGGGAGCGGGGACTCGGCATCAGCTCACGCTTGGCTCTGCCCGTGTCTGTTGCAAGGAGCTGTGGAGCCTGGCGGTGTCAGCTCTTGGTTCTGTGACAGTGTCTGACCCCTGGGACGTGGAGCACGCTACCTCCGCTCGTTCTGCAGAGGGCTTGGGATCAGAAGTTTGAACAAGGGGTGTGATGGGTGGTGACAGTTGAGAAAAACACAAACAGCAAAAGGTATCGGTGCTGTCAGGGAATGTGACAGGCAAGTTCACAGCCCTCACAGGCCTTTGGCTTCCTGTTTTGAAGGCAGTCCTGCGTGGTGACAGCTGCAGCTCACCCTGCAGCAGGTGGGGATGGAGCTGGGGATGCTGAGCTTTAGGGCCCACGGGGTGAGGTGTGCAGGCAGCCCTGCCCTCCCCAGATGATGGTGGTCAGCATGGTGTGGGTGCTCCAGCCCCTTGGTGTGTCTGCCAAATGGGTCACCCCCTCAAAACAGACCTCTCCTTGTTCCCAAGCTAAAAGAAGGGGCTGTGCAATAGGAAACCTGCAGCTGGTCTCCCTAATCTCCCACCAACGTCTGCATTAACTGACAGCACAGTGACTTCCTTGATGCTTGGCAATTTTTTTCCGTGCACGCATCCAGCTAATCAATTAAGTTTCTCAGCAGCTTCCTCCAGCATTCAGGCTTGGAGGGTGGAAGGAATTTGTTATTCTAGGCACTGTAGGAGAGGCATGAACTGTACTAAAAGCAAATTGGTTGCGCTTTCCAAGCACTGATGCTTCTCACTCACAGCTCAGGGGTCTGTCCTGCTCCCACCACCTCGGCCACAGCTGGGCTGGGGATGCTCTGTGCCTGTCTCAGCTTTGGGGACACTCCAGGTCTCCAGAATCAACGCAGCCCTCCTGGTCTGTGGTGTTCAACCCCATCCAAGGAGCTGCGGAGGTTGGTTTGTCCCTTAACTCAGCCCTCTGCTAAATAAACATCCTCCCTGGATGCTCCTTTCCAATCAGTTGTTTATTTTCCCTTCATCTTTTCCTTCTCCCGTGCCTCTGCCCTGCCCAGGCGTGCTGCTCCATGTGTCCCCATCCATCCTGCAAACCTGGGGCTGGGGGGCCTGCAGGATGCAGGCAGGATGGGCGGAGGCACTGAGAAATTTGGGGTGACCTCGGGAAGACAAGCAGATGGATGAGAGGAACCTCATCTCCTGCCAACTCGGCTACACCCTGCTGGTGGGAGCGGGGATGTTTTGTGTGCGTTCAGCAACACGAGAGGCTGAGGCATGACAGCAGCAGGGGTCAGGAGGGCTGCGGGGTTTGTTAGGAGCATGGCCAGTTGGGTGATGCTCCTTTGCTCCCCATGAGACCTGCTGCATCCTCTCAGGCCAAGCAAAACTTGCACTGTGCTGTTGGCCTTTGGCTTGTGGCCTGCTCACGGCTGGGCTCCAGCTGAGCTGGGAGCAGTCCCTGCTGCTGGGCTTCCCCGTGGGCTCATCACCCCGACAGCGTCCCGCCGAGAGGACAGGGGGGAATTGGGTGGGGAGGACAACCCGTGCTTGCACAGAATCCTCTTCATCAGCCAAAGGATTTCAGCCACCTCCACGCCTGTTCCCTGCAGCCACCTGGTGCCAGAGGATTGCATCCGCGTGATGAACCCCGTTGCTGTTCTGCTCAGGAAGTAATTTGGTGAACCAGGAAAGAGAACGTTGCTTGCTCTACCAGTCTTCTTTCCAAGCAATTGCACAACACTGCTCCGGGGTTAGCAAACTGCAGACATCTGGGAGCAATCGATGTTGTTTAGGCTCTGAGAAAGCATAGCAGAAAGTTAGAAGGAAGCAACTTGAAAGCTCAGCGTTGTTAAAAGCAGACTGGAAGCCCTGGCAATTCACATGGGGGTAATGCCTACAGAAGAGCCAGGAGGCAGAAGGAATGAGAAGGACAACGAGAACAGCAGCCCCCACAGGAGCCTGGGAAATGGTTGAAGGTTTGGGGAGCAGCATCTTCTGTGGCAATGTGCCCCCCCAGCATCCCTGTAAATGAGAAACCACATAAGCCTCGTGCTGTTACTGCGACGGAGCATTAAAGTCTCCCATTTAGGATAAACATTCTCATCTCCAGCAGAGCCTGAATAACATTAAATGAGATAGTTAAAATGTTTCAGGCCAATTGTAGCCCCGGTGTAAGTTCGGCGGAGTTGCACCAGGGATTAATTTGATGCGGAGAGCTCTGCCTCCTGTTCTGAGCTGGGATTCCAGTGCGGGTAATTACATCCTGCCTCTGTGCTTCCTCTGCAGTTTTAATTGGGTTGAATGGACCAAATCCGCAGCAAGTGTAAATCTATGTAATTGAGCTCTCTCTGGAGAGGAACCCTGCTGCTTTACACCCTCCAATCTGGGCCAGCACTCCTTCCCTTCCTCCCTGCCGTGCTCCAGCTGCCCAGGGCTGGCTGCCTCCCCACGAAGGGTTCCCATTCTGCCCTTGGCTGAAAGTCAACGCCTTCCCAAGCAGCCACGGACAGCCCAGAGCCCTGCATTGGTGCAGGTGAGGTCTGCAGGGTCCCGCTGTGTGAAGCAGCCCCATTCTGTGGCCTCCTCCCCATTGCCTGTCCCCGTCCCATCCCAGATCCGGGCTCCAGCACAGAGAGCAGGCAGCTGGACCATCTCCCTCTCCCACTTCCCAACCCTCTGAGTAAATCAGTGGTAATGAGGGACATTTGACCCTCTCTTTCTCCGAACAGCCTCAAGAAGCATTTTTGTTCCATGAGGTACTTGAGAAGCTTGAAGTGCTTTCCTCCTCCTTCTTCTATTGTAGCTTTGCTTTCCTTATTTTTGTTTGTTGGTTTGTTTTTCCTCCTCTCTCCTAGGAAAAGACAAGTTATGGGATGCCTTGGGAGCAGAGGGGATGCAGCCAGTTTGGGTCCTGTCTCATTTGCTCCAGCAGAAGACCACATATGCAGTCAGAACTGGGAAAGTGCTCCTGCTGGCTGTAATTAGGGATGTCATCGCAAAGCATTATCTCAGAGCTGGAGCCCATACAGAGCCATACGTCCTCCGTAGCCAACTGCACACGGAGGCAACGGGAGAGGGAAGGGCTCTGGGAACACTCTCCCTCGCTCATTTCCAGGATGTTCTGCTGCTGTGTGGTCCCTTTCCCTTCTCATGGAGAAACAATGAAAGCAGACAGCCAGCGAGACCCCAGGGAACCACACAGTGCAGCCCAAGACTTCGCCTCTGGCAAGGCTGTGTGGGGCTGCGGGTCCTCACCCCCGGCTGGGCTCAGCTCACTCCTCCATTTCTCCTCTGGTTTCTCCCAACGTATATTTCTGGGAGGTGGAGATGTCCTGACCCTGTGGTAGTACATCTCTTCAGAGGGGCCACGAGGGCTGTCGCTGCCGGTCCCGCTCTTCTCGTAAATTGCAGCGAGCTTTTGGCATGCAGCAACAATGCAATTTCAGAGATTGAGCAAATTCCCCCCTCCCACCCACTGAGGACCTCCCAGGACTCAGGACCGTCACACGTCCCAGCACAGGCAGCAGCCACCTCGACGTGGCCAGACACCGATTGCCACAACGTGTTGAGTAAATCGAGACCATCCCTCATGCAACCATGCCTCCCGCAGGTCCCCGGGGCAGAGGGCTGTCTCGGGAAACCTTCAGCCCAATCCCACCACTCCCCCGTGCAGCTGATGGAGCACAGCTTGCAGCACAGTGACCCGGAGCACCGTGCTGCCTGTGCCCCTTCCAGCTGGCCCTTCGGCTTTGCTGGTGTGCTCCTTTCTGCTTTTTTTTTTTGGGGGGGGGGAGGAGTATGTGTGTGTGCAAGTCCAGACGGGAAGAAAGGTCAGACTTGCTGATGTAAGCCCCAAACTGAAATCTGGGTTTTCCCTAACCCCGGGATGGCTGTGGCTGGATGAGCCCTGCTGGTGGGCTCAGCCATCTGCTGGGAGGGCTGCACCGGGCTCTGTGCTTACACGCTGGGGCTGTTGGAGCTCTGGCACGTCTCCATCCCGGTTCTGTCCTTGCCCACATGCAGCTCCGCTCATCACTGCCCACCTGAACACGCTCAGCCTCCTCCTGCTCAGCTCCTGACCTTTATTCTCCCTTAAATCAATACACAGAGCCGTGCTGCAGCAGCACCAGTGCCTCCGGGGAGCCCAGGTGATGCACAGCATCCAAGGAGCTGCTTCTGGTTTTGAGGCTCCCATCCAGATAAGCTTTTTTCTCTCCCGCATGGACCCTGCGTTCATCCCCTCTGCTCCTGGCACTATTGACTCCACGTTCATTTTTATTGTGCTGTAAAATGAAGGCAGCTCCAGGTACAACAGCAGTTTTATTCTTCCTGAATATCGTAATGCCTTTATAAAAATAAAATCGAAAGTGAGTTGGGATCGTAAAGGTTTAATTAAAAAGCTGCAGGGGAAAAAATATCTACCTATCTATCTATCTATTAGGAAACCTCTATGGACATTCAGCGAGTCCTCCCTGCAGAGAAGCAGCCTGGTGGGAGCTGCAGAGTCTGGCTGTGCCCTGCTGGCAGGGAAGGGATGAGGGGTGCAGTGAAGCCAGGAGCAGTCAGGTGCTTGCCCTTCCTGCTGCTGCACCAACACTGGGCCAAAAGCAGCCAAAAGCACAAAGCCTTCCTCCCCCTCCCCTTCCTCATACCCCTTGGTGGAAGGATGGCAACTGCTTTCTCAGCCAGGCTGAAGCTGACATCCACGGGTCCCAGTGCCCGATCAATACAAGCTGATGGACTTTTCGGAACATGTCCTTTTTTTTTTTCCAGCAGGATGCTGAGTTCTCAGACAAACGAAGGCTCAGTTTGGCAGTGGGTAGAAAACAGGAATATTTGCCTTTATTCTGAAACTGAATTTTTGTGGCTAAGCAGTGCCAAAAATACATCTCCCCCACCCCACCCCCCCAACCTCTCCCAGACACGAGACATCGCTGAATGCTGAAAGCAACTCTTCCCTGCCACAAATGGACCAAAGAAACCCAGCACGAGACTGGTGCTTAGCAGAAACCAGATGCGCCTCTAATGCTGTCATCTACAGCAAGCTCTGTCTGCAAACTGATCTTTTATTAATGTGTGTGCATGGGTGGGAGAGCTGGGCAAGCCCCAGTGCAGGGAGCACAATGTGCCATCACCCCCTGCCCAGGGGATGCCTTGTGGCTTCCAAAGGGCATTGCCAGGGGGCTGCCCAAAGCCCCTCCGGCCCCACTGTTCAGGATTGGCAGAACTTGGCCTCGGTTTGCCCTGAGCTGCACCATGGAGGTGGGCTCTGGAGGGGCTCTCTGTGTGTTCTGTGGCTGCGAGGCTGCAGGAGAAGGAGCTCTTACTCGGTGCTGGCAGCTGGGATGGGTGAGCTGATCCAGGACGCTCCCCCCATCCACGTGGCTGGATGTGCCCTCTCCTCGGAGCTGGGCTACTGTTGGGAGTGACAGAAAAAAAGACAGGGGCTTTCCCTCCCTGGTCTGCCCAGTTCAGGCTCTGTGTCTCTATTTCCATGCACTTCGGGAGCAGCCACCTTCTGGAGCCTGCACAGCCTCACCAACAGGCAGGGAGACCTGTAATCCTGGGAGAAACACAGAGAAACCAGCATTAAACAGCAGGCAGAGCCTGTGAGAGCTGTGGCAGGGCAGAAAGGCAGAAAACAGGCTTTTTCTCCCCAGCTCCCCTTTATTTCCACGCTTTCCCCAGAGATTCCCCAGAGATCCTTCCAACCCAAGCATTTCCATGGCTCTCTCCCATGTCACCCATCCCACCTTGTCTGGCTCCTCAGCAGCATTATGTGGCACGAGGCTCAGAGCCTTCCTCCCTCCTGGACTCTTCCTCCTGTCCCTCGGGGTGCCTGGGGATGGAAAACATGGGGTGAGCCCAGACTGAGCTATGCTGGGAGCATCTGAACCCATGTGGCTTTCCAAATGGAAGGTGCTAACATTCACAGCATTGCACCAAAGGAGCTGAGCCCTCAGTATCACCAAACCTGCCTTTTCCCCTTATTTCCCCCATGTTTTTCCCCAGCTCTGCTCAGCTGAAGTCCCACGAGGTTCTGCTGCAGCACAGTTTGGCCTGGAATATGCTGATTTTAGCCAACACATCTTTTTGTTTTTTCTTCCTTTTTTTTCTTTTTTTTTTTTTTTAATTCCTCTTTTTTTTTTTTTTTGCCAGGAAATAAATAAATCATACAATTCCTCACTGCCTCCTCCTTCCCACATCCCCCCCTTTATCTCGGCGCATCCTTCCCGAGGGCTTTGGAAGTGGGTCAGTGAGCAGAACCCCGCGGCAGTGGCTGCTTCCTAGCCATGTTCATAGAAAGCTGCAGCAGCCCCTGAGTGCTTTGGGGAGGAGGATTCTCCTTTCAGGCCCCGTCTGTGTGCAGGGCAGGGAGAGGTGTGATGCTGTGATTTGCACCGCTGCTCCGTTTTCACGTTGTCACCCGATGGTGATCAAGGGGGATTTGTGCACGGCTGGCCTGGTGTTGGCCACCCCCTCCAAGGTCGTTCTACCCAAAGCATCAGAGAGCCCAGAGCAGGGCTGAACCCATCCCAGCCCCGTGCACACCGTGGCTCCTGTGATGCCCATCTCCTTTCCATTGCAAGAACTAGGGGTCACTTCCAGTATCTTGCTCAGAAAGAAGAGGAGAGATCCTGAGACTCGCTCTGAGTCACTGGCATGTTGTTACCAAGGACACTAAGGTTCCCGATTTTGAAGAAGAGATTAATTACACTCTGCAAATAGACATTTTGTCTGCATTAAAGAGCAGCGAGAGCCGGCTCTTTCGGCGTAGCTCATTATGTAGCAGCAGGTAGTATTGTGACAGATGTAGGAATCCAGTGGCATTGTCACTTGGGTTTAATCATCAGAAAGCTATCTTCCCCGGGTCAGCTCCGAGTGAGGATTTGTAATATTTACATAGCACTTGGGGCTGGCTTCTTGTTGCTGGAGTATGCATTCACTCGTCAGTCTCTCATTATGCATGTGCCAGTATTAATTGCATTTAGAAATGAGATTCTAAAGGAGAAGTGAGTGCTATTTAGACCTCCATTCAGCTTGAAAGACAGCAGCTTACAGTGTGACAGCTCTCGAGATGCTCTTGCGCTCGGCTCTCTCCCCAGCTGAAAGCAGGTGTTGGAGAGAGTTGTGTCGGAGCCTCTGTACCAGCACTGCCTTTTGTGCATGCCCAGACATTTATATAACAGGCAGTATAATGACTCCGCAGAAGTGGCAGAGAATTGACCCTTGTGGGTCTGGATTAAAGCACAGCGAGGCACAGAGATCTGCTTACAGACACAAGGGGGGAGAGCCGTGCTAACACCACGTCCTGCCTCAGCTCTGGTGGAAGGAGAGGGTTATTTTCCTGCTGGTTGCTTTGGGGGTTATTTATCAGCTTGGAGCTGTACTTGTGGCCTTGCTGATGCATATAAAATCACACAGAGATTCAGCTGACACTTGTCTGTGCATGCCTGCTATGTGCTGATTGCTCCAGCCCGGAGATGTGCTCGCAACGAGGAGCTCACGTCCTGCTTGGTGCTGGCAGTGAGGAGCTCCTGTCCTGATGGTGCTGGCAATGTGGAGCTCCTGTCCTGCTTCCCAGAGGGGCTGGGAGGTGACATCCAGATGCTGCTGCACTACCAGCTCTGTTTTGGGCAGTCCAGTGTGCAGAGGGGCTGTTCTTGCCTCGCACAAAGGTCACGCTCCGGCTCACAGCACCTCCACCTCTCCAACCCCATGTTCCCTTGTGCAGCCCCAACCCTGCGTGATCCACTGGGGACTGGGGGAAAGAATCTGAGGGAGGAAGGGGAGCAGCCATACATAACTACACATAGCAGTGGGCAGATCCCTGCTGGGTGACAAAAACCAAGCTGAAGCCTCAGGACCTCCCTGTCCCTCAGTGGAGAGGTTGGTCCAGGTGAGCACTGTGAGGAGGAAACCCTCAGAGCCTCTCCACGTGGGATGGTGGGAGCTATCCAGGGTCCATCCTGACCCCCATCCCACAGCTGAGCACCCCAGCCCTGCCAACACAGACCAAGGACACCCCGTGCTGTCCCTGGCAGCCCCAAGGCATATAAATAGAAGACAGGACGTGAAGGAGGTCAATGAGCAGGGGATTTTACATAATCCCATCTTGCCTGTGCTGTACGGTTGTGTCCTTTGCCCAGGATGCATGACCTGCTTGGCACATGGGAACGTCAGAGCCGGGGACGTTCCTGCACCGCTGCGACCTTATCCCACGTGCTGTGCTCCAGTCTTCATATTTCAGAGACATCCTTAATCCGGGGGTCATCCCGATGGAAATATTGGCCTTCATTGCAGTGCATGGAGCCCAGGGGCTGCCCGGCCCAAAGCCACCCCAACCCCAACACAACAACCACCACCACCACCCAACTGCACCCAATGGGAGGGGGCTGCCCACCCCGGCCGTGCCCATCCAAAGCCTGCTCTGCCCTGCCCCAGTCCCCTCTCACGTTTCTCCACAGTCCCTGACCAGCAGCACTTCCTTCTCTCCCTCTTGTCACTTCTATTTTCAAGGCTGGAGACGAATTCTCTCCTGGTATAAACCTGTCAGTGGAGCTGCAGTGATTTATGCCAGCGCAGAGCGAGGTGGGTAGATGGATGTCCAAAATAGAGCAAGCAGAAAACCTGTTACCTTCCCCTGCAGAAACAGCTTTGTTCTCTGCTACCAGCCCATTGCAGGGCTCGGCAGGAGGTGACCTGCTGCTCCTTTAGCTTTACACAGCCGTCCTAGGAGCCCTCGAGCTGTGTCCAGCCCCAGCAGTGCAGGGCAAGGCCCTTGTTGTGGCCACAGCTCCATGGGGACAGAGCCCTGGTGACCCTACACAGCCCCTGTTTGCTCAGGCAGCTTTAATTCAGTGGGCGATGCAGGTAGGGGAGGGCTGCAGCACTCAGAGGGGGGGGAGATGCCCTCCCTGCCTCGAGTCCCGATTCTCCCTGCCCTGGCTTAATTGGCTTGTTAAGCACCAATTTGTCCTCCTCTCTGTCAGATGTCTCCAGCTCAGTTGGTAAATAGATTTCGTGCCCACACCGGGACGAGGATGCACAGAACCCACCCCACTCCCCAACACGACCGCAGCAACTCCCATCCCAGCTGTCACCTCCTCACCACCACCTGAGCCTTCGCTACCCCATCCCCAGCCACGGGGACCCCAAAACCCAGGGGAGAGGGGGACGTACGGTTCAACTTTGTTGGAGAAGCGTCGCCGCAGCATCACGACCAGCGTGCCGAGGAGCAGGACGGTGGTGCACATGGCTCCATCACCACGCAGCCCTCGTGTCCCTCTTGCAGGACCCCGCTGTCCCAGCCCTGGTGTTCCTCTCTGCCCAGCAGCCACCTGGAGGTTCTCGAGGGTGGTGTTAGGGGGAATTAGAGCAGGATCAGAAGTAATTAACGGGCAGCAAATGAGGACGCTCTCCTCTGACCTTCAGGTGGGATCGGAGAGGCCGCCCTGTGAAATCTTCAGCACTGAGCTGCATCCGTGGGGTGGGCACCGACACGCAGAGCCCATTCCCACCCCATGCATCCCAGGCATTATCCAACTTGGGGTCAGGGCTGGGGGCCTCCCATTCCCCATGTGCCTCCCCCCCTCCTCACCCACCTTCTCCTTCTCCTCCATCTCCTGTCTCTCCCGCTCCCCCCTCCCTGCTGGGTAATCTGACAGGCTCAGCCCTGCGTGTAATTCCCCATGGCCGCGTCTCAGCCAGCTGATCCCAGTGTCTGCAGGATGGCTTTGCCTCCAACTCCCCGCTCTCAGCAGCACGCACACCTCTGTGCTTGAAAAATTATTCCCCACACAAGATGGTTTTGAATCCAAGCAGCCTCCATCCGTCCTGGTTCAGTAAGTGATGGGATCAGAAAGAGAAAGCAGAGTGAGCTTTGGGGGATCCTGGCTCTCCACCCCGTCAATGGGAGACTGGGGTGCTGTGATTCATCCCCACTCAGTGACAACGTCCTCTAAGCCCTAAAAAACACTCAACCCTATCCCATAATCGGTCTCTGTAATAGGAAACTGGAGGGGATGGACCCATCCCACTGGCTCTGCTGGGATGGGAGCTCTTTGGGAGCATCCCAAGCACCTCCTCCAGCCAGATTGCTCTGCTCTCTGAGCACCAGGTGGCACAGGGACTCCCCCACTTTTGTCCCAGATACCACCTGAGGTCTGGAGAAAGAGCAACCACCGTTAGGACCACGGCAAAGCCTCCTCCATGGGTTGTTTTCCAGAGGTGTCTTTGCCCACCCAACGCCCAGCTCAGGGTTCCTACATTGATTTTCCATGCAGTGAACTCGCTGCCCTGTGCTGGAGCGTATCACTTCCAAACATGCTTGATTGACACCGAGAGATGCTCGGCTCAAAGGCAAAGTAATGTGAGCAGATTAGTTAATGCTTCTTGCCCCAGCCCTTGAGAGCAGGGCTGGAATGGCAAGGCAGGCTTAATGGGTTTTGAAGGCTTTTCTTTTTAAGATATGAATCAATGAATCTGTACGGGGAGCATGGATAATGTGATCGGAATAAGAAGCAGTGCTCGTCTTTGAACCTGAGCAAGGTCCCTGACAGTGTTTACTTCATGTCCTGGCACCAAATGCAGGATGACATGAATACATTAGCTTGCTGGCTTTCCTGAGCAACCCCTGCCACGGCCAGGACGGCTTCAGAAAGAGAAAGAGCAGCAAAGAGAATCTGTTTGGAAGTGTCACCTTGTTCCCAATAACCCCTTCATCCCCACTCCCTGCCGCCAAGTCCATGACATAGGGACAATGCTCAGCTGGTTCCTACTGGCATCAGGATGGTCGAGGAGCAAACCTCACCCACACCACATCCCCATCCCTAGCTTCCTCCCCACGCTCTTGTTTCATCCCACCTTGCATCACCATTCCAGTTCCCCAAAGCCTCAGGGTGGGGTTAGGGTGTCTGGGACAGCTCCCAGCATGGGACCGGGTTGGGAATGCCGCAGAGCAGCACGGCAGCTCCCAGCTCCCAGCCCGGCCTGCTCCTCTGCTTCCTCTTTTTCCTCTGGATTTCCTAATGCTGGAATTTTATCCTGTGTGGGCTGGTAGCAGTTCCGTTTGGTTTCAGGGAGGAGATGACACAAGATTTGAGAAGGCCATGGGGGTTTTCCCGTCTCATCCTTCTCCTCCATGCTTGTGGCTGCTGCCAGTTGGGTCTGCACATCTTCACCCCATACACCTCCATCCCATATGCCTCCATCCCATATACCTTCATCCTGCACATCATCATCCCACCAGTTGGACCCCAGACCCCACAGCCAACCCGTGTCCCTGAGCAGAGACCCCAGTCCCGTTGTGGGAGTGCTCTGCTCTGGTTAAGGCGCCCTTGCCAGCAGCTCCGGCAGCATCGCGTGAGGTCTGGTTTCAATCAGAGGAGGAATGTCTGCTGTGGGATTTGCTCTGCACAAACAGTTGGGTTTTGCTTCCTGGCACTGCCCAGAACTGCTGAGGGGGGGTGAAGGGGGGGGGGGGGGGGGACATGGGCAGAGAGAAGAAAATCAGCACCCGGGTGTGCTGGGGGTGTGGGTGATGGAGTCAGGATGGAACCTGGGGGTCCCAGCCCATGGGGTGCGGACACAGGCAGCAGTGTGAGCTCAGCTGGGGGTCCTGCTGCCCCCCATCAGCCCCTAGCACAGCCGCAGCTGGAGCAGGAGCACCAGCTTTGCACGGTTCCCTGGGGATCTGAGAAGCAGGAGGAAGGAAACCTGCAATAAGCACAGAGCATTTGCACAGGCTTTAGGCTAAATCCTCCCCTCCTGGCGTGCTGGCTGCTGCAGGCACCACAAAGCTGTTTCCTAAAGTCTCCTTATTCCTCCTCCCCATGAACAAGGGACAGTGGTGCTCAGCTCCAGAGTGTCCAGAGCTGACCAGGGTTTGGCTGTGGGTTTGCCTATGGGGTTTACACCTCACCCTCAGAAAGGAGTCAAGGGTGGAGCTCTGCCACCATCCCCATCCCACACGCCGTGGAGCTGAAGTCGTGCTTTTTGCCTTCACCTCCCACTCCAGGCTCAGGAGCCAAGCACATTCCTCATTGCACCCAGTGCAGGGAGGAGGAGGTGGAGAAGGAGAAGAGGTGATGTGGGAGGGCAGGGTGGCAAATGCCACCGTGTCCTTGGGGCTGCCACCTCTCTCCGTGCCACACCTGGCCCCGGTGAGACCAGTGGGGACACTCAGGTCCCCGTGGAGACAGAGAGCAGCAGGGTGACACCAGGTGATGCCGACCCACTGAGGTTTTGCAGCAGCAGTGTCAGTGCAGCATCCTTCTCCCGGAACACGTTGCATCCTAACACCATTAGCTGGGGGAAATGGTGGCAGTGGGATGCTGCCACATGGCAGTGTAGGGCCATGCTCACGGTGCTGATTCACATCTGGGAGGAGGTGCAGAAGTTGAGGGCTGTTGGGCTGCATTAGGGGTTTGTGGGCAGCGGGTTGGCACGGCACTGCTCCACCGCAGCACAGTGTCTCAGAGTGGTTTCCCCTGGGAAGAAGCCAAGCATGTGGCAGAGCCAGGAGTGATGTCCCCAGAGAGGGGCAGGGACCCCCTTGGAAACCCTCAGGGGCTCCTGATTTGGGACTCTCCACCCATCCCTAAGCCCTGGTGCCAGGAAGGGGGCACGATTCCTGCTGCACTCACGTCTCTGGCTGCGGTCTCTCCTGGGTTGGGCCTGCAGCAGGGGCAGCACCCCCCCCCCCCCCCCCCCCCCTTGTTCCCCTCACAGCTGCGAGCACAGATCTGCTGATGCCAACAATTTCCCTGCTGGGAGCGGAGTGGCAGCTGAGGATGGTTTTGAGGAGAAATACAGCAAAAAGCTTTGGCAGCTCTGCAGGAACAGAGCTCGGGTCTCAGCAGGGCTCAGCTACGCTCCAGCCCCTGCACAGGTGTGCTTCGGAGCCGCGCTCTCCATCCACATGTCTGTCTGTCTGTCAGTCTGCCCCTCTGTCAGTTCACCTGTCTGCCTGCCTATCCTGCCGTCCATCCAGCTGTCTGTCCCCCTGCTCTGCCCCCTTGTCTGCCTGCTGCCCCTCTGTCAGGGTGTGCAGCAGCTGCAGAGCAGCGCAGGATCCCCCACCTCTTCTCCCATCTCCTATCCCCCCCTGTGGGCCCGCTGGTCATTACAGGTCCCAGCAGTATTTTCCCTCTCCCTGTGCTGCAAATTGGATTCGGGTACAAGCAACCCGACGGCAGCAGGGTGGTGTTCCCATTCCCCCCTTCCCAAAGGGATGAATTCCCCAGCTCCTTCCCTTTGCAATTTGCAGGACAGAGGGCGACGCGTCCCTTTGGAAGGCAGCGAGAGGCTGCGGAGGGATCCGCCGTCCCAGGGGCAGCGCTGGGACAAGTTCAGCCGGGCACTTCGCATTCTCGATTTCCTCCGCACTGTTTACAAAGGCTGAAAAAAAAAAAAAAAGAAAAGAAAAGAAATCACAAAAACCCAACACTTCCACCCCCCCCCCTCACTCCCCAGTCCTCCTTCTCCACCCCCCGCCCTCTCTGAGAGCAGGAGGGAGGAGTGGGAGAGAGAGGAGGAGAGAGGGGGAAAGTGAGCTCACGTTCACACGTTGGAAGAGGCTGGTCCTGCGATGCCTTTGAATATTTCACTTTTCGGCAGTTTCCCATCAGTCAGCCGCCCTCATCCAGGCTGAGCGGGAGCTGTTGCAGCCATGGGGAGACCCGAGCTGTAGGATATTTCCTAAATTGCGGCTCCGAGCGCGCAGCTGCCGGGCGCACCCCTCGCCGCTCGCACGCACATCCCCTCCCGGCTCCCGGAGCACGGCACGCAGCTCCCCATGGAGAAAGTCCAGGGAGAAATGGAGATCGAGAGGTGGGAGCGAAGTGAAGAGATCTCCGACGCGGAGAAGAAGGTTATTCAGGAGACATGGAGCAGAGTGTACGCCAACTGCGAGGACGTCGGGGTCTCCATACTCATCAGGTATCGGGTTTGAGGGGGGAGGGGGGGGGATAATCCGAGCGAAGCCCTTTGGAGACAAAAAGAGGCAGAACGGTGTATGGAGCTGAACGTGATGAGTGACAGCGAGTGGGGAGCGCGGAGCATCCATTGGCGCGGGGACGGCTCCGCTGCGCTCCTCCGATTTCAGCGCGGGGGGAGCGGGGCAGCTCTGCGGGGACTTCGTGGGATTGGGTTTCCATCGCAGAGGTCACCTTAACCCGCACGGAGGTGGGGGAGAGTGCAGGCAGCGCGGCCCCGGGCTCGGCTCGCCGGGGGTGGGCTCGTTGCGGTTGGGTTTTGGGGTTTTTTTTCCCCCCCCCCGCACTGAGTTCCGTGCGGATGGCATTGGTACGTCCCAGGCTGGCGGGTGAAATAATGCAAGTTGGGAGCCAAGATAAAACCCAAGCAGGTGTCTCCGAGGGCACCATCTGTCCCTCCGGCGGCAGCGTCGGTGGGGAGGGAGCGCTGGAGTTGGCGGAGGGGGGGTGGGGATGGAGGGCACAACATGGGGTGGGGGCAAAGGGGGTGGCAGCACTGAGCTGTCACTGAGCCCTCAGCATTGCCTGGGCCGTGGGGTGTCATCACCCAATGGCACAGAGCATCGCCCCATGGCACAGAGTACGGCCCCACAGCGCAGAGCGTTGTCCAGCAGCACGGGGCTGGGTGGCCACGATAGGCAAAGTGCAAAGCCCCATGTCGGTGCCAAAATCAGGAGGCTTTGCTGGAGGGGAAACAGGGCCAGGAAGGCTTTCTCGTTGCTGCCTGTTGTTGGCCGGGGTGCGAGCCCTTAGTGTGCACATGCTTCGTGTGAACGGCCATCGAAAAGTTTTCCGTGGGCTGAGAGCTGATGTCCTGAGCCCACAGGAAAAGCAGAGCACAGAGAATCCCTGTCCCAACCCTGGGAATGCAAAATGCCCCTTCTCCCATTCCTGTGTGCCTCAGCATAGGGCAAAGGTGTGGTGCTGGCATCCTCGCTGCCTTCGTGCTCCTGCTGCTCAGGGATGGGCACAGGGATGGGCTGAGCCCCAGCAGTGAGAGCAGCTGTGATGCCAATGGCAGTGTTGGGAAGAGGTGCCCAGGCAGGATGCTTCCTGAGGACGCCATGGGGGATTTGCCCACAGCAACTCCTTGCTTTTGGCATCCATAGGGTGCAGTGATGGGGCTCAGAGTAGGGGTGAGGGCAGCGAGGTGTGCAGTGGGGACATGTGGCTGAGATCCGCTCCCAACCCAAACTCTCCCTGTACAAGTTTCTGCTCCGATTTGTTTGTCCCCAGAGAGAGCCATGGCACTGCTGGGTGGGTGTTCCCAAGGGATGGAGCTGGCTCCCTGTGAGCCTTAACCACGGGGTAAGCCTAAACCATGCCCAGAGCTCAGCCCCATTTCTGTTGTTGGGGAACCACGTTGCCCCAAGGAGGCTTCCTCTGCTTGTCCCCAGTTCATCTCTCAGGACCTGCTCTGAGCAGGGGATAACTTTTTCCCATGGGACGTGGATGGGGGCTCACAGCCACCTCTGCACATTGAGAGCTGCACCCAAGCTGGGGGCCGATCCTACATTCCATGGCAGAGGTGGGGATGCCCATCTGAAGTGTGGGGTGAGGCTCTGCAGTGCCACCGTCCTGTGCAAGTCCTGCTGCGTGTCCCAGTGCAGCCCCCTCCTCCTCACACCATTTCCACACTGGCTCTCCCACCCTCTGCTTTGCAGATGGGGAAACTGAGGCATGGGGCTGTGCACCAGTGCTGGCCATCAGGCTCCAGCCCTCACGGCTGCAGCTTCGCTCAGAGCCACAGCACATCCCTACGGTCCTTCCAGCAGCACAATGGGGTCCTGAGCTCACGAGGCCTCTGGGATTCAACGGGATATGATCACAGATAATGGGGACTTCAGGCAGTGCAGCCACCGGATCATGGGAATCTGCACCGTGCGGTCAGAGCTATGCCACTAATTGTCCATTTCCTCGGCGGGGGAGCTTCATCTTCCTCCTCGGGAGCGTGGGGCCTCTGCAGTATTGCTGCCAGGATCCATTTCTCAGCAGCTGCTTTAACCCTTGTGGGACTGGGGCTGGGGTTGGGGCTGGGGGAGGGGTGGGGATGGGCAGGGCACCCTCGAGCTGCACATTTGGGGCTGCATTTCATCAGGTCGCTCGACCCAGCGTGACGGAGAGACCCAGTGCAGCATGCAAGGAGCCTGCCCACGCCCCTGGGTGCAATGCCGTGCCTCAGTTTCCCCGTTGTAACGTGGGAATTGTTCCTTTTGGGAAAATGCTGCCCGGTGAAGTCCTCAGAGGAGTCTGGGCGCGTGTGCAGTGCAGTGCCATACAGCCACGTGCCCGACATGAGCGTGGTTGGGGAGTATGGGTTGGTACAACTGGAGGTCCCCATGTCCCAGCCCGCACACCTGCACGACACAGACACAGGTGTGGGACCACAGAACTGTCTGGATCCCCTGGGGCTCACGAGGAGGAAACCCAGGGATAGTTCCCATGAACTCCTGGTCTGACCCACACTGATCATGGCAGCCGTGCTCCTTGTCCCTCTCTTGCTGCTCCCATCACTGCCTTTCCACATTTCCAGTTCTTCTGCCCTCTCCATCACTCCCAATGCTTGGAGCTGGAGAAGCTCTCCCTGCACGGCAGTTATCCTTCATGCTGGGATAAACTATGGCAGAGCAAGTCCAGCTCTGCAGAAATCCCTTTCTGTTTTTCAGAACCAAATCAATGGATTGAATCCCCCCCCCAAAATGACATTTAGAGCAATGATTTCGTGGGAGCTGTGTGTTTTGTTTGGGTGTCCCTGGTGCCAAAAGGTACCTTTCAGAGCAAAGCATCCCACTGAGCCTCCCTCCCCAAAGTGCTTTGCATTGGGGCCCCCTCAGAGGTATGTCCTGATCCCACTGCACATCACACGCTCATGAATCACTGCGGTCAGTCTGAATGGATGTTTTCCTGGAGAAAAGGGCTCTGCTAAGGATGACACTCAAGAGGAACATTTCCCCAAACAATCACACCCCCCCTCCCTCTGTGAGGGGTAGAAAAAGGGCTGGGGTGAGGTTTAAGGCACTGTTATCCAGTGCTGATGGCTGTGCTCAGAACCATTTGGGTTTTGGCTGCTGGGTTTTGCTGGAGCATCCCAATCCCTTTGCAGAAGCGCAGCCTCGAAAGGAGCCTATGTACAGGTGGCTGGAACACTGCTGGGAAGGTGCAGGCAAAGCGCTGAGCCATCCTGAGCACAATAAATAGCACCTGCCTACCTCCAGCAGCTGCTTTGTGGGCACCGGAGCAGAACGGGGCTCGGAGCTGTGGGGAGGGACGTGGGGATGGCTGAGAGCTTCTCCCACGTAGAGGGATGAGAGAAAGCGTGAAAGCATCGGTAGGAAAATGATAATGATCCTTATGGGTCCCTTCAACTTGGGATATTCCACGGTTCTGTGATTTGAAAAATCAACCAGGAAGTCTCCAGGTGCCCATCCCAAGGGTCCCAGCAACCCGTGGGCTCAGGGCTGCTTTTCCATACGGGTCGGGTTGGAGCTCTCAGGATGATGAAGCACTGATGCTTCCAGCTGGCTCAGGAATGGTTGGACTCGATGATCTTAGGGCTCTTTTCCAACCTTCATGCCGGAGCTGGGGGCTTCAGTTTGCTCAGAGATGGAGAAGGGAGGAAGATGGGGAAGGTGCATGGGGCTCCATGCATGCAAGAAGCAGCGCTGCTCCTTCTGCACAGAGAACAGCACCGCAGCGCTGTGCACCTTAATTATTTCCTCTGGCTCTGCTGCTGGTGAAGGTTGTGTCCTTAAAGTTGTTAAAAGGGCAAAAGAGGGAGGAAAACATCTCTGACATCCTGTGTGCTCGGTCCAGATGCAGCTCGCAGGGAACAAATTAGCAGGTGCAGAATGGAACCGCTTAAAAAGAAATTTAATGAGATGGGGATTCAGGCATCTGCTTTCCATCAATCATAATTTTGTGTGATGTGCAATGGTAAATGTCAGATTTTTAATGACTCCGATGAAGGGAAAGAGCCCAAACCACACACATGTGTAATGAGCCAACAAAATTCCGGAGCCTGAGCTGTTTGAACTCCCAAAAAATGCTCTGTAGATGGAAACAAACCCAGCGAACACCTCTTCTATCTCACTATTGTTTGAGTTATTTTATTTCTTCCTCCTTTTTCTTTCTTTTTTTTTTTCTCCTTCCCTCGGGTTATATTTAACCTTTGTGTTAAATTAATCTTCTCTGTTTATTAGCAACTACGAGAGAGGTTCATTCCCTCTCTTTCTTGCTCTGACAGCTCAGATTTCCTCCAGCCCTGGGGTCCCTGCTCTGAACTGTGATGCTGTGAGTGGGGTCGGAGCCTCTGCCCATGTGGGAGGAGGACACAGCCTCGGGGTTGCGTTTGGTCCCAAAGTGTGCTGAAGTTCTGGGGGTCCTGGGGGTCGCTCCAAGCCCAACCCTTGGGTCTTCTCATCGTGCCATGACCTGAGAGCAGATGGGGCTTTCCAGGGACTTCTAACAGCAAAAAGGGACTTAGGATTTCAAGGCTCAGGCAGAACCTCAGTCCCAGTGCCATCTGCACGGCCAACTCCATGCCCCAGCCCTGTGACAAATCCCGTCCATTCCTCATCCCTTGGCATCCCTGAGCCAAAGGGATGGGGCTGCAGACCTCCATGGGGACAGGAGCTGGAGGCAGCTGCTCTGGGTTGGGATTCCTGCTGACATTGACCTGATCTGGGTTTCAAAGCAACACCTTGTTTCCCGCCTCCCTCCTTCCTTCCTCCCCAACCTTTCTGCTCTTCACACCTCCGAAACCTATTTTGGGCTGATGGATCCCAGCTGCCTCTGGGAGTGGTGTGCTCCCAGCACTCCCTCACACTGCTTCCTTGGCAATGCCCCCAATTGTGCACCAGCCATTGGAGCAGGAGAAGGCAGAGAGTGGGGAGAGGGAGAGTAATGGGGTGGGAAGCGAGCTGGATCCATGAATTGACGCTGCCTGCGGGGTGGTGAGTGGGGTGAGAATCCCACCTGGTGATGGAGGGAGGTAGTGATGGATGGGAATGGGGTGGGAAAGGAATAGGAAGGAGATGCACATCCTGGGTTGGGAGATGCTCTTTGGGTGGCAATGCATGAAGAGAGCCCACGGGGTTGAAGATGGGCAGGAAGAAGCTGGTTTGGATGAAAAGTGGGCTTTGCTCACTTGTCTCCATCTTTCTGAGTCAAGAGGAGATGTTTTGGCATACAGGGGATGACTGCAGTGTCTGTTACGCTGGGCTGGAGTTCCTGGGCGAAATGATAAGGAATTCAGTCCTGCCTCTGCTTTGTTGAGATAAATATCCAGCTGGGATGCCTTTGTAGTAGATAAGTGAGAAAAGCATTAACCTACTGATGGGAGCTATTTCCCTTGGAATTCAATGAGCTCCAGCCCTGGCTGTGCTGGAGGTAATGGGGCTGTTCCCAGCACCTCCTCTGCTCCATGTCCCTGACTGTGCTCCATGTCTGTCCTTTCTCCCAAGGTTTTTTGTCAACTTCCCATCAGCCAAGCAATACTTCAGCCAGTTCAAGCACATGGATGACACGCTGGAGATGGAGAGGAGCTTGCAGCTGCGGAAGCATGCCCAGCGGGTCATGGGTGCCATCAACACCGTGGTGGAGAACCTCAACGACCCAGAGAAGGTCTCCTCTGTTCTGGCCCTGGTGGGCAAAGCCCATGCCCTCAAGCACAAAGTGGAGCCCGTCTACTTTAAGGTAAAGGGAGGGAGTGGAAACCTCTTGGGATGCTTTTAGAATCCTTAGGGTTGGAAAAGATCACTAAGATCAGAGAGACCAACCACTGACCCATCCCCACCACGACCACTGATGAGGACTCAGGGCCAGGGAGCTGTAGTGCTGCTTGCAGGGCTGCTCCCCACACGCCTGCAGTTTCCCACTGAGACGCTGTAGAGCACCATCGCCAAAGACAACCCTCACTGGAGCTCAAAAACGCTACGTCGGCCTCCTGCCCATCCCCTGTGTGAGTGTCCCTATGTCCTGAGCACCCCTCTGTCCCCGCTAACCCTTTGTTGCCCCCCTCCCCCCTTCCAGAAACTCACGGGCGTCATGCTGGAGGTGATCGCCGAGGCGTACGGCAACGACTTCACCCCGGAGGCTCACGGCGCGTGGACCAAGATGAGGACCCTCATCTACACCCACGTGACGGCCGCGTACAAGGAGGCGGGCTGGGCATCCTACCCCAGTGCCACGCTGTGAGCGGACCGCGGGGACGGGCGAGGGGCAGGGCGGGCCGCGCCGCGCCAGGACTCCACCCTGCTCTGTTCTCGAGGTCAGCGCGAGGCCGGCGCTGGTAGATGCCAATCCCAATTGGATCTCTATAGGGTTTTAAAACATATATCAGTAAGCAAGCCAAAAACTAAGAACCGCGGGGGTGTGGGTGGGCCGGGGCGAAGCGCGGGATGTGGGCAGGGGGTGCGTTGGTTGTTGGCTCCGTCTCGCTGTCCTGGTCCGGGATCACCTCCCAGAGCCCATGCCTTGCCACGCAGCGGTGTGCAGCACCGCTCGCCCCTCTGCTTTCCATGCCTAGCACCCAGGGCAGCCCAGCTTCTTGCTTTTGAGCTGCGATGCTTATCAGGACCGCCGCACTTTGCTTTGCCCGCACTGCTCATCCTCGCAGGGCAGCCAGCCCGGACGCTGCAGCATCCATTGCTTGCTTCATCCGCAGCTCTCGTGGCTGTTTATCACAACCCATCCTGGGGCTGGAGGGAGCAAGGGGACAGATGTGCCACTCGTCCCCACTGCAGGAAGGCAGGGTGTCCCTGGGTGCCCTGCACAGTGCTGAGTCCCTGTGCCAGGGGTATGCGTGAGGATGGGCTCAGGTGACACGCGCTGTGCCTTGGCCACTGTGTGTCTGTCAGGTGGGGATGTGGGACCCGGGGCCTTGCCTGGAGAGAAGGAATTCAGGAATTGGGATACGGAAAGGTGAAGGGTCCGTTGCAGGAGGGATGGGGTGGGAAGGGAGGTTTTAATGCTGACAACGCTTTATGTAGGGAATATTCCTGCGCTCTCAGTGAAACTGGGCTCCTGCAAACAAAGTGCCTGGTAGAAGTCAGTCTGTGTGGTCACGGACCAGCAGTGCTCCCCCTGTCCTGCCCTGGGGCTGCCCCATGCCCTGTGAGGCTATGGGGCCATGGGTTTCATTCTGCCCCAGTGCTGGGGCTGTGGGTGTGTCTGCAGGGTTTTGCTGCCTCAGTTTCCCTTTTGGCTTCAGAGAGTGAAGAGGATGGAGGGGCAGCCCTACTGCTTCCCACATGCATGTAGGACAGGCTGGTGTAAGGCTGGGGGTGATACATACCCTAGGAAGCTTTGGCATCCTTGCCACCCTCTATTTCCCAAACTATCTCGGTGATTTTTTAAGCTCTGATGGGAACGGTGCCCGTGATGGACACCATAATGTCACCACAGTGTCTGCCCTGCTCCAAGCATCCAGCTGGCAATTCCTGCTTTGCCCACCCACTGCTTTTTAAACATCCACAGGGAGTATTTGGGGTTTTTTTCATCTGTTTTGGGTGTAGTGCTGCCTAGCTGGTGACACGCTCAGCCCTCTCCCGTTGGCCACCCCACTGCCAAGCCAGAAGAGAGGGAGGCATGAGCTGGTCCTGGGTGTGTGTGATGGAGTGGATGGGAATAACTGCTCAGGATAGGGCCAACATGTGCAGGGACAGAGGATTTAGGAAAGGAGGGGGGCACAGGGTGATGAGGTGGCCCCAAAGCTGAGCCCACCGGCACTGTTGGCAGCAGCATCACCCAAAGATCAGCTGTGCTCACAGCTGCTCGGTGTCACCACTGGGCTCGTGCAGATGGGAGAAGCCCTGTCCAGCCTTTGACTTCGCTTCAGAGTGAGAGCAGGGAGCAGTCGCTCAGTGCAAGTGCATGGGGTTCTGTGTGCATCGCTGGCTCACAAGTGTAGAGAGTCTCCTGCCAGAGCCCCGGGCTCAACCGTGCGCATTTCCGATACGTTCGGTACTCTCCGTGCTCTGCAGATCTGGGCCGGGTCTGTAAGGGATGTTTCATCTTTACACAAAGTCCGTGCGTTAACCTTTGAGGTTAATCTCCTCCAACAGGAAATTTTTTATTTGGGGCTGATTTCTTCTTCCCTTTTTACCTTTTTTTCCCCTCCCCCCCTCCCCGGAACAGCCGTCCCATGACTGCATGTGTGCATGCATGTGTGCGTAGGGCTGGCTGTTTTTCCAGGCATATTTTCTAAACCAAATCCAGATGTGTCCAGCTGCTGTCCCACCCCATCAGCCCCACTGCAAGCTACACAAACAGACGCAAACAAAAACATGTTTATTTTTATCAGCTCTGTAGGACGTAAAATGGAGCAGGGAGGGCGGCTGGGGCAGAGCTTGTGTAGGGAGGAGATGGAGATGGAGCGAACACCCCCTCCTCGCCGCCCTCAGCTTAAATCAGGAACATTGTCAGCTGGGGAGAGATGAAAATGAGCAGAAAAAGGGGGAAAAAATATCATTCCAGAGCGACAGAGGGATGAAAAATGCTGCGGGAAAGAGAAGAAAGGAAGGGCTGGTCCTGGTCTGAGTGCAGCTCCCCAGCACATGTGTGCACGTGTGTCACAGCTGCTCCGTGTCACAGCCAAGCACGTGGGGCACAGCACTGCCCTTTGGGAAGTGTGATGCTGCACCTCCCATGCGCTTGGAGCTGCCGCCCTGCCTGCAGGGTCTGGAGCTGTGGCCTCCAGTGCCCTCCTCCAGCAGCAGGAGCAGGGCTGGATGTCCCCAGGGCAGGGATGACTGCCAGCATCCCCTCTTGGCTCACGCAGTGGTCCCAACCTGTATCCTTCCTGCCACGTTCTGCTTTTGGCTGGAGGCGTGCCCAGAGGCAAAGGGATGGGACACGGGGCTGTGTGTGCACGCTGGGTATAGGATGGGACAAAGGTCCCCATTCATCCCTGTCCCCTTGTAGCTACAGCTGACACACGCCATAACTGTATGTCACCCACACCCAGATGCCACCTGGACAAGGAGCCCTAAGGACCCTGTGCCCCTCCATCGCTGCCCCCTGAGGTTCCTCCGTGGGCTGTGTCCCTGCCCTCAGCCCTCCCCAGGGACCGGAGCTCAGCCCCCTCCTGCCCATCTCTGTGCCACCAGTGCCACTCAGGGCCACCACTGGTGACAGAGGGGCGAGGGAGGAACCCTGATAACCCAACACGGACCAACGTAGGAAGAAAGGGATCAAGCCGCCCGCGCGGTCTGACCGCCCACCGGACCGCGCCGCTCGCTCTTCCCATTGCCAGAGCTGTCTGTAATCGTTAGTTCGTCCCACCGGCCCCACAGTGCCCCACACGGAGCTGGGGGTCCCGTGTAACTCTGTGTCTGTACCGTTACGATACTGCTGCGGATGCTGTTCATGTACGTGTTCCTCGGCGCTTCCGTGCTGGTTTTATACATAACGTCTAGTGTACGATGGATGTAACTGGGTTTTTGTTTGGTTGGTTGGTTTCTTTTTCTATTTTTTTTTCCTTTTGTTTTGTTATTATTATTTTTTGTAGGTTTTTAGGATGTTTGTAACCAGACAGAATGGTGTTATTAAAACTGAAACTTGTATCTTCAGTGGATAAACTGATCAAAGCCCCCTGGCTCCTCCTGGTTTCTTTGCTGCGATGCTGGTGGGCAGAGTGTGTCCTCTGGGGGCCGCTATATGGCCAGGTGGTATAGCCACAACGGGACCCTACTCCTTCCCCGTGGGTGCTGGTGGTGCCCATTGCAGCCAGCAAGCACCCAGCTGGCTTGGCCAAGGCAAAGCCAACAGCCATGGCCACAGTGAGGGACCCAAGGGCTGTTTCTTCTGCACGTGTCCTCTTGTTTGGGAAAACCTTTCGGCGCTGTCAGCGTGATTAATTGGCTGTCCTTGGAGTCTCTGCCACATCCTGTGTGCACTTCCAGGTGGAAGCAAGTGGTCAGCACAGCACGCTGCTCTGCTCCAGATGGGAAGCATTGGCCTGGAAACCACGGGCAGAGGGACTGGGAGCTGCGGTGGGGCCACGATGCTCCCCATCCTTGGCACACTGCTGTGAGACAAGAACCAGCACAGCCTGGAAATCACCAGCACACGGCTATTTTTTCCTAAAGGCCGTTGATAAAGGAGCTGGGAACTTCAGCAATACCTTGCAGAGGGAAAATATTTACACAGCCCTTCACTTTGTACTAATATTTACCCCTGGCTCCCATCACTGTGGTGGCTGTGACGATCACACCATGACCTAAACCCCACAGGTGAGGGATAGGATGCAGTGCAGGAGGAGGGCCCCAGGGAGCCCCAAAGCTGCCACATGGCACAGCCCAGGGATGCTGCTTCCCAGGAGGAACTCTTGGCCAAGATGTTCAGAACCACATCAATGATGTTATACAGAATGGAGGGAGGAGGATTTTGGTATCTTGCCCATGGCGTAGGTTCTTGTTGCCAGGTGTCCCTCTGGCCATGGCACCCCACTGCCCACTCACCTGCCGCAGAATTCAGGTTCCCTGCAGGTGTGGGCTCTAGCCCACCATCCCTCCATCTCCATTTCCATATCTTCATCTCCACCTCTATCCATCTCCAACTCCATCACCAACTCCATCACCATCCATCTCCAGACTGCAAAGAGGAGAAGCAGGAATCCTTCTACCAGGGAGAGATGAAGTCTGCAAGAGCCGTGCTGGGTAAATGCTCATTAAAACCAGCCCTCGGAGGAGTCCTCCATTTGCAGAGCATGCATACCAAGGTCCAAACCAGGTGTTGGGGGACACTGTTCCCCACCAGGTCCCCACATCCCACAGGCCATGGGGCTGCAGACCGAGCCCACAGCCTCCTGCTGATTTGAAGAACATTTCCCTTCTTTTTCCCATTATACGTCGAGGTAAGGTGCAAGAGCAAACTGCCAGCCCTGCGGGGTTTGGATGCTGTACTCTCCCCATCCCAGCAGCTCCGTGCTGCAGTGACGGGGATCAGCCGGGCTGACAATAAGCAGGAGCACGACCCTTCCTTCCTCGCCCGGCTCCACCTCTGATATGGTTTATCTGAGCAGAGCCCAATGTAAACGCTGTCAGCGTGGGATTAATTCCCAGTGGTCTGGCAGCCGAGGGATGTGAGAGCAGCGCCAAGGGAGGGAAGTGAGCATCGCAGATAGAAAAATCAGCCAGGCGTATTTGCAGCCAGGTTTCCTCCTATCCTGGGTGCTGAGCTGAGGGCAGGATGGGGCTCAGGGGAACAGCCAGCTGCACCCTCCTTATCCCACCCCATGGGAGAGCCCTCATGTTGTCCTCAGGCTGAAAGGAGTGGGGATAACTGGGACATGGAGGGAGGATAAGTGGAGCATGGAGCGGGAAAGACTGAGATAAAGAGTGGGAATAACCAAGACATGGAGTGGGAATCACTGGGACGTGGGGATAACTGGGACATGAGGCAGGGATGACTGGGACATGGAGTGGGGGGAACTGGGATATGGAGCAGAAATGACTGGGATATGGAGTGATAACTGGGACATGGAGTGAGGATAACTGGGAGATGGAGCAGGGGTAACTGGGATATAGAGTGGGATTAAGTGGGATGTGGAATGGGAATGGTTGGGATACGGAGCAAGGATAACTGGGTCACGGAACAGGGATTGAGGATAATAGGACATGGAGCAGGGATAACCAGGACACAGAGCAGGCCCCTCACACTGCAGCAGCTCTCAGCCTGTCACTGTGGTCAGTGTGGGGAAGACAGGATTTTCAGCATTCCCCAGGATTTATTAATGTTTATTATGAATCTTTTGATTTAATAAAAAATCGGCTGTATATTTGCTTTAAAAGAAAGCTTCAGAGGACCACCTGGCAGATGCTGTTTGTGTGTTCAGGCAGCTTTGAGGCTGATCGTCCAAACATATCCATAAAATAGCCATCGTCTGTGCTGCACAACAGTGTTTCTGTATTCAAGCAGGATAGTGCAGGGATTTGATTCAGGGAGGTTTTCTAAGCGATAGTGCAATAGGGTCTGAGCCACAGAGTGGAGCTGCCAGCACCAGCCAAAGTCTGGATGTGCAGAAGCAGCCGAGGGAGGGCAGGTAAATAGCAGCAGACAAGGAACGTTGCTTCTGGAAGATCAGCCCCTCCATGCTGCTCTGCGTGTTGCTGCAATCCTCCCTGTGCCATCCCATCATGGCAGGCACCAGGCAGAGCCTGCCTGCACCACCAGGCTATTTCCAGCCTTATCAGAGCCATTTGCAGGGGGAGGAAACCCCCACAGCTGGCACATGGCCCTGCAAGAGGCACCAAGGGAGCAGCCCCTGTGCCTTCCATAGGTTTGTTCTTTGGGAAAGCGATAAGAGAGGAGGAAAACCCAAAGGGGAAACTCCCACCAGCCTGTCTGCAATTGCATTTGATGTTAGATTTCCAAGTGTTTTCCCACCGCAGGCTGACGGGGGGGGGGGGGGGGGGACGGATGGAAGGAATGTGGGAGTGGACTCTCTGGGGGACAGCAGCTTGCTGTGACAACACATCCCTCATGGGCTGGGGGGTGACAACTGTGCCACCACGCTTGGCACTGGTATGGGACACATGCCTGAATGGGATGGAAGCAATTGCCAAGCAGCTGCTGGGCGGTGGGAGAGGCTGAGCATCCTCTGCCGCTGCTGCAGGGAACAGCTTCAGAGCCTGCAGCGATTGTGGCCTGGCCTCTGCCGTTCGTGCTGGGAATGGCAGCACTGCAGGCAGGGAGCTCCGGGCCGTGCGGGTGGCACGAGGCCACGCTGGTGGCACTGGGCCACGCTGGAGGCACCATGTCGTGTTGGTGGCAATGGGAACACGCGGGTCTCGAACACACAGGTTGTGCCCAGGAGCCCCACACCCCACTGAGGGATTGTGGATAAGTAGCTGCAAACAGCCTCAGCACATCTCCCAGCCCAGCACGAGGTGCAGAGCACCGTGTCCCCTCTGCAGCCCTTTGGGGACAATCTGGCCCAGGCACTTCCAGACACACTGCCCGGCCACAGGTGACTCAGAGTGCACAGAGCTCAGGCACACTGCTGCAACGCTATGACGTTGCTCCCTTGGGGTTTTTTCGGTTGTTTGTTTCGCTTCCTTATTGCCCAACGCTCTGCTGGGTTCACAGAGGTGACCCTCACATCCTTTCCCTTCCTGAGCCTCAGCACAGCGCTCCCCCAGGGAAGGATGAATCCTGTGTCCCAGCACAGACACTTTTTCCTGCAGACCAAAGCACACGAGGGGCTGTGAAGGTGTCACAAGGCAGAGGGCAGGTCTCACTGTTTCCAAAGTCCCCTCTCAGGCACAGGGAGATGTCGGTGCCTGGCACCTTGGCACAGGTCCCTGCTCTCCTTCCTTCCTGCCCCAGCTTGCAGCCTTTCCCACAGAGGTTAGTGCCAGGGACACCCCCACCTCACCTCTCCTCATTGTCACCCCGTGTCCCAGGCACCTGGCTCTGCCTTGCTCCACCCACCTCCAACCACATCTTCCAAGCAGCTGGGAGGAACCCGAAGTTTTTTTCCACCCTCATTTCTACCAGGAACAGATTTGCTGTCTGGTCTCGTTGATGTGAGGGTGCCAAGGGGAGGGCTGGCTTGGAGCCTCACTTCTGTAGGATGCGACACATGAGAAGCTCTCAGAAAAGGGCAGGGACTGAGTGCTGGGAGGAGGCTGCTGGGGGTGCAGCTCAGCAGCGTGCTGCAGGGACTGGGCTGCAAGGTGTGAAACAAGCATTCATGTAGTGGCAGAACCCATATAGGAGCCTCGGCAGTGCAGGCATGCCAAAAGCAGCCTACAAAGGTCTCAGCACCACAAAGCTCATCCATAGGGGTGGGATGAATCTCAGGATGGGGCTGGTTTCCCAGAAAGCAACCCGGTGTCAGGGACCACAGAAGCAGAGGCGTTTCCCCATAGGATTCACCACCCACCCTTTCAGCCTGTGCTGCACATGTGAGTGGCTCCACAGCCCCACGCAGCCCCAACCTCAAGAACGCATCACCCCAAAGCCAGCCCAGCCAGCAGGACGTGCCTGGGCCTGTGGTGCCCTCTGTGGTATGACAGCCACAGTGTGTCTGACAAGTTGTGACAGTAGGGCTGGGGGTACTCTGTGGAGGATGGGGGGATCTTGGTGGGGCTGCTCGGGGGTAGAGAGCAGGGCGGTGGCTGCAGTGAGGAGGGTGTTCAGCATCACAACTGGATGTGAGCATTGGTTGCTTTCTGTCTGCATAGCAGCCACGCCTGTGTCGAATTTGGCCCTGAACTGTGCCAAACAGCACGTGGCCATGATGCTCCCTGGTGCTTAAAACCCAAACCTCCCCCATTGGGCTTACAGTGACCAGTCTCACTGCCGCAGGGGCTCAGACCTTGTAAGCACCAACAGCAGCTGGGGAAAGCAAGGGGAGGGCTCCATGAGCAGCCAGCAGGGAGCACTCACCATGTATGGCACCGGGAGCACTCATACGGCACTGGAAGCACCCACGTATGGTACAGGGAGCACCCAGGTATAGCACTGCGTGCACGTGTATATGGCACTGGGAGCGCTCATATAAAGCACTGCGAGCACCCACGGGTCGCACCAGGAGGGGCGCTCTAGGGAGAGGACCCTACGCGAGGCCACGCCCCCCGGCAAACCACGCCCCCCCGGCAAACCACGCCCCCATCGAAACACCACGCCCCCACAGACCCCTCCCACTACACAGCCCCGCCCCCATCGAGGCCCCGCCCCTCCCGGAGCCGCCCCGTCCCGCCCGGCCCAGGTGGAGGCGGCGGTGCCGGTAGCGGCGGTTGGAGCGGGGCGTGGAGGCGGCGAGGTGAGCGGGCCGGGCCGCCGGGCCGGGCGGTGGGGGGGAGGGCTGCCTGTTACTTTGTCCCTTCCTTCCCGCTTTGTTCCGGGCCGCCTTCCTCCCCCGCTCCGCTCCGCTCCGCGAGGCCGGAGGATCCCGCAGCGCTCGCGTCGGAGGGTCCCGGAGGAGCCCGAAGCGCTCCGTGCCGGGCACGGTGCTGCCGGGCCGCCCCGAGCCGTTACGCCGCACCGGGGCACGGCCGCTCCCGGGGGACCTCAGAGGGCGCTTTGTGGCCTCCGGTCCCGGCGGGAGGAGGAAGTCCCAGCCCCGCACGTCACCGTCCCGCGGCCGCTCGGGCACCGCTGGGGGTTCCCGCTGAGCAGCGCGGCCCGGGGGGGCGGGGGGTGCGCTCCTGCGGGGCCCTGTGGGGACTCTTTGGCCGCGGGTGCGTTGGGGACCTTTGGGATCTTTTGGGTCCCTTTGCCGTAGGCGCTTTGGGAACCCTTTTACCACGAGTGCTTTGGGGTCCTTTCCAGCCCTTGGCCACAAATGCTTTGGGGGTCTTCTGGGGACCCTTTTGGAGACCCTTTGGCCGCGAACGCTTGGAGATCCGTTGGGGCCCTTTTGCCAGGAGTGCTTGGTGGTCTTTGGGGTCCCTTCACCTCGAATGCTTTGGGATCCTCAGCGCTGAGTGTTGCTGCTGTGTGCCCACGGGTGCTCAGCTGTGTGCTGGCTGTGAACCACAGCGTGGAGGGGAACTGATGCTGGAACAGCCGTGATGGGATGGGCTGCGGGGGAACGGTCCTAAATCCTGCGGGGTTACGGGGCCAAAGCTGCTGGGGGTGGGCTGGAGGAGTGGGGCGGTTCAGGTTGTGGCGTTGGGCTGAGCAGCACGTGGCCGTGCTCTGGCTGAGGGCTGCTGGTTGGTTTTGTGTTTTTTGCCTTTGACGTCACTCCTGTTCAACTCACAGCAGACTCGAGGAAGCCCCAAACGCATCCTTTCCCTCAGGAAATAACCCTGGAGGGGTTTAGCTCCAAATCTGCACTGAGGGCTGAAGGAGGAGGTGGGGAGTGGTGCTCGGACATCACTTTGAAGAGCAAAACTCTCAGAACCTCTCTCGTGCAAACAGAGCTGGACCCGACCCCACCTGCACCCACTGCAGTGCCATGGATGTCCCCGGAGCTCTGTTATTCCTAATGGACGCTGGGCCAGGGGGATCCCAGCAAAGCAGCCTGGAAAGCCAGGATTTAGGGTCACTGGTGTGGAAAGCTAGTGTCTAAGGTCACTGGGGACCCTTTAGGGTCACCGTCTCTTCCCCAGCCTCTGAGTAGCGCTGAGAGCTGTGTCTTTTTTCTTGCAAGTATTATGCAAAGCCTTGCCGTTCTCACCCTATTTCTCACTTAATCACTGTTTAAAAACTCGAAGAAAACCCCAAACCGAAGCAGCTGATGGGTGGCTGCTCTCCTAAGGCGGGTGGGGGAGCGGGGCTGGCAGGGGATGGGCAGGGCCACGGGCTCAGCCTCGGCGTGGGGGGGGACCCAGCACCCCTCCTGCTGCCTGCCCACGCCTCGCTGCCCTCATTTTGCTACAGGACCTCCACGTGCACGAGCGGGCGGCTCGTTTTAACAAGTTGCCTCGCATTTCCCCACCCGTGAAATGCCACATCCGTGGGGCAAGCGTGGGTGAGAAGTCACGCGCACAGAGCGGGGCGAGCGTGGCAGCCACGCTCAGCTCCACCCCTCGGCCCATCCCGGGGGCTGCCCTATGTGCCAAGGGGCAATTCCTCAGCTGGGAGCTGCGGGTTTGCCCGGAGGCAGCGTGGTCGCATCCTCAGTGCTGAGCAGCTCGGAGCAGGGAGCAGGGCTGCGCGTGTCCGTGCGGTGTGCGTTCACGCTGCCCCGCTCGGAGGTGCCACCGTGCGTCATGCGGCAGCTTGTGCTGGGGATTTGGCTCAGTTATCCCTGTAATTCGCCGGCTGTGGGAATGCTGGAGCCGGGGGGAGGGCTGGGAGCAGGCGTGCTGCAGGTGGGGGCTGTGTTGGGCAGGGCTCTGTGCTAGATGAGTGCAGCCTGCGTGCCAGCTGGGAGAGGGGAATGAATGGCACAGCATCACTTGGGGTGGGGGGGGATAGGTAGATGAGCGCTGGGACCCCACCAGCTCGAGGAGGAGGAAGGCAGCTGCTCCTGGCACATGGTTATGATGTGTAGGGAAGCCTGGCAGGAGTGGTGGGCCAGGGGAGGGCCTGGCAGCTCACAGCAGTGTGAGGTGGGAAGGGAGCGGGGCCGGGGCTGTGTTGCTGTGTTTGGATGCTGAGTGCCCTGCTCATGCTGTGTTGGATGGGACAGGGTGGACCTCTCTCAGCTGGGCTTTCCCGTGGGGAATGCAGGACTTGCGTCGGGGAGGAGTGGGATAAACCTTCCTGGGTGGAACTGGGAGAGAAGATGAGGCTGCAGAACTGGCTGATGCTTTGGAGGAGGGGTGGGTGTGCATGCGGCGGTGGGACGGTGACACAAGCCTGGGGGTGGCTGTGTGCAGATAAGCTTTCTGCTCCAGGGGATAGGAGCCTGGGACTCTCCTCAGTGTTTGGCTGTGGTGAGGGCTGCACTGAATGCCCACAGTCATCTTATGCACACGGTGAGTGGAATTCCTGCGTGGGGCTGAGGGTCACCTCCTGCTGCCGCATCCCATAGTGATGCTCTGAGCTCAGAGGGAACCTCCAGCAACCATAGGGACCCCCCCCCCCCCCCCCAGGACATTTCTGCCACGAGCAGCACACTGAGGGAGTTTGCAGATCCCAGTTCTGTGCTCTTTCCAAGAACAGCTCTCAAAGCAGCGGCGTTTTGCAGATCTGGAGGAAGGAACATCTGCCCGTTGCCCTCTCACACAAAGAATTTTGCATCAGACAAGGAAGTGAGAGCAATCTGGGGGACAGCCCATGGTGTCCTCAGCCCTGCACGGGGGGACCCAGAGCCCCAGGAATTGGGGAAGCTGAGGTGCAGCTCGATCCGGGTTAATGTGGTGTTGGGGAGTGCTGCTGGGCTGTGCGTACAGGGAGGACGTGGGGCTGCAGCTGGGCTCCCAAAGAGCAAAACCCTTTTGCAATGGGGTGGGGGGTGTTTGGGTAACAACCCCTTGGGCAGAGGGGAACGTGCTGGAAGTGAATGGGCACATGCCTTGGGAAATGCACTGGGAAGGTCCCCATCCAGCTATTGTGGGCCAGTCCCTCCCTTTCCGTGCAGATAGTCTGGTTCAGGAAACCTGGAGAAACACAGCTCCTGGAAGCATTGCTGTGGGGAGGAGGTGGTCGTGAGGTCCGTGCTCTTGTAGGGATGTGCTGTGGGGAGGTGCCCCGGTGCCCTGCAATGCTGCAAGCACTCAATCTGCCCTCGCCTCCTTAGGCTGATGCCCGAGCCGTGTGTGGATGGGAGGGGAGGGGGAAAGCCTGGCTCAGCGTTATCACAGCCACCAGCACACCCCGTGGGCAGGCTGCCTCTATCTCGGCCGCGTGGTTTTGCTTCCTTCCAGGGTGTGCCGAGAGCCTGAAACTCATCCGGGATGAACAAAGCACGCGGCTGTTGCCCAACGTCCTGCTTGCTGTGGGAATAGGCACAAGGAAAGTGGAGCCTTTCCCAGTTGCACACCCAGGGAACCTGTCGGGCTCCTGCCCGGCCCAGCTGCTCTCAGTGAGCTTTTAGCATTGGGTTTTAGCTTTGGGCTGGCGTGCTTGGGGAAGACACTCACAGAGGTGCTGGGCAGGTCGAGGAGGTTTGCTTGGCAAGGCAAAGGCAGCTGTAATCGTGGTACAACCAAGAGCAGCGAGGCTCCAGTGCTGATGGGCGGCTTCAGTGTGCTCCTGAATCATTTATGGGCATGCTGGTGGGGTGGTGCTCTGCTAATGGAACGGCTCTTTGCAGGGCTGCCTCAGATGGGTGTCTCCAGTGTCTCATATAGGGGATCTGCGGGTTGGTGTATGGTGCCGCCGGTCCCTTTGCTCTGGCTCCTTGCTCAGAGCATCCTGGCATCGCCCCGAGCTGATGCTGTGTGTGAGCTACGTCACTTTTTCCATCACTTTCCTCCCTGGGTGTGTTTCCTTGGGTCAGCATCTCTCATGGCTCAGCCCAGAGCCCCAGCCCTTGCCTGGGTGAGGGCAAAATCCTCCTGCCTGGCCCCCGTGGGGACACATGGGTAACCCTGGGGTGTGACAGACCCCTCTATGCTGTGCTTTGGAGGGTGAAGGGCTGTGCTGGCTGTGGCTGCAGCTCCTTGCTGCCTGTTCCAGGCTCAGGCTGCCTGTTCTCATGCTGAGCACATTGAGTGAGAGCTGTGCCAGCACTTGAAGGGCTGCGTGCCAGTGCCAAGCGCGTAGGGGAATGGGTAAATGCATTCCCAGCCCCATCCCAGAGGCTTTTTGCTGGCGTGGGGTGAAACTTCCCACACCTCGTGGGATGGATGCTGCCCAGCCTTGTGCCTGGGTAACCCTGGGGACTTACATGCCGGAGGCTGCTCCCCTCCTCCTGCTCTCTGGATGCCAAACATTGCATTAATTCAAGGAGCCGTGAAAAGTGCTGTGGCTGCATGACCAGGCCCACAGGTGCTGGGGGGGTACAGCTGCCCACGCTGAGTGGGAGGGCACTCAGGTGGATCGGTGCATTGCAAATGTGCTTCACCGGAAAGCATTAAGGTCCTCACCTGGAGCTGCGTGGGAGTCTGGTGGGGCAATTAGGGATGGGAACGGGGGCACGGACAGCACCAGTCCTTTTGGCAGTGGCCGTGGCAGTGCCTGTGTGTCCCCATGTCCTCGGGCTCTCCAGAGCCAGCCCTGCCTGCAGCTGGCACCTCTGCCTCATCACTGGCTGCTCTGGGAGGAAAACAAACAGCATCTGCAGTTCCCCAGTGGGATGGAAAGTTTCACTTGTTGGGGCCTGGCTGGCGCCTTCCCAGCTCAGCAGTCATCAAATACCTCCGCGCAGCACTTGTGTTTCTTTCCTGCTCTTTTCTCACTCTGCTGAGAGGCTTAGGTGAAAAAATTTCCCCTTCAGCCCCATGTTGTCTCAGCCAGGGCACTGGGTGCATTGCCACGCTCAGCAGCGTTCCCTCACCCTGTGCCAGTGACCACAGCGTAGTCCCCAATGTCCTGTGGCTGCCCAGAGCCGTGCAGTGCCGTGGCTTTGTGGCTTTGTCCCAGCATCCTGCCCTGATGTTGGTCCTGTCCTTACCCTGGTGCTTCTGCTCCCTTTCACAACCCCAAAGCCTTTCCTGGGAAGGTTTCTGCAGGCTGGACCTGATCTCTCACCCCTGCTTTTCTCTTGCAGCACCAGTCCCACCAGGCAGAGCCAGACAACCTCAGCCATGCCCTGGGGCTCCTGTGCATGAGGGACAAAGGAGAAGTCGAAGAAGCCCATTGAGACACACCGTGGGATCCCTGTCACCCCTTATGAGGTAGGGGCATCCTGGATAGGCTCAGAGATGGGGTTTCCAAACATCTGCTCCTAATCACATCTGTGGCAGTGGTGCCTCACTTCTTCCCATCCAGATCCCCTCCATCAATTACCCTCTGCAGCCCCATCAAGGCTGGTGAGGAGTGGGATTAACTGAGGAATGGGAGCCCCGCCTCAGGCCAGCCAGATCAGCATCACACAAGTCTCTGTGTCCCCCTCATCCTCACCCTGCAGCAGCCCATCCCAAACCACACAGCCTTCCCCTTTCTGTGGGACAGCAGCACTGGTGTTAAGCCCTGCACGTTTTGGACTGTGCTGGATGGAGGCTGCCCTCTAGTGCCAATGTCCCCAGGGAGCTCATCCCATGGGACACCAAGCTCCTGAGGCCAGTGGTGGGGAGGAGCAGCCACAGGGCACAGGGTATGAGTAGGTCCCTAGGTGCCTTGCCACAAGTCCTGCTGCCTCGTGGCTGCCTTCCAGCAAGACTTTGGCATACACTGGCCGCGTGAAGCAGGACAAGGGGACACCTATCAGCAGGGAGCCCTGGGCAGGTGCCCTTGGTGCTGGTATGTGGATGGAGAGAGGCCAGGGGCCTGAGCATCCATCCCATCAGGAGCCCCCCAGTCCTTAATAGGATTTAGGACTGCTCCCTTGTGCTCAGATGGAATTACCTTTCCCTGCAGACTCGTGAGGCTCTGCCTGGTGTAGCTGGCCTGCAGGGGGGGGGGGGGGACTCACAGGAAGGGATTGTGTAAAGATTTAGCTCTTACCTGTTAAGCCCCCACTCTGTGCACAGGGGATTTTGGTATGCTCTGCCTTGTCCTGCTGGCCCAGAGCCCAGCATGTGCATGCACGTGCTGGAAGGGAATGTTGTGTGTGATTGTGATAGCACCTGAGCTGATCCTGTCACCAAGAGGTGCTGGGGATGCAGCCTTGGGGCTGTCCCCTTGTCTGGGATGCCTCAGTGCTGCCCTGGAGGGGCTCCCAGGTATCTGTGAGAGATCAGAGGAGAGCGATGTTCATTCCTCCCAGTGAGGGAGAAATGCTCACAGCGTTTCCCTTCTCTCTGGGGTCCCCCTCGGGCAGAGCCCCATTAACATTAGTGCTCCTGCTGGCGTTTCCGCACCGACGCACTCACCCTGCAGAGAACAGCAGGAGGGGATACAGCAATAAAGCCATAGCTCCCTCCCCCCATTCACTCCCTGCTCCCCCCCCACAGCCTGCCACCCACCCAAGATGGCATCCAGCAACAAAAACGGGAGCAGCCGCTCCAGCAGCAGCCGCCTGCAGAGCAAGAAGCCCCCCAACCTCTCCATCGTCATCCCCCCACCCCGGGAGGCAGAGGAGGACGGTGCCCGCAAGGAGGTGAGCTCTGGGGGGCACCCCTCCATCCCACGTGGGGTCTGTTGTACCCATTGCTACTCTCCATGCTCTGTAATCCTGTGCTCTGCCTCCCAGCCCTCCAAAGTGCCCATCTATAGGAAGAGCAAGAGCCTGCAGGAGCCACGCTCGAAGGGATGTGAGAGCTCGGAGCGGCGGCCGGGCTTTCGCCGGCAGACATCCTTGTCCCAGAGCATCCGCAAGTGAGGGTTTGGGGGGGGTGGGAGTGTCCGTGGCAGGGCTGTGGGAGCCAGCCCAAGGGAAAGCCTCAGAGGGTGCCACGTGGCTCAGCTGTGGGCTGCCCACAGGAGAGAACGGGTTGGGGAAAATGCCTTAGTGCTGCAGGAGCAAATGCTTCGAGGTGTGTGCATCCTGTTGGAGGATATCTCAGCTCAGCTTAGCGGGGCAGCAACCCATCTGCCCCATCCCACAGAGCTGTCAGCTCAGAACTGTGCCAGGCTGCAATGGAGGAGGGCGGGGTGGGACGGTGCCACCAGGGGACTGAGCGGGTGACGAGTAAATCCATCTCATGGCCAGGGGCACTGAATCCATCTCATGGCCAGGGGCACTGAATCCATCTCATGGCCAGGGGCACTGAATCCATCTCATGGCCAGGGGCACGGCGGAATGGTTCGGTGTCAGCGGCGACTGGGAGGGGAAGCGGCAGCACTGGCAGCGCCGGAGCTTGCAGCACTGCAGCATGAGGTACGGCAAGCTGAAGGCTGCGTACCGTGACATGGAGCTGCCCAGCCAGGAGGTGCCCTCCTTCCAGGGCACCGAGTCACCCAAACCAGCCAAGATGCCCAAGGTACAGCTCGGGGCACGGGGGCCGCCCACCGACCCGTCCTCACAACCATCACCAACGCCCCTCTCCCTGTTGCAGATCGTGGACCCGCTGGCCAGGGGCCGGCCCTTCCGCCACCCCGACGACACCGACCGTCCCCATACGCCCCACCACGTCCTGCCCCCGCTCACCCCTGGTGTCACATCTCTGGCATCCCTGGGCAGTGCCCGCTCCGGATACGGCCGCCTGCCGCGCCGCAAGAGGCAGTCAGTGGCACACATGAGCTTCAGGGCGGCCGCTGCGCTGCTCCGCGTGAGTGCTGGGGAAGGGGATCGTCCTCCTGGCTCGCTCCTCAGCCCTCTGCTGCCATCATTTCTTGGCTTTTTGCTTTGCACGAAGACTGCTGTTGTGCTCAGTTGCGAGGGGGAGGTTGCAGGTTTTAACCTTAAAAAGAGAAGTTTTGGTGGAAACTGGACCAGAAAGTGGAACTGTTTTGCGTGCCATCCCTCGAAAATGGCAGCTTTTGGTTCCAACAACTTTTTGCTGCAGGGAAAGTTTCTCCAGTGCTTTCTATCACCTGGGGAGTCCCCTGCAAACCTTGGGGACAAGTCTGTGGGGCAGAGACCAAAAAGGGGATTTAGAATTGTGCCACCTGGCATGGCCATGGCACAGCACTGATGGCTCTCAGGAGCAACAGGGAGCCGTGTAACCTCTGCACAGGGCCATGGTTGGCATTTAAAGTTTGCCACCACTTGCTGGGCTTTTGGGGAGGCTGTGACAAAGCCCCCCAACTTTCTGCAGTGCTGGGAATGTTCCTTAGTTGTGTTCCTTACCCTCTGTTATGGGAACTGCTGAATCACGGCCTGAACCACTGATGGATCACCTGAGGTGAGCACTGAGTCAGCCTCAGGAGCACAGGTGAAGGCAATGCACCTGTGCGACCAGAAGGGGTGGAGTCTGAATCCACCTCTCCCAGACCCCACTTAAGGGCTGAGCACCACTGGGGAAGGATCTCTTGTTGGAGATCCCTCCTTTGGAGTTTCCTATCATGAGCCTAGGACATGGGTGAGCATTTCTCTTTATTTTGATTGTCTCTTTCCATCTCGATAATCTTTCTAATTACACCATCTATAAAACATCTTGACTGACAGTACCATTCTTTATTATGTTTTGTTTCACACCTTACACCCTCTTTTGCTCCCTCTGCCGTAGGGTCGCTCTGCCTTGGAGCCTCTGGCTGAGAAACAGAGGAGCACCAAGAGGAGCTTCATGTACCCCAGCTTCATGGATGAGGATGTGGATATCGCTGACACTCTGGACTCCTCCTTCTTCAGTAAGGCAAGCGCTGTTCCAGGCTGGCTGCTGGAGCTGGGGGGGTCACAGTGCCCCACGTGGGACAGAGGCTCACTGGGCAGCCCTCTTTGTCCCATCCCCTTTGCTCTTAGTATGGTCCAGGGTCAGTTTCTTACCCAGCTGGGGTTTGGGCTGAATTTAGGGCTATGTATGCCAAGGGCCCCTGGTGTCTGTGCTCTGAGCTGCCCCGAGAGCACAGGCATCAGTTGGTGTTGTGCCCAGAGCTGCAGGGACTCGGTGATGATCAGTGGTGGTGGGAAGGCATCATGGGCGCTTTGTAAGTGCTGGAATGTGTGGTCAGTGGGATGACAGTAGGGTCCCCCTCTCTTCCGTGCTCCTTCCAGATGGACACACACGACGAGATGTACTCCATGCCGGATGATGTCTTCGAGTCACCACCACTCTCGGCCACGTATCTGCGCATGCACTCAGTGGGGGAGGACATCAGGGCATCCCCAGAGGTGGAGCAGACTGCACTGTGAGTGCCAACCCCAAGCCCCCTGCCCTGACTCCCCCAGCCAACAAGATGTCCACCAGTCCCCGCTGTAGGGCACATCCAGCACGCTGCGATGAGGACAAAGCCAAGAGATTCCCCCAGCCCCTATTCCAGGGCATCTCAGGATGGGTGGGGTTGCCTGTGGGCTGTTACCTCGCTGATAGATTTCTCTTCCCACAGACACGAGGGTGCCCGGCTCGCTGCTGCCTCGAGCAGCCCGGCCCCACAGCGGGGCAGGCGCATCGCTTCCAAAGTGAAGCACTTCGCCTTCGACCGCAAGAAACGCTACTACGGACTGGGGGTGGTGGGGCAGTGTCTGAACAGGACGTACCGCCGCAGCCTCAGCAGCATCGTGCAGTCACAGCTGGAGATCACTGACAGTCACCGGTGAGGGCACAGCTTGCAGCCCACCGGGCTCAGCCCCGCTCCCTGGGGCTCCCCAGCTGCCGTTTGGATCTGTGTCTCCATCAGAGTGGGCTTTAGGGGCTGCTCTCCCTGGGTTACTGCAGCATCCTTGTGCTGGCTGTGGGTCGTGACCCTGTCCCCTTTGCTCCCCAGGCCGTATTTCACCTACTGGATCACCTTTGTCCACATCCTCATCACCTTGCTGGTCATCTGCACGTATGGCATCGCTCCCATTGGCTTCACCCAGCATGTGACGACAGAGTTAGTAAGTTTAAGAGCTACCAGCTGGGTCTGTCCCCTCCTGGGTGGCTGGCTCCTGAATGCTGGCCTCAAGCATATAGTGGGGCTAATCCTGCTGGGGTGAGGGATGCAGCCCCCTGGGGATAAAAGGGCTCAGCCCCTGCAGGGGGTAGGAGAGGAGGTGGCCCCGTGGGGCTGTGGATCCGCAGCTGGCTGTGTGACCCTGGTCTCATTCTGCAGGTGCTGAGGAACAAAGGTGTGTATGAAAGTGTCAAGTACATCCAGCAGGAGAACTTCTGGATTGGGCCCAGCTCGGTAAGCAGTTTGCCATCCTGAGCCGGGGGGGCTCTCAGGGTGCTCTCTTCTCTTCTCCCCTATCTACACAGCAATAATCTCAGTCCCAGCCTGCTGCCCTGCTCCTCAGTTCCCCGTCTCTGAGCTTCTCCTGCCTTCTCCTGGGGCTCTGCAGCGCTCCCCAAAGCCAAAGCGTCGCCGTGAGATGCTTGGCAGAGACTCTGTCCCCTCCCCACCCTCCATCCGTTTTGAGTGGGCTCTCATGGGGTCAGTAGTGTGGGAAGAGAGGTGGGGATGGAGCATCCTCTCCTTCCAGATCGACCTGATCCACCTGGGAGCCAAGTTCTCCCCCTGCATCCGCAAGGACCGCCAGGTGGAGCGGCTCATCCAGCGCGAGCGGGACCGGGAGCGTAACTCCGGCTGCTGCGTCCAGAACGACAAATCAGGCTGCATCCAGACACTGCCACAGGACTGCTCGGTGCGGGCACGGGGTGCACCCGGGGCAGAGCAGTGCCCGCGTGCCCACGCTCTGAGCATCTCTGTCCCTGCAGGAAACGCTGGCGACGTTCATCAAGTGGCCCAACAACAACACACCGACCTTGGGCTCTGCTGAGAGGCGCACGTCGGGGGCTGTGTGCCACCAGGACCCCAGGTGGGTTTGTGTGGGGGTGGGTTTGCAGCTCGAATGCCTTGGTTTGGCCAGGGGGTTGGAGGCTCTTCCATGCCTTAGCGCAGTGATGAGGGAAAGGGAATTGGAGGTGAGGTCTGTTGTAAATGAAAGCCACACGAGGAGCATCGCTGTCCTGAGCTTGGCCCTGCCTGCCCTGATCCCTGGGCTGAGAGAAGCAGGGACGTGCCGCATGAATCAAGGGGACACTCAGTGAAGTGATCTGGCTGCAGTGTGTTTTGCTGCATGATGCTGAGCATGCAAGGATCTCCCTGAGTCCAGGGAACCTTAGAGGAGGGGGCTGCAGGTCGCCTGCCTTGTGCCTGGCCTCAAGTTGGGGGGATGTGGTTGTGCTCGGGGAGACCCTCAGTGACCCCGGCATCCTCCTCCTGTCACCAGGACGTGTGAAGAGCCAGCCTCAAACCCCCCCCACGTGTGGCCAGACGACATCACCAAGTGGCCGGTAAGAGCCCACAGAGAGGTGCCTGCCATCCATCCCTCTCTGCAGGAGCTGTGGGGGCTGTGGGAGGCTCTTAGCAGCTTTCCCACTGCAGCTCCTCTTCCTTGTAGATCTGCACCTATGAGACCAAAACCAACCACACGGGCCTCCCGCACATGGACTGCCAGATCAAAGGCAGGCCCTGCTGCATCGGCACCAAGGGCAGGTGAGCTGCAGCCAGCAGGCACCACGCCTGGGCAGGCTGGGCAGTGTTCCCTCCTGGTGCTTCTTGATGCCCCCTCATTGGTGTCCTGAGTTGTGTCAGGGATAGAGGGAGACCCTGGGGTTGAGGGTGGGACAGGTGGTGACAGCAGGACCGTGCACTGTGGGGGTGCTTGGAGCAGGGAGTGCACCCTGCCCCAGGTGAGCCTGCTGCCTGCCCTCTGCCCAGCTGTGAGATCACCACGCGGGAGTACTGCGAGTTCATGCACGGCTACTTCCACGAGGAGGCAACGCTGTGCTCACAGGTGAAGGGCTGTGGGGGAGTGCGGGGGGCTTGGGATGAGCAGCCTGGCCTGGCATCACTGCGCTGGCACTGGCAGGATGGGCTGCCACCCCATCACCTCCCAACCTCCTCTGCCTTGCCAGGTGCACTGCCTGGATGAAGTCTGTGGCCTCCTGCCCTTCCTCAACCCGGAGGTCCCCGACCAGATCTACCGCCTGTGGCTGTCCCTGTTCCTGCATGCAGGGTGAGGGCAGGGTGTGGGCACCAAGGGTCACTAGGGACAGCAGCATCCTTTAGGACAGCTTGACGGTGGTCTGGTGGGCTGGGAGGGGAGATGGGGGAGCACTCCTGAGCTACAGCAATGCATGCTGTCAATGGGAGGACAGTTTTGTGAGCTGTCTCATGTGTGAGCAGTGGGTGGGGAGCGCTGGGCAGGGGCTGTGGCAGGGTGGGGGTCTAACACAGATCCTCCGCCCCCAGCATCATCCACTGCCTGGTGTCGGTGACCTTCCAGATGACGGTGCTGCGGGACCTGGAGAAGCTGGCAGGCTGGCTACGCATCTCCATCATCTTCATCCTCAGTGGCATCACAGGCAACCTGGCCAGTGCCATCTTCCTGCCATACAGAGCAGAGGTGAGGGTGACTTTTAGGTGGGAGGAGGGGCTCTCCCTATAACTCTGCCCCCCCCCCCTAGATAAGCTCTGTGCTGGGCACTGAGTAAATGTGCTTGTGTGCATGGAGAGTATCATCCTGAGCTTCATAAGGAGTGGGCTGCAGAGCCCAGCACGGAGATCTCACCCTCAGCAGGTTTTGCCATGCATGGGTCTCTGCCCCACGTGTGGGGCTGGCATGGGCTGTGTGCCCCACGTGTCAGCGTGCGTGTAGGCGGGCAGATGGCTAATCTGCTGGCAGTGGAGCCTGTGGGCTTTAGAGGGGATCATGCCAAGCACCCTAATCCCCCCTGCTGTGGTGGGATGGGGGGGGGGGGGAGGCAGCCAGCTCTGCCAGAACAGCCCTGGGGATCCCCACAGCCAATGAGGGGAGAACCCTGAGGGATGTGGGGACATAGCTGGGTGACACGTGTGGGGTCTGACTCCTTGCAGGTGGGCCCTGCTGGCTCGCAGTTTGGTTTACTGGCCTGCCTCTTCGTGGAGCTCTTCCAGAGCTGGCAGGCACTGGAGAAGCCGTGGAAAGCCTTGTTCAACCTCTCTGGCATCGTCCTTTTCCTCTTCGTCTGCGGCCTCCTGCCCTGGATCGACAACATTGCCCACCTCTTTGGCTTCCTCAGCGGCCTGCTGCTCTCCTTCGCCTTCCTGCCCTACATCACCTTTGGCACGATGGACAAGTACCGCAAGCGGGCCATGATCATCGTGTCCCTGCTGGTCTTCCTGGGCCTCTTTGCCTCGCTGTTCATCTGGCTGTACGTCTACCCCATCAACTGGCGCTGGATCGAGTACCTCACCTGCCTGCCCTTCACCAGCAAGTTCTGCGAGAAGTACGAGCTGGAGCAGGTCCTGCACTGACCCACGGAGGGGCTGTGGGGCTGGAGCTGGCCTGCTCGCTGCTCCGTGCCCTGCCAGCCCTGGGGACAGGCCCACAGCCTGTGGGGTGAGGCAGCAACGGGGCCCCGCAGTGCCAATCCTACTGTGAAATCAACCCCCTTTTTGCAGGGGCACTTTTGTACCTATGGTTCTTTGCCGTGTGCATCACCTTGGGGATGCGTGGGGCCTATGGGGACTGTGGCCACACTCTGACTCGTCCCTTTCTCCAACTTTCCCTGACCTGTCCCAGTGGGATGGGGTCCCCTGGCACTTCTCAGCCCTGGGATTTTTAATTTTGGGAGGCTGGAGGTGTTTTCCTGAATGGGGCTGTGTGGGGGACCCTGGTGGTTTCCCCAGCAGAGGGCTCTGGAGACTTCTTTTGCAGCTCTGACACTCAGAGCTGTGGATTGAAGGTATTTTTCAGCCCGGTGTTTGCTCCCCAGGGGCTCAGGAGCAAGGCTGTGCTCCTTGCTGGGTGGGGGGGTGGGATTGGGGTGCTGCTTTTTCCCCTCATCTCAGTGAGGTTCCTGCTGGAAGTGGAGCACCATGCTGGGATGTACGCATGGAAGGAAGCGCTCCAGTGGTTTTGTTCAGCTCCTTCTGAATCCCTGGGGTGAGGCAGGGCTTGGCTTCTCAGGACACCCCCAGGTGCTGGGGTCTGAGCCCCACGTGCCCCCCCCCGCTCTGCCGCAGGCCGGCTGCAGCCCCACTCCCTGCTCCTCCGGTGCTGTTCCAGCCAAAGATTGGCACCTCACTTCAGTTGTCTTTTTGATACTTGTTTTGGTTTTGTTTAAAAAAAAAACACACGAACTGTGGAATTTTTTTCCCCCTGAATAAATTTCTACCTGTATTTAATGAGATCCACGAAGCTTCAGACCTTTGGTGCTTCTGGTGGGGAGATTAGGCAGCAGTCAGTAGGGCCGGCCCTGCTCTGTGTGGGAATGCTCTCCCCATACCCCTGTACAACTCCCTCCTGGGGTGGGGATTTGAGAACAGTTCCCTTGGCTGAAGCAGAACGACCCATGGAGCCTCCATCCCCTGTCCAAGGGCAGCATCGCCCTGAGTGCGTGTCCCACCCTCTATCAGTTACCCTGGGGTAGATCTGCCCCATCTCCCTTAAGGCTGAGATACCCCAAAAGGCCGTGGATGGCTCCGGGCTGCCTGGCTGGACCCATGTGTGCTTGGAGCTGAGGGCAAAAACAGGCAGGTGTGTAGAAAACAACCAGCACATCTTTATTTCACAACAGACCAAGGCATTTGCAGAGTGCTCTTCCTGGGCAGGTGATGTCTGCGTGCAGCAGTGGGCCCCACAGGGAGGATCCCAGCTGTGCGATTCAGGGTGGCCACAGGTGGAGGGCACTCTGAGGGTCCCACTGCTGGGAATGCACCCATGGATGGGGGGTGGCTGCAGGGGCCGCTCAGAGCAGGGCTTGGCTTCCACTGAGCTCGTGCATGGTGGTGGGGTGTGCTGGGTGGACGCCCCCTGGGCTGAGGCTGAAGGCTTTCAGGCTCTGCTGAGGCTCTCAGACTTTCTATCCCTAATGCAATCCCTGGGGTCTCAGCCCTCCTGGGGTCCCCTTTGCATCCCCAGCCATAGAGGTGGGGGGGGGGGGGGTGCAGGCTCGGTGCTTGCAGGCTGGATGTTTCCCCAGCCCTGGGAGAGGGAGGCACAGGGACGAGCTGGGGCCAGCAGGGAAAGATGCACAGCCACGCTGGGGCCGGAGAGCGCTCGCAGCGTTTACCACGCCGTACCTCCCTCCCCCCCCCCGAACCTCCCTCCACGCATCGAGGCTGGAGCAGAGCGGGGACGCTCAGCAGCCGCTGTTCCTGCGCATGAAGGCGTGGCCGCGCACCTCGTGCTGCATCTCGGTGAAGGCCAACGCGCCCACCGTCACCTGGCAGGGCCCCAGCGCCTCGAAGCCGCACTTCTCATAGAAGGGCACGAGGAAACCTTCGCACATGAGCACGGCGCGGCGGGCGCAGGGCAGGCAGCGCAGGTACTGCAGGTACCGCCACATCAGGATGGAGCCCTTGCCCTGCTGCCGGGAGGTGCGGTGCACGGCCAGCACGTGGATGTGCACCGCTGTGCCCCGCGGTTTGTGCAGGGTCAGTGCCGCCTGCGGGGAGGGAACGGGGCCGTTAGTGGGGCCGTCACGCGGGGCAGCACGAGTCCCTGCTCCCGGGGCTCGGCTCCTACCTGGCTGAGCCTGTCCTGGTCCCAGAGGGAGCCGATGATGAAGGCCACCAGCCGCCCTTCCTCGAACCAGCCGAGGGACAGCTCCGGGCACAGCGTCAGGAAGTGGCGGATCTCATCCAGGTGCAGCGGGCAGTCACCGGAGACGGAGATGAAGGCTGCAAGGGGGCGGCGGTGAGCGCCCAGCGCGGGCGGCGGGGTGGGGTGGGACGGGGACAGGCAGCCCCTTACCTTCCCTCTCGATTTCAAACACGCTGACGGCGTCCTCGGGGCTGAGGCAGCGGAACTCGCTGGCGGGCAGCGTGTGCCGGCGCTGGCGCCCAGGAGAACTCCGGGAGCCCTGCAGGTGAGCGGGCTTCAGGAACGGCAAGGCGCTGAGCACCGGCATCCTGCTCCGCTCCGCTCCTGGCTGCGTCTGTCTGGGACGGCTCCGTCAGCTCCGGGCCCCTGCGGCGTCACGGCACCTTTAATTTCAGCCAATCTCTTCCAGAGCTCTTAGCTGGAGAAAATACCGGTTGATCACATGCGGGATTAGGCCGTCAGCCATCCTTTTGCTATATATACGTGTGTGTGTATAGGTACTTACAACAAACACCCACCCACGGTGACCCTGCCGACTCCGCTGGGAGCTGTGCACAGCGGCCAAGCTGAGCCCCAGGGGCTCTGCGCTGAGGGTCTGGGCAGTGGGATGGGGCCAGGCATCTTGTCCCTGTCCAGGGGATGAGGGTGATGTTGGTGCCATGTGTGCACCGGAGATGACCAGCCTGGAGCTGCGTCAGGGGATCAGGTTGGGGATTAAGAAAGGTTCTGCATCAGCAGGTGCTGGGCGTGGAGCAGCTCCCCGGGCAGCGGGCACGGCACTGAGCTGCCAGAGCTCAGCGAGCAGTGGGACTCCTTTCCATCCCAGGCTTTGTGTGATTCTGTGTCATGCAATACGAGGCAGCTCACGTTGCTGGGGGTTTGTTTGCTTTTCCAGCTTGCCCATGGGTGGACACTTAAGTCATGGCTGTGCTGGAAAGCCTGGCTGAGATGGGCCAGCAGTCAGGACAAGCCCATCTGCAGCTGCTCCAGTGCCTGTGGTCACAACCACTCCAAGGCTGGGAGGTCCCCATGTGCTGCCAGGGTGCCCTTGCTGAACAAATGTGGGACTGGATGCTGTAAATGCTTGTGTAGAAGTTTGCTCAGGAGAGCAGTCCTCTAGTGTTCCCCTGCAAGGAAAAGCAGAGCCCCAGGTGTTGCTCAGAGAGCCTTTATGGGTTCCATAGCCATACCCCAGGATGGTCCCTGCTGCTCTGACCCATCCATCACCACCCACCCTACACAGCCTGGCCACGTCCCTCTGCTTGGGTCAGATTCTACATCGTAAACCCGTCTCATGTTTCATGCCCAATCAAATCAAGTTAATAAACCCAGAGAGAAGTGCAACCCGAGCACCCTTGGCCCGTGGGCAGGAATAGTGGCAGCAGCTCCCAGCCAAGTGGGAGCCACTGGTCAGCCAGTATTCAAAGCAATTTGCTGCAAAGCCAGCATGGAGCCAGGTCATTTCTGATTACTGTTCAAGAGGTGCTGGCTTTCCCTGCTAATTATAGGCTTGCCTCCAGCTAATAGGATTTATAGAAACAAAAGCATTACCAGCACAAGTGTTGTGCAGGGCAGAGCCAGAGGGAGCTGGGAATTTTCCATCTGAAAAGGATGAGGGCCGGGTGCTGGAAGCAGTGAGATGGGGGTGTTGCTGAGATTCCCTTTCACTGAATTGCTAGGTTAGCAGTGGATTTGCTCTCTGGGCACTAGGCTAGATGAGGGAAATATTTAGCATCCCTCATACGCCAGTTCTCATCACCAAGGGGTAAGTGCAAGACAAACCAACACGTGCTGGGCATGAGCGCTTCGTGCTCCCATGGGTGGGATGGGAGCAAAGTGATGGGATTTTTGTAGCATTCATTACTTGTTATCAGGTGCCAGATCTGCTCACCCCGCTGACTGGATCGGGGCTCTGCAGCAGGCTGGAGTGGCTCAGACCCCTTCCTGTACTTACAGAAACATTTTAGCACCTCAACACAACAGCCCGAGCAGAAGTGCTGTGGGGAGCTCATTCTTGAGTCTTTTCCCCTCCAGCACTTCAGGCAACCCAGGTCACACGGCCAGCAGGCTGCTAGAGTTGTGTTTCTTTTCTGAAAATGAGCTTTTGCTTTTTGCTCAGCTTCTCAGCTCCCTGCACACACAAAGGTCTTTGGCATGCAGGGAACGTGCACACTGAGATGGCTGCAGGTCCCTGGGCACACCGTGAGTGATAACCAGAGTTAGGAGGAAAGCCCTCTTTCCCCAGCTCCATCCACCTGCATGTTTTTAGAGTTGTTTATACCCCAGGGTATGTTAACCTGTAGAGCATCTTGTGGCCCCTTTCCATACCCCTGAATGTCAGGGTGCACATAGCAGCACGCCAAGTACACTGTAAAACTGTCCCCTCCCTTTGTGTTCGTGCACTACAGAGCCCACAGCCTGCAGAGATGCTCGGGTGTTAATAATGCTCTCATCTCCAAAATCCAAGCCAAGCTCAGTGTCCCAGACCCCTCCCCTCTGGAGCAGTTCCCCATAGCCCAGAACACCACAGCTACCTGCAGGCCACCTATCCCCAAGGCCATGGGGACCACCAGGTCCCAGAAACGCTGGGCTTACCGGCTGTGGGATGGGGACCTGGTGCTGCTCCTCTCCAGCCTGATCCTGCAGCTCCTCGTGGCTTTGGGACAGCAGGGATGGGGCTGCAGCCACGCACGGAGCCTCGCTTATATATCTGTTATTCATGGAGCACGTGATGGAGTTCTAAGGGGTTTATAACCGCGATGAAAGACGAGGAGAGGTGAGAGGCTTTAGGATGACGAGCCGCTAAAGGATCCCATCAGGCTGCTGGTGCTGATTTCTTTACCCTGGCGTGACTGCCCACGGAGGGATAAAGCTAATTTGGCTGATTGCTGCGTGCTGGGTGCTCGGGGTCAGGCAGCGGGCAGGGAGGGACGCAACGCATCCTTCCGTGCGCACCGCTGTTACACGAGGAGCAGGGTGAGAAACCAGCAGCCTTTGGATGGCAGTGCTACCAACCCCAGTTTTACACCCTCCTCGAGCTTCGCCGCGGGGATCCGTGCACCCGAGCGGGGCACGCACCCACCCCTCGCTCCCTGCCGCACTGCACACACGCTGCGGCACACGGCAGCGCCCGCGCGGTGGCAGCAGTGCCCCACGCACCGAAACCGGGCTGAGGGCTTCCGTGGGCACGGAGCAGATCCCCAGCGCAGCGGGCACGGCCCCGAGCACACACACACGCACACCAGTTCGTGCCTATGACCCGTACCTACACCTCATCAGCAGCGTGCGTTGGGTTTGGGGTGATGATGTACCACTGCCATAGCTGTGCTTGGAAACCCACCCGCGGAGCTGCGCCGTGCGCAGCGTCTCGCAGGAGCCTCGGGCAGAGAGGCACTGCAGCCCACGCTGGGGCTCGAGCTGCCTGCTGGGGAGGATGAAAAGCGGGAAAACGCTGCGGCTGGGCTTTTTTAACGTGTTTTTCCACCACGTAACCGATCTGCCCCACGGGCCGAAGCCCAACACCGCTGCTGAGTTCACAAAGGGACCGCCCCCCCCACCCTACGCCCTCCCTCCACCCCTCCCACCCGGTGGGCGTGGCATCCCCCGGAGGGCGTGTCCAATCAGCGGTCACGCCTCCTCGGCGTCGGCGTCGCGCACGGGGCGTGGCCCCCGCTGGCCCCGCCCACCAGACGTTCCACGCGCGCCGCCCGCCCCGCCCCGCCCCTCCCCCAGCCCGTGCCGGCGGCCGCGCGCTCTCCCGCTCAGCCCGGCGCCATGGCGGAGCTCCCCGCCGCCCCGACCCCGGCCCCCGCCGCCCCAGCCCCGACCCCGGCCCCCGCGCTGCCCTTAACCCCTTCGGCGCCTCCGGGCGGTTCGCAGCGCCTCCTCTTCTCCCACGACCTGGTGTCGGGCCGCTACCGCGGCTCGGTGCGCTTCGGCCTGGTTCGCCTCATCCACGGCGAAGACTCCGATTCGGAGGAGGAGGAAGCGGCGGCGGCGCCGGGGAGCGGCGGCCGAGGAGCGGGGGGGGCCGCCAGCTCGGGGGGCTCGGAGTCGGGCGGCCCCGGGGCGGGCGGCACGGAGGAGGGCCGAGCCAGCCCGCTGCGGCGGGGCTACGTGCGGGTGCAGTGGTACCCGGAGGGCATCAAGCAGCACGTCAAGGAGACCAAGGTGAGGGGGGGGCGGGGGGGCCCTGTCCGTCGCGCGCAGCCTTCGCGGGGTGCTGGGCTGCGGGGCTCTGCGCGAGGCCTGGCTGCGGCCGTGCCCTTGTTTATACGGCGGTGTTGGCCGCTGTCGTCGAGGTTCGCGTCGCTCGGCGTCCTCCCGCTGTGCAGCGTAACGCAGGGTGTACCGAGGGCTGGGATTTCACGTTGGGTATCTGGGGAAGGAGAGGTGAGGCAGCGGAAGGGGATGCGCAGGGAGGTGGCGGAGTCACGCGGCCCTGGAGGTGTTTTAAGTGTAGATGTCGTACTTAAGGGATAGAGGGGGTGATGCTGGCGGTAGGTGCAGGGCTGGACTAGGTGGTCTTTTCCAACCCTATTGATTCTGTGCTATGTTTCTGGGGCATCCCTGCTGCCCAGCGCTTGGCTGCACGCAGCCCGACGGCACGGAGACAAAAGAGAGAGAGGGGCACTGCGATGGAGCACAAAGGGGCTGCCAGCCATGGGCGTTGTGCTGAGCGAAGCCGGAGGCACTCACGGGGCTGCTGGGGCCCTCTGCTTCGCCTCCTCGCAGCAGCACAGTGTGCCATGCAGGAGGTGTGTGGTGGTCCTGCGGGGATGGGTAGGATGGTGAGCAGTAGCAGGATGAGCTATATTTAGGTGATAGTGTCATTAAACACGTGACCGGTTGGAGATAAGCAAAATGAAAACGGGCATCAAGGAAAGACATTGCTGTGCTGGGTGCTTCTACCTAAAAAAAACCCAAAAAAACAACCCTTTTCTTTCCCTAAAGAAACCACAGTTGGATCGCTGCGGCGTTCAAATACAAATATCCGTGTGCTGTCACAGGGCAGATTTGCCCAAAGCAGAGCATGCTTTCTAATATCCAAGGCCACCTCGGTTTGGGGGAGCAAAGGAAGAGGAATCAGTGTTGGATTCTTAAATTCCAAAGTGCTCATTGTGACTTTGGTCACTGGGTAACTGCGCCCTTGTGCAACTCTGGGGAAGGCTGGGCTGGGGAGGATCTGAAGGCAGTTACATAAATAAATGGTCTTCCTTTTTCTTTCCTTTTTGTGGTCTTGCTGCTCTGGTGTAAGCATCTTTGTGCTCAGGTAATAGACCCTGGGGAGAAGTTTCTTAAGTGCTTGTGGAATTCAGGTGTACTTAGTGTATTGATTTTTCCATTTGAAAAGCTGCCCAACAACCAAGCGGCGAGGCATTGTGTACAAGCTGCACTGCAGTGTGGGATTACTAAAAACAAACCTGACGCTGTTGGGAACACACAGGGCTTGCCATTTCGTGGCAATAACTGGGGGTTTTTTGTCAGTCTGCTGACCCAGCCCCTTTGCATTATGGCACCAGGTAATGCTGGTGTCCTTGTCCAGGCTGGGAGGGGAGCAAACCATAGGCACCATGTGGTTGTCCTGGGCCTGAAGTCTGTTGGCCTTTGGCTGCTGTTGCCAGCTGTGTCTGCAGGTATGTCTTCTGGCTGGGGTTCCGACTCTCGAGCATCTTTGGCTGTGAGTTTGTTTGATGTCTTCAGGAATGTTATCCTGGCCAGGAGCAGCCAGACCATGGGTAGCAGAGGGCTCTTGTTGCCATCCATAAACCTTCTCTCTGTACCCAAACTGGGTTATAATCTGAGAGCTGTGTTTTCTTTAAACTGAGGGGGTGGAATTACTGCTTTTTCGATTAGGGAATATGTAAGCTACTACGTAAGCTAAGTTGTTACCGTTGCCTCTAGGAGCTGGATACCTTTGCTCTCTCCTGTTGGATGTGGGAGGCAGGCTGCTGCTTAAACCCCAGCACACGATTCCGGATGTTAATAAGTAGTAGAAACTTTCTCTTGAATTAGAGCTGATGCTTGGTACGAAGGCCCACTGGCTGTTCCACCTGAGCAGGTTTTTCTGACCCCTTGGTTCCTGTCTTGATAGTCATTAGCGGCATCGTGACATTCACGTGAGTCAGAAGGAGTCAGGATTTCTTCTCTCTGTACTCCTTTCCTGCCTTCCACGGCTGCTTTCCCAATTCAGAACACTGGGAAATAATCGTTGCCAAGTAATGTAAAACCCAAACAGTCCTGGAAGGAAACACTTCCCTTGCCAGAGAGGTGTGCCAGCTATGTCCGATCTGAGCCCAGTCCTGTCGCACAGTGAACCTGCACAGCAGTTCCTCTGTCTGCTGGAGCCACTCTGCTTGTCTTCACACACTTGGCTGAGTGCTGGATGTGATGTGCTGCTCAGGAGTTGCATTGCTAACTGCTGGGAGCACCTGATGCTTTTCCTAACAAACAAGCAGAGATTCAGACCCAGTGGAATTTTGCTTTCAGGGTTCCTCAGGTGTAGGCTATTCTGCTCGAGCTGCCTTTGGGTTCTTTGCAGAAGTGCTTGTCTGAGTTTGGAAGTGGTGAGGCTCATAGGGTGCTTTAAAACGCTGCTGCCTTCCTCCCTCTGCCCCTCACCTGGAGGCCTCGCTGCTCTCCTCTGCCTTTCGTTTTCCCAAAGCCCATGCGAGGCAGATCTGCCTCTCCTGCAGATAGGGGAAGTGAAAAGCACAGGTGCTGTGTTTCAGCTCCTTACGGGAAGGCCTTCAGCAGGGCAGGCTGCCGAACTCCTGCCTCTTTGAAAAAATGCTTGCAGCAGCACCCAGGAGTGATGCTGTGTCCCAGCAGGGCTCTCTGGTTTACATGGCAGCCTGTGGGGACCCCGTGGGGTCTTTGGGGGGGAGTATTTAGTTTCCGAACCACTTGGTTTGGATGGCTCTCTCAATCTGTTCAGCTTCACTTTGCAGCCCAGTTCAAACTATCTGGGGCTCTCCAGGCACAAATCCCATGGCTGATCAGCTCAGGAGCTAGAAGTGTTCTGATGCTATCTCCTCGAGTCTGAATTCAACTCTGTTTCATCCCACACAGCCCTTCTGTTCCTCCTCGCCCTTCGCTGCTGTGACTTCTTGACCTCAGGCACTGAGATATGAATATCAGGTTGCAGAGAACTTTCTGAAGGTGTTATTCCCACGTAATTTCAATATTTGCATGAATATTTTACTTCTTGCCCAAATCCTGTCACGCAGTCGCTACTTTGACCTAAACTTTAGATGTTGTGATTTTTACTATTTATCCCACAGGAGAAGGGAATGTTCCCATTCACTGGAGGTCTGTGTGTTCAGCTCTCTGTCCCCGTGCAGCAAGCACCAGCCTCCCCCTGGGCTCCCAGGCACCAGTCCTCGCTAGCGGCCTCCACGCAACTGTGGGATGAGAGCATGGAGGGCCTTAAAAACCACCTGTCTCTAACCCTGGCCAAGGTGCCTGCTACCTAAAGCCCAGTGATGCAGAGTGCTTAAGTTCCAGCAGGTGACAGGAGGCAGTTCTGCTGTGTGTGGGTACAGCTCCTTCTCCAGAGCCATGCAGCACTCGGATTCAGCACCTGTGAACTGATAGCAATGGTTTCAATCACTTGTGAAGCTGGAAGCTGTACCCAGCCCTCCTCTCGCATCTGATGCTTCAGTCACACTCCCAGGGGTGCTGTGGAACCACCTGACATCCGTAGCCATTAGGGATGGGAGGGAAGAGAAAGGGCTTACTGGAATTGGTGTAGTTCTGCATAAAGCAGGAGCCGCGTCAGCATGTGACAGTTCTGCCTGCGAGTGCTCATCACAAGGTCACGTACCCTCGAGTTGGTTTTTAGCTTGGATTTGTTTGATGCTTGCCCTATCGACTTGGGGATTGTTGTTAATATTTTACTACAAAATGGACTCCTGCACAACTCGTACTGAAAAGTGTGTGCTGTTACTGCATGGAGAGTTATTTTGTGTGCACGGTGAACTGATAATTTGGGAATGCGAGTGGCCACCTGGGCTCAGCAATTAATTAGAGCTCCTCCAGCCCCAATCAGGAGTGTTATTTTTAAAGTGGACCAAGCCTCTCCCTGAGCAGGCAGTTCTGTGACTCACAGCACTCACAGCCACTGTGCTGGCTTAGCTAAAAGGGAAGGGGAAAAGGCAGCTCAATTAGTAATGCTCTTAGGACTAGCACACAACCTAAGGTGCACTGAAAGCTTTAGGAGGAATCAATGAGAGCCCATGGCAGGCTTTGAGATTCCTGCATGAGAACAGCGAGGCATTTTGCTGCAGCTGTCTTATAGTTTCCCCTTCATGTATACTGTGCAGCTCCAGCAGTGGTTTCTGCAGGGAACTGGCTGGAAGTCACTCTGTAAAGTTACTTTTTCGGCTAAAATCCTTTGCTGAAGATAAATGGTACAAGCTCGTTGGATGCTTTTTGGGACAGGGTCTTGCTTATGCCAGCTGTCCTCAGCTCTCTCCTCAGAGCAAAGACACTATTTTTAATGCTCAGCATCTGTGTTGGTGCTGGGAGATAACAGGCATTTGCAGAGCTCTAAGCCTCCTCTCCTGTGACTGTTTAATTGCTTGTGGGATTTCAGGGGCTCTGAAGGTGACAACACCTTCCTAAACACTCCCTGGGAGGAACCTGCTGAGTTGTTTGCGTGCTCCTTACCTCCCACCATCAGCATCAAGCTGGTGCTTTGGGCTGACGCTTCTGCACTTCCTTTTGGTGTTGCCAGCAAGGCCTGGAGCTGAGATGTGAGATGATGATGTGAGTTTTTCTTTCTGTGTGGTACTCAGAGTGCTTAACACACGGCTCAGGTTCTCAGCCTAGGTCCCACTTCAGAGCTGTGGCGAGGTAGGAGGATGCTAACTGTGTCCTGGAGCAAAAAACCTGCAGGGAGGCTCCGTGGTGACACGGGGGCTTTTTTCCACGCACTGCTACGTCACTCAGCATGTGCATATTTGTGTCTGAAAGCAAAATACTCTGCTATCCCAAATTCACAAGGTTTTTACGCTTGAGCAGAAAGGCATTTTCTCTCAACAGTGAGGTCACTGGGCTGACTGGGTGGAGGCTTTACCTTCAACGAGCCCTTGACAAGCTTTATTCTGGTGGTTGTGTGAGGTGGAGCGATGTGCTGCACGGCCCTGTTCTCAGTTGGGTTTCTCATGGGCTGGGCTTCAGTTCTTGATAGAAGGCATCTCTGCATGTCAGGTGGCTCACTCTTACCTCTTCCTTTTGGCTGCGTGCATAGGAAAGCTGAAGGGAGCCCAGTGGGGTCCGTGCCAGCCCTTGCAGAGCACTGGGGAGCGGGCAGAGGAATGCCCAGGTGGAAACTGAAAACTGGGCTGGAATCTTCCAAGTGTGCTGACGTAGGTGGAAGCAAGGATATGCTCCTTGATGGTGCACGTGGACTCCGATAACTGCATTGGGTATGTGCTTGTGCAGGGAAAAGATAGGTGGTGTTACGTTGGTTTTCTGCCCTTTGTGGTGCAGGCTTTAACTCTGCTTTATGGAGAGAGGAGCAGCCCTGCTCCCCCTGACTGCATGGCATGCTGAGACAAGAACCAGTGGGTAAGTGGTCAGATCTTCAAATTGAGGGATCTGTATCTTTGTGCGCTGTGATTTATTTCCATTCTTTTTGAGAAGTGGCCTTACCTGTATGCCTTGTTTGTCCCTCTGTGTTGTTCAGTTTTGTGCTGTACCAGAGGAGCTCTGTGATCGCGGTTCAGTTTATCAGGGACCTCTGTAAACTAAACTGCATTGATGTCCTCGTGCTGTGTGGCTGCTCACCTGGTGCTCTGCATCTCTGCGAAGGGGTGGGCAGCTGTGGGTGTGAGCAGCTGTGCCTGCTGCATTGTCCTGATGGATGCGATAGAGCTCGGGGATATTTAGGGAGTGCCAGAGCTCTGTCCCTGTTCCTCAGCAGCTGGTGCACCTGGTGAGTGGATGGGCATCACCGGGGCTGCTGTGGGAGGTGAGGGCAGAGATGTGCAGAGCAGGTCAGGAAGGGTGGGTGGTCTGTGTTGAAGCTTCCAGGCAGGGAAAGTTGGAATTCACAGCAGTTAAATGAGCAGAGCCTGCTCCGTTTGCATTTGCAGCAGTATCCTTTCAGAAGCCCTGGCTGCAATCTCCTGAGCTGAGGAGGAGCTGGGGTAGCTCTGCCCTCGCTCCGTTAGGCAGCGTTCATTTTGTAGCATAACGTCACAGCAGTGGTGCCCTACTGTGCTCAGCACAGCTCCAGCACAGCCGAGGTGGCACATTCCTCCCTGTGCCTGCACAGCACTGCCCTGCTGCTGGAGGGGGAGGGCTGCTCAACCTGGCTGGGGTGAGGAGCTGGAGGTTTCTCGCTGTGGTTTTGAGCCCAAAGCTGGGCTTGCACATCGCTCCTGCTGCAGCCTTGTGCTTAAGGTGAGGTACAGTCATAGGGGGAGGGCTGGAATTAGTTCATCTCAGCCCATGTAGGGTCCTTTCTCTGCTTTCAAAAGGATACGACTGCAGGAATAAAAGAATTTTGCGTACGAATCATTTTTGTTTCAAGGAATGGTGCTGCTCCTCTGCTGATAAGGATACTTAGCGAGTAAGTAGCGTTTTTAATCTTCAAAGCGTTTCCTGGTGTTGATGTGGCAGTGCCTCTTGAGTCGTGCCTTGGCAAGGTGACAAACCTTCCCTGCAGGTGACTCGGGGTGACACCTGCATCGGTGCTGCTGGGCCCTGACCTTGGTTTCCTGGTGCTGTGCTCATGCCTTCTCCGTTTGACCCTTTCTGGGCAGGGCTGGAGGGCACGAGCTGTATGGGTGATGAAAAAAACCTTTGACATTCCTCAGTGTAATTACAGACTGAGGCTTCTACCTAGACAAATTATTCTCACTCCAAGCTGTAATGCATGGGTTATTCTGGATGTGTAAAATAGGATGCTTGGAAGCTGGGTGGAGTTTTATATCCCTTTCTACCGAGGGATTCAGACTTGATTTGTTTCCTCAGATATGTGAAGTGATGGATAACCTAGCAGCTTTAGGGTTAATTTGGGTATCAATGCTGTGAGGATTTTGCAAGAAAGCAGTGCAGCCAGTAAGTCCTAGATCCACAGTGCAATTGTTGACAGCAGCTGCGTGGGTACAGGCATGGAACCTGAGCAGCACACGTCAGAGGCACCGTTGTGTTTTCCTGACCCAGCTTCACTCCACAGCTGCCCTGAACCAGCACCTGCCTTCCCTGCTGCTCAGAGGGGAGTCCTGCTCGCTGCTGCACTGGCTGTGCTGCCCTTCTGGCATTTGGGACTGAGAGGTGAGTGCGCAGGGAGGACTGCTCAATAGCTTTGCTCAGGGTTGATCAGGTTTCCTGCAGGGCCCTGCGCTGCACACATCGTTTGGCTTTGCTATTTGGACTGCTGTTGAAGGTGGAAGTTGTTTTTCCCTGGAAGGTAGGATGCACATCCCATCCAAGTGAAGAGTTCTCATGACTATTCCAAGAAGTATTCATGCTTCTGTTCAGCGCTGGAGTCCAAGTTCCTTGAAACACCGTTAGAGCCGAGACAAAATAGCCACATCTTCTAAATTTAGAGTTACTACGTGGTTGTGTAACCAGCTGTAAAGGGAACAGCTCTTCAAACTGATTGTTCTGTCCTCACGACAAGCAGCTTCTGTCAGGAGCCTTTCTGTCCTTGTACCCCAGGAAGCCTGCAGGGGCCTGGCTGTGGGAATTCCCATGCAGAAGCACCATCTCCTCTTAGTGAATTGTCTGCAGAGTTCAGATGAAGGCAGAGCTGGAGGGAGGAGAGGAATGTCTGTCCTTCCTGGAAAACTTCTGGGTTTGTTGTTTTTGAAGTCTGCAGATGTGGATGATTCACTTGCTTCCTGTCAGAGCAGGCCAAGCCGAGTTGTGGTGTTGCATAGAGCTCGGGAAGCTCTTCCTAACGAGGTGTGGTAGTATAGAATGTTTCCTCCTTGAAGTGCACTTAATGCAGTGTGGGAGTGATGAACGTAAACCTGAATGACTCTGGCTGTGGAAGCTTTCTCAACAGACCTCGCACAACGAAGTGAGCTGCTGCCCAGGCTGTGCACAGACTGAGTGCTCCTGAAACTAAGAGAGGAGAACACCTTGCAGGATTACACAGCAGTAAAAGTGACTCCGTGCAGGAAATACCAGAACCTGATACCTGGGTCCCTGGATTTACAAAACAAAGAATCCTAAAGTTTCTTTGGAGCGCAGCAGCTGATGCTTCTATCCCAGCTGTAGCAGCTGCCAGTGCTGTGCGGTCTGTTGTGACCTAACGAAGCCGAGTGCTCGGGATGGGATGACTTTAATCAGCAGCAAACTGTCCCAGCCTCGATGAGAAGATGTGTAATTTCTACCAGAAACATGCAAGCACTTTGCACCCATGTCTTCGTACAGAAAAGCAGCCTGGCTCCGGGGTAGCTCCTCGGCGTTATGGATGTGCTGCTGTGTGGGGAGGCACAGTCATCTTTGCTCTCAGTCTGTATCACTCATTTCCTCACAGAAGAGGCTTTTCCTGCCCATCTCGCAGCCCTGCTCTGCGTGACATGGGGCTCTCCTGAGCAGAATCATCTCTGCTGCCTTGGCCGGCTCAAGGACCTCGTTGGATGGCTTTAATGCTGCTTTCCTGAGGCCACTCTGATCCGAGCGTTGGATGAGAACGCTTTCCATTTACGAGCACTCCATGTTTCACAAGAGCACTGTGATCATCTCTTGTGTTTCTTGTTTTGGTGAGCATCTCAGAGAGAGGTTAATAATTTATAGGAAGTAAGCATCGCTAATATCGTTAATTGATGTGGTCACTGTAATGCATATATAAAACCCTTAATTGGAGGAGTCTTTTTTTCTCTCCCTCCCCCCCCACCAGTGTTGATGCTTGGAGATCTGGAATAAGCCCAGGCTGGGTTCCTGGCTTCCTTTGCTCATGTTGTGTCTAGGTTTTTTCCATTCTCAGTAACGTGATTCAGTACTAGACTGTCATCTGTCAATATTGATTACTGTGTGTAATCTATTTGCTCTTGCACAATGATTAAAGTTAATTGAGAGTCAAGTTATATCTTACAGTGACTGTGGCACAAGTGTCAGCGTGGCACTAATTCTGCATGTTCTGCTCTTCCATTGGCATTCAGGTGGAAGCACGGTGTGTATTCACACCTCATGCCATCTCTCCCACGGTGCTGCTTCAGCTCCTTTTGTTTTTGCCCCACGCAGCTTTTCTTTTCAGATTACAGCTGCCTTTCTGATTAGCACATCTACAGCCGTGCAGGTCTGGAGGGAAAATACTCTTATCTGTGAGCTCCCAGCACTGCTGTAGTTGCTGCAGAGTGAGTACTCACTGCAAAAACAGATGTTTTTTTCTCTCACTGTGACTGGAAACTGCTGGCCAGCCCAGTGTTGGGTTTGACAAGGTGTATTTAACCTCTTTGGCCATAGCCTATGGGGTGAGCTGCTGCACCTCCCACTTGCCTCTGCAGTTACAGCTGGGTGCTTTGCTGCCTGTGGTGACTGATGTGAGCCTGAACTTTCACTCGAGGCAGTTTAATTCAAGTTTATCTTAATCTCTTCTAATCTGGCATTGAGAAGTGTTTGCTGTTAGAGCACTATGATGAGGAGTCCTCGAGCGACTGAAAAGATGGCCTGGAGAGGTGGCAGGTTCTGCTCTGCTGCCGGTGCTGCTTCTGAGTGCTGCCCTCATGCAGCTAAGGGTAAATGTGGGGTGGGGAGAGTTCCTTCCAGAAGTCAGATCTTTGTGACTGCCCCATTTGAGCTAGCCAGGCCTTTTGTAAAGGCATATGTGAAGTCTTTGAAGCCTGCTGTGCATCAGCATTTGCATCTCCTTGGTGCTGAAAGAGCCACTTGGATGTGATGGTGGCAGTGAAGTGAGAGTCCATACCACTTGTACTGGAGAGCGGTCAAAGGGATCCTTGCAGACTGTAATTTGTTCCCAGTTATGTTGCTAACTTAGCTCCTTTCCAGGTCAGCACAGGGTGACTGCCTGTGGTCTGCACTGCTGGCAGTGCTTAAATGAGGGCTTGGAACGAAGATGAAGGTGTAGACACGGGATGATGTCCATAGCATCACTGTCCATCCTGTATGTGCTATTGAGCTTGGTAGGAAAGGGTTCTTAGGTCCTTGGGTCCTGCCTCAGCTGGTTCCTGCTGTGCTGTAACATCAGGTTTGTTGCTGCTACTGCAGACTGAAGTTTGTTTGTTTTTTCATAGCCCTTTCCTTTGTTTTCATCCCAGTTTGCTGCTTCAGAGGCTCTTAAGTGCACACACCCTGTGATTAGGTACTCCTTTCTCCCCACACTGTCGACTCTGGTGCCCTTCCATTTATCCTCACATCCATTATCTTTGTATTTTAATTTCCTTTGAGTTAAGTTACTCAGGAGAGCAGCACTCTGCTGGCTCCTAAGGCAGCAGTCACTGCCCTGCATTGACAGTGGCAGACGTACTGCTGCTTTGCCTCCCTAGCTGGTAGACATCTGCTCAGCCCCCCTCCCCCCCTTTTTTTTTTCCCCAGTTTCATCAGAAAAAATCCTTGGATGCTTTCAAAATGCCTAATTAATGAAATACAACCTGCCAGCCTGGGAGTGCTGCTGGGGGCTGACGCTGAGCTTTGTTTTTAGGTCTTCCCAATAATAAGTGGCACTGGTATGTGAGCTAGAAGGGCACTGGAAGTGCAATAGTTAGGGTTATCTGCATTCCCATGTGAAAATAAGGCCCCGGTAGGAGCACCACAAGGTTAGTGGTGTTTGTGTGTAGCTGAATACTGCTGCTTCTGCCTTCACCTCATCTAAACATTGCTTTGGAGTTTGTTTTAGGCTTGCAAGAATAGGAGGTGCTTGTCATGGTCAGCTAGGCTGTGATTTTAAATGGAAAATCTACTTTAGAGACCAGGAGAGGGAAGAGCTTTTAATCACAAGTGACGAGAGGCGGTCTGCAATTGGAACCCAGGCCCTGAGTGGTGGTGAAATCCCCCCCACCAGCATAAGGAGCTGCTGTTGCAGGGGTGGGGGCTTTTTGGTGCTCCATTCACAAAGCAGCAGTTGTTGAGGTGTCACACAGAGCTGTGGATTGTTTTCCTCCCACCCACATCAGCAAATTGTTTTTAGGAGACTGTGCTCTTTCATTTCCTTACTCGATGCATGTTTCTGCTTTGTTAGGTGGGCTAGGAAGGGGCTGGTAAAAAAAATCTCTCTGTATTCAAAGCCCGTGTCACTTGTGAAGATGCTCCCAAGTCGTGCTCTGTTTGTGACTGTCGAGGAGAAGCAGTGCTGACTCCTGCACAGTGCTGTAGGTGTGGCATTGCATCACACCAAGGTTCTGGGTTCCTGACTGGGGCAGGAAATCCAGGCACCAGTGGCCAATGTGTGCCACACCACCATGTAATGACTGCTGCAAGTTCCCATCTCAGCCTAGCTTTGTGGAGTGGCCTGGAAGCTAGGAGGAACTCTGGATTTGGGGCTGAAACGTGTCTGTGCTTTCAGAGAGGGACATGGATCTGGTAAGGATTCAGCTGCAGGCTCTGTTTGAGGGCTGCAGACATCGGTTTCCTTAAAATCCCACCCAGGAAAGCAGAGTTTGCCATTCTTTCATGGGTTGAAAGCGCAGATTTCAGACAGGAGAACTGTTTAGCTGTCATCTGGCCAACCCACAGGCAGCTGGTTATTGCAGCACTGCAGTAGAGACATCCATCAGCGCAACCTGTACAGAGGTGGGTCATGAAGGTGTGAACGTAGCAGTAGAGAGATGAGTTTACAGCAGGTGTACTCAGCAGCCCTTGGGGCTGGCAGAGCTGAACCCTCAGTTTGGCCACTGATGGGCAGTGGGTGCTCTCCATGGGAGGGGACCTCAGCTGAGGGCTCTTCCCTTGGGGACCCACCTTGTCCCCAGCAGCCATGGCTTTAGGAGAGCCACTGTGTTTCTGGAAGAAAGGAGCTGGTACCAGGGCAAAGAGAAGGTGTGCTTGCTTCCTTCCAGCTCGAGGGAACTTCAGTCCTGATCTCCCTGTACTCCCGTTTGTGATGCTGTGAGCGAAAGGGAAAATATTAGGATTGTTTTTTTCCCATTTGTGCCATTCTTGCTGCACCCCCACTGAACTAGTGTTTGTTTCCATCTCAGACCTATTTCTGTGCAACTCAATCCTTGCTGTTTCGTGGTAGCACACTGTGTGCACGCTATATAACACTGCAGACCAGCACAGTTATTTTCACCCATTGGTGTTGTTGAGCTGTGTGGCTGTATCCTGTTCTGCATCATGTATCAACAAAACAGCATTTGGTTTACAAGGGATCTTCATTTACATGGTCTGATAGCAACGGGACAAGGAGGAATGGCTTTAAACTAAAAGAATGAAGATTTAGGTTCGATGTGAGGAGGAGATCCTTTGCCCCATCCCTGGAGGTGCCTGGGGCTGTAGATGGGCACTGGGCAGCTTGAGCTGGGGGCACACAGCCCACAGCAGAGGTTGGAGCTTGGTGACCCATTAAGTCCCCTCAGCTGTCCTATGATTCATCATTGGTGATGGAAAAGGCGGAAAAAAAATGAGTTGAATTTGTTTTTACAAACCCAAAAGCAAAACGAACAGAAAACCCTTTTTGTTGCATCTCTGACACTGATACAGGATTGAAGAAGTCAACCTGAAACCCTGATGAGATGGATGTGTTAATCACATGGGTTTTTCCCAAAGGCTTTGGCAGTGTAGGCCATGCTGTTCTCTCTCTCAGCCTTTCCTTGCTCTCCTCAGCATGCAGCCCTAACTACAGCCCTGGCAGCTTAGGGCTGGAGCTGTTGTCCTGTCCCAAAACCACCTGGCTTTGCCTTCCTCAAATCTGATTGCAGCTTTACATTGCACAACAAAGCAGCTGGCTGGGCTCCTCGGGCTCTGCACATCACTGCTGGTGGACTGGGGTTGGGATGCAGCTCTGCCTGCACCCAGTGGTTCTCTGTGCTCTCACTTGGAGCTTCAGCATGCTGTGCTGGATCTGGGGAGACACGAGGCTGCTCCATCCATCCCTGCCAAAGTGCTGGGGCTGAGCAGCCAGCATTCCCTCTGGAGATGGGCCTCCCTCGAGCCAAAGAATGTAGGTCAGAGTTAAGTATGTAAAATGAAAAAGAGACTTCATTGTAAGGCACCGTTTCACCTAGATAATCCAGCAAGGTCCTCATGCTGATGAGAAACCTGTTCTTACATACGCGCTGTTTGATGTGACTCATTAAGCAAACCTCATTAAGCAGCAGCATCAGCCCTGCTGAATGCCGTGGCACGTGGTCCTGAAGGCTGTGGTGGGGCCGGCACCCTGACACGTGTGCCCTCTGTCCAGATCTGCGTTTTCAGTGCCCGGGGCCAAGGGTAGAGGAGGAAGGAGTCAGTACTGACACAACCTGACATGGATAAGGAGTGCCTGCCAGCCGTGCAGGGCTGGCAGTGTGTTACGCAGATGTTCACGGCTGAGGGGCTCTCACTGTGACTTTCTGCTGCATCAGGTACTGTTAGCTTTTTTGTTTTTACTTTTTTAAGTTTTCTAGTAAGAACAAAGCATGTCATTTCATATTCAAGGCAAGGAAAAAAAAGTCTTTTTTGCTGCCTTCTTTGTATGCTTGACACGCTTCTTAATCTTGATGGTATCCTCAGTTTTACATCACAGCATTTACCTGCAGGTGAAATGCTTTGTTCTGACTTACTGTCCCCTGTATAACGATGCACAGGTTCCTTCCTGGCTTCCACGTGCCACCCCAGTGGCAGCTGATGATGATGAGGCTGATGGAGCCTCACCCTTGGGTATGTGCAGCCCGCAAAGCTGGGTTCTGGGAAAAGGCACTGTCATGAGCATGGGAGCGTCCTGCTGGAGGCTGGGCTGACTTGGTCTGGGCTATTGCACGGCCTCGTCAGGATCCTGCTGCATCTGACTGACATACAGCAGCAGTCAGGGAGTAGGGCTGGTTTTGAGAGGGTACGTAGCTTCTATTTCTCATTAGGAACAACAGCCCTTACACAGCAGCCTAAGGCTCAGCTGTCCCCGTGCCACATGGCCCCTGGGTGCCCCTGCAGTCTACAGCCAGCTTTGCTCATCTTTGCTGGGCTTCCAGGACTGCTCTCCCCATGGCATTCAGGCAGAGGCCAGCTAACCTGGGCTTTGAGAAGAGGAAAGAACAGAGCACCTCTCCAGTTCTCACAGCACAGCTTTCTAAATCACCTCAAGGGTGTTTTGCAGACCTCTCGCTGTGTTTATGGCTCAGTGTTTCATTGGGGTTGTGATGGGCTGGAAGCCCTCTGTGATAACCAAAGTCGTTAAAGTGAGGAGCACGTTACGTGTATGGCCCATAACAGCCTGGTGCTAAAGCAAAACGCTTGCTTCCTCCCTGTATGTGGTCACAGTGATATATCCTCATAAAAAAAGTCATTGTAGGAAGTAGACACGGAATGAATTACAGTTCCAGGAAATATGGGGCTCCCTGTCAAGGATAACTGACTTGGTTTAAGAAGGTAAAATGTATTTTGCAGACGGTGGCCATTGATTAGTCGTTCTCCAGACTGTTTTTATTGGGTGTGTAGATGTGAAGGCAGCCAGATGTACAGAGCATCCGCTTGGAGCCCTGCCACTGCCGGGACAGGGGTCAGTGCCTTTGGGACTGATGAGCTCCATCATTCCTCTTCAGCACTTCTCCCACCCAGTGGTGACATCCCCAAGAGGCCATTAGCACAGGTACGGAGTTTCACGTCTGTGCTGGTAGCAGTGCCTTTCTGCTTTGAAGGGTGAATGCTTTTCTTATTAAAGAAAGGGGAAAAAAACCATAAACAACCTCTCTCTGTGTTTGGAGGCAGATCTGCTGACTTCAGGCAAGCAGGCTCTTACTGCCTATTGCTCATGCTGTCTGGAGTGAGCCCTTGTTCCTCAGCAGAGCTGCTCACAGCTGGTGAGCTGCACCTGGGAGAGACCCCAGAGGTGGTGATGGTGTTTCAAATGAACGCTGTCAGCTTGTCCCAGGCTCAGCCTGAGCAATGAGCCAAAGGAGTGCTGGATGGAGGAGAGCAAGGACGTTTCGTAAGTGCACAGTATTTGTCAGAGCTGTTGAGTCAAAGGTGATGCATTACGGTGCTATCTGAGCATCCTTTGTAACCAGCTCTGCACTGAGAGGTCTTACAGATGCTTCCAGGAGATGTTACCTGCTGTGTACTGTCTTGGACATTTGTAGAAGGATAACTCCATGCTGAATTCTGTTAACACTTAGCCCCTCCTTGCTTTTTCCTCTTAAGATCTTTTAGTGAAGATCCCAATGAAGGCGTGGTGGCATGCTGCTTAGGGAACTCCTTCTCTCATTAAGGACAGGTTTCCTGCTTGGCCCAGAGCTGCCTCATGGCCCTGACAGCTTGTGGGCCCTTTGGAGCCTGAGCTGGGTCTGGCCACCTTGGTCCTGCAAGCAGCTTTCTGTTGTCCATGTTCTACATCCGGAGGACACCAGGCTGGCAAGGACTACTGCGGGCCTGAAAGATTTTACCCATAAAATCCACGTACAGGGGGACACTTAATTCACCTTCAGCAGGTTTAGAATGGACATTCAGTGCACATCAGTAAGGAAAAGAAACAGTCAGAACCTCTGGCTTCTGTGTCACGTCCAGCAGCGGTTCGGTGACTGCTCAGAGCCACACAGCAGTGCTTCCTGCTCGCTCAGCAGAGGGATGGGGCAAGCAGAGATCCCCTGATTGGTCATCTTCAATTGTTATCACATCAAATGTGGCTCTGGAAGGCTCTCACTGCTCTGTCCCCATTGCGTCATTGCTGCCACCGTTCCCTGGGGGGTTTTCTCAGCATTACTGCAGGATTTGGGATGTGCTTGCTGTTGTGTTACAGGGTGCGCTTACGCTGAGCTCAGCCTGCTCTGGCTGGAGATGTGTTCGTCTCCCTCAGCTGTTCTGCTGGAGGCCGATTGCCCTCTTGAACAAAAAGCTGTGTGACAGTGCGAGGACGGGTGGCAGAAACTCCATTGTGAAATCAGAGCTCCCAGAGCTCGTCGTGTGGATTCAGTAGGGTCCATCCCTTTTTGTAACGGCCAGTACAGCACTTCTGTATGGGAGGCATAACTGGAACTCCATCAGTGAATAGAAAATGCAGCTGAGGGGTTTTTTGGGGCAATGATGCAATTGTGCTGCATTGTCCCAGCAGCATTCACACACACTCATCTGCAGTGTGAGCCGGGGGAGTGGCTTTGCTGTTTGTCAGGGATGAATGCTGCTGGGGTGCCCATGCTGGCACTCAATTCGGGGTGGGCTCTCTGTAGCATTCCAGGCTTTGCATGAGCTGGTTGTAAAGGCTTTCAATTGTTTTTGGTTTTTTTAATGATACCTGACTTGACAGTGAATACATGTGGCTCAAAAGGCGTTGTTAGATAACAGAAAGCCATTGCAGAGCACTCTCTATGGCATGCAGCCAGTGTTAGCTGCTGCACACCCTCAGTCACTGCTTGCCTTTGCTCTGTGCTGGAGCACTGGGGGTGAGATGAGCCTTTGTGCCTGTCTGAAGGTGTGCTCCCATTGCAGGGCAGGAGAAATAGCTCAGCTCCTTGTGCTTGCTGCCCAGGGCTGCTCAAGAACGTGCCATGACACAGCACTGCTGTGCTTCCAGCTCGAGCTATTTATACGTGGGTTTTCAGCCTGGTTTTGTCTGATCTATGAGGCTGTGTACTCCATGAAATAATCCCACTTAAGTTCAGTAAAATTGCCAGGGTTCCTTACGAGCCAGATGAGCGTTTCAGCTTGTGGCATTGCAGGAAGGAGTAGCAGTGCCCACAGAGCACGTGCTGGGGGGCTGTCAGGCAGGCTGAGGCTTGCAAAGCACGAATCTGTGAATCATGTTAAGGCACCTTGAGCTGTTCCTCCCTGCTTGCCTGTTGCCTCAAAGCTGTTTGCAGGTCACGCCGTCTCGGTATAATTGTGAACAATTAGAAGCTAATTTAAATGGCTGGTTTGTATTCACAGCAGCGGTGTATGAGCTAAGCAGCTGGAAAGCAGGCACGGTGATTTTCTGTTGCTACGTCTCCCTCTTGTTGTTCCCTGGCAGCTTTTGCAAGGCAGATATTTGCAGAGGGCTAGCACTGAGCCCCCCATGTGCGTGGCTGACCTGACTGTGAGGAGAGGGGCTGTGCGCCCCATTTCTCCCAGTGGTCAGTGACTGATTCCTACAGCCCAGCAATGAAGGACCTGTTGCGTGGTAAAACCATTTCCATCCTGAGACAACAATTTGAGGAATCCTTTTGCTTCAGGTAAATTAGAGAGCTGCTGGGTGCTCTTGTTGCACAGGAGGAGCACAGCTCAATCCACGTGGCTGCTGGGTTCCCAGAAATCAGGCTGCTGGCTGCAGCGTGCTCCTTGGTGTTAGAGAGCACCCAAAGCAACTTCTCCTTTGGGGTGGCTTTTCCCACAAGCATTTTGTTCTTTAGACCCACTTGTGGCAGGATGTCCAGAGTTAGACCCTAAGGACCAACTCAGCACAACCTCTGCTTGCGGGCACTTACTGAGGTTCGCATTGTTGAACCAGGCATCCCTCAGTGGGATCAGCGTGCGTGCACAGGGCAGTGCTGCCTGCCCATTGCAGGGCACTACAGTTCCACCCTGCTTCACATGAGCTCTGGGGGAGGGATGAGCCCCATCTGTGAGAGGTGTTGGCTGCTGTATAGGCACAGTGCTGTCTGCTTCCAGCCAGCATCTCCTGTGTGTCTAACTGCAGCCTCGTGTGGGTTTTCTCAGGTAACAGTGCCATCTGGTGCTGGATCTCTGCTCTTTATCAAGCTTTTCTCAGATTCCTGGGCAGAGGTGCTAGGAGAAGGGCTGTTTTTAATCAGCCATCTTACTGCAAGGCAGTGGGTGGGGGCTGTGAGGATCACTGCTCGGAGGGGAATGGGTTGGTGGGCTGCCTGGGCTGCATGTTAGGGACAGCTGCCCCAAAGGCTGGGAGTGGGAAGCAGGGCTGGCAGTGCGGGGGAAGGATCACTGTATCTCTTATCATTTGCTGTTGCTGGGAAGAGAAATCCTGTGCTGAGATGAAATCCTGTGGCTGGGGACATCTTTGGAAGGTTCCTCATCCAGCTGCAGCTGGCCTAAGCTATTCAGTGCATCTTCTCTTAGGAGATCTTTCCATGTGCTGTAGTCCTAGCCATGTCTTTTTAAACGTAACCTTCCATCTCTTTATGCTAAGCACTGTTACTGTGCTCTTCCTGGGTTCTCTTCTGGACCTTTTGAGCCATTTTGTAAGGCTTTTTGCCTTGGCTGCTTTACCCCTCGTTCAGCTCCCACAGCTGGATTTCCCATTGCCTCATCCCTTCTGTGATGAGTGACAGTGCTAGGCTTCTGCAGGTGGGACAGAGGTGTGGGGATGCTGACGAGCTGAATGCACTGCTGCCCGTTCCAAAGTGATTTATTATCCAAGCAAAGCAGAGGAGCAGTGGCTCTGTGCAGCTCAGGTCAGTGCCCACCTGTCCTCACAACCACTTCTGCTGGTGCCATGCTCCCTCTGCTGGGAGATGCTTCCAGCCCTCCTCCTGTCCCATCCAACAGCAGCCTGATACCCCTCCTGCCTTCTCATCTTCCTTCCCTTAGTTCCTGCCCAATACTTGGCCTTCCTTTTTGGATCCATGAGCTCATCAGGGCCAGGGAGTGTCTTGCAGTGCTTTCCAAAATGTCATGGACGTTTGCAGAGCTACAGCAATGATTTGTTGCTGGTACAATAAATAGCATCTGACATTCTAGGATGAGGGAAATCCAAGTAAAAGATTTATTTTTGCTGAGAAAGATTTATTGTGAAGCCAGATTCCTCTGCTCTGAGCACCACATTTACCCACGTTATAATTAAACTGAACTTTTGCTGCATCAAAGATTTTATCATTTATATATTTAGCCATATTTCTCTGCTGCTGGCTGTGAGATTGTCCTGCTGGGCTGCCCTCGGGTGCTGCCTTCTGCTGCTTCGAACACACGTGCTGGTCACAATAAGGTTAAACCCAAGGTTTGCTGGTGGCTGGTGCTGCTTAAGGAGGGGTGGGCAGTGCATCCCACGTTGTGCTGAGTGCCTGAGGGTTGGCACAGTCCTGGTGTCATGAGCAGGAGTTGTAACACGAGCAATCTGCAGGCAGTGCTGGAGCAGTACTGATGCCATCTTAGGTTCTGTGAAGTCCTTTAAAGCATTTCTTTCAGATTTAGGGAGAATTTTAGCAACCATCTTTCTGCGCCTGGAGCTCATCATCTTTCTGACCTCCTGCAGAGCAGTGTTTGCACTGCCCAGAACAGCCTCACCACCAGGCTGCTGTGATGTGTGGGAAATGAGAGTCCTGTTCACTGCCCTTCCCCATCTGAGCAGTCCAGAGGGGAACTGTGTGTTCTGATTGATGCACTCATGGGTTCTCAGAGTTAATTCAGTAAGGCCATGCTGAATGTTTTTTTAATCTCTTGGTACAATTTCTAACTAACTGTTTTCTGCTGCTGTCCTCTGAGCTTCTGCCTGGGAGAGCCACGGGCTGCACACACTCCTGGGTAGGTTTGCCAGGGCAGAACTTCACCAGTCAGCACAGCTTTGCTCTCGCTGTCATTCAGCCTCATCCCACAAAGGTTGTTAGACCCTCTGCTTTCTATTCCATAGTTCTTCTGCTCTTGGAGGTAGCACAGCTTTGGTCCTCAGAAACCAGAATTTTCAGTAGTCTTTATTCTTCTCTTTCCTCTCCTTCCTTCCCCAGAGCCACTCCTGGCTGGGAGCCTGCAGCTGCTTCGACTCAGAGTAAACCAAGGCTCATCTTCTGCAGGATTCTCCTCCTGCCTTCTTTCTTCTCTCCTCCTGCTATCTAGACAGCTCATGTGCAACGCAGTATGATCGATGTAATAGAAATGTCTTTCAAGAGAGGTGAACTCTGTATGTAGGGCACGTTTTTCTAAGGGTTGTATTTGGTGCTGCTGGTGAAGTGTTGATGCTGAAACTCTCTTTAAAACATCTAGTCTTCAGATCTTTGGGATCTTTGAAATGCTGAACCTTTTGTCATTTAACTCGGTGAGTCTGTGCTGCCTTTGGACAGCTGACTTGCTATTTTGGATACCTCATTTGTATTTAAATGAACATCTTGTGTTGATTGCCGTGCTGTTGTTCTAGCTGAAGAGAACTTGGGTGTGCAGTCCGAGGGTTTAAAATAAAATAAAAATTAAGGCTGAAAACAAAAGTGATGTGTTCCATGTATAACATCTCAGCCTAGCTAACAAGGAGATCTTAGGGCAGTGATGGATCTGGGAGGTACTTCTTTCCCATCGCCCTTTCTTCTCCTGCTGAGAGCTGACTGTCCTATCACAGGACAGGCTTTATAAAATTGCAAGTAATGCTTTCTGTATCTTTATTTGCAAATTCAGCAGGAGTGTGTGCAAATGACTTAAGTGAGAACAGTTACACAAGCCAGGTGAGGAGAGTGCTGGGATGTGAAAGATGGAGAAACAGCCAAGAAGGAACCGCAGGTCTGTGATGGTCACGGACTGGAAGCCAGGCTGCTGCTGCTGCTCCCCAGCTCTGCTTCACTCAACTGGAAGCACTTCCACACTGCACAGTGCCCGTGTGGCTGCTGGTGGGTCACTGCTGGGGGAGCTCATCCATCACATGGCAGCACAGCCAGCTTCAGAGGCTTCACCTCCAGCAGTTGTACATTCATATCTGTTAGTTATACGCAGTTATCAAAAGAGAGAGTGGGTGTCTGCTGCTTTTTCTCCTTTGTGCTTGTGTTCATTCCCAGAGTTCTTATTTTGTAGAGTTTTAAACCTGTGGAAAGTGTCTGGAAAAGGAGCTGGGACTGTGTTGGATGTAGGGGCTGTGGGATCACACCAGCTCCTTTCCCAGGTTTGATTTTTCACTGGGCAGACATTGCAGCTGTGTGAGACAGCAGTGACGCACTGTGAACTCAGCTTAACTTGCTGTTGGCAAGAGCTGTGCTGGATCAGGTGTCATCCTCACAGCCAGGCTGAGCTGGGCAGCACTGGGAGCTGAGCAGAAATGCAGTTGCATCACCATGGCTCACTCAGATGGGACCTGTGCTCTCAAACCTTTGTGTCACTGCATATTGAAGGCATGGACCTGTGACACAGTCTGCCTTGGGCTGGGGTGGATCGCAGTGATGGAGGTCCTGGCCATCCCAGTGCCCGCACTGTGCTGCACAGCTCCCCAACACGGCTTGATCTGCACAGTGCACGGAGAAAAGAAGTCCTCTGAGTGTGGTAAGGAGCCCCTGAGCTGCAGGCTGGTGTGTGTGAGAGCAGCAGGCAGTGACTGGGAAGGGTGTGCTGATGGCTGATGTAAGAAATCATAAGGCTGAACAAAAGCTACTGCAGCTTAATGATGCAATGCTCTTTCCAGTCTCCCAGTCTCCCCAGTTTCAGGGCACAGCAGCTGCTCAGCTTCCCATCAAGTGAGAGTATTCAGCTGATGAGTGGAAATGTAATCACATTGGTGCTTGCTCCCTAAGCAAAAACCCCAACGCTCGGTACCACCCCTGATGTACGCAGTACAGAGCATTGTCAGCGCTGGTGGGGCAGCCCGGGTGTTCCTGCTTTGGTGGTGTTCTACCCTGAGCTTGGACACTGCTTCAGTGCTGAGTACCTGGGGCAGCAGTTGGGTGCCAGAACTGTTGTGCCTCCTTCAGCTGCTTGTCCTGTAGTGGTGCTTAACCCATGGACCTGGTTATGTGCGTGCTGGCCATCCCCTTCTGCCTGGGTGAAGTGTGGATGTTGTTATGAGCATCTCTGGCTTTTTGAATGCAAGTAAATGTGAATTTAACAAAAAATAAAAAATAAAGAGAGGTGAGAGGGCAACGCAAGCAGAACATCCGTGGAATGTGAGGTGTTGGAGGTGCACGAAGGATGCTGAGTGGGAGCTGAGAGCTCTTGTTCCTGGGGCTATTAGCAAGGCACGTGGCTAGAGCAGAAAACTTGAGCTGTGTTAATAGTGACTTTCATGGAGGCAGGTAGAGCAGCTGTGCTGTAAGTCCCTATTTTAAAAGTGTGTATCTGAGCTCCCTGGCTGCTGAGTGAGGGGCCACCCTCCAGTGGATGATGATCACACCGCAAGGGTAACATCAGAGGGGAAGAGTGACTGCACTGTTGTGTATTCAGAAACAGCCGCTCTGGTTGGGTTTATTTTAATGGTCTTTGTGTGATAACAAACCTGCAAAGTATTTATTTCTGAGCTGGTGTTCTGCCTGCTCCTTGGCTTGCTTATCCTAGCAACTGAGGCAGGTGGGTCTGGTGCACAGAGCTGAAAATAGTCATGCTGCCTTTGAAAACAGAGCCACCAGAGAGCAGGTGAAGCATGGTCCCCTGCAGAGAAAGCTTGATGCTTTGCTTGTGGAAGAAATTGCATGGTTATGTCCTTCAGGTGTGGGTGACTGGGAAGGGAATGCTTGTACGACTTCCCTGGTGTACTTGGGATGCCTGATGTATACCTTGGCAGTGCCAGGCCACGTCAGCTTGTGTAATTCAGGTGGTGTTCAGTACGGAACAAAGCAGAGTGCCTCAGTGGTGAGCGGTGCATCGATTTAATCTGGCATCACCCTGATGCGTGTAGGATGTCATTACACACTGAGCTTTGCATTAAGAGAAATCTGTTCAAACCCCCAAACTGCTGCTCGCAGGTGTGCAGTTACGGGAATGCGACTGTTGCTGTGACTGTGGTTCTGGATGTTAAGGGCTCTCTGTACAGTCCTTCAGCAAATGGTTTTAGAAAGCATTATAAAACTGATGTCTGTCCATGCCCTGCTGGGCTGTGGGAGGCTTCAGATTTCCCATACCACTGCAGCTGGGGCTCAGGAGCTCAGCCCTAAAAGCCTTGCTGGCTGCCTCGCTTCCTCCCTTACCAGAACACACAGACAAGAAGGCAATAAATACTCAGGTGCTTCAGTTTGATTCCAGATCCTGCCCTCAGATTATAGATTTTAGTCTTAATTGTGCAGTGCAGGCTATAAGCCAGGACGTGGGCTAGGATGAAATGCTGACAAAGCACAGCAGGTTTGGGGCCAGGGATCAACCAGAAAAAAAGTGGTGCACGTAGCAGGAGCAGAGAGGTGAGTTCTGGAAGTGAGATGTGAGGGAGGCTCTGTCCCTGATACGCAGCTCATGTGGTGCTTCCCAAAATGCATGCTGTGTAGTTTGTGGGTTTGCAGAGCTCAGATTAATGCACCAATGCAAATATGCTCGTGAGCACTGAAATGCAGATGAGAAGTGGCCCTGTTCTGCAGGAGGAAACCTTAACCAAGCAGCCATGTGGCCTCCCCATTAGTATGCTGAGGGCATTATGCCTCATACAGCATTTCTGTCGTGCGTTAGATGGGAATTGGGTTTTGCTGTTTTAAGCCTATTAATAACACTTAATGAAGCAGCCTGCAAGTAGACTTCAGATGAGTGAAGCAGCTCGCTGAAGGGTCGCTGCCAGAAGGACACAGGCATGTTAACTGGCCAGGAATTGTTGGGTCCACGCAGTGATATCTCCCCTACCAGCAATGTGTGGGAGCGCTGGAAACATCTTCAGTCCAGAAGGATGAGATGCTATGCATTTCTGTTTTCCATGTTAAATGCCAGCACTAAATCCATTTTATTTCTTTTTTCCCCTTTAGCTGAAGCTTGAAGATCGCTCTGTGGTCCCTCGAGACGTGGTCAGACATATGAGCTCCAGTGTAAGTGCTCTTTTCTGTGTCCCTTTTTGATCATAACGCCGCTGCATGGATTTCTCAGACTTGCCAAATTGCCTGAATGGAACTGAACAGTACTGATTTGAGTGTGCTCTATTTTTAGCATGTCTAATAGAACTAGCAGCATCCCTTGAAATGAGATGCTGATAAGGCTGTGCCTCACTGCTGTTGTGTATCTGCAAAGGTCTCCTGAGCAGGCGGCCTGGCAGTGGCAGCTCACAGGGCAAACTTGCCCACCCGGGTGTCCTTTCAGTTTCAAGTCAAGCTGCTCTGAGATGTGGGGAGCACTACTGAAGTAAGACACACACCGAAGCATCTGACACAGCTAGGTTGGCAGAAAACAAACTGGCTCTTAATCAGCAGCCTGTAATCATTACCTTGATGCTTTACTATTCAAGCCCTAGTCAGTCTGTGCTAGCTTTACAGTATTTGTGTGTCTGAGACATGCAGATTTGGGTTATTTTAGAGCATACTGAGAACACTGACCCACTATTGATCATCTGATGAGATGGGATCCCTCAGGAGCTTAGCTGGGCTGGCAGCTTGGTCACAATAAGCTCACAGCTAACCTATAGCCCTGAGCCATATGGGCTGCCAGGTGGATGCTCACATCTTCTCTTGACTTCCTCCCAGCAGTGTTGGCTGCCCATGTGGTGCTGAAACAGGCGCTGGTTGCTGTGGTTGCACCACATGGTGAGCTGCATGCATGGAGAAGGGCAACCTCTGACCTAGCTGAGTGTTTGAAATAAAGCCTTTTTTGTCCATTAAGGAAAAAAAAGTCAACCCAGTCCTTTTGCACAGAATGTTCCAAAGAGAAGAAAAAGGTAGGAGGAAAACTTGAAGGGTAGCTTGAAAAATGCTGAAACAAAGCATTTCCTTAAGAAGTGATATTCTTGTTTGAAGTAGAAATTTCAGCATATCTTAGTAAAACTGCAGCTCTGAAAACATTTCAGTGCAAAAAAAGGAACCACTGGCAAGTGGAAATACCAGCTGCTCACAGTGCTGTACCTGGCACAGCTGGATGCTGGTGTGCATCCTCTTGCTCAAAGCAGGGTGTTTTCTGCGTCCCATCTCTCAAGTGTCTGATTCCTAGTGCTTGTTACCACCCTGAAAGCTTAAAATCACGTTGAGCTGTCGTCTTCTTGGCAAATGTGGATACGCTGCTTTTGTTTGCAATTCCCATGCTCGCTGAAGCACAAATGGCCTTCTCCAGCTTGCTGCACGTGTCACTAGGTAATGCTGGTGTGTCCCAGCAGCTGTTCTGCACACTCCTTTTTTCAGTTTGCATGTTTAGACACTGCCTTTTACTTGACCATTTGGGCTAGTGGTTGATAACATCATTTTATCGATACAACAGTGGGTGCATAACTCAATTTCCTTCCTCCCCTCTATTTGTAAACATGGCCTATCTAAAAATGACCTATTCTTCACCTTAATCTCAAGTATATTTGAAATATCAATGGTGAATAAAGCAATGAAGCCCTTCAGACAGACGCACTGCAAAAATCACTACCACGTTTGCAATGGGAGAGCTGTGGGTGGCTGCAGGATGGCTGCCCCATGCCACTTGGCCTGGCACGTGCACAATGAGGACCTTGCTCTGTGTGCATACTGGGGCTTGTTTGTAACCTTGGGTGGGAAGGACTCGAGGTCCTCTGTTCCTCAGGAGAAGAGCTGACTCCAATTCAGTGCTTCTCATCTCGCACTGAGCGCGAGGAAGGAATGCCTAATGCATGAAATGAGGTCATTTTCTCTGAACACAGTTGGGCCCCCATGAGTCTAATCCAGATGGATGCAGAATGGTGGCAGACTCCATTTTTTCCAGGTGATGCTTGTTGGGGAAAAGGTCAGAAATAGGGCTGTAATCTATCAGGCACTCAGGATTGTTGCTTTGAAGGGTGCTGGGCGCTTCTGCCCCTTTACATAGAGCAGTTAGAGGGTGGAGATCTTGTTAGCAGGGAGTATTGAGGGAAAGGGTCGGATGGGAGGTACGTGGCGGGGGGTTCTGGAGCCTGTGCTTGCTGAGCTGCTGTGCTCTCAGATGGGAGCCTGATGGGTCAGGGAACGAAGCTCTTTTTGCTTTGGGACCGCATTGCCGGGCACTGCTGCAGCCTTGCAGTGATTCAGCAGAACTTCCCTGCACACAGCACTGCCTCTGTGTCACAGGGGCAATGTTTCATGCGACAGTGAGGTAAACAAACCCGTAACAGCAGTTCAGCAGCAGATGAGAGAGGAAAGCTGTGGTCCAGTGCTCCTGTCGCTTCTCAGCAGCACTCATTTCTGCTTTCTTAACAGATGTGTGTGAGTCTGTGTTCTCACTCAAGCACTCAGCAGCTGGAAGGGGACACAAGCTGAACTAAACCCTGTGCTCCTTCCCATGACCGCATGGTGCCCAACTGCATCAGATGGGCTCTGGGGGTACCACGGCCTGGGGTGCTGACATAGCACTGGTTGCATTTGTTTGGTGCTGGTGGCAGGAGGGTCACTGCCATGGGAAGTTTAGTTGTTTCAGCTGATTTAGGTGGGGAAGACACTAGGCCCCAGAAGAGCAGCAGCTTGAGGGATTTCTGTTTCTCTGGCTGCTAGCTAAGCAGTCTATAGCACAAACTTAACGAACTCCAAACAGCAAAGTGTGAGCAGAGGATGGGTGGGCTGTATTTAAATAGCAGAAGCTGGAGTCAGGGTGAGGGTTGTACTTTGTCAGGTGCCACTTACGAGCAGGCCTTGCTCATCCCATGGCCAGAACCTTGCTGGCAGCAGCTGCCTGACTCAGGTGTGGTTCTGCCACAGCCTGCTTGGGTCTCTGCAAGGGTGTGAGTGGGCAGCAGGGCTCTGCAGGGCTCCTCCTGGCACCGTGTGGGCTGCTGGCCATGCCAGGCTTGCAGCCATTGGCTGTAGCTGAGAGAGCTGGGAAGCAAAGGAAGCCTCTCTAGAAGTGACAGTGATCTGTGGAGCAGCTGGAAGGGATGAAGCATTGCTACCCTGAGCTGTGCCAGCCCAGCTCTCCCAGCCCTGCTGGCGGTGCTGGCACAGCTTTGTAAGGACGTGGCACAACAACACTGCTGTCTTCATCGCCTTGGGAGCTGCACCCTGCAGGACACGAGCTGCTGTGATGCCAGGAAGGGGATTGCAGCAGGCAAGGTGGAATTGCAGCCAACCTGAGCTGAGCAATCTGCCCAGGAGGGATTCTGGGCTGCAGGGTGTCATGGCTCCCCAGCAGGAGGTGGGATGAGCTGAGCACCTGCAAACTTGTGACCTTCCAGAAGGGCCACTCAGGGTGAGAGCCTTGAATAAATATTTGATGTGGCCGAAAGAACATCATGCTTATAAGTGGACTGAGCAAACAAATCCACCTCTCACCAAGTGTAAGCCCTTCCAGCATTGTGCTCAAGTCCTGCTGGAGCAGTGACCTTCGTGTCTGAGATAAGGGCAGCCTTGAAGTTGCTGATAGCAGGGCATTTGTCACACTGTCCCTCAGTCCACTTTTATGGTGGACTGTGGGCTTTAATAAATAGGAGTATGGATTGTCCCAGCTGTCAGGGGCCAGGGCAGCTGCCATTTCTGACAGCGTTTGGGTTAGCAGTCCGTCCTTGCAGGCTTCTGCCATATGTGTAAGCAGCACACGTATTGCCAAACTATCCCCAGAAGGCTCCCGACAGCATGTGGTGTTTTCTTCGGGACAAAAAGGATTACAACTTCGCTAAAAAGTGACAGAGGCAATGACAACCACCGCATAATTGAATCAACTGTAAATTATCTGGTGTGAAGCCTTGACATCTGAAGGGTGCTGGGTTTTTTTTAGTATGGCAGCAGGTGAAGACCACTTATAACATCCTGCACAATCAAGCTTTACATGAGAACTCACAGATTGCTGGGCACAGAGTGTGTACATCTGCGTGCAGGGCCTCCTCTAGGTTCTGAACCCTTCTCCTCCTTTGTGTTTCCAGGACAGCCAGTGTGGGACAGTAATTGATGTCAACATAGAGTGTGCCGTGAAGCTGGTAGGAACCAACTGCATCCTGTACCCTGTCAACAGCAAAGACCTGCAACATATCTGGGTGAGAATGCAGCCAAAACAACAGTGGAGCCTGGGCTTTATGGGAGGAGTGCTGCTGTGTTCCAAGCAACTTGTGCAAAGGAAGCATCCGTGCTGTGCAAGATGCATCTGCAGCTTGGTTTTACTTTAAAGCATCCTCCTTGGGAGAAGATGCAGCATCTCCTCCCTATCTGTTCTGTGTTTCTGAGCACGTTACTGGGATCAGGCTGACTTGGAAGGCAAAGTTATCACTAAATTGTGAGAGCTTCTGTATTGAGATTCTCAGGTGACAGCATGGTTGGTTGGGGCAGCCCCATGGCACTGCTGCAGCAATATCACTGCTGCTTGGGCAGCGAGAATGCTAAGGGGAGTTGAGCATCTTTCTGTTGAACTGAAACACACCTGGTTCTCCTGTTTGTGTGGGTGGGGGATTTTCAGATGCTGAGTGGTATAAGGTTTTATCAACCACAGAAATTCAGAGCTGTTTAAATGGAGAATCTGTACTGTCCTCTGACTGTCAAGCTAACTCCTCAGTGTGCCTTACTTCTGGCTTACAGTGAGGTCTGTACACGAAATCCCCTTTGAGGTCTTTATCCTCTCTGTGTTGTGTGAGGATTTACTTGGTGTTTCACAGTGCAAGGGCTGACGTTTATAAAGCTTGTTTCCTGTTTTCTTCACAGCCCTTCATGTATGGTGACTACATAGCCTACGACTGCTGGTTGGGCAAGGTGTATGATCTGAAGAACCAGGTCATCCTTAAGCTTTCCAATGGAGCCAGGTACTTCCTTCTGTCAGATGGCCCCAGCTTTCATGATCCTCATCTGTTTCAGGAGAACTAGACTCAGGCTGAGCTTCTCATTCATGTGCTCCTGTTAAGTCATCTGCTTGCTTTATCCTTGGATGTGGAGTACATCTTTATCTGAAAACACCCTCTGGAAATGCGTTATCTGAAGGATGTTATTTTTGTCAGTCCCAGCAGATCAGCCCTCCAGAACTAAAATATGTTGGTTTTTAAAATTGCACTTCTGCCCTGGAAAAATGGTTGTTTTGACATATCATGAATTCCAGACTTCTTAGTAGGAGAGCGTGCCTCCTCTGACAGGCAGGGAGGGAGGATTCTTACCTTAAAACATCTGCAGAGATGTGGAAGCTCGCAGGCTGCTGCTTTCTGTTGATGATGAAAAAGCAGCCCAAGACTGAACTTAGGTGGTTACAGTCAGCACTGCTTTATCTACAGCTATTTGCAACAGTGTTAAGCATGTTTTTAATGAAGATATAATCTAAAGCCATTCCTCTAGAGAGAGAGATTGAAGCAGAAGCATTGGAAATGGTTTCTTGTTACCTTAATGTGTAGCTCTGCAGAGCCAGTAAATGACTTGAGTTCTGATCCCTGTGCATGTCAGAGTTCAGAGGACTTCAAGGTACGTGTTACTGTGCTGTCACTGGGGCCTGTCTGGTCTTAGCAGTGCAAAGGAAGGAAGGAGCCAGTGGAGGGATGAGAGACACGCGGGCATAGCAGCTGGTAAACATCCCATCTACTGTGTAGATTGGATGGTAATGATTAAAAAGAAGGAAAAGAGAACAGATCTTCATTCAGCTGTTTCTGAGATAAGTGAGCATTGCAGAAGCTATAAAAGACGGCTGGTGGATGCTTCTGTGATTTTCTTGATTGTTTTAACTGTTGGTTAACCCGACTGGAAGGCTCTTACACATCTGTTAAACTGGGAGTGAAGAATAGCTGCACTTCTCTATCTGCACTGCCTGCAGTTACTGTGGAACTTAAAACCTTGCTTGGTTTCTGTTAGCAACTCATGCATAGCTGTGTCAAATGAGGTAACTGTTTTTAAAATCTTCATAATGAATCATTTGAAATCCCACCAGAACTTAGTCTGGAAATAAAGCTATGACTGAAGCAAGCATACCCAAACTTTAGTTTAGCCTTTAGTTTCTAACAGTGGTGTGAATAACAGATGAAAGTTTTGCAGCAGACAAATCTTGTCCAGTACCTCACATAGTAATTAATTTTCTTATGTTTTGCTTGCTGAATGGAGCATTTTAATACCAAGCAGTGTTTCTTAGCATTTGTCTGTAGCCAGTTCTGCTCTGGACCATAAAAGTGCAGCCGTGTGCTGCTGGGCACACGAGCAGAGCCACTCAGGCAGCAGCAGTTAATCTGATGCTGTTTGGCTCTGGAAATGTGACCATGTCTCTTTTCTGCTCTCCAGGTGTTCAATGAGCACAGAAGATGGAGCCAAGCTGTATGACGTCTGTCCTCACGTCAGTGACTCGGTGAGCTTCTGGTTCTCCTGAGAGCCCATTGGGTCAACTGTGACTCGTAAGCTTTTTGCATAGGAGAGAGAGGCGGGGAAGGCAAAGGCCACAGTTATTTATAGATGCTAAAACTCAAGTGATGCATTACATCTGAAAAACAGTTAGTTTGATCTTCTCTTAAGTAAGGTGTAACGAGATGTAGCTTAAAGGTTTCCCTTCCTATAGCAGAGGGGTTGGAACTAGATGATCTTAAAGATCCCTTCCAACCCAAACCACCTCTATGATTATGAACAAGCAGGTTTTCAGCAGATATTACAGTTAGTGTACCCCGCTGTGTTTTTTGCCAACGAGTTGCACAGTGTTCAGTCAGGTGGCTGATGCCAAGGCACATCACTGCTCGTTACAACTGTATGTGCTTGAAAAGGCTCTTCTTCCATTTAATACTTTCACATGTAACACTCTCTTCTGGAAAAGGCCATACTGTGTAGAAGATGTTCTGCTAGAAGCTCGTTTCTAGCTGGTGTAGAATGCTCTCTTGCTGTTGTATTACGTTCTCTGAATGGAGAGCTGCTGTCATACTGGAGCTTTCCAAATGATGGTGGGGAAGGTTCTGCTGGCATTTCAGCTGCGTGCTGCTGGAATCTCAGCTTCCCCACCTTCCTAAAGCAGACTGCAGCTTGCTTCTCCTTCCAAATGGCATCAGCAGTGCTTTGCTGTGATCCTAGCAGCTTTATTTGGAGCTGGCTGAAAGAATGACTTTTAATTCTTAAAAACTAAAATGCTGTCAGCCCTTATTTTTCCCAGCCTTCAAAGCGAAGATCTAAAAACTGCATTTCTGTTTTTCTATTTCTTGAGGAGTAAATGGAATATAATTTTAACAGGATGCACTGCCGTGATTTTCTTCTTCTGCACAGAAAAGGTGTGGTCTGTTGCTAGACCTTCTCTGGCATTTTGGTCTCTGCAATTCTGGGTTGCACAGCATGCATTGTGCTTGCTAAATCCGTGTTGAAGTGGCATCCAAATTTTAGGTACTGATTCTGAGACCTTTTTGAGTTAGGCTGCCTTCAGAATACATGGAGTCCTGTAGAGGCTTGCAGTTGTGTCTTACACGTGAGATGTCTCCAGTGCTACTCTTGATGCTGTACTCTGGGCTGCTGTGTTAGGTTCACACCTGATCTCAATCTTGTTGCACTGCTCTTATCCTTCCTGACAAATTACAAGACTTGCCACGTTTCTGTGCTCTGTATTCGATCTACTCTAAACCGTTCTGTCCACCCCCACATCCTGGATCTTGGCTCATCCGAACGCTCTAAATATCAGTGGGAAAGAGTTCTAGGAAATTAATTGGTTTTTTTACAGCCCTGTTCTGTTTTCAAAGGGCTGTCTTGTTGACTAATCCACCCAAGGCAGGAAGAGCACTTACAGAGTTAGTGTGACAGACGGAGTGGTGAAGGCAGGAATCCCCTGGCTGTCTGGTAGCTGCAGGAGCTTGAACTGGAGCATGGAAAAGAGATCAGGTGTCCCTGCCCAGGTCCGTGGCCTCTGTGGCTGCCTTGTTACTGAGAACATAGGTGTGAAATCCGTATCTTTTGTTTCTTGCAAATACCTTTGCTTCTCCCCTACTGAGTCATAATCCTGTATGAATGTGTGATAGAGCAGGTTGCTATAGAAACTGCTGGGTTGGCTTCAGGAATGAGCTTTAAGAGATGGGCAACTTGCTAGTGAGACTTTTTCCTTTATGATTAGTCTTACTGATCACGAACAAGGGAAGAGAAAGGCTGCAATCTTAAAGCTTCTGTCCTTCATGCTGTTTTTTTCTTCCCTTTCCCTCACAGGGTCTCTTCTTTGATGATTCATATGGCTTTTATCCTGGGCAAGTCCTCATCGGGCCTTCTAAGGTCTTCTCCAGTGTGCAGTGGCTCTCAGGTGTGAAGCCTGTTCTGAGCACAAAAAGCAAGTTCCGAGTGGTGGTGGAGGAGGTAAGAACTGCCAGGCTGACACAGGGCCACTTTCTGCACAGAGCAGCTCCCTGGCTGGCTGCTTGGAGCAGAGTCAGCTTGCCATGGTAACCTCCCAGGAGTGAATGCACTGTGGTTCTGTTCTGAAGTGAGAAATTTCTCAGTGTGGGCTGACAGGACTTTTGGGCACGGTTTGGCTCTTCCTCCCAAGGGTCCCTGCTGGTGCCCTGTGAGGTGACCATGTGCCAGTAGGCTTGTAGGGCTGATCATTAGGGTAGAAGAAGCACCCCTTCCATTGAAAGTTAATGTTGTGTGCTATCCAAAAAGAGAGAAATGTTGCTGACTCCTTGCTGAAAAAGGGAGCAGCTCCAAGTCCATTAGTGTGTCTTTGTGACATTGGGCTGCTGAGTCGTATGAACTATAGCTTCCTTCCAAAGCCAGATGTCATACTGAACTAGAAGTTAAAAGCTGTAGGAGCGTTCGGTGTTGCCCACAGCCATGCTGTGAAGGAGCTGAAGTGGTTCTGGGTATGGTGAAACTGCACTTTGCCACCTTAAATGACAAAAGCAGATTTGCTGCTTTCCTTTACTTAATTTTTTCAGATCCTAGACGCAGATCTGGGAAAGCCTCTGAAAAATGAAACCCCTCTCTCTTTATGTTGCAGGTACAGGTGGTAGAACTAAAGGTTACTTGGATCACTAAAAGCTTCTGTCCTGGAGGTACTGACAGTGTGAGTCCTCCACCCTCGATAATCAGCCAGGAGAACCTGTCCAGGTGAGAGCAGTTGAAAATCTTTCATGCTGCCAGGAACTGCATGAATGTGGGTGATGTGCCTGCAGCTGATTAGACACAGAGCTGCTTTATGTTCCCCTCCTTGTTATATGCCCATATTCCAAAACTTCAACAAAGTGAATGAATAACTACAAATTGTAGTGTCCCACCGACCTCTCCAAATGCTTTCCAGTCAACAGGTGCATAGAGGGAAGTGATGCCTACCCTTGTCCTTCTGTTTGTGCCTGAAATAGGCTTCACCTGTTAAGTGTGGGTGCAGTAGGGAGCCCAGGTGTCCTGCTCTGGACCCATGCTGGTGCTGAGGGAGCATTTGGTGCCCTCTGCAGGCTGCAGCTGCAAAAATGAGCTGGATAGAATTCAGAAAGAAAAGTCAGATGAGAAACAGCACAGCAAAGCATCGTCCTGCCTGGAGCTCTTAGGGAAGCTGAAGGAGAGGAGCTTTCAGATGGCAGCAGAAAACTGCCAACTTGAAATGTGTCTTGGCAGCTGTCTCTGGGAGGGAGAGGAGTTACTGGTGTTCCACCCAAACCCTTTGTGTGTCCCTCGCCATTCCTTACTGAGGCTTCCCACTCCTCCTTTACAGTTGTGTACCTTGGGAAGATTTGGTGTGGTGTTAGCTTCTGCCACCCCAGAAGTGCTGCTGTCATGAGGATGTGCCAGGCTTGTGGAGGCCCTGATTGCAGCCAGGTTCTGGTGTTGCTTTTTCACTTTGTTCATGGCTCTGCTTTCATCCCACCAGGGTAAAGCGTCTGGGGTGCTTTGACCATGCCCAGAGGCAGCTTGGAGAAAGGTGCCTCTATGTGTTCCCGGACAAAGTGGAGCCTGCAAAAATCACTTGTGAATGCCCAGAAAGGAACTGTGTCCTGGGTGAAGGATCAGTTGCCAAAAAGGTGAATTTAAGGGGTAAAGGGAGGGAAGTGTGACTTCTCTGACTGCTTCTGATTGCTGCAGTTTTTAAGGCATAAATCTTCCTGGTAGTCATGTGGTCCAAAATGCGACTCCTGGAGTGATTGTAAAGAGTAATGGCTTCTTGATGCCAGCAGCGAAGTCACCTTGTGCAACAATCTCACTGCACTGGGAGAGGCATGCAGCTAATCCATGAGAACATGAACAGGACACTGAACACAGGGGTGTCATCTTGCAGGGGCAAAGCTGTGCTCTGATAGTCTGGGCTTACACTAACAAACATGTGCCTATCCTTGGATTTCTCCTGGAGCCAAACCATTCAGTTCAATCCTTGCTGCAGTGATACTGAGGAGTGTCTGCTTCCTAGGCCAAATGAGTCATGCTGTGACTTTACATATTGGCTGTAGAGCAGTGGTGTTCCTAGAATAACAGGATATCAGCAGTGTGGATGGTGACCTCCTTACGCAGCTGTGTCTGTTACATAGATTAACTTGTGCAGCCTGTTGTGACCTTCCAAAACAAGAAAGTTCACAGCTTACTTAAAATAGCCTGAAAGAGCAAAGCTGACTTGCTGTAGACTGGTCTTCTGCTGGTATCTGCTCCTAAGTAGAGCAGTGGTGAGATGGCTGTAATGCTGTCACCAGCATGGCTCTTGCTAGTTTGCACATTTCACCACAGCAGATCCAGAGTATTCTGCAGAGGCCCCTGGAGTGCTGCATTCCTCTGTGTACAGAGTGGACCAGTCTGCCAGCTTGTGTATAAGCACACTGTCTGACCCAGGTCTGCTTTCTGCAGGTGAGGAGACTGCTGAAGAAGCAGATTGTGAAGATCATGTCATGCTCCCCGGAGTCTCAGGGCACCACTGAAGCCCTGGACAAAGAGTCTGCTGCAGCTTCTGACCAAAAATCAGAAGACCTTAAGCCTGCCTCTAAGTGTGAGATGGAGGACTCTTCCAACGGTGCACCGAGCGCAGGGGAGAGGAAGGAGGAGCAGCCTGAGGAAACGGGGAAGGATAAAGGAGCAGCGGTGCGACAGCAGCAACCTCCCTTCCTGCTGAAAGATGAGGGATCGGCTGATTACAGGCTCCAGTCCATGGAGCAGGATGCTGATGATGAGGCTGCTGATGACACGGATGATACCAGCTCTGTCACCTCTTCTGCCAGCTCCACCGCCTCATCCCAGAGCGGCAGCGGCACCGGCCGCAAGAAGAGCATCCCTCTTTCCATCAAAAACTTGAAGCGAAAGCACAAGAAGAAGAAGACCAAGATCTCAAGAGAATTCAAGCCAGGAGACAGGTGAGCTGGGTTTCCAAACCTAGGTGGAGTTGCTAATATCCCTCTCAGGTGTCAACCACCACCTCAGCTTGGGTGGAGGGATGATGGTGTGCCTCACGTACGGCTTGATTACCTTGTGATGACTGTGCAGTGTCCTCTGTGAAATCAGCTTGATCTCAGTCCTGCTCCTGATGAAACTGGGGCCACGTGACATGACACCGATGCTGGTCCAGCTCAGCTTTGCCTCAGGGCATCGGTGGAGTATCTGTGCTGAGCTCGGCTCCATACACAGAGCAAGAGGTGAATAAAGATCACACAGCTTAGACGTGACACTAATTGGGTTCGTGCTTGGCGGCTTCTGCAGAGAGGCTGAGGGCAAACCAGGGCAGCGTGACTGGACAGCTCATCCTCACTGAGCTCTGCTGGCAGGGCTTCGTACTGCAGTGGGCTCTGCTTCGTCCTCATCCTGCTCTGCATAGGTATTGGCAACTACTGCCAAATTGGGTTTTTTTTAATGGACAGAATTCACTGCTTGAAAGCCTCAGAGGAATTGATTTCAGTAGCCTGGGGGAGGGAGGATTGCATCCATCAGCCCACTTCTAGAAATAACTGCATCTCTTAATGTTTTCTGTCTCTTTCTGAATCCGAGAATGTTTCCAGGGCAAAGAACTGTTTCCAGGGGAAGCACAAGACACCTGTCAGCTGGGTGACCTATCTTGCTGGCTTCCCTGGACTACCTGATTGTATAAAAATGCCATGTCAGAAGTAAACCAATGCAAATAACATGCGATAGTCCTTCCAAGAAAGTGACATCAGGATCCAGTAGTTTGAGAACGGCTTGGACTCCGTTCACATTTTGTTTGGGTATTTTAGCGTTGCCTGCCTACAAGGAGAGCTGTTCCTTCGACTCCTTGAAGGTTTTGGAGGAGCTATGAAGGTCACAGAACTCAGCAGAACACTTCGAACGGAAGGAAAAATGGGAACACAGGATGGCATTCCTGGGAATGCTATGAACTCCTTCTCAGTTCACTTACACATTCTGCTGAGTGCCTCTACTTTGCAAGGGAGAGCTTAGCTGGGAGAAATCCCCATGGCAATCCTGACTCCACACAGGGAAACTTAGGAACCTGGCACTGACACATTTTGCAGCAGTGTCTGTGTCTCAGAGTACAGGAAATGCAGGCTTTTTTGGCTAGGATTTTGTCTCTGCTTATACTTTAAAGGACACATGTGGCAGCTGGTCACAGCTCAGTGTGAGTGGACTTTGCTGTCTGAATATTCAGATGAAGCATCAGTGGGTTCGCTGCCAAGCACTGCTGAGAGATGCAAAGTGGATGGGTCAGTCACCAGATCCGATGTGTCAGCTCAGGGCCTTCTCTGTCTGCAGGGTGCCAGCTCAGCATGCTGCCATGCCATCATTTTGGGACTTCCTGCAGCTCTCTGGGCAGCACGTGGGCCTCTGAGAATGCAAACTGATATTATTCCCACTTAGAAAATATTTCTCTTGTTGACATTGATAAAAAGAGGGATGGGGAGGGCTGGGACAGCCTCCTGTGTCCTCTCCGCAGTTTGACGTGAAACCCACACAAATGCAGCACTTGTGTCTGCAAGGCCCGGCCAGCAAAATTAAATCCGTGCTTAAAATCAGCTCCAGATTGAGAGGATAAGTTGAGTGAAGTCAGGTGGAACAGAGCTGCAGGATACCTGGAAAACTTAGTGAAACCTCCACCTTTTTCACATCTCCTACAGCACAGAAGGCATTCAGACTCGGCCTGTGGTGTACCACCAGCATGCAGTTTGTTGCTGCATGCCTGGGGCTCGTTTCTGAGCTGCAGGCAGATGTGTGTTTGAGCAGCTGGCAAGGAGAGCTCTCTTTTAAACAAAGTACCCGTGTGCTTTACTCACTTTTGGTGTGCTGCCTTTGTGGATGCAGAGGTTCCCTCTGGTAACTCGTTGGCTCTGTGTTCGCAGGGTTGCTGTGGAAGTGGTGACCACGATGACTTCGGCTGACGTGATGTGGCAGGATGGCACCGTGGAGACCAACATTCGTTCCAACGAGCTGATCCCAGTCCATCACCTGGACAACAATGAGTTCTGCCCTGGGGATTTCGTGGTGGACAAAAGAGGTACTGAGTGTCAAAAACACGCGCTCCTCAACGAGCTTCTAATGGTGAAGCCTTCTTCCTTCTGGATCCCCTAGTGTATGTTGCAGCCCTTTGTATGGCAGCTGTTAGTAATGGTCAGGTGAAGCAAGCACAAGAGCCTTACCAGGGACAGATGGTGATTCAGGTGACTTGACATGTGCCAGCATGCAGCTGTTGTTTAAATGTTGTTTAAATACCAAGGTTGAGTTGTGACAGGCAAGCTGTGAAAGGAGCAAATACCGAGGGACAAAGCCAGGATTCTCAGTGTTTCTGTAGAGGTTGCCTGCCTTCCCCTTGAAAGTGCAAATGGCTCTGAGGTGTGTCCCAAAACCAGGGGGGAACTGAACAACTCATGCTGTGCTGCTTTCCTTGGAGGGACCCTCTTGTTTTTCCAGGAAGGTGTCTGGGTACTGCTGTGCTGGGTAGAAGGCGTCCCAGAATGAATGTGCTCGCACTGCCCAGTGCAGAATCATCTTGTTTCACCATCCATTCATACCCTATTAAAATACATCTCCTTAGCTGAGGACAGTTTGGACTGTTGAGGAAGAGCTGTTTTTCTAATGCTGTTCCCTGATGGAAGGTTCCAGCTGGGAGCTGGCATGCTGACAGCCTCGGGTGTGTGCAGGCTCTGTGCTCCTCCTCTGAACTTGCCTGTTTATTTTTTTCTCCTGCCACTGTGACCAAAAGCTCAGAGCTCCCAGGACCCCGGTGTGTATGGAGTCGTGCAGTCTGGTGACCATATTGGCCGAACCTGCGTGGTGAAGTGGTTCAAGCTGAAATCCAGTGGAGATGACGTGGAGGTAAGTGCAGGAGCCACACAGCAATGAGATTCCAATAGAGGAACCTGGGAGCCAGATCTGCAGTGGAGTTGGTCTTTGAGGATGGGAGCAGTCAGGTGCTTTGGGGCTGAGCAGTCGTCACAGTTGATTTCTTGAGTTCACTGACAGTTTTTCCCCACTAGTTGATGGGAAGAGTGGATCCTTGGCTTGTTATCCTGCTCTGTGGGGGGGTTTGTAGAAACAGTATGTCACAGATTCTTGGTGCACAAAGCATCAGGCTTCTCTGGGGAAGCATTCCACTTTACTGCTCATTTCTCATTACTTGTGAGCTCCTTAGCACTTTTCCAATAGAAATAAGAGGGAAGATATTTTCCATCAGCCAGCGAGCTTTGTATCAAACACTTCCTGTTGCCTCAGATTGTTTCTAAAGTGAATGCTCTTCTTTGGGCCCCGCTGAACTGCCTTGATGTTCAGAAGGGAATAAAACAACCTTGCATGTCCTGTGATTGAGGTGGCATGGAACCTGAGGTAAAGGTGAGGGTGAACAGACGACAGATACTGCTCGTTTCCTTTCATTATAGTTCTTTGACTGATGTGCTGCAGGATGAGGTGACCAGAAGGGGCGTGAGCAGTTCCTGCAGTCTGTTAAGGCAGCTGAGAAGTGACAAGACAGAACTCAAAGCAGTTCAGGTGTTGAGGGCACGCTGTGACGATGAGCGCAGCATCCCAGGGCTGACGTGTGTGCATTCTGTCTCCAATGCAGCTGATTGGGGAGGAAGAGGATGTGAGTGTGTATGACATTGCTGACCACCCAGACTTTCGCTTCCGCACCACCGACATTGTGATCCGCATCGGCAATTCGGATGGAGCCACAGCTAATGAAGACGAGGTCGGTTCTCAAGGCAGTTATGTGGCTGTGCTGTCACCAGGTATTGGTGTTGGGGCGTGTGACAGAAGGCAGTAGAAGACCCGTTGCCCACGGCCTTGGGCTCTGTGTGGGCATCCTTAGCTCTCCAGCTTGCTGGCTTTGTACTGCAGCATCCCTTGCTGTCAGGGGAAATGTATCAAATCTCCTGGTCTGGTGGAGATACAGAGCTGAAATGATTGGATTGCTGAGACTGTAACAGAGTAAGAATGAAAGTGAGTCGAGGCTTAAGGGGTTGCTCAGGATTTGAGTAACCTCTAATAGGCGAATATTCTGTGGATTCCTGTGCAAGAGTAAAGGTGGGTTTGTTGTGTAACCTGCTTCATTTGACCACAGAAGCTCTGTTTTGTCGAGAACACGCAGTTTGCAAGGAGGCAGGTTTCCTTTCTTTGCCTGGAAGACCTCCAGCCATCGAGACAGCTGCCCTAATAAAGGGATAGCTGGGGTAGGATGGCTCGTGCTGCAGTTCCAGTTTCAGCAGCACGGAGCACATCAGTTCACTCAGCCGACCCAGATAACCTCGTTCCAGTGCTACTTAATGAGCATGCTCTGGGCCAGCTGTAGTGCCTGCACATCTGTGCACTCTGGAAGAGCTGCTGCCAGCCTTCCTCGGGGGGCTGAGTGCAGGGGCCCGGCTCCTGGCACCCCACTAGAGGGCAGCCTGCTCCAGGGGACCGTCCTGTCCCCTTTCTGGCGGACACCCCTTTCTGTGGCACTGAATCCTCATCAGAACTCAGGATCTGTTTCCAGATTCTCTCTGCCTTGGGGGAGGATTTACCACATCTCTGTGGCAGTGTTGGGGGTTTTCTCCTGGAAATGCTATGTATAGGATTCTTCTGTCCTTGGGACCCCAGGAAACCCTACATGTTTCTGTGGGGTTTTTTCTCCATGGGACCCCTGTGCTCTGCTGGCTCTCCAGCCAAGGCACAAGCATTTCTTTGGGAGGGTCTGGGTTTGCAGGTCACCAACGTGAGGGGCATCTGTTTCTCAGAAGCTTGCTGCTCTGCACTGAAGTGAGGAGAGGAGACTGACAGACTGCCCTTGTTTCCACAGCCTTCGGTCGGACAGGTGGCTCGCGTGGATGTCAGCAGTAAAGTGGAGGTGGTGTGGGCTGATAACTCCAAGACTATCATCCTGCCTCAGGTGAGGGGCTGTTCCCAGCTTGGGATAACTCTGCAGTTCTTAGCTGAGTGATAAGCCTTGGTGACAAATGCAGGCTGCAAAGGGAGTCGGTCTGTGAGGGAATCCTGCCCTATTTATTGCTGCCTCCCATGGCAGGGTGGCTTCCTGCTTCTGGTAGTGCACGAGGATCCTTGCCTTTTTGTTTTAGGATGACTGATCAGTTAATTAGTCAGCACGGCTTTTGAATATAGAGAACATTATGCTGCCAGGAAGCTGTAGGCAGGCTGCTGGTCCTTCTACACGCACTGTGCTGCCTGTTCATGTCTCTGACCACAGTCTGCAGCACCTGCTGCTTTGCAGAGTGGATTGCAGAGCTCAGCAATCATCAGCTTTAACTTGAACCCAGATTCACGGTATTGCCTAACTTAAAGCACTGCTGAAAAACTATTGCTGCTTCTGCCTGGCTTGTGAAATAGTGCTGTAGTATTTTGTCTCAAGAAGCTCCCCCAGAAGCTGGATGAGAGCCACAAACTGTGACCTTACCTACATGAGTGTCAGACCCAAATCTCTTCCCCAGGCAGGGAGGGAGAGGAGTTGAGTGCAGACAAATGTAGAGCCATACTGCCAATCCACTTAACCTCATTCATTTGTCCTCTGCATCATTCTGTTTTAAGGTTTTTGCTGTACGCTCTTGTAATCGTGTTCACTGTTCCACATAGTTGCAGCCCACGTCTCTCCTTGTTGCTTCATATTAACCCAGACAGCCTGAAGAGAAGAGCAGGCCTGCTTCTGGAGGGTCCCATCTCCAGCAGCATGACACTGAACAACATTGCTTCTGCAAGGAGAAAGTATTTGATCAGGATTTCATTTTAAACCAAGCATCTCTGCATTAATTACAGTAGAATAGTCAATGCCTGCACTATGGGCAGTGGACTAGAGCGTTACAAAGCAGGCTGCTGTCTCCCTTCCCCCTGTTGTCACATGTGCTTGGATGCCAGGCACAGTCAGAGGTCTGTGTGCTCCACAAAGGGCTGCTCTCACACTGCAGTGCTGAGGCTGTAGCAGCTCCTGCTGTGTCACACCAGTCCCTTCGATTCTGCTTGTCTGCGTAATTATGGGAGCTGGAGAAATGTCAGGAGTGAATTATCAGTTAGTAAAACTGTGATTTATCAGTGCCTGCCCATGTGGCCGGGGACGAGCTGTCTGGGTGCTTTTTCTCAGCTCTAAAAATAAAGATGGCATAGGCTAACTGAGTTTCCATCTCAGGTTTGGGTTAGCTTTAAGGGCGGTGCGTTCTGATGGCTTTTCCTGCCTGCAGTCCCTTGTGTTAAACCCAACCAGCCCCCACTGGCTGCCTGTCTGTGGGTGACACAGAACTGGCCGAGCAGGGCTGGTTCAGCTGGAGGCTTTGACAAGAGGACTGCGTGTTTTAGCCTCTGGGATCCTGTCTTACAAGGTAGAGAGGACTCTTGGGCCATCATTCAAGCATCAGAAGCAAAGTTGTTCTTGGTCTTCTGCTTCTGTGATGAAGTCGAGTGCATCTCTGAGCCTCTGCAGAGAACCTCACGAGAGATGTTGTGTCTGCAAAAGCATGATTAGAGGAGATGAGGCTGGATGGAGCATGGATGGGTTCTGCTTTCAGTACTGAAGGGGAAGTGAGCATTTTATGTAAGAGCTTATTCAGCAACTTGAGTTAGGCTTTATTGTCCCAGCTGAATGTTAATCAGTAGTCACATACAGTAGTTAAAGCAGCATTGCAGAGCTCTGACAGCAAGTAGTGTGTGCTACAGAAGGAGGAATCTGGTGTGTGAATTGGTTCACTGGTTCCAGCATTGTCTGTGGAAGGACAGAGCGTGGAGGCAGCCAAAGCAGCGTTCTGTGCCAGCACAGCTAGAAATACAAACTCTGCTCATTATGCCCAGCACCTTGTGAGCTAGCTCTGTGTTCAGGGACCCTGGGGCATTCGGGTAGCTGGTTGGCACTAAATGTGCTCTTGTCACAGAGGGGGAGCCTTCCACGTCCAGCCTTCCACTGGGGGAAGGCTGCAGCCCACCTAGACCTGCCCTAGTCTCCCCCCAGTGTCCCACTTCGAAAGGTGGAGGGCTCTGCTGGTTCAGTCTGTGTGGGTCATCCATGAACACGTTATTTGGATCATACCCCACTCACCCTGAGTAGATGGAAGGGGTTGGAACAGCCTCACAAACTCTAGCTGGCAGCTCCCCTTTCACAGGGACAACTGTATTGTCTGCATTTAACAATTAAAACTCTCCACTTCAGCCTTAAGTGCTCTGTGTCGTTTCTAACTCTGCTCTCCTTTAGCACTTATACAACATCGAGTCAGAAATTGAGGAGTCAGACTACGATTCTGTTGACGGCAGCACCAGTGGGGCATCCTCTGAGTGGGAGGATGAAAGCGACAGCTGGGAGACAGACAACGGCCTCATGGAGGACGACCACCCAAGAATTGAGGAGTTAGAGCCTGAGGAGCCAGCAGCAGAGGAGGTGAAAAAAGTGGAGGAACAAGTCCAAGGAGCTGTGGCTATGGCAGTTGCAGATCTTGCTGCAGAGAAAGCTGGCAAGGATGGAGCCCCAAAGAGCTTCAGGGAACTAAAGGAAGCCATCAAGATCTTGGAAAGCCTGAAGAATATGACTGTGGAGCAGCTGTTGACTGGCTCTCCCACCTCCCCAACTGTGGAGCTGGAAAAACCCACTCGGGAAAAGAAATTCTTGGACGATATTAAAAAGCTGCAGGAAAATCTCAAGAAAACCTTGGATAACGTGGCCATTGCAGAGGAGGAAAAGATGGAAGCCATGGTGGAGACAGAGAAGAAAGAAGAGAAAGCAGAAGCGCAGACACCAGTGAGGTCAGAGTGGCCCAGTGAGACACCAGTGCTGTGCCAGCAGAGCGGGGGCAAGCCTGGAGTCACCTTCACCAGCGCCAAGGGAGAGGTGTTCTCTGTGCTGGAGTACGCCCCCGGTGAGTGCTGGGGGGCCCCGTGCTGCTGTGTTTCTTCTTCCCCAAAGTATTTGCAGCTAGGCCTCTCGGATCAGGTATGCTCTGATGTCTGTCTTGGAGCTTATGAAGTGGGGAGGAGAGATTAAGGCGACTTAGGTAGTGCAGTCCTTTCTGGGAGCTGAACTTGGCTTTCAGGTGGCATCTCCAGGCACTGAACTACTTCCCAAGCTGTGCAACGGGCTTCCTTTTCTTCCACATTGGAAGCGAACTTTGGAGGGCTGCATTGAAGCAGTGGGGTCTGTTTGGGCTTTTTGTGTCGGGGTGGATCAGTTGAGGGGCAGAGCAGGAACAGCCAGTGCTGTTGTGCTGGGTGTCCTTGGTTGGGTGAGCGTCCTTGTTAACATTCACCTGCCAAAAATAAAGAGTGAGCATCTGGTTGTGTGGAACAACAGTGACAGCAGAGCCCAGGCTGCTCAGCAAGCCCTCCCCAGAGCTGGGGAGGGGACGTGGGTGAGCTGTTGTGCTCCTGCAGCTGTGTGCAGATAAAAGAGGCAAGCATCACTCAGGTTTCTGCAGGCAGAAGGTCACGGCTTTGTTGCTGTCCCAGCAGTGTCAGGGCACAAGAGAACAGGAGATACAGGTTGTGGCTGCTGTACTGTGTGGGGAAAAACCAAATAATCTCTGGGCTGCCTCCTGGCTCAGCACCAAAGTAAGCTGAGTTGCCCTGGGCTGACACAGGAGCTGGGGTACATTGAAGAGCTCTAGGGCTTCCCAACTTCACTGCAGGAGTTGGGGTTCTTCAGAAAGATGCTCATGTAACTTCTCCTGCTCACATCCCCTCACTTTTATTCCAAATGATGCATTTAAAGCGTGGATGGATCTGCCTTCACAAGGAGCTCGTGGCAGTTTCCAGGGAAGGCTTCAATTCCGTTCTCTTTGACCCACAGACAGCCACGCCTTCAAGAAAATGGAGTTCCAGCCCCCAGAAGCAAAGAAGTTCTTCAGCACTGTGCGGAAAGAGATGGCTCTCCTGGCCACCTCCCTGCCGGATGGTATCATGGTTAAAACCTTTGAGGATCGAATGGCAAGTGTTTGCTCTCCAATCTGTGTGTGGTAGAACTGGGCTCAAAGTCCGGCTGGCTTGGGACTTCCTGCTTAGCCTCAATCCCTTACATTAGAGCCACAGGAATGTGAGCAGCATGTGAAATTGTAATTACCGTGAGTGGCTGCTTTTGCATTCCCTCAGTGGGGGTGGCAAACAACACAGAGCTTCTCATGGCAGGAAATCTGTTTTGGGTTCTTTGCCCACTGAGCAGGACGGGCGGGTGGGCAGGCAGCAGAGGGCTGAGCACTGGGCATTGCTGGCCGTCCTCTCAAGCCCTGGTTCAGGCCCAGAGGCACAGCAGGGCAGCAGTTCAACCTGTAGGGTGAGGGTGCCCCAGGATGTGTTAAGAACTGCAGGACTGCAGCGAGGGCTGAATGAAGCAGGTGGAGGGAGGAATGGGCTGTGATCCAACGCAGCTGGGTTTATATCGCCTTTCTCCACAGGACCTCTTCTCAGCACTTATAAAAGGGCCCACACGCACGCCCTATGAGGATGGCCTCTTTCTCTTTGACATCCAGCTCCCCAACATCTACCCTGCTGTCCCACCTCTCTTTCGCTACCTCTCCCAGTGCAGCGGGAGACTGAATCCCAACCTGTATGACAATGGCAAAGTGTGTGTCAGCCTCCTGGGGACGTGGATAGGCAAGGTAATGCTTCCTTCTACCCATCTGTAGGTCACAGTGACAGTGCCAGGCACTTCCATCCAGGCCAGGAGTCCTGGCTGACTGCTGGTCCCTGGTGCTTGAACTCGGTGGTGGCTCAGGCCGTGGGTGTCTGGAGGTGGATTGATAGGACAGCCGTGGGGGAATGGGACTGATGTGGTGTGTGGCTCTGCATCATTCCAGGCAGACCTGACCAGGCAGTGTGCTGGGCTGACAAGAAGTGAGGGAGATGACTTGGTGTAGCACGTGCCTGTTGAGTCAGTCCCTTGTTCCTGCTTGCAAGCCACAGGATCTTAGTGGTGGGGATGTAAAGAAACTGGGACCTTGCTTCATCCAGCAGTTATCACTGAGCAAAGCAGTGGTGCTTCTGCCCTTTGATGAGTTTGTCTGTGTATTTCAGGGAACAGAAAGGTGGACCAGTAAATCCAGCCTCCTCCAAGTACTCATCTCCATCCAAGGTAAATGCTCCTGCCAAACCTGTGGGACAGGAAGAAGCAGGGGGGGAATGCAAGCTTATGTCTGGCGGGGTTGGGGGGGAGTGGTGATACATGCCACGCCAATGGGGCTGCTGCTGCCTTCTGCTCTCACCTTGCTGGACAAAGCAGTGCCCTTATCTCTCCAGTTCAGCGTTCTGAGCAGGTACAAGCTTTTCTCATGCCTTGATTTTTTTTTGGCCGTGTCCCAGATCTCTGAGACAATGCTTTCCCTTCTTCTTCCTGCAGCAGCTAACCACAGAGCTGCTCTGCTTGTTATTCTGAGCTGACAAAGGAGGACCATTTTGCTCTCAGCCAGTTACCAAAGTTGCTGCTAAACTGGACTTAATTTGCAGGGGTGTTTTTATCCCCACTGAGTCACCTACTTGGGGCGCATTTTTGCACATGATGTTGGTGTTTACACTCCTAAAGCAGAGCAATCAGGGGTGTGTCTAGACCGGCCCCAGGGCTTCCTGTCATAGAGCTTTGCCCTATAATATCCAGTTTGGAGGCAGGCAGACTAAATCAATTCTCCACCTCAAGGCCAACTTTCTATGCAGGGAGCCCAGGAATGTGACTTGAGAAATCTTTGACACGGAACAAAGGCTGCTGCCTCGAGTTCACAGGGACTTTTGCTCCCCCGCAGTCTCCAGGTCTGCCCTACCCTCCTGTCAGGGGGACAGCACCACGACAAAAACCTTTTCTCATTTACAGAGCTGAGGATCCAAATTTAGAAGCTGAACTGCTGAATGTTTTACTGGAGTGGAAAAATCTCCTCCATCCCCCCTGCTGCCTGGTCTTGGAGAGACTCACGTTGTCACCTCCACCAGCTCTGATGCAGCTTGTGGCAGGCTGCCAGCAGCACGGCACTGTCAGTGTCAGTGCTACCTACACGGAGCTGCAGCCTGACAGAGGCAGGCAGGGAGAGCTCCGTGTGGGTGGCTTGTCACTTGGCTCCCCGTCCCAGTACTGCCCTGGTGGGACTATACTGGGTAGGACGGTCAGGTCGAAGTGTGGCTCCCATGCTCATTAAGAGGAGGAGGCATAAAAAATGGATTTAAGAGGAGTTCGGGCTCTGTTTGCGTTCTTTTTTTTTGCTAGGAAGAGAGGGAGAGTCGTTAGATGCTTTTCCCTCCAGCCTTTTGACCTCCTCTGCTGCTGCTGTGTGCCCTTTGCATTACGCCCGTGGGGGATCTCAGACGCTGCTCTTGGTGTGCCTGGGATCCTCAGTGTGCGAGCTGAAGGCCGCAGAGCCGCTCGCACAAAGCGCTCCCCTTTGTGACCCCGCTCCAGTGCGCTTTGCAGAACCCCGTTTGTCCAGCCTGGCTCCAGGAGCAGTCAGCAGGAACCAGCACGGCTTCCCTCGCGTGTCCCTCGTCCTTCGGCCCCTCTCCCTGCTGCTGGATTTCCCCCTCAGCGCGGCCGTCAGACTCCAGGGCCCGGCAGCACCCCGTGTGAGTGCCGCTCCCCTCACCCTCCCCCGTTCCCTTTGCCAGGTCTCATCCTAGTGAACGAGCCCTACTACAACGAGGCAGGCTTCGACAGCGACCGGGGCCTCCAGGAGGGCTACGAGAACAGCCGCTGCTACAACGAGATGACGCTGATCCGCGTGGTGCAGTCCATGATGCAGCTGCTGCGCAGACCGGTGGAGGTCTTCGAGCACGAGATCCGCGAGCATTTCCGCTGCAGCGGCTGGCGCCTGGTGTCCCGCATCGAGTCCTGGCTGGAGACCAACGAGCTGGTGGAGAGGAGCCACGAGCAGGCCAACGGGGCGGGTCCCACCTCCCTCCTCTCCGCGGGCAGCGCGGGGCCGCTGGGGGAGCGCGGCGCGGCGGAGCTTTCTGACGGCAGGGAGGAGCTGGAGGATGCCGAGTTCACCGCCTCGACGCCCAACGCCGGCGATCTCCACCAGTACTCAGACTCGGAGAGCGTGGGCCAAGCCAGGGGGGCAGACCTGGCCAGAGACCGAACGGACGAGGGGAAGGCTGCCCAGGACTCTGCCTCGCAGCCCAGCGTGAAACCAAAGAAAAGGAGAAAGAGCTACAGGAGTTTCCTTCCGGAGAAGAGCGGTTACCCCGATATAGGGTTCCCCCTCTTCCCTTTGTCCAAGGGGTTCATTAAAAGCATCCGTGGTGTCTTGCAGCAGTACCGGGCTGCCTTAGCAGGGGCCAATATCCCAGAGTGGACAGAGGACAAATAAAACCGTCGGGTTAGGGACAGGCAGGTGCAGAGGAGAAGGGAAAGCAGCAGAAAGGAAATTGGCAAATGCTGTTACCAGTAAACTGGCTTCTCCTTCCAGCTCTTCTTCCTCAGCTTGGTTTGTTCCAAAGAAGGTGGTAGGCCTGATTTGCTCCTCCGAGGAAAGGTTGTCTAAGCATGAATTTGCCCTCAGCCCCCCTTCCTCCCCCCCCGTCCCACATTCGTGCTCCTCTCACGAGTTTGGCCCTGCCGTGGTGAGATCAGAGACCCACACAGAAGCACTCTTGCAGCCACGTTCCCTCTGCACTTTCATCTTGGGGCACCTTTCCACGCAGACTCTTCCCACCCAGCGCTGCAGCGGGCGCTTCGTGCTGCTGGGGTTGGAGCCAGGAGTGATTGCTGGAGGATCTGGAAGCAAAGGTCTTTCATTATTTTTTTTCCCCCCCTTCCTGCATTACCGTGGGTTTTCTGAAGCCTCCCCGAGCTGACACGTTCTTGGACATTGGATTGTTTGCATTGAAGCTGTCTCTGCCATCCGGAGTCGCCGTAGTCGTCGTCGTTCACCGATAGCTCTGAGGTTCTGATCGCAGCGGGATGGGCAGAGCCAGAACTCTGTGCTGCCCTGCTGGCACTGCGGGGTCCCCTTCTGCTCCTGGGACTTCTGCTCTTTCTTCTGGATTCAGCTTCTCCATCCACATCTCTGTGCCCTCCGAGTAAGGCGGACTCCCCTCCCCCACCCTGCATGCCTGCCCTCCAGGAATCCACGGGACTTGGGGTTCTGCCTTTGGTTCTTGCTCAGCTGCCTGAATTCCCCATTCAGCCCCCGGCGTTACCCCACATCTGAGCCTTGTGTGCACTGCAGATGTGGCACCTGGGGATGGCAGTGTGGGTCCATCACCTGCCGGGTCTGGGGGCTGCCCGAGCCAGGCTCACCCGCAGGACAGGAGCTCCCGTGGTGTGGCCGCGTCCTGCGGGAGCAGCGCTCTGCGGTGGTTCCTGGGCTATTTCTCAACCAGTAACTGGAGCACATCCCGCGCTGGTGCTGTTTCCTCCCCTGGCCAGCTGTTTCCTGAAGCTGCAGCAGTTGCTAGCGCTGTCTGTGCAGCCGGGCCCCCGGGGAGCAGCTGGCCGGGCAGCACGGGGCTGCTGGAGCCGGCGACCTTCAGCACTTTGCAGCAGCCGTCCTGCCCGGGGCTCCGTGCTGTGCACGCACTTCGGTTCACTTGAGCTGGGGGGGGGGGGGCACATCCAGCACTGCTGCATTCCCCCACGGGAGAAACGCTCAGCTCGCATCCACGGGCTTGGGGACAGCAGGGCTGAGCAGTGAGGATGGAGGCAGAGCCACGTTCCCACTCCTGCCCCCTCCCCACACCCGGAGCAGCAGTTTGCTCCCCATTTCCCCACTGTGCTTCTCACCTGCAGTCCCCGGGGCTGCACTGTCTGCCCTTCACCCCCCCCCAACGGGGATGGGAGGGATCCAGCGCTGAGTGCTCATGGTGGGAGGGAGAAAACCCCTTTCACGGCCGCAGCTCTGCCCCTTCTGTCCCCGGAGCACGGCGGGAGCTGCTCGCAGGGCTCTGCCACTGCTTTGCCCCTTCACTCTCTTTTCCACTGACCATAAGCAAGAGCATCGGCCCAGGGTGTGCCCCCCCCCCCTCCCCCTGGTGTGGGGCACTGCCCTATGGGGGGGCTCAGCCCCACAGCACCGTGCACGTGGAGGTTTACAGATTTTCTACACTTTTGATAATGTGAAGCTCCTGGTGCCGGGGTGGGCGGTGGTGAGCGCGCTGCAGCTGTGGACTTCTTGTTTTGTTTTGTTTTGTTTTTTTCTTGTATGTATGTAATATTTAAAGGTAACAAAAATTACAAAGGCTTAAGAAAAAAAATAATAATAATAACGATAATAATTCAAAAGATTTAAAAAAGGAAAAAAAAAAAAGGAAAAAAAAACAACAGAAAAAATTAAGGAAAAAAAAAAAAAAAAGCCAAAGCATGAGCTGACGCATATTGCTGCCTGTTAGCCTTACCGGCTGTGACACGGCAGGCACGAGCAGCCCCTGCCTGCCCCCAGCGCTGGGCTGGGGGGGAGGGGAGCGATGCGACATCAATGTAGCCTTGATCTGTACAGTATTTAAGTGAAGAACACGGAACCGGCCCCGAGGCCGTGCTTTAGAGGTGTGTCGTTCACGTTGCAGATGTGGATGCTTGGTTGCTTACGATATATGTATAAAGTGCTGTGTGACCATTAAAACTTTTTTTACCTGCAGAATTATTTTTTGGTTGGTGGTGGTGGTGGTGGTTTGGCTGAGCGAGGTGTAACACAGGAGGGAAGGTGACTTGCCATTAAATTCCGCCTCTGTGAGTAGCTCGGGCTGTCGGTCTCTTTTCTTTCCCCCTCCCCCCCCCTCCCCGCGCTGTGGCCGTGGGCTGTGCAGCACCCCCAGCTCCGTGGGGAGGACGGTCGCGCCCTTCTCTCCGGCCCCTCCATCCTAATTGCGTCGTTACCCGGTCAATAGATGTGTGCTGATCGCTCTCCTTTGTCCCGAGAGCACCGATGAGCGGTACTGACCCCGCGCAGGAATGTGGGGGCAGCCGTGTGCTCCCCGCAGCCCCACTCCTCCCCGCGCTGCGCCCTCGGGTTGGTTTCTGGCTTCGTTATCTTTTTGCAAACGCTCCACATTTATTGCATTTCTCACAAGAATAAACTCTGCTCCTACGGGAAGCTGTGGGTACAAACGTTCCTTTTACAAAATAAAAAAAAAAACCCAAAAAGAAAATCGCGGATTTCTCGCGGTAGATCTCAGTCCCGGCTCAGCCCCGTGGGCGGTGCCACCAAACCCGGGGCCGTGGCTGTGCCCGCAGCCGCCCGGGTCCTCGTACCGACGGCGGCAGCACCGGTCCCGGGACGGCGCCGTCCCCGGGAGGGGGGTAAAGCTGAAGCGAAAAAAAAGGCCGAGCGCCCACGGGGCACGGAGGTGGGCGCGGAGAACTATTGCTGGAGGACGCGTTCCTGAGTGGGAGGAGGGCTGCGCGCCCGCGGCCGGCCCTACACGCTGCCCAGCACGCGGCACAGCCGGCCGTGGATCTGCCCCTGCACGGCCTCGCACCGCAGCGCCTCGCCGTCCACCGTCATGACGCCGGCGCTGCCGCGCGGCTCCAGGCGGAAGGCGCGCACGGGGACGCAGTGCAGGTGGGGGCAGCGCAGCTCCAGGTGCGTGCCCCTCCCCATGGCCACGAAGATCTTGAGCAGCGCCACGCGGCTGATGCCCGCCCCGACGTAGAAGAGCTGCATGCAGCCGTCCTGCGGGCGCGCGGCCGGGGCCATGAGCAGGTTGGTGCCCAGGTGGGACTGGTAGATGGCGTACACGCAGACGAACTCCTCCTCGGGCACCGCGACCCAGTGCGGCGGCACCGGCTGCCCCAGCGGCGGCAGCAGCGTGTCAGCAGGCAGCGCCCCGCGCCCGCCCGGCGTCTCTGCGGCCCCGTGGGGGGCCGCTTTGGGGTCCCTGGGGGTGCCCTGCTCGGCGGGCAGGTAGGACAGGCGGCCCTGGTAGGTGCGCAGGCGTGCCAGGCACTGCAGCGTGCCCAGCGTGAAGCGCGCGTTGCCCAAGCGCCGGTACTTCTCGCTGTCGATGTCCACGTCGGCGATGAAGCCCCAACCGAAGCCCAGGAAGGAGAAGAAGCGTTTGCCCGAGGCCGTGCTCAGCGACACCAGGTCCATGGGCGCGTGCAGCCCCTTGCACAGGATGAAGGTGCAGTTGGTCAGCAGCCTCTTCTTGGCCACGTGGTCGTTGCTGTGGGGGATGGAGAAGGGTGAGCGTGGGCTGTGACCCCCCCTGCCCCCCAAGGGCACTGCCTTTGAGCCGGGCTGGGTGACGGTGTCTGTTAGGGACAGCTCCTGGAAGGGAACAGATGGTTGGGCATGATTTCCTTCGAGAGCTTTTCCAACCCGGAGGATGCCATGGGGCTGCAGGCCCCAGTCCCACCCCCTGGGGTCCACAACTGTACAGTGGGATTGGCTGCAGCCTCCAGCTCAGCCCCGGGCTCATTGGGGTGAAAATGGGGCACAACGGGAGCTGAATCCTCAGGGCTGCACCGTGCTGGGCAGCTGTCCCCAGCCTGCTCACCCTGCGTAGTAGTTGATGGAGGCAGCCAGGGCGTTCCCAGAGCCCGCGGGCAGGATGCACAGTGGTGTTCGCAGGGCCTCCTCCCAGTCCGGCCGCTCCATCAGCCCATTCAGCACCTGCAGGAGAAGGGAGGGTGGGAGCTGCTGGCACGTGGGGATCCAGGCCGTGGCCACCCCCGTGGCTTCCAGCTGGGTTTTGTCACCCCATCTCCCCCCAGTTTGCCTCCAGCCCTGCCCGGGGCTGACTCCAGGTGCTCACCTCATGGAGCAGACCGTCCCCGGACATCACCACCAGCACATCCCACTGCGCCAGGTCCTCATCCCGCACCTTCTCCTGAGCGTGGCGGGGTCTCTCTGCAGCACAAATCACAACGCTGAGTCCTCCACCCTTCCCGTTGGCAGGTGGGGACGGGGCAGAAGGACGACCCTCGGGGACTCACCGGTGACAAAGAGGGTGGGAGTGATGTCGGCATCAGCCAGCATGGGCTGCACCACGGCCTGGAAGTCCTCAAGCGCGTGGCCAGCACCGCTCTGCGGGTTCAGCAGCACCAGCGCACGGCAGGGCCGGGGCAGCACCCCATAGCTGACACCTGTGGGGAGAGGGGGGGAGCGGGGGGTCAGCACGGCGCGGCCACCGGGTTGGTTTGCTACGGTCCTAAGGGACGTGGAGTGCTGGGAGGGATCTGCACTGAGAGATGTGAGGCTTTGCAAGCTGCCAGCACACGGCCGTGCTCCGTCAGCAGCAGTGACTCACGAAGGCTGACAGCGTTTCCCAGCACCGCACGGCCCGGGGAGCCCCTTCCTCCACTCTCGTGGAGCTGCACGGCTCCGTTAACCCGGGCCAAAGGCCGCTGGGTCCGGATCCGGCCCCGGCCCAGCGTCCCCTGCCCTCCGCAGCTCCTTATCAGCCGGCGGCAGATGGGACGGAGCGGCCTCGGGCGCTGCTCAGGGCACAGGGCTGCCCGGACCGCTCCGACCCCAAATCCCCCACGGGTGACCGCGACCCGGGGTTCAGCACTCGGTTCTGCCGCCTGCTCCGACACCGCGCACCCCCCCGTACCCCCGCAGGGCTCACGACGTTGCCAAATCGCCCCGCAAACCGCAGCACGAGGAACCGTCGCGCAGGGGACAGCTCCGGTCCCCACTGTGACGTTGCGGTGCCGTGGGGTGGATGGGGGGGGGAGGGAAGGGGGAGGTGCCCCGGTTGCCCCGCACGCCGACGACCTTATCAGCCCCGCACACACGGCCTCGAGGGCGCGGTGGGACGGATCCGTAGCGCCGTCCCGAACCGGAGGAGGAGGTCCGTGAATCCCAAAGAGCCGCAAATCCCCGCACGGCCGCACCGCGCGCAGCACCGGCGGAGCCCGGGGCCGTCCGCTCCCACCGGGATTCGGTTTTTGCCGTCGTTGTGATTTCCCAGGAGCGGCACAGGGCCGTTCCCCGGCCGCGGCTCACGCCGAAGAGCCGCGTGGTACAACGCGGGGAGGAGAGCGGGGTGACAGCACCCATCCCTCCATCCCTCCGCCCAGCGGAGCGATTCAATCTCGGCTCCGACGCTCCGGAGGACACGAGGGGACAAAATCGGGGGTTGGGGCTCCGGAGGGGGTGGGGGGGGGGGGGGAGGTGGGGACACGGAGCCCCGCGTCCCTCCGGTGCCGCTCTCCGTGTGTCAGCAGAGGACTTTCGCCCCACGGACGCCGCTTTTGTTAAAGCTTCGCTACTCATTAACCCGGGGGACGGAGGGGGGAGAGGACAGCACGAAGAGCCCCGCGGTGCGCGCTGCCCCTCCGCGTTAAGGGGGAAAGAGAGGAAGGAAAGGGGGGGGGGGGGGGGGGTGGTGGTTAGGGAACCCCACGGTGCGCTGCACCCCCGACCCATAGGGCCGGCGCCGGTGGGGGAGGGGGGGGGGCAGGACACACTCAGGTGCCGTCCCACGCGTTGTCCACAAACCCCATTCCGACACTTCAGGGCTGCGCTCCCCCCGCACACCCCGACACAGGCGGGGATCCGACCCCCACCCCCTCCCCCCACCCCCCGCACAGCGGCTCCGTGGGGGCACAGGCGGTGCCGCGCCGTCCGGGAAACTTCTCTACCTCACCCCCCTACCCCCCCACGACCCACGCGCGGGGCACCGCCGCTTCTCACCGTCCCGCGTGGGCGCTGCGGGCAGCGAGAGCTCTCGGATGCGTTGGCTCCAGGCCTGGGCGATGCGGAGATTCTCCTCGGCTTCTGGGTGTTGGGAAACGCGGAAAGTCCTCTGCAGGCGCTGCCGGGCGGGGGAACCCCATCGCGCCTTACGGAACGGATAACCCACGAGGGAGAAGCAGGCGGCGGCGGGGCCGCACGGGAAAGCGGCGGTGCCCACGCAATCGGCCAAACGGAGAGCGACGTCGGAACCTCCGGGACGCAGCACCTGCAGCTCCCGCTCGGTCAGAGCGACGGACCACGCGGCCGAACCGGGAGACGGTCCAGGGGAGAAGCGGCCCCGCAGCAGAACCGCACCGCCGTCGCTGTGCGGGGGGACCCGGCGGCCGGCGGCCATCGGAGCGCGGAGCGGGGCCGGGACGCACCGGGAGCACCGCCCGCCGCTGCTCGCTGCTGACACCCGCCGCGCTGCTCGGCAATGGCAGGAGGCGGCCCCATTTAACACCCCCCCCTTCCCCCCCCCCCCCCACGCCCCACACACACATACGCACACCCCGCTCCGCGGCCCGGCCTCAGTTTCCCCCAGGGCTGCCCTCCGAGGGGCGGATCCCAACGATCGCCGCCGCGAGGCAGGGATGGGACTGCGGGTGCCCTCCGACCCGTGGGTGCCCTCGGCTCTGCGCCACAGACACAGACCCAGAAACACAAGTCCAGACCGCACAACCCAGCGTAGATCCCGCAGCCCCAAGCCCAGACCCCCATGACCTAGCACAAAACCGTAGCCCTGAGCACAAACCCTACAACCCCAAACCCAGAACCCTAAACCCAGACCCTACAAACCAGAATTCCTAAGTGCAAGCCCAGACCCTACAACCCTAAACCCAGAACCCATAACTGCAAATCCATACCCTACAACCCAACCCAGCGCCCATAACCCTAAGCCCAGACCTGACAACCCAGACCCTCCCACCCAGTCCACCCAGTCATAACCCTAGGACCAGTCTCTATAACCTAAACCAGACCCTATAACTGCAAGCCCACACCCACAATCCAGCCCAGTCCCCGTAACCCTAGAACCAATCGCCATAGCCCTAAGCCCAGACCCTATAACCCTAAGCCCAGACCCTACAACCCTCAGCACCAGGGCTCTTCCCCCTCGCAGCTGCCTTCTCACCCTGGTTCCCCCTGAAACCCACACAGAGTGGGTTTGGTGCCCCAGGAAACTTCAGAGCCCCTTAAATCAGAGTGGGGCGGGACGGGGGAGGTGTGTCTGTGCTGTGGGGTCGGAGCTCGCTGTGGGGGAAGCAGCCCCACGCTGCGGCCTTCCTTGGTGACTTAAAGCCCCACGAGCCTCGAGGTGGAGGCAGAAACAGCAGTGGCTGGGCTGCAGGGAATGGGAAACTTCCAGCCCGGGATGAACCATGCTGGGGACACCAGGAGCTGATAGAGCAGCAGAGGATGAAATCATAAGGGTTTGGGGCCGCCAGCTTTGCTTTTGCTTTGTTCTTGAGCCCTTGCACGGATTGCAGAGCTGCACCAGGGAGCAGAGCTCAGCCCAGGGTCGCTCTCAGCCTTCGGGAGCTGGGCAGCTCCTCGATCCCACGCTGCCCTGGTGAGGCTGCGAGCCGAGCTCGTTCCCGCAGCTGACGTTACACAGAGATATTTCTGAGGTCACCTCTCCCTGTGCTCCCACACACCCCACCGGGCTCAGCCCGGGGCCGCAGCGATGCACGCCAAGCACTGCCGCCCCATCTCCCCGCTCCCCCCCGGACGCAGCGGTTTCCTGCAGTGGGATGAGTGCAGGCATTTTTGGGAGCTGACTCAGAGGCTGCAATGGGAACCACCTGGGGGCCGGCTGCACCCATGGTAAGCACTGCATGGCCCTCAGCAACGCTTAGGGCCCCCCAGAATTGCCCATCCCCCACCTTCCCCACCTCTGCCTAGGACCCCCCAGCATCACCCATACTCCCCCAGCATTCCTCAGGTCCTCCTCCAGAACAACTCAGGATCCCTCAGCATTGCCCATCCCTCCCAGCTCTGTCCGGGACCCCATCCAGTGCAGCCTGTTCTCTCTCAGCACATCTCAGGACCCCCCCCAGCACTGCCCATTCCCCCCAGCATTCCTCAGCACAGCTCAGGACCCCTCAGCATTGCCCATTCCCCCCTCAGCTCTGCCCAGGACCCCTTAAGGCAAATCTCAGGACCCCTCCAGCATTGCCCATCCCCCCCAGCACTGCTCAGGGCCACCCAACATTGCTCGAGACCCCCCAGAAATGCCAATCCCCCCCCCCCAGCTGTGCTCAGGACCCCCCAGCATTGCGTTTGCTGCATTTTCACCTCTCTGGAGCCGCTCTGTGCCCAGCGAAGGGCTGCAGCCGCCACGTCCCCGTGCAGGGGGCTGAGGTGGGTGGGCCTGAGGCGGACCGTGAAGCGGGGACGGGCCGTAATGGGACAAAACACGGACGGGGAACCCACGGGGAGTGGGGGGGGGGGGAGGGGAGGGCAGTGAGGGGTCGCGCTGAGCTCCGCCGCTCTCTCGGGGAGCACAAGAGGAGCGGAGGACTCAACACCTCGCCCCTCCCCTCCCGGCTATAGAGTGCGCCCAGAGCGCCCTCACAGCGCTTCCGGCGGCGCGGCGGCCATCTTGGGCGCGGGCAGTGAAACCGCCGCAGCTCCCAGGCTGCGCCTCGCGTTGTTTGGAGGAGCGGGCAGCACCGCACCCGCGAAACGGGCGGGAAGGCCGAAGAGCTCGCGCCGTCCTTACCCTCCTCCTCTTCCTCAGGTACCGGCGCCGTTCGGGCGGGAGCGGATACCCCTCGCCCCTCTGTGGGAGCGATGCACAGCGGCGGTGCCCTCACCCAAGATGGCGGCGGGGCCGGGGGCGGTCTCTCTCACCTCGCGGAGAAAATGGCGGCGGACCGGAGCGGGTCCGCTCATCCCGACCCCGTGGCCACCCCGACCCCACGGCCACGCCGGGCCCGGCGCCCGCTCCCAGCCCCCGCCCCCCACGGCCCCTCCCCAACCCCCAGCAGAGGGTGTGCGGTGGAGGTACCCCCCCGAGCAACGCCGTGCCGGGCGGGCTGCTCTCCTCCTCCTTCCCACCCCTTAGGGGGCGGCGATAGCGGCGGGGAGGAAGAAAAGGATGCCACGGAAGCCGCTGTTGCCTTATAAATCTGTTTTTCCTCCTTTCCGAGCTCCCAAGGGGCTGCATGACGCTGCGGCGATGAACGCGGCCAGGAGCGGCTATCGGGTCTTCTCGGCCAACTCCACGGCGGCCTGCACCGAGCTGGCCAAGCGCATCACCGAGTAAGTGAGCCGTGCCAGCCCCGCGGCTCCGTGCTCAGCATCTCTGCCACGGACGGCCGTCACCGGGTCCGGCCCCTCGGTGCTGAGCGCTGCTGGGGTCACCGTCCCTGAAGGTGGCACTGGGGGACGTGGGGCGGCGGTGGTGGTGGTGGGGTGGGTGGTTGGACTCCAAACTTAACGCTCAGAGCTTCCCCAGGGGAGGGGGACTCGTGGCTGTGTGGGTTTTTGGCAGAGCAGTGTGCGTTCAGTGTGTGTCCCCAGCCTGGGCTGGGTTTGCTGCTCCGTGTGCTGGAAATGAGCAGTGTATGCTGGCAAAGAAGAGTTGAGGAGTATTAGTGCATCCTTTACTTTCCCGGCCATTGCTTCGATGTTGGCTCGGTGGGGATGGACACAACACTCTCCACAGTGCAGTGCTTGGAGCAGAATTCCCACTCACGCTTCTGGTTTGGGTTAGTTTACTTCAGGTCAGGACATCCAGCAAGTAGGTGCTCTCAAAGGGGCTTTTCTAGGAAGCAGGAGTGCTTTGGTTTTTTGTTTTATTTTTTTTTTGTGTAGGCTACCATTCTAAAGTTGGATGTGGGTTTCCTTTCTGCTGTTGATCAGCTACAGCTTACAGGAAGCTGCTCCCAAAATTAAGAGGCCTTTATGCTTGTTGGTCTCCTGTGGAGACCAGCATCCTTACCACCACCCGTGCAGCTTTCTGCTTCCTGCTCCAAGGGAGTGCTTAAACTGGAAACAGTGCTGAATACAGGTGTGCTTAAACTGCAAGAGCATCTTGCTGCTTCTCAAGCTAGCTTGAAAAACAGTGCATTCAGTCCTTAGCACAGGTCATCTGCACAAAGCTGACTGCCCCGTTAGGCAGGGATCACCAGTGTTCATGGGACTTGTGTTGGGTGGTAGTGACAGGCTCCTTTATGTGAGGTGGGGAGGCAAATCCTTGTGTTTGGTGAGATGTTTTTGGTTCACAGGTGTTCTTTTTTTGCTATATTTGGTCAGTTCTGTACCACTTCACTGTTAAAACTCCAAAAATAAAATCTACATAAGTGTATATTTTAAGAAAACATTTTTGCTGTGACAGATGGGACATGGGACGGCCTGCACTGCTGCGTCCTTGTGGGATGTGACAGAGGTCCCCTGGGGATAGGGGACGAGCTCCAAGTTCTCAGGACTGAAAGAGCAAAGAGGCAATCTTTATCCTCTGCTCTCTGTCTCAAGAATAACTCGTTTTCCTCTAAAGATGTAATGTGAAAAGGCACGGAGCAGATTCCTCAGGCTGTGGCACACAGCTGGCTGCGTGACGTGCTCTGTTTGTGCTTGCTTTTCTCTGTCAGCTGGCGAGATACACGTGAGGTTTTAAAAAGTGCCTGGAATTTCTCCTTGCCACCAAGGAGTGCAGGTGCTCCCAGGTGTGCTAGAGGCTGTAACCCTCTGCAGGACTTCAGCAGTGCTCTGAGACCGAGCAGCAGCAGAATCCAGAGAGTGACCTCCTGGCTGTATTTTGTGATGAAAGCTTCTAATAGAGGCGGGAGGGGCTCCTTGCCTTGGATCTGGCAGTGGTGAGGGTGCTGGCTTCCCTTAAAGAGCTCAGGAGCTGTTTCAACACATTTATAATGGTTGTTTTTTCAGGTTGCAAAAGATGTGTGGCCGCTGCCTTTGGCTTCCCACTGTGTCCCTTCCCAGCGAGTGCTTTGCTGGGGGGGTCACTTGCACCTTTTAATAGAGTTGGAGCAGTCCTGTGAGGGTGAGTCTGGCATCTAATATTGTGCGTTCTTTTAAAAGGCTTTTTTTTTTTTAATGATCTTCCTTGTAAGTAGTAAAAGAACTTTAAAACAACACACAATATTAGGAGTTGGGCTGGTTCAAGGAGAGTGGTTCAGCTTTCGTTTTGAGCTTTCATTTCTGTTAGCTTCTGCCAGGGAGAGGAGCTGGTGCTGACTCATGGGAGCCACGAACTCTGTGAGGATTCCTTAGAGTCAGGATGACTGAAACATAAATAAATCCTATGTTTTTTAGTCTCTTGTAAATTGATTGGGACTTTTTGTTTAATCCTTTCCCTGAAGGAAGGGAAACTCCTGCTGTAATTAGGACACTTGGCATCTGATTACAGGCTGTGTCTGCTAGGAAGAAAGATAATTTCTGTGAATAGTCCTGATCCCTAGTGTGCCTCTTGGGAGGGAGAGGGAGGTCTTGCAAGCGTGGAGTCTACAGCAGCTGAATGTAGATCTCCCTCTAGCTGCAGTGTTTGGCTTTCTGCTCGCTGTTTGTGGTTTTGGGTCGGAGGGGATCTGATGATGGAAGCTTGCTGATGTGTCCCCACTGCTCCTGCAGGCCGGCGTTGTGTAGGACATGGTGTCATACACTCATTGCAGGCACTGAATATTCTCTACAAGCATTTGTTTGCAGTGTGGAATACGGTAGTCTGAAGGTGAAAGCAATAGTGTAAACCTAAGCAATGCAGGTTCATGAGGAAAAGATGGAGACCTTTATTCTGATCTTTGGTCACAGAGAGCCCTGTATGCAACAGTGAAACCTGTGCAGTGCTTTCTGTGGCAGAGCTGAAGGCAAATCCTGTTTCTGGAAGAGATGGTGTGTTAGGAGGACTTGCAGAACCTTTCTTGGCTGAAGGAGGGAGCATTTTTTGTTGGGGTGGAAGGAAAGCAATCTCACTCTGCTCTTACTGTCTGGGAAGAGCTTGATGCAATGCAGCAGCAGGAGGGGAGCTGGCACCAACTCCTTTCCATCTTGGACACAGAAACACTCACTGAGGCAGGAGGCAATAGATATGGCAAGGTAACACTGCACCAAAAGTATTGGGCAGAGGGAAACGAGCAACCAGTCAGTGTGGTTGGAGAGGGTTAGAAAGAGGATGGATGGACAGAGGTAAGAGGGGCTAAAATGATTGTAATGCAATCAGAGCAGATTGCTGTGTATCCAGAATGGTGCTTTGTTCTCCTTCCATGGTTGATGAAGGAAGAGGTTAGGAAATGCATCCCAGAGCTGCTGCTGCTGTGTTAGCTGGACCAATTGACTGTGATCCTCAGGGATTTGCTGGAGTTTGGAACAAAGCACTGCAAGTGAATTTACATCTCACATTTCGATCATCGAGTCTTTTAAATTGATTGTCCTTTGTCTCAGGAGCCTGGTGCTGTGGTTTCTGATGGCCTTCAGAGGAGCACTTGAAGGGCTGACTGAACCCTGGTTTGTTTCCTGCAGCGTGTTGCTTCCTTATTGAGCTACAAATGGCTTCTGGGCTGCTCACGTTTAAACTGCACTGAAGGCAGGTCTCACAGTCACTCCTGTATCCACAGCTTAATATCCTCTTGGCACGTGCTGACACTGTGGAAAGTTAGATCATAGCAGGGGATATTACAGATGAATAGAAATTTTTTACTAATTGTATAGGGTAAATACTTTTTAAAGCCATTTTTCTTGCATTCCAGCAGGTCCCAGAGGAACTGAGTCAGTGGCAGAACTGGTTCAAGGACTGCAGGGCAGCAGGGAGCCAGGCTTTGGCTTTTAGGAGCTGTGAGTGCCTGCATGGTGAAACCTTGCACAGAGACAGCATTAAAATCCTGAGAAAATTGGGCAGCCTTGGAGCAGCAGCATCTCTTCCTGGTGGGGCTGTACACAGCTGTTGGAGGAGATCCCAGCTCTGAAGACTGTGCTTTTAAACACAAAGCCAGTGCTAAACCAAGTTCCTGTCTCTGGGGTGGAGAAGGGAGCTTCCAGAAGTGTGCCTGTGCTCTGGTGTCTGCTGGCTTACCAGGGAGAATTCTGCAAACAGTGTGAAATCAGCCTGGCTGTTTTCCAGTCTTAAATAGCTGAGTATCAGCAAGAGGTTCTCTGTAGCCAAGTGCTGCACCACGTAATGGTGCTTTTGCTGATGGACCTTTTTTGGCCTGAAGACTTGTTTTAGCTACGATGCCTCAAGTATTCTTCTTGGCAGAACAAGCTGTAGCTCTCCACTGCTGTGAATGCCCCAGATCAGTGGCTTTCCTTAGGGAAGAGTTTCCTGTGGTCATCACCTTGATCCTGTGCTTCTGACAGCCTTCGTTGGTAGGGCTGAGCTCCTGCAGCCACGTGCAAAAGTTTTTGCTATTGGTTTAATTCCTCTGTTGCCTAAAGCAGTGAGCACTTGTGAGCCTCTGCAGGGAGACAGCTTAGAGAGAGAGGAGCTGGGAATGGATGGGAAAAAGGGAGAGGTGATGGGAAGTGGGAGCTTTTCTGTGGATGTGGTTGCTCTGAGGCTGTTTGGTGGTGTGGGTTGTGCTCTGCCCTTGGCTGCTGTGTCAATCTTCCTTTTGACTCAAGCCCCGTGGAATTTGCTGCTACACAGCAGGAGCTGCAGGAACAGCCCTCTGCTTTTAGTAGCCTGGACTAAGTCTAGGTTTTATCAGACCCCTCCTCAGGCTGAAGTCTCTGATTGAGCAAAGTCTCCTGCAGTGGGTAGAGTAAGAGGTGTGTGCCCCTGAGTAAACACGCCTCAGCTTGAAGCACTTTGGAGCTGCCTGTTGGTCCTGCTGTGCCTGCAGCTCTGATCATCACTGAGCCTTGCAGGCAGGGTTGATGTATGACTTTATGGACAGTTTTATCTCATATCCTTCCTGTTACTGCCTCTCTTGTTTATATGCAGTCAACAGTTGGAGCAGACATTTTATTTATTGTCTGGCCAGTGCAATCTGCTACTGCTCATGCCTTTCAGTTGGCAACTGCTTACTGTCTATTCTGCTGTTATCTGCATCCAGCTTTGATAAGCTGAGCTGTTCTGAGTGTCCCTAGTTCCATCAGGAAGTGAAACTTGCCATTCCTATTCCTTGCTTCAGCAGCACAGAAGCTGCATTGCTGTTGTGCTGTCTGAATTGAGGAGCACTGGGCTCTTATTTCTTTTCCAGCATGGTTGGGATCTTGCCAGCTACGTGCTCACCAAATGTCACTGACACTGAGCGTGCCACCATCGAAGGGGTGTTTTGCAGAGATGTTTCCAGCTGGATGGTTCCTGATGCTGTCCCTCCTGTCATGAGATGCAGGGCTGACTAAGGGCATCTGCACGTTCTGCTCAGTGGAGGATTTTTCCAGCAGTGCACCATGCAGGGAAGTCAGTCAGGGCACATGTGCCTCCAAAGGGAGCTTGTGAGACAGTGCTGTGCAGTCATGGAGGAATAGTGAGTCATTCAGTGTTTACCCATACACTGATTTGTTTTGTGTGTGTGATTGTCCAGCTTGTTTCAGCTCAGATGTGTTAGCAGTGATTGGGCTGCACCTTAATATTGGCAAATGCATCGCTGTTATCAGAAGGACTGCAGGATCCCAACGGGCAGCAGGGAGTGTCTGCAGATCCACCTGCAAACCTCACCTTCCGTGTAGACAGAGTTGTTCCAGGAGGTCCTGGGGCTTGGGTTTATGTTGCTGCTCCTTTCTACAGTGTGGGAGCAGTGAGAGAAGCTGTAGTAGAGATCTGGGTGGATTTCTTGTTCTGTACTGCACAGCACCTGCATGTGCTACAGTGCGTGTCCAGGCTGGGCTGGGTACTGCAGCTAACCACCCACATCTGGAATTTACTCACCAAAGAGGTGCTTTGTAACCAGTGCAGCCAGCATATCGTGTTGGGGTGTCTGTTGTCACTGCTGACCAGGGGAGCTTCTGGTTGAGATTGCCAGCATGGGGCTCGCAGCTGAGTCCAGAAGTCACCAGTTGGCCAGCAGCATGCTGGTGTTGAGCACACCTCTCTCTAAATAGGTATTAATGCATTCCTTGAGAGCAGGGTTAAATGCAGAGTGTCACCTGAGGGTATAGCTGGGACTGTGAGTGTTAAAATGTTCTTCAGAATGAATTGGTATTATGAAACAAATGCATTTAAGCAACAAAAAACAACAACAAAAGGATGCTCCTGCTGCTCAAATGGAACCTGGGCCTGACCAGTGCTGCTCCCAAAGGGTCAGTGACTGACATGGGTGGAAAGTAGGCAGCAGCCTCATGGTCACACAGGATGTGTGTTTGGGCAGCTGAGCCCATGAGTGCTGTGTGTGTGTGGATGGGGAAGCTGTGCTGTTCTGCAGCTCGGCTGCTGCATTCAGGTCCTCGTTAGGCAGTGCTTTGCTTTGTCAGTGCACACGTGTGGGCTCATCTCTGCTCTGGATGGTGATCTGCTCAGTGCCTCCTGTTTTAATTCCCTTTTTTCTCTCTCCAGACGTCTTGGTGCTGAGCTGGGGAAGTCTGTGGTGTACCAGGAAACCAATGGAGGTAAGAGAACTCTTCCGTACTTGCAAGCCTGTTCTGGGGTCAGTCTTCTCCCAGTCCTCCCCACACTGCAGGCAGTTTCTGGGCACCTGTTTTGCTTTCAGGAGCACAGGTGTATGGCTGTGCTGGGGGCTGTGCTTCCTGAAGGTTGTTTACATCTCTTTAAGTGAAGCCAGTGCCCGTTTTCAGCTATTCCTGCTGGGCTGAAACACAGCAATGCTGACCACCAGGACTGCCAGGCTTCTGTAGCTGTGTGCAGCTATGATGGGGTTGTCTGTGTTCGTGTTACTGAGAGCTTCCTGTCCTCTGGGGTTAGTTTTAAATCGGGCTGCTTGTTTCGAGGCCTGAAGTCATTCCTCATCGCTGCACAACAAATCATTCTCCTTTCATCAGAGTCCCTTAAGGCTGCTGCAGATGTCTGGATGATTAGACTGAATTCTCTGGCTTGGTAGATCTCTCTTTTAACTTATCCCAGCCCTCTGATTCATGACTGTGTGGGGTATGAGTGGCTAAGGAGGGCCCCTTGGAAAATCTTGTCACTGCTTGGGCTGTGCTGAGTGAGGGCTGTAGGAAGTAATTTCAGCAGAGTCTCAGACTTCCATCTCGTGTCAGTGTTGAAATATCTTCCCCTTGGCCTTGGTAGTGAGGACAGGGAGTCCTCCCCCTCTGAGCACTGGTGTTGTGGTGGGCCCTCCAGCCTGCATGGAGCTGGCCCTGTAAGCTGCAAAGCAGCCAGGTTAACCTCTTGGTACGTACTAGGGGATGTTCTTTGCGTGGTTCATTGTTATGTAGTGAGTGTGGTTCTGACAGCTTTCAGCACTCAGCACTGAGAAATGAAAAGGATCTTATTAGGAGTTAAGTAATGGTAACAACTATTCAGCCTAGTTTTGCATCGTAAATGCAGCTAACTCACCCATATGGATGCCAGCTCCTTGCTTCCCAGGACTTTTGGAAAATCCACTTAGCTCCCTTTTGTATGCATGCTGTCAGGGTGTGCTTGTGGGGGAAAAGGAGCAGCTCCTGCATCTTCCCTGCTCCGTGGGCCAAGTTGCCTTTTCACCGCAACTCTGACGTTTGACGTTTTTTAACTGTTTTTTTTTTATCCTCTCCAGAAACAAGAGTTGAAATAAAAGAATCTGTCCGAGGGCAGGATATCTTCATTATACAGACAATCCCCAGGTAAGGGACTTGTGGCTTAATTTTATGTCAGTGATGTGCTTTTGATTCCTGGTTCAGCCGCTGGTTCTGGTTGGCTTGCTAGCCATTAGCTGGCACGCTGATGTCTTTTTCTGGTAATGTCATGACTTTGACTTAATTGAAGACACAACATAGTGTTAAGCTGTTAAATCCCAGAGAATCACTTGCAGCTCAGTGAGCTGAGAAGCTTCCCATGCAATGGCATGTGTGTGACACCTGAGGCAAGAACAGGCATGGCGGATGGGTCCGAGTGAATCCCTGGTCTGTGTGGTGCTGTCCTTGTAGGCTCAGTTCCTTGGTGATTTTCGACTGATGTTTCCATTTCAGGATATTTGAGTTCCTCTGCCTCAGTTACCTAGCAGCAGAGCCATCAAGGATCAGTGATGGCTCTTGTTACTAGCTGGATTGCTCTTCCTCTTTCACTAGAGTGGTGTAAAACTCGGGTGGAAGCCTTCAGATTCCCTTCTCTACTCGTAGTTCTTAGTGATGATGTGCTGTTTTCAGAGATGAGGTATTGATACCAGGCAAGAGCAAAATGATTCATGCTGTAATAGCCTTCTCCAAGTTACCAATTTCTGCTCAGATTTTGGAGATGTAATAAGTACCCAGAGTTCAGTCAGGTAGCAGAATCACCTGGAAGCTAATATTTTCCCAGCTTGTCTAAGTACAGTCCACTAAGAATTCAAATTCATTTCCTCTTTGTAATGCTTGAAAACAATAGGACTGTGAAGTCAGCTTGCCCTCTCCTGGAGCACCTCTCGAAGGCTGAGACATTTTCCTGGAGCTCCTCTCTCTAGGGTGATGTTTTGAGTGTTTCCTCCCCCAGGGAGCAGCTACATCTCTTTGAGGTGGGAACCCGCTGATGCAGGATTGTGTTTCAGGTGAATGGTGCCCTTCTGTTGTCCCTGGGGAGAGAGTTCTCTGAAATAACTTGTAACTGAGAGCTTTGTAAGCATGAGACAGGTAAGGTAAGAAAGAGAACTCAGACTAACAATGATTTTGGGAAGGGAAATTCTCTTCTGCCCTCAAATTGTCAATCCCTTTGTTTTTCTGTGAGCTGTACTGAGTGTTTTCAGGGCAGGGAATGGGTTCTTTTAGCAAAAATGCTCAGCTCCTCCACATAACAAGCCACTGCTGTACAGTCGAGTCATCTGTTACTCCTAAGCTGCAGCTGTGCCTTGCTGCATTGCTTGAGAGGACAGGTTCAAGGACATCTCCATTTTGCAGAAGGTTTGAGGGAGCTTTTAAACAGAGTAAAATCAGCAGTTTTGGATAACCTGAAAGTAGGACTTCCATGCTTATTAACAGCTCGAAAAGCAAGCAAAACAGTAGGACTTACCAGGAAAGGAATAGAGAGGGGAAACAGTGCAGTTATTGTGAATCCACAGGCCACATCTGAAGAGCACAGAGGATCAGTGAACAGAAAGATCCAAATATTTGATACGAGCTCCCTCTCCAAAAGGAATATTGCAGAGGTGAAGCACTTACAGTGACAGATCGTCTGAGGCTGTTGGTGTGTGGGCTTGCATTTGTGTGAGGAAAAAATAAGTAGCTTAGTAGAGAAAGGGAAGGTAAGGAGAAGGTCTGCTAGGGGTATTTGGATTTGAGTGGCCTGGAACAAGTCATAGAGGCACTGCTGTGTGAGAACAAGGAGGTGTCAGGTTCAAAACACACCACAGGGGGTGGTACTTCCCATTATGAATCGTTTAACCACAAGATCTCCTTACTGCATAGTGCTGCCTGTACCAAGAGTGTGTCCTATCAAAGAGCTGCTAGACAGATTGGTGGTAGTGGGGGATAGATTATGGGCTATTAGGGATACAGAGAGCATCGGTGGCTCAGCCTGAGCTGCACTTTGCCTGCAGTGGGGAGTGCACTGCTCTCTCCATGTTCTCTGTTTTTTGCTAGGCAGATTTTTTTGTCTTAATAGCAAGGCTGAGCTCAACCATGTGCACGTTCCTGCGTGTTATGAGTGTGCAGTTTGCTGCTGTAGTAGCTACTTAGTAAAAATGGGGGACTTGATGGCTTTAGAGAGATTCTGGAAGTAAACAGGGAGCTACAGGCAAGGACAGGGAGCAGTGAGAGTGGGCTCCAGGCTGCTGGAGAGGGGTGGTCCAATTAAAGGAGATTTTCAGAGTCCTTTGTGGTGTCCTATCTGAATAATGAGAGCAGCACTCCCTGCTCTGGCACGTGGGATTATTGCTGCCAGCATCCCACAGCAGCACCAGGGCTGCTGGTACCTTGTGAAACTGGGGGCAACCTCTCACAAAAGCAGTTCTGTCTGTTTTCTGTTTCTTTTGTTTTAATGTGATAATAAAAGGTATTGGATTTCAGGGATGACCTTCAAACAGATTTAAAGTTGGCCACTTTGTTTTTGTACTGTACTGATAGCAGAATCTTTTTCTCCTCTCCCAGCCACACTGGCACAACTGAAACAGCAAAGGGAAGAAGTGGCTCTTTGTTAGCTCGCCATCCTACGTGGCAGGGGTTATGTTTTATGTAATTCTTGGCTGGGTGTTTCGGGGCCAACAGAGCTTTCTTGTGTGTGAGCAGCATTGTGCATGAGGGCTTCCAGAGCCAGCAGGAGAATAAAGAGACACAGAGCACGCACAAATGAGTGGACGCAAATGGAGGTTAATTCCCAAAGGAATGGGGAGCAGTGGAGAAATGGAAGGGGTTAGAGGCTTGTGGTGCATCACACACGAAGAAGAAGTGTTTGAGCTCTTGGGGGTAGCTAAGATCTGGAGGATAACAGTCTTCAAGCAACGTGTAGGTAACGTCCTGGAAGCTCTGCAGGGCTTGAGGGTGCTCTGTGCTGCTCATTCCTCTGCTGCATGGCTGGGTCAGCTTCTGCTCCACCACCTCGTGGCTCTGCAGCACTGCCCTCCTGCTCAGGATGTGGTGGGCTGCTTGGGGCAGCTGGAAAACGTGGGCAAGGGTGGATTCTTCAGTTTCCAAATGGTCTGGATTGCTCTGTGATAATGCAGATGATGTGTGGGTTTGGGGCTTCCCTTGGTGCTGGTTTTAAGGAATTAAGAGGACCTATTTCACTTTTTTTCCTTTCCAAAACAACTTCAATTAAATGCACTCCTACTGGGGCACACGGTTATCATGATGACTCTGACTAAAGGTAGAGTTCTGCATGCATTTCTTGTCATTTACAAGATGTTTGGTGTTTATAAACGTGCTGTTACTTTAATCACTAGGTAAGTTAGTGGAGAAGAAATGCCTTTTCTTGTTGTGATGGAGGAAATCACCATACACCTCATCTCAGGATACCAAAATCAAATGCTGTTCCACAGCTTTTGTGCTGGAGTCAAATCCTGTGGGTGCAGCACTGACTGCAGTGTGCTGTGGCACAACAGAAGGAGCTGTGGGATTGCAGTGCAGGCCTGGCTGGCATAGTAACATAAAGTAGAACACAGCTTATGTGAAAGCTTGGTGAGGAGAGAGGGGTATGGGTGTACTATGAAAGGGAATTGCACTGGGGGGAAAAACCTGCTAATATTTGGCATGATTTTGAAATCTCATAGGGATGTGAATACTGCTGTGATGGAGCTGCTGATAATGGCTTATGCACTGAAGACTTCCTGTGCCAGGAACATCATTGGGGTCATCCCTTACTTCCCCTACAGCAAACAGAGCAAAATGAGGAAGAGGGGCTCCATAGTCTGCAAGCTGCTGGCTTCCATGCTTGCCAAGGCAGGTGAGTGCTGTGGGGGTAAGCTGCTGGCATCCAGGGGTGCCTGTCCTGGTCTCCCATCAAGTGTGCAGGTGCCCTGCCAAACCTGTGAGCTACTTTGGGGGAGTTAGTCTTCTTCAGTTTATTATTTCTTCAACTCACAGCTGGGGCAGTGGCCTAGAGGTGTCATGTTGAAACGCATTGTCAGTCTGGTGCTGTGACTCCTACTGCTCTCATAGTTCTCATTACATCTTTGGAACTTTTCAAGTTACCTTCTTAAGCTTGTTTTAACACATGGCATGCTAATAGTGAGTGCAGTCTGCAGAATGGAAATGTTTAAGGAACTCCAGTCACGTGGGAGCTGTCTTAATGAGTTATCTTTTGTTGTTGTTGTTCTTTTCTTAGGTTTAACACACATTATCACTATGGATCTTCATCAAAAGGAAATTCAAGGCTTCTTCAGCTTCCCTGTAGACAACCTGAGAGCATCCCCTTTCTTGATTCAGTACATACAGGAAGAAGTGAGGTTACTCTAGTTCTGTATATATCGACATGTCTTAATGCAGCAGCAGAGTTGAGGTGCTGCTTATGCAGAGGTTGTGTTATCAGGCTAGGCCAACTGTTCTGTTCTTCATTTTTTTTAATTATTTTTTCTTAAGGGATAGCTCTTGCATGTTTCTCAAGGAAGTGGGGAAATATTATGTTAAATTAGATTGCATGATTGTCCTTGAATAGAAATTGAGTTCTTGACCATAAACAGCAGAGGAGCTTGAGCCCTCGATTGAAATTCATTGCTCTCTATGGAGCTAGTGCCATTTGAGAGATGCTATTTATGCTCCTGCCTCTAATCACCTCTTAAATCCTGTTAAATTGTCTTTCCTCACCCTTTGTTCTGCTGTGGATGTCTGACTGATCTGAATTATTGATAGACTTTATCTTGGGCTGTGCTCAGGAATGCTGAGTGCAGTGGGCCTGGGGGTGGAGGTTTTATCTCCCAAATGCAGAAATGTATGACTTACGGTGGTGAGAGTGATGTTCTCCATGTGGGGGAGCCCTGGCTTTGGGCCTGCAGTGAAACCACGACTGCTGCAGCTCATTCTGCATAACCCAGCCCCTTGCTCACTCTGAACACAGGACTGACACCTGCTCTGTGCAGGCTGAGGCTTTGGTCCCAGGGCCTGTTGTTAAACCCTCCCTTCCTTTCCTGCACTGTGCCCTGCGTTTCATGCAGCTGCAGTTAGCATACGATCCCACAGCTTGTGGAGGCCAGTAGTGGAAGGAGGCATGTAATTGCAGTCCTGTGGGAAGTAGGACCTGTGAAAAGATTGCATTGCATGTGGTCTTGCCAGTGTTCAATTTATTTGTATTATGTTTTGCATCGAATGTTCAAGTGCTGGTGTTGAAAAGGAGTGCAATTGCCTTGCAGCTCTTACATGGAATGATGAGTTGGGGGTGGGGGAAGTGAGTAGGTGCCATTCTTCAGCTGCGTATCAAATCAGTTATGCATTCTCAAGAAGATCTTTACTTAAATAGTTTTTTATCACGTCCAGATTCCAGATTATAGAAACGCAGTTATTGTGGCCAAGTCTCCTGATGCAGCTAAAAGGTAAATAGATTCTTTACTAGCTGGTTAAAATTAGCTCTGTAAAAAATCTGGGCCGGTGAGGGATCTACGAGGGGGGAAAAATACAGGAGGGGGTGCAAAACAGATCAGCAGTCTGATCCAAAAGTGTCTGGAAACCTCTTGTCGGATCTGGGAGAGGCCTGCTGTGCTGGGCTGAGGAGCTGCATCAGCCCAGCACGTTCCTGACACGCTGTGCTCGTCCCACAGGGCGCAGTCCTACGCTGAGAGGCTGCGGCTGGGGCTGGCGGTGATCCACGGCGAGGCGCAGTGCACGGAGCAGGACATGGACGACGGACGCCACTCCCCTCCCATGGTCAAAAATGCAACCGTGCACCCTGGTCTGGAGCTGCCATGTAAGACTGGGCTCCTCTGCTTGTCCTTGAGGGGGAAAGATGGAGGCTCTTGGGTATAACCAAGCTAAGGGCAGCTGGATGAGTAGAATTTTTCTCGTGGGAGATTGGAGGAGGAGGTACAGGGAGAAGTCCTCGTTTAGCTCCTCCTGGCCACGCAGTATTGCTCCTGTTGGCTGTGCCTGGTCAGCTGTGTCACACTGACAAACTTCTGCTGGAAGTTTGCTCTGTAATGCAGAACTCGGTGAAATGAGGGAAGTGTAGAAGTGGAACTAACAAGGGAACGACCCTGAGACAGGCTGCTGTCCCCATCCTGGACGGGTGGGCTGGCCTTTGCTTTACCCTCTTGCTCCAGCCATTGTTACTGCTGGAAGCTTTCTTCATCTTGAGAACCATGTAGTCACCTTGCAGTGTCTGTTTTGACATAGTTTTGATGCTTGTGTGGCTAGCATGAATAGGTTCTCAGAGAGCATTGTTGAACTGATTCCTGTGCTCTTGCCATCAATTGATAAGCTGCAGGCTTGAGAGCTCAGTGCAAAGAAAACAGCAGGAAGCATATTCTGGGAAAAGCAGTCCTCTTAGGACTGCTTGTTTTCTTGCAACAACAGCAGTCAATAATAGTACAGCCAAAATCCAGCTCCTGTTTGGAAGGATTTTTTTAGGTAAATGGTGATAGGACAGAAGTTATGGGGGCAGTGAATGTGTCTGGGAACTGACCGTGGGAAATGCAGCATGCTGCTGCATGTGATAAAGAGCTATCCATCAGGCAGCCCAGCTTGATTATACTAGTTGTGGCTAGGGCTACTGATAAGCAGCTGCTCCTGTCTTTTGAAGTCTAGGGAGTACATCCAACCAGTTGGAGGACAAGTCAGGGAGGAGGAAGGCAAGTAAGACTGCAGGCATTTTACATTAGCCCAGTCCTGCTTGCGCTAATGAAATCAGTTAAACAAAGGTTATGTTGCAGGTGAAACTCCTCCTGGGCCTTGGGGGACAGGTGGGGTTTGGCAGCGAAGTTTGGGACTTCATCTTGCTTGGCTCTTTTCTGATAGGGGATTTCTTCATGCACTTGCAACCAAACAGGAATTTGCATAGTTGCACTTGGCCTTTTGTTTCCTGTCTTACTCTGAAGGGGATTCTGTCCTCCAGAGTGTCACATCTGTCTGCTGCCAGGGAATTGATGCAACTGTGTCTTTATTTCCAGCTGTGTTACTTCAAGGAATCTCATCTGTGGAAGCTGGCACTGCTGAACAGCCCCAGAAGTGTTAGCTCATATAGAAATTTGCCTTTGTCCAACTCGGTTATGATTTCAATAGAAGAATGTTTTCAGTCCTCAGTTATCCAAACAAACAAATTTGCTGTGTGCCACCACTATTCATCTCCTGCAGAAGCTCTTGACTAATGACCTGACATTCCTGCATGCCTGAGGCACACATGGCAAGCAATCAGGCAGTAGCTTGGTAGCTGTCTGTCATGGGGGTGGGAGGGTTATGGTGCCAGCTTGTCCAAAACTCAGAAGAAAGCTGTTTTTTTCTCTCCTGTTTTCTAATCTTACTAGATACCTGATTTTGAGTGTGAGCTGGGTTCTGTTACTGGAGCTGCAGGATGCTGAGGGCAGTCTGTAAGCTGCTACTGAATCCTGTGCAGCAAGGTTAAGGATAGTAGTGCTGTGAGTCTGTTACACCTCCCTTCCTGTCTGATTCAATTGTTTGAAAGTTGTCTTCCCACCTCAGGTGGCACATTAAACAAAACCCTTGATCAGCTCTTCCTGCACTGTACCATCACCAGCAATCTCAATGTCACGGGGTTTGATGGCAGTGTAAAACACAGCTTGGCTACGTGTGTGTTGGTGGCAGGCAGCACACGTGCTGCTGAGCCAGAGCTTTGTGCATATGTGCACTGAAACTGGCCAGAAAAACCTCTGGCTGTCAAACCAGTCAGCCTGCAGGTCTGCCCGGCTCAGGTGTCACTGTTGGGCAGTTGGGAAGTGGCAGTACTCCTGGGGGGGTTGCTGAGACTGAGGGCCCTGCTGTGGGCTGCTTGCAAGTTGGTGTAGAGCATCCTTCCCTCTGTCTCCACAGTTTGGGTTCCCCAGGAGCACTGTCACAGCCAGAAGTGAGGCAGAGCCCACAGCTGAGAGCAGTGCCAGAGCCCCGCAGCAATTATGCTTTCTGCAATTCCTTGTGGGCTTTCTAGTGAGTTGGCCAGGCTCCTGCAGCTGGCACACACCTCTCCTCCCTGTCCTAATAGCAATCACGTGCCTGTAATTAATAATGGTTATGCAGCCTCATGGCTTATTTATTGTCCTGAGAGTGTGACCCGATGTGATGCTGCGATCAGGTGGCACGTGGAGCTATCACAGGAATGCCAGAGGTGTTTCCAGTTCCTAAAGTGCTGAAGTGGCAGCAGGAGCTCCAAGTGTTGGTCACTCAGACGTTGGAAATCAGAGCCTTTGAGACAGGATGTCACTCCTTTGGTTGTGCGCTGTGTCTCGGAGCTTGCAGCTGGCTTGGGGCTGTGCTGCAACAAGAGAGTTGGGTGGGAAAACGGGGGTGAGCCTGGGTCAGTTCCCACTTCCCCATCTCTTTTCCACGTTGTGGTTGGGGCACAGGAGTGTCACCTGTCCTTCCAGATCTGTCTCTCTGTGTAACAGTTCTGGAGGAGCCTTTTGTTCACACGCTCTGTGCTCAGCACAGTGTTATTTTACCTGTAACAGTAATGGTCAGCTCCAAACAGGGTTTGTTTTAGTATTCCTTAACCCATTTTTAACCTCTTAGTTGAAGCAGCAGGTTTAAGCACCTGGGAATGCTGCTGCTTCATGCCACAGTCACCTCACCTTCAGCACGTGGTGCTCAGTGTGTGTCATTCACAGCAGAATGATGGTGCAGGTTAGGCTGATGGGCTTAATTCCCTGGCACTCCATGTTCTTTGATGTCCTTGTGCTATAAAAACAGTGGTTGGCTTCTCTTGCATTCCTAAATCTATCAGTACAACAAGCATCTGTTCTGACTTTCCAGGAAATACTAGCAACGTTTCTGACCTAACCTCACGATAACCAAAGGGGTTTGTTTTCAGGAAGAGGCTTTTCTTCACTGTTTGGAGCCCTTTTCCAAGCCACCTTCTCGTATCAGCTCTGACGTGTGCACAGATATGTCAGAAGACAAAAGTTGGCCACAGTAACCCTGGCATACACTGTCATCACACTGCAGTGATCGAAGTTCTCTTGCGATTTGATGTGGTTGGTTGTGGGTGGATCTTGGCTTGCAATTTTTTTCTTTTCTTTGCAGAGAAAATTGAACAAGAAAAAGGGAGAACATCTCTTTAGGATCCGGGTAGGTCGACACGTTGCCTACCGTACTTTAAAAATAAAGCAAACTTGAAATACAGCCTTTAAAAGCAGACAAATGATGTGAAGCACTGCTAATGTTGCTAGCTGCTTGGTTGGCCTTTGAGCATAGTAAGGAATGCATTTGCTTCCTTTATGGAATGGGAGGGCACAAGTTTGCTGAAACTTCATGTGTTTGTCAGTAAAACGATGCTGCACTTCAGCTCCCTGCATCTATTCACTGTTGCTGGGAGTTTTCCCTGGCCTGGCTCTCGTAGGCAGAACTGGCACTCCTGGGGGCACACACAGGATGGAGCAGCAGCCCAGTGTAATCCTTCTGATTTTTTTCTTAGCTCCCACCAGGAGTTTTGTTAATAACTAATCTGAGCAGGTAGGTAGTGCCTATAATTGAAATTTATGGTCTGCTTATCTCTTCCGAAGCTTAATCCGAGTTTATTGCAAGTTCTCCTCCTCCTCCTAAGAGTATTTTCCCTTCAGGATTTAGATGTGACTTTGCATTTGATAAGAGACTCAAAAGTAACAATGCAGAGACTGAGGAATGTGTACTCCAAAGAGCAGTTAACCCTCAAGTCCTAGGTAGCTGGGCTGTTGTTTTTTGTTCTGACTGCTTTGCAAGGAGCAACATTCCTCTGGGCAGAGCAGGGTGCTTGGATGCCTCTTACACACTTCTGCAGGCTTCAGGGAAGCCAGTGAGCAGGGTGGGTGGTGTGGCACTGCCCGTGTGGCTTTGGAGCTGTGGTCCCCATCACTGCTTTCATCACTTCCCTCAGTGTGACTCACCCTGCTTGGACTGCCAGCGTTCCCAGGCACTGATGAGCTGTGGGAAGAGTACTGGCTCAGCCTGCTGTGCAGGGTGGGGAGTTTCATGTAGGACTCCTCTGACCCAGGAGGGCTGACATGGGTGCTCAGACAGGCTTTGTGATGGGCAGCAGCCCGTGCCTCAAGTGCGAGTTGGAGTATGGGAGTAGGTTGTGTTAGATAGTGAAATGTTTTTCCTAGATCTAAAACTCCTCTGGATTTGAGAAGCTGTTGTGGCCAGAGTACTCACAGGCCCAGAGTTCACGAGGTGGGGCATCCCTGGTGGGGTACTTTGCTGCTTTCCTTGAAGATAGCATGAGTGTTGGGGGTGCAGGCCTATGGGTGTTACAAGGCACTAGGTGCTCTTAGCTGCAGAGGTTAGATCAGCCCAGATTGTCACCTGATGAAGCTCACATACCCACCACTGTGTCCTTTCCACACTGTGAGGTTTTCTGCAGTGTTTGCTGCATACTGAAGCACCCTCTGGCAAGCAGAGAGGTATGGTGTGTTGATAGCATGTCCCCATCTGGTACTGGAGGCTGACTGCTGGTGCAGGGGTCTAAAGACCACGTCACATCTGAGCAATGCTTCCTCGTTTGTATCTCCTTCAGTTTTTTTCATGCTTCTGCTGAAGGTTTTTCAGGGTGAAGGATGAGGCCTGTTCCACATGTGTGTTTTTTTTTTCTTTTGTGTGAGCCTTGTCTGTGCAAAAGTAGAGAGAGGAGAGAGTAGAGCCTTATTTCCTGGTCCATCTCTCTACCATTTGTCAGCACAGCTCATCAGTGTGTATTTCTGCTTCCTCTTACTGGTTGCAGTGTGTCTGTAGAACCGAGTTGGAGCTGAATGTTACCCTGCTCTTTCTATTAACCTGCTTTAAAATATTCAGCAGATTCTGCTGCTGAAAGCTGCCTCCAGTTTCCTTTGCCTGTGCAGGTATTGGTAAGGTGCTTCCATTCTCTGAACGTTCCTTGCATGTTTGAGATAAATCAGCAAGTTCAGCCAGTGGCAGATGGAGCATTGCAAACCGTGTGCCCTTTGGCAAGTGGTGTGCAGAGGATCCCATTTGTTGTTCCCAATCCTCAATCCTCAGGTCCTGTTTTGGAGCACGGGCAGTCGCTGCTGTTACCCACAAAGAAGGTTTGTGTCGTAGCACTCCTGCACTGGGGTCTGTTAGATGATTGGAGCTGCTCCTGTCCCTGAGATCAGTAGGTGGTCCCTGCAGAAACCGAGCTCCATCTTGAAGCAGCAGTGCTATTTGTGTAGAGGCAGTGGTTACCCACTTTGGTGGCGATCAGGATGATGTAAAGCACATGTCTGCATCTGTGCACCACCATAAGACTCTGAAGTGGAGCTGTTGCAGTTTGACTCAAGGCTAACTGGCTTCTATTGTTTTTCTTCTTCAGTGATGATGGCCAAGGAGAAGCCACCAATAACTGTGGTTGGAGACGTCGGAGGAAGAATTGCCATCATTGTGGTATGAGTGTGATGGGGAGGAGCGGGTGGGGATGGCTTGCTTTCAGCATGCTTCCTTCAGCTGCCCTGTCCCAGAGGGTGGGAGGGACTGCTGTGTGTGGTGGGAATGTGATTGTTGCCACTTCTTTCTCTGGCTTTGCTGGTGACTTTGGTTTCTTCCTTTATTCTCAACTTTCTGTTGAGAAGCGTTCACTGGAAGCCCCAAATCTTCTTGTCTCCTTCAATGTACAAATATCAGCATCTGCAAATCTTCAACAAATCTAGGATATGTAAAGGAATTTCCTACAGGATGTAAAACAAACAAAAAACCTTGCTGAGCTTCTCACGTGTCCTGTGCCATGCTGCTGCGTAACCATTATCATGCAGCTGCTACCCCGAGGAAAAAATAACCTTGCTCAAGATGAGTTCTGTCCTGTGTATGTGTGCTGGGACTGTATTGTTTCCAAAACACAATATTGGTGTCGTTCAAAAGGATCTGTAAATACAGTCAGTGGTATTCCCAGATTTTGGTTTTGCATCTAAACAGCAGCTGAAATTCTGTGAGGATTATTAATATATTTTTTTTACTGTTTTGTTCATGGCCGAAGCCACGGTACCTTGCAGATCCATTCCTGCACTGCAGGAGTGGTATGCTTCTGGATTTAATGCTGTTTCTGTTTCTTCTCAGGATGACATCATTGATGATGTGGAAAGCTTTGTAGCTGCTGCAGAGATCCTGAAAGAGCGTGGAGCTTACAAGATCTTTGTGATGGCCACTCATGGGCTCCTGTCTGCAGATGCACCCCTCCTCATAGAGGAGTCCTCCATTGATGAGGTGTGTGTTTGGGGGGCTGCAGAGGGAGGCTTGGCTTTGGTGTCTGCATTGATTTAAGGCACTGAGAAACAAAAGCCTGAGGTTCTGCCCCTGCCAATTGCCTGGTACCTCTGATCACAAGGGATACTTTCATTTCTGGTTCTTCGTAGAGAACTGTGATTAATAAATGGTCAGGTTTGAGTCTCTGCATAGGCATGTGGGTGAGTCATCCCTGCCTGGGCATTTCCCTGAGTGCAGCCAGCTGTGTGTGACTGCTTTCTCACAGTGCAGGCCTCTGCCTCTCTCTTTTTTCCCCAACTGACGATGGACCAATGGGTGCACTGTGAGAAAAGCACTTTGGACGTGGACCTCAGTAACAAGATGTGTCAGATCCTGTGCTCTGAGTGGGCCCATCCACCTACGTGGTGGTGGCTGTCACAGAGTGCTGGTCACAGTGGTTCCCTGAATGGAGGGACTGTCACTTGGGGAGCACTGTTTAATTCAGTCTCTTTGATCTCCAAGTGTTCCTCAGCCTGTGAAGCAGCAGATGTGCCCTGCTGCTGGAGCCAGGCTGGGAAAGCAGCAATACAACTGATGCTCATCTTTCTGTCACTCCATAGGTAGTAGTAACCAACACGGTTCCTCACGAGGTGCAGAAGCTGCAGTGCCCCAAGATAAAGACTGTGGATATCAGCTTGATTCTCTCTGAAGCCATCCGACGGATCCACAACGGGGAGTCCATGGCTTATCTCTTCCGTAACATCACTGTTGATGACTAGAGCTGCTGCTGCCCCTGTCCTGGCTTCCACAGGAGGAGGAAATATGCATGAAAAGGCAATACCATAAATTATAGGCGTAACACAACCGTTTATTCTTGTAGGAAGGGTGAGAGTTCTCAGGTCTTGAGCCGTGAGATCTAATAGAACAAGATCAACCTGACCAGCACTTTACAGTTGAGCAGAAGAGGCCACTGGCAGTGGGGAGGGTTTACAACTTTGGGAGAGATGGAGAAATGAAGAAGGTTTGAATTTTTAAACTCCTTTATTTTTATTTTTTCGTGTTATCTCTTGCTCTGGAGGGTTGGGGAGGGGGGAGAAGAAAAGCAAAAAACAGAATAACTGTCAGCTTCTGAGAAAGGAATAGAGAGCACGTGTTGCTGCGTGTGGATTGCAAGAGGAAGCAACGTTTGGGTTTCTGTTTCTGATTGTGGCTTGCCTGAGAGCACAGAGAGGAACATCTCGAGGCAGCCAGGCTGCACTGCTCACTGCTGGCAGAGCAGTGCTGGCTGAGCACCCTCTGATCTCTTGCATGGCACAGCTAGTGCTTTCATCAGAACCAAGACAGCAGAACAGCCAGAAAGGGCAGCTGAGGGCACGCTGTCCCCAGGGCCCCATGGCTCCTAGTGCCTGGGAGCTGGGAGCAAACCCACACGGATCTCCCAGCGGGGCAGGGGCTGCTAGGTTAACGTGCTGGCTGTTTGGTTTTGTGAGCCTTGGATCGTTGTTGTGCTTCAGTGGGGAGTCACATGAAGGTCTAGGTTGTCACTTGGACACTTGTCTGCACTGCAAAGCCAGGTGTGATTCCTGGAGTTGCCCGAAGCTGCTGACCTGGGGCAGAATCTGATGGGGAATGGGGTTGGGACAGTGTCTGCCTCCAGCTCAGCTGGGCTCTCTGAAACAATAACACTCAACTTGCAATAAAAAGCATAGGATTCCTCATTGTTTGGTGCTTGCATTGACCCCTTCCCCCTCTGAACAGCTGCTGCTCCGAACCATGAGGCTTTTGCTGTAAATAGGCTCTCTTGGCAGCTCGTGGCTTCTTCCCTGGGGTGGCAGGACTTGCTACTTGCTCCTTTAAGTGACACTAATCCTTGGCTGGACACTTGAGAAAGCAGCACCCCGTGCTTGGGGCGGGCTTTATCTCGGGGTTGACACAAGGATGAATTCCCAAACTCTGATCTTCCCCCTTTAACGAAGCAAATAAACGTGCTGCAGTGAAACCTGTACCCCCTTCCAGCTGGGTGCTGCCATGAACGAGTCCTGCTGGGGGCTGTGGCTGCAGGAGGGGCAGGGCTGCCTCGGGGCGTTATAGTGGAGTGTCACTCGTCCTCTTCTGTTACAGTGTCTGAAATCTGAACGGTGCCGGGGGGGGGTGGGGGGAGCAGGGATGCTGGGAGCAGGAGGACGCTTGGAAGCTTGCAGACAGGCCCCCCAGCTATTACCGCGCTCTTGCTGCAGCAGCTTGGCCCTGTCCCCGTGCCCCTCCCCCCACGGGAGCTGTGGGCTGCTCTGAAGGGGACGCGGGGCGGTGTCCGTGCGCGTATCGCGGTGACCGCGGCGCCGCGTAGCAACGGGGGACGCCACGGCCCCGCCTCCAGTAAACACCGGCACGCTGGAGGAGGCCGCGGCCAATCAGCTGCCGGGTGCGGGGCGCTGCGGCCAATGAGAGCGGGGAAGGGGCGGGCTCGATGAGGGGCGGGGCCAGTGCGAGAGCGTGCGCGGCCGCAGCCGCAGCTGACGGTCGCAGGGATGCGAGGCTGGAGCAGTGGTGGGGAGGACGAGGTTGGGAATAGGAATGAGAGAGTGGAGCCGGATGGGAGCGGAGATGGAGTCAGAAGCGAGGTGCTGGTGAGGTGGAGAAGAGGCTGAGCCGTTGGGGTGAGGAGGTGAGGAGAGCTCCCCTTGAGCCGCAGCGCTGCCCTGGGCGGCACCACGCGTGCCCGCACTCTGCTTCGGCTGAGGTTCAGTCGCCTTCTGCAACGAGGAGGAGGAGGAGGAAGGCTGCAGGCCGCCGAGCACTCCGCCCTCTCACCCTGAACCCCCCCCACCCCCCGCAGGCTGATCTCTCCGTTTCTCACGACCATGGCCTCGCTCAGTCTGTCTGAGCTGCTGGATGCGGCCATTGGGACGCCCGAAATTGGGGCCGTCAACTTCAATGCCCTGCACAGCCTGCTGAAAATCATGCTGCAGCACATGGGGATACAGAACCTCCCGGCAGCGGGGCAGGCAGCGGCCCCCGGGGAGCACCCCCAGCAGCAGGGACAGACGGCAGGCACTGCGAGCAGCCCTGCAGCCCATGAAGTGCTGAAGGAGGAGGGCCAAAGTAAGGATGGCCACGACCTTGAGGGCTCCAAGGTAAAGGTTTTGTGGGATGCTGTTTCATACGTTGGTTTGGGTTTGTTTTTCCTGTTCCCCCTCCTCCCACAGGGGATGCCCCATATCCTGCATCCATTCTGCTGGCCTTAAAACATAGTCTGGTGTGGCAGGGGGCTAACGGACCCCCCAGCACAGCTGTGGGGTTTCACACTTCTCCCTCCCAGGCCGTGTCTCTCTCTCAGGATCTCCTCGAGGAGCTCAGAGGGATAAAGACAGTGCAGTCCCAAATAGGAGAGGACGTGAAGGTGATCAAGGAGATGCTGGGCCTGGTGAGTCACCACCATCTCCTCCATTCACCCCTGCCCCACTCCACGTAGCCCCACTCCTGCACCCCTGGTTCCTCCCCACCCATGGGGGGCTGTGGGTGGAGGACACCCAGCCTGAATCCCTTTGCCAGTGGCCCCATTAAATCTCTGCTCTGTGTTCCCCTCTCAGGAGGATGGTTGGGACCCCACAGCTCAGCAGGGCGGCCGCCACGGTGGGGTGAAGTCGGACAGTGATGTGGGACAGCCACAAGTGCACCCTGAGCCCAGGCTGGTAGGAATGGATGTATTTGGGGGGACATTTGGGGCACAGTGCAGTCACAGTGGCTCCCCATGTTCTCACTTCTCAGCCTGCCCGCAAACTCTCTTCCCATGGTTTCTTCTTCCCAGGGAACTGATGAGGACCAACTTTCAGCCACCAAATCCTCTGAGTCGGGCAGTGACACCCAACGTGAGGACAGCCCGAAGGGACCCTCAGGGGGACCCGGGGCTGGGGAAGGGACTGCAGGAACACAGCCTGACTCCTCAGGGACAGAAGCGATGATGAGGAGAGCATCTCAGACCTCTGAGAAGCGGGCAGGCGCTGCCTCAGATCAAACAGAGGCCTCTGGTACCAGTGCCACCATCCCAGGGACACAGCCGGGGTCCCCTGGTACCCAGGTCACCATCCCAGGGACACAGCCAGAGTCCCCTGGTACCAGTGCCACCATCCCAGGGACACAGCCAGAGTCCCCTGGTACCCAGGTCACCATCCCAGGGACACAGCCAGAGTCCCCTGGTACCAGTGCCACCATCCCAGGGACACAGCCAGAGTCCCCTGGTACCCAGGTCACCATCCCAGCGACACAGCCAGAGTCCCCTGGTACCAGTGCCACCATCCCAGGGACACAGCCAGGGTCCCCTGGTACCCAGGTCACCATCCCAGGGACACAGCCAGAGTCCCCTGGTACCAGTGCCACCATCCCAGGGACACAGCCAGAGTCCCCTGGTACCCAGGTCACCATCCCAGCGACACAGCCAGGGTCCCCTGGTACCCAGGTCACCATCCCAGGGACACAGCCAGGGTCCCCTGGTACCCAGGTCACCATCCCAGAGACACAGCCAGAGTCCCCTGGTACCCAGGTCACCATCCCAGCGACACAGCCAGAGTCCCCTGGTACCCAGGTCACCATCCCAGCGACACAGCCAGAGTCCCCTAGTAGCCAGGTCACCATCCCAGCGACACAGCCAGAGTCCCCTAGTAGCCAGGTCACCATCCCAGGGACACAGCCAGAGTCCCCTGGTAGCCAGGTCACCATCCCAGCGACACAGCCAGAGTCCCCTGGTACCCAGGTCACCATCCCAGCGACACAGCCAGAGTCCCCTGGTAGCCAGGTCACCATCCCAGCGACACAGCCAGGGTCCCCTGGTAGCCAGGTCACCATCCCAGGGACACAGCCAGAGTCCCCTGGTAGCCAGGTCACCATCCCAGGGACACAGCCAGAGTCCCCTGGTAGCCAGGTCACCATCCCAGGGACACAGCCAGGGTTCCCTAGCACCTCAGAGACACAGTCAGCACCTGCATGGCCCCAAGGAGAAGGAGTGGGGTCTCAGCTGGGCCCTCCCAGCACAGCACCCCACACTCAGACCATCCTGTCTGAAGCTGCCCCTGGTGCCACAGGGACGGGGGTGGATGACACGTGCTCCAGAGGCAGAGGTGAAGCTTTGCAGGTCCTTTTGCCCACTGCTCCAGGAGCTGAGATGTCCCCTGGCATTGACACCAACTCCATGTCTTCTGCAACTAGGGTTGGCAGAGCCTGAGGTCTCTGGCCATGACCTGGGGACAGCGGAGGCTCTCAAGCAGCTCGAACAACACTGCAGTGCCCTGGAGGAGCGGGTGGCCCGGCTGGAGGCCACCAAGTCAGACCGTACTGAGCTGGAGGAGCTGCGTCTGCCTTCCCTGGAGGGAGGTGGGAACACGTTGGACCCCAGAGGTGGTGGTGATGGGGGTCTGGGGGCTCAGCCCAGCGGGCTGGGGTCTCTGGGTTGAACTGTGGTGGGGGTTTCTCATTGGGAACACGTGGAGGTGAGGTTTGGTTGCAGCCAGAGCTGGACCCTGATGGCATCGTGTTCCTCCAGGCCTACAGAGCATCCCCAGTGTGCTGGCTGATCTCCAGAGCCGCGTGTCTGCACTGCAGGATATGGCCAGTGACCTGTACAGAGAGAAGGAGAAGGTGAGCGGGCAGCAGTGCTGCAGGTGGGCAGGGAGAGGTCACCAAAAGACCCCACATGGGGACCATGAGGCACCGGTGTTCCCAGATCCAGCAGCTGCAGGACGCCGTCGGGGAGCTGAGGGCAGCAGAAGCTGATAGGAAAGCGGACAGCAGCCTGCAGCTGGGGTGAGGTGATGGGAGAGGGTCTGCTGCTCCCGAGAGCGCTGTTTGGGGGTGAGGGTCAGGAGGGGGTTCCGACCGTGCACCCCTCTCGCCGGCCAGGACCCTGCTGCAGGAAATTAAGATGGAGGTGAAGGAGCTGAGGGAGCAGCAGGATGCGGCCAGAGCCATGCTGGAGCAGCTGGTGGCCAGCACAGCCGACCGCCTCCAGGAGCAGGTGGGAACGTGGGGAGGGGGCACGGGGCTGTCCTTGCAGGGACGGCCATCTCTGTGGCCATCACAGCACCCCTCTCCCCTGCAGCTGGACGAGCTGCGCTCCATGCTGGGCAGCGTCATGCAGTCCCAAAGCAGCACGGAGCAGGCAGAGGCCTCGTACCCGACGCACAGCCCGGATGTGGGGGCAGAGCTGGGGCGGCTGCTGCAGCGCTACGAGCAGCTCCAGGAGCTGGTGGAGTCGGTGGCAGCACGGCAGGCAGCGGGCGAGGCGGGCAGGCAGCGGGCGGGCAGGGGGCAGGTAAGGAGCTGCTGCACCACGAGGTTCACCCCAATAACCCCGGTCCCACGGCTGTTCTGCACGGTTCCCATTGTGCAGCCTTCACGTGGTGCTGAGCTGTTGTCTTCTCCCCCCGAAGCAGGACGAGGAGCTGCTGAAGCACATCCAGGCCACCATCGCGCAGGTGCAAGGGGACTGTGAGAAGCTCAGCTCCATCACTGGGAACCTCATGGATGATCGCCACCAGAGGCAGAGGGACATTGAGGTGGGGCTCTAAGCGTCCCGCACGCAGTCCCATCTCGGTCCCCAAATCAGGGGAGCAGGGGAGGTGGCTCTGAGCTGGGCCGCTCTGTGTTTGCAGACTCTGTTCCAGTCCCTGGAGAGGCTGGAGAAGGAGAAGGCAGACAAGGAGGAGCTGGTGCTGGAGATCGATGTGGTAAGATGTCAGAGCATCCCTGTGCTTTGCAGTGCAGGCAGGGAGTGGGGCAGGAGCAGGGCCCCATGGTGCCCTGCTATCCCTTTGTCCCCGATCCCAGAAAGCCGACAGATCCGCCCTGGCCAGCAAAGTCAGCTGCGCACAGTTTGATGCAGCCATGGAGCAGCTGAACGGGCTGATCAGGGAGACACTGAGCAAGGTGGCGTGCCAGGAGCAGGACTGGCACCAGGCCCAGCAGAAGCTCATTGAAGAGCTGGACTCCAAGGTACGGGGTGGGTCATCCACCTCGGCAGAAGGAGCGGGCACTGCCGGGGTTTGAGCAACCCACCGAGCGGGGTCCCCCCTCCTGCCTTCCCCCATCCCTCCTGCCTCTGGTGGCACCAGGGGGGGCACGAAGGCCACCTCGGGGCATCTCACCTCGGGTCCGTGCCCACCTGCAGTTGGACCGCCCGGAGCTGGCCCTGCTGCGGCAGCAGCTGGAGGAGCGTTGGAGGAGAGACCTGAAGCAGCTCAGGGATGAAGCACCGCGGGTGGAGGCTGACGACGCTGCTGGGATTCGCAAGTGGGTGACAGGGGACAGCTGGGGACGGTCTGTGTCTTCTTTCTGCTGCACGCAGCCTCCTTTTGTGCCTCCTCGCTGCACTGAGGAGCCTGGGGGGGAGGATTTAACACAGGACCACAGTAGAGGCCCCTGAATTTGCTGGACAGACCCCACAGTGCAGTCCCTTCCCCAGCAGCCAGTGCTGCCCCCAACCCCTGGTCTCCCTGCAGGCAGCTGCTGGCCCATTTCCACTGCGTGTCCTGCGACCGACCCCTGCACATGCTGGCTCCTGGACCGTGAGTTCTGGGGCTCTCAGATGCTCCGTGGGTTTGGGTGGGTGCCGGAGAGGGGATCTTGCCCCCGTGCTGCCCTGCCCCGCTTCGAGGGGATGTAGCCTCCCCACCCCTGGGGGGCACATGCCTGCAGGATGCGGTGGGACAGCCCCAGGGCAGAGCAGCTGGTTGCTCCCCATCGCCCTCTCTCTGCCCTCCAGACACATCTTGACCATTCCACCGCTGCCACCGCTGCCTCCACGCACCGCCGTGCGTCCCCACGGCCCCTTCCAGTCGGAGCACGGCCGCAGGTGGGGGACGTGGGGGACCACCTGTGACACAAGGCTGGTCTCCAGCCCTGGGCATCCGTCCCCACCCCGCAAGGAGCAGGGGGCCCGGGGTGCGTACCTGCAGGTGCCACGGCGCTGCGGAGGGCAGCACACCATCACCCATCCGCTGCAGCGCTGCCCACAGCCCCCACCCTACAGCCCTGCAGTGTCACAGTCCCACAGCAGCATCACCAAGGAGGTAGGGAATGGGATGCCCGGGGAGGTGGGGATTCCGAGGAGGGAGGGACCTAGGATCACTATGGATGTAGGAAATGGGGTCTCTGTGGAGGTAGGAGATGGGACCACCACAGGGGGAGTGATCTGGGACCGCTGAGGAAGGAGGGAGGTGGGGTCTCCAAGGGTGCAGAGATGCAGTGTGAGGCTGAGCAGCTCTGGGAGGGGACACTGAGCATTAGCAGGCCTCAGTTTCCCCACGGAGAGCTGTACATGGGCGGATTGATGGGGGAAGGTGCATCTGGGGGGGCTCCCACCTGGGCTGTGTTCCCAGTACTGGCACTGCTCCCTGTTCTTCTTCCCAGCACACAGAGGTGGAGCTGCTAGGCCAGGACGGGCAAATCTACAAGGGACGGTGGGACACTCATCTGCCTCCCCTCACAGGGAAGGAGGGTATGATGGGGACGGGGGGGGTTGATATAAACCCTTCTAACCTGAAACCTGCAATGGGGAGACCCCAACTGCTCACATGCCCCCTCTCTCTGTTCTGTCCTCCAGGCTCACCAAGAGACAAGTCCAAGCTGTCCCCCAGGCACTGGGGGGATCAGGACACCAACCTGCTGCCCATGCGGCCCCAGAGTGCTCTGTCCCTACACAGCCAGTCGGGTATGGCCATGGGAACATTGGGGTGGGGAGGGCACCAAGCTGTCCCACAGCAGGTTGGGGCCATGGGAGGGTTTGTGCCCACAGCCTGGAGGGGTGGGGTGGGGGATTGGGTCAGGGGCAGAAGAGGAGGGGTGAGGATGTGCATGGATCTGGGCGGGTCCTGGACCCAGAGCTCAGCCCTGACCCCAAAGCTGGGGTCTTCAAGTGGGCACATCTCCACCAGGCTCCCCCAGGCCCCAGGAGCAGAGCTCAGTGTCATCCCAAGGCTGTCTGCCACACCTCTGGCCATCACAGAGCAGAGAACAAAGTCCCACAGCAGAGAGAAGCTGGGGGACCCCATCCCGAAGCCAGACCTGGCCACCGGGTGGGCCAACGGGCTGCAACCAGGAGCAATAAAGAGCGATGGATGAGATGTGCCTGCATGGCTGGGGTAGAGGTGGGGTTGGTTTTGCCTTCAGCATCCCTCTTCCGCATGCATGAACACGTCATCCTCCACTACCTCCATCCTTCCATCCATTCATCCTTCCATCCACCCTTCCTTCCCTTCCTCCATCCATCCCCGTTCCTTGAGGCTGCCCATGCAGGTTATGGGGCTGTCCCCCCCCTCCAACTGGCACTCAGGGAAGGACCAAACCCCAACGCGGATAAGGGGTTGGGATTTTCCCATCGTGCACTCAGGATCCCACTGCAGCATCCCTTATCCTGAGCCCCAGAGGGGCGAATACCCACCCAGGGCAGCCCCCACCCCCCAGAACCCAGCAGTTCATTTACTTCGATGGCATTTTATGAGGCCATGATTTACTGCTGCAGTGGACTCCCAGGATGTATTTGTTTGAGCTTCTTCCCTTGGGGGAAGAAGAGTGACACTATTAAGGCAGAGAAGGGTGTGTGTGGGGGAGGGTAAGGATAATATTCCCGAAAATAGCCCCAGTACCACCCACCTTTGGGGAGGGGTTGGTCTTTAGGGGATAAATGGGTGCTAAAACCCTGCTGGGATGGGGGGGGGGACACCTACAAATGGGCCTGGGGACCCCCAGTGCAAAAAGAGGGGAAACTCAGAGCAGAGCCCTGAGCTCAGCAGCAGGATAAAACCCAGCTGGGACACAGGGTGCTAAGCTCAGCCCCAACCTGTGGGTGCACGGCCCCTCCCACCCCACTGCTGCTTCCCAGAAGCACCAGTACTGCTCTGTCCAGCCCCAGCACTGTAAGATAAGCAGAACTGGGTGGGCTTTGCTTCTCCTTTTCCTTTCTGGAGTGCCCCATCCCCACCTGTGTGTCCCCATAGGAATGGTGTCCCAGTTTGGGGGGGGGTTCACCCCATTTTCTCACTGCACACTGAGGAGTGGCAATGGGAGCGGGGGTGGGGGTCGAATTGGAGAGGAATCCCAATGTTGGGGCTGTGGTTGGATGGTGTCCCCCCCAGCAAAGAAAAGAGGCAGGGACAGCTGCTGTTAAAAAAAGTGATTATTATTATTATTATTATCTTTTTTTTTTTTTTTAATTCTTTTTAAATTAATAAAAAACCTTCGACCTTTTCTGGTGTTTTTTTTTTTTTTGGTCTTTTTGTCTTTTTTTTTTTTTTAAGCAAGATTTGATTTGAAAACTAAAAAAACCCAACCCCCCCCCCCCCCCGCTTCCCCCCCAACTCCTCCTCCCCATCCCCTCCCCCTCCCCTGTTCTCCCCACTGCCTCCACTGGGAAGGGCCCATGAGCAGCGGTTGCAGGATGGGGGGTGGGACATCACCTCGTTACATCACAGCCCCCCCACTCCCCAGGTGGGACCAGGGGTGGGGGGCTTTGTGAGAAGCCGTGCTGATCCCAACAGCCAGAGATGTGCTCGGCTCTTGGGCACCCTGAGCTGGAGGGGCACGGGGTGGGGGGGGGGGGCTGTCTCAATGGGGCCGGGTGCTGGCAGCTGTCTCCATCCCTTTGGATTTGTATCCTCCCCCCTCCCCACCTCCCCCCCCCCGTTCCTCCAACCCTCCCCGTTCCTTTGCTTGCATTGCCAGGGGTTGCACCCTCTGCTCGCTTCTCTCTGGATTTATATACATTAGATATATTTATATATTATAGTTATATATTAAAAAAAAAAAAAATCAGGGGGAGAAAAGACCAGCTAGCAACTTGCATGGGCCTTCCCGGCAGTGTTTCCCCCCCCTCACCTCCCCCCACCTCCCTGCCCTTCCCCACCCCCCCAAAAAAATTTTTACCAACAAAGGATAAAACCTAGAAAACAATTCCAGTGCGTTTCTCAGGAAGCCCTCCCCCCCCCACCCCCCCAACTGCAAACGCCCTGGCCCTGCTCCCCCCCCGCCCCCCCTTATCTCTGGCCGTCCATTGTGGCCATGGCTTTCTGTGGGGGGGCGGCAGGGGGGGGTGCAGGGGGCCAGGAGGGCTGCGGGTGGTGCAGGTGGTGGTGGAGGCCGTGGGCTGTGGGTGAGGAGGGGGGCAGCCAGGCGGGCTGCTGGCTGGGGGGCGAGGAGGCCCAGAAGGGGCTGAAGCTGCCCGGGGGGGAGCAGGCCATGGAGGTGATGGGGCTGTTGCTGCTCTGGAGGTTTTCAGAGGTCCGCAGCTTGGAGAACATGGCGAGAGCATCCGGGAAGTTGGGTGGAGTGGCCGGCGTGTTGCTCGGGGTGCACATCTGTGGGGAGAGGAGACAGCGGGTGTCAGGTCCCCATGGGTCACTTCGGGTTGTTTGGGGGTCCCCATGGGGTCTGCAGGAGTCATACGGCCCCAAAAGCGGGTGCCAAAGCGCTATGGGGGACCCCGTCACGTGGGGGATGCTCAGAGCTGAGCTCAGTGTGGTACTGGGCTCTGGGTGAGCCCACCTGGGGCTCAGGGGTTGTGTTGGTCCCACCCCTGTGTTGGCTCAGGATCGGGGTTCCCACTCCCAGAGCTGATCCCAAAGCTGGGAATCCAGCACGGGGTGGGGGTTCTGCCCCACTGCTCCTATCCAAGCAGACATCAAAAGGTGAGGAGCGGGATGTGTACCCAGCACTGCCTCCGAGCTGGGGCTGTGCAGGCAGCACCAAGGTCAAGCAGCCCCATGAACTGCCCCTTTTTGGGTCTTTTCCTTCACCCCACACTGCAAAACCAGCACTGCCCCGGCTATAAATTCCCTCCCCGACACTGCTTTGCCAACCCAGCAGAGGAAGGGCCCCTCTGCACCCCCTGCAAATAACCCCCATCACGCTCAGCCGTGCTCCGTGCCGGGCACGCCTGGCAGCAGCTCACACAACCCGAAATAGCCCAGAAGGTGTAAAGGGTCTCCCCTTTACAGACAGCCCCAGCAGCGGGGGTGGGAGTTCCCCTCCTCACGCTGCCATCAGCCCGGGCACAGACCCAAGCGAGCAGGGGTCCCTGCAGGACCCAGCTGTCCCTGCTGCTGCTCCTTCCCCTGCGTGCAGAGCAAAACAAAGCGGGGCCCCGAGGTTCCCGGTACCGCCCGGCGCTTCTGTGTATCCGGCTAAATTTAGCAGGGGGAGCAGAGGAACACCCGCAGGGAGCAAAAGTCACACACCCAAAACGAGGGGAAGGAAAGTGCTGTGTAACTCCTCCTCGGCCGCTCCAGTTACTGGGGCAGCGTGCCCACCCTGAAGCCCCCTCCCCTTTATCTGGGTGGCACTGGGTTTGCTGGGGGGGTTCGGTGCTCCTGTAGGGCTGCTTGGTCCTGTGGGGTCCACGTGCTCCGTGTGCCCACGCCCCTCGGGGTGGGATGGGTTTGAGCAGAGGGGTCCAGCGGTGCTCCTCCCCACAGCCTGGGGATGCTGCTAGCCATCTGGGGTCGGGAACACCTCCCAGCAGAAGCACAGCACTGCACTTCCAGCTGCAGATGCCACCTGTGCTGTTGCAACAGGAGAGGATGGGGGATGTGCTCGAGCTGTGCTGCTCCAGAACTTGGTCCTCGTCCCAGGTGCTCTGCTCAGGCTCATGACCCACCTGTGTCCTCGGCACATTGGGACCCCCGTGCTCCAAATGGCACCTGGGGTTGGGTGCAGGATGGGGAGGGGGGGGGCCAAGCTTAGGTTTTGTGAGGTGGTGCTTCCAGGATTAATTAAACAAAAGAAAAGAAGATCAAAAGTGGGGCAATTATCCACCCTCTTCCTCCTGTGGTGTTGTTTAGGGAGCTGTCAGGCAGACCACAGAGCCCCTCATCACGTCCCACTGCGAGGAGCCATGCACTGGGAGGGGGGGGGGGGGAAGCAGCAAGAAACAGCAAAAACACAGCACGGGAGGATCCGACGAGCACCATCTCCTCATCCTCACGTGGGGCTGTGCAATGTGTGGGGCACAGAGCAATGCGGGGCAGGGGGAGCTGTGGGTGCACTGGCTGTCCTGCTGCCTCCTGCTCTGCACGGCGTTTCCTGCAGCCTCTGGGGCGGAGTGGCCGCGCTGAGCGCTGCTTTTAGGGTGGGCTGTTTTGTTTGGTGAGTCCTCCGAGGCACGAAGCAGCTCTGCCTGCCTCCCCCCCCCCACCAACCAACCCTAAATGAGGTTTCTGGGGGGAGGGGGCAGCTTTGGGAAGGGCTCCCGTGCATGGTTCGACCCTCCCTCGGCCACCGGGGTGGAAACACGGGGATGCAACAGCTGGGGGGGGGCTCTGAGGGGTCTGAATTCAGCAGAAAGTCACCCAGACTGAGCAAGAGGGGAAAACCACCACGGGGGGGTTACATCCAGAGGGGTCCATGTCCTGCGGCCTGCTCACAGGACGGCCCCTCCATACAGAAATGGGACAAAGCAGTGCAGTCCGGCTGTGCGCACCCCCAAAAAATAAAAAGGGGGGGGGGGGGGGGGGGAAGGAAACAGACAACAAAATGTCCCCCGTCCTGGTGAGAGGGGAGCGGGGCCGCGGCCTTCCGTGCAGCACAGCCGCTTCCTGGCAGACATCTTAGCTCGTGGTGTTTACATTCGCCGGCTGCGTGCTGCCGGTGGCACAGCAACATGGTGGCGGGAGCTGACAGCGGGCGCCGTGCTGGGGGGGGAGGGAGGGGGGCTACGGGGAGGGGTGATGGGGTGTATGGGGCGGTTTGGGGGCTCTTACCATCTGGTGGTGGTGGTGGCTGTTGGGAATGTTGGTCTCCTGGAAGAAGGCGCTCAGGGCGGTCTGCGGGGGCACAGGGAGCTCGTCAGGCTCCCCACGAGGGGCAGAAACCCCAAATTGCGGAGGAGAGCCCCAAAAAGGGGCAAAAGGACCACCCCTCCCCCCCCCCCCAACGCTCACAGGACCCCACTCCCTCGCTGACCACCTCCAATGCATGCTGCCCGTTGCCAGGCCCACACTGCCTAAACCCACTCGGGACCGACTTCCACGGGATCCCCCCACCTCTCTTTACACCCCCTTCTCCTCCCCCCCCCGCTATTGGGTCGTGCCCCCCCGCGGCCCAGCCGGTGGATCCGGTTACGGCCCGGTTATAAATAGGGTATAAATAGGGGCAGCCCAGCCCGAAGCGACATCTTCCCCCCACCCTCCCCCCACCCAACTCCCCCAGATGGGGTCACTGCGGGGGACCCGAGCCCCCCTCCTTTGGCCAAACCCATCCCCGCGTGTGCGTGGGCCGCGGCCCCGTTCTGCGGCACCGCGATGGGGGAGGGGTGAGAAGGGAGCACGGGGGTATAGGACCGGGGAGGAGGAGGACGAGGGGGGGGGTCCCGGCGTGGGGGTGGGGGGGTTCCCGTACCTCGAACTGCCAATGGGCCGCCTGCAGCAGCTGCTTGGCCTGGTCGGCGGCGCAGCCGGCCGCCAGCACGAACTGGTTGATCATCACCTGGTGCCGCAGCTCCTCCATGTTCACCGACATGGCGGGGCCGGCCCAGCGGGGGGGGGGGGGGGGAGGGGGCGGCGTGGGGCCCCCGCCGAGGGTGCCCGGAGCGCGCCCCGCGCCGCGCCGACACCGCGCGGGGTGGGGGTGGGGGGAGCGGCGGCGGCACCGGGACAGGGGTTGGGGATGTGGGCAGGGCGACGCGAAGCCACGCCCCCTCCTACTCGCTCGCTGATTGGTCGATACCGCTCCGCCCGCCCCGACGGGCGTTGGGTTCGAATCTTCCAGCTGCTCCGCCGCTACGCCCCGCCCCTCCGCTCGCTCATTGGTCGGCTCTTGTGTTTTGGCTGCAGGCGGCGCCTCCATTGGTCGGCGAGTCTACGCGGGGGCGGGGCGACGGGGGAAAAGAGGAGAGCCGCTCGCCGATTGGTCGCTCCCGCTGGGAGCTCGTGACGTCGCGTTCATTGAGGCCGTTCACTGAGGGGCGGGGCGGCCCCGGCCGTGCGCGCGGCGGCGGTCGCTTTGCTCGGTTGAAAGTACGGCCGGAGCCCCGCGGCTCTCCCCGCCCCTCCTTTCACCCTGGGGACGCTCAGAGATATTGGGGTGCGAGGGGCGCTTGGGAGCTTTTAGTTACAGAAACGCAGCAGCAAAGCGAGGGGGGGGGAATAGGGGACGGGGTGGGGTGGGACGGGCTGGGGCTGGCGCAGATCGGGGCTGCAGAGCCGTGGAGGTGGCCTTCCCCCCACTCCCCCCCTCCCCAAAGGCCCCCGGCTCGTGTGAGGGCAGCAAAGCTCTGGTGCTGGAGATGAGCCCTAAGAGAGAGCTGTGGTCAGGGACAGCTTACTGGTGGGAGTGGCAGCCGCTGCTGGGACTGGGAGCGACCTGGGTATACCGGGCACGTGGACGGCTGCGTGCCAGCGCGGCGGGGCGGCTTGCTTTCCCGTTTACACAGTGCCGTGGGCGAACTGTCGTGCCTCAGTTTCCCTCCCTGCACACGGGGTCACGCCACGCGTCCCCGGGCAGCGCTTCGGACCCGCATCCCGCACGGCAGCAGGTGCCTTTGGGCGTTAAGCACTTCTTCTTCTTTTTCGGACTCTGCCCCCTCTTCCCCACGTTGCTGCGGTTTATCGGGGCTGTCTGAGTGCCCGGGGCTGCTGCGGATCGGGCGGCACAGAAGGGAAGCGGAGCCCGACCCCGCTGTCCCCGAGCTGTGCTGTCAGCGCCCGTGTCTGCGTTCCTCGCCCCACTGCGGCACTGTCCTACAAACCCTGTGCTGCAGTACCGCGCGGCTGAAGAAAAGCCACGAGCCGTGCAGCGTGCACACGGCAGCTCCTCCGCGTGTGATGATCTGCGCGGGGATAACTTGGAGTTATTGTCTGCGCTGAAGCCCTGCAGTCTGTTTGTGCGCTGCTAATGTGTGCTGGCTCCGTCTCCCAGGCTCTCCCGTTCCTGTCGGGGTCGGTGCTCGCTGGAAGGAGGCAGAGAGATGGGACCGGGGCTGGGTTTGGCCCCGCAGGGCTCTATGCGATGGAAGATGGGAATGTCGGGGTCGCGGGGGCTGCTTTGTTCTGCATGACCTGCACCAGGAGCTGACCCGCTTTCCTAAGTCTTGGGGGACCCATCGAGCCCCCAGCTCCTTTTGTACAACCGCTTCCACCGCTTGCAGGCGCGGGGTTCAGCGGGTGAGATCTGAGCTGCGATTCCCCGGGTGGGGGCAGCGAGATGCAGGCAGGCTGCAGGAGACCCCCCCTCCCCCCCCACCCCCGCTCTGTGCTTTGGCTTTTCTCAGATTCGCTCGGGGCTGTGCTGGCAAAAAGCAGAGCATCGTGGGGGGCTGCGGGGGGTAGATGCACACGGCCCTGTGCAGGGGGGCACGGGGTGGGGAGCCCCGGGGACGGCACCGCTGAGGACATCGGGGCGGCTCATCTGCCTCCCCGCACATCTCCGCTCCGGTATTTATAGCATTCGTGTTATCAACTCGAATCAAAATCATGTGACGCTCCACTAACTTGCTCTGCAGGATTAATTCAGCACCGAGCCGTCGCAGCTCCCGACCTTCCCCCAGCAAAGGGAAAACACGGAGGTGCCCATCGGCTCTGTGCTGGGCACCTGGGGGGCAGGGCTGTGCTGCTGCTCGGGGTGGAAGGCGGGGGGGGGGGGGAGGGTTGGCTTCTCCCAGGGGACGCCCCAGGATGGATGGTCCACATTGCCCCCATCCCTGCGCTGGGGGTCTCCGGGGAGGGGATTGCCGCTGCGGGTATGAGGAGGGTGATAACAGGGACAGGTGGGGACAGCGGGCTGCTGCACGGGGGGTGCTACCGGGGAGCACCTGGAGGGGGGGGGTTCCGGTGGATACGGGAGGGAGGAAACGGGTGACACTGGGGACAGCGGTATCCGTGCCGTGCCGTGCCGTGCCGTGCCGAGCGGGCGGGGCGGATGGGCCCGGCCCGGCCCCGCATTGGCGCAGCAGCCCCGGCGTTAACGCGGAGGCGGTGCCGGGCGCGGTGCAGCGCGGGGGATGCTGCGGGCGGGGGCCGCCGCCGCCGCTCAGCCCCGGTACCGGTCCCGGGCCGGAGGGCACCCGCTGAGCCCGGCCCGGCCATGGGGGCTCTGACCAGCCGGCAAAACGCAGGGGTGGAGGAAGTGGACATCCCCGCTAATTCCGTCTATAGGTACCCCCCGAAATCCGGTAAGTGGAAGGGGGAGGGTGCCGGTTCTGCTCCGTGCTGGGGAGGGGGACGAGGCGCGACCTTGTTTCGCTTATGGGAGGTTTTCCCCCTCATTCCGCAGTCTCGCTGGGGTCGGGGATGCCCCTGTACACCCCAACGGCCTCCCTGACCCCCCCCCAGAATTGTGGGGTTGGTGCTGGGGGACGCGCAGGGGACAGGGAAACCCCTGGGAACGTCCTTAGGGCTTCCCGTTTCCAGGAGCCCCGTCGTTAGCGCAGCCCTTACAACTTGGCTGAGTTGCCGCTACTTTAATTCCCTGATTATTTGTATATGGGATCTGCAAGCCGCCGCTCTCTTTATAGCTGCTCGCGGTGGTGATTGCTGTTTGGGTTTAAATTCCCGGGAGGATGCAGGAGGATTGGGTGGGAGGGATTGGTGGGGACCCCTCCTTCCCCTCTGCTCTGCCCCATAGCAGCCCCACAGCTCTACCCGTGGGGCTCCTCTTCCCGCACAGAAGCGCAGCAGGGATGTTTCTGCCGGCCCAATCCGGTCCTGCCTCAAACCTTGTGCGTGACCTTGGAAAATTGGTCCCTCCCCTCTGTGCCTCGGTTGGATGGAGCTGGTGACCGCGGGGGGGGAGGGGATGGGACCGTGTGGGTGTCCCGAGGGTCGCAACAAGGGAGCTGTGTCCTCGGGGGGCACTGCAGAAACAGGGGTACCTGAGGATGGTGCCCGGGAGCACTATGGGGATTGGAACAGCATCCTTGCGGCAAGGAATATTATTAATAGGTAACTATTTTGGTAGTTAATAGGATAAAGGTAAAAGCTCGGATCGTTAGCGCTGTGACAAATTACTTGCTAATTAGAAATAAAGACCTCCTTAGGAAGAATTAGAGCCAGCGCAAACCCTACCCTGGTCCTGAAAGCTGTGCCTGGCTCTTCTCCATTTGGTTTGAGCCCCTCTGCACAGCTGGAGCAGTGCTGCACATCTGCTGGGTGGGGGCTCACTGGGGGCTGAGGCAGCTGATGCTGTCAGCCCTGGGGCTTCCCCAGCTCCTGCTTCTCTGCAGTCCCAAGGCCTCTGTCACCTTGATGCCAGCCAGAGCCCAGCGAGCCCCTTTGCAGGTCTGGCAAAGGCCTCGTGCTGTCAGCGAGGAGCTCTGTGTGCATTTAGGAGGGTTTTTGTGCTGGGGAGTGCTGTCCCTGCCCCAGGGTAGCGATTATGCCTAGCTGAGCATCCCTGGATGCATCTCAGCTGGCAGAGGACTTCAGGCTGATGCTTACCCGCAGCTTCCAGGGAGAAGCTGGGGTTTTCAGGTGTGCCCAATGGCAGAGCTATGGGGTCATATTCTTGGGGGGAGGGCAGGAGGTGCCCAGGTGACAGGAAGGGATGGGGCCATCTGCACTGTGCGCAGGCTGGTGACTGCAGGAGATTAGGGCTGTCCTGCTTTTAATCTGAGAAGGATTTGCCTCTGGCACTGCTGGCAGTGATCACACTGAGTGCTTCGGGAAGCAGCCACCAGCTTGGGGATGGGGCGCTGTGGGGCTGTGGGGCACGGCCTTCTCTGTGGATGTGACTGTGGGGTGATGCTGCAGCCACTCCCTGGCCCCATCAGTGGTTTCTTTTTCTCTTCCTGGGGGTCTCCATCCGTGCTGGGCAGGGCACAAATTAGATCAGTTAAAGCTAATATTTTGAAGTGAAGGACGGGATTTGTTTTAGCGGCTCAAACCTGGCAGGGAGGTTGGAAGGGAGAATGATTCAAGGCTGCTTTATGGCTGCTTGATATGGGGACAGCTGCAGGGTCCCCAGGTTGGGGCAGATCCCTGGTATCAGCCCCGGCCCCCAGCTGATGCTGACCCACGAGTGGGCACGGGCTGGGGACAGGGTGAAGGGGTCAGCCTGGCGGGGACACCCCGTGTACCAGGGTCACCCCATGTTCCTGTGGCTGTGGGGGGAGGGCTGACACAGCAGATCCTCAGCCGGGGCTTGGCTTCTCCTCCCTATCCAGAGCAAATTAAATTGAGAAGGGAGCAGCCCGCAGTGCGCAGCTCCCCGCTGCCGCTGGGGAAGCAGGGGCACCAGAAGCACTCAGCGGTCCAGGAGAGGACCCCATCAACTTCCCCGTGGAGATGCTCAAGGAGAAAAGGGGCTGTCAGCGTTAGGGCACGTCCTGCAGCACAGTGCTGCCAGGCGTGTGGACGTGGTTTTGTTTGCTGGGATCATCGAGCAATTTGGTTTTACTCCTTTTAAGCAGTTCCCCCTGCATGCAGCCGTTCCCACGCGCTCTCTGGGCCTCTGAAGTTTAAGATCTCATTAAAGCTTAGCTTTCCCTCGGCAATGTAACTGTCCTTGACAGGCTCTCCTTCCCCTGGGGCAGGTGTTGGGGAAGGGATTATAATGAGCTGATAATAAGAGGGCTTTCGCTGGAGAGGTGCTTCCCTGTCTGACATGCCTGCAGTCGCTGGCTCCGTGCTGCTGATGTCCCAATGCTTTGTAGGGCAGAGCCTGGCACAACTCGGAGCTCTGCACCTTCTGCTCACCCTCCTTCCCATGGGGAAGACAGAACCTCCAGGTTCTTACCTCCTGCCTCTTTAATCTCTCTTTGCTGCCGCTGATGGCTGCAGCACTCTGCCCATGTAAAATGTATGAACCTACCGCGATGCTGCGTGCCTGGAAGCAGCGAGGTCAGAGCTGCCGAAGGGATGCTGAGGGATGCAGCTGTGCCGTAGGGGCCTGCAGCACCCAAAGGTTGCTCTCAGCTCCCAGTGTGGGTGTTGGGTGATGGCAGCTCGGTCTTCAGAGCTGATACTGGTTAGGGTTACACTACGGGAGCCCCCAGCAAGCCATGACTGCAGCCATCGCACAGAGCCTGCGCTCTGCTTTTCAGCTTGCCCTGGATGCTCTCCTGCAGGTTTGAAAACTGCCTTTTTCCATCTCCTCCCCTTGTCTGAAGTCACTATCGCGGTGGCTCAGGATGGCTCCGGTCCCCCCCAACCGAGCTTTGCTTGTGGGCTTTTTCACATGGCTGCATTCCCCCCCAGGAGCCACCTATAAATTATGCACGTGGAAAATGGGACCCGAAAGCAGCAGGCATCAATAATTGATGGTCAGCTTTTCCTAACCAGAGTGCTGCATCCCCATGTCCCTGCACAGCCGAGGTGGCCGTGGGGACCAACCCCCTCCGAGCCATCTGTGGTTTGTGGTGGCATTGCTGCTGAGGGCTCAGGAGCTCCGTGTGCCCCCCGCGCTCAGCCACGCTCTGTGTTTCCTCCCCAGGGAGCTACTTTGCCAACCACTTCATCATGGGAGGCGAGAAGTTCGACTCCACGCACCCCGAGGGTTACCTCTTCGGCGAGAACAGCGACCTCAACTTCCTGGGGAACCGTCCCGTGGTGGTAGGGATCAGTGCGAGTGGGCACTGCCTGCTGTCTGCCCGTCTCCTGTCCATCCTGCCTGAGGGCAGAGCCAGCCAAGCACACCGGGGTGGGCCCGGGGGTTCTCCGATGTCCGAGTGCTTGCTGCAGCCTGTCCCTGCGGGTCCTGATCCGTGCTCCCTCTGGGGCTGCGTGTCCATCTTTAGGGCTGGGGGTTATTGTCACCCCCCTTCTCTCTCTGGGCTGGTGGATGGGTCTGTGAGTGACGGGGAGCACCATGGGGTGGTGCCATCTCCCTTCGCTGCTGCTCTGCTGTTGTCCATCTCTGCTTGGCCCCGCAGCCTGTGGTGCTTCTCCTTCCAACTGCTGCTGGTAAATGAGTGTGGTTCAGCTCCTTCCCACGAGATGCAGGCAGATTTACGCTTGCTGCTTTGCGTTCATCTGATGGGCAAAGGCAGCTGCAAAGAGAAGCCCTGAGTTTCTATATTCTCCAAATCTGGGGTCAGGCAGCTGGAAATTCAAGGTGAGGACTCTGATGGCACCAAAGCTTTGCTGTTGAGTCAAGATGAGCTTGCCCACTCCAGGCAGAGCAACTTTGGGATGTTTCTCTTCTCGCTGTGTGCTCCACCAGTGAGGGACACTCAGCATTTATGCTCTTGCTCCAGTGGTGGGCACTGAGAAATCCTCTTGACTACAGTAAAAGCTTCTAAACTGCCCACCGTGCAGTTCCCGTGTCAGGAAGCCCAGCAACAGATGGACAGGAGCAGCAGGGAAGGCAAAAGAACAGCTTGGAAACAGCAGAAAGAATTAATACAGCGTAGCAAATGAAATTACGTTGCTCAGGCTTAATTAGGGCTGGATGCGAGAGGCTGCGCTCTGGGGCTGCTGTCCTCACGCATGGGGGGGAGGTTTGGGGTCAAGGGGTGTGCATGGGGGTCAGGGGGGCCTGCATGGCACCTGGGCACGGCATCGGGGTGGAAACAGCACAGATATCTGTGATGCTGCCTCCACACCTTGTCTTGGTGTTATTCTGTGTCCCGGGCTGCTGTGACAGAGGCGTGCTTGGGCTGGAAACGTCAGAGTGCAGCGATGCCTTTTTGCTGAGGGGTTTTATTTTGGGTTCCTTTGAAGTCCTCGAAGAGCTGAGAGCCAAACGGCTCAGAAAGATTGTCCTAAATCCTCTCTAAGCTGCACAACTGGGGTGAACCATTCAATATCGCTGCGCTGCGGGGAGGTGCCGTGCCAGCATGTGGGGAACTCGTGCACCGATGCAGGGGGGGGGAGGGGTCTCTGCAGTGTGGTGACGTGAAAACCACCTGAGTGCACGTGCAAAGATAACCCCAAAGAATATTTTTGAGGGTATTTTTTGACTTTAAAGGGGTCTGGCCTGGGTCAAACATCACTGGGGATGTGTGGGCTGTGTTCTTAAGAGGGAGCAGTGGTTGGAGCGAGGGTTTTTTTTCTTTCTGTTGCATTTCAGCATGATTTAAAGGAAAGGGATTGAAAAAGTCCTCTAAATGCTCCTTTTGTGATTGTGCACGTTGGGCTTGCAAAATGTCATTAAAAAAAAACCCCTCCGAACTATCAAAAATGGCCCCACATGTGGGTGTGAAGGAGCCCAACGGGGACAACCAAACAGTTTCTGTAGCAAGAAATTTGCCTGCAGCACTTCCTCATTCTGCCCGGCACAACCAGCAGACCTGCCTGCAACCCCAAACCTGTGGGGTGGCCAAAAGGGCCCCTACAGGGCAGCCTAGTAGGTCCGTGGGGTGTTTTGTGAATGGCAAGGTGCAAATGGGTGAGCAGATTGGACTGCTTCGTGGTGGAAGGTGGACTGTGCCGTGGTGTGGGTCCAGCCCATGGGCTTCTCCTTGTGTGGGTCGGGGTTAGGGTTGTGCTTGGCTCTCAGGCATTTGCTCTCTTGCAGCCACACCAGGCAGTGCTGCCAGTGCCCGTGCAGTGCTCGTGACTCGTTACAAATCTCATTAAGTCCAGATTAATGACTCAGCAGCCCTTTTCACCTTCCTTAAGGGAAGGGAGAGTGTGGCAATTTCAAGGTGCCATGGATTAATCCTCAAAATGCCCTGTGCCACTCACGCCTGGTCCTGTGGGCTGAGCAACTGCAGCCTGGGTTCAGCCAGCCCGTGACCACCAGGACCACCGCTGCAGGAATGAGAAGGACCTGTCCTACTGCCCCTGGGGTCGTGGCACCCTGCTGGCCATGGGATCCCTGCCCCACCGAGCCCTGCAGCTGCAGGGAAGGTGGCAGTGACTTTCCCACGTGAGGGCGCTTGGAACATGGGAAATGAGCACTGGGGGTGACGAGGAGACCCAAGCTCCTTTTGGTTGCTTGGCCTCTGTCCCGAAGCACCAGTTAAACCCCAAACTCTTCAGCTTTTGCCGGTGTCTGCCATCCGTGCTGGCACTCGGGGCCCTCCTGGTGCTGGGCTGTCCCCTTGGTGTGCAGTGACAGCTTGTTGGTGAGCCAGGAGTTAATCCCAGCATAAGCTGCTCCACGGTCCCCATCACTACAGAGTCCCCAGGGGAGGTCAGCCCACCTGGGAGACACCTGAAGAAGGGGTAGAAATGGGGGGAGATGTAGAGAGGTCCTTGTGTTGTGCCTCCAATATCTCCCGTCTCCCTCGGGTGGCTGCAGTGCCAAGAGGAGGGTATCTCCACTCTGCTGCAGTACTTCCCCCCCCAGCAAGTCCTGCAGCCCCTGAGGTGGCTGTAGATGACATGGAAAGCACAAGGTCACTTTGGAGGGTGGTACAACACCTCTACTTGCTCCCTCATAGCATTGCTGCCTGCCCAGCCATCCCATCAGCTCCCACTGCAGACACAGAGGCTGATGGGGACCCCACAGCCCAAATCCCATCCATCAGTGGACAAAAACAGAGGAATCTGTGTCTGTTCTTTGCTTCCAGGCACAGAGAGAGATCCGTGCTCCCCCTGCCCAGCCTTGTCCATCAACTCCACGCTGCATCAGCAGGCTAAAAATACACAGCAGCTGCCTGCGGGGTTAGGGGGAGGCAGCCATGCACCTCGACCCTATTTCTCCTCATGCTACACCCAAAGAAGCTTGAGACAGCCCATCTCTGTGTGCTGGTCCCCTGGAAAGCTGTTCCCTGCAGGGTGATGTCCCTGTTGCTGCACTGCTGTTTATCTGAGCACAGATGTGCTGTCTGCTGTGGCTGGGAAGGAGTGCTGGGATCTGCTTTAGCCCCATTGTGGATGGATGGGGTATTCAAAGAACCTCTGTATCCAAAAACTAACCCACTCCCAGTGAATGCAGTTATGTAAGACAAGCAAGCTGGGGGAGAACTGCTCCTGTGAGGGTGTGCATGGTGGCTGTGGGGTTTGGCCACAGTGGAGTTGTTACCCTTCAGCACAGCTTTGCCCATCCTGGGGGCACATTGTTGTCCCGCAGCAGTGACTGGGGCTGATCTGAGTGCTCTATGGAGCCGGGGGGGGGAACTCTGCCATCACAGTGGGACCACGTAACCTTCATCCATGTCTCTCTCATCCTCAGTTCCCTTACGCTGCTCCACCTCCTCAGGAACCCGTGAAGACCCTCCGCAGTCTGATCAACATCCGCAAGGACACGCTGCGCCTCGTCAAGTGAGTGCCTGGGGGTGGTCCCACCCCACTGTGCCACGCCAGAGTGGGCAGAGCTGTCCCCATCCCTGTGCAGCTTCACGGCCACGTTACATCGTGCTGGACCACACTGGGCTGTGCTGTGCTGGGCTGCGCTGGGCCACACCAGCAGCCCGGCAGGATTAAGTAGGGCTTAGCGCTGCCTTTGAAGAGATTTGCTTTCTTCTTCCTTCCCCCACTTCTGCCGAAGGCTTTGCTGGAGTGAGGCCAAGGGTTGAGGCTGACGTTTGGGATGAGGGCTGAGATCTGCCTGCAGCACCCTTCCTCCTGTAGCCCTGCCCTTGGGTAGATTGTGCCCTCCCAGCGTGTCTCGGTTTCCCCTGGAGGAGGAGCTGTCAGTCCCTAAAAGCCGTTTGGTGGGTGGTGGGGGGACATTGGTGACACCCTCTGTGCTCCCCAGGTGTTCAGAGGAGGTGAAGACCCCAGGGGAAGAGGTCAGCAAAGCCAAGGTGCACTACAACGTGGAGTTCACGTTCGACACAGACGCCCGCGTGGCCATAACCATCTATTACCAGGCCAGCGAGGAGTTCCACAACGGGGTGGCGAGGTGAGGAGCCCCAGCCTGACATCCTGACACCCTGCATGGTGTGACACCCCCAGCCATGCTGAGGCTGCACGTGGGCTCCTCACCCCTGCAAGTCCATCCCCATCCCTGCCTCCGTATGGCCGAGGTCCGTTCAGCCACCACACTTTCTAGTCCTGTCTCGCTCCTTTTGTTCCCTCCACGTGAATTCACTGTCCCATCCTGTTCCTACACCGGGGCTTGCACGGTGCCCTCTTTGCCCCATGGATTGTTTTAGCCCTTTTTAGGACCTCTTGCCCCAGCCCTCAGACACATCCAGCAGGGAAGCAGAGAACCAGTTCTGCTTGCTCCCCTATTCCTGGTGTCACCACGAGCTGGAGGAGTGCAGGGATGGTGGCACTGCTGACCCTGTCCTCTCTCCGAGGGACAGCTACGTTCCCAGGGACACCAGCCTGCAGTCCGAGACCGTGCACTACAAGCGGGGTGTGTGCCAGCAGTTCTGTGTGCCCTCCCACACTGTTGACCCCTCCGAATGGACCGAGGAGGAGGTGAGTGCTGCCAGCCCACACCATCCCCACAGCAGCAGGGAAAGGGGCCGAGTTTGTGACCCCTGCAGTGCTAAACAGCTGTGGAAGTGGCTCTAAAACGCAGTGCTGGCTGCAGTTTGGCTGGGAGCACCCACAGGAGCTCCTTTCCCTTGGTGTGACCACAGCCAGGGGGTGTTTGCAAGGCTCGAGGCTGCAGCTCAGCTGTTGGGAGCTGCTTAGTGTGGATGGGACATGAAGCCTTCTTGCTGCTCCTGAGCATGCCCTTCCTTCGGTCTGTTCACAGCTGGGCTTTGACCTGGACCGGGAAGTGTTCCCTATGGTGGTGCACGCAGTGGTGGATGAAGGCGATGGTGAGAGAGGGGAAACCCATTTTCCTTGCTGCCGTGGGCTTTGCCACTGCTGCCTGTGCTGTCGGGCAGCTCCTGCCCTCGTGCCATCCCCCTTCTCCTCGTGGCAACTCATCCTCTGTGCCACATGGCTTTCTGTGCCCTCAGCTTGCCCACTCCTTGTGTCTTGCAGAGCACGCCGGGCACAGCCACGTGCTGCTGGCAACCTTTGAGAAGGTGAGTGTGGGGCTAGGGCCGTCCTGCCCCATCCCAGCTCCTAGCCAGAACCAGGGGAAGCTCCCTGGGGCTCAGGATGGGGCTTGGGCTGCTTTGGGGCCACTCACAAAGGTGCAACGGGAGCAGGGGCCAGGCAGGCCCTTGGATGTACTGGGGCAGTCCCAGGGAGGTCCACCTCCTTATTTTCTCCCCCAGCATGCTGATGGCACTTTCTGTGTGAAGCCCCTCAAGCAGAAGCAAGTGGTGAGTGAGCTGCAACCCCAAGTGTCCCCATGGGAACTGGCGGCATCCAGTGTCCCCATTCCTCACCTTCCCTGTGCTCTTCCAGGTGGATGGGGTGAGCTACCTCCTGCAGGAGATCTACGGCATCGAGAACAAGTACAACACTCAGGACTCCAAGGTAGAGGGCTGCCAGCTGCACCCAGCTGCCCTGGGCCTCCTGTTGCCCCTCTCCCACCCCTATAGCATGGGTCAGATCCCCCCGATCTCACCCTAACCCTGCCCGGTGCCGAGGACCCAGGGCCAGGCAGCTCTCCTCTCTCTGCCGTGCAGGTCGCCGAGGACGAGGTGAGCGATAACAGTGCTGAGTGTGTCGTCTGCCTCTCGGATGTCCGTGACACCCTCATCCTGCCCTGCCGCCACCTCTGCCTCTGCAACACCTGCGCTGACACCCTGCGCTACCAGGCCAACAACTGCCCCATCTGCAGGCTGCGTAAGGGGGGAGCTCCCACCCTGCTCCCGGGTCCCGTGATGCCCCTGGGATTGCCCCAGGCTCCAGAACGGAGTGGCTTTTATGGGGTTTAGGGTTCCTTTGGGATGCGCCGAGTTCCGGTTGTCATCCCTCCTCTTTTTCTTCTTCCCCAGCTTTCCGAGCCTTGCTTCAAATCCGAGCCATGAGGAAGAAGCTGGGGCCCCTGTCGCCCACCAGCTTCAACCCCATCATCTCCTCACAGACCTCTGACTCTGAAGAGCACTCGGTCAGCGCTCAGGAGAGCTTCGGGTGCCCCACCGGGGTGGGTTGGGAAGTGCTGGCGGTGGACGTTGGAGGGGCAAGGGTTTTTTAAATGCAAGCTGGGAAATGGCAGCAAAAATGCAGGCTGAAAACTGCAAAATGCTTGGTAGGAGAAAGCATTGCCTGGCTTATATAATAATGCCTGGTTGGGTGGAAGGACCACAGATTTGGGGCTTTCATGGGAGCAGAGAGATTGCCTGAACTCCAGTTTTTGGATGGGGATGAGCATGGCGGGGGGTGGGGGGCAATGAAACAACCGTGGGGGGGCTCTCACTCCATCTTCCCCTCCACAGTCCTCGGAGAACATCCCCCCTGGCTACGAAGTGGTGTCGCTGCTTGAGGCCCTCAATGGGCCACTGACGCCCTCGCCGGGTGCAGGGCCGATGCGGATGCTCGGGGAGGGCCCCCCCGGTGCGGGACCCCTGCCCACCTACAGCAGTACCGGCCGCCTGCCCCCCCTGAGGGCCCTCTCACCCCTTGAGCGGCTCTCAGACTGTGCCCCACCAGGGCTCAAGATGAAGAAAAGCCTCTCCAAGTGAGTAATGTGTGGTGGTGGGGTGCTGGGGGAGATATCGAGGGGGGGTGGTGACCCCTCTTTCTACTCGTCCATCCTGTAGGTCGGTATCACAGAACTCCTCCATCCTGCCCGAAGAGGAGGATGAGAAGTCGTGTACTGAGTCAGAGCCGAGGGTCTCCAGGAGGAAATCCCCTGCCCGGCTGGAGGAGGTGAGCGTTCTGCGTGCCCCTGGGTGAGGAGGGTTGTGGAGGCACAGGATTTGGGAGAACTTGTTTATCCTCTTGGGGACCACAGAGTCTGGGTGTGGGTTTTTTCCTATCCCTGTCATTCTTTGGATGAATACCTACAAGGTCTGTGCCAGATTGGTGCCATCCCCAACAGCAAGCAGCTCCATCCCTTCCTAAAGCACCCCACAAAGGCTCCCACCCACCAGCTCTTCTTCCAGGAGTGTGGCATGACACCAGAGAGCGAGAACCTCACGCTGTCCTCATCAGGAGCCATTGACCAGTCCTCGTGCACCGGGACCCCACTGTCCTCCACCATCTCTTCTCCAGAAGGTATGGCTGACAGAGACCTCTGTGGCCTCAGAGGGTTCGCACGGCCCTTCCTCCACGTCCCACTCTTCTCGTTAGACCTGCGTTTAATCACCCTGTGCTGTGCTCCCTCCAGAAGCTGCCAGCAGCAGCCTGGCCCAGTCTGTCATGTCCATGGCCTCCTCCCAGAGCCAGCACTCACAGATCAGCACCGACACCATCTCCTCCATGTCCGGCTCCTATGTGGCCCCTGGCACAGAAGAAGAAGGGGACATGCTCCCCTCACCCGCGGCCGCCAGTGCCACGGCCTCTGATGGAGAGGTACAGGGGTTGGGGGTCAGTCCTCGTGCAACACCATCGCTTTTCTTTAAAATAAAACCCAAACAGACATTAACGTATACATATTTCTTTCCCCTTTCTTGCTTGTTCCTGCAGTCGACGCCTGTGGAGTCCCCAGATTTGCACTTTGTCAGCATCTCGGCCGAGGAGCGCGATGCCGAGGTACGGCGCGGCGCGGGGAGCTCCCGGTGCTGTGGGGTGCCCCATCGTGCTGACAGCTGCTGCCTCTCTGTGCCGCAGGGCAATGACGTGCTGGAGGATGAGGATGTGTCACCCACACAGGAAGATGGTAAAAGGCCCAGATCGCTGTTTTCCCCCTCCACTTTCTGTTCGGGGTGATGCTGTGCTGTCCTCAGCTCTCGTGTCATAGGGGAGAGCACCCGCTGCCTCGGAGGCACCGGGGATGGGGAAGCACTGGTGCGGTGGAGTTGCCTCTGGGTGGGTTGGGTGCTAGCAGGATGGGGACTTGGGTGGCCGTGGGGACCTCTGGGGCACGTAGCAGGTGACAACTGGAGCTTAGGATGCAAATCCCTGCGGCAGGATAGGTGGCAGCGTGGAACCGGGTGCCCAGTGGGGCAGTGTCCCACACATGGGTTGCGTTGGGGGATGCAGCATTTGGGTGAGCAGCAGCTCCCCAAGGGCTGTCTGTGCAGGAAGGGTGATGCTCCTGCAGCCCTTCTGTGGGATGTAGCCAGAGCTGCTTCCAAAGGGCCAAGTGGGGAAAGCATCTTTGAGAGGGTTTTTTTTTCCTTGCCAAGAAGGTCTCAGCATCTCTGAAAGCCTCTCACTTCACTATCCCCATCTGTGCTGGTTTCCATAGGAAGGGGGTGCAAAACTGTTCCTTTTGGGCTACTTTCCTCTTTTTATTTTTGTTTGCTTGTCCTCAGTATGCTTTCACAAGTTAACACGTGCACGCTGAGGGCTCCTCTTGCTTCCTCCCATGCACCCGAATAGCCAAGGAAAGATATTTCCCCTGTGCCACATGGCTTGGACAGGCAGGGAAGTGTCCCATCCTGTGATTGCAAGGCTCTCGACAACAAATAGGCATCAAACTTCTTTCCCTTTCAATCTGGACCACCAGCCAGGCTGAGAAACATGAGTCTGCCTGTCCTGTCATCAGCAAAAAAAGCAAAGCACAGCCCCTGTCCTGCAGGAAGGCTCTTGGCCGTGGTGAGGCTGAGGCAGGGAGCAAGTGGGGGCTGCTCCTGGCCTTTCCTGGCACCCCAGAAGCCAGCACCACCTTCCTCATGGGGAGCTCGGGTCAGCTGTAAGCCTGCTTGGTCTGGCACCAGGAATTAAGGCGCTCATGGGAAGCCTCCAGCTTTGACGCCTTAGGACCTGAACCCATATGTGCTATCAGCAGTGCTGCCGGTGCTATTTGGGATTGCCCTCCCCCTGCAGCTCTGTTGCCTGCATCTTATGGATGCACGTCACCCAAGAGCTGGTCTCTTGTCACGTATCTGGCACTAAGAAGCAGAATTGCCTCTCTTGCCCCCCCCAAACCTCCATGCCTCGTGCAAAGCTTGGCTAATTCAGCTTCCTTCGCCTCCTCCCGGCATCCCCGCAGCCGCACTGATGGTGCCACAGCGAGGGGCCACGAGCCCCCAGCACGAGGAAGGAGCAGCTCAGTGCTTTGTCTGTTTGCTTTGTTTGAAAGGAGGTGGGGAGTGAAAAATCCCCATGCCCCCCTCCCCACGTGCACACCCTGCTAACTGCGTTAACTCCCTTCCAGGCCCGAGGACAGGCGCTTTCCTCGGTCTCAGGTGTGACAATAACAATGACTTGGGCATCGCACACGTGAAAGCGCTGGACAATAAACTGTGCTCTGAGGCCTGCTTACCTGGTGAGTGGCCACTTGCTGAACATGAACTTGGGGTGGGGGGGATGCTTCCACTCCTCCCTGCATCGCCCCTGCCCTTCGGATCCCTTCACCTCCATCCCATCCATCTCCATCCCATCCCCTCCAAGTGGTCCTCGCCAACCCTTCTGCTGGGGCTGGGCACCAGGCACACCTAGCTCTGGGTGTCCCCCCCATCCCCACCGCAGTGCCTGCAGCTGTGCTTCACTGAAGGGTTTGTCCCATGGCTGGTGTCTGCTGGGACATCGCTCCTGGATGGGCACCAACTTCCCCCCAAGTGGCTGCATGGCACAGCCAGAGCCCATAGTGTGGTTTTCACTCTTTTGGGTCAGGACATGAAGCAGAGATGCTCCTTGGCCAAGAGTTGCCTGCCTTCCCTTCTTTTCAGCCAGGGAGATAAGGCTCTCCAGGTCCTGATGTCCCCCAGCACAGCCCTGAAGCTCCATACCCCCTCCCCATCTTTTCACACTTTTTCTCCACTCTCCTTCTCCCTTTCCTCTGTTTCTTCGCTCCCTCTCTCCATCCCTTTTCTCTCTTCTTTCTCCCCACCCCAGCCTCCTCTGTTCACGTGGAAGTTCATGTTCACTCTGTGCCAACACGTGCTTTGTGTCCCCCTCCTCACCTAGAGTTGCTGAAAGGTGACAAATGTATTGACAACAAGGGCAGGGAGCCTGCAGCTCCGCTCCATCAGCGCAGGGGGATATAAATGGGGGTAAAAAAAGCCAAGAGGAGCCCCCTTGTTCAGCTCCATGGCAATACATTTGTGGGCAAGCTGAAAGCAACTCTGCCCCTGCCTGTCACTTTTGGCAGAATTGATGGCGGGGGATGGAGAAAGGACTTGAGGGGGGTGGAGAGAGGAGAACTGCCTGGTCCCACTGGGTGGGGAACGCCCTTCCCTCCCCATGCCCTCTGGGAAAGCTTCCCACCCCGCTGCCTCACCTCCTGGCTGCCCTGTTCCTGGTGGTTTCTGCTTGGGAGAAACACAGCGAGGCTCTTGTGGAGGAACAGGTGCCTGCCACAGCAGCACCTGGCATCCCTTGGGTGCCCCTTTTGGTGCTGAAAGCCGACCCCAAGTGCATCCCCCTCTGTCGTGCTGAGGGATGGAGAGCTTTGCAGCCCAAGCAGCCGCAGAGATGCTCTGGCAGTGAAGGATGAGGTCTCCATCCTTTGGTCCTTGCATTTGCCCAGTGGCTGCCCTGCTTGTCAACCCTCTGTAGGTGCTGCCTCTGGGGCTAATGGAGAATAGGGGGGAGGCTGCCTGGCCTGCCATGCTGCAGGATAGCAGAGGGGATGGGAGCACCGCTTGGAGGCGTGCAGGGAAGGCAGGGGCTCTGCCCTGGGGATCAGCTGTGGGGCAGGGGGTCACGGAATGAACTGGAGCGGCCCCCTGGTCCTTTGCTGGTGGCCATCAGTGTTGGGCAGTTTTGGTGGGAGCAGGGCAGCTGCTTCCTCGCCCATCCCCAGCTGCATTCAGCCTGCGCTCACCAGCTGGCTTTGCACCAGAGATCATCTGAGGCACAGCTTAATGCTCGTGGTGGTGGTGCTGGGCTGGTTCAGGTGCACCAGTGCCAGAGCTTTGGCAGAGGCTGAAGGTCTTTAGCAGTGAACTGGGGCAGTGTTTCCCCCCCAACACCTGTAGGCTCAGATGTGAACGCATCCATGGGACAGACACAAGCAACAGGGACTTTTCCTTTGCAGTACCTTGGGAGCTTAATATCATCTCTGTCAGATATGGTTTAGCTGTGATTAGATCCACGGGTTGTTTTTTTGCTCTCTCTGTAACAAATGAAGTTGCAGGATGTGGCTCATCAACGTGGAAATGTTTGTCCATCTCTAGCACTGCTGTGAAATCTTTGCAGATTTCAATCTGGTGGGAAAACGCTTTGGGAAGAGTCCAAATGCCACGTCCTGGGGGGGGATAGGAAGCAAGGTTTGAGCAAAACCACAGACTTATATCCCTGGGTGGGTGTCCTGGGGCAGAGCATCCTCAGGATGCAGCCACAGCCTCTGCTGGGATGGGGCACAGCAGGGATGGGTGCGTGGCTGTGTCCCCACACCCTGGCAGTGCCCCTTGGGAGCCTTTCCAGGACGTGCTGCGTTCATACAGTGGCACCAGAGTGACTTGTGCAATATCGAGCTCTTAACGCGACTGCTGTGTGTGCCGGTGTGTGTGGCCTTTAATCACTCAGTCCCTGCACTGCATCACCAGCTCGCTGTGTAAAGCTCTGGAGATCGCAGACATCAGCACGCAGTGGGGACGTTGTTACTCCATCTGACAAAGCCTCAGTGCTCGCCCTCAGCCTGGGTGGTGGGCACATCCCAAGCTCTTCCCATCCGCGAGCAGAGCTTCTCCATCGTCCTCAGCACGAAGCCCCGGGGTCACCATCCGTGACACCCACGGTGCCCATCAGCGGTGCCTCCTCCTCCCGTGTGCTTCCCATAGGGGATCAGCCCCAGCCCCGTGCCCTGTGTGCTGCAGTGCCGTGCCTCTCGTGCTCACCATGTGCCTTCTGGTCTCTCCCCACCACACAGCGGCGGTGCCGGACTCCTGCCCCATTGACATTGAGGAATAGGTATGAGATCTGGCGGTCCCCACGCACCCCGGGTGACATCCCTTAATGGGACGAGGGAGTAGGGGAGAGGTTTGGGTTGTTCAGACCCGGCCAGGCTGCACAGTGCTCCCCACCTTGCTCTATCTCATGTTGGGGAGCCTACGTATCACCCTGCAAAGAGGCACCCTCATGGTGCTGGAGGGGAAACCCGTCTAATGCAATGTTCGAGCATGGGGACAGAGATTTGGGGTTTCCAACTGAACTGCCCATGTCGGCAGCACCGTGTCCCCCAGCACAGAGGGTCTGCATTCCCCTGGGGGTGTTGGGGTGCAGCTCCAGAAGATCAGCCTCTTAACCCCCTGTTTTCTCTCCCAGGCCCAGAGGCAGCCAGCACCCAATGTATGTCTCTCGTGGCCCCCCCACCCCCCCCGGCACCAGCCACGTGGAGCAGGCAGCAGCCGTGGGAGCACTGCCCATGGGTGGGCTCAGCCTGGGGGACACGCAGCCCCCTGCCATACACAGAGGGACCCAGGCACCACCACCTCCACCCTTGGCCATTGGAACGATGGTAACCTCGAGTTTTCCTCCCTGTCCCCCACTGCAGGACAGCTGGGTGCTGTGTCACCCCAGAGCCCCTCCATCAGCGCCTTCTCTTCCCCTGTCCACAATGGGGTTGGGCTGCGGTCCTCCTCCTGCCCCGTGTGGGGTCTTGGGGTGTAGCCAGAGGGGATGATGGCAGGAAGGCGCCCAGGGGTGTGTGTTAAGGACAAGTGTCAGTAGTGACAGCCAAGGTTCGCTCTGGTGACCGTGGTGTGGGGCTGGACCCCTCTGGGATGCTGACACGTCCCTATGCCATGCCATGGGATGTCCCACTGGTGGTGGTGGAGCTCCTCCCCGTCCCCTCTCTCCTCCTGGGCACTGTGTGGGCTCCCATGGGGTGGTTTGTCTTCAGGGATGGGGTGTGTGGCAGGGGACCTGCTGACCCCCATCACCGGCACCTTGGGGCATCACCAATTTAAATTCACTGTCTTCCACCACCCCACGAGCTCGGGGCTCAGGGCTGTGCCCTCTCTGGAACAAGTGCCAAAATCATCACCCACTCCCCCTGTCCTCCTCTTTCTGTCACACTTAGTAGCAGGGGTGGGCTGTCCCCATCCCTCCAGCCAGCACTGGGCTGCATGTCAGGCTGTTGCTCGAGGGGACGGGCACGCAGGGACCAGAGGGATGTAGGGATGCGGCCCCACACCTGAGGAACCCACGGGGCCATTGGCGGAGGCCAAACACAACCTTCAAGAGCACCACCAAGAGCTGCTTTGGGGGCCCTCAGCATCCCGACGTAGCCAGCTCAGGAGCTGTCTGTGACCGCGGGGAACAGTGCAGGGAGATCAGGCAGTCCTTGCTCCGGAGGGTCCTGGCAGGTGACGGGTGGGGTTTTCTGGTTGCTCCGAGCTGTGCACCCCTCAAGCTGCACCCCCTGGGTGTGGGGTGAGGGCGACAGCCCCTATTCCCACGGGGGCAGCCCTTGTTCCTGCGCTCTCCTCCCGTCAGGGGTTTAAGGAAGAAAACCGGATTGCTGCTTCCGACTCCTCCTCCAGCATGTTTGGGGTTTGAAGAGTACGTTTAATAAAGGGTATCTTATGTCGATCGAAGTGGCCGGAGTCGCTGTGTGAGGGTCCCGAGGCTCAGCATGTGCAACCCCCACTGCTTCCTCCGAGCTGGGATGGACGGACGGAGCAAAATCCTCGCGTGACGTGGGGTGAGGGGGGGGGATTCGGCAGAGGGGGACCCTTCCAGGACGGGAGGGGATGAGGAGCGGTGAAAACATCCCCCCGTCCAGCACTGACCCCGGCGGGACACCGTTTGAGACCACGTGTACCGATCTGATACCCAAAGCCCCTTTCCCCCCCCCCCCCCCCCCCCCCGGTGGCGGGTAAAGGCCCCCCCCTCACCATGGCAACGCGGCAGCCAATAGCGAGGCGCGAAGCTGTTTACGGGGCGGGGCGTCGTCGTGGCAACGCGAGAAGCCTTGGGCAGCGGCTACTTAACGGCAGGGGCTGCGCTGCCGGCAAATCACGGCGGCACCGGGGGCTGAACTCGGCCCTAAGGGGGAAAAACGGAGCCCCCTCCTCCGCCTGCCCTGCGGCCGAGGCCGGGGGCTTTTCGCGTGTGTGGTTTTTTTCCTATTTTTTTTTTTTTAAAAACCCGGTTGGTGTTTCCAGAAGCTTCCTGCTCTCCCGTGAACTTTAGGAGCTCGGGGGATTCCGTTGGGACGGGGTAAGGGGCACCGCGGTGCTATGGGGGCACGGAAAGAGGGGGATGGGCGGTCCCGACGGGGGCAGCACGTGGGCGGCGCAACGAACGTCGGCCGTTGGGGCTGCGGGGTTGGCACACAGAGCCGGCGGTGAGAGGTGGGGAGGTCGGAGGGGTCGTTTATTTGTGTTATCTGCGTTATTTTCCCCTTCTCCTCCCTCCTCTGCGATTCCGGTCGCTGCCGGCAGGGATGTTAGGATCTGGGATGTTAGGATCTGGGATGTTAACGCAGCTGAAAGGGGAGATTTGCTCCTTTTTGGGCAGCAGGGCAAACGGTTTCGCTGCCCACCCCTCCCCCTTCCAACCGCACCTCCCCGACTGTTGGGGGCTGCATCGTTTGAGCGATGGAACCCAAAGCCCAACGGCTCCCGGGCCCAGGGCTGCCATTACTCAGGCCGGCCCAGGAGCCGTGCCCTCGCTGGGAGACACTGTGTGACACCGAGTGACTCTGGGTGACAGCTTCCCGGCCACATCGGGGTCTGGACACCGCCCCCTCGGGAATGACAGGCGCCTGAACCCGACAGCTCACTCTCGGGGTGGGCTCAGGTTCCCACTGGTTGTTTTGGGGGTAACTGCACGAAACCAACGGATGTCAGCGGTGGGGGGTAACTGGAAGATGGTGTATGAGCACTTTGGCTGCTGGGATTTTTGTCCTTCCTGGGGGACGAGGGGGGGTCCCTGGGTAGAAGCATCCTCGCTCTGTGGGACTGTGAGGCTAGGTTTTGTTTGCTGCATGGCTTTTTTTGTTAGTTTGCTCGTTTTCTCTTTTTAATTTGGCTCTTAGTGCGAAGCTGGGCAGTGCCAGCACACCGTAACTGGTTGATGCTGAAGCTTTGGGGAAATTTCCCCCACATTTAGGGCTGCCTCAGCACGTGCAGCTCCCAGGGGCCAGCACCCGGCCCCAGCTGCACCTCGAGGAGCCTGACCCCCCCCCATCCCGATGTCATTGCAGGACTGTCCTGTCCCCGTCCCCTCCCAGCGCTGCACCCCGTGGATGCTGGAGCTGCCGCAGTGCCCAGGCATGGCTGAGGGCTGGCTGAGCCTGCAGGAGGCCGAGGGGCAGCAGGACAGCATGGGGGACTCGAGCAACCTGGACGACAGCCTGACCAGCCTGCAGTGGCTGCAGGAGTTCTCCATCATCAACGCCAATTTGGGCAAATCCTTGTGCCCCAGCGGCCCCAATCCTCACGATTGTCACCACATCTCTGGCTTTGCAGCCCCATGCTCGCCCCTGGCTGCTGACCCAGCGTGCATGGGGATGCCCCACACCCCCGGCAAACCCACCTCCTCCTCCACCTCGAAGACAGCACACCAGGCTGTGGCCATGCATGCACAGCCTCCCGAGGACATCGACTACAAGACCAACCCGCACGTCAAGCCGCCCTACTCCTATGCCACTCTCATCTGCATGGCGATGGAAGCCAGCCAGAAGTCCAAAATCACCCTCTCCGCCATCTACAAGTGGATTACTGATAACTTCTGCTACTTCCAACACGCTGACCCCACCTGGCAGGTGAGTGCTTTGGGGGATGAGAGTTTGGGATGAGGGGGCTGCACCATGGGGTGGAAGGGGATTTGCCCACGTGGGGTTTGTGGTTTGCTCCAGTGTGCCCAGGGATGGAGGTACTGAGATGGGAGAGGGAGGACAGCTCCTAGGCCCCCCCAAATGCTCCTGACACTGCCCTGTTCTGTCCCCAACCCCATAGAGCAGCACAGGGACAGCTCCAGCACATGGGAATGTTCGGGCACTGTGCATCGCTGGTGGGGGTCTTTTGGGGGGCAGAGGGGGAGAGCAGCACTGTGCCAGCATGCTGACTTTCCCCTGCAAGCTCCTAGCTGGCTAATCACCACGGTTTTAATTAAAGGTGTTTATTAATAAAAGAAAGAAAGAAGGGTTTTCAATCCCAGACATGCGGGGGGGTCACTGGATTGTCGCAGGGAGGAATGATAAATATGTTCATGTAACGAAGGAGTGGGATGGGGAGGGGAGATGGGGAGCACGGAATTCAGCCCACAAAGCTCTGACCCTCGTAAAATGTCATTAAATGGTAAACTTGGAGTCGCTGCAGCCTGGAATGTTTGTGGGGATGACTGTGATTCCCCTTCTTCCTTTCTTTATTTTTTTTCCGACTTTTCTTGTTCTTTCCCCCCCCCCTATTTTCTTTTTCTCTCTCCCCCCGCCTTCTTCTTCTTCTTTTTTGCCTTTTTTTTCTTTTTTCCTTCTTTCTTCCTTCTTTCTCCTGCTTTCTTCCCCCCCTTCTTTCTCTTTCTCACCCTCTTTTCCCCTCTCTTCCACCCCCCCTTTCTCTTTCTTTTTTTCCCTCTTCCTTTCTTTCTCCCTCTTTTTTTTTTTCCCTTTCTTTCTTTTCGTGGCTGTTTTCTCCTCCCCTACCCCAACTCCCCTGTGTGCAGACAGCCTCGAAAGGTCATGCCACCCGTACTCGGGGGGAGATGGATCTATTCCTGTGGGAGCTGAGTGCTTTGGAGGGGAGCCAGCGCGCCCAAGGAGCTCCAGCCCAGAGCTGGGTTTTGTTGTGTGTGTGCCTATGTGTGTGTGCGTGTTTTTCAACAGCTCTGAGCATTCAAGTCTTGTTTTTCCTACTCTGCAGTACGGATTATGGATGAATAAGCATACAGATATCCAGGCAACATTAAAAAAAAAAAAAAAAGCCCTCTACCATATCCAATCTCTTAATACAGTCTTGGCTTTGTGGAGCCCAACGCTGTGTTATTTACCCAATAACTGAGTTTCCTTTCTGATTATTCACATCACTCTAGGCACATTCAGGGCTACAGAACAACTCAACGGGAGCAGAAACTCCTCTATTTTTTTTTTTTTTTTAATCCAGCTACTTTGAGCTGTGGCTGATGAAGATGTGGTGATTTCACACATTCTGGGCCAGGAGAAACCTCTGTGGGCAGTTAGCCCAGGATGGCACTGCCCACCTCCCCTTGCCCTAGCAATTGGCACAAATGACCTATGGGGATACAAGGATGGATGATGCCAAGTCCTAGCTCCAACCTTGGCTCCAACAGCTTCTTGGTTGGCTGGGAGGAAAGAAAACAGCACTGGAGACCCAGGGAGAGAAATTCCTTTTGGGCACATGGCCTGGAGGTCACAACAGTGTCACTTCTGCCTTATTTCTCCCCAAGATCCCAGCTGATGATGTATAGCCATGCAGGTAGGTGCAGGAGTCAACACTCAACTCTCTTTTCTCTTTCTGTCTGCAGAACTCCATCCGGCACAACCTCTCCTTGAACAAGTGCTTCATCAAGGTGCCCCGTGAGAAGGACGAGCCGGGGAAAGGCGGCTTTTGGAAGATCGACCCTCAGTACGCCGACCGGCTGAGGAACGGGGCCTTCAAAATGCGGAGGATGCCCGCGGCGCAGACCCAATCTTCCTTCACCAACAGGGCCCAGCACAAAGCGTGCGGTGTCACCAAGCCGGTGCCTTCCAACTGCACCAACAGCAACGTCCTCAACGTCAGCATGGACTCCCAGCAGCTGCTGGAGGAGTTTGAAGAAGTCACCGGGGAGCAGAGCTGGGATGGGAAGAGCGGCCACAAGCGCAAGCAGTCCTTGCCCAAGCGCACAGCCAAGGTGGCACGGCTGTTCAACACAGCCCTCCTCACCCAGGAGGAGCAGACAGAGGTGGGCTCACTGAAGGGCAGCTTCGACTGGGAGACTGTTTTCCACACCAACCTCAACGGAGATTTCTCCATGTTTGAGGAGCTGGAGCTCACGCCGCCCATCAGCCCCATCGGGCGCGACGTTTACCTGAGCAGCCAAGGATTCCACGATTGTCCGCAGGATTGGAGCGCAGCCGGGCCCAAGCAGCCCTTCTCTGAGCTCAACCCCAACAACCTGGACTTTGATGAGACCTTCATGGCCACCTCCTTCCTGCAGCATCCCTGGGATGAAGACAAGAACGAGTACCTCTCCGGATCCATCAGCATGGAGCAGCTGTTTGAGCTCGGTGATGCCTCGCTGTCTGCGGGCAGCAGTGAATGGAGCTCTGTGGAATCCTTTCTATAAGCGACTGCACCGATCCCACGGGGGCTTTAGGAGGATGCTCCCTTTGTGCTGCTGAAACTTGCAATGGACAATATTTTCTACGGACAGACACCCCCAGCAGCTTGATCAGTTACACCATAGGGTTATTTTCAGATACATCTATGGGGAGAACACCATAACACAAAAATTGCTTTAAAGATCTTTCAAGATCTTCAAAGAACACACCAGAAGTCTGTGGTCCATTAATTTCCTTAAGAGAAGAGGTACAACAGTACTTATTTTTTTACTTTCTAAGAAAAAAATGTGAATTACCTTTTCATTTTTTGGCATGGAAATGGACATGGCATACACTCCTCCTCTGCAGACCCAACAAAGATTCCTGGTGGCTTTGGACTCCACAGACTACGTGCAATCTTCTCACTCCTTCTCCTCTCTGTTCTTCTCTCTCTTTCTGTCCAGGTTCATTTGTAGGTATAGCTAATTAGTGAGCAGGCAAACAGAGTCCCCTCTGGATTCTCCAAGTTCAGTCTCCCTCCTGACTTGTGCCTGGGGAAGAAGGAAAGGTGCATAAATTCGGTCTGCCTCTTTAGATGTTTATTATATAATCTATTATATATTATATATTCAAAGAAGCCTATATTTTTAGCATTAGGATTTCTTTCCAGAGAAGGGTAGGGGAAATATAAGTCTGTACTTTTGCTCACGTTAGTTGTTCTGCAAACCAAGACCTGCACGGTGGCTTTGATCAGCGTTAGGCTGCCCCACTCCATGTCGATGTCACCATTGTTCCTGCAGCCAAACTGTGCAGAAACGTGACCCAGGGCTCTTGGATTCCTCTGCTCCTCTTCCCCATGGGTGATTTGGGTGATGTAGTCACTGAGTAGGAGTAAGGAAAAGCTGTAGTGTCGGTGCTGTCTGTCTTAGACTCACCGAAAAATAAGAGAGGTTGTAAAGATTTTCTTTTCTTGGTTGCAGAAGCACTTAGAATTGTTGTTTTGAGTTAACATAGCAGCAGTTTAGCTATAGCACTAGAGTCAATAAACCAGCCTTAAAAAACAAAACGAGAAATACCCTTGGTGTAAATTGCAACCAAATTGGGTGGGCAAGGGGGTTGGGAGTCAGACACCAAGGCTCCCTGATACCCCACAGCTTCAGAGGGGAACACACTGAGGTGCCACCACGCAGCCAGGGGCCAAGCAGAGATGTATATATTTGCATTTTTGCTTTTATATTTTTCTGAGTTCTGGCGAACAAAACGCGTGCAGTTTAACCTTTCTCATGGAGAGTTATTCCCAAATTAAAAAAGAAAAAATGGAGAAAAAATAAATAGCCTTTTGGTTCCTTGTTTCCCTCCAGCACTGCCTATCTGTGTCTGAGCCTCTCCTGCGTGGGTCTGGGTGTCTCACCATCCCAGTCCTGCTCTCCACGTCTATGGGGGCTTAGCAATTCCCCATAGGGAAATTGAGGCACAAACCTCATGGACAGCATCACTTCCGCATCAGGGGGCCCTGCTGGCCTGGGGACGCTGGGAGCTGCTCCCAAGCTCTGGAGCATCCTTCTCTGCTCCTGGAGTGTGGTTGTCCCTAACTTGCCCCATAGGAACACGTGTGGGTTGTGAGCCCTCCTGGGTGTGGGGTGGCGAGAGGAGCTGCACAGCTCTGCAGGAATAGAACCCTTGTGGGGCCAATTACTCTGAGGAGCAGTTCAGGCTCTGCAAGAGCAGTGAAGCAAAGCAGTGGCTGTAAAGCAAGTGTGGGTGAGGGGGGGTCTGTGTGCTTGGGGAGCCACATGGGGAAGGCAAGGGGCTGGGACACAGAGCTCAGTGTGGTGGTAGCTGGACTTGGGGGGGACCCATACCTGCATAGGGGAATGGTGGGAGAAGGGGTTTTGCTCACATCTGAGTACCTCTAGATCAGAAATGTCCCCTCCAGACCCTCCCTGGGGCTCAGAGCCTCAGCTGGACCTGCTCCAGAACACTCCAGCCCCTGTGTTTTATGGATTGGATGAGCACCACAGCAGCAGCAGGTGCCCACCATCACAGCTGCCCTGAACCATGCCAATCTCAACCCAAAAGAAGGGCTGGGCTCACAGCTGGAGGTGGTTCTGCTTTGTGCTGGGAGAGCAGGATGTGGCTGAGTGGATGAGGGAGGGGGCTCCTAGAAGACAGGACTTGGGTCTCCTTTTGGCCAGGGGAGCATGAACTCCAAAGGGACAATGAGGGGCTGGGGGTGGTCAGGTGCTGGGATAGGCTGGGAGGTTGTGAAGTGTCACTGTGGGGGTGTTAAAGAGATATGGGGACGCGGCACAAAAGGATGTGGGTTTGTGATGGGACTTGGTCATGTTGATGGTTGGGCTTGGGGAGGTGGGATCTCATGGGTTGGAAAAAGCTTTCCACGATTCTATGACTGGAAATCCCAGCAGTGGGTGTCCTCCTGCCCGCACCCCATCACCAGCACGTGGGTTCTGCTCTCTGTTTCTCCTTTTTCAGGGTGTTAATAGCAGGGCTGGGAAAAGCCAGCAGCCCCTCGCTCCTATGGTTCACTGCGTTTTTGCTGGCAAAATGCCTGCGTTTCTGCTTCACCCCCTGCAAAAATCAGTGCCCCAGGCACCCACCCTGCACAGGCACTGCCAGGAGCCAGTGTTCCTGCCAGCCAAGAAAAAGGGTGAGCATAAAGGAGGCACCAGGCGAGGCCCCAAACAACCCCGTTTTGTTCAGCTCCTGAAAGCAGCGCCGCAAACTTGGATGTGGATCTCGTGGGTTTTCCCCTCCCACCCAGGGGCAGTGGGGTTTGGGTGTCAGCCATGGGATGGGGACACCATGCTCCTGCCCGCGGGTGGCACCGACCTGCCCAGGCATGCCGTGCAGATGGGAAGTGCCCCACTCCCTCCTCTGCCCCATAACCTTTGCCATTGCACCTCTATCAGTGGTTTCTCCTCTTCCCCTCCTACTCCCCTCATCCATCATCCACCCCACGGGCAAACATCTGACACCTCAACCCAATCTCTGGTTTGCAGAGAGGGGGGAAATATGCACACAGCCCCTTCTTTTCTCTGCTTTTCTTGTGTCTTTCTTTCTCCTCCATTGAGCACGGTGCTGGCACGGAGCCATGCTGGCAACAGCAGGCTTTCACTTGCTAATCATCCCAAATATTGAAAATCTACGCCTAGAATAAACAGCCCCAAGATTGGGGCCATCTCTGCGCAGTGTGGAAATGCAAATCCCACCACCTTTTGTTTCCTTCTCTGGGTTCGGTGCTGGGGTTTTGGAGGAGGTCACAGCTCATGGCTTCTCTCCCTGCCCACGGATTGGGCTTTATTATTATTTTTTTCCTCCCTCTCTTCGAGGGGTTAAAAAAAGAATAACAAAAAAATCAGCCTGTTTTAGGAACCCAGGCTGGGATGGGTGTGGGGGGAGAAGAGGGAGGCAGGATGGAGGAGGGCATGGGATGCACTCACACTGCATAGCAATGAGCGAACCTCCAAAGTTTGGGAAAGATTTCCCTATGGGCTTAGGTGGGCGAGGGCTGGCAGGACCCTGGGGTAATGGGGTAGGGATGGTGTGGGGCAGGAGGGAGGCTGCAGAGAGTGGCAGTGCTGGGGGATTGCTTTGGGGGGTCCTGTGACCTGGGTTTTGAATGGGTTTGCACCCAAGGGAATGGAGCTGTCAGAGCAAAGCCTGAAGGGGCAGAACGATGGAAAAGCTGTGCCAGGTCCCCTGTGGTTTTATTTGGAGGGTTTGGGCTGGATACAGACCTACTCCTACTCTGGGCTTCCCAGCACTGGATTTGGAGTGCTGTGGGGTCAGGGAGGCTCTAGGAAATGCAGCTCTGAAAACAGGGAAGGGGCAAAGTTCTTCCAGCTGTAGCCTGTGGGACCAGCAGCACTTGCCCAGTGTGGGTGACTGTCACAGTGGGGGAACTGAGGCCATGATATAGACCTGAACCCAACCACATGCCAAACAGTACACAGCAGGGACAGCAGTGCCACCCCACAGCACTCCCAGCACCCCATGCCCTGCCCCCTTGTGAAGCTGCTGTAGGTCCCTTTGCGGTTTTGCAGGGCACGGGCTGTGCTGGGAGCTAATCTTGGACAGCACTTTGCCATGCACGTGGCCTTGCAGCCCTTTTGCATGCATCCCCGTCTTTTCAGCCGTATTGTTTGCATCTTGCACGGGAGGTGCACCCATTCCTCCAACACCCTGGCACCCCCAGCACAGCACAGCTCCCTCCCTCCATGCCCTGGGACGTCCGCTTGGGTTCTGTGGGCCACTGCCAGCAGCCGTTCCCCACGGCAGAGCCGGCACAATGGGGCAGGCTGGGGCTTGCTCAGCCCTCCCTTGACCGCAGGCAATGGCCTCTGCGTCACAGCTGTCACAAGGAGACGTGGGGCGTGTGCCCCTTCATCTTCCTCCTCAAAGCATGCCTGGGGCTGGGGGGGTGGGGGGTTCCTCCAGCCTGGCCCACGCTGCCGCCGAAGGAATGTGGGGACACATTCAACTCTGCAGCGTTGGAAGCTGTGTCCCCATCACCTGCTTGGGGAATGCAGGAGTGCCCACAGGCTGCAGCTCTGTGGGTCCCAATCAGCCACGGGTGCTGCTGTAGGGAAGGGCAAGAAGGTGCTTTGGGAGCATGGGGATCTGAATAGCCAGGGGTTACGAGTGGACTCGGCGTGGGGATGCTGGGTGTGGATCCCTTGGGATGCTCCTATTCCATGCACAGAGTGGGGGGCACTAGCATTACGAGCAGCAGGTGTTAACCCAGGACTCACAAAGAATTGGTCCTGGCATGGTGCTGGCAGGCGGTGTGCCAGCCTGGGAGCCAGGAGAGGAGTGTGGCTCTGCTCCCAAACGGCGCTCGGTTTCTTTTGGGCAGAGCCAGAGCTGGCAGCCACCATCTGCCCGGGGAGCCCCTGTTCTGGGAGGATGGGATGCTGGGGTGCAGTGAGGGGCTGCTGGGGTATGAGCGTGCCCCTGGATATAGGTGCCGATTTCCAGCCAGAGAATGAGGAGGGCAGGACGGGGACGCTATGCTCTGTCCCAGTAGCTTTTGGTTAGCAGACACATTAACAGGCAGGAATGTGCAAACACCCAAAGGTCTGGGTAAGGCAGCTGCACAGCCCCTGACAGCAAAGAGGGTGGAGGCAGGACCCCACAATGGCAGCATGGTGGGATCCCTGGGCACGAGGCTCCTCGGACCCTACTGATTGCTGTGCCCTCCTCCTGCCAGCTGGCTCCTAGGGGTCACTGAGCACATTCCTGCCGAGCAGATGGATTTGGCTGCAGCTCTGCACCTCCTCCTCAGCCCCATCGTGTGCGGGGCTGCCAACCCACATGGCAAACACTCCCCGCCTTCCCCAGCAGCACTGCGTTAGGGCAAAAACAAGCATCACCCCCATCCTGGCCCCAGAGCATGAAATATGGCACCATCAGACTGTGCCAGGACTGATGCTCAGGGTGCTCACATCCCCTGCCTTCAGCCTGGCCCAGAACCTCCTCTCCACCTTAGGTTGAGAACTAAAGAGTTTGGGTATGTGTTAGGGGACACTGCGGTGGTCCCTGCGCTGTGCAGGAGGGGTTCTGCACCCTGTCCCCCACTCCCCCTACAATGGCAGCACTAAGTAAACGGTGCTGGGGGAACCTCGTTAATCCTGATCATTTATTTACAAAAAGCCATTTAGAGCTGGCTGTGCAGGCAGCTATCAGAGCACCGGAGAAGGTTTCCCAGCAGGGCCTTAATTCCCTCCGCAAATAAAAGCTGGAGGGAGAGAGAGCACAGCTTGTGTCTGTGCTGGGACAGTGGATGGGGACGTGGGGGGACTTCTGGGGCCGGCTCCTAGGGTCTGATCCCCACTGCCCTACAACGAGCTGAGGGCTGAGCTCTGCTGCTTCATCTTGTTTTGTTTTGTTTTAGGGACTCCACATCAGCCAACAGCCCCGGTGCAGTTTTGGGTCAATCGCTGCCGTGCTGCACCCTTCCTTTGTCATTGTCCTGCCCTGCACAGTGCTGCACTGGGAGGACTGGGGAGCTGCTGGAGTTCCCACGTGGGAACGCTTCTCCTGCACATCAAGAACCTCCACGGGACATCGTGGCTCAAAGCAAAGCTGGAGGGGCTTGAGGTAGATTTTGCCAGAGAGGCAAAGCCCTCAGTTCAGTTCCTTCTCACCCTGTTCAAGTTCGCCCTTGCAGCACCCGTGTGCACCCACACTCTGTCTGTGTACCTTTGGTGGTTCTTCCATCTAAATCCCACCTGGAAGGGAAAGGCAGGGACTTCTCACCCAGCTCCTGGCTGAACCTGGATGAAGATTAATAGCTTGTCCAATATGGCTGACCCAAGGGGAGACGCAGTGCGCTGTGTCTGGGAAGTGATGATGGCAGTGCCACCATGGACAGAGTTCCCACGTGTTCCTGCAGCCTGGGGACACCGTGGGTCACAGCATGCCGGATGCCTCTCAGCCCATAGTGACTTCTTTAATTTTGTGTTAATCTTGGCTCCTCAGCACTCTGATCTCTCTTTCCTCTCCCCTCTGGAGACTGCTGTCTGCAGGAATCAGTTTTTCCCCTGGTCGCAGCTTGGGGAGTGCCATGCCACTGCCACGTCCCCCCTTGTCCCCTCCTGGGTTAACCCCAGCTTGGGCAGCCAGAATTCACTTCTGCAATGGAGCTCTTCCCAGGGTGGGCAGCCCCAGGGCACAGTGCAGGGGAGAGCAAATCCTCACTCTGAGAGCTGCTCTTAATTGAATTTGCCTGGATCTCGACAATATTACACCTTTTGTGGCGTGAGCTTTGCCACCAAAGCCATCGGGCTCTGATCTGATCCTGACCTCTGGTTTTGGAGCAGCACAGCAGCTTTGCTCAGTGCCAAATGTACTCATTAGCACTCTCGTTAGCTCGTCACGGCCCCAACCATGCACGATGCCAACTCGGCCGTTGGTGACACCCTCCCGGGGTGAAAAAGGAGCTTTTTCATTGCCCCCTTCCCACGGGGTGGAAGCAATGGGACGCGGCATTCCTCCGTCCGCTGCTGAGTCACTGCCTTTCATCCACTGCGCGGCAGCTTCGGCGCGGAAAGCGATTGTTGGTGGGGTGGGAAGGCGGGTGTGAGCGGCGGGACGGCGTACAACATGTGTGGTTGCATTTCGGGAGGTACAAAGCGCGGGTCACGGCAGCACACACACTGGGAACAGGTCACAGTCCTCACGTCGCCATCTCTGCGGTGTCCCTGGGGGGGATGTGGGTGCTCACGGGGAGGGGGAGGTTTCCTTTTGGCTCTGGGCTGCCCTCAGAATGTGCGGTAGCAGAGATGGCAGAAAAAAAAAAAAAAGAAAAAGAAAAAAGATGCTTCTGCTATACAGGAAAAGCATCCTTGCAGGCACAGCTGCTTGCAGCACGATAAGGTGGGTCATAAAACGCACCCATTGTTGGATGAAAGAGACCCGTGGGACTGCCTTAGCTCCTTTCCTGAGCACAGGGTGGGATGACAAGGGGAAGATGGATGGGGACACAGCAGTCCCCCCCCCCCCATGGCAGGAGCGTTGGGCTGTCTGATTTGTGGCACACACGGAGCAGTGTGGCATTGGCAGAGCCAGCTGCAGCCGGTGGCAGGGTTACACTGGGGCACTTCCCCGCCACGCATCGCCTTCCTGCAATGGGTGCAGCACCTTTCTGGCAGCAAACAATGGCCCGGGCTCATCGAGCTGCTGCATTTCCTCCTTCTGTGGGCAGCCCCGGTGCTTGAGCCCAGTGTGGTGTGACTGAGAAAGTGGGACACATTCTCCCCTTTGTACCAACTCTGGAGAGGCCGCACCTCAAGTGCTGTGTTCTGTGCTGGGCTCCTTGCTACAAGGAAGGCATTGAGGCTCTGGGGTGTGTCCAGAGGTGTACAACAGAGCTGTGAGGGGTCTGGAGCACGAGTCTTATGGGCAGCAGCTGAGGGAATGGGATGGGTCAGTCTGGAGAAGAGGAGGCTCAGGGGGGACCCCATTGCACTCTGCAGCTCCCTGACAGGAGGTTGTGGTGAGATGGGGGTCGGCCTCCGCTCCCAGGTAACAGCAATAGGATGGGAGGTGACGGCCTCAAGCTGCACCGAGGGGGTCAGGTTGGATAGGACAAATTTCTTTCTCCCAAAGGGTCATGATGCACTGCACAGGCTGCACACGGACATGGAGTCACCGACCCCGGAGGTGCTGGAGCTGTGGAGACATGGTGGGGGTGAGCTGAGGTTGAGCTTGAGGGTCTTTTCCAACTTTAGTGATTCCATGGCTCTGTGATTCCACACATTCTGAGTGGCCCCGGCCGTGGGCACCACAGTGTCTTGGCACCAAGCAAAACAGCTGCTAATGGGCTCCCTGGAGGCCAAGAGGGAGCTGAGCCCAGCTGCCACGGCCCTCCTGCAGGACCACCAACACTGCTTTCCTTCCAGATGGCCTTTGGGACCCCTCCCGTGTCCTTTAGGGCCGTCGCTGACACCGGGGCCGGAGGGGCATAGCAGCACGAAAGGGCGCCACGGCGGGACACATCTCGCCCCTCCAAAGATGGCGGTGTGGGCTGCACGCCGCTCCCAAGGTGGCTGCCAAAGATCCTTTTGCGCATGCGCGCTCCCCCCTCCCGTCAGTCACACTCAAGGTGTCTGCGCTCTAGCGCCGCTCTCTTTCCGGCCCCTCAGTGCCGGAGGCCACACTCTAGATGGCAGTTTGCGTTTCTGCGCATGCGCAACGCGCCTTGCCGCTCCCAAAATGGCGCCGTGGTGATGACCGGCCGGAAGAGGGCTGTGGTAGTGGGGTTTCTCTGTGGAGCGCGGCCCTGGCGCCCCGCAGCACCATGATCCCCACCGAGGAGATGTCGGCCCGCAGGAGGGAGATCGAGGACAAGCTCAAGCAGGTGGGGCCGGGCCTGGGTATGGGGCCGGGTCTGCAGGCTCAGCGCGTTGCCTCGGAGGTGGGCCTGGCTGCGGGCCTGGGGCTGCCGGGGGTCTGTGGGCATCCCCGGGTCCCCACAGGGCCCACGGGTGTTTTTGTGCTACCTGCCCGCTCCTGGGGCATGGCGGCTTTCTGAGGGCTCGCAGCTGTATCCCAGCAGCTGTGGGTGTGGGTGGTGCCTGTGCTGTGCGGTGGGAGGGAGATGTGTGGTCTGAACTGGGGTGATAACGGCGTTAGTTTTGGATTGTGCTCGTGGGCTCGGGGTAGTGGAGAGAAGTGAGTAATCCTTAACAGCCTCGCTCCTGGGTTATGCTGATTTTTCATTCTAATTGCAGGAAGAGGAGACTCTGTCCTTTATCAAAGAGAGTCTTGAGAAGAGCGACCAGCTCACAAAAAACATGGTAAGAGTTCCTTGGAGTTCAGCCGTAATGTTGGGTCAGGGTCTGTTCATCCTTAGGAAAACTCATATTCAAGGATGGCATTGTGCTTATCTGCAAAATATAGAGTAACAAACCATGGCCAGTTTGTATCAGAGCCTGGAGCAGAAGTGGGGCCTGAAGGTCCTTGATTGCCTTACTCTAATTTTTGTCTCTCTTGGCATGTAGGTTTCTATCCTTTCCTCCTTTGAAAGTCGTTTAATGAAGCTGGAGAACTCAATCATCCCTGTCCATAAACAGACAGAGAATCTACAGCGCTTGCAGGAGAATGTGGAGAAGACCTTGTCCTGCTTGGATCATGTCATCAGTTACTACCATGTGGCTAAGGACACGGAGAAGATCATAAAGGAAGGGTGAGTTCAGTAGCTACGTCTTGCTGGGGTGCTTCATCCTATTGATTTTTGGGACAGAGGTAGGTGCTGACCCTGCACACTCAGTTTCCTTGTATTCTTCTCACATTCCTCTTCCACCAGTAGTCCCACTGAGGGCTTCCTGACTTGACTTCCAGCAGTCCCCAGAGGGCAGAGTCTGCTCAGTCTCTGTACTGATGTCTCTTCCAGATTTTACACGCATGCTGCCATATGAAGCTCACGATCACTGGTGGCTTCTCTTCTTTCCTTTGCCTTTTTCCCAGAAGTTCATCATGACCCGTCTGTGTTGTCCCTGCCTCCATGGTGAACTGAAGCTGTCCTAGGGCCTGCTTTCAGCCTCTGGGGGTGTGTGATGGCCGTCTCTCTGGGGCACTCAGTCATCAGTATGTCTGTGCTTGCTTCTAGTCTCTAATTTCTGAGTAGCATTTTGTGAATTGGCTCTTCTGCTGTGTCATTGAGTGGAGGCAAGACAAAATTCACAAACTCCTTCTCAATGGAGAGAAAGCAATTTATTTTTTCTGTATTATTTTCATCCCTAGTCTGTCCTGCTGCTGACTTTGTATTTGCTTCCTCTGGTCCTTTTTATTTTTGCTTTTATTTTTAGCCCCACTGGGAGGCTGGAGGAGTACTTGAATTGCATGGACAAAATCCAGAAAGCAGTGGAATACTTTCAGGACAATAATCCAGACAGCCCGGAGCTGAACCGTGTGGTAGGTCACAGGTCTTGAAGCTTGCATAGGTGAGACAGGACATCTGTAGCCCTGCCACTTGCCCTCTGGCTGTGAGAGGCTGATGGGCTTGTTGCATGGTAAAGAAGGTGTTTGGGCACAGCTGAAAAAATGGCTGCTTTGGCTTCTGTTTGAGTCTGAACCCAGCAGCATTTCTGCTTGTGGTATTTTGCTCCTTTCGTGCTTTGTGTCATTAGGATTTCTAAAAATACACCCTACATGCAAGGTAGAGATGCTAGAACTTTCCCTCTGAGTAGCTCTTGTCGGCCCTTCAATTGCTTGGGCAGAATGGGAGATCTTTTTCAATCCCACTTGTATACTGAGCAACTCCCAGGCATTTTTGTATGTAACTAAGTCGTTAAAAGTCTCTTAGCTACAGGCACTGGAGTTTGAAGCATGCAGTACTTGACAGTGATTAGAAACGTGGCAGAAAGTGCAATCTCAGACAGAAAGACTTGTGAGTGACTGATTGCAGATTGCAGAAACCTTGTTCTTCTTCTGTCCCCTGCTGTTTTGTGCCAGAAATCCCTCTTTGAGAGGGGAAAAGAGTCCTTGGAATCAGAGTTCCGCAGCTTGATGACACGACACACCAAGCCTGTCCCACCCATCCTCATCCTGGACCTGATCAGTGGAGATGATGAAATGGACACACAGGAGGAGATGTCCCTGGAGCACCTCCCAGAGAGTGTCCTGCACGATGTCATCCGCATTTCTGGCTGGCTGGTGGAAAATGGCAGGAATCAAGGTTGGTAGTGCTGCCTGTTGTTCTCTTGTTGTTTTATTTCAAGTCAGTGCTCTCCAACTGTCATCGCTTGAAGCTGAGAGCAGAAGCAGGGTGTTGGAGGTCACCTGTGGTGCTGTGCAGCTGAGCTTCTGGATCACACCTCCAGCTGCCTGCTCATGTGTTGCTGGGGCTGATGGAGCATGAGTTGTTCTGACAAAGGTAGCTAGCAGCAGCAAAACTAGCAAACATCTCAGTAGCACCTTTCAGGAGAATGGCTCTGTCTCCTTTCTATCTCCTTAAGAGTCTGCTTTCTTACACTGTTTGTAGTAGGACTGAAGCATGCTCTGTTAGTTGAACAGAATTATCTGCTTGTGGATTTGATGACAGCAGAAGCTATGTAAAGCACAAATTTAAATCTTAATGTATAGTCTGATCTGTGGCAGAAATTTATGACAGGAGTGTGTTATTTAACCTGCAGCTGTAATACTCCTGCAATCATCTAGTGCTCAGATGTCACAAAAGAGCAAGGCACTGGTGACTTTCCCCCTCTTGTGGACTTTGTATGAACAAACCTTTTTTAATTAAATGTGACCAAAAAAGGGCTGTAAAAGCAGCACAGAATATTTTCTTCAGTCGATAGACATATTTTCTGTCCTGTTTTGCAGCATCAGAGTTTACCTGTGTCTTTATTATTGAATTTTCTTTGGTATGGAGTGACTTAATGGACCTGTTACAGGAAGGCTGTTCTTTCACATACATGCAACCACTAGAGCTACCCCAACTCCAATGATTTAATTCTGAGCAGGGATTACTGTGCCAAGCAAGTATGACAGACAGCCTTAAAAGCTTCTTAAGAATTTTTCCATGATCAAAGGAAACAACTGAAGTATATGTGGCTCATTTCTTATTAGGCAGTTTGTATTCTGCTTTCAGACAGTGAACCCCCCTATTTAATCTCTGTGGGCCCTGAAACCTGAGAATTGTTTGAAGTCTTTTGTGCTAGAAATGGAGTGCTTGAATTGATTTCATAGTGTCTTGCACAAACATCTCCCATCAGTTCCAAAACTGGTGCACTCTTGGTCTTGGCATGCATTTACTGTTGGTTGTGGTGCAAGACTGACTGAGTACAGCTGAGGAAGGAAGCCTGTTTATTTTTTAAGAAAATAGGAGATTATTTCCAACTTTCATGTATCATCAGGACAGCAGCTGAGACTGAAGTGTGGAAAGATGGTCTGTATGCTGGAATCAAATACAAGAGACTTTTGAAGAGTGAGTTCTGAGGGACATGGGCTGGAGAAGAGACAGGTTCAAGGTGTGCTGGTGACTTGGAGAAGGAAAGGGGATGGAGCTGGAGGAAGAGTAAACAGGATGGAAAGGGAGAGCACTGTACTGAGCACAGGGTTAATTAGCTTGTCCTCTGAAGTGTCCCTCTGGAGGAAAGGCCTGGATGTGATATGGTTGAGTCTGGGGTGAAAGATGGTATGGAACACTCTATGGCTTCTTGGTTGCAAAGTCAACCTTAGAGCTGTGGCAGGACAGGAAGGGTTTCCTGCAGGAAGGGAGGATTCATAGGGATTGCCTGGATTCTGTTTCAGATTTCACCATCTGTGTTGTTATCTGTCTGCTTCAGTTTCTCTATTGTGAGATAGAGAGACATCTGTCTCCTCTGCACTAACTCATTGCTCTTGCTATTGAGTCTGTTTGTATTTTAGTTTCTTTCTGGGTTTAGAGTTGTTGGATTTTTTATTCTGGGAGGGGAAAGCCCTCATTTAGGTTCCACATCAATGCTGTTAAACTGCCCTTTGGGCCTTGGTGTTTCAGGAACAGTGTATTTATTTTCTTGCCATGTAGTGTTTCCTGTTTGCCTATAATTCTGTTCCTACCTTTTCTCCTTAGATTTCATGACAGTGTACTTTCAAATCCGCTCTGTCCAGCTCGACCGCTCCATCAAGGGGCTGAAAGACCACTTCCGTAAGAACAGCTCTTCTACAGGGGTCCCATACTCCCCTGCCATTCAGAACAAGAGGAAGGACACTCCCACCAAAAAGCCAATCAAGAGACCAGGTGAGTCCCCAAATGGGGGATCTCTGTACAGTATATCATCTTGCCTGGATGTTCAGCACACTTGTACAGGACCTCTCAGTGCTGAAGCAGGTTCTGTGTGCTTTCCAGGGGGGAGGAGGAATGGGATTTCAGAAATGAGCACCTCTTCTCTGCCCTGGATTCAATACTGAGATTACAGATCTTATCTCTGTTTCTCAAGTCATTGGGTCTGATGTCTGGGCAATGTAAAGAGGTGCAGTGGGCTCTGCATACAGGGGAAGAGCAGTCCATTACCTTGACAAAGGAGGTCAGTAAAAAGAGACCTGTGAGAGGAGGAAATTAATGTGATTTGAGAATGTTTGTCATTGCCTTGGAACATGGAACGTATCCTGTGTTACAGCAAAATGGAAAACTCAGGCCTGATAAAGCATGTCACTTTGATCACTAGTTCTTCGTAAATTACTACTGTGCTATAGGGAACAGAATTCTCCAGTTGAAGCAGGGACTAGGCAGGTGCCTACAGACATGAGATCCAGAGCTGTACTAATCACATTTTGGAAGGACTGCTAAGGCTTTTGCCTCAGCCTGTCTGTTATTCTCTTGAGTTATTCTTTCTCCCCACACAATGGAGTTTTACTGTGTTGTCTGCAGCTCATGAGACCGGTCATTCCTGAGTACTGCTCCATCTGGAGTGTGCTGCTGGGATTCTGGGCTCTGAAATATGCCATCTAGTGGGAGCGTGGTGGGGAGGGTCAGCAGAAGGTAGCACATGCCTCCCATGGTGGAGCAGTGTCACTGTCCCTCCGTGTCTATCCCAGCACCCTGTTATCTCCAGAGTAAATAGTGATGGAAGCCAGAAAAGAAAGGCTTGTTGTGGGTTTGTTTGGCAAAAACTCTCTCCCAGCCCAGTATTTTTCCCATGTTGTCCAAATACACTTCCCACAGGTTCAAAGAAATGTGGATAGAGAATGATAATAGATGGGGTGGGGAGAGAGAGGGAAAAAATCCATTTTAATTGTGTTGTGTTTGTTTTTATAATCCCGATGTGAATGCAGTCCTCATCCCAGGTAATGTATGTCTACGTGTGTGTGTGCTGCCCCTGGTGCTCGCTTTCTTTACTTCTGAATGGAGAGACTTTGTTGGACCTCTTGGTGCTAAAGCAGAGGGTGTGCCTGGGATATTTGGAGAGGAAAAGCTGCCTGCAGGAGTCTGCATCCAGAGATCACCCATCTGGGGCTTTTAAATCAGTCATGCCATTGCTGCTGTGCCCTGGAGCTGTTCCTGAGAGCTGATGTGTGATTTGCAGTGGGTGAATGCAGCCAGCATTTTAACAGATGTTCCCGTGTCAGGCAGTTCTCTGCTGACAAAGGGATGTCTCACACCACACTTGACATTCCTATGGAGCTTTTAAAAATGTTTTTTTAGTATTTTTTTTTGTAATGAGTCTCAAATCTTGGATGCTTGCACATAGAAAACAATCCACGTAAGCTTTTGTTCTCTACAAACAAGGCTTCTCCAAAATGGATGCATTTGGGCATCCAAAACTGCTGAATATCTCAGCTGGAAACTTGCCAAGAGGTTTTGGCTTCTTTTTGCTCTATTTAATCACAGTTTGTGAGATGGGTCAGGTAGCAGTCGCAGGGCACAGCCTGTACGTACTCACACAGCTGACAGTGTATGAAGGAAAGAGCATTTCAAATGATCTACTGAGGGCATTGTCAATCCCAGGGAAAAAATAGTGCCTAATTTGTCTCCAGTCTTCTGTGAACAAGGACAGAGAACCAGACTGTGGCCCTTGAAGGGCAGGAGTGGTTAAGCCTTATATGGCACCTATCTCAAGTGGCATTAAATTGTAATGAAATTAGATAGTAGGGAAGGATAATCTTCAAGCTAAGATTCACCAGTATTTCTGCAGTTCTATCAGCTTCCAAGGACAGCTCCTGAGATGAAAGTCTAATGTTCTTTCCATGCTGGTACAGTGATTCTCTTCATAATAATATTCATCTGGTGATGTTTGATTCACTTCGTTTTGTTTTTTGTTCAATTATGGACAAGTAATTATATATTTTTTCCATGCTGTTGCATTAAGGAAAGTCCCACACAATTGTGGTTTGGGTGAGGGGTTTTCTCCCTGTTTCAACAAGGGAGTTGGTTTCTTTGATCCTCAGGGAAGAATATCCCAGTGCACACCCCAGCGCACACTTTAACCTGTTGCAAGGGATCAATAACAAACTAAATCTGATGTTCTATAACCTTTTTACCCACAGAACAAAGCAGAAGGGAAGTTGCAGCTAAAGGGAAAGCAAGTTCTTAGGGACAGAGTAATGAGGCAGAAACGTCTCCCTCCCCCAGACAGTGTGCTGGATTCTGGAGATTGTACTCCATGTCCTTGTATTGTGTCAGAGAGTCTCCATCTCCATCACTGCTTCATTTGTTAGTGTACCCTGCACTGTCCCTCTTGTTAAAGCATGCAATTAGAAGCACCTCCAGCGGTCAGATTTCTAAAGCCAAATCATCTCCTCTTAACTGAAACTTGCCGAGTTGACTTGGAGAAATCCCTGGCTTTTATTATGTATTATTATTATTTTTTAAGCAGTTTGCTGGGAGCTCTTTCCCAGTTTGCTTCCTTAGCAGTTCAGTTTTACCTAGCAGTAGGGTGCTACCTGAAGACAGGCTGTGTTCAGTCTTTGTGTGACAGAATAAAGAGCCTGTTCCTGCTTCCCATATTGATCACTGCCTGGCTCGAATGTGATGCTTTCATTAGTAGCTGAAATGCCATCCTGTTCGGTCTGAGGGCTGCCTAACAAGGGAAAGCAATCATGGAACAAAAGCATTTGTTTTGCACTAGAATCCATTAAAGGCTAATTACAATGCTAAGTAAGGGGGAAAAGGCAGCACTGAAGTGATGTCCACAAACATCTGGGGTGTGTGTCTGTGTGTACACAGGTAATTGTGCTTATGTAAATGAAGACAGATGTTTCAGCTTTCATCAGAGAAAAAAACATGGGGGTGAGCTGTGGAGAAGTGCACTACATCCCTGCGAGGAGAGATCCTGCTGCTGGCAGCAGCAGTACTGTCTGCTTGATTTAAAAACCAATTTTCCTCTCCTACATTTTTTTTATTTTTTATTTCTTAACCCTCTGGATGGTTGAAAGCAGGTAGGCAAGATGAAAGAACTGGTGGAAGAACAGCACCTGAATTGAGCTGCTGCTCATCAGCTGTGCCGTGGCATCAGCAGTAATCAAGAGCTTAGTGCATACTGACAGGGCGTGCTCCTGCCCTGCTTGCTCAGGGAACTTACTGTTGTGCCCAAGGTTTCTGAAAGTAGCTGGGAGTGAAGTGGAAGAGTTGGGTGTGAAAAGCCTCAGGAGGTTTGGAAGAAGTGATGTTGTTCTTCCCTCTCACATGATCACGTGGAGGAAGCTCAGAGTGAGTCCATCACAAGGTCATGAGTCGTTCCACTTGCCTGGTGTGGGTCTAGAATTTTCCTGCCAGCGTAATGTGGTGTACAGATTGATGTTCTCCTGCTTATTGCAAGCCCTGGAGAGGCACCTTGGTAATTCCCTGGGAACCTCTGAGCCGTTTCTGTGTTGCTCAGATTGAGAAGCTGTGTCTGTGAGATGTGATGGTTCAATCATGCCACACACCTGGGCACTGTGTAGGGTTTGGATCAGGGACTGGAGAGCCAGAAAGCACAGAGCCCTGGTGTGAGAGGGTTTGTGAAGGAGCTGGCCAAGGAAGATGAGCTGTGCCAAAAGGTGTCAGTGTAGGGAGTCCTTTTCAAGATGACCCTAGGTGGGGTGGGTGTTGGAACTGGTCAGTGCCTAGAGTTAGGGTTTGGAGAGGCAGTGCAGTGCCCCGTGTGTGCCTCAGGGTGCTGTTCTGCAGCATGTTCTTGTTTTTCCTCCAGGGTTAGCTGTCCTCAGCTTCTGGCAGTCAGCACTCATTTCCTGCCTGCACTGTGGTTAACATGTACTGCTGGATGTAGGCATTTTCTGCATTTATTGCTTTAAAATAGAGGGATGATTCTTAGTGTTGTTGGCAGCCCTGTTTTTTATTTCTTTGATCCTTTTTCATTTACTCAGCCCAATTCTATTTCACCTGGGTTTTCTATGGAGAGTCCTCTGCCTTCCTAAAGCTTTCTGTTCCCTGTTGTGCAGGCAGTGGTGAAGCTCTGCTGTGACAGTATGTCCATGTGCTTATGATCACTGTAGCTTGTTGCATGACCACTAACCTTATAACGTGGAAGCAGTGCTTAGTTTCTGGTTGTCCCAATGATGCTTTTTGTGCGTGCTTTCCAGCTCTTTATCCTGCACTGGTTTTTGTTCACTTCTGTCTGTTTTTTTTCATGTTTGTGTTAAGTACAAATCTTTTAACCGAGTGTTATTTTTTTCTCCATGGTTTTAATTGATTCACAGTTCCTTTAGAAGAAAAGTGCCTTGGGGATTAGGGTGACTTAATATGAGTTAGACATGGGTGGGCAGCATCCGTTATTCTATGATTCCTGTGATGGGAATTGCTGCTGCAATTGCTCTCTTGAGTCCCGAGGTTGTTGCTCTTTAATCGCTTCAAGGAATGCCAGAGATAATTCCTTGTGTTGGCTGTGGGGATCTGTATTGAGCATGCTCAGAAAATACCCCTCAGAAGGGCACCTCTTCCTGCAGCTCTGAGGATGAGCTGCACTGTGGCTCTGGGAGCAGGCGATGCTGTGCTGGATGGAAACTGTCCACACCACAGGGAAGGCTTGGCTGCAAAGCATCAGCCCAAGTAAAAACATGACAGGGAAGGAGGGAGCTCTGGTAAGATTCCACTTCACCAAAGTGACGTGAGTGCTCCCTGACTCAGTAGCTTAGGCTGAATTTCATGGACTCCCCTTGAAGAAGGGAGGCAACCTGAAAATGCCATTGTGTCAGTACACTTGGACATGAGTTTTGGGTTCTTCCCGTACTGAGCATGCTCATTGGTGCCCAGCATCCTCTCGCTGGGCCCAGGTGACAGCTGCTGGTGAAGGGCTGGTGTTCTGGGTTTGTTTTCTTTCACTCATTTTCTAGGTCTTCTTGTCTCTTCTCTCTGGCTCTGGTGACAGGCACGATCCGTAAGGCTCAGAACCTTCTGAAACAGTACTCTCAGCATGGTCTAGATGGGAAAAAGGGGGCCTCTAACCTCATTCCTATGGAAGGTAATCACAGCTCGAGCTACTTCACCTTTGAGCTTCTCTGTGTTATCAGCCTTGCTTTTCCAGGTGGGGCTTCCAATAGCCAAGTGCTTGGTGGACAGCATCGTAAATAGAGCTATCCTTGGGGAGCTGGGGAGGTACTGAGGGGCCAAATTACATCTCTGAATTTAGTGTCTAAATTTCAAAGTCTCTGCACGTAATTGTAAATGGAGAGGAATCTTACCTTAAAGCAGTCAGTCCATCGTAAGAACATGGCTAATGGAAGCTCTGCTCTGGTGACATCTGCCTGTGGTGTTTCTGTTCTTTTCTTTTTGCCTGGACTTCGTTGAGACATTCAGTTTCCTAGTGACCTTTCCAAACCTGATGTAGAAGTGTCACACCACAGGGAGCCAAATGCATCGTGCCTGGGCATCTTCTCTGTGAAGACCTACCTGAATGGTCTCCTTCCATATTCCAATCTCCTGTGCTCATAGAGATCTTATTAGAGAGGGAAGGTCTCTTGCTTCAGAGCATCTGTAAGACCTTTTTAACTCCTGCTATGCATTCATTTGAAGTGGATCTCTTCAGCACCTACATTGTAGTCTACTGAGTCCCAGACAGTGACTAGAATCACTCACTGGGGAGAAAAAGTGTTCCCAGTGCTGAGCAGGAGATGGGCTTTGAATTTGTTTTGTTATGGTACAAATTGGACTTCTGGTGCCTACTATTTTGTTCAGAGCTTATGACTCTGAGGATATTCAAGCAACACCTTTGGCCCAGAAAATGATCGAACTCTCGCTTCTCATCAGGTTTCAGAGGGTTGCTATTGCTCCATAGCCCCATACAGGGATGTGGTTAGGTAGAGTTCCCGGGACTGTGTAGGGAAAAAAATGTCGATCTGATGAAATAATCCAAGCTTGAAGCAGCCAGTGTGAGCACCCGTGCTGTAACCACCCTGGATAAATCGCGCCTTCTGTTTGTGCCGGCTGACATCTCACTAGGTCATGAGCATGATTTACGAGTTAAACACCTTTCCGATACCCTGAGCGACAAGCATGGGCCGGTTGCTGGTAAGTACCGTGTTGTCACTTCGTAACAAGCTGCTTAACATCCCTTCTTTTCAGCATGTTTCACAGTAGTCTTGTAGCCAGAGGCTGCTTGTCTACATGGTTGTCCTGGAGCATGGGCCTGCTCTGGCTGTGAAGCTCTGGCTCTTCTCAGGAGAGTTCACTCCTACTAATTGCACACACCCCGAGCCCTCAAACAGGGGACCCCAGTTTTGCCTAAGTGAAGGCTGATGGCCACCATGCTGAGGGGCTCTTTCCTCTAGGTAGCTACTGGCTTGGTTAGTGCTGAAGTGAAGCAAACAGGGATCACATCTGTAGTACACCGTAGGCCACATGTAAATACCACATCACATTTGCTTGTCACTTGCTGGCCTGAACTTTTAAAAGATCATCCCGAGGTACCTGTCAGTGTTGGTTCTTTCTCTGTCTGTAGTTACTGATGCTGCTGGCAGGAGGGAGGCAGCAACCTGCAGCTTAGAGAAGGACTCTCTGCATTAATTTTGCTGTTCTATAGCTGTTACTACAGGAATCTGAGTAATGCAGGATGATGTGAGTCCATTTGTGTCTTTCTTGTTGGCAAATCCAGCTAGTGGCTGGCATGAGTTGGTGTGTGCCTTTGTATCTGACTGGCACTTCTTATGCCTACCATATAGCTTCCCTGCTGGGTCTTGAGGCATTCATATGCTAAGAATTTGAATATTCACGTTTGTGTGCAACATTTTGTGGCAGATACCTCACCTTGCTGTGTTTATGTTCCTGTATCATAGGGTTTAGTAGTTCATCTGCCTGTTCTCTTTAGTTACTGCCTATGTGGAGAGGCTGCCTTCCACTACAGCCTTGCTTTCCCAGAAATGCTGATGCAGTATGGCAGTTCGTCATCTACCTGACGAATGGAGATAAGGAATTCTAAAAATACAAGCAAAGATGTTGAATAATTCACCTCAGACATTCCTTAGTGTAGTACTCTGTGTTCAAGCCCTTGTTTAAATTTTGTTTGCATCCCAGAAGAGCTTCAAACATGCCTTCTGTCACAAGGCTGGGAAGAGCTGTTGTTATCCTGATGTGTCAGTTTCCTGAACCACAGATGACTCTGCATGCCTCCTCTGGGGTGTGCGTAGCTTTCCATGCACAAACCAAGGGAGCAGCTCTTGGTTTCACACCAGGATGGGCACAAAGCCAGAACTGCCTGTTTAAGGAGAGCCGTGTGCTTTTTGTGTAATCCAAGGCCTTGGAGTGAACAGAGCTGCTGGAAGCTCAGTGCCTATTTGGTTCTCTTAAAAACATCTTGCCCTTTCAGGGAGGGATGATGTGTTCGACATCGAGATCGATGCATATATTCACTGTGTGAGTGCCTTTGTCAAACTGGCCCAGAGTGAGTACCAGCTCCTGACAGAAATCGTCCCAGAGCACCACCAGAAGAAGACTTTTGATTCCCTCATCCAGGTCAGTTGGGCCTCTCCCCTTGGTATCCAATTTAAAGAAAACATACAGATTCTTTTTCCCTTCTTCATTATGAGGACGTGGATTCTTCCATCTGCTCTGGCTGCCCTAGAGCACCAGCACTGTTAATGCTGTCCTTCCAGACCTGTGCAAGGAACCAGTGCAGGTGGCCATGGAGAGCGTGTGCTCTGAGCCTGGGTACCACAAAGGACAGCTAAATTTACATACTTGATTACCTGCATTGAGCCCCTTGTGTTGCACGGGCAGAAGTCACAGTTTACTTCTGTCTGACTGGCTTTGTTACAGGAGTCATTAGATAACTTGATCATGGAGGGAGATAACATTGTCTCAGCAGCCCGGAAAGCCATCATCCGACATGACTACTCAGCTGTGCTCACAATCTTCCCCATCCTCAAGCACCTCAAGCAGATGAAACCAGAATTTGACCAGGTCTTGCAGGTGAGTATGATGGGAGTGAAGGCAATCGTATCACTTGGGTTTTCTGGAGAACTTTGAAAGAGATGACTTCAGTGGCTTTGAACAAGGCAGCGTTGCCTCTGTCCTTCAGCACAGCTGCATTTGTCACTCCCAGTGTTGCTTCTTTCTGTGATGCTGGGCCAGCAGCAGTTCTCTCTACTTTGTCATGGCCTGGTGATGGGCTGTCTACACATTCTGTAGTATACATGACTGCTGCAGAGTTTTATCTCTGACATTGCACTGTTGAGCTTAGTTTAAACTGTGCTTGCTGACATCTGGAAGATGACCTCCTCTGAGGAGAGCCTGCTTGGACCACGACACAAGGTTCTCCAGGTATCAGATGTGGCATCCATGTTTAGCAAGGCTCTTTTCCATCTGCTTCCAGCTAGAGCTGATGCACCAGCCTGCTGTGTCAGGTATGCACAAGAGAAAATACGAGGGAGCAAGTCCTGGCTGTCATTTATGTCACAGCATCTTCTCCTGGCAGTCCAAAGAATGCAGGATTTTGCTCATTGCTGATTAGGGCTATAGATATACTTTTGATAGGTGCTGAATGAGATGATTGGATGTGAGGGGAAAAGAAGGATAGGTGCTGTACAAAGGGTTAGATACTGCTTGTTTTCTTTCTCTGATCTGTTATGGGACTATTTCAGGGAACTGCAGCAGGCACAAAGAACAAACTGCCAGGGCTGATCACTTCCATGGAGACAACTGGTGCAAAGGCACTGGAGGAGTTTGCTGACAACATTAAGGTAGGATTACCCTTGCTGTTCTCTCTAGCAAAACAAGCAAGTTTAGAAAGGGAGGTTTTCTGAGCAGAACTCCCAGTTTAGCTTTCCACTTTCCATGAATGAGACCACCTACTTTCTGACTCAGAAGCAGGGCTCTGCTTGCTGGATCGTATTGGAGGATCAGATGCAAGTACTGAACACTGGCTGCTGGTTTCAAATACAAGAAATATAGATATCCACATAAAATCTCCAAATGTAACCCCGATTGAAAAGAAAGGAAAATTGCTGACTTGAAAAGTTTTGGAGGACTCAGGTTAAATTGTCCCTGTGTGAGGGACAGGAGGGGCTGGGGAATGCAGTGACCTGTAAGCAAGCTGAACTTTCGATGGCACGTCCTGAACAATCTCTGTGATCCTGAGCTGCCAGTGCTCAGGAGCTGTGTTTACCGAGCACCAGGAGGTGGCACTGTGAGAGACAAATATGGAGGCGTTGGTAGGCTAAGTGGCCATGCCTACAGCCTGCTTGCAGCAGTAGTTGTATTGTAGATGCTTTCAGTTTCATTATGTGTTCACTGTATGTCTCTTTCTTCCTTCTTAGAATGATCCAGACAAGGAGTATAACATGCCAAAAGATGGGACAGTTCATGAACTCACCAGCAACGTACGTGAAGATGATGATTTGAATCATCCTTAGTCAAAAACAACCTCTGAAAAGGTTTTAGAAAGAGCAGATGGGAAATTTCTGGTTTTAAATTAAGCTGTCTTGGTGTTAGAAGGACTTGCATGGACAGATTGGCTGGTTACCTTCTCTAAGGTGTGATGTGATTGTGTGGGTAAAACCCAGCAATTCAAAAGAGCATAGTAATCTGTTTTTTTGAAGGTTTTTGAGTAAGGAGGAATGTGTTCCTTCATGGTCCTTAATAGCAGAGCATAAAAACAATGGACAGTGTGTATCTTGACTTCCTTCCTCTCTTCCAGGCCATCCTTTTCCTACAGCAATTGTTGGATTTCCAGGAGACAGCAGGTGCCATGCTGGCATCTCAAGGTATGTGCATGGGGCTTACTTGGGCACATGGTTTGTTCCCCAAATCATCTGGACATGTTCCCTAAAATCCTCAGTGTGCACTGTGAACTAGTTCTCCTCCTGTCCTTTGCCTTGTGGTGTGTTGCATTCCTCAAATCTGCCGTGACCATATAGATGGTTTTCTGGAGATCTCCAAGGTATGCAGAGTGTTTCCCTGCTGACCTTCCACCTTTGTTGTTATCAGGTACTTATCAGGTTGCTGGTATTGAGAGAGGAGGATGCCTTAGACAGCATATATTTAGCTCTAAATCTGACACAGAACCAATTCCCTGTGACTATACTGAAGCAAGGTTTATCTGAGTTAGCTGTAGCTGAGCTGTGAGGTGATGAATTGCCTTCTTTCTCTGCCACGCTCTCTGGTTAGAGTGCAACAGCAGTAGCAAGAACAGTCTCCTCAGCATCCAGCCACTGTCAGGGTGGGACTCCTGAGCAATTCATGTGCCATCAAAAGTTATCAGAGGGAAAAGTTTTAGCTCTACTCTTGGCACTGCTAAAGAAACTAGTTCCAGAAGTAAGTACGTGTATTGAAATCTGAGAGCGCTGGCCTCATTTAACAGGATGCTGAGGATGCTGATTCTTATTCACTAGAGCTTGACTCTTGATTCTGTGCAGAACAGCAGCTCCTGACTCTGTAGTGAGCCCTGGGCCTAGACAGAGCTCATGCTTTGCAACAGGTCAGAAGAGAGAAGGATGGTTAGGTGGAGAACTGGAGCACAGCACAGGACCTGAGTGCACAGCAAGGCTGTTCTCATTTCGAGTTGCACTCTGGTTACTGAGTTTTGGTCAGATTATAGTCCCTGTTCAGGTGACCTGACATCATTCAGATCACCAGAGCATCATCAGATCAGAGAAATTTGGGAGAATTCACTTCTGTTAGCAGAGGCATCAGCTTTGGGATGGTGAATTGCACCCAAAGGTGCATCTCTGATGACACTTTCCAGATGCCTGCTCAGATATGGGTGTCTGGAGTTGAGATTGAAGCTCTTGTTGTGATCCCAAATGATGGGAAACACATGCATATTTTTTTTTCTGCAGTGTTCCCTTCAAGTAGTAACAACAAGAGCAAAGCTTATCAGTTAAATGCAATGTCTCCAATCTGATGCTTTCACTGCCTGCTGAGCAGCTCAGCAGGGCTGTGATTAACCACACAGAGGAGGGTGAGATGGCTTTACTTAGCTTCTTGGAGAGGTCCCATGGGTCATGCAGTTCATTTCAAGGACCAGTGAAGTGCTGCTGATGTACAAGAAGGCTTTGTTTTGCCTCAAAAGGTAGCTTGGACTGACTTGGGGTGAGGTATCTTGCTAAGTGCAATGACAATACAAACCATCTCTCTAGCAGGGGAAGGAGGTTAGGCTCAGCCTTTTCTCCATGATTTCCAGCTCCATTTGTGGCCTTGGAGGGAATCCTGCCTGCTCTCCTGTGTAACTGTCTGTGGCTGCTCTGTGTTAATATCTGCTTAGTTCTCAAAGGGAAGGTGGTCTCTAACCTGTGTTTTTGCGCTTTGCATTTCTTTTTCTCTCTCCTCCCTCCCCTTTTTCTCTCTGCTCTTCCTTAATCCTTTTAGTTCTTGGGGACACATACAATATTCCGTTAGATCCCAGAGGTAAGCAGACTTACCCTCACATACCCACTTATATTGCCTTGGACACTTGTGATGTATGTTAATTCTTTGTTCTCCAGGAGTAATAAATAAATTAACACATAAAAGGAAAAAGAGAAAGGGAGAGACACATAATTGAAAAGGGAAAAAGGGGAGGGGAGGGTAAGTAACTCTTGCCAATGGGCTGAAGAGAATAGGGCTTGTCACCTGCAGACAAAGAGGGATGCCACATGAGCTGAAACAGGCTAAAGGCACTCTCATGGCACTGAGTCTGTTTGGCATGGGTAGCAAATTGGCCCAGCTGGTGTCATGCTTTATCCCATGTGTGCTTGGTTCCTCATTGTCCAACTCCTGGCAACAGGAGCCCTGAGGCCTTTCCCATGGGTTGCTTAAGAACTCAGGCCACCCGAGCTAGGCCTGGCTGCCAAACACTCTGGTGGGGGAAGGAGATAGCTGCCCCACGTGTCCCAAGTCCACAAGCACTCGGGCAGAAAACCATCCCTCTGGTGCACAGACAGAGGAACACGTGCCAGCCCACAGTCACTGCTTGCATATGAGCAGGTGTTCATGCTGGTGTGGTCCCTTGTAGAGAGCAGGCCATTTCAGCAACCATGGGGATGGCTGAAACTTTCCAGAGCTCTTCTGCTTGTTTCGTTACTGTTGTATGCCTGCTGTTAACAGCTCGTTTATTCTCTGCCTGCAGATTGCTGTTGCTTAAAACCCCTTTTTGGGTGGTGGGGAAAGGACAGGGAGGGTGGAGGATGTCCTGTGAGCACTAGGGAAAGGAGAGGTTTCTGCCAAGGTGCTCAGCACCTGATGCGGATGCAAGCATCATCCTCACCCTGGATAATCCACTGACAATCATCACTGAAGCAGGGAGCTAATTTCACTGTCAACAGGAGCTCAGCACTAATTCCATAGCAACAGGGAAGGGGCTTGTCTGCAGAGAATCAGGCTGACCACATATGCCCTTCTCTTTCCCATGGCATGTTAACTGGCCTGAAACTTTCCTTTTCAGAGACCAGCTCTTCAGCTAGTAGTTACAGTTCGGAGTTCAGCAGGAGGCTGCTGAGTACCTACATCTGTGAGTACTCTGCACACCTTCCCACATTTGCATTGGGCTGTTTTTCACTTGACTTCTTGGGTGAAGAGCACTCTGTACTCTGTGTGATCTTTCCGTGTTTGAGCTGGACTATTATGCAGGCATTGGATAGAAGTGGTCAGACTGGGTGTTTTGTCCTGCTACAATTCAGCAAGACGAAGTACAATTCAGAATTTCATTTTGCTTTTCTCATCAGTTGCCTTAAACTATTTTTACACTGTTCTTGCCTTTAATCCCACCCGACTGCAGCAGGGCCTCTGTAAAATCTCCGTTTTCTGTTTAACAGTAAGACGTTGAGATGAGTTCACAGTACTGCCTCAAAGTGACCTGTTGTAATAGTGGCCAGGTCTGCCAGGTTCCCTGGGATGAGCCTGTATTGTGGTGAGGCTGTCTGATCACCCATGCTGGACCTGGAACTTATTCCAGTGCTGCCAGCTGTAACCAAGCCCTAATTCACTAGGAGATTTTGGTGACTTGAGGAGGAGGGATCTGTGTACAGCTTGTAGGATTGCTAGGTACAAATGGTTGTACCCTTGTCTGTACATTTAGTTGGGGCTGTGCTGTTTGCTGTGCTGTGGATTCACAGGAGCAGCACAAAGCACTCTGTTTGAATTACCAGTAACAAGAAATCTCACTGCACAACTTTTCATCCTCTGTTGTTCCCTCTTTAAGGCAAGGTGCTGGGCAACTTGCAGCTTAACCTTCTTAGTAAATCCAAGGTTTATGAAGACCCAGCTTTGAGTGCCATTTTTCTACACAACAACTACAACTACATTCTGAAATCTCTGGAGAAGTAAGTATGTATCAGAGTTGATCCCTCTGAAGTCCAGGCTGATGTTAAGGACAGTTTTCAGGCAGGCTCTGGTGTATTGGGTGCATTTACTTTCACATCTATCCCAACTCTGCTTTATTGCATTCTTGAGCCTGCCCTTTTGAAACCTTTGCCCTTTATATAAATATTACATTATGTAAGAATGGAGGATGAAAGCATCAGAAATGCCTTGTGTTGCAGACAGTCCTTTCATCTTGAGAGGACTGACATTGTTGCTTTGGAAAGCAACTTGGAGTACCTCCTGTCCCCCAGTTTGTGCGTTTCAAGGTCCCTTTGCAGTAAAAAGGCACACAAGATCTCACTGATAGCAGCTGGCTCATGTGCTTCCTCATGTCTTCTGTTCTTGTTTCAGGTCTGAGCTGATCCAGCTGGTAGCTGTGACACAGAAGACAGCTGAGAGGTCTTACCGGGAGCTCATTGAACAGCAGATCCAGACCTACCAGCGCAGGTCACGTGGCATCCTCACTTCTTTCCTCAGTTTTGTCATAGTTTAAGAGCTTTTGAAAGCTTCGTGGCCAATGCTGGTGGAGAGTGGGAGGGATTCACCTAAAACAGAAACAAGTCTGAAACCAAAACCAAATATTGTGTTTCCCAAGCGATTAATCTAACTTAGAAAGTGGTCACTGTGGAAGGCTTTGGTGGGTGCTTTATCCAGTTTGTCCTTTGGCTCATAAATGAGAGCATGATTGCTCTGGTGAGATGTTACTAACTCCTTCTCTTTGCTCCTTTCCTGTCTCATTTTGAATTCAGCTGGTTAAAGGTGACGGATTACATCTTGGAGAGAAATCTGCCTGTCTTTCAACCAGGAGTGAAGGTGAGAGGATGGACAAGGATGGTTTTTAGGTGATCGAAACTGCCACTTCTTTGTCATTTTCAAAAATTCCCAGAAACCTTCATTATATCTCATATCAGTATTGCTCTGAGGAGTGGGTACTGTGTCTGGGACAAGATAGAGAACAGCACTGCCTTCTAATCTCCCTCGTCCAGATTCACACAAATCTTTTTAATTTCTACCTCCAGTCTTTTCACCTGAGCAAATGCTGCTCTTTTGGATTTGCAAAAGCTAGACGCCTTTCCTTAGAAAGGGCTCAAAGCATAAAGAATTCTATTTTTATTCCTGTTCTGGCTGAAAATTACCCTCTCTAAATGTACTTCAGATGAAAGCCAGTTGCTGTGCGTAGGGTGCAGTGCTCACTGTGGCTTTTTCCCCTTCCTGCTTTAGGAGGGGGAGCTGGAGCTATTAGGTAGGATTTCAGTTAGTTGGATGGGGAATCTGTGGGCAGTGATGTTGGACTTTTACTTCTGGAGATGAAATAAAATCCTTTCCTTCCTTGTTGCAGCTCAAGGATAAGGAGAGGCAGATGATAAAGGAACGCTTTAAGGTAAGGAGGCACAAGATGGCATGAGAACATCCTGTGGTTGACTGGGACAGAGAAACAGGGATAGAACTAAGATCTGCCTAAGGAGGAGACCTGTCCAGTGGTGGTATGGAGGGGAAGAACAGTGCAATAGAGACACAGTTACAGTTGAGAGACTCACTGGGTTTTATTTTGGGCAGGGCTTTAATGATGGGCTGGAAGAGCTGTGCAAGATCCAGAAAGCCTGGGCCATCCCAGACGTGGAGCAACGAGACAAAATTCGCCGGGCACAGAAAACCATTGTGAAAGAGACCTATGGTGCCTTCCTGAACAGGTGAGAACCTCTTGCAACACTGGCATCTCTTCTGTGGATTTACTGAAGTCTTGGGGGCTTAGGCTATCCAGAGGTGAGGCACTTTTCTGCTGTCCTGTCTCAGCTTTTCTATCTCACACATTAAAACATCTCCAGGGTGAATTCTATTAGTTGTCAACATTTGCTTGTCACCCTGATTCTTTGCTCAGTGAGTGCAGGTGTTCTAGTTAGCACAAAGCTCTAAGCTTCTTTAGATTGTTCATGTCAACCTCAGGAGACCCACTGTAGGAAGCAAGAGAGCTTGCTTCCTACAAGATATCCTATCAGATTGAAGTGGATCATGCTGGAGTGGAGCTGATTTTCTCCAGCAGAGGAAGGATACAGGTGGGAGCAGCCTCACTCAGTGTGGAGAAGAGGAGGCAAGGGTTAATGCTTGCTACGTGGGGTTTGTTTTCCTTTGCAGATATAGCAACGTGCCCTTCACCAAGAACCCCGAGAAGTACATCAAATACCAGGTTGACCAGGTGGGAGAGATGATTGAAAAGCTGTTTGACACATCAGCATAAACCTACAGCTTGTACTCTTCATCTGCCAAGTACAAGTCAGTGCTCTTTCAGCAACCTTTGTGACTCCCTTCCCTTCTCCCCTGCCCCATTGTTGTGGGCAGGGTGTTATACTTGTATTTATCAGATTTATAAACCTGTGGAAACACTACCTCCTGCTGTCTTTATTTTCTCTGGATACTAAGCAAGTGTTGAAGATGTGCACTGCAGTGCTGTGTCTTGAGGTTTATATCTGTACATCTTCAGGCTCCTTTATAAATACATTTAGATCCACAGCTGACACAGAGTGTGACTCCTTATGGGTACAGCCCTTTTCTTTAGAACAGCAGATGTGAGCTCCAGACAGTGCTGCCTGCTTCCCTGATGGGTTTTGGGAATCACAGTTCTGTAGGATACCGAAGGATTTTCCCATGGTTGCTCTTAACCCTCATTCTTTTTAGTAATGAAGCTAGACAATAATTCTGATTATCATCAGTGGAGCTCAGGAGGTGACCTGCAGCCCCAGTACGTGCAGGAGAAATCAAAGCTTCATTAGCTGTCCCAGTAGCACTTCTCTGTCCTGTAAGAGGCCATGGTGGATGGGCAGCAGCATGCTGCAGGGGGATGGAGAGCAGTGAGAACCAGGTGATCTGTGGCATCCTGACTGGTTGCTACTCCTTGGCGTGAAGCAGAATGTGTAAAAGTGATCCCACAGTGATGCCTGCAGAGCACCTTCTTCCTATCCCAATTCTTCTTAGTACCGTACCCTGTCTTGGTATCTGATGCATCTCTTTCCTGCAGGCAGCTGAGTCCATTCTCTTTATACAACCTATGGGTATCACATGAGAAACAAATGCTGCTTCCCTAGCATAATATCCTGGGCACTAGACCAGCCAGTGGCGTGACTTGGAGTGGTGCTTGCAGGCTGCCATCTTCACATGAAGGCCTTTCACAGCTTTGGAGCATGTTTTTCCTTGTGTTCTCAGACCAGGCACCCCTTGCTCCCACCTCACTCCTGCTGCTTGCTCTATTGTGGGGTTTTATCCTATCACAACTCTTGAAATACGGGTTTCCATAGAGCTAGGTGTGCTCACAATAGCTGTTACTTTGCAATCTGGAGCAAGTCCATTGTTCACCTAAGCACGTGTTTACAGAACTGTACATATGCTGGCATCTAATTAGCCCAGGTCCAGGGCACTGCAAACATCACGTGGGTGAGAGGAGGAGGGACAAGGCAGAGCTCAGAGTGAAGGAGTGTGAGAGCAGATGGTAGAAAGGCAGGGAGCTGCATTTTAACCCTTATGCTGCTGTTCATCCACCAACTCACTGTGGCTTTTCTTTTCCACGCAGGGGAGGTTACTCCACGCAGAGTGCCTCAGAGCTGCAAGGTGGGCTCTTCCCTGAGAGAGTCAGAACTGAATGTCCTAGAGGCAGTCTGAGCTAGGTGGTTGCAGTGCACGTGGATAAAGACTGGTCAAAGGCATCTCTCTTCACGGGTTGTGCAAGAGTTGGACGTTAGAGCATGGATGAGAACACAGGTCCTGCCGTGGCAGGGTCAGCTGCTTGCCTGGGCTGCTGCCTGCACACACAGCTGCTTCTCAGGTAGCTCTTGGCTTCTCTAAACTGCTGACCTATTAATTATGAGCGTAGATCTAAGTGTGGTTTGAAACACTCAGATGGTGTAGAAAGCACCTTTGAAGCAATAACAGCAGCAGTGTCATTTGAGAGGTTGGTCCAGCCCAGATGGGTTCCACTCTGTGGGTTTAAATCTCCATCCCATCAGCCTGGCTGTTTTTCACACATCTGCCTGGCCCTCTGGGTTCACAGTACCCTCTGAGAGCCCTCTCCCCTGCTTTCTGATCTCAAATGCTTGAGAAAATCTGAGATTTCAGTGCTATCTGTTTTTCCTCTGCAAGCTCTGAGAGCCTTTCCAAGGCTGGCAGACCCTGGACAGAGTGTTTTTAAGCATAAGCAAAGTGCTGCTGGCATGTGTTATGTGCGGTGTCAAGCGTGCTGGATACACACTCTGACATTCACCAGAATGATCTGGATTCCATCTTTCTGGATCTGTTTCTGCCACAGCAGTGTTCTGATGTGTATTTCTTTCTCCGGGAGAGCGAGTGGAATTTGTTGATGTGCTCAGGCTGAAGCTATAAAACATGTGCTTTATTGCAGCTGATTCCAGGACAAAGTGATTCACCTGGAATGGTTGCAGGCAAAGCTGAGGGAAGGAAAGGGGGAGCTTAGCAGCCTTCCTGTGCCTAGTAGAGCCCTACAAGAACACTGAGAGGCACTCTCTGTTGGGGAGTTTGGTTGCAAGACAAGGGGGAATGGTTTTCAACTAAAAGAGGGGTGACTTAGATTAGATATTAGGGAGAAATTCTTCACTTGAGGGGTGGTGAAGCACTGGCACTGCTGCCCAGAGAAGCTCTGTGCCCCATCGTTGGCGATGCTCAAGGCCGGGCTGGGTGGGCTTTGAGCAACTGGGCGTACAGGAAGGAACACTCGCCCCTCTGGGCTGCCTTGAGGGTTCGAGCAGTGGCCAACTCTGCACAGTGCTCAAAGAGCATGCAGTGCTGGTCCTGGCTTTTTATGGTAAGGAATGTGTGTGCAACACGTTAATTAAGAGTGATCCTGCCAACAGTGCAGTGGTTCCAGCTGAGCCTGCTGGCAGAGGTGACAGCTGAGGGCTGCACAGTGGTGCTGGCCTGACACACTTTTCCCCCCTCACCTTCTCCAAGGATCCTGCTGGCTTTAGAGCCCTTCCCTCTTCTCCTTTGCAGCCTCAGGTTCTGCTGTAGCTATCAGTGCATCTCCTAACGCGCTTAGGCAAGTGTTTCTGTTTTCCAGTATTTGGAGTTGAGGGGCTGAAGACCCATTTATGTTTCAGGAGATTTTGTTTTGCTGCAGGGACCCAGACCGGAGGGGTGTGCTAAGGTTTGGGAGTGCTGCCTGCTCTCATGAAATCCTCTTTTGCTGCCCCAAAACAACAGGTCTGCGTCAAACCCATCAGGGATGGGGACATGGGACAGAATCCCTGCAGGTTTTCCACTGCTGCAGTTTGCAACTGGAAATCAGGTACAGCAGAAAGCAGGGGAGGGGCTCAAAAACCTCAGCCTCCATCATGATACCAGGCAGGGAATTTGGCAATGTTTAAAAGCAATTTCTGGAAAATCAGTGTTAAAACTGTGCTCTGGCAAGCTCACGTTAACCTGAGCTTTCAGTCTTGTCTCTGTGAGCTCTGCTGGGCTCGATAGAAGCTGAATTTAGCTTATTTATTTCCCTTTCCCCATTGAATCAGCTTTTATTAAACTTTAACCTTTACATTTTATTAAACTTTAAGATGCTGAGCCTCAGCATCTCACATCTTCTCCTCCTCTGCTCATGGCAGCTCAACTCCTTCTGGGTGCACCTCTGTGCACAGATGCTTGATTCCAATCTCTCCCACCTCTGCGGGTTTGTGCTGTGTAGAAGCCCCCAGCAGCAGTCACACAGAGCAGCTGCTCTGTTTCTGCACCATCCTGCAAATGATGTAATGATCCAGCAGCCAGCACGGCCTTCCATCTCATTGCCTGTAAGCAAGCAGCTATGGATCCGCGGGTGAGGATCCATAAAACAGGGAGGGCAGGGAGAGGATGTGTCACACTGTAGAGATCATGAAGCATGTGAGGCTTTGTTTAAGCCAAATCTCACCTGCAAGGAGGCACCAGCAGAGTGGGCTTGAGCTGCTGTAAGAGGAAGGGATGGGAGGTCAGTGGATCCATGCGAATTCTGGGATGTGTTCTTCAAAGCTGGGATGGTGGTGGCGGGATGTGCTATGTCTCCAAGTGCAGCTCCCTCCTCTGTGTGCTTCATCTCAGCTCTGCTGGCACCCAGCAGCCAGGGGAGCTGGGCAGCAGTGAGTCACTGCAGTCAGTTTTGGGGAAGGTTATGTTAAATGTAATTAATGGATGTGCTGAAAGGCTCTGCAAATCACTCCCCTTGTTCTCTAAATCGTTTCTCATTAGGTTAGAAGATTGCTTGTCCCTTTGCTGATGTTCCTGCATCTCCATGTATGTGCATGTATTGATTCTGTGTTTGACTCCAGCATCACAGCGCTGCTGTCCCATCTCTCCAGCTGAAGATGGTTCCTGAGCTGCTCCCTGGGGGACCCAGCTCTGACAAGCTTTGGGGACAGCTGTACTTTTACCACTGGTATTTCCTCTGCAACAGCACCCAGCCCTGCCAGCACAGGAACCTGTTACTGGGGCAGTAAGGAGATGGTGGGACAATGTCCCTGTCCCCAGCACGAGCAAGGATCCAGGTCCAGCAGCAGGGATTGCACCCTGTGGTGCAGGGTGCTGAAGGCAGGAGGAGGCTTTTAGCTTAGCTGTGCTGGCATGGCTGCTGCAACGCTTCCCTGGCTGGAAAGGGTTCAGCAGGGGAGGGAAATACAGATATAAGTAATGGCGCTGTTTATATAATCACACTCTGTGACTTATGCTGTGAGCAGGCCTAGACTAAATATAATGGTCATTGATAGGAGGCAGGGGCTGATTTCTGGCCCTCCATGTGGGGACAGGAAACTGGTTATAATAACACTCAGCAGGGAAAATGAGTGTTTGACAGCACCGAGCTCTTGGGGAAGGAAGGCCAAGCCCTGGGAGGGGGACAGCACAGTGCCAAGGGGGAGCAGGGCTGTGGGGTCCCAGCCCCAAACAGCCCCCACAGTGTGTCCTAATGCCATGTTTTCAAGAGTCCTCACCTCTGCCCATGGTTTCTACCCCTGCCCCTTAGCATAACTCATCCCAAGGGTGAACAAAGCAAAGAGGAGCGAGGAGTCCTAGCCCCAGCTGCGCCAAGCAGAAGGGAAATGGAGGAGATCAATGCTCCAGGGGCCGCAGGGTATCCTAAGGGAGGTGGCATGAGCTGCAGGATAGGAGCCCTTACTTTGGTCACTGTTGCAGCACATGGATCCCATGGGGACCCTATGGCCCAACCTCACTGTGTGGGGGTGTAGCACTGTGGCTGGGTGGGTTCTTCCCCACTGGAAGGGCAGTGCCTGGAGTGAGGCCTGAGCCCTGTCTGAAGGGCCTACACAGCCCCAGTGCTGACCCCAGTGTCTTGTCTCACCCAGCTCCCTGGGCACTGGGACCTCTTCCAAGAGACCCCAGCACACAGTCTCCATCCCCCAGCAGTCTTTGTAGACTTCTGGGGCCTCACCTGCACCACAGTGAAAGCTGCTGTGGCTGGAGGTCAGGGCTCTCATGAGGCACTGGGTGTAGATGCAGCAGGGTGCAGAGGATCGGGCAGTCCTACATGAATACTGATTTGAAGTTCGGATCTCCCTGCTCTCTGCAAACCCTACACTTGGCTCCTTGGCTGAGTCCATAGGAATCAGCATCGTTTCAACAGTTGTGACGTTTGGGAACGTTTGAGGGGGAAAATGAGAAGATCTGATGCAATGAAACCCGCAACGTGGTCCATCCCCAGGCCCTCCACACTGCAGGAGACTGCAAAATACAGGGTGAGGGGACGCTGCTAGGTGACGTCAAAGGTGATGAAGGAGCTGTCAGCTTTCTGCCCGCATCCCCCCAGCCCTGCCTCCCCCCAGGGCTGAGCTTTGCAGCGCCCCGAGGAGCGGCCGGGCCCGGCCTCGCTGATCCGCGTCACCTCGCTGAGCTCGGCCTCCAGCATGCTGACCGTGTTGGTCCCCTGGGCCACGTGCACCCTGTTGGCCGCCTTCTTGTGCAGGAGGCAGATGAAGATCTTCTTGAAGCCTTGGCGGAAGTGCTTGGAGATGAGGGCGTAGACAATGGGGTTGACGCAGGAGTTGGCGTAGGAGATGAGGTGCGAGAGGATGCGGAGCACGTACGTCGTGTGGTTGAGGGGAAAATAGCCGAACCAGACGCAGAGGATGAGCAGGTGGTGGGGCAGCCAGCAGAGGCAGAACAGGACGGCCACGATGATGATCATCCTGGTGACTTTCCTCTTGGCCTTCTTGGACTCCGACATCTCTTGGAGAGGGTCCACAGACCTCCACAGGTAGCGAATGGTCCGCGTGTAAGTGAGGCTGAGGATCAGCACCGGGATGATGTAGCTGAAGACAAAGGTGCAGAGATCCATGACTTTGCGCTGGGAGATGGCCCACACCGGGTGGCAGACGGTCAGGTTGGCCAGCTGGAACTGTTGGTAGTAGCTGAGGTAAGGGCTTGAGAAAATGAAGGAGAGTGCCCAGATGAAACAGATGGCCACCAGTGCATTCCTGGGCGTCCGCAGCTCTCGTGAGTGCAGGGGATATCGTATGGCCAAGTACCTGCGTGGGAAAGGAGACACACACAGCTGCAGCTCTGGGCAAGGCACGGAGATGAGGCTGGAAAAGGAGCTGAAGGAATGGACTTGAGCTTCCCAGGGCTATCAGCCCCACAGGTGATTCCCTGCTGTTTCTGGAGGTCTCTGCAGCACAGAGGGGTGAGGAATGGTCCTCATCCCCAAGCTTGTGCTGTCACCCTCTGCTCCTGGGGGCAGGCAGGGATGGTCCCCTACTGTCCCAGGATCCCCAGCACACATCCAGCCCTGCTTAGCTGCACTCTCCGAGGGGACTGCCCTCTCTGATCCTCTCTGGCTGCTGTGAGTCGAACTGGGAGCCCTCACAGTGCCATGGGCAGAGATAGCCCAGGGTGAGGCAACAGGCTGCTTTTCAGCAGAGGGCTTTTACACCACTGCACCCCCTGCTGAGCAGGCTGGGACAGTCGCCACAGGGGAACACCACGGGGACAGAAACCGGAGCTTATTGCTCCTAAAAGGGGAAGATGCAAAAAGCAGTGTCTGAGCTGAAACCATCCCTAAGTTTTCCCTTCCTTGTGGGCTGGGGGCTATTTAGTGAACAGCCAAAGAGCCCCAGCAAGAGCCAGTGCTGCGCAGGGACACAGCTTTGCTTCTCTCTGCTTCTCTGTCCTCTTTTCCACTGCCGGAGCCTGAGGACAAACTCTGTTCCTTCACCTTCGAGCCAGAAAGCACCAGGGGCTCCCACTCCCACCCTCCTCTGTCCTGCAGCAGGTCCCCAGCCCTCGGCACTCACCTCCCCTTGCACCCACAAGCAGGGAAATGCTCCTTGGACCCCCCCCAGCAAGCGCTCATTCCCCTGGGTGGGCTTTGCAGAGGGGATGCTGCGGTGCTCAGGATCCCCCATCCCCATTCCTACCTGTCCAGGGAGACGGTGGCCAAGGTGAAACTGCTGGCGTACATGGTGAGGTAGATGAAGAAGTGGACGGCTTTGCACAGGAAGGACCCGAACACCCATCCCTCCAGGGTGTAGATAGTGGCTTGGAAGGGGACGCAGAAGAGGATGAAGCAGAGGTCAGCCACCCCCAGGTTGAGGATGAAGAGGTTGGTGGTGTTCTTCACCTGCCCGTTGCGCAGCAGCACCGCCAGCACCAGGCAGTTGCCCACGGTGCCCACGAGGAAGATGAGGAGGTACGCCAGCGGGATGAGCACCGACTCGGGATGCCAGCCCTCATCCAAGCCCGCTGCTGACCCGTTCATGTTCAGGGGTGTACGGGGAAAGGGGAGCACAGAGAGCGCTGCAGAGTGGTGCACCAGGATGCCCGGGGTGGGGGGCACACAGAGAGCACGGGGGGTGCCCAGGGGGCCGGCAACGGGACGCTCTAGGAGGATGCAGGTGGCACGAGAGAGCTTCGCCTCTGTCTTGCTCAGGAGCCAGCAGCCACTCTGTGCTGCTCAGTGCTCACCCTCCCACCGAGGAGGAGGAGGAGGAGGGCGGCTCCGGGGCGGTGGCAGCTCCCGCCCAGCCCCTCGCTGGCTGCTCCACTGAAATGTGCACCCCCAGCCCTGCCTGCTGCCCCAGGCAGCCCTGGGAGCTGGATGTAGTGGGGCAGCAAATGCTCCTGAGTGCTGCCACCCCCTGGGAAGGGGCTAGGGGAAATGGGGCTGAGCATCCCAAAGGGAGAGCCCTGGGTGCCCAGGTTATTTTTGCAGCACAAGAGCTGGTTATTGAGAGCTGGGGCTGCAGGGGCTTCAGAATGGGAGTCCTCTCAGATTGCAGATGTGTAAATCGCTCAGCATGCAGCCAGCTCCCTGCACCAGAATACTGTCGGGATGAGTAAATGTTTCTGTGAGAATCCATTTTTCCTCCCTAGGGTGGGGGTGTAAGGTTAATACACTGCAGTAAGAACAAATCTTTCTTGTGTCTCTTCTTTTCCTGCCTGCAAAAATTGCCTGCTTTGTTTCTTCCCAGCCTTCACCAGTGGAAGTCTCCATCTGCTCAGTGCAATCAGCTCTCCAAGAACACTTCACCTTCTCCCAGGCTGCCTCTCTTTGTTTCTGTGGAGGAAAATACTGAATGTATTGATAACCCACTCTGCAGCTTCTCCACCATCTTGATGGATGCCCAGATCTAGCCCAGCCAGCAGTGCTCTGAGTCCAGGGGATGCTCACAGCCCTGAGATGCTGCTGCATGGCTTCTTCCCAAACTTTGGTGCAATTTGCAGTCTGCAGATGTCTATACAAACATCACTATCGAGAACCCACGTTCAGAAACCACAAAACAAACTCTTCCCCTAACTTGAGACGTGGCTGCATTATTTGGGCAGGATTTGGCTGGCTCAGGTTCCAACACCAAGAGGTGCAGCAGCCCGTGCTGCAGGCTTACCCGAGGCTCAGCGTAGTGTGAACGTGATGTGTTTGTGCTTTTTGAACACGGGAGCTGCAGTGCCAACCTAATCCACGCCTGTTTAAGCTGCCGTGGCTGTGCGAGGAGCAGCCGCGACTGCCTGGTTTGAGCATCGCCTTGGGACAGATTGCAAGCAGATCGTGCACAGAGATGCGGTGGAAACCAACTCAGAAACAGCTTAAAGAGCTGCAGTGGAAAGCTGCGGCAGCACGAAGAGCGCGGTTACGTGATTCCCCTTTCAGCTTTCCACTCCAGAAGGGGGAACGAGAGACGTGACATCCCCGAGACAAGGTCCCAGCTAAACCCTGCGGAGGGGCACCGAGCGAAAGCAGCTCACCGCAGCGCACCGTGCTGCTGCTGTGCGGATGGAGCAGAAACCTGGACGGCATCGCCCCACGATGGGGCACCATGCGTGTGCGTGGGTATGGGGCGGGGACTGGGGGCTGTGGAGGGACCCCACGCAGGAGGAGCCGCTCCCATCGCTCCCCGCGGCGCTCTGGGCCACGGCGCATGCGCGCAGCTCCACCGCCCCGGCCCACGATGCACCGCGCCGAGCGCGGCCCTCGCGCAAAATGGCGGCGGAGCGGCACGGCGGGAGAGGCGGGGCGGAGGAGAACAAGGAGAACAAGGAGAACGAGCGGCCGGCGGGGACGCGGGACGGCGGCCTCAGCGACAGCCTGGGCTTGGAGAGCATCCTGCGGAGCGGCGGGGGGAGGCGGCGCGGGCGGAGGGACGAGGCGGGCCCGGCCCCGCCGGGCGGTGCGGACGTGGCGGTGCCGGGCCGGGCCTGGGCGCTGCTTTGTGGGCCTCCTCGTGGGGAGGGCAGCGCGGGTATTAGGACGTGTGTGGCTGCAGAGCGGGAGGCGGGCCGAGCTGCTGCCCTGGTAGCATGCCTTCAGGATCTCAGAGCTCGTCTGTTTGCAACCCTTTGGCTGTGGGCACAGCCACGTCCCACTAGAGCCCGTTGCTCGCAGCCCCATGCGGCTGGTCCTTAAATGCTTCCAGGGAGGGAGCGTTCACAACCTCGCTGGGCAGCCGCACTCACAGTAGAGAATTTCTCCGGTGCTACATCTGAGGCAGACAGCAGGAGTGAGGAACGCGTGTTGTCCAAAGCACTGCAGTCTGACCTGCTTACTAATGCTGGTTTTCAGTGCTTAAACAACGGAGTCTTCTCACAGGCAGCAGTGATTCTGCACAGCCCTGCATCTTTTCCTGAGGGATGGGACGTTTAAGGGCAGGAAGGCTGCTCGGCTCCAGTTGAGTGAGTGTAACTGTGTCATGGGTAAGATGGGAGGTGGTGCAGTGTATCTAGGGCAGTCAGTTATATTAGCCATGGTGCTTCTGCTGGTTAGGCTGTGTAGCTGGGAACAAGGTGTGCCAGCAGCAGCCCTCTTGTGGTCCTCCATAAACAGAGGTGCTTACAAAATGTGTTAGTCCTGCCATGATAAAGCTCCAGATGAGCATGGGGATGGTTCTTGTAGTCACTTCTTACAACTGTGGGTCTCTGTGAGGCTTTTGGGTGCTCTTCACAAGGTTTTGTTGAGAGAGTGCTTGCTTAGTGGAACTCGTAGAGTTTCCTTTTGGGATAGATTGTAGAACAGATGGCGCACTGCACTGTCAGTCTCCCTTAACACAAACCCCAGTCCTTCAGATTGTGAAGGAATCCCAGCAGCAGCACGGTTTACGGCATGGGGACTTCCAGAGGTACAGGTCAGTAAGCAGTGTGGATGCCTTGGAATTGCTATCTGTCACACAGCTGCTGTGACTTGGCTTGCTTTATCAGCACAAGCACATTTAAAAGGTAAACCTACTGTAGCCATCAACAAAATCAGTCTGCCAAGGTAATGCCTCTTGACAGATGCCTTCATGGTTTTTTTTCTAATTGAGCCTAGTATGTTACGACTGTTCCATTGAGGAGTATGTAAATTGCCTCTTGTTTTAGAGCTGCCTTTTAAAGCTGCTTGTTTTTTAAACCTGTTTTAGAACTGCTTGTTAAATCCTCAGCGTGCTCTTACAGAACTGAGTTTTCAATGAATGAGCATAAAGAAATCAGACAGTAGGGAGAGCACGTTTCGGATTTTTCAAGTTCAGGGCTAACTGCATGACTTCCTACCTTTGTTTTGTTTATTAACCACTGGTTTACAGTTAGCTACTCAAGTACCTCTCATCTTATGCTGAATATGGAGTTCTTAGTAGTGAAAGCATTGCCTGTCACAGCCTTCAGTGGTGGCTTTCCTTTTCTGCTTGGAGAGATCAATAACCACGTGCTCAGCTGTCTTGTGGCCAGGCTGACAATCCTCTTCTTTCCCTTAGGGGCTATTGCTCCCGAAGGCTGAGGCGGCTCCGGAAAACTCTCAACTTCAAGATGGGGAACAGGCACAAGTTCACTGGGAAGAAGGTAACAGAAGAGATTCTCTCAGACAACAGGTATGGCTGCTGGCTGCAATCGTGTGTTAGTGAACGGTTGCTGTCTTTCTAGTGATGTATTTTCACGTGAGTGTAGAGGAAAATGGTTCTGTGTGATATACTTAGACATATTTCTCTGAAGGCAGTTGTGCTGTTGATATTACCAAAAGATGAAAGCACAGGCTGCTGTGCAGGGAAAAGGAACTGCTCGTGTACTGCTTTCATCTTGTGTGTGAGTGGGGGAAGGCGTAGCGATAGTCGGTCTCTTTTTTTACCTTACAGTCATTGTAGTGGGTTCTTTTCATGGTCAGTAAAGATTACCTGGGTGTTGAAGAGGAAATGCTTATTCAAACATGCTGTGAGGGAGATGTATGAATGCTGATAATTCCTGTGCTGCAGCCAGCAAGAACGTGACTGGAGATATAATCTGTTCCACTGGAACAAGAACACCAGCTTGCCAGTTTTCTGTAGACTTTCAAAATCTGGCAGAATGTTGTTTGATATGTGGGAATAGCCAGGGGCCTGGGCTCGTTTCCCAGCCTCTAGAAACACTTGAAATGAATGCTTTGTTGTCTTTCCTTGGTGGTGGTAAGTCAGACACATTGCAGTGTTAATTGTGAGGCTCACAGATGTGTTTACTCATTTTGAGCCGGTTTGAAAAGCGGCCTGAAATCATAGAACAGCCTGGGTTGAGAAGGACCTCAAAGATCATCGAGTTTCAACCCTCCTGCTGCAGGCAGGGTCACCAGCCACTAGGACTGCCCAGAGCCACACCCAGCCTTGCCTTGAGCCCCTCCAGGGATGGGGCATCCACAGCCTCTCTGGGCAGCCTGTTCCAGGGGGTCACCACCCTCTGAGTGGAAAACTTCCCCCTCATGTCCAACGTCCAACCTCAGTCTGCCCTGCCATTTAAAACCATTCCCCCTTGTCCTATCACCATCAACCCACGTAAGCAGTCGCTCAAGGTCCCTTTTTTCTTAGCAACGTTTGCGGTGCTGGTTGAATTGTGATATGGCAGTGCTTGCTTAAACGTCATCACTTTCCCATGAATCCCCCTCTCTCTGCAGGTATTTGCTGCTGATTCTGATGGATGCAGAGAGAGCTTGGAGTTACGCCATGCAGCTCAAGCAGGAAGCAAACACAGAGCCTCGCAAACGATTCCACTTGCTGTCTCGCCTCCGCAAGGCTGTGAAGCATGCTGAGGAGCTGGAGAGGCTGTGTGAAAGTAACAGGGTGGATGCCAAAACAAAGCTGGAAGCTCAGGTATCCACTGATATTTTGGTCTTGTTTTACAGCTAAAACTGATGAGGGAACTTCTTGATTTTAGGTGGTTATGCTCAGCCAGCAGCTGGTGGTCTAGTTGAGCTGGATGGTGTCTCCGTGCTTGGATTCACTGGTTATTGCAGAAACAACAGTGGCAGCAGCCAGGCTGAGGGTCTAGTGGTTAAAGTTGTTCATATGTATCAAGTTATTGTCCTTACCTTAAAAATTAAAAATTGGTAGGGAATAAATGGGTGCAACACAGCTCCATAAACTATACTTACCTGTTATCTGCTTCTTTGATGTCCCAGAGTAGACACCAAGAATATAAGCCTTGCAGCTCCAGTTCCTGCAACACAGAAAGCAGCTGTGCTGTGGGCATAGGCTCTGTGAGTAAGGGTTGCAGTGGTACTCAGCTAAATGGTTGTTTTGTAGTTTGCTCTTGGGAAAAAAAAAGTCTTGTGACATTTGTGATTGATTACATAACAATCAAGAAACATGTTTTCTTCCATCTCCTTAAATGTCAGTTTAACAAAACAACAAAAAACCCTTAAGCATTAATGTGTAATTTAAGTCAATTAGTTTCTATGGGAATACAAGACAAAAAGGGCAAGGGATAATCCCTTACTGTAGCTGTCACAGCAGCCTTCGTGCTGAAGGTCCTACAGCCCAGGCTGTCGGTCTTGGGAGGGTTAACTTGCCTACCCTTGTGCTGTCTGCAGGCGTACATGGCTTACCTCACAGGGATGCTTCGTTTTGAACACCAGGAGTGGAAGGCAGCAATGGAGGCTTTCAACAAATGCAAGTGAGTTCCCTCACTTTGTTTAGTGAACAGCATGGGGATAAGCCTAGTGGGTTATGTGCTGTGTGTGCAGTAGCTGTGAGGTAACTGCATTTAACCAGGAGGTACCACTGAAGAAGTAGCATTCTCCAGGTCGTGGACATAGACTCTTGAAGATGGCATCTCACAAAGCACATATTGCAGTGTTAATGTGTGTCCTTTCTGGTAGGACCATCTATGAGAAGCTGGCCAATGCTTTTACAGAAGAGCAAGCTGTGCTGTACAACCAGCGTGTGGAGGAGATCTCTCCCAACATCCGTTACTGTGCCTATAATATTGGTAAGGAAAGTGGGGTGCATCATCTCCAGGCACAAACAGGCTTGCTCATGAAATGGGAGTATTGACTTGGCATGTAAGTACTGGCCTAAGTGATGTAGGAGCAAGCCTATAGATAGAGATATATACGTGTAGGCTATATATAGGCTGTATAATTTGTCCTAGGTCAGTTTAACCGTGGAGAAAGATGTTAATTTTGCAACAGTGTTTTGTTTTTTAAAGACATATTAATTTGCAGTAGTTTGCATATGAAGTCAGAATAAAATTATACGTGTATCCTCCTTGACCACAGATCTCCAGTTCTCTAGTGTAAAATGTGTTGGTTATCTTCATTAAAACCATTTCTGAATTCAGATGAAATACAGTCTTGGTTTGTTGGTTCTTGCAGGTGACCAGTCAGCTATGAATGAGCTGATGCAGATGAGGCTGAGGTCTGGAGGCACTGAAGGTCTTCTTGCAGAAAAACTGGAGGTAACATTCGGAGTATTTGAACCTGAAGCATGCAAATATCACTTCTTGGAGCATAGATATTGCTGCAGAACACCACTCAGGAGGCAGTACATATCAGAAGAGTGTGAATGAGCTCATCTGTGGGAAACCACACTGCTGTAGGGGAGGGGGGAAATACCTTTCAATTTCACTTGAATTATGGATTCTTCAGGTTTGTATTCTTTAAGTTTGGACTCGTAATTTCAGTCCATTCTCCACAGGCACTGATTACCCAAACTCGAGCAAAGCAGGCTGCCACAATGAGTGAAGTGGAGTGGAGAGGAAGAACTGTTCCTGTGAAGATTGACAAAGTGAGGATCTTCTTACTGGGTCTGGCAGACAATGAAGCTGCTATTGTCCAGGTAACTCAGGAGCCATCTCCACTTCTACTTTGTCCTCTTTACTTTCAGCCTGTGAGATAAAGCTTGATGCCTGGGCTAAAAGCTTTTAAATAACCTTTTCTCAAACTTGTGGTCAGAAAGCTAAAATTAAAAGGGGGGTGGAAGTATGTTTCTCAACTGCTCCAGCTCAAGAGCAAGCAGAAGAAAATGTTCTGCAAAGATCACCTCTTTCCAGCAATGGAAAGCAGTTCTGCCAGCTGCTTCTGCTGCTGCTTCTCCTGGCAGATGTAGGTTTGGAACATTCTCTTGTTGACATAAGCAAATCTTCCAAAGCAGGAAGATGATAGGTAAATGTCAGGATGTAAGTTCATCTCAAATGTAACCCTTCCAGTGGCACACAGCTTGCATGCTTTTAATACTGCAGCCAGTGTTTTCCTGTGGTGCCCAGATGGTGTGTGCTGAGTACAGCATCCTGGAAGAGGCAGTTCAAAGGTCCTTAGCAGCAGGTGCTGCCACTGATGATGGGCTTTTTGGAGCAGCAAAAAACTGCTCATCAACGGGGGAAAAAATGAGGAAAAACACCAATTTAAGTGATTAAAATGAAGATCTTAACAGAAGTATACAGCAGGACAGGAGCAGGACAGTATTAAGAAGACAGACTAGTAGGGTAAGTAGGGTAGGGCTGGGTAGGAAATATTTAATGTTAACTGGTTTTGCCAGAGTAGAATGGATCCAGTGTTGCTGAGTTTTGTTTTCTAATAGGTAGTACATTGGGATGGCCAGCAGGTGGAAGTGCAGCTTAGAGTTCAGTGTTTCCTCCTTTAATTTCCATCTCCTGCTCTCACAGGATGGGTCTTTTCAGTTTAGTTGCCCTCTTTGTTCCTCAAGCCAGTGGCAGAACAGTGATCTGAAGTTTTTAGTCTTGCTCTGTGGTCTTTGGAAGCTCTGTGTAAACAGGAGTTGTGTCATCACAACGAGTAGTGCTGAGAGCTGAACACACAGGTCAGTATTTACATTACCAGAGGGCAGGAGCTTGGTTGTTCTGCAGTCAGTGGGTCAGCTGTGATGGACAGCCCAGCTTCACCTCAGTGAATTGTGATGCTGGGATCTTTGGCACCTTTCATCTCAGAGGAGTAGGCAGAAACCATCATGTATCAACAGCATTCTTTAGGGCTTGTTTAGAAACAAACACAAATGCATGTGCTTTGAATAAAGGTGGAGGTTCTCAGCCTTCAGTGTCTTGTTAGCAACTGGAAAAACAACAAAAAAGGCAAACTGAAATACAGATCCAAGATTAAAATCATGTATGTTGTCCTTTTTGTAGACTTGAATGCGTGACTTCAAGGGCCTCATTGGTTCTGCCTAAGCAGGTGCACTTGTTTCTCAGTTTTGTGGCCTGCTATCTTGCAAATCAGAGCATGAACACATTTACACTCACAATCTGCTTAACCTTAGGAATTTTTGCTTAGAAATGAAAGCCTTTGTTTCAGTGCATGGCCCAGCCCTCCCTGTTTGTGCTTGACTGATGGTCTCGCTATGTCTGTTTTCATTTTTGTGTGTGCAGTGAAATGGACACATTCTGCTGGGTGAGGCTGAGAATGCTGCCAGACTTGTCTCTGGTTATTCTCACTAGTTGATCCTACCTGAAAAATTCCTGCAGCAAACACAAGCACACACACAGAAATCAACTCAAACCCACCCCCCCACACACACCTTCATTTTAGGTCAAGGTACTTGAGGCTTTGTGAGGCAGGAAAAATAGTCCTTCATGGGTTTCCCTACAAGAGGAGAGGCTTTGAATGGTAATTCTCAGCAGTTTTTCACAGAAACTTAAGCTTTGAAAGGATGGGACTGTGGAGCTCATCTGAAGGTAATAAAGGTGGGATGTGGAGCTCTTCTGAAGGTAGTACGGGTGGAGACATTTTTAGGCAGTTGCTTTTATTTATTTTTGGCCAATTTCACATTTGTTGCATTAAATTTTGCTCTTTCCAGATTAACCATTCCTTCAGTTGCTGAGGTTGGGATTTGTTTCTGGTCTGAGTTAGTGAGAGTGCTTTTGTGTGCACTGTTTCATTGGGCATGCCAGTCCATTAGGCAGGAGTCAGGCCTCACCTTGGGTTTTTGTGATGGTAGTTTATTGTTGTTTTGGGGTTTTTTTGTTTTTTTTTTTTCCAAAGATGTTTCCAGATTTTGTTTCTGGGGGCAGGAGGCCAAAAACTTCATGTTCTGATCAAATTTGTAGTGACAGCAGAGAATGACTAACGACTCACTCACTCATGCTGCTGAAATACAGGATTGCTTAAAAAAAAAATGCTTCATACCAGCTAATTATTGCCCCTGAGCATCACTCAAGTGGGAGTGAAGAAAAGATAGTCATCTACGTGTTCTTACCACAAGAGAAAAGCTAAATCAGCATAACGAGCAATCTGCATTGGTGGTTTGCCAGGTCAGTAATGCTCAGCTCTTTTTCTGCTGTTGGGCCTTTCCCACAGTGCAGTCCCAACCTCAGCAGTTCTCAGAGGAGCTGTGGGCTGCTGGGATGGCAGCAGCTGCAGGACGGGGTGAGGAGGGCTGGGCTGTGGAGTGCTGGGGAGCTCTCAGCACTGACCACGTCCTCTACAGCTTCTTGTCCCAGTTCTGGCAGTTGGTCCCCTGAAGTGTGTTACAGACACACACAGGTTAGAGCTGTGTCTAGCCACAGGTGTTAAAGCCATAGTGTGGTTTAATTTCCTCTGTTAATTTCCTCTGTATTAGGGGATTCAAGATAGAAAAGTGTCTGATAGATGTCTTGATTTTGCTTTTCTCTTAGGCAGAAAATGAGGAGACGAGGGAACGTTTGTTTGAGTCTTTGCTCAGTGAGTGCAGAGATGCCATTCAGGCTGTTCGGGAAGACCTGAAACCAGACCAGGTAAACACCAAGCATCACCTGTTCTGCTTTTAACTTTCCTAATATACCTTTTAATATAATTATAGTTGTGCTTTGGGACTGATTCTCTATTGCCTGACTTGTTTAACAGCAAGAAAGCTTTTGGTTTTCTTTAATACAAATTTCCAAAGTAGTTTACCACCTCCAATCTGATTATGTTCAGAGTTGGTAAGTGTGAATGACAGTGTAGAAGCCCAGAGTTGATATGGCTTTGTAATTTACCTGACCCTTGAGTTATTCTGATGTTTTCTTCTGCCAGCAACCTGTATAAGTGTGTCATGCAGTATTTTATCCCCAATTTCTACAGAAGCAACGGGAACACTCTCTGGAAAGTGATTCTGGGAAGGTGTCCAACATACAGTACTTACACAGGTAATGGGCAAACATTGCTGCCTGTGCTAGCGTGAAGAAATCACTCTTAAGTCAACACTTTATTTCTGTTTGTTTTGTTTTATGAGTTTTTTGTCTCAGACCTCTCAGGTCTCAAAGGATGACTGTACAGATAAGGATCTGATTCATGTGGCTTTGAAAGTATTTTCCTTAAGACTTTCATGTTGACCTTTCAGATGTTTTTCCTCCTACTAGTATCAGCTTGGATGGGGGGGGAGGAGTCTTTTTCAGAACAAAGTGATGCCTGAGCAGTCCTGGCAGTCTGCTGACCAGATATCTTTGCAGTTATTTGACTTACATCAAGTTGTCCACTGCCATCAAGCGCAATGAGAGCATGGCCAAGTCTCTGCAGAAGGCACTGCTGCAGCAGCAGCGTTCAGAAGAGGATGGCAAACGCACAGCACGGCCTCAGGACCTGATCCGCCTTTATGATATCATTCTGCAGGTACATAGGGAGCACGTTCCCTTGGATTTACACCCCAGTGCAATTTTTCAGCAGTTTTTCTGGCTGTTTTATACAGCATCCAGTAGCCTGCCTTAGCTCCTGCTGGCTGGAGAAAGTGGCAGCTAAAAAAGGCCAGTACTTGTTCTTCGTGAGCAGTTTCTCAATTTCTCACATGCATTTTCAATTAACTGTGGGAGTCTGTGGCTTGAGCAGTTATGAATGGGAAAGGAGCTGTCTTAGGAAAGAATTACTTCATGTGAAATCTTAGAAGTCTTTGTCCTGATTCCTATTTGTGTCAGGAAATCAGTCCTGAGGGCAAACTTGTCCGTGTTTCAGTATGCTGATCTGGAAAAGGACACTCTCTGATAATTAGAAAACTGGAAACTATTTTCATGGGAGTGTACTGTTGACTATTAAAGGGAGCAGCTTTCCAGATTCCAGAGGAAAACAACGCCTGCCTGAATTTCTGACTCTGTTTTGCACAGAACCTTGTGGAACTGACACAGCTTCCTGGGCTGGAAGAGGACAAGAATTTCCAGAAAGAGATTGGATTGAAGACACTTGTGTACAAGGCTTACAGGTGAGTGAGAAGCAGCCAGGTGTCCTCTAGGAGGCATTACATATTCAGAGGTTGTTATCCCAGGGCTTTATGCACATTACAGGGCTCTGATGTAGTTTCTTCTGCCCTTTTGTGAAATGAAGAGTGGTTGCTAAGGGGAAGCTGGCCAGACATGCTTCATGTGCTCTGTTATCAGTCATTTGAGTTGTAAAAAGTGTGCATAACAAATATGGTCATGTCAGGGATCCACTGTTTACTGTTGCAGGTGTTTCTTCATTGCTCAGTCCTATGTACTGGTCAAGAAGTGGAGTGAAGCTCTGGTTTTGTATGAGAGAGTGCTGAAATACGCTGGCCAAGTTCAGTCAGGAGCTGGAGCTTTTACAAACAGCTTGAAGGTAGGAACCCAGACCTGTGTGCACAGTGGAGCTGAGCTTAATGAGAAAGCCTTGGCCTAGTATTTATTGTCAATTAGAGAGCAGGCCATTAAAATTCAAAGCTGATCTTAAAGTAGAAAAAATAATAATACGGGTATGACTTCTTGACCTATTAAATGAGACTTTCTAGTGACGTGGAGATGTTTTGATGGGCCGTGTGCTTTGGAGGAGAGGTGGCCTTGCTGTAAGGCTTGTCCATGTTTTCTGTCATGCTACGTGTGCAGGGCCATAGGGGCTGTCCTGGAGCTTGTCCTCTTCTGGAAAGGCTTATTAGCTCTAGCACTTAATCTTTTAGTTCTTTGTCACATTTTACTCTTGCCCTAACTCTTAAACTCTGGCACGTTTCAGGCTCTCACATAATTTTCTTTCATGCCCTAGGAGCTGCCTGATGTTCAGGATCTGATCACTCAAGTCAATGCAGAGAAATACTCCTTGCAAGCAGCTGCTATATTAGGTGAGTTCTGGAATTACACTAGAGGTGCAGCTCTCTTGAATAATACCCCAGCAGCTATTTAATTTATTTCATTTCTGAAGTTCCAAACGTTTTTCCACATAAACTCTGACTTATTGGAGGCTCCTGAAAGTTGTTTCTTTCCAGTTCTAGCTTTGTCAATCTGTTTGTACTGCAGCTAGGCAGCCGTTGGCTCGACACTTGGCATCTTGCTCCCTGCCTAGAGTTGCAAATGTACTTCCTCAGGACATGCATCTGTTTTGGTAACCTGCTCAGAATTCTTTGTTGGGTGTTGAATTTTCCTCCTGCAAACAAATTGGATTCAGTGTGTACCACTTCCTTGGCAATAGCACTAGCTCTTACTGACCGTACCTACCTTATATTTGCCTATCTGGAAAAAATTGCTTAAAGGGGGGAGAGAGAGGTGTTGTTCTGCTCTTTATCAGGGTGGACCAGGTTAGGGGAGCTTTAGGGGCATGGATGAACTTTGTGACTTCTGCTGCTGGTTTGGCAGGGCCTGCTGCAGGAAGAGGGTGAGTGGTGGATTGCCTTCTTTTGTCTTCTGTTGCCTTGGTGTTGTCATCCCATCTTCTCTGTGCTTAACTCAAATCAATGCTTCTTTCAGGAGCTTCTGCAGCCGTGACATGGAGAAGATCTCCATCACTGGGGAGCTGTGGTGACTGTTACTCTAATCTTCGTGGTTCTCTCTGTATAGAAAGCAAGTTGCCTGTACCACAAATGTTGTTTTATGCATCCCAGAAAGGAAGGTTCATAGCTCAGTGCAGGGAGCAGCTAACTCCTACCTTGCACCAAGATCTGGTCTATTATTCTTACCACCTTTTCTTTAATTTTGCAGATGCAAATGATAATCATGAGACTGAGTCTCCATCTCAGGTTAAGGATGGCAAGGTAGGAGCTAAGAGTTTTGTCAAATTAAAGAAGTGTTCTTTAATGAATATTGCTTGAAACCTGTTACCTGAGTGTCTCTTACAGCTCAAGAAATGTCAGGTTAATTGGAGTTCTGCCCTGACTAGCATAGGTGGGAGATTTTAGTAGTCGTGTTTTCCTTCTGCGAGTGCTGGCAGGGTGGAGTTCCTCGAGTTGGAACTGAACTTACTGCTTGCAGCTTCCTACGTGCTGGTTTTTGTTGCTGCTTGGTTAGTTTTCTCCCTGTGTTTGAGAAGGTTATCTAGAGTAAGGCTGCTACCAGGCTTTGAGAGGGGACCAGAGCGTTCCCCGGGGCCCAGGGTGTCACACGTGGGATTTTCAGCTCTTGTCCCCTCAGTGCTGTTAGTTCCTCTTTGCCTGATGGGCCTGCTGGCTGTGGTTTGCCATGTGTTTAACCTGCATGTTCTGCATCGCTCTCTTTCAGCCCCTCTCAGAACGGTTTGAGACCTTCTGTCTGGATCCTTCTCTGGTCAGCAAGCAAGTCAGCCTCGTGCACTTCCCTCCGGGCTTCCAGCCCATCCCATGCAAACCCTTGTTCTTCGACCTGGCCCTTAATCACGTTGCTTTCCCACCTCTGGAGGACAAGGTGGAGCAGAAGGCCAAGAGTGGCCTCACGGGATACATAAAGGGCATCTTTGGATTCAAAAGTTAACCAGGACCCCTCTGAGGAACAGAGGTTTTATTCTGTATTAAAGGAAAAGCTCCAAGAGGCTCTAGGACATAGGTATCAGCACCTGAAAGCAGCAGTGGGAGCCTTGACCATCTTCTTCCCTGCGTTGTGTGTGTGTGTCTGTGCACTTACATCCTCTCCTGGTGTATTAAAGACAAGCAATCCACCCAGAAACTTAAGTACACTATAAATAGTTGAAAATAGTTTGGAGCACAGAAAAAATCCACTCTGCTTGGAAGAGCTGGAGAGGAGGCAAAACCAAAAGAGCAAAGTGAGGCTGCTTACACAGAGCACGAGGGAAAGCAGCCAGGGGGGCTTCTCCTAAACCTTGTTTGAAAATGGGACATCCAGAAATCACACAGCAGAGCCTCTTAGCACTAAAGATAGCAGTTCCCCTGCTTGTGCCTGGCGGCGGAGCTGGTGCTCGGACTGTTCTTCATTGATACAGTGTAAAACCTGTTCCTGCAGGGTTTCCTTGGGCGGCTTGGGGGTGGCTGGAGTTAGCTGCTTGATCTTCGTGGGGAGTTGTGGCTGTGGGTGTGGGGTGATCCGTGATCTGAAGGTGATTTGTGGGGCTCATCCGTGGAGCACTGCGTTGCTCCGCGCTGCTGCAGGCGGTGTTTGCAGGGCAGCCAGGCACTGCGTTCACGAACGGGGGAGGGGGAGAAAGAAAAAGCACACGGGCACGACGGTTCCTAAATAAAGAGCTCGGAGGTTTTCCTCGGCCACGTTTGGGTTGTGCTGCCTGCTGCTGGCAGGGAGGCCCCGCCGTGCTCTGCTGGTCCCCCACGCGGGACACGGTGACTGCGGGTGGGCGTGGAGCCGGTGGGATGTGTGAGTGGGGGAAATGGTTCATGTAGGGCTGTGCCCCGAGGGACGGAGGGGCGGGGAGTCCCCGCTCTGCGAGGGCAGGAGCTGCTCTGCCCGGCGCACGGTGCTCGGCTCGGGGTGGGTCCGCGTGGAGGAGCGGTCCCGGGTGGATGGGCTGCGTTACTGCGCGTTGGGAACGGCGGAGGTCGGTTTGCTTATCGTAGAAGCAGATAAGAGGAGGCGGCTCTTCCCGCTCGGAGCAGGGAAAGATGCCGAGGTCCCGGCTCCCCAAGGAGGAAATAGGGACCCCCCCTCCCCCCCTCTTCGGGCCGCTCTGCGCTTCCCAGCCCGGCGCAGTCCCCCGGGGGGGCCGTCCCTAACGCAGCATCGCCGCAGAGCTCCGCTCAGAGCTTACAGCCCGACCCGGGAGCGCAGCTCCTCGCTCGGCCCCGTTTCCTTTTGGGATCCGTGCTGTCCCCCCCACGCAGCGCTTTGCCCAGGGCCCCCACGCGGGGAACGCAATTAGTGTCTCCGTGCCACGCTCAGCGCAGGGAGCCCGAATGGCTGAGGAGCTCCATCAAAGCCTCTGAAACACCTCTTTTTATTTCTTTATTAATTTTTTTTCCTACGGGGAGAGCTTCTAATTTTCTCGGCGCACCCAATTAATGGGGGCGGGCGCGGGATGGATGCTCGGGATTAGCGCTGGGCGATGGATGTGCCGTCCTCAGAGCACGGGGAGGTGGGGCAGCCCCGGCACGGAGCTGCACGGCCCCATCGCCAGCACGAGGAGCTGTGGGGCCGGGCTGGGAGGTGCAGTCCGTCCCACGCTGTGCCCTGCAGGGGCTGGGGTTGGCGTAAGGCCGATGGAGGACGTGCCTCCCACGCTGCGTGCGTGGAACATTTCACTCGGCCAGTGAAAGAATAAAGCAAAACGCGTTTGTAGGTTGAGCATCGCGTCGTGAGGATCCGCCCTCGGGGTGCGTGTGTGCGGTGCGGTCCCCGCCCTGCTGGGTCCCGGGGGGAGGAAAATGAGGGTAACGCTGCGGGTGCTGTGCAGGGCCGTGGGGGGGGGAGCTCCATGAGGTCAGGAGCCGTGGGTTGGGGCAGTGCGTCCTTTTGATGTCTGCAGGGTCCGGGGTGGCCCTGTATTTAGAGACGGGCAGAGGAGAGCAGCTGGGACTTTCCGTTTACTCACCCAACGCTTGGAGAGGAAGAGGAGCAGCTCTGCTCTGCCCTCCCCACCTGCAGCCTCACCTGGCAGAGCTGGCTCGGCATGAGGGACACGGCCCCGCCGTGCTGCCCTGTTCATCCCCCAGAGCCCACAGCACGGGTGAGGCTGCAGCGTGGTTTGCTGACTGCGTGGGCTGTTCTGTGTTTCGCTGAGCCTTATCTCCAAGCAGAACTTCTCCCCTACAGCTAGCAGTGGTGCTGGGCTCCATCAGCACATCACAGTGGGGTGAACGGCCCCACTGCCGAATAAATGGTGTCCCTGCACAGCCAGGGCCTGGGACTGGTTGTAGAAGGAGCCAGGGGAATTGTCCCAAGAATGAAGAAATTCAAAGAGCGCGTGGAAGGGGCTCAGGAGGGGCACAGGGAGGCACTGAGGAGGCAGGCACCTTTCCATCCCAAAGGGCAAACGGTTTTAATCGGCATCAGTAAGTCAGTTTGAGCCATATTAAGCCCTCACCTCCCCTGTAAGAACTCAGCAGAGGGCTGTGAGCTTCACCTGCACGGGGAATGCAGACGAGGAGAGGTGGGAGCTGCGTCCCAGAGCCCTCGTGCTGCTGTTGGGGTGCGTGGTTTTGGAGAGCTGTGTGTTGGCACAGAGGAGCTGGGGTGCTCCTGCCCGCGGATTTTGGGCTGAGGCACAGATGTGGGTGGCTGTGGTGAGGGCAGAACGGGTCGGACTGGTCTCCCTGCCTGTTGCTTCTTGCAGGGTCTGGGTGAGCGTGGTGGGATGGGCGCTGGGAGCTGCAGCTCCTGGCACTGCTGTGCGCTCCTGCAGCGATGCCCAGCTGCAGCACGCTGGTTCTTATCTTTAGTTCACAGCCATCACCAAACCGCCTGGGGAAGGTCGGGCTCTGCTCTTGGTTGGGCTCCTGCAGCTTCTCCAGCGCCTGAAGCTGCCGGGGCGAGGCCGTGTGCTGAGCTGTGCCCGCAGCCGCAGCATCCCAGCCGCGATTTCGGGCTTCTACTCCTTACGAAGGCAATCGCTGTCCCTCCGCTGGGGACACGCAGCACAGCTCCGCGCTGCAACGCTCCCCACGTCGGGGCGAGGTCTCCCATTCTCCCTCTGGGGCTCGGCTCCTTCCCCCGCCCCCCCCCCCCCCCACCCCCAAACTGGTTTTTCGAGTCGTTTTTTCATGCAGCTCCATCTCCGCGGTGCTGGTGGGGAGGAGCTTCCCAGGGCTGCTCCCGGGCTCCGCCGCCCTCCCCTGAGTCCCTGCGTCCCATCCCCGCAGCCCCGACAGCTCCGGCATCGCGGCCGCAGCCTCGCCAGCATGTTCAAGGGGGTGGGCAAAGGCTCCCCGAGCAAAAATGCCCCCAGCAGAGGTTCTCCGACCAAACCCAACAAGTAAGTGCCGTCCTATTCGCGTGCCACCGTCCTCGGGATTGGAGGTGGGGAGAGGGAGAGCACCTTTGGGATGCTGCCCCGGGAGCGGTGGTGGCCCTGGGGGTGATGCCCTCGTTGTTGGTGGGCTCTGTGCTCCGGCCACGGTGTATCCCAGCGTGTGCGGTGCCTGAAGGGGGACAAATGCAATCCCCTTGCTCGGGTGGAGCAGGCTCTGCTCGGCACTGAGGCAGAATCACGCTGGGATTTGGGATCTCAGCACTCGCTGAGGGAGGTTGGTGGGATGCTGCCCTGCAAAGTGAGGTCCCAGGAAAGGGATGCTCAGTGTGGGGCTCCCAGATGGGAAAGACGGGTGAGGATTGGGTCTGCTGGTGGCTGCACGCACCCATCCTGCTGTCTGTGGGTCAGACGGCTGAGGCTGCACCAAAAGGACCCAGCGGCCCCGTCCTCCTCCACACAGCACCCCTGAACTCTGGGGAGGAGATGTGCGATGGGGTCAGGAGGGAAGAGACATCCCCACCTCACCCCGGGTAGATGTGGCACTGAGGGATGCGGTCAGTGGGTGATACTGGTGGTACTGGGGGGGTCGGGTCGGGTTGGATGGTCCTGGGGGTCTTTTCCAACCTCAGTGATTCCACGTGAGCGGTGCTCTCGCCCCTCCCTTGCGCTGTGTGTTCTGGCTCAGGGTTATTTCTCACCTTCCCTCAGCAGTTTTGCATTTCCCAGTGCCAGTGCAACAGTTCTGCGGGAATCTCGGGGTGAAGGGGCGAGGAAATCACAAAGGGGAGGGGTCCTGCAGGGGGAAAGGGGTGCTGAGCCCTGGGTGGGAGCAGCCAGCTGCCCTGCTTATGGACACCAAACCCAATGGCAAACAGCCACGGAAGAGGGCTGTGCAGGATGGCAGCTGGAACCAGAGCTGCGGCACTACTGGGCTGGTCCCGCTCGGGTTTGGGGGCACTGACCATCACGTGAAGGTTAATTGGTTTGGGGCTCCATCGTGCCACTGTTAGCTGACAAAACAAAGGTGGATGAGTTGTGTCTGGGCACAGCACGTGCTCTGCAGGTGGCCTCCAGAACACCTTGGTGGCCAATGAGTGCTTCTGGTGGCCCTGAGGCCAGAGCTGAGGTCAGTGCCTTTGGGGATCCCAATTTCCATCCCAGGGATTATGGTGTGGAGCTGCCAGAGCCCTTTCCTGCCTCTGCTCACTGAGTGGGTGCCACGGTCCCACCTTAATGAGGTGTGAGATGAGGACAGTCCTCTGCCTGTTAAGTGACAACATTCCTTACGTGCAGTTGGATTGTCTGGAAGGCAGAAAGTGGTACGAGGAATGGACCAATTAATAGTGATAATAATGGTGCTGTGCCTCTTGTAGGCCCTAGGGAGGAGCAGAGCACTGTCCTCAGCCACCCCGTAAGGTGGTGGCTCCTGTTTCCTGCCCGCTGCCAGGCTGCCCTCCTGCAGCCCAAGCTCCAGCATCTTCACCCTGAAACGTGGGGCTGGGCTTGGGCCTTAGTGTGTGAAGGCTTCATGGGGTGGAAGGGCAACGTGCACAGGGTGGGACAGGAGGGACAGCCCCGAAGGATGGAGGTGGGGTTGCGTGGTAGGTGTCAGTGTGGGTGGAAGAAGCCAGCTTCCCTCTCTGCACGGCCTGGGATTGGGATATCTGGTCCATGGTGGTTCGGGTCCTTCTCCAAGCACGCAGTATTTTTCAGTCCAGGGCTTTGTTGTGGCTTGCTCTAAACAAAGCTGCTCCATGCATCCATCCTCGTGAACACAGGGTGGGGCATCGCAGTGCTCCCTTGGCCGGGAAGAAGCGTTGTGGCCACGTACCCTCTGCAGAAGGTTGGGTACCAGGATCCCACACTGAGCTCCTCCCCAGCGGGAGCTGGATTCCTCTGGGCACTGCGGGTGACTCACGCTCTCCTCCCTGCGCAGTCTGGGCAGGGAGCTGGGTGGTGCCCAGGTGTTTGCTCACGGGACACCGCCTCATTCCAGGTGTGTCAGGAGGAGTGGGACGTTGTGTAACCCCCTGGGGACGGGGCACCTCCTGCGTGCTCAGGGACACGGGGACCGAGCCCTGGCTCTGTGCCTCTTGTATGGCTGGGGGCCACCCTGCATCTCCCCAAACACTGCCATTTTATGGGGCGCAGATGGGATGGGGCTGCAGCTGCTGTGGGCTGAGCTGAAACATGAGCTTGGCTTGGCGTGGCCATAATGCTGAGTGGTTTTGCTGTGGCCTGGGGCTGTGATAAATGGCTGCTCTGAACCGACCCATTCAGCCATGGGAGAGCTGGAGCCTGGCAGAGCCATCAGGGCTTTCAGCTGACCCCGTGCAAGGTCCCACTGCTGCTGCCACAGCTCTTCCCCGCTCACCTGCCTTGCTGCTCCCACGCTCAGGTCCTCCAGCAATGAGCTGGCCGTGCTCATCGCCCGCATGCAGACAAATGCTGACCAGGTGGAGAAGGACATCCTGGAGACGCAGTCCCTGCTCACACAGGTGAGCTGTGGCACAGGGAGGTGGGAAGGAGGAAGGCTTTGGCTGCAAACTCCGTGCCTGGAATAACAGGTGAGGTGTCTGCTGTGTGCATCAGGCTTTTTTCTCTTTTTTTTTCCTGGTCTCCAGGATGTCAGCAATGAGCAGAAGAACAAAACCTTCGAGTTCCAAGCAGAGAATGCCAGGAACCTGAAGGAGGCAGAGACACTGCTGAAGGACCTCTTCTTGGACGTGGACCGTGCCAAGAGGCTGAAACACCCCCAGGCTAACGAGATAGAGAAAGAGTGAGTGGGATGGAGAGTCCCCAGCCCGCAGCTGGGGCCTGGGCTGAGCTCCTGCAATGGCAGAGCTTCACCCATCTTCCCATGGGCTTCAGCCAACACGAACAGAGAACTGGCATTGAGTGTTTAAGTGTGAGGAGTTCAGCTGGCTTCCTGGGCTGTCACTCCTGGGACAGCCCTGGGGATGGAGAACCCCAGGGGCGGTGTAGAATGATCACAAACTCTTATGGGTGAAACGTGGGCTCCCCGAACTCCACCTTGGCTCTTCCCATTCCGCTCTGACACACAGAAATGTGCCTTTTCTCCTCGGCAGCATCCAGCAGCTCCACGAACGCGTGACGCAGCTGTGTGCGGAGTACCGGGACCTCTATGAGAAACTGAACGTCCCCGATATTGGGCCCAGGGTGGACTGGACAAAGATCCTGGACCAAAAGATGGTAACAGCAGCTGCTTTCCACCTCCCAACTCCTCCAAGGCTGAATAGTGCCCGCAAATAGAAGGGGATTAAGTAGAGATGCCATGGTAAAAGGGTAGAGAAGGTGATGTCTTCAAAGACATTTAGCCCTACAGCCTAGGGAGCACCCAGCTGTAAGGTGTTGGGTGTCTTGGCAGCCCCATTTGGTAAACACCACTGAGATCCCCTCCCTACCCCCTGAGCTGGTGTCAGATTTTTCCATCCCCTGCCAGCACACACTGTGGTTTCTCCCTGAAATATGGTATTTTGCTTTACCGTACTTCATTTGCACAGAAACAAGTCAATGCAGGACAGTATGGCCCTGGCATGTCAGAGCTGGAGAAGCAAATAGCTGAGCACAATATCCTCCAGAAGGAGATTGAAGCCTATGGCCTTCAGATCAAGAACCTGCGCTGCAGGGTAAGGCATCTTCCACCCCCTCTTTGTCCCCTCTGCTTCACCTGAGACCCCAGTCCTGTGTCCCACGGGCTCCTTGCCACGGTGCTGCAGAGGGCAGGGGGAGACGAGCTCAGGCAGAGGCCAGGGAGGTGGTTCCATGAATCAGCTCCCCAACATCTGTTGGTGACAGTGTTTTGGTAACAGCTATTGTTTTGTCCTTTTTTTTTCTTTCTTTTTTCTTGATCTCTGTGTTATAACTCAGGACGTGACAGATCTGAAGAGCCAATACAAGGACTTGCTGGTAAGGTCTGGTGGTTTTCCGGGCAGATTGGGATCTCATAGCAGAGTAATTCCTTTCCCGATGGGCAGGGAATGCCCAGGTCAGGGCAGGAACTTCCTCTGGGCTTGCACAGTGGAGTCATATCCATCATTTACTTGCGTGCAAATTGAGGGCTGTGGGTGAAGGTTGCATCTCTTTTATGGACCGTTGGTCTGGAGATGCAGCAGCAGGAAACCCCATCCCACAGAACATCCTATGGGATTGCAAATGCTGAGGCTTGCCCTGATCCCTAACAAGGACTGTGGGGAGGTGAGATGGGCATCTGGAGCAAAGGAGGTGACCCAACACCCTGGGCTTGGCCTGCTGGGTCCGTAGGGTTTGACAATGAGGAATGCCATTGTGAGAAACATAGCAGAGCTGGGACTGCTCTCAGACTGCCTGGGGCAACGTCCCACACCTCGGATTCTGGTTAGACAAACACATCCTGTTTGTGAGAGAGGGAAAGGCCCCATCAGATAAGAACCAGCAGAGATGTCTCACGGAGGTCTCTGGGATTCTGCTGGTGGATGTGCAGCATGAGGGGCCCTGGGGAGCACCATCACCTCTCTTTCCTCTGCAGAAAGCTTCCATCTGGCGAGGACAGAGCCTGGGCAGCCTGTACCACCACCTGCAGGGCTGCACCAAGGAGCTGGGCTACCTGACGGAGCAGCAGACCCGCATCCTGAAGCAGGACTGGAGCGACCAGATGACAGATGTGCAGAGCATGAGGCGGGAGTACGAGGTGAGCTCCGGGGATGGCAGCGTGTCAGCCCATGCCTACCATGCCCCCAGGTGTCACATCTCCGTAGGTCTTGAACACTTTTCAGGGTCAGTGGCTCCACCAGTTCCCTCTTCCAATGCACCACCACTCTTTCGGAGAAGAAATTTCCCCTCCCCGTCCAACCTGAACCACCCCTGGTGCAACTGAAGGCCATCACCTCTCATCCTGTCAAGTTTCTCTTCTCCTTCAGGACTTCAAGTCCAAAGAACTGCTCAGTCAGGAGGAGTTTGTCAACAACCTCCAGGACGATGGGGACAGGATGATTGAGCTGAAGCATCCCGCCGTCAAACCCATCCAGGTGGGGAAGGGGCTCTCCTTCCAAACCCTACGAGAGAATGAGAATGCTTCACCCAATCTGTGTCCCAGGAGGTTGGAGGAGCCCGCTGAGTCACACTGTGCCCACAGGCTCACCAGGAAGCCCTGAAGAACGAGTGGCAGAACTTCCTGAATCTCTGCATTTGCCAGGAAAGTCAACTGAAAAACGTGGAGAACTACAAGAAGGTAAAAAGCAGTGAGGAGAGCGTGGACCACGGGGCTGCATGGCTGTGCCAGAGTGTGCAGAGTGCTTGCTGCTACTCCCCAGCCCGTGTCCATTGGCATGGCTCACACCATGGACAGCCCTTGTCCAACCCCACGCTCTAGGATGGTCGTGGAGTTTTGTGAGCTGTGGGAGCATAGCTGGGAACTGACACACCCTACCAGGCGTGGAGACAGCAATGTTCTCCCACCTCTGACTGTTTCCCTGCCCGTGTCTCCAGTTCCAGGATGATGCTGAGGCTGTGAGCCGCTCCCTGAAGAAGATGAGCTCCGATCTGGACACCAAATACACCAAGTTCAACAAGGACAGCCCCGGCGTGGTGTCAGACCTGCTGCTCCATCTGGAGGTGAGGTCTTCAGGGCTAATGGCACCAGCCAGACTTAAAGAGATTGCACATCTCGGGCACTACAGTGCTATGTAAGCCCTAAATGAGAGTGGGGAAGGGGAAGAGGTGGGTGAATGACACTCCTGGGGCAGCTCCTCCCACTTGGATGCCACCAAGAGCAAGGGAGGGAAGAGAGAAGTCTGACCTCAGGGGAGAGATGCCGATTGGAAAGGAACATTTGCCCAGGAGAGAGGGAAGGGATTCATCCAGTGCGGGACCTTCCCATACACTGCATTGCCAAGAGGTGCTGGGATCTCAGGAATTTCTGCCACTGGAATGCAGTCACCTTTTGGCAAGTCAACACTCCTCGTCTGAACAGCAAAACTTCCCCAAGTGATTTAATATGACTCTGTGGGATCACTTAAGGTTAACTCAGTCTGTCCCTCCGAGGGCAGATGTGCTGGGAGGGAAGAAAACAGAGTTTCCTGAGAGACATGGGTTAGTGGTATGGTGGGGATGGGCTGATGGTTGGACTGGATGATCTTAGAGGTCTTTTTCAACCTTAATGATTCTGTGATAACAAAGAGGGAGAGGAGGGGACACAGAGGGGGTCAAGAATGGAGAAGCCCCTGCCTCCATCCTATCAGTGAGCACACAACTGCTCCCCAAGTGCCCACTGCTGTGTGACCCCTTCCTCTTCATTCAAGCACTGTCTCCCCTGCTTTGTCCAGAATGATGAGAAGGCGGTGAAGCAGGCGGAGAAGAGCATTGCTGACCTGAAAAAGAGGAGCAAGGAGATCAGCCCGCTGAAACTGCGCAGGATGCATTCCTCCCAGCCCCTCACCCTGGACACCTTGTGTGACTGGGATGCAGGAGAGGTGAGAGATTGGCTGGTGGCTCTATCAGAGGGGGCAGGAATGGGATTCTTTTCCAGCTCTTGCTTCCGTGCCCAGTGCTAAAGTGCCAAAGTGAACCTTTGTGTGGGTTTTGTCTTTGCCCCAGGTGCAGCTGGCCAGAGGAGACAAGTACATCCTGAAGGACAACAGCAACCCAGAGATGTGGGTGGTGCAGAGCAGCACTGGTGTGGTCCAGGAGGCCCCTTCTGCTTGCTTCTCCATCCCTCCTCCAGACCCCGAGGCCGTGGACAAGGTCAATAGGTGAGTCTGCAGGGAGACGTCCAGCTTGCCCCTAGGTCATCGACAGCACGACTGCCTGAAGACAAGCATGAAATACCACCTGTCCTCCCTGTTTAAGAGTAGTTCCCTTTGACCCCATGTCTTCTGTCTCCACTCCTCATCAATGCTGTGCACCCTACAGACCTTGCTGTCAAAGCATTTTTGGCGGACAGGTTCGATTTCCTCACCCAAACACGTGACTTGCATAGGTTTGACTAAATTCATTGCAGAATCAGACTGCAGCTTGGGACTTGCCAAACAGGATGGAGTAATCTGTGCCATCTCCTTTCTGCCCGCCCCAGTGGGGAATGGCAAGTGTTCCTTGAACCATGAACCACCATTCACTGCTGTTTGCTTGGTTGAATTGTGAGGTTCCCACAGAAGATGGGGGGGGGGATAATGCATTGAGCTCTGGCATTGCTCCTTTATCATAGCCCCAGGTGCTCAGATAAACCAGCACTGCTCATGTGTATCTGCCCACAGCCCAAATTCAGCATCACCGGGGTGAGTCTGAGGTGGGAGTTTTGTTCCCAAGCGATTATTGCATTATGGAATTCTTTGGATTTGTGGACTTTGTAAGAACACCAGGCCACAGGCTCCCAGTGCAGCTGGGGCTGTGCTGGGACTTGCTCGGTGCTGTGGTTGCTGATGCACAGCTGATCTTGCAGGCTGGAAGGGGAGCTGAACGCAGTGAAGCAGAAGCGAGCAGCAGCTCAGAGCATGCTGAGGCACAGCCATAAGGAGACGGTCCAGCCCAGCCAGCAGGGTACGTGTGCTCACACCCAGCCCCATGCATCCCTTCAGCCAGCACCCACTGGGCAGCCTGGGTGGCACTGAGATGCATCGTGTCCTCCCAGAAAGAGCAGTGATGGAGTGACCCAGGTCCAGGAGCTTGCCACCTTTGGGCATTTCACTTCAATTCCCTGCCGCCCTTCTCAGATTTCTGAGTCTGACCTTCAGCTCTGTCAACAGCTGTAGGGTATTTAGGGATAACAACAGTTGTAGGGTATTTAGGGATAACGGAGGATGCACCTATCATAACCTTAATGAAGCTTTCTTTGGGGTTGGGTCTCTTCACTACCTGAGGGATGTGGAATAATGAGGTAATGGTGGCAAAATCCCAACCCTTGGCTAGCTGTCTTGAGAAGCAGTTGGAGCTCTGGGGATTGTGTATGGGAGAGCTCAGGGGGAAAGCCTGTGTCCCAAGACTGGGATGGAAGATGTGCAGTGAGACTGAACCCAAGCTGTGCTTCACTGCAGCGCTGCCCAAGAGCACCCCTGTTGTCCAGGATGACCCCCAAGCTGATCAGCTTCTGGGTAACCTGGATCGTGTTGGCAAGGACCTGGTCCAGGTAGAGAAGGAGGTCCTGAACCGAGTGAGGTCCCCAGTGAGCTACACTGACCCCACAGATGACCTGGCCAGGAGGATCAAGCAGCACCAGGTGGGTGCTTCTGCGGGGAGGGGAGGGAAGCACTGTGGTGTTGGGCCAAAACAGAGCTGACAGCTCAGCACAGGAGATGACTTCAGCCCTGGAAGTGGAACTGGGTAAGGTTGACAGAGAAGCACTGTCCTTGGCCCAGCTTTGGAGCCACGCAGCCCATCGTTTTGGAGCCACGGACCAGCCAGACGTGGGGAATCTGAACTTTTGTTGCAGGGATGCTGTCACCATGGAGTAAATCTCAAGTCCATAGCATAAAAGACATCAAGATAGAAGGAATCAATTCTAGGACAAGCTTTGGGTCAGCAGCTCAGTGGGTGTGAGGGGAATAGGAGAAGAGATGGTGCCCTGGAGCTTCCTTCCTCTGGTCTGTAGTAGTAGTTCAGTGCATCTTTGCCCGTGGGTATTTACCCAGCCCTGGTAGATGATGGGCTCGGGTATGTTTCTTCCATCTCCCTTCCCCCCCACCCTGCCATTGCCAGACAGCAGCAGTCTGGATGCCCATGAGAGTGCCACCACACCCGTAGCCCCAAAAGCCACCCCGAGGGAGACACGTTTTCGCAACAGCACTGTTATGTCTACGCTGGGTGACTCTGCTCCCATCTGATGTGCCAGGAAACAACAAAGAAACTCGAGAGCCTGGGGGCAGCCAAGGATGCCTTGCGGAAGGAGTGTGAGACCTATCTTTCCAAAAAGCCCACCAGCACCTCAGCTTCCCAGCTCCCCGTCACGCTGAACGCCCTCAGGAGCAAATACAGCGATGTCAGCATGCTCTCCAGCCTGTACAACGAGAAGTGAGTGGGAATGAAGGGAGCAAGGTGCTGCTCAGATGTGCCAACAGAGAGCGGGAGAGAAAATGCATGTGGTCTCTGTGGGCATGGGCTGAGGGCCACTTAGCCCAGGGGAGATTGGAAACCTTCCATCCATCAACAGAGGTATCCCTGCATGATTTTCTGTATGTTGTCTGTGGTCAGATACCACAGAGCTGTACAAAGTCCACGAAGCTGATGTGTGTCCCAGCAGTGCTGCATGCAGTCAAGCAGAACACACCTGGCTGCTGGCAGGGCTGTCAGTGCACGCTGCCTGCTCCCAGCAGTTTTTTGGGGGGGGAAGTTTTGCTGTTAAATAAGCTTAAAAAGGCAGAATTGGTGAGAAGAGGAAGAAATAATGTGGTCTGGCGTAGCTAACTTTGTCATTTTTCCTTCCCTTCCTCAGGGCTAAAGCTGCCCTGAACCTGGAGACTCAGATTGAGAATACAGACAAGATTGTCAGCATGTTTGAGGCCAAGCTGGCTCAGGATAGCATCATCCCCGCATCTCCTAACGCCCTGCAGGACCGAGCCAAGGACCTGCAAGTAAGGGAGCACCAGGCTCTTTGCTAGGGTGGGAGATCTCTCAGCCCAGTGGGGAGAGCTGGACTTGGCTTATTTGAGCACTCCAAGAACCCAATGATGGAGCCTTTATAAGCTTTTATTCCTTGTGTTTCAGCTCCCAAACTCCTTTCCCCATCCTTAACCCTCACCCCTGACTCCCAGTCACCCCAAAACTTCTCCCTTTGGCTCCACGCTCCATCCAGCCCACCTTGCTTCCCGTCTTCCTCCATGTTGGTTGTCTGTCTTGGAGAGCCCAAAGAACTGCAAGTTAGGGATGGTGCTAAGGAGTGTGCTTCTCCTTGGTGCTGCCCACCCGGGTGTGTCTCATCCTACAGAAGATGAAGCGGGACCTGGTGGCCCAAGAGGACTGCGTGCTGAAGCTGAACCGTGGGCTGAAGGATGCTGAGCACAGCTGCAGTGCTGTGCAGAACAACTTCCAGGAGTACTGCCCTGACCTGGCCCGGCAGAGGCGTGAGGTGCAGCTCCTCAATGACCGCTACCACGCTGTTGCAGACCAGCTGGACCAGCGGTGAGGAACTGCTCCCCGAGTGCAGCACGGGCTTGGGGTCCTAAGCAGATGACTTATGGCCATTTGCTGACCCTATGATCCTACACAGAGGGCTATTTTGTCGGCCCTGTGTTTCTGCTATCCTGTCCTGACACTCACCAAGTGTCTTTTTAGTAACTTGTGCATGAATCTTTACCCTTCCCCTTAATATTTCTGTTCTATGCAGAGAGAAGACCCTCCGAAATATCAGCCTCACCTACCAGCAGTTCCAGAACTCCAACGAGAACCTGATGTTCTGGATGAACAACCTACCCAAGCACCAAGTGAAGACCACAGATGGGCCAAGCCAGATCAATTACAAGCTGCAGGCACAGAAGGTGTGTTTCAGGGCAGGGGCCACAACCTGTAACAAGAACGGGAGGGTTTCACTTTTGGGAACGGTATGCCAAGTGGCACCAGCCAGCTCTTGAACAGCCTCTAAGCTGGCTCACTCAGGTGATGGGGTGTGGAGGTCTTGGGGTGGCATTTCAACCTGTTCTTAACGTCATTCTTCTCTCTTGCAGAGACTGGTGGAGGAGATTGAAAGCAAGGAGCCCGAGAAGAACGCCGTGGTCAGACTGTCCCGGAATGTGCAGTCCACCCTCAATGTATGGCTGGGTTTTCCCATGTAGCAGTCCCTTATCACCACCTCAACTGAGAGATCCCAGCTGACCCTTCTGTTTTGGCTCTGAACAGGACTATGAGCTCCAGGCAGGCAAATACAGCTCTTCTCTGGACCCTGCACTGACGGACTATGCTGCCAAGAGGCTGCGGGTGACCCCTCTGCAAGAAAGCATCCAGGCCCAGGTACAACACTGAGATGAACACATGGAAACAGTTGTCTTGCTCCTGCAAGGCTTACTCCACCCTTACAGGCACACTGTGGTCCTAAGCCCAGGGATAAATGTCACCAGCCGGAGCCAGAGTTTCTGTGTGCTCTTCCCAGTTACAGCCCACCTCTTCCATGTCACCAATTGCCATCCTTGTGTGGCTTAAGGTGAATCTGGAAGCCTGAACCCTATGTAGGGCAATAGGCATCAACAGCCATTCAGTCAAAGGGGACACAGTCTCTTGCATAAGCCCTGAGATGCTCTGTATCCCATTTTCCATAGGAAGTCAAATGTGATGGCAGCAGTCCCTGGGACAGTGCAGCATCCAGTGTGTGTTGGGTGAAAGGAAGGGTTGGGAAGTGTGTGACATCCAGCAGATCTGTATGGGGATGAGTGGGACGAGGCTCTCACCACTGCTCCTTTTCCAGGAAAATGATGTATCCAAGCACTACATGGAGCTGGCAGCAGAAAACAGACAGCAGCTCAGCCGGCTGGAGTTTGCCAAGAAGATTGTTGAGAAGGTACCAGCTAAGAGCTTGGGATGGTTGGGGTATGCTAAATTGTGATTGGAAATGGTCCTTCTGCAGCTGTAACAAGGCAGCACGAAGCACCTCTGTGCATTGCAGCACCTCCCTGACAGGTGGAAACTCTTTAAGATGCAGCTGCTTGAAATGGAGCTGACGTGTCCTCATTTGACACTTACAAGTGGCCTCACTTAGGCACTCCCTGGGGTTATCTATCAGTTCTGTCTCCTGCCGTGCCCTGCCCTATGCTAGGTTCAGAGTGACTTGCTTTCCCTGTTTTTTGTTTTATTTTCGTTTGCTTTCTCCTTGCAGAAAGAAGTGCACGAGGATGTTCAAAGTGTGCACGAGCAAACCCAGCAATCTGCAAACAAAGCCATGTCAAGCAGGGAATCTGAAGGGCTGAAATTGCAGCTGGAGAAGGAGAGGAGGAACGTGGCCAGGATTGAAGAGGACCTGGAGGAACACAGGAACAAGCTGCTCATGCTGAAGACTCAGAGGCCCATTGAAAGAGTGGAAGAAAAGGAGGTGGTGGAATATTACAGAGACCCACAGCTGGAGAGCAACCTGACCAAGATGATGCAGCAGATTGAAGAGGAAGGCAGAAAGAGGCAGAGCCTGCAAGAAGACATTGAAGTGATGAGCAGGAAGCTTGCCCAGATGGAGAGCGAGAAGAAGGCTGTTCCTGCCCAGCTCCTCACCAAAGAGATAACGAAAATTGAGAAAGATCCCAGCCTGGATAGTCAGGCAGCCAACCTTCGGCAGGAGATCAAGCATCTCCAGGAGGAAAGCTTGGCCGCTGCTTCTGAATTGGAGCAGCTTAAGAGAGAGCTGCATGTGCTAGAGAGAAAGCAGCCCAACATCCGAGAGAAAGTGGTGGTGAAGGAGCTGATCAAAACAGAGAAAAACCCAGAGATGCTGAAGTCCGTGAGGAACCTGCAGCTACAGATTGAGGAGGAGTCCTTCAAGAGGAAATCCGCAGAGGAAGCGATTGTGAAGGTGAAGAGCAAGACTGAGGACGTGGAAAAACTAATTGATGCTGCAGAACCCAAAATTATTGTGAAGGAGGTGAAGCAGGTAGAGCAGGATCCGGAGTTATTGAAAGAGTCTTCCAAGCTTAAAACTCTGATTGAAGAAGAGAGGAGCAAGAACTTGGTGCTCGCGGGTGAGCTGGGAGAGCTGCAGAGCCAGTGCAGCATTGCAGAGAAGCAAAAACCAAGGGTGGAAGTTAAAGAGAGGGTCAATGAGATTTTCATGGTGGATCCTGAAACAGAGAAGGAAATTGCTCACCTGAAAAGAGAGCTGCAGGAAATTACTCTGAAAAGGACAAAGATCGACAGCGAGGTGGAAGAGGCCTTGGCAGAGCTCAATGTCCTCAGGTCACAGAAACCAGCAGTGGAGCTTAAAGAGGTTATAGAGGAGGTGGTGAAGCACGAGAAGAGTCCCGAAATTCTTAGAGAAATCGACAGGCTGAAACAGCAGCTGAATGAACTAGTGAACACCAATGGCAGGACCCAAGAGCAGCTCATCAGGCTGCAGGGTGAGAGGGATGAATGGAAGAGGGAGCGATCCAAGGTGGAAACCAAGCTGGTCAACAAGGAAGTCATCCGGTATGAGAATGATCCACTCTTGGAAAAGGAAGCTGACCGCCTCCGTCAAGAAGTGCGCAACATGTCTCAAAAGAGGAGAGCTGCAGAGGATGCTATCTATGACCTGCAGAATAAGTACATGCTCCTGGAGAGGAGAAAGCCAGAGGAAAAGGTCATCGTCCAAGAGGTGATCCTGACTCAGAAGGATCCCAAGCTCCGAGACGAACACAACAGGCTGAGCCGGAGTCTGGATGAGGAGGTGAGCAACAGGCGGCGTCTGGAACGCGACGTGCAGCAGCTTCGTGTGCTGGTAGAAGAGCAAGAGAGGCTGCTCAACTTCCAGGAGGATCGGAGCAAGAGGCTTGCACTGGAGAAAGAGATGAGGCAAATTACCTTGAGAATAAAGGAGCTGGAGGAGAGCCCGGCCCCGGTGCAAGAGAAGATCATTATGGAGGAAGTGGTGAAGTTGGAGAAGGATCCGGTCCTTGAGCAGTCCGCCAGCAACCTGCGCTTGGAGCTGGACCGGGAGAAGATGGAGGTGCTGAACCTGCAGAGAGAGTGCAAGAACCTGCAGGTGCAAGTTGATGTCCTGCAGAAAGCAAAGTCCCAGGAGAAGACCATCTACAAGGAGGTGATTCGGGTGGAGAAGGACAGAGCGCTGGAGAGCGAACGCGCACGCATCTGGGAACAGCTGAGCAGGGAGAGAGGGGCCAAGCAAAAGGCAGAAGAGGAGGTTCGGAGGCTCAGGGAGAAGATCGAGAGAGCTGAAGGCATGAAGAGGACGTGGGCTCGAGAAGAGACGGAGCTGCAGAAAGCCAGGAACCTGGCCATCCAGGAGAGAGCCAGCATGGAGACGGAGCTGCGGGAGCTGGAGAGGCAGAAACAGCAGAAAGTTCTTTTCCTTCGGGAGGAGTCCAAACTGCTCACCCAGAGGACCGAGAGCGACCGGCAGAAGAAGAAGCAGCTGGAACATGAGTTTTCCATGCTGGAGGCAGATATCCTGAGGGAGAAGGACCAGATCTACAACAAGGAGAGGTTCATTCGGGATCTCCGGTCAAGAGTCAGCAGAGAGGAAATTAATCATGAGACCCAGATGAGAGAGACCAACCTCTCCACCAAGATCTCTATACTGGACCCTGAGACGGGGAAGGATATGTCCCCTTACGAGGCCTATAAGAGAGGCATCATAGACAGGGGCCAGTACATCCAGCTGCAAGAGCTGGAGTGTGACTGGGAGGAGGTCACCACTCTGGGCCCAAATGGGGAAATCTCACTTCTTCTGGACAAGAAAAGTGGGAAGCAGTACTCCATTGATGATGCGCTACGGCTGAGAAGGATCACAAAGGAGGAGTACCAGCTGTACCGGGACGGCAAGATTCCCATCTCTGAATTTGCCTTGCTGGTGGCTGGGGAATCTAAGCCTCCCTCATCCCTTTCTATCGGTTCTATCATCTCCAAATCCCCAATCCAATCCCCCACTACCCCACAAACCCAAAGCTTTTTCCCCCCGGGCTCGCAGAAGGGCTTTGGTGACGACACGTCCCCCATTGCCGGGGTGTACGATACCACCACTGACACCAAGTACAACATCAAGACTGCTGTTACGAAGAAGCTGCTTGATCCCATGACAGCTCAGAAGCTCCTGGAAGCCCAGGCTGCCACGGGAGGCATCATAGACCTCCTTTCTCGGGACCGGTTGTCAGTCCATAAGGCAATTGAGAGAGGGTTGATTGACAGGACCTACATGCAGAGACTGCTCAACGCCCAGAAAGCTTTCACAGGGATTGAGGACCCAGTGACCAAGAGAAGGCTGTCAGTGGGGGAAGCAGTTCAGAAGGGATGGATGACCAAGGACAGTGCCTTCCCCTATTTGGAGGTCCAGCATCTAACTGGAGGGCTCATTGATCCCAAGAAAACAGGTCGCATCCCAGTGCAGGAAGCTGCCCAGATGGGCATGGTAACGAGCGACCTGGCCAACAGGCTCCAGGATGAGTCCAGCTACGAGAAAGATCTCATTGACCCCATCACTAAGGAGAAAATAAATTACAAGGAGGCCATGGCTCTCTGCCAGAAGGATTCTCTGGGCAGCCTGCTGCTTCTCCCAGCTGCATCGGAGGGATACCAGCCCTACCGCTCCCCCAAGCTCTCGCGGTTCAGGCATTGAACGGATTGGTCCTTTCAGGAGTGAATCCCTTCAAAGCACCTCTCCCTTTGGAAGCAGCAGCGATCACAGGACTGGAGCATCTAGCATTTAGAGCTGCATACTCTTCTATCTTAGCTATCTCTGCTTCCCAACACAGCTTGGCCGTGTGAGGAAGAAAGCGTGATTGAACGCACGAGCAAGGACCTGGGCATGCAGGTCCTGCTGTCCCCCAGTGTTGCTGTGACAGCAGAGGGGGTTTGCTTGCAAGAACTCTGATGGCAGTAGATTACACATGGCTGTAGCCAGAAAGGGGGAAAGACAGAGTGTTTTCAGGTTGGGTCATTCTTCTGCATGCAATAAACGTAGAAAGTGCGTCTCTGTGGCTGTGTTCTCTCTGCAACCTGCGGCTGCAAAGTGACTGGAGGCAGGGGAGGTGCTCCCATGCAACCATGTGCCCCATCTACAGAGGGTTTGCAGTCTCTTGCTCCCCCAGATCTCACAGCATTGACCTGAACAGAAATTCCATTCTGTGAGTCCACAGTTGTGAAGATGTTGCTATGCCTGGTGCCAGTGCTGGCGCTGGCTGTAGGATGCCTTGGGCTGGTTCACTGAGCTGCTGACAGAGGAAGCTGTGCCTCAAGCAAAACCCAACTTAACCCCATTGAAGTGGGAGGTTTTGGGGCTTGTCTTGCACCCATGCTGAGGCAGATGTGTTGCAAGGGATGGGCTGACCTTCAGTAGCAGTCTGCTGATGTTTGCAATCCATGGTGATGTGAAACTGCTTTCTTACAGCCCTTGGCTGTAGGATCCACCCAGAAGTACCTGAAAGTCTGCACTTCATTTTTCATTAAGCTGAGCTTTCCCTCTGTCACTTCCAGTGTTTAGCCCTTGCTGAAATAAGCAGGACCCATCTCACACGTGCCCCTGTTGAGATAAGAGGTGAAATGTTCTTCTTTTACCTCATTATGGAGGGTCCTCCAGATCTGTGGGGTGAGAAAAATAACTTCTTACTGACAGGAGCTGCACTTCCACATCCAGCAAGGGTTCTTCTAGCTGAAGCTGCTGGGAAAATCCAACACAGCCAAAACAATCTGTAACAGTACACATATTCTCCTCACTCTTCCCCATCAGAGCAGCAGTGCAGTCTGGATTTCCATATTGCCTACCTGGGCTTTGGGGTCTGGGCTCCAAGAAGCAGCCCTCTTACCTGCTGCCCCCCCCCAAGTAATGAGGTACTGTACATCATTAAAGCAGTACGATGTTCACGTGGTGACTCTTTCCTGAAGTGCTGCTTAAAAAAATTAAGGAATGCTACGTCACCAAGGGATTTGAAGTTCTGGTAATTAGGCAGCTGGTTAATCATTTTGGATAATGTGCTGACTGTATGACTGGATAATGGGTATTTATCCAGGGCTGGGTGAAGATGTGAAAGTCAATCAGCTGGCTGAGCAGTCTCCCTTGGATGGTCGATCTGCCTCTTGTTTTTGGAACAAAATCCTTCCCTTTGCTAAGTGTTCCCCACCTGCATGGTAACCTCCTGATGTCCATAGGAAGCCCCATGCTGCTGTAGGGCTCTCCCAGAGCCCAGCAGCCACCTGGTAGGGCTGTGAGCTGCTGGAGAGGAACCGGGCAGTGCTTTGCCTTCCTTTTCCAGCAGGGATGATGGGGCTGGATCGTGGCAGTTATTTCAACACAGCTGTTGTTAGTCCCTTCTGTTGCTGGCAGGTTTGGGCCGTGGATGTCTGAAATCCAACCTGTTGCTAGATGAACCATACTGTTTTGATTTATGGTTCTAGACTGTGTGTGTGCCCTGGATATTTACTGCAATGTAGGTCTTTAAAAACAAAACAAGAGCACTCCTTTGCCAAGAGTTTATTGGGTACAACGTGACTGTTTGTTTGCAGAGAGCAAACAGCAGAGCACCGTCTGTACACAGTGATTTGACTTTAAAACATGTATGCAAAGGCAAGGCACATATTCCCACAGCAGAATTCATTCTGGACTCTCAAAAACTCCCCTGCAAGACGGCTGTTATCATATGGAGGACGTGAGGTGCTGCTGGAGTACAGCAGCACTCAGCTTTTCAGACACATGGCTGTAGGCTGCTGGGAGAGCCCTGTTCCCTGCCCTCCTCAAGTGCAAACCGTGCCTCCCTAGCACAGCACAGCTTCTTCTAGGCAAGGCACTCCAGCATGACTCCTACCAACGGCTTCAAAAGCAAAGCAACCCTCCCCAAAACCTAATTTGTGCAAATTGCAGAGGCAAGCAAGCTACCCAGGTCCTGGCGGCTTGGAAAGCTGCAGGGGGAATGCATCCAGGCAGTGGGGCAGGGCCCAGAGGGAGGTGAGCAACAAACAGGGTGTTGCTGCTGTGGGGGGGCTGCTACAGTAGGGATGCCAAAGGTCTTTTTGATGTTGGCAGTGAAGCAGAGCCACCTGCTGCCTTTCCTCAGGTGGAGAGAAGGAGCAAAACAAGGGGTAAAAGTGCTTGGTTCAGAAAGGCAGGTCATTTGCCCTTTGGTCCACAACAGAAATGAGAGCATGTCTCTGCACCTGCCAAGCACTTGGGCAGGAAAGAGTAAAGGAAGAGTGCAGGAGATGATGAAGGGGAAAAAGGTCTGTGGAAAACAAAATGACCAGCCAGCTTGTCCTGCGTCACCAGCCCGGTGGGCAGCGCCAAGCAATAAACACAGATGTTTCTTAACAAATGACAAGCCTTTATTTTATTCTGTACTGAAAAAAATTGCCAAAACCACGCTTAATGACAATCTCCAAAGACCTGAACAGCAAAAACATTTCCAAGACAGTAAAGCAAAGGAGCCAGCATTACATCTGGGCTGATGATGGAAAGCCAGCGTTTCAGATGTCAGTTTCCAACTATATGCAGCAAGTGCTTTATGCTAGCTGGACCTCCTGGCTTCTCACAGCTAAGGCACAAATTAAGATACTTTACAGTGCTCCTCAGCTTTCAAAAGAGCAGAATGTCAGCTCTGTTAAACAGCTCAACTTAAACAGCATATCCAACACTGACAAACCTGGTTCTTGTTAATGGTGCTGAATGGGTGAGCAGAGCAGCACTGTCCCACCCACAGTGGAGCACCAGCACTCCCTGGTGTCAGGAACTGCACCATCAGACCTGCAGTGAGATCTGGGGATGCTCCAGTGCTGGAGAGAGAAATCATTGTGTCCAAGTTGCCTTAGCTTGCTGGCTAATGCAAGGACAAGCCTCTGAAGCATGCTCTCTCTTTTATGTGTCAGTGTTTTATGCTGATAGTAACCTCATCTTTGCACATGGCCTCTTCAAAACAGCTGTACTGGCCATAACTTAAGCAAACCTTACCTCAGCAACAGGCTGAGAGTCCCTAAATGCAAGAATATACCCTTCTGGAGAAGTAAGGCCTTGGGATGGTGCTAGCCCCTTGCTAAGTGCCCCAAAACAGATCAGCACTGCTCTCCAGAGGTGTACGGGCAGAGCTGTGCATCTTATCTGCACTGTATCTGCAGCACGGATTGCTCCTCAGTGCTCTGGGGGCTCTTCCAAAAGAAATACTGGTGACTGAGGGCTGCCTTGGCCGAGATGCGTTTGCTGGGGTCATACAGGAGCAATTGCTGCCAAGAGAAAAACATCAGGATTAGGATTTTACAAGCCAGATATCAGTTGCACCTGGATGTGGCTGGGCCCAGACACAGCTGCTGCTCCTGCCTTTTCCCTTACCTGGGCTTCAGGAGCAACCCCCAGCTGAAGTTACCTGGGTTACTCCCGAGGGATTCCCTGATCCTCAGTGCAGCAGTCCCCTAGGGGAACCTATACTGACAGCCAGGATTTAGTGCTATGTATTAGGAAGGTTGCACAGAGTGCAAGTGGTTTTAATTCCCAGCAGTTCAATCAATATGTTTAATAAAAGTATGATGCATGTATTTGAAAATGCTGTGAATAACTGTGTGTATGAATACAGTGTTCCTCAAACAAATACACCTATTCAATGAGTTGATCTTTCTGCAATGGCAAGTGTGAACAATACAGCCCAATCAAGCTAGATCAGCCCCAATTATTCCTACTGTTTTTGCCCAGTTTGAAAAAGACCTCGTCCACAGGCCTTGTGCTGAACCCACGCTCACCGCCAGCAGGTCTCTGCCACGTCGGTCTAAGTTGGGAACAATCTCCTTCATCTCTTTCCCTGCCCACTGGGGAAAGTCCCCCTTGTAGTCTGGCAGCTGCGACACGCCAGGCCAGCTCGCTTCGGTGGGAGTGCCCAGGGTGCGGAAGATCCGGAAGAGCTGATCGATCTCAGAGTCCCCTTGAAACAGGACCTTCCTGGTCACCTGCAGCAAAGAAGGAAAGCAGCCAGGTCCCACCCTTCCATGAGCTCCGAGTCCTATTTCTCACTGCAAACAAACCTTTGTTCCAGCAGATGCAAAAAACTGCTCAAACCAGGGCAGCTCAGCCAGGCTGTGGCTGGAAAACTCAAGGGTGTCTGCTTGTCCCCAGCTCCTCCCGTGGAGCGGTGCTCCCCTGAGGCTGTCCCACTTTCAATCAGTCCTTTATCTCTCTTTGTCTCAAGTTTCCTACCACCCTCTCTTATAGACCAGTTTACTTGTCCAGGTTCTGCTCATCTGCAGCTTGGGCTTTGGGAGCTAGGGACGGTGCTGTCTTGCTGCACGGATACTGAGCTCTTCGAACTGGACTATAGTCCCTAGGAGACCCAAACAGAGCAATGCTCTGACATGTTTTGAAGTGCTAGTTCTCTGCAGCGTGCTGGGGGACGCCCTCAAGAGTCAGCTCCTCCCAGGATCAAAACACTGCTGCAGTAAGACTGAAGTACGACACTGTCACTGACAATGCAGCCAGACCGCAGAGGGTGCTCTGCCTTCTAGCAGGCCCCTCCTGGTGGCAGATCTCTTCCAGAGAGCATAGCTAAGGATCAGCTAACTGTCAGGGTGAAGTTTCCATAACACACACCCTAGGATAGGGTGGGGCCACAGATCAGTATCACAGATACTCTGCATCCTGCCCCTCCTTCTCCACTTCCCATTGCAGTTGGGCCCTCCCCAGTCGTTTAAAGACACCATTGAAACCCATACTACCATTTCTGCAAAGATGCAGCCGATGCTCCACATATCCACAGCTGTTGAATAGTATTTGCATCCCAGGAGTATTTCAGGAGCTCGATACCACAAAGTCACCACCTGGTAAGGAACCAACAACAAGCTCTGTCTAGTTTCCCTGAGTGAAACTAGAGGCGTGGGATCCTTTTTTCTCTGTTGAGACTGTACCAATCGGAGTGTGCCATGGCCATGTTTAATTATTGTCAGTATGTTTGGGATTTACAGATCGTTCCTTAATAGGGATCTGGAATAAATATACCCCATGTTGAGAAAGTGAGAAAACAGTCTGCAGGTAAACTGGGACAGAAGGGGTCAGCAGACTTTGTGGGGACACCAGATGACCCTCAGCTGCAGGTCAGCAATAGATAAGTCACCTGTGATGCTGTTGGGCACTCACTATAGGTTGTGTACCTCACTCTCAGATGGCAGGGAGTCTCAACAGTACCTCGTGAGTGTATGTGCGCAGGGGAACTCCAAAAGCTCTTGCCAGCCCAAAATCAGCCAGCTTGATCGCTCCAGCTTCATTGATGAGCAAGTTCTGTGGCTTCAAGTCCCTGTGGATGACTCTGTGGGAGTGGCAAAAGCTCACACCCTGCAGCAGCTGGAAAAGGTAATTCTAAGGAAAGAAGAGATTTTAGACAACACCACAATGAAACCACTTCGGAGTTTTGGTTATGTGAACCAACACACTATGGTTCATTTATAGAACTGAATGAGAAATATGACTGTTATAAGGCAACACCAGGCTTGCAGGCTACTACCCAGAGATCCACACAAACTGCTCCCACTGCGTGGAGGCAGAGATGCTCCAGCCCAAGCAATGGCAGTCACTACCACCCACTACTCCATACAAGAGCAATTACAAACAGATCCCTCTATTGCCCTACCAAAGGTTTGTTCAGAAATGAGATAGGCTGGAGAGCCTGGAAACAGCTGGGAAACAAATGCACTGAGCAGTAGCACCTGGAGGCTTTCCCAGCTGAAACATTTTAGATCAGAAATGCTGAATGACTCCAGCTGAGGCTGTCTCTCTCCCCAGCGCAGTCTGGCTAAGAGCAGCTCTGTGCTGGCTCTGACCAGCAGAAGGCAGCAAGGACTCACTCTCTTGCAGACCTATTAGCTCTCCTTCCAGCACTGTACCTTGACCAAGCTTAAAGGAAACTCTCCAGTTTGGGAAGAGTCTATGTATTTCTTCAGGTCCTGATTGAGATACTCAAATACAAGATACAACTTCTTCTGGGTGTGCAGAACATCCAGGAGCCTGTAAGAGAAGTGCCTTTGAGTGGAAATTCGTGCTGTGCTGGGATGTTATAGCACCTGGAATGACCTCCAGACCTTTGTCAAATCCCAGACATCCCTTGTCCTAGGTGCCTCTGCTTTGAAACTCCTCTAAGGTAGAGCAGAGAGTCAGGTATAAAGTCATACAGTATGGGGGACCAACAGCATCCCGAATCAGTCTGATTTTGTTTGTTTTTGCTTTTTTTCACATGCATTGGCAGACTAGAAGGTGTCTATTGCTGCCTGATCTGAAGCCAACTATGGTGATGACCAGAACAGGGTCAGTGAGCTGCTGGGGAGGGTTCACGTGGCTCTTACCTGACTATGTTGGGATGCTTCAGCTCCTTCAGCAGTGAGATTTCTCGGATGGCAGTGCTGGGGACTCCCTCCGTCTCCCTGTGGCACAGTTGGGCTTTAGAGCACCCCATCCCATAGCCAGACCATACAACCTGCCATTGTCCCGTTTCCCTTTTTCCTGTCACTGTACCCCATTTTGGGCCTAGGGGAGGGTCTCACACTTGGTACCACAGGTATGGGTTGGACATGAGGGGACACGGAGCCATGGGGAGGCCGAGAAAAGCAGGCATGTGGGGCAGCCCCACCGCTACAGCCATCAGTCTGCACCAACACCCCTCAGAGCCTGGACAGCCCAGGGGAGCTGGATTAACCGTGTACACATTCAGACCCCATTTTGGAGGGGCTGAAGCTCATGCAGGGCTTCACCAGGCCCCATTGCCACACTCCTGAGGGGGGGGCAGCATCCCAAAATGGCGGCATCCCGAAATGGCGGCATCCTGAAATGGCGGCATCCTGAAATGGTGCCGTCCCAAAATGGCAGCTGCCTCCCCTGCCCCAAGCCACAGCCCTGAGGCTGGGCTCTAACCACTCTCATTAGCCACTAGAGACATTTTTTCCTCTCGTGTCAGGCTTTTTACAGCCTCTGGAGCCATTCTGGACACTGTGCTCAGGGGCCTTCTCCCATGACAGGCTGAGCTCAGCCATGGTGGCCCCAGGGGGAGGACGTGGCCCCACTCACGTGTCCAGGCGGATCTTCTTGAGTGCCACCAGCTGCCCCGTGCTCTTGTTGCGAGCCTTGTACACCACACCATAAGTGCCCTCCCCGATCTTCTCCACCTTCTGGAACGCCTGCTGGAAGGCCTCCATGGGCTCGGCCTCGTGGCTGCTGACACAGGAAGAGAAGAAAAAACAACAACAAAAGGAGAGAAGGTGAGGGAGAGCAGCACAGCGTCTGCTTTCCCTGTGCACAGCTCCTCCAACCCGCGGCCCCAGCGGGCTATGGAGCGGCTGTGTAGGCCCAAAGAGCCCCACAGTGATGGGCTGAGGCCGGCTGCTCGCACTGCTGCGTGGGATAAAGCGAAAATGGAGCAAAAATGCATCCAAAGAGCTGCCTGGGAATGGTGGGAAAGGTTACAAGAGGCCAAGGGGAGCTCTTCAGTTCTGCTCGTGCCTGGTGTGAAGGGGATGTGGTGTGTGATTTGTCTTACGCAACTGTCCCTTGAACCTTCCCACTGCGGGCTGTGCTGCTTGGTCAGCCCTTTGGAAGATGTCCTTGGTGGGGGAATTAATAATTGACTTGCTAGCTGGCAGATTAAAAGATTATTATACATGGTGGCACTGCAGAAGGTGTAGCCACAGAAACCCGGGTCTTGGGGTGGGCACAGGACCTGGCAGCCCTGAAGGCTGAAGGCATCCGTGGCACCTCTGTGTGACCTAAACAGGACTGTTCTTTGACATCCCTGAGCCACCAGCTCAAATTGTTTTATAATGTATCCCGATGTTGCTGATACAGAATAATCCAAGTAGCTGGCAGAGCTGGGACTCTGGAAAACTGGATTTGGGTGCCCAAGGCAAGCTCCTGTTGGGCTGGGAAAGTGGAGTTTGAGTTTGCATCTCCATCTGGAAGCATTACCAAATTTGTTCTTTCTTTCCCCCTTCCTGTAGCACTTTCAGGAACGTGGTATCTTGGATGTTCCCGATTATCTGGTAAACCTGGCCACTGGGATAAAATTTAAGCCCAGGGGGAAAGGCAGGAGAATAAACAGATGAGGTGTAAATAGAAACACATCATGACATGCTAACTGTTGACTCTTAGAAAACCAGGACAAAATCTTGCCTCTTGAGATAATGGTTTTGGACTTGAGCTGAACATCCTGTGTGTGCAGAGATGGGGCTTAAAAACACAAGCCTCAACTATGATTAAAGATTACCACAAGTACTGTAATTACTGAGCAATCTTGGGATCCCAAAATCAAGCCTTTGGCAATATCCGTTGCCATTTTGCTCTGTTTCTGTTCACTGTATGGCTTCAGTCCATGTTTTCTGAACATTTCAGCAGAGAATCTGAGCAAAAGAAACAGAAAAAGCTGCAGGTGGCTGAGCTAGAGAACCACAGACACATCTCACCCCAGGTCCCTTAATTCCTGTTGCACAAAAAGTCTCTCATGCACTAATATTTTATTCTCATCTCACATTAGCTATTTTTCTCTTTTTAGTGACAGTTTAATCCTGCTGGGCCTGGCACCATGTTCTTAAGCCAGGGTGGCTCTGATGTAATTTCACCTCTTCTTGCAACTTTATCAAAGCCAAGCATTTCCCTACACACCCAGTCCTTAGGAGGAGAAGGAAAACTGCAGTTTGCTAAATCTTCTTACATCATCCTCAGTGCTTCTGCAGAGCCCAATGCATGTGTCTCAGTAAGAAAGAGGATTTTAATCAATAAAAGACAAATCACATTCTCTTTTTTTTTATTTAAGAAAATATCAATCAAAACATTTACATTCTTCCGAAAATAACCAAAAATAACCGAAAATAAGGTCTCCTAAACTTAGTTGTTTCAAGGAAGAAAAGTCAAGTGATGGTTCTCAGGGCAGTGCAAATATTTAATTTAGAGCTAAAGTCAACCTTGCACCTTGGATACAGGCTCCTGAACCCTCGAAGAGGCAGTTCTAGTGAAATATTGGCTCTTTGTTCTTCTTGTTCCTTTGTTGTTCAGTCCAGACCTGAGTATCTTTCCAGGAATACTTCTGTATGGCAGCTGAATCACCACAACCCAACATGTGCACTCGTGGACTCACAGCCACGCAGAGCTAACAAACTTTGCACTACTGCCCTTTACCTCCCATTTGCTGCACGTTGGCAGCATACGTGGATGTGCACAGATGTTTAACTCCAGATTCACAGACTTTGCCTTATTCTGTCCTCTCCAAGCCCTGCATTACAAAAAGACTGCTGTAACTCACGCACTCTCTTTCCTTAACCACTCTCTTGAACAACAAACTTGCTTCCCAGAGTCATTTCCCATCGTGACACTTGGCACAAACTGTCAGTTCCATGTTTACATACTGGTTCAGTCTTTGCATACTTCCCTGTTTAGTGACTTCTCTTTGCCATGGCAAAGAGCAGCAGTGTTTCATACCCACCTTCTAAATACAATTTCCAAATGTTTCCTACAGATGGCAGCTGCCAGATGGCTGTGGTGGGGACCAGCACGGGGTCAGAGCTGCCATCACGATGTGCCGGATTCCCTCCGCTCCTGCCTCTCCTGGAAGTACTTCCTCTGCTCATGGATGGCCTGTTCCAGCAAGGGCACATTCATCCCTTCCACACAGGTCAGTATTCGGGCTTTTATCACAGGACTCTCACCTAGGAATATAAAGGAAGCTTCTGTAGGAAGGGAAAGAGAAGTAGAAGCTCTGTGACACACAGAGGTCCCTTCTGGCAGTGTATGCTTCCAGGTGGTGAAATGACCACAGCCTGAGACCTTGCAGGCTGCATGCCTCCATGTGCAGCAGGTTAATTCATGATCCACTTCCTTCCCTCTGCCTTGTCAGCTCCCAGATGCCAGTGGCTGGCACTGAGCTCCCTTTGCTTGGTGAAAGCAGAGCCCAGGATACCTCAGTGCCAGTACTACACAGCACCCATCCACCTCATGACTGCACTGAGCAGCTTTGGCTTTACTTATCTGAAAAGTATCAGGGCAGGGTTTAAGCCAACCTCTGCAGGGAAGAAGAGGGGACAACAAAGCAGGGCATAAAGGAGGCTCAATGCTGCCTAAAACAGTTTGTCAGTGGACTCAGTTGCTACACAAGGGGCCAAGCCTTGGGGACACAGCCAGCCTCTCAGCCTCCTGCCCTTCCACGCCTACAGAACGGGGTCAGCTTGCAGTGGCACTGACAACCAAAATAACATGCTAAAGGAGCTTTGCAGCAGAGGCTTAGCAGGTGACTCACCAGATGCCACCGTGCAGTGTGGCTTTTCACACGTCACTGAGAGTTTAAAGGGCACAAATGTGAGTGTTTGTTATCAGGTGTGGCCAGGATGATATTTGGGATTTGCTTCACAACCCCACAGCCCAAGTGGGATCCCATGCAAAGCTGCACTATGCATATGAAGTAATACTCAGGGCACCCCAGGGATGGCCAACAGGATGACAACAGAGTGACAATAGGGTGCCCTGCGTGACAAAGCCTGCCCACGTTCCTCACACCCCATCTCTGAGGGCAGGGTGTAATTAAAGCCTTTCAAGGATGGCAAAGACCAACCCAGCCAGCTCCCAACAAGGTGTTGCTGCAGTCAGCCACACTTGAAGCAAAGGCAATTGACTGTTGGTTTCATAAGCTGTGCTGCTGCTCAGGCACCTCTGACTTCTAAAGAAATCTGGGCCAGAGCACCAGGTTTTCATCAAGATAAGGGCACTGGTTCCTCGAGCAGAGGGCACTCAAGCAGTGCGGTGCATTTTCCAGCCCTTTGCTGGGAGGCTCATTTGATAAATAGCCATGGTATGGAGATGGATGCTGGAGCAGGGGGTAGCAAAACAAATTCCAGGGCTGCAGAGGTTTATTAGGCTCCCCACACCAAGTGCCTGAACACACTGGACAGAAATGGAGACTGTGCAACAGCATTGCTAGTTAAAGACAACCTTCCTTTACTCAGTAGCTTGTACATCCAAATGGCGACAGCGTTTACCTTCCCTGTGTTCAACCTCTCCCAGGACCACGTACAGAGATCCCAGCTGGGCTTCAAATGGTTCCACCAGCACAGTGTTGATGTGGACATGGTGCTGGGCTGAGCCGTGCTGAGTGCTGAGAATGGCTTCGGACCGGGACAGATCATAGCAGCTTAGCCTGGGAGAGATGGATTTGGGAGGTGCACAACTGAGACTGCAAACAAAGCCTGGGCACAGAGGGCCAGAAAGGGACCAGCCTGGCCTGCAAGTAACCCCCGATACCCTCCTCACCTGCCAAATGTCCTCAGTGCTTCCCCCTCTGGGATGGAGCTGTTGATCTCCCATGGGAAGTAGTACACCCCAGCGCTTGGCAGCATCTCACGCAACCAACACTGGCTCTGCAATAGCAGATTTGAGCTCCTGCCACCCAGTTCCTGAACCAGAACCAGGTAACAGCGTCTCAAAACTCCTCCTGGGCTCAAGTCCCCCATGCAAAGGGCTGCTGGAGCTCGTTAGGTTCCCTGCTGAGCTCTGTGTGCACGCACCAAGCCCTGAGCATCATCTCTGGCACACAGTGGCTGGCACAAGCAGCTGCAGAGATGCAAAGCAGCCTCAGCATGCTTTAGTTCTGCAGCCAGGCAGGTGGCTGTGTTTTGCAGTGGTTCCTTTTGGCATGATGTTCTCTTCTGTTTTCTTTGTAAGGTTTGGCATGCCATGGACCTATTTAATGCATTGCTTTATGCATGCATGTCATCAACTGCAGCATATTGCATGCACACCTACTGCAGCTATGCCTAGCTGCATATGCAGCATGTTATATGCACTCAGTGTGCTACTTAATGCACAACTGAATGCATGCTTAACCCCACGTGCAGCTTAATGCCCAGCCAGCACACTGTATACAGATTTAGTGCACCATTTAATGCAAGCTTAGCCTCAAACACCAAGAGCTCTATGCACACTCAGTTTTCACAAGGATGCCAAATCCCAGATGCAGCACACTGTGTGCATTTAGCACAGCCATGGGTGCAGAATGCTGTGATATCATGCAAGCCCAGCCGAGATGCACCATGCAATATGCATTTACAGATCGACTTAATGCACACCCACCCTCTGCTGCACCACGCTGTGTGCACACTGAACGCACGTGCATTGCACACGCAGCTGCACAACTGCATGCGTGGTTTAATGCACCCCTAAGATGCACACTGCATGCACATGTAGGGCACGATGCGATGCACGCCCGGCCCATCACAGCACTTAGAACGCCTATTCAAAGCATGATTTAACGCATGCACACCCCCGGATGCAACACGCTGTTTGCACACTCAACACCTACACACTGCACACCCAGCTGCAGCTGCACACGTTTTACGCAGCCGAACGCGCCCCGAGCAGCAGCACACGCACAGAGCGCTCCCAGCCGCACCCTGCACGCACGATTTGAAGCACGCATGGCAGCATGCAACGCAACGCAATGCAATGCAATACAATGCAATGCGATACACGACACACGCACATGCTGCACACTCACCACGCGGCCGCTCCCGCCCCGCCCCTCCCTGCGAGGGGGCGTGGTCACGTCGCAGGCGGTGACGTCACGGGGGCGGGGCGTCGCGCAGGGCCGGCGGGCGGCGGAGGTCGGGGCCGGACGGGGTCGAGTGCATTCGCCGCGATGATGAACGCGGATCTGCGGAGGGAGCGCGCCGCCGCCACCTTCCAGCCCGAGCTGCTCACGCACGTCCTGGATGGAGGAGCCGAGCGCACCCGGCGCCGAAAGGAGATCGGTGAGGGCGGCCCGGCTGCCGGGAGAGGGGTCCGGCCCGGCTCTGTGAGGGGGAGGAGGCTGGGAAGGGAACGAGGGTTTGGGGAGGGGAGGCCGAGGCGAGAGGCTCTGAGAGGAGGAGGGGGCGAGTGGGGCTCGTAGGGAAGGGCTCGGGCTGTCTGGAGGGCCGTCCTTTCCATGCCCAGGATTTGGGTGGGCCTGGTGACGCGACACGGTTCGCTCTGAATTCCCCTTCCCACGGGTGATAGGATGCTTCCCACAGGATGCGTTGGCCCCTCTCCCCTTGTCCTACACTGTTCGTGTACTCACAGAACGGCCTGGGTTGGAAGGACCTCAAAGATCGTCGTTTCAACCCCTCTGCCGTGGGCGGGGTCACCAACCACTAGGGCTGCCCAGAGCCACACCCAGCCTGGCTTTGAGCCCCTCCTGGGATAGGGCATCCACAGTCTCTCTGGGCAGCCTGTTCCAGTGCATCACCGCCCTCTGAGTGAAAAACTTCCTCCTCACATCCAACCTCAGTCTGCCCTGTCTTAGTTTAAAACCATTTCCCTCCTGTCCTATCACTATCGACCCATGTAAACAGTTGTTCCTCCTCCTGTTTATACTCTCCCTTCAGTTACTGGAGGCCACAGTGAGGTCTCCCCTGAGCTGTTACCTAACAGCATGCTGTAACCTGCTCCTGTCCCCTCATTCTCATGATATGTGACACTCCTGAAATGCTCCTATTATTTTTCCCAGCCCCTACTTGGGGTGGGACTGTCACAGGCTGCGGTTGCACAACTTCTGTGCCAAAGGGGACAGCAAGAAGTCTGTAGCCCCTGGGTGCCTCTGTGCCCAGTCAGCACAGAGGGAACAAGAGCAATGCCCTCATTCAGTGTGTGTGAGGCAATGGTCCTGCAGTGACAGGGCCACAGGAGGGTGGCCTGCAGATCTTACACCAGTGAATTAATAAATATGGCTAATGGGGAGAATGGGAGCACTCCACTCTAATTGTCCTGCTGCCCAAAATGCTCTGAATGCTTTGTGACTTCTTTCTGTTTTCATGAACTTTTAGTTCAGGGTTTTAAGTATCTTGTTGGCAGCAGCCCGAGGTGCAACAAGTGAAAGGCTGAACCATTTCATGCACAGTTTATCGAAGACTGTGAAAACTGAGTTTGTTTTCCTCATCTGTCTGTCCCCAGAGGCCTTAGTGATTAATGACCCTGACTTCCAGCACGAGGATTTGAACTTCCTCTCCCGCAGCCAACGCTATGAGCAAGCCATCAGGAAGAGCTCTCTGATGGTGATGAAGTTAAGAGAATATGGAATTGCAGACCCGGAAGAAATCTACTGGTTTAAAAGGTACTTAGCTGCAGAATGTGCTTTGAGTCCCTGATGATGACGAGATCCCATACATTAGAGCTACACTTCAGTTTTCTGTAATAGAAATAGATTACAAATAGAATTCTAATAGAATAGACCTGCACTAAAGCCTGTTGGAAGTCTGACTTGTATTAATTTCAGCTGAATTCCTTTTGACTCAAATATTGAGTTTTCCAAGACTTTTGGCTAGAGATACATCACTAAAAATTACACTCATTTTTAAAAATGGAGCTTGCAGCCTCAATTGCCAAAATGCAACAGGGATACACTGAAATATTTCAGTTCTGAATGGATGTGGTGGGGCTGGAGCTTCTGAGGAAGTCTGTTAAAGCTGTTTACCTTGCTGTGCACTTAGCCCTAGTAAAGTTGCATTACAGACATACTTGAAAATGTTCCAAGACAGCTTGCAAGTTCTTGTTTATTGTGCCTTTTCTGTCCTGTCTCTCTTTGAGCTCCTGGTGCTGTAGTGGTTCCCTTTGACCTAAAGGCTCTTTATTGTATCTGGCTTTTGTTTATCTGATAATATTAGCCTTGGGTAAAGTTGATAAAAGGAAAACTCTTTACATCCGAGTTTTGTTGCTTCCAGCTTGCAGGGAACTTGGTTCCTGACTTTGACGTGGTTCTGCCCTTAACTCTATTAAACTGTTTCTGTTATAATCAAATAAACTGCTTAACAGAGAGATTGCATAGCTGTAGAAGTCCACATATAGAGCCATGGATGTATTGATGTATTCCCTGGAACATTGCATAGCCAGTGTACGTTGAATACCATAGCAGTAGGATCACAGACCCTCATGGCTGGATTTGTAGAAAAGCTGTTGTTGGCCTCAGGATGTGAATGTTGGGATTACTAACTGAGGGCACGTCCTCTGCTGTGGTTTTAGTTTCAAAAATGTCGACCTACGCTGACCTCAGTCATGAAAGGTTTTGTGGGGCTTTATTCTGAAAACTGGTATCAGTGAACAAAGATAGCAAGGAGCTTCAGTGGCTGTATTAAGTTACAGATGGTGAAAGTTAATGATTGATTTTCCAGCAGACAAGAGTTTTCCTACAGGAGGTAATAAGGAAGTTTTGATTATTTTTAAGGAGAAATTTTAGGTAATTATAGATATATATATATTTTTTTAGGTAATCAGATTTCAGTGACTTCCTTAAAAGCTTATGTGGAGAAATGGTTTGGATGTATCCAATTTTCTAAACAGGAATGGTTCTGGTGTTGCAACATGCCTTTAATGAAGTGTATGAAATAGATTGAAGGGCTTGATTCGGTTATGAGGTTGAATGTATTGCAATTGGCAGTCAGATTCATACACAGGGAGGTTTAAGATGTTTTGCAGTAATCTCTCTCACCTTGTGATTGTCCCCAGAGATGGCAGGGACAGATCTACTTGCATAGGCAGTGTCTGTTAGTGAGCATTTTGGAGAAATTTGGAATAATTGAGGTTTATTTTACAGTGTAACTGCAGCAAAATGTACATCAACATGAAAAATGAGCTCTTGTTCTGATATCCATAATGCTACACAGCTCTGCAGAGAGCAATGTGGTGCAGCCTAATTCACCTTCAGTTCTAAATAACCTTGGCTGAGGAAAATGGGGTGAAGTGAAGAGGGGAAAAGCAGTTGGGAGAAACTGGCACAGAACAGATCCGAGAGCCACAAGTCAAGAGATGATTTATATATTCACAAGCTCTTTGTGAATATTCACTTCCCTTGTGGGAATAACTTTAGTGGTTAACTCTGAAGCATGGTCAGCATGGGTCAGATATACCTGCCCTCCTTGCCCACTGAGAAGGTCTTGCCAAGCTCTTCCTCAAGAATTATGTGAGGAACTGCAAAAGTTATAAAACTTTGCCTGTGTGTTTTGCTCTAAGTAAGTATCTTACTCTGCACCCCCATTCTGCGTGCTGAAAATGTCTGTGCAATTGTTAATTTAGCTTTGGAGTTACAGGAAAGCATACTTGGCTTGTGTTGTACACTCTGTAGGTAGATATGCCATCAGACTAATCTGTCAAATCCCTTTTACTGTGTGGGTGGAATTTGTTGCTGCAAAATTTGGGAAGACCTACGTTGCCAAAGGAGGGTGTTACTCCACATCCTCCTGTACGTGGGTTTGGAACTGCAGTCTGCTTATTGACTCACTGATGTGGCAAATCTGACTTCAGACCAGCAGGAAGACCTTTGCTCACTGATCAAATTGCTGGTGCTAGATGTAGCTATCCAAGTTCATATTGATGTAGCAAAGTACTTGAGTAGTTGCACAATTCAGCCTTTAGAGAACAAGCTGTATAGACAGTGGTGAGTGCTAAGTGGGAACATAGAAACTGAGAGGGAAAGCAGTAAAAAAGTTCAGACTGAATCTGTCCTTTTGTAGCCACAGTTTGTCCTGTGCCTCACAGAAAACAGGATAACCCTCTTGTCATTTTGACTATTAAAAGGCACTTTAAATAAATCCTATTTCAGTCTGGACTAGTGAAGTGAAAAGTTTCTGCTGTAGGTTAGTTAGCTTTGAGTTCTGCTTTCAGCTTTGTTAATGTTAGAAGCTGTTAAAGTTGTGCAGGTTTGGTCAAAGAAATAGCACGACTTCCTGACGCCAGGATGTTTTTAGGTATCAGCTTGCAAAATGCCCTTCTTCAGTCTGAGAAGGTGTTAGATAAGCACAAGGCATCTGGCAATTGTGATTAATGTACTGATAAGCAATGGAAGTTGCTGGTGTCAACTCAAAAATCAAAGATTTTTCTGGATCATTGCCTTCAAAGAAGCTGTGTGTGACCTGATTCTGTGACCGCAGAGCACGTGCTGCACCTTTGCACAAGTTCTTTCATTGGCTTCTGAAAATGTGCAAAGAACTCCTTCCCAGGCTGTGCTGAAACTGTGTATTTCGAAGTCAGCTTGTGTTTTTTCCCTGTAGGCTCATCCTTCTAGGCCTAAAGAATGGACAGTTGGTAAGTGCATTGTAGGTGGTGAGGAACAGTGCTGCTATTGCTATTCAGATCCTGCAGCAAAAGAAAAACTCACTGAGAATTGTGCTGAGAAGTATTCTTTCTCCTTGTTCTTGCACCATGTGTAAGCCCTTGATGAACTTATTAACTTCTACTTTGTAAATAGATACTCCTGCTGTAGGCAACAATATTTTCTGGTAGGAAAAGTGTCTGCAGTGATCCTAAGAACTCTAGATGCTGTACTTACGTTCACACCACGTGAGAACACAGTCAGTGCTTCAATAGCCAGTGATAGATTACTTGACAGTAGTTTTGCTCCTGGCTCATTTGGTATCTTCCCTTTATAATTGTTCTGTTGAACATGCAGCTCAGTGGTGCTGGTAAAGCTTTGTCCTCTTTCTCACCTTAAGGCTAATTTGCACGGTTTTCATTGATTCTTGACTTGTCAGTAACTTATTCTCTCCTCCCAGGCAGTCATTCCAGGCATGTTGTAAAATACCAGCCACAAATATTGCTGTCATTTGAAAAACTGTATACGTGGTATCTGCTACTCAGTGCAGATCTGGTGGAGGCAAACTCTTATATGTGCTTCCTGGGCAGGTGTTAATACCCAGCGATGGAAGGATGCATTTCCCTCACAGGTACCTTAATCAGGTTGAAGAGATCTTGTGTGCAGGTATCCATGGGGAGCATGCAATTGTTTTCTCCCACCTTTGAGTCTGGATGGAGTAAGCATTCAGGTACAGTGGATGGAAGATGGAAAAACTGTTCAAGCTGTGCAGAATGGTGAAGGGAAGGTGCAGTCATTTACTCCATAGCTTTTACACAGAGGAGATTCATAGCAGTTTTGTCATGGAGTTTGTTTTATTTGGAAATGTAACTTGCCTGCCATTGTGGCTACAAATCATAACATCATTTGTTTTGATGAAGCACATCTGAAATGTCTGATTTCCTGTGCATTCCTCCCAGCATCAGCTTGTAGCAGGAATTTTAATTGAAGGTGAGGTCATGATCTCACAGCTGATAGAGGCAGATACAGATAATACAGAGCTCTTCAGAAACTCACCTAGTTACCTAAGAAGCCTTTTTCCTTTTCAGTGCACAGTGCTTCTGCGGATTGAAATACAAATAATGGCCTACTTCTAGACCACTGGCAGTTGTGGGGGGTTTACTACCAAGTCAGAGGGATGGGGGAGAAAAAAGTTTGGTTTTCCTGTCCTCAATTTTAAGTTCCCAATGCGTCTTTGTAGAGTAGTACTTTTTAGTTACACAACAACAGCAGAAATGATAGGGTGAATAAAATGCCTGAAATTAACATTTGTTTCCTGTTAGCATTGCTTCTCATGCCTCTGTGTTTGAGGGCTGGTCATGGAATAAAGGAAAGTGGAAATAGCAAATGTAATCTACCTGATGCTGCAGTTGGAGAAAAGCCGTTCAGGATCGTGTTTTTGGTGAGACTGAGATCCAGATCCCTCTATTTCTCTCCTGTAGAACATGCTTGGGCAATTTCATTGAACCTCTCGGTCTGCACTTCAGCATGTTTCATAAAACCATAGAGACCCAAACGACCGATGCTCAGAAGGAGAAATGGATGCCTCTGGTCCGTGGAGTCAAGATAATTGGCACCTACGCCCAAACCGAAATGGGACATGGTTAGTTCCCTTCAGGGATCAATGGGTAACCTCTTTTTGGTAACTCCAGTTTGTAAATTTACAATGCTCCCTAGGTAAATCTAAAAGGGGAAAGGCGGAATAGATTGGTTAAGCATTGTTTTCTGCCTGGTAGCAGGACAGCTGTTTCATTTCTCATCACAAACAATCACAGGGTTCATTTTGGTCTTTTCCAGAAAGCACCTCTTAGCTGATCACTTACTTCGTAGCTGTTTGCCTTTGTTTTAAGGTGAGGAGGTTGTACTAAGTCCTGGGAGGCTGCATTTCAGTTGAACTAGTTGGAACATATCAGCCAGCAGTACTGTGGCTTTTTTGCCCGAGTTGGAGGCACGTGCATTGCAGAGTTCTTCATGCGTGATCAGCCTGCATAAACAAGTCAGCCATCAACTGCAGGTGCAGTGTAACGTGATGAGGATTGCATTTGCATTTCGTGTCTTTAAAGTATGCTTTGCCCCAAGCACTCTTCTTCCTGATGCTACCCCACTGCAGCTGTATAGCTTCATGAGAAGATTTTGGTGCCAAAGAAGAGTAACATCTTATTCCTACTATTGAGAAAGACTGCCTTTGCTTCTTCAAATGGAGGACTGTTCGAAGGATCAGAATATGTTTCAGGCCAGAATGTGGAATTATGGACGTGAAATGCCAGCAGGAATAGCTTAACAAACCAGTGTTGTTTCTTATGCTGGCATCTGAACCTGGAAAGCATGATATATACAAGTCTGGACAGCTGCTGAAGTTGGATGATCTGCTTGTTGGGTTACAGCCACTCATGTGAGTGGAAATCTTTGCAGAAGAGGCAGCGCAGAAAATCCTTTCCCCTGTTCTGCTCCAGAGAGGAGTACAAAGCCTAACTCCCCACGGGAGGCTGAGTGAAAAGGATGGCAGGAAAACAAAAAGCCCTCTGACTTCATTTGCTTTTCCACACAACCTTTCTAAATTCAGACGCACATCTACACTGAAGTGATTTGGTTTACTTGCTGTTTCACATCAGATCATTGCACTCTCTTGACTGGTGATGGTTTGATTTGCTTGCAGTTTGCACGTTTGGTGGTACGATTTCTGTTTTGACACTTGATTGAACTAACGTGGTGGTAGTATGGTAAAGTGAATACTTTCCATACTGAATAATGAAAATACAACTGTTTGGCATTCTTGCTGTGAATGTTGAATATCTATTTTCATCAGCAAAGCTTCTGCAGTAATTGTCACTAAGCTCTTCTTAATTTAAACTTGATGTTTTGGAGCCGGTGGTGGGGAGACAAGCCTCTGGATTAGTGAATCAAATCCCAGCCTGGATGGGTATTTCTAACCTAGAGTGTACCTTCTTGGTAGCCTGTGTTGGTTTTAACTTATTTCATAGTGAATAATTATTTAAAACAAAATAAACCAAAAACACAAAGCACAGAGCTGAAAGGGAAACAAAAAGGAGCAATTAAAGCACTGTATTGTTTTTACCTGGCTTATAGCTATTGTTAGTAAATAAGGGTGTGAATGAGCTTTTGACTGGCAGCTGTGTTCCTCTCACCAGCACTACACTCACTTAACATCTGGTGTTCCAGATTAAAGTAACCATTAGTCCTCAGTTGTGTTCAGTCAAAAAGCTTATAAAGCATTGATACTGAGCTTATTGTGTTTGATATTTTCGAGTACCTACAGATAAACTCTGCTACAGTTGTTAAAAGGCTCTGGGGACGTAATGACTTCATATTCATGTATGTTTAGAGATGATGTGAGTAGAGAAGTACTGATCCTGCACCTACAGCCCAACTGTTTTACTGGTTTGCATTCTCCAGCACGCAGCATTGTCAGCCTTGCTCATTAGGGACTAATGCTATTAGGTTATTTCCTTTATATTTGTAAGTTAGAAAATAATTTCTAAAACAGCTGAATTTTGAGAGACTTTTCATGAGTAAATGTAAATGAGATAATCTCCAGACAAATGGTTTCCTTCTTGTCCCCTCCAATCTACAACAAGAGTGCTCGAGGTACTCAGAGCAAATAATACTTAAAGATTTTTTGGAGCTCTTAATTTTATTTATTATTAATATCCCAAGACTTAGTGGGCCATGTAGCCACCTAACAGTGATGTTTGATGCAACTTGGAGGAAGAACAGTTCTAGCAACCCATGTTTACATGGGGAGATGTTTTACTGCTGATTTCCAAGTTGGAAAACGTTGGCTTCCTTGCCAAATTATGTTCACAACCTTGACTTGCACACGCAGAGCACTGTCTTTTTAAAAACTGCAAGAGTTGAGATCATAGCTGGGATTTTAGGAGGCTAACAGTATGCACTATGTGTATGTAGTCTCTACTAAAAGGAATTAGTACAGACTGTTAAGAGTTCTTTTTTAAGGACTATCCCAGTAAAAACCTGGCTCATCCAACTGGGTGAACTGGGACTTTGGACACTGTGCCTTCAAACCATGAAAAAACTGTGGCTCCTTCAGATAGAGATTCACTGCATCCAATCTGACCACATCATCAACAGACTGACAGTTTTAACTTAGTGTGCCCTGCTTTCCAAGCCATGCTGGGGATCTGGGCTTCCTTTTTTGGTTTGGATTAATAATTTTATCATTTGTGTTCACATATTTTGGTGCTTAATACTACAAATGCATTTTATATAAGATGAGAAATAGATGAATCACATCATGCTTATTTCAGAGTAAGCATGTTTTGTATTGTTCAGATCTGAGGAAAGGACAGTGCTCTGGCTTTCTGAAATACACTTGCTGAATTCTGATTTACACTGTTTTTTTCTTTTTGTCTTTTCCTCCATCTCCACCACGAATCTACTTGCTTGCTTCCCTCCCATAACACTACCTTCACGCTCCCATCCCATGGCACCTTTTCACAGCTTTGTTCATCGTGGACGGCCTGAACCTCTGGATCTTCATCTGGGCATGTTCCTCCCCACCCTTCTCACCCAGGCAACCCCAGAGCAGCAGGATCGCTTCTTCATGCCTGCCTGGAACCTGGAGATCATTGGCACTTATGCCCAGACTGAGATGGGCCATGGTACAGTACATTCCATAAATGTTATTTTTAAGACTGGCTTTGTGTACAGAGGATTCCCCTGCGTGGGAAGAATTGTGTGCATTGATCCCACGGTCTGTACACGTGTGGTTGTGGCTGTAGGGAGAAGTGGACTGCTTGTGAAAATTTTAGTAGTCCATGATACCACACACTGCTTGATCTTTTATCCCCTGTGATGGGAGAGTTTGTAGTTGCAAGTAAAACACACTGCGGGCTCCTCTCGTGCCATTCAAACCAATAGAGATGATTTATTAGAGCACTTTGTGCTGTGGTGTGACTGTGGTGATGTCAGTTCGATGACATTGTGCATTTCTACACTTACCATTCTTTCCAGTGTGATTTCTGCTTTGCCCTAATTAACAGTCAGTGTGAAGACCAAAGGAACAAAGCTTTCAGACACTGAGCAAGATGCCAAAAGAGTAAGAGCTGTTTGTCACCTTGGGACTGACCTTGGATCAGAGAACATGTGGATGACTTGGTTCCAGTGCTCATGTTTTGTGGGGTCCCTGGTTTTTTTTAGCTTATTCTCAGATGTTCTTTTTAATTGGACCATGAAATCTTTTTGTGCATCTATATTAAGTAGATTTTGTTCTTTATTGCTATTCCTTTGCTTTCAAGCTTTGAAAATGGATTGTGACAACTCCAGCAGTATTGCGATTGCAATACTTTTAATCCAAGTTTTAAAGCAAAACTTTAGTTTTGACACCTGAAAGTCATAGATAAGAATTACTCTCTAAAAATGAGCAGAGTTCACCTTTGTGCTGAAGGGCGGTGTAGAGACTTTATGAAGCAAAATACAGCTGCAAATCTGTGGAGGATCTCTTCCATCTAGTGAGGTTTGAAGACTCTTTACCAGCAAAGTAAGTGTTAAGCTGCCTGTGGAAGTCTTCCATTAAGCTCTGTGATTTGGAAGCATACAGATGCATCGAGGTGATGTTGTTTTTCTTGCTGAAACTCTTGTGTAAAGTCACTGGCTCTGTCATGCTTTGTCAGTCCAGATCATCATGAGTTTTGCAGCTTGTCCGGGTTAAAATGTAGTCACAGTGATTTTTCACTGATGCAGAGACTGCTGTCGCTGAGGCAGGTTTGGGTGAGTTGTGGAGTAAAGTGTTGAAAGCAGAAGGCAGGCTGTACATGGAGTTGTTGTTATTTTGCAGTCTCTTTATCTAACTGCATCAGTAGCATAGCATATACACGCCATTACTTGTTGTCTTGAAACTATGAATGATGTCATTTGGGAGAAATTGCTCCACCAGGTGAGGAAGATGCGGGCTTGAGATCATGGGTACTATTTATTTCATCTTGTGGCTGAAAAGTGTATTGGTTTGTTTTGCACTCAGTCTGCAGTTTTAGAGAAAGCCAGGTAATGTAGTGATGTGGACCTTGTTATTGACAAAGGGCCTCTGATGTGTAATAGGAAGAAGGTGTCAGATTGGAGGTGCTTGGAAACCAATCTTAGACCACTGAAACAGTAATGTGTTTTCAGAGACTTGGCTTCAGATCCCAGCATATGGTCTGAATCTAATTTATTCTTCAATTACTTAATATTTAATCCTTTAGAAAGCCTAAAAGCGAAGTTAAAATTTGTCCATTGCTACTGGAGTTTAGCTTTCCATTGTTCAGTTCAGTCCTTATCTGTTTTGTGACTGACTTTCTGCCAAAACAATGTGTTTGCTTGTTTTCAGGAACTCATCTTCGGGGTCTAGAAACAACAGCTACTTATGACCCCTCTACCCAGGAGTTCATCCTCAACAGCCCCACTGTGACCTCCATTAAGTGGTGGCCAGGTGGACGTAAGTGTATCTGTATAAATCTTAAGGTCATGTGGGGAACTTAACGAGGTGATGACGTGTTATATCTACAGAGTGATGGCTGGAGCTTGGTCCAAGGAGTTGCCCTTTGCACTACTAACAGACTTATCAGAGCTTACATAAACTTCTGATAATCTCTGTGCTCTGGATTATTGCTCTGAATCATTCACTCTGTGTAGATTTGGTGTGTTTTTCTCTGCTGTATCAAGTCTTTATTGAAGCATCTGAGGCTGAGTACTTAGAGCTTCCCTTGACTTTACTGCTGGGTTTGCCAAGGTCTCAGTGTTGCAGCCTAAAGAATAATAATTGCAGCTTCCATTGACACAGGCAACCTTGTTTGTTGAGTTGCAGAATTTGGATGTTAATCAATGTCATTAATCTATTCTTCTAACGTGAAAAATGTTAATTTTGCATCTCTGCTTGAAAGGAAATAAGACTTTTTGTGTGTTGCCTTTACTTCTGTAGTTGGCAAGACCTCGAACCATGCCATTGTCCTGGCTCAGCTCTACACTCAGGGCCAGTGCAAGGGGCTGCATGCCTTCATCGTTCCTATACGACAGCTGGGCACACACGAACCTTTGCCAGGTAAAAAAAAATTGCTTTAAGGATTTAGTGCTCATGGGAAAACTGCATTTCTGTATCTCGTTGGCTATGTACAGCTGCATGTGTCTTGTTAATGAACACAGTTTATTTCACTAGCTGTTTTCAGTGAGTGGTAGATTGTAGACCACAGGACTTAAAACTTCAGGAGTCTTACTTGTGACTGACCTGCCATGAACTTCCATGTCATGTTTTCATTGTGAGAGTTTGTTTGGCATTTGATTCTGTCCCCACGTTTGCCAGCCAGGCATTCTGTGAGGCAGCACGTGCTTCTGCTTTCTGAAAAAAGGAAAGTAGTAGCTAGGGTTGAGATGAGTTATCTTTAGAGATAACTTCTCCAGTTGCTATATGGTAGGAATGCATAAAAACTATGAATGCCCTGTGTTTTGATGCTCTTCTTATTGTTGTCTTTTCATAAAAGAAGAGATTAAGCTCCTAGTTAGCTGTTAATCCTTGCAGCATCAGGGCTTTCTAGAAAACACCACAGTGCTTGTCTTGAAGGGTGGCTCAGACCTCCTGTGGGGTGTTCCTGTTTCACAATGAAAATGGCTTTGTCTGTGGCAGGTATTACAGTGGGTGACATTGGGCCCAAATTTGGTTATGATGAAATGGATAATGGCTACTTGAAAATGGACAACTTCAGGATTCCTCGGGAAAACATGCTGATGAAATACGCTCAGGTAAAGCAGTGCATTTCAGCAAATGCCACGAGGAGGTGACACTTCAAATGCTGCTGTGTAGCTCAATAGTGCCTTAAACACTGTGTGTTATTAACTCTTCGTTTAGGTGGGTTGCTTGTAAGTACTACGTGAGTTTAGAGCTTGAGATGTGAATGTGTAAAAGGGAAGAAACTTTAAAAATCAACAGGCTGTATTTATTTTTTTTTGGGTAGGTTGAACCAGATGGCACTTATGTGAAACCACTCAGTGATAAGCTCACCTATGGGACCATGGTGTTCATCCGATCTCTGATCGTAGGAGATTCAGCTCGCTCCCTGTCCCGGGCTTGTACCATTGCCATCCGCTACAGTGCAGTGAGGCATCAGTCTGAGCTAAAGCCTGGGTAAGTGCAGTGAAATAAAAAAGCAGTTTGAATGCTGACAGAAAATTCAGTACTGGAGGGGAGAGGGACTGTGGTTGACATTTGATAGTTTTAACAGAGTGAGTAATCTTTTCTACTGGACTGCCCCTCCCAGAGACTTTTGTTACAGGGTCTAGGATACCCTGATGTGAGATGGATGCAGCTTTTGCTGTTGGAGTTGAATAGGACTTAAGCAGCAATTTACTGGCCATTAGCATGCTAACCCATCACTGTTTTGCTCTAGGGCACCAGAACCCCAGATTTTGGATTACCAGACCCAACAATACAAACTCTTTCCTCTTCTGGCAACAGCATATGCTTTTCATTTTGTGGGAGCCTACATAAAAGACACCTATCATCGCATTAGTGGAGACATCCACGAAGGAGATTTGAGTGAGCTGCCAGAGGTACTGTATTCTTTGGAAATCAGAGGGTTTTCTGATTTTATGTGAGAGCTGCTTACAGCACAGGAGGAAAGGCATCAAGCCTTTTTGATTTTCACTGTTGAGATGTCTTGTACTTGAGATCCAGTGAACTCAGGCCTAGTATGTGCATGTGACTTGTACTACTTTGTCTGCACTATTTGTTTAGCAATGCTTCACAAAAAAAAATAGAACAATGCAAAGAAAGCTAATGTGTATATTTTTATGTGTATATATATTATGTAAATATATTATATAAATACCATATATAAGAATTCACTTTTCAGGAGTGACAGCATATGACTCCAAAGTGAAGCTGAGACTGGGCTTAGCCCTGTGCTGTAGCATCTCGATTGTTCTTCTAAATAAGCAAAGTAGAACTGATGTGTTGATCAAAGGTATTAAGGTTGTAAAATGTTAGTTTTCAGCTTGGGCTTCTGTTTGAGAAGCTTATGTGGCAAAAGGCAATTGAGAACAGTTTTCTGTCTCTACACATGATGTAGAGAGGATGGGATGCTCAAAAGAAGTCTTTACCTGTGTGGAGGCTTTCATATATGTAGTTCAGCTCAGGAAAGAGTCCTTACAAAACAAAACAGACTGTGGGACAGTGAGAGGGTGATGTTTTACTTTCCTTCTGGGAGCTGCAGTGTTTAGTAGGTACATGTGCCAGCTGAGAACGGAGTATTAAAATAACTAACTTGCTGTCCTTCCGTCCATCAGCTCCATGCACTGACAGCTGGGCTGAAGGCATTCACTTCCTGGACTGCTAATGCTGGCATTGAGGAATGTCGAATGGCATGTGGTGGCCATGGGTACTCTCGTTGCAGTGGCATTCCTGACATCTATGTCACATTCACCCCGTCCTGCACGTATGAAGGAGAAAACACAGTCATGATGCTGCAGACAGCTAGGTATGGTAGCTTCCATGCAGTGACCTTCTGACCTTGGCATTAGGATATTTGCACCTGAAGTGCTGAACACAATGCTATGAAAGCAAACTCTCTTTTTGACAAATAAATTTGCCTCCAGCCGTTCTTTGCTGGGCTGACTCAAGGTAAAACAACTTGTCTGTATTCAGACAACTAAGAGTCGCTGTTTGCTGTCTTTATTCTCAGGTTCCTTGTCAAAAGTTACAACCAGGTGACTTCTGGTCAGCCTGTTGCTGGCATGGTGTCCTACCTGAACGATCTCCCCAGGCAACGTGTTCAGCCACAGCATGTGGCTGGGAGGGCCGACACCGTGCGCATCAATGACCCCGTCAGCCTGGTGGAGGCCTACAAAGCACGTGCTGCCCGGTGAGTTCATGCTGATGGCCCGAACAGAACTGGGTGTGTTGGCAGATGGTGCTGTTGTGCTTCCTTGGTAACGTGACATTCTCAAGGTATGGTTTGTGAAGCTTTGCTTTGTGTGTCACTTTACTAGACTGGGACGGGTGTAAGTGCTTGGAGGTTACAAGAGGCTACATGCCAGCCTGGTTATCTGAAATATCCTTATTTAAATATGAAGTATATTCAAGCATAAAAATACCAACGTTGTTTAAACTGCTTACTGATCTGTCTGGAGAAAAACAATCCTGATACTAAAGCCTATTGTGAAGGAAGGGTGAGAGAACAGATACCTGCGTGTGAGTAGGTATTCAAGCAGCAGCATTTTGTTGTCAAATGTCTTTTTAACCCTCTATAGCTGTGTTCTAACTGCACTGATGACAGGTGCTTTAGAAACTGCTTGCTCCAGCCAACGTAGTTTGGTTCTAAGCATGACCTTTGGGTTCTTACACATTAGATTAAATTCATATGAATTCAGTGTATGTCATCTTGTTAAAGTGGTGTTGCTGTATGGCCTGTTGTTCTTCTTTTCCTAAAACAGGCTTGTGGAAGCTGCAGCAAAGAATTTGCAAACTGAATTGAACCACAGAAAGAGCAAAGAGGATGCCTGGAACAAAACTTCTGTCGACCTTGTGCGAGCATCTGAGGTCCGTGATGTATATGAGGAAGAGGGGTATGGTAGGACTACTCATTTCTTCATGATCCTAACTCACCTTCCTGTTGTCTCTTGTAGGCACACTGTCACTATGTAATAGTGAAGCTTTTCACAGCAAAGCTGCCTGAGATCAGTGATGCAGCTGTCTGTGCTGTCTTGACTGAGCTGTGTCTCTTGTATGCGCTGTATGGGATCAGTAAGAATGCTGGGGATTTTTTGCAGGTTGGTGTCTTTCTCCAGCACTCCAAGTCTCTAGAGCCAGAGTTCTTGATCACAAGGATGCTTCAGATGCAGAGCTGCACAAATGTTTAGGTCTCAAGTTTTGACCGTTCACTTCAGTGAACGGTGCAGTTCTGATGGAAGGCTCTGGCTGGGTTTCCCCTGTTTTCAACCAGAAGTAGAGTTGGATGATAAATAATGGTAACTGTGCTAGGCATCTTCTCATGCTTGTACCCTATGACAGATTGCCAGTTAGATCAGTGAGCAGTTGGGTGGGGGGAGTCCTGCATCTGAAGAACCACTGGATTTTTGGGTGGGGGAAGGCTGACTTGTGTTAGAAGGGGGGAAAGCTCTTGTGACTCGCATACTGATCTGATAATCTGGTTTGGTTGGTTGGTTTGTTTTTTTTTCCAAGGCGGGTATTTTGACAGGTGCTCAGATTACTCAGGTGAACCAACGTGTGAAGGAACTGCTGGCAGTAATTCGCCCCAATGCAGTAGCACTGGTAGACTCCTTTGACTTCCATGACATTCATCTTGGATCTGTGCTTGGCCGGTATGATGGCAACGTCTACGAGAACATGTTTGAGTGGGCAAAGAAATCCCCACTGAACAAAACAGAGGTAAAGAAACCTTATTTACTCTTAGGTCATGTATCCAAAGAAATAACTCAATTTAGAGTGGGTTAATTTTGATCTAGTTATTGATCTCAGCACATAATGGATGGAAGGGATGGGAGTGGGGAGGTGCTGAAATCACTAGTGATAGCAGACCAAAACGAGTTACCTGCTTCTGATCCTCTGCTTTTAGCTACTTTGTTGTGGCTACACTCCCACATGTACCTCTCATGGAGTCCTGTAGGACACTTCTGAGTTCCTCAGTTGTGTGTAGGAATTATACTCTGCCTGGAGATCCTAATGGATAACGTAATTGAATTTAAAGACAGTTATCAGTTGCTCTTAATTTTGTTTAGTGACTGTAGCTGTGAAAGCTTAGCTCTTCTCTGGCAAATCTTCCAGTGCCTTCAGGCAGCAGCAGTGACTGTAGAAGGAAATTGCTCTCTTGTAGTGCTTTGAAAACATCAGGTGCTAAGGCTGTAGCTGCAGCTGAGCTAATAAAAGAAACTCAACGTGGAGAGTCAGTGTCGCTCTTCCATCAGCCAAAACAGAACTATAAATCCTGTCATAGTGGTCTTCATGACTTTATTTGATTTGGACAAGCTATCTTCTAACAGAGACTCCCAGAAACTGTGCAATTATAGTTAAATCCCACCACAGCATGCTCAGTTTTCTCGTGCTTCTGAAGTCAGACAGACTTAAAATCTTTCTTACGGTCTGCTTAGGAGATATCTGCCTGTTTTCTTTCAATTAGAAATGCTGGAGAGTTTTCTGTATGGATATAGAACAGCTTGTGTTCTTTCTTTCAAACGAAGTAGTGGAGAAACACTTGTTTTGAGCTTATATCTCATCATTTGCCATTCAGATGGGCAAATAGGGGACTCAGGTGATGGTCCTGAAAATGCCTCTGATTCAGAATGAGCTTTTCACATCTTGAAGAAAGTGTTTCGAAGTGCAGGCCTGATGTAACCTCTCCCTTTCCTTCTTTACAGGTTCACGAGTCTTTCCACAAACACCTGAAGCCAATGCAATCCAAGCTGTGAAGCCTGCTGTTTTTTAAAATGCACAATTTTCTTGCCCTGAAAACTGGATGTTTGTGTCCTTTCTTCAGGCACCTGAATCAAACCTTTCAAATCCTGGTAGCTATAGGACAGTGAATAATTATAGCCTTTATTTCCACTTTTTATAAATGGAGGAAGTGTTTGGGGAGTGCATAGGGATTGATGCCTGTTTTTAAAGTGCAATTATAATGGTAGAATTAACCTTTTAAAATCTGGAAAAGCTTTATGAAGTCGTAAAGGATTGCTTTTGTGAAGCTGATAGGTAGAGAAGTTACTGTCAACTGGAAGAGTAGCAGAATTTTACTACTGAGTACTTAACAGCCCTCAGGCAACAGCTTGGAATGAGCAGCTGTTTTCTCCACCCCTAAAGGCATCAGTGTCCTGGTGCTTTTCTTTTTTTCCCCCAAAGTTAGCACCAACCCTCCTTGTCTTGGCAATTGATTGTGCTGTCTAAAGCCTCCTACGGTGTTTTGTGTGTAGAAATTCTGCCTGTAGCATTACTTCCCTAATGTAGCTGGGAGGTAATAGGCATCCTTGTTCTGCTTGTCTTCTTTCTGGAAAGCATCTCCATGTTTTCCAGTGCATCCTTCTTTTGCTGCCCTGCAGGAACTCCCTTTGCCCCCGTGCCAACGCTGTCACATTATACTTTTGTTATCAGGAAGTAAAAGGAGAATACAGCAATGCTGCTCTGAGGACAAAACAAGCAGTAGTAATCAGCTGGGTGCTGATAATAGATGTTCTGCCCTTTTAACTGTTAATATTTCCATAATGCTATCTCAAAGCACTTTACAAATGTTAATTATGTTGACTTGATGTGGGGGGAAAAAAACCCAACACAAATGCAGTGATAGAAACTGCAAGTTTGATACGGAACGATGAAGCCAGTATTTGAGGGCAGAAACCGGTTAGCCAGGGTCCTCAGGTCTTCAGATTGTCCTGGGATGTTCTGGTTTTTAAAGGCATTCTTACAACAATCCCAACTGCAGTGTCTGGATCTCTTTCCCCACCCATGCATTTCCAAGAAGCTGTCTCTGATTTGCTTAATTTTTTAATATTGATTTGCTCAGTGCTGTCTGAATGAACGGACTGAGTTTGAACAGAAGCTCCTGCTGCCCAGTGGGATCAGCACAACTGAATTACTGCATTTCAACACCACGGGCCGATCAGTGATGGTAAAACCCTGATTCTCTGCAGACAAGAGAAACTGAGCTCAAAGTGGGTAAAAAAGCAAATACAAAGAGCACAGAAACACCCCAAACTTCAGCGTGAATGTGCAGTTCTGAGGCAGCATCTGTGAAGCTGCTTCCCTGGCAGCTTTGCCATCTCTCAGAGTCATTCATTGTTCATCACTTTTCATGGAGGAGTGCTCTGTGGTACTAACAATCACTAGCCAGGATCTTCAGCACCATGCACAGTAGCTCAACAGAAATAAATGCTTCACTTTGATTTTTATTTCACTTAAAGCAGCCGTGCCTTCTGCCTGTGGAGTCCTTTGGGTCGAAGGAAACCACTGCTGTTTAGGTTTCCAAATGAGGTGAATGCTTTTGCCTTGTGCTCGTCCATCAGAGCAGATTGATCTGGGGAGGGAGGATGGAGGAGCAGGGAGAGGTCGAAAATACGTCAATGAGAGCAGTGCTAGCTAACTGTGTACAGATTCAATAAATTACAGACCCAGAGTGTTTTCAGACTGTCTTTTCCTTTTGACTCCCATGCCTTGCCTTCCGTGGATCTTCTTGAAAATAAAGAGTGGAATGAGGCACTCAAAAGGTGACCTTTGCAGGCTTCGTTTTGCCTGCCATGGAATTCCTACGCCAGCTCACCTTAAAATTGCTGGGTTTTGTCTTGCCCCTCGTGCTGATCACAACTACAGAAGAAATAAAGCTGCCTCAGAGCAAAGCTGCTCGTGGGTCGCTCGGTCACGGCTGCTGGGGGCCAGCTGATGGCTGCCCGTGCGGGCTGTGCTGGTTGGCAGCAGGAACTTGGTTTCACAAAAGCCTTTCCAATCGCATCCTGCCGTTTCCTTCGGAGCAGGCCGTGCGAGCAGTACTGCTGGGGCAGGCGCTGCATCCTTCCCAGCTCGCTGCCGCCCAGCGCCGTAGTTTGAGTAGCACGACCACGCGTGACACTGCCTCTCGTGGTCGGCAGACGGCGTTTCATCCCGGTAAGGGCTCTCTCTGGAGCGGGGCTGGCTCTGTCCTGACCCATTTTGGACAGTGAGAAATCAGCCTAGCCGCTGCCCGCCTGCTTCTAACGGCGTGTGCGTGCGGGTGGTCGCGCTGACCAAACACGGAGCGTTGCTGGGGGGACTGGAGCGGGTGGGGTCGGCCCCCCCACTCCATCCCAACGCTCCTGTGGACGGATCCCGAGGACAGCTGCCCTTATGCCACCCTCAGCCCCTTCCCTGCAGCCATAACCGTAACCGTGGCCGACCCGAAATGCGTCCGAACGGTCTCGCGTGGGTTTTGTTGCTCGTACGCACGTCGTCCACGGCGGCGGAGCTGCTGGGAGCTGGAGGCTGCATCAGGTTCTGGCGGAGACTACACTTCCCAGCAGGCTGCGAGGGAAGCGGAAGGGGAAGGAAAGGAGAGAGGAAAGGCCGAGCCGGGGCTGGTGCGTGCTGCGGGCGGAGCAGCGTGGGCACAAGGGTCCTGCGAGTCGGGTGGGCAGCGGTTGCCGTGGTGATGGGAGGCAGGGAGGTGGGCGTTTTCCTTCGTGCTGCTCACACGGAGGGCAGGCTGCTTTGTTTTCTGCTCGGGCCAAGTGGGACAGGCTGCCCGTCTTGTTTGGGATCCCCGAGTGCTTGGGATCCGGAGCGTGGGGGGGTTCTTTTGCAGAGCGGCACTGCGGTGCCGGTGGGATGCTCCCTGTGCGAACCGCTTCGGGAGATCGAGACCGTTCGGGGTTTGTTTGGCTCCGATTGAGCGTTTTCTGAGCAGTTATGTCTGAGCAGCGTGGAGGCAGTCTGCAAGCTGTACAGGGAAATGGTGATAACAAAGGCACGGCATTCATCAAGGCAACTCAAAGCGTTTTGCTGTCCTTGCAGGTTGGAGGTTGGCGTGGTTGTGAGCAGTGCCATCAGACCCTGAGAGGCGATGGTGAACCCATAAACAAACCTGCCCGGAGCAAGGGTTTCTGCAATGGTGAGTGTGATGCAGTACAATGCAGGCCTGGGAAGTCCACATTTATGGCTCTGGTACGTCTGCATGGAGGCAGAATAGGCCTCGGGAGCAGAGGCTGCTGCTGGGAGGGGCTGTGCACGTTGGGGCTCTCAAGAGTTGTAAATATCTCAGCAGTTGCCCCACACTTCATGTGCCATTTCCCAAACCGAGTGAGAGAGAGAGGGCTTCACTGCTGCTCAGTGTGTGTGGGGAAAGCCCGGGTCAGCTCTTCATTTTGTAACAGGAAAATTTGTCTTTCTTCTTAGGCTACAAAATCCAAGAAAAGTTGGAGAGGTATGTACACCTGCGTGCTTTCCTTCCTCCACCCCCAGGCTCTTTGATGGGGCTCACTAGTCACCCAGCCTCCCTGGAATACTGAAATAACAATTCATGATCCTTGTCTGAAAGCTGCTGTTGAGTACATCGTGCTCTTCCTTGGGGATTTTTTCCAAATCTAGGGGGGAACGTACACGTTTGCTTCAGTTCTTCCCCACAGCTGCTCCAGAGGCCCTTGTTAAGAGGCCTTTTGCAGCCCTGGATGCTATAGCAGTGCTGTTGGAGTTGCCCAAGGGCCCTTAGATACTGTGAGCTCACAGATTAAGGGCTGCTTGTGGCCAAGTGAAAAGAACAAATATCATTTCTGCCTAAATGAAGCTAAACCACATGTCCTTCAAATACTGATTCAAGTCCTGGTCCTGGCAGTTCTCTGTAGACTGGCAATGGAGAGCCATATACTGATGATGATTGAGATCAAACCTTCATAATGGAGGATTTCAAAAGAGCAAGCCCTATTGAAATAGGAAGCTTTTTTACATCTGGTTGGGTGATCTCACTTGTCTCAGCTCCTTTAATTTGTCTTGTTCTAGTCTCCGTTGATGACGTGCTGGATGACCTCCTTGGATCTGATGGTAAAATATGCCTTCTTTGCAGCTGAAAGGGCAGCATCCTCATACTCTGTTACTCTCTTCCTGGGAGCAGGAGGAGCTGGTGCAAGAGCCATTGCTTTCCAAGAGAGCCCTAGTTGAGAGATGAGAACATTGTTTCTCAGAGTCAAACACCATTGAAGGGTTGGACATTGGCTTGGGTGGGGGAGGGGGGGCAGAATGAAGTTCATCTCCAATTAAAACCTTTTTGGCCCATAAGGAGACAGCAAATTGCCCCTTGGTATGACTAGGTCAGGAAATATGCCTATGTCTATCATCCTTATCTCTCCCTGTCTCATTTCCAGATGAAGGCCCTGCTAAATCTTCCCAGCCAGCTGGTGTCAGCACTGGGAGACCCTGGAGCAGCAGCTTGCAGGCCAGCAAGAAGTGAGTTTGGCATACAGCCTCTCTGTGCAGAGCTCTCTGTGCTCCCCTTGTCCTAGCTCCTCCACCTTTCCCCCCTGCCCTGATAAAAGCTTCATGAGGAGAACTATCTGTGATTCCTTTGGAAAGTGGGAACCCAGAGCTGAAGCTTTGCAGAAAGAGTTGGGTGTTCCCCAGCCCTATACATCTACTGTAAATTTTAAAACAGCTGCTTGCTTCAGTATAGCAGCCCCAGTGCTAATGTCCTTATTGCCAGTATTCTTTTTAGCCTCACTTTCCCCAGCTCACGTGTGGTGCTGCTAACCCCTAGACTTGTGCTTACAGGTCCTTTCTGGAGGATGATTTCTTTAGCACGCTCCTTGCAGAGGACGTGAAAGATGCAGAGGTGAGCCCAGCATTTCAAGAGAGAGCCTGGGTGTCCTGAGGGCTGGGGCTGAATGGGGCCAGTCTTGCTCCGGACATCACTCCATCCAGGTCTGTGGTGGGATGTCAGGGAGGAACCTTGAAGTCTGGCTGATGCTCTCTCTGGCATCACCGTGGAGCAAAGAAGATGGGATGGGGGAGTGGGTAATGATGGGAGAAGAGCTTCCAGGTGCAGCCCAGCCTTCCTGGCTGCAGTTCAGATACAGTATCACAGGAAGGGCCCTAGCCCAAAGCAACAGACTGGGTGTTCCTGATACTTCTGCAAGGGGCAGCAGGATCTTAGCAGAAGAATCAAGGCACGGGGGGTTTCCAGTGAGGAAGATACCAGGGGATTGAACATGTAGTTTCATAAAATGAAGAGAGCCAGGGCCTTGAGTGGTGGTGCAGTTTACTTGGGGCTGTAGTGGATGTGGATGGTCTACATTTGCATCTGGGTTTTGAACTTCAGGCTTCTACTTCTGTGATGAGGAGCTTGCAGAATTTGTCTGTCTGATCTCTCCTCTCTTTGGCATGCAGGAATCTAGTGCCTCCAGTGCAGACCCTCAGAATGTGCTGGAAACCGTGAAGGTAAATTCACAAGTTCCCATCATCTGAGCCCCACATACCACAGCCTCCAGCCCCAGCCTTCCTGCCCATTTCACCAAGGCACACTCCTCTCGGTGACCTGGTGAGTGGCAGCTGTGCTGCCTGGCAAAGCAGGGAGAACAGCTCATCACCTTCACAGGAACTCCACAAGAGCAGAGCTGAGCAAACACCCCTTTTTGATAGGCAGTGTTGTGCCCAGGAAGCAGCAGCACTGGGACATCAGCATCACTCATGCAGCTCCCATCCTCATCCTCTTGCTTTCCAGGACACGGATGACATGGAAGCTCATCTGGGAATGTCAAAACCCAGATCTGGGTTGGGAAAGGCGGCCACGAAAGGTCCAGGGAAAGGCAACACCTCAGAAGAAGCAGCAAAAACTCCAGGGAAGATGCCAGCTCCTAAGAAAGGTAAAAAGGAAATGCTGCTCCTCTTTTCACAGCCTTATTGTGAACAAGCAGGGGTGTTTGCATACCAAATTCCTCTCCCTGGTCACTTGATCTGCATGGAAGGAGAGCCAGAGGGGTTATGTCCTGCTCTTCTCCAGGCACTTTGCCCCTTTCCTGCTTGCAAGGCAGCCTCTCCAGAGAGATTTCCACTTGATGGAGGTGCTTAAAGGAGAAAGCTGCTAGAAAAGCAGCCTTCAGATGGAGTGGGACAGGGGCACCTCTCTCTGCCATGCTCTGAGCGAGCTGTGGCTTCTCTTTCTAGGAGAATCTGCATCTGAGATGGATAAGAAACCATTCTCATCCCCACCTGCTACCCGACAGTACAAGACACTTAACTTTGATGGTAGGTTCTCCCTTCTCTTCCACATGTAGATGCCTGGCAGCAGTTGAGGACTCTGCTCTTCGCACAGCACGTGCCTCTTCTGTTAGCTCAAGGCTAAGGAGTACTTGGCTTAATCCTTTCCTGCTGCTGTGGGGTAAAATTCCTAGATGTAGATGTTCCTTTGGCTGGGCTTTTGTCTGAGGAAGAGCAGGATGCTCCCAAGAAGCCATCTTCAAGAAGAGGCAGTGAAAGAAGTCCTGAAAAGAAAACAGAGTTGGACAAAGAGAAAGGTAAGCCGGGATGCTGAATGCATCCTTTTCATATTAAACAAATTGGCAACTTGGATTAGTTTGTGTGAGTTCCAGACAAATAAATTGCAAGCCACCTAGTCCCTTCTCGTATTAATCATTATGGTCTCTTATAGAGCAGCTTCATAACGAGGTTAATTGTAACATAGCTCGCTGACTGCCACAGGTCACAGCACTGACCCTTCCTTTCTGGGGGTGGAGGCTCAGGTCTTACCTTTGACCTCATCCAGTCTGTTTCATGCCTTGCCAAATGAGAACAGATTTGCTGGGTAAGGGTTGAGGTGGCTGAGAGCATCACCAGCCCAGGTCAGAGCCTCTTCAGGGCACCTCCAGATTGCATCCAGCTGCACAGGGGCTGTAGTTAGGCACCGAACCTCTTGTTCCTGCAGTAGGGATGTTAAAATCTCCCTGCAACCCAGCAAGTCTGCTCTGCTGCAGAGATGGACACAGCAGTTAGTGTGTTAGGGCAAGGCGTAAGGGTGAAGTGGTGGAGTGGAGAATCTTTTACATGGGGAAGGAATTACCTGATGAGAAGCTTGCAAAGCCAAAAATCTGGTGTTAAACAGAGCTGAAAACCCCATGTTACAAAACTCAGCAGTGTCCCATCTGTCACTCTGTCTCTTGCTGTGGGGTTTGGTTGCCAAGAAGCACTACTTCAAAGTGACTTTGAGAAGAAAGAACAGACGGGGCTGTTCTGATATCTTGTTGCTGGGAAAAATAAGTAAAATAAAATAAAATAAAACCCTGATCAAATCATCTGCTGTCTGTGATTCTATCCATAGAGCCATTCCCACCCCAGACACCCACACACACCAAAGCCCCAGCCCAGCGGAGGGAGGAGCTCACATTTGAAGATGATGCTGATGACCTGTTGGATGTACTGGGATTTGGTTACAGCCAAAAAGGAGATCAGGAGGGAAAGAAGGCAGAAAAGTAAGGCATTCCTGGGCAATGAAAGAGGAAGGGGATTACTTGTGTACGAGGTAGTGCCAATGTGCTGGGGGTTGCTGGAGGATTTCAACACTTCTGCCCTTGGATCTCAGAGCAGCCTCATTTTGCAGTAGAAGAGACAGAACACTCTGACAAGGCTGTGTGTCTGGGAATGGCACTGCCCCTTGGAGAAACCCATCTCCTGCTCTGTCCCCAGCAGAGAGGAGGTGCGTCCTGCCCGTGCCAAGCTGGATGAATTACTGGGACGAGGCTCTGTCACCAAAATCCTGGAACAGCCAGCTTCAGGAGAGCACAGAGAGTTCAAACTGGATAAGAAGTACCAAAAACAGCCAGGTGAGTGCAGCCAGGGATGCTGGGAAGGTCTGCATAGGCGGTGGTATTGGCTCAAGAGAGCAAGATGGGTATCTCAGTGCCCTTACAGGGGAAATGCCTTTGTTGCAATGGTGAGCAGGGTTGCTAATGAGCTCTGTCAGCCCTGCAGGGAAGGTGACTGACACAAAACCTTATACCGTGGCCTGGAGGCAGGCTGGGGGCACTTGCACAATTACTGCAGCTCAGCCGATGGTTGATTTACCAAGTAACTTGGTTGCCTTGGCACATGGGCTGGTTTCCAACAAAGCTGCTTTTCCCAGCCACGGCGAGGAGTCACATTGCTCGCAGGTTTCCAGTGAAGGCGTTTCCAGCAGTGATTCCCCAGAGGCAACGATCCCAGTGGGAATTGCAGGGGAGGAGAAGGAGGAGGGCTGGTGTGTTAGCAGCCGCTGCTCCTCTGGGTGCTGACTCAAAGTTGCTTGTCTGAACAGAGAAGGAGGAGGATTATGTCTTTGGAGATTACCAGCCCACAGTGGGCAGCAGGACGGAGGGCCGTTCCTTGAGGAGGCAGTCTGTGAGGTACAGTGCTGTGCATGTACTGACCAGATTGGCAGAGCTCCCAGGGCACCCTCACTGGCAGGCATGCAACTCCCTCTCCTCGCAGCAGGTTTTCAGCTGAGAACAGCAGTGAACCGAAACCAGACCCACACTCCAAACCTCCTGCAGCCAGCCAGAGCCCTGCACGGAGCAGAAGGTCTGGGGGCAGCTGGCTGGGCCTGGAGGATGAGGATTTTGAGGATTCAGAGCCACTGTCTCCAGCTAAGACCAGTTCTGTGGTGAGCTCCCAGCAGCTCCAGGACACAGAAGAAACAACGACCAAACCCAACCAACTGGAAGAGGAGAACTGGCTGAGTGCTGCCTTGTCTCGCAAGAAAGCACAAACAAAGGCAAAGGCTCAGGAGAAAAGTGCTGTGCCCTTGGAGACCCCAGGCAAAGGGCTGGACCCCAGCCCTGCTGTCAGGTAAGGGCACAGTTGATGATAGCTCCTGATTGCTCTGCATGTAACAGCTCCAGCAGAACCTCTCAGAAAGCCTTGGCTCAGTTTTAAGGAATTCATTTTAAGCACTATCTTTCTCATCTCAAATTAGGGTACCAGTGCAGGACTTTCTCCTGCTCATCCAGCTCGCAGCCCTTCACACCCCTGGGCCTTCGTCCATCTGTATCTAAGATTTCACACACTACCCCAGGTCATTTGAAGCTGTCCTAAATCAGTGTATCCCCAGCACTCCCTTTTTCCTGCCAACATGTCCCCTTCCCTTTCCTTCCTCTTAATTTCTGGCAAACCACTTCCTCTGGTTTGTGTTTACATGGTCACAGACTCAGACTTGTGCCATTCAAGTGGAACTGTGAGGCAGTATGCTGACAAACAAACATGTTTTGGACAGAGATGTGTTGGTTGCAGCTGATGCTGCCCAGGGGAAGTGGTGGATGAGGTGAGGTGGAATACAGATAGTAGAGTTAAGGGATTCCTTTGCAGCCAGAAGGCTGAATGCTGCCACTGCTCAGAGGCTCAGGGGTCCAGAAGCTTTTACCCATGAGATATTGAGGGAAAGGATCTTGTCTTTCATCACCTCCTTGGCTCTGTGATGCTTTTTGCTTGCAGCCACCCAGCCACCTCCACGGGAGCAGCACTGCAGGCAGCTGCCCAGCAGGACAAGGCAGCAAGCACAGACAACTCTGGGTAAGGCTTCCTTCACCTTTAAACCTTCACCTTTAAAATTAAAGATATGCCGGGGAGGGATGCTTGTGTCTCAAGTATGTCCCTGCCCATACAGGCCCCGGGTCCCCTGGCTCAGCACTGTGACTCAAGCCTCAGCACACCCATCAGAGCCTGCAAAGAGGGATCCCCTGAGAGATGCCAGCCACAGTGGTGTGTTTCACAGGATGGGTCAGTTTGGGTAGCAGCATGGCCCACTTTAGGCAGCTTGACTGGATCTGTGTCCCTATGGCCAGCTGCTGGAGCAGAGCAGGACCCTTTCTGCTCTGCCTGAGAGACCTGGACCTTTGTCCTTCTGGAAGGGGATGATTCCCACTGCTGTGTCTGAATGATGAATTCATTGAACTTTCAGGCCCTGCAACATCGTCCCCAGCAAAGCAAGAGGCACAGGGCCCTGCCCCACTTGCTCAGGTAGGTCTGCTGGTGCCTTCCTTAAAGGTGAAGGATCAGTTGGATCATTGGGCTATCCACGGTGTCATGCTTTGCTTCCCTTAGAGCATCCGTGTCTCTGCAGGTTACCACGCCCAGCACACCCCTCCAGGCTGCCTCGCAGCTGCAGGTGAAGCACATGATGTCACTCAGAAGCTGATGGCTGTGCCACAAAGCTACTGATCCTAAATCTTGGTCTTCTCTCTTCATCTCCCACAGGCTGAATCCTCACCTCTGGGCTCACTGCATGAGAGGAAGCTGGGAGCTCATGCAGCCCGGCCCTGCGAGGATGAAACAGGCTGTTGGGCAGCACTGCTCAAAGCCCAGGCCCGTGTGGCAGAGCTGGAGAGCCAGGTGAGCCCCATTTTTTGCCTGCTGGATGGGGGATTACAAGTTACTCAGTAGGAGAAGAGGAACTATGTGTGCTCCGAATAGCATCAGGATGACAGGGGAGAAGAGAATACCTCCTAGGAGTGCCTGCTGCCATCAGGTGCTGCTGTGGGAGCTCTGTCCTTTGGGCAGCATGAAGACCTTCTCCTTTGTGTGTCCAACAGGTCCACATGCTGGAGCTGGAGAGGACACAGCAGAAATTATTGCTGGAGAGCCTTCAGCAGAGGCACCAGGATGACCTGGATCTTCTCGAGAGCACACACAGGTACAGGGCTCTCACTCACCCTCCCCCCTGTGTATCGTCTTTGCCTGTAGCCCTTCCTTCCACGGGTGGGAGTGCAAGAAAGCTTTCCAAATCCATCCCTGGTGTGGGTAACCACAGCATCAACATGGCTTTGAGGCACGGAGGGATCCATGGGTGAGCCATAGTGAGGATCTTCTCTCACCAACACTGTCCCATGGTTGATAGGAGAGGGACAAGTGCCTTTGCTGGTATGTCCTCAGCTGGAAAACTTTACGGTGCAGCAGTGGGTGAGTTCAAGGCTCAGTCTGCAGAAAGTGCCTCGTGCCTTGATTTTCCCATGCACACTGGAACGCCAGTCTCCTTGCTGGGTCCCCATGTGCACTTTGATGGGGAGTATCAGATAATGCCACGAAAGCAGCACTTATTTCTTGCCCTAACACCCCGACGGGCTGTTTCTGGGCAGGAGCCGGATGAAGGTGGTGGAGGAGACTTACGGGCAGCGGGAGGAGAGGCTGCGGCGGGAGAAGGAGCAGCTGGAGGCTCAGCTGCTGTCACTGAGACAGGATGCAGAGCAGGCCCGGGTAGATTTGGTGGCACGACATAAGGAGCATGTGGCCACGCTGGAGAAGCAGAAGGCCCAGGAGCTGGAGCGGCTGCAAGAGCTGCAGAGGTGAGCACGGCTTGCATGTGGTGCTAAGTCTTGTCTCCTGCATCTTGGGAAAGGAACCAGGAAAAGGTTTGGGGTACACAAAGGACACAGGAAGAGGAAAAATCAGGCTCTGGGTTGTGGTGGATTTTGGAGCGAGATTTGCTTTGTAGGTTGGCAGAGCAAGACCTGGCTGTTGACATCATTTCCTAGAGGATGCACTGTATTTTGAAAGAAGTAGAGCCAAGTGTTTTATGTCCCTAATACCTTTTATTCGGGTCCTCGTGTCACTGGCATCCACATAGCCAATGAGAAATGGCAGTTTTTGGCGAAGAAAATCATCACCCTCAAGTGTAGCCCATCCCAGATGTGAATGCTGTCAGTGGGATGCCCCAGCTCAACCCCACAACCAAGCTTCTTTTACACTGCCCATCCCAGGGAGCACCAGTTCACATCATCCCCTAATGGGCTTCTTCCTCTGTGTCCTGCAGGTCATCTGTCCAGGAGATGCGCAAAGACCACGAAGAGCAGCTCCAGTGGCTGAAGCGGCTGAAGGAGCAGGAGATCGACGCAGTGACCAGTGCCACTTCTCACACCAGGTGTCATTTCCCCACTCTGGTCCCTGCCCACTGTGTTCCCTGTCCTGCAGGAGCCGGCCACAGGTGCCCCTCTCCATGGCGGTGACATGTGTCCCCTCGCTCTTCTCCGCAGGTCTCTGAATGGTGTCATCGAGCAGATGGAGAGGTTCTCCAGCAACCTGCACAACCTCTCGCACAAGGTGGAGGCCACACACCACACCACCTCCCAGGAGCTGGCCATGGGAGCCCGGCAGAGGGATGAGCAGCTCAAGGGTACGTCTGCCCTTCACCTGCTGGAAGGGCTGAGGGGGACCCGCACCCAGAAAAGAAGGAGATCCAGCCAAAGGCTGAGAGCCCAGGCTGACAAAGCTCTGTCTGCCATGGTCAGTGGATTGCTCTGCATCTTCCCATTACAAAACAATGTCCTGGGGACACGCGGAGGATGATGAGCACAGAACCATGCTGAGTTTTTGTTAATATGGTGAATATAGAGGGAGCTTCCAACCCCAGCATGGTGAAGGATGTTAAGGAGGGTGGTGGTGGTGCGCTCAACATGGTTGAGTTTGCAAAATCCTGGAGCTAACAGCCCTGCTGCTGCCTCTCCCCAGTGCTCCAGGACAGGCTGTCACAGCAGCAGAGGGACATGGAAGAGGAGAGGAGCCGACTCCAGGAGGTGATTGCCAAAATGGAGGCCAGGCTAAGTGAGCAGACTCGGCTGCTGGAGGAGGTGAGTGCACAGTCTGTCCTCCATCTGGGTTGGCCCTCTTGGTATGAGGAGGATGATGTCTCCCTGGTGGAGATCCCCGATTTGGACCTCGAGAATAGCATCTGTTTCTCCTCTGGGCCTGGACTAGGAGCGATGGAAGGCGGTGACAGAGCAATCCAAAGTGGAATCTCTGCAGCGCTCCCTGGAGGAGCAGCGGCGAATCACGACCCAGCAGCTCGCCATGGAGCGGGCAGAACTGGAGAGGGCAAAGGTGAGATGGGGCAGACATCCCTCCAGGTGCTTTTCACATCTCATGAGTCTGTCTAGGGCTGCACTGCGGTGTGTGGTTGGTGGAAAAGCTGCATTCTGGGCTGCAGCATCCCTCATCTTCCCTCTGTCCTCTGCCTGCTCAGTGCCACGCCTCGTGGCGCAGCGAATCACGAGCACACCAACTATCTGTGGCACAGGGGTGAAGGAGGCTGGTGTGTGCATGTGTGATGGAGTCTGTAGATGTCGGGTGGGAAAAAATCCTATGGCTGGAACACTTAGCACTGTCTCCCTCCTGTGATGCTCTGCAGACTGCTTTGCTGGAGGAGCAGAAGTCAGTGATGCGGAAGTGCTCGGAGGAGCGTCGGAAGCTGGCGGCTGAGTGGGCTGAATTTCACGCCCAGCAGCAGCTTGGCAAGGAGCGGATCGAGCGTGACATAGACCGAGCCCTGCAGTTTGACTCCCAAAGGGAGGGCACCATCATGAGCCTGGCCAAGGTATGGCAGAAGAACCCCTTCCCGTGGCATCCGGCACTGCCTGGCAGGCAGCAGGGCTCCCCCATGATCCTGCCTGCAGGTATGTGGGGAGAGGTTCAGAGCTGGCTTCAGGTGTTTAGGATGGAGTCACCACGCTGTGGTGGTGACAACTGGGGTCTTCCCTAGGCAGCTCCTGCCAGCCAGTTTTTGCTGTAGGCTTAGATTGACTTTGGTCATATCAGTCCTCTCCCCTTTGCCCGTGAGGATTTTGGGCAGCACAGCCTCCTCTGTTGTAAACATCCAAAGTCAGGTGAAAGGAAACACCCATGACAGGTTCAACATGACACAGGATTTATCTAGAGTCAGTTCTGCTCTCTCTTGGGGCGGTTCAGAAGGGATGTGGCACAGACAGCACAGCAAGAGCTGCATTGTTAAGGTCTAACCAGGGTGGTACGTGACCATTCAGATGGATATTTCTGGTGCTGATAGACTGCCACACCTTGAGCATTTTTAGGGTGTGCAAGATGGTGCAGGGTTCTTTTCTGTGGAAGGAATGTGCGTGTGTGTGTGTATCTGTACAATCCCAGCTCTGCTGGGCCCTGGTCCCCAAGAGTAGATGGGTGAGGGCACTGCTTGGTGTTGCTCTGCACCACAGACTTCATGCACAGCAGGAGTTCAGCAGGGGCAGATGTCTCATCACTAGGGAAGACAGGAGATAGTGTCCAGGACAGGGCTGGTAACAAATCCATTGCACCCATGCCCATCCTAGGAGCAAGCAGAGCTGAAGATACGGAATCATGATCTGAAGTTCAAGGAGGAGCAGCTGATGAAGGACAGAGAGCTGCTGGATGAGGCCTGGCATGAGCTGAGGCTGGAGAAGGAGAAGGTGAAACAGGCTGCCCTGCGCGTCCGGCAGCAGGAGGAGGAGGTCAAGAACATGAATGATGTAGGTGGAACATTTATGCTGCAGTTCACAGCTGCACACAGATTGTCAGCAAAGCCAGGGTGTCACATCCCTCCTGAGGCCATGCAATCCCAATCCTGTTCTGGAAGGGAAGCAATGGGATGCACAAAGCCACTCTGTCCCAGAGCAGCAAGGGTCCCAGTCCCCATCCTCCCCATCCTCTGCCTTGCAGATCTCAGCCAAGAAGTATGAGAAAGGGATGCAAGCCCTACAGGATGCATGTAGGATAGAGTCTGAGCACCAGGCCAGGCTGCAGGTCATGCAGCAGCACCTGGAGCAGCTCAAGCAGCAAGAACAGCGCCTGCAGCAGGTAATGTCCCCTCACCTTCCCTTCTTAGCCTGGGGCCACCATACCAAGGATCTGAACCTTTGCCAATGATCTTTCTCTTTCTCCAGGGGATGGAACGGGAGAGGTTGAGCATGGCTTACAAGAGTAGCCAGCTTGAACAACTGCACAAGAAGCTGCTCAACAACCCCGCGTTGCTGCTGACCACAGACCAGGACCTTGGTGCTTCCACCAGTGGCATCTCCAGCACGCTGAGTAAGGCCTTCTGCACGTTGCTGGTGGAAAAGGACATGCTGGGGGGCTGCTGCACTTTTAATTCACTTCTCAGAAATATTGGAATACCACTGAGGCCTGTTTTAGCTGTTTATATACAGTATAAACATCAGACCTGAGTGAGTGTTGGCCTCTCTATCCTCTTAAGGAGCTCTGTTGAGCTCTGTGAGCCAGCGCGGTGCCAAGAGAGGGAGCAGAGGGAGAGACACGTGGGTGAAAGCCCATTTGCTCTGGGAGGCTGAGGAGGACCCCGCTCCAGAGGCACTCAGGCAGCAAAAAGGGGCTGCCATCAGCCTTCCTCTAAGAACACTTGCACACTTGTGCTCCCATTGCAGGTTTTCCACCTCCCATCAGGACATTCCCTGAGCACAGGAGCGTGGGAACGACCGCCCCTATGGAGCTCTACACCAAACTGCTGTTGCTGAAGCTCAGGGCACAGCAGGTGAGTGGGGCTGGGAGGGGCTTGGAGCCAGCAGGCTGGGGGCAGGGCAGGGTGAAGCTCTGAGCATCCTTTCTTAGGACCACAGTTTCCTGGAGGATGAGCAGCTCTTCCTGGAGACCTTGAAGAAGGCATCCTACAACACTTCACCTCTGTCAGTGTGAGGAGCCATCCCCACACTCCTCTTGATCTGAGTGCATTGAGTGCCTGGCTGTACAAACTGGGGGGAGGGGGAGGGTGTGTGAGTGTGTGTGTGTGTGTGGAGGATGAACAAGTAATAAATTATGTCTGTTTGAAGAGGCTGTCCGTCTTTTCTTTAAAAAGCTCAGTATTTGCAGTGTGAAGTCCTTCCCCGTGGCTTCGAAGTGTGTGAGGTCTTTGTCATTCTGTGGCGCTGCTAATGTTGTGGTTTTTTTTTTTTTTTTGGCGTCGTGTGTGTGGCATCGGGTCACTTCAGTAATCTAAACGGGGAAGGAGTTGTAACTAGCGGCGACAGGGAGAGCCCGACCCCGTGGCGATGTGGGGACGTTTCCCCTCGTCGTCGGCGGGAATTGCTAGACAGGCGCTGCGAAGGTCAGCCCTGTTGCTATGGCAGCGGGGGCCTTTTATGCCAGGCCCTGCCTTCGTTGCTGTGGTAACGGGGGCCTTCCTCTGAGGGCGGTGCGCATCATGGCGGTGCCGCTGCTGAGCGCGGCGCTGCGCGGCGCATGGAGCGGGCGGACCTTCGGCACCGCGGGTGAGGTGGGGCCGGAGCTGGGCCCGGGGTCCCTGCGGGAGGCTGCTCGGGGCCGTGTGCTGGGGCAGGTCCGGTGGGAGGCAGGTCAGGGAGGCGGCGGAGCGTGCTTTTGTCACGAAGTGAAGGGCTCTCTCCGTTTCCAGCCGCTCTCTGCAAACGGGCGGCCCCGCTGGGCCCGATGCCGAACGAGGATATCGATGTCAGCGATTTGGAAGCGCTGGAAAAATACCGCAGTTTCACTCGGTACTTCAGGTTGGCGGAGAAGGAGAGCAAGAAGCCGCGGTGGTGGAAGACGTACCGGCAGTACACGGACCCCGCGCCAGGTACTGCGGGAACGGCCGGGCTTTGCCCTGTCCCTGAGGGTCGGGGCTGCTGGCTGATGTTGCAGCGGCTTTGCTCTGAAGTTTGGTCTGTTAAATTCCTGGTGAAATGCTTTGGCACGAGGTTGATCTTTCTGCAGGGCGCAGATGTTTGCAGAAAGGTCGTCGAATAGTTTGGGGTGGAAGGGACCTCACAGCTCCCCCCACCCCAATCCCCTGCCGTGGGCTGTGTGCCCCCCACCAGCACCCATCCACGGCCTCAGGCACTTCCACAGATGGGGCACTGCCCCCTTGGTGAAGAATTTCCTCCTCACTTCTCATCTAAATCTCCCATCTGTTAATTTAAAAGCACTCCCCCTTGTGCTATTGTTATCAACACATAAAAAGTCTGGTAGCCATTTCCTAGGAGAGGGAGCTGGCCAGAACCTTCCAAAAGATAGAATGAAGTGGACCCTTACAGTATCTAAGAAAGACTTGAATACAGGCCTTCTAGACTACCTGCAGTTTGGTTTGTGTGCTGAGCAGCACCAGGGCCGGAGCTACTTGCCAACTGGCACTCCTAGACAGAGGGATACAGTAAGCTTGGGGAGGAGAGAGCAGAGGTATGGAGGTGGCAGAATCGAGCAGCTGATGGCTGGAGGTCTGCACCTCTTTCCCACACTTTCTAAATCTGCTGCAGTTTGTGTTCTGGGGGGAGCGTTCAGATGTTTCATGCGTCATTTTATTACCCCTCTCTAAAGAGACCAAGACTGACATCAGCCTGCCTCGTGATAAGGTGCTGCAGGTGAGGGATCTCAAGGAAAGAAAAAGAATCCTGAAGCAGAACCGCCAGGACACTGAGATGGAGAGAGCAGCACGGCTCCGGACTGGTGTGTGCCCCACCAGCCCCCATCCCTGCTGTTCCCTCTCCCCAGCAGCTCCTGCAGCATTTCTCTCTCTCCGCAGCATTGATCCCTCTCGATGAGGTCAGAGCAGAATGGGAGAAGACCAGTGGCCCTTTCCACAAGCAGCGCCTGGCGGAGCACTATGGGATATTTCGTGACTTGTTCCAGGGGGCCACCTTCACCCCCTGGGTTAACTTGAGGGTGGGATACAACCAGGAAGATGAGCACCTGGTGCCAGTCTACTACGGGAACATGGTGACTCCGTCAGAGGTGTGTGAGGAGTGTCAGGAGCTTCCCACAGAAAGGCTCTGTCTTTTTGTCAGGTTCCTTTGATTGGTGTTGTCTGCTCTGGGGGCTTTATCTTCCAGAAGTATTTCCTCAGTGGTGAAGGGGATGTGTTTCTTGGGCAGAAGTTTGCAACAGGATCGTTGCCTCTTGGGAGGCTGTTGTCCTTCCTGGGGCTCTCTGGATGGAGCTGTGTTACTCTGTGACATGCCCGTGACAGATTCACATTCTTTGCATTACAGTTAGACCTGATCTGAGTGGAAGTTGCGGTTCAGGTGTTTTCTGTTCTCTTTTATTTAGGCTTCCAATCCCCCTGAAGTGTCATACGAGGCGGATAAAGGCTCTCTCTGGACTTTGTTGCTCACAAATCCAGGTGAGTTCTTAAAAGCATGTTTAACTACGTTGTTTCACTCTGCTTTTGGTCTCTGCTTGTAGCCAAAAGAAAAAGGAAACATGATGCCCACTAAGCAGGGACTGTCCCCTAAGCTCCAGGTACAGACAGCAGCTTCAGAGGCTATATCTGGAAAGGGAACTAGAATTTCTCTACTTTGAGGGCAGCTGTGTTTTCTAAGAATGTTTCTGTCGCTTCTGAGGCAGTAAGTGGATATTTGCAGAACTCTGAGTGTTGGTCACTTCAGTGGGTTGCATACCCATTTTGTAGCATCCCAAAATCTAGCAGTAGAGAGATGGGGCAGTGATGCAGCATGACTTATGTCAGAGTATAGAGCAAGTGGTTTCCTGACTCCGGTCATTTATTCACCTCCAAGCTCTCCCCTTGCTTGTCAGTCTGTGCTTTTCACCCTGGGAAACCAAGGCACAGTGAAGTGAATCACCTGAGCCAGTGTCATCTCAGAGTGACATCTGTGAAGCTCCTTGTTTTGAGCTCAGTCCTATAGTGAATATTTTTCTGCTCTGAAAAGCACAGTGGGAGGTTTTGAGCTGCCCCCTCCCTTCGAGTAGGTTCTGGTCATTCTCATTTTGTGGTCGAGGCAAACACTGCATTGTCACTAAGGCCGTTCTCCTTTGTGTGCATTTACAGATGGACATTTAAGAGACACTGACTCAGAGTACCTCCACTGGCTGGTGTGAGTATTGCACATTATTGCTTCGGGGTGCACCTTTGGTGTAAGCTTTTAAGACAGTTCCATGGCTTTCCCTGCTCTTCTTGCCATTAGCTTCTTTGCCCCTGTTGTTTTGGTCCTGCTGAAGATGCAGTAGCTCCAAATGTTGCCACTGCTTGGCATTCAGATCACTGAGTTTGGCTTTCTTCTGGTGAATTCAACTTCTACTATTTGTTTACATGTCAAACAACGCAGAAGTGAAATCCAAGTGTAGTTTAGAGTGACCCGCAATCCTATATGAAACTACTGGTCACAGTGGGGTTGAAATGAATGGATGTTTAGTGAAATTAATTCCTTTGTGTCCAGGACCAACATCCCAGGCAACGATATCAAGTCAGGCAAGGAGATGTGCCATTACTTGCCCCCCTTCCCTGCCATGGGAACTGGCTACCATCGCTTCATCTTCCTGCTCTTCAAGCAAGACCGCCCCATAGATTTCAGCGAGGATGTCCGCCCGGTGCCATGGTAACTCAGGCTTTCTCTAGGCAGTTTTGTGCTTCCTTTGGCTTAGCTGTTGCTTGCTATGACAACGAGCCCAGCACTGCTGTAGCAGAGTAATTCCTTCCAACCTGTGGGGGTGCCTTGTTTCCAGCTACAGCCTCAAGATGCGAACCTTCAGCACGTTTGACTTCTACAGAAAGCACGAGGGTGACATGACCCCAGCAGGGCTGGCGTTTTTCCAGTGCCAGTGGGACAGCTCTGTTACGTGGATCTTCCACCAGCTTCTCAGTAAGAAATGCCCTGTGGGGCCCACTCCTGGGTTGGGATGTGCCCCTGTGTGTCACACAGCTCAGTGAGTGAGCTGCAGCCGTGAGCTCTTGCTGGTCCTTGTTTAAGATCTCTCAGAGCACGGATCTGGTGCTTACTGAGCTGTCTTCCATCAGACTGACAGCAGACTTGAGGGAACAACCTCTAAAAGGCCATTTCGAATAAGCATTTTACAATAACATCAAGAAGAGCCTCACCAGAGTGTGCCTGACCGGCCCTGGTCTCATGTGCATGTGGGGAAGGGATGGGGTCTGGATCTGAGCAGTCTTGTTAACATTCCGCGTTGTCCCTTTGCAGATATGAGAGAGCCTGTGTTTGAATTCGTGCGGCCGCCCGTGTACCATCCTCCACAGTTAAAATTCCCACGCCAACAGCCTCTGAGATACCTGGACAGATACCGAGACACCGAGGAGCCCACCTATGGCATTTACTAGGGCCCTGGATCTCTCCTTTTGCTCTGGTGTCCGTTGCAGTGCAGGTCCAGCAGATGGGGCTGCTGGCTTCTCCGCCTTCAGCCTGCTGGGCAGTCGGCAGCGTTCTGCGCCTCTAGGGGGAGGGAGGCAACATAATCTCAGCCTCTTGGCTCCGAGTTCCACTTTGCTGGCTCTGGCAGAAAGCATGCAGCTGAGGGCAGCAGGCATTCAGCGTTGGCAGTTGTGTGGGGAAAAAGGCTATTTCAGAGCACGTTCATGGACGAAAATTAATCCATGTCCAAGCTGAAGTCCTGCTACTGCTTCTGTAGCTGAGCTGATGAGTAGTGGCAGCAGAACAGAGTCTACCAGAGATGCCCTGCCTTGCTCCTCTGGAAGGCTCACCATTCTCCTTTCACCTGCCTACGAAACAAACAAACCATGCTGGCCTGCATCCCTTTCCCTCATCAGTGCTGCAGTTCAGGGCTATGCCAGCTTTAGTTTCTGCAGTCTTTTTAAAGAGATGAATCAGATTAAATATTCTCTGAGTTATGCTGGCGATGCTGCCTTGTCTTTATTGGGAGGAGCTTGGTCTACAAGCCAGCTGGTGCAGAGCTGGGGGAGCTCAGTGGGGGTCAGTGCAGAAGCACAGCTCTTCCCATCTGGATCTCGTTCTCCTCTTGGGTGTTATAAGGATGGCAGAGCACAACTATGCAGGTTATGGATGTGTACAAGGTCAGCATTTGTGATGCTGGGCTCTCCTAACAGCTGCTGGAGCACGTGAGCATCAGTCTCCTTCCCCTCCCCACACAGCCTGTGCCTGATGTGGATGGATGGGCTGCAGACAGAGCTGGCAGGGCTGGAGCAGACACTGGCACTGCTGCAGCCCGTGCTTTCTGCTCTGCTTTGCAGTGACCATAGTGCAACCCTCACTTCCGTGTGTTAAATAACTCCCCAGGCACATCCTTGGTCCCTCCAGCCAGCAGAGGAGCTTTGGAAATGCCCACCTGCTGCTCAGCACCATTTCCTGCACGGTGCTCTGCTGCTGCCCTGAGGGGTGGAGCAGTGTGGCTCCAGCAGGGATGAGTTAGCTGGTGGGGTGACTGCAGGTGTCGTGCAGTTCCAGGCAGAAAATGCCATGTTCTGCTCCTCTCTGTGCTTTTAATACATGATCAGATCTTGCAGGTTCTGCCAACGTAAACTGTTGCAGATTAACTCCAGCCTGCAAATGTTATGCAAACTGATAACGTCGTCTGCAAGGGTAAGCAGATAAGGCATGGGCTGAGAGGCAGGCAGCTTTAACCTCTGCAAAGTGAAGGCAAGATGAGGGAGTGTGGTGCAGGGCAGTGCAGTCCCTCCATGCAGCAGGCTGCAGCTGCTGTCTGAGCATGGGCTGGTTTGCCCGGGTGCTGTTTTCTTGTGTCTCAGTGCACAGCCCTGCTGACGTGCACCACCAAAACGTGGCAAGGAGCAGGCTGCAGAGCCTGAAAACAGCAGGAGCTGCGTAGAATGGGAAGATGCAAAGCTGGGCTGGCTGTGTCACAGCTCTCTCACTGCAGAGAGGGGGAACAAACGGCCTCTCCGAGCTGCTCTGGGAGAGGTGAGCGAAATCAAACGGCGCAGAGCAGCGTATCCACGGGAACGCATTCACAACCACGTGCCTCGCTCTGAACCCTCTCTGAACCATCCCGTGCTGTCGGTGCAGTGCTTCCTGCACCCTGGGCAGCAGCTGCACCCACTGAGTGTCGCTTTAAGGGTGCTCCAGGCACGGAGCGCTGTCCCGCCCCTGTGCTTGGCGTCACGCATCTCTTCCTGCTCCGCGGTGCCTGCTCCTCTCCCCCATCCCAAGCCCAGCATGGCCTCTTCCAACTCGCTGAAGCTGGAGGACAAACTGCAGTGCTCCATCTGCCTGGAGCTCTTCAGGGTGCCCGTCACCTTACCCTGCGGGCACAACTTCTGCGAGCGCTGCATCGACAACCACAGGAACAAGCAGGAGCGGGCGGGCAGCGGGGCCAGGCGGGGCTACACGTGCCCCGAGTGCCGCTACAGCTGCGAGGGGCACGTGGAGCTGAAGAAGAACGTGACGCTGAGCGACGTGGTGGAGCTGGCACGAGTGGGCAGGGCGCAGGAGGAAGGCTGCGAGGTGGTCCACGTGGGGATGTGCCCGCAGCACGGGCACCCACTGGAGCTGTACTGCGAGGACGAGCAGCGCTGCATCTGCTGCGTGTGCAGTGTGCGGCAGTGCCAGTGGCACCGCAGGGCTCTGTTTGAGGATGAGCGTGCCAGGAAGCAGGTGGGGAGCACATGGGGGGGGGGAGCATGGAGGGCGGGGGGTTCTGTGTGCTGAGCTGTGGGGCTGCAGGGACTGGAGTCGCCCCGAAATGCACGTGGAGTGGGGGGAACCCTGCTGCATAGGGTAAATGCTGTTGTGTTGCGATCCCTCTGGGTTAGAGGAAGCGGCTGTGAGGGCATTAAGCAGCAAAGGGATGAAGGCTCCCTGCTTCCAGCCTGGTCCTGGGGGCCAAGGGGCTGCAGCACGGGGTGGCTTCCTCCGCAGGCTCTGCTGGAAAGGTCGCTGGGAGAAGTGCAGAGGGAAACGGAGAGAATGGAGCAGGCGCTGCAGGAGCTGGAGGAGCGGACTCAGAGCATCAAGGTGAGGCCACAGCCATCCCAGGGCTGGGATGGGTGGGAGCAGTCTGGACGTCACGGCCTTCCTCTCCCTGCAGGACTCCTCTGAGAGGCTCCGAGCCGTGCTCCTGAGCAAGTTTGCCCACCTGGAGGAAGCACTGGCCAAGTTCCAGGGGCAGATGGTGGCCAAAGTGGAGCAGGAGGAACTGGAAGCTCTGGGGCACATAGAAAAGGACCGGAGCGCATTGAAGGATCAACTGGAGGCCCTTGGGCAGCACAGGGACCAGGTACAGCGCCTGCTGGACTGCACTGACCACCAGGCCTTCCTCAAGGTACCCCAAATCCCACCCATAAGGACAGAAAATGGGCATTCTGGGGCTGCCCATGCAGGTTTGGGGGCTGCCGCACCTCTCCAGATATCCAAGTGTCCATCTGCAGGAGTTCCCGCAGCTCCTGGCCCCGCAGAGCATGGAGGTGCCACCGCTGGTGGACTTCAACGTGGCCATTGTGGTGGAGCCCGTGAGTGAGATCCTCACTGCTACCTGCAGGCTGCTGCTGGAGGAGCTGCCCGCCTCGCTGGGCCCCAGCACCCCCAAAGCCCCTGACCCCATTGCCCCAGGTGAGCTTCAGGCTGCCCTAAAAGGCTTCACCTCGCCCTGGTCGCTGTCACCATGCTGGGACAGCTGGGATGGGGACAGGTATCGGGGTACAGGAGGGGCTGGGTAGCTCCTGCATGTCCTCTCCTGCCCACACCCAAGCGTGAACCCAATGGGTTCCCTCCTCCTCTGCCCTCCGAGCAGTTGGGGAACATCACCCTACATGCCCGTCCCCGTCACCCACAGGTCCAGTGCAGCCTGAGGAGGAGACAGCGCCGAAGGTGATGTCCACCCCTGTCCCCATGTGCCGGCTGCGTGCTGAGCTGCTGAAGGGTGAGGGGGGGATGGGGGAATACTGCAGGGCTGGGGAGGGGCTCTTTAGGGGGCAGCAGCACCAGGGATGGCTTCCCTACAGTGTCTGGCATGGGATCAGCCCCTGCAGATCACGCCCTAAATCTCACCCCATCTTCACCTTTCCCAATTGCCCGGATTTGGATGCAGTACTTTCCCAGAGCAGGCAGTCCCGGCACCCAGAGGGATGTGCAGGGCTGATGTGGAGCCCACCCACCCTACACTCAGCCCCCAACACCCCTTCCCATTCCTTAGGGACCGTTTCCTAAGCTCTCCCTTTCCCATTATCTCCTCCCTTCTGAAAACGGACAATACTTACGGCGCTTTGGTGGGGTCGCTTTTCCCAGCAAGGCAGTCACTGCGTACAGGACCTATAAGGATTTCTTCCACCAAGCCCTGTGAACTGTCCTCAGTGTTATAAACACAATGTTGTTTATTAGCAGCAGACTTGAGCCCAGAACACCCAGTGGGCCCAGGTCGCCCCGTGGTGCTGGGGCTGATGGGAGCAAATCCTGCCATCCTATACTCCCTCCTCAAACCCATTTGTAGCGGGGGCTGCTGCCAGGGGGCTGCCACAAGCCTGGGGCTTCGGGATGGGGTGAAGCATCCTCACGTCATCGCCGTCCCCAGAGCACCGAAACCTCACCTTCGATCCCGACACGGCCAACAAATACCTGGAGCTGTCGCGGGGTCAGCGCAGAGCCAAGCACGGCCCCGTTGCCGCCATGGGTTGGCAGGAGCGTGGCCGCCGCTTCGAGCCCTGGCAGGTGCTGTGTGCCCAGAGCTACGGGCAGGGCCGCCACTACTGGGAGGTGACCATCTCCAGCCACTCCGTGGTGCTGGGGGTGACGTATGGTGGGCTCCCCCGGCACCGTGCCGTGGGACACAAGTTCAACATCGGGCTGGACGGCGGCTCGTGGGGGCTGCAGGTGAGGGAGGATGGCTACCTAGCCTGGCACAAAGGACGGGAGGAGAAGATCCAGCAGCGGCTCTACACCGAGCTGGGGGTCTGCCTGGATTATGAGCATGGGCTGCTCTCCTTCTATGGCCTCGGGGAGGGGGTGCAGCTCATCCACTCCTTCCACGCCGTCTTCACGGAGCCGCTGTTCCCCGTGTTCTGGCTGTGCGAGGGCCGCGCTGTCGCGCTGTGCCACAGGGACCTGGGGGGCCCTGAGCGAGAGCTGGGGCCGTGATGGGGGGTAGGGGAAAAGACACACGGGTAACGGTGGTGCAGTGGGGATGTAGACCCCAATCGCTGTGTGCGCCCCTTCGGGTGGGATGCAGAGGTGGGATTCCCTTTTGCCCTGGAGAGAACAGGGGTTTGAGGAGCACGGGGGAAGGCTGCAGGCAGGTCCTGTGCCCCCTGCCCGCCTTCCCCCCCCCCCCAACCCACCCACCCCCCTGCTGCTTTCAGAGGTGGCAGAGCTGCCCTTTTCTCACTGGAAGAAGCCACTTTCCCCAATAAAGTTCTGTTTCCTACTGGTGTGACCTCAGTGGTGGTGGGGCTGGGCTGGGTGCTCCTGTCACTGCGTCCCCGCACGTCCAGCAGCAGAAAGAGCCAGGGCTCTATTTACGGCGGCGCAGAGGAAAGGAAACGTGGTTTCCTACATCTCTGCCCCAAGGCTGATCTGACCCAGAATAAAACCCCGAAGCTTTGAAGCTCCTCATCCCCGGGGACGCTGGTGTGCAGCGAGCGGGTGAAACGGCACCGGCCCCCACGGTGCTGGTGTTGTGCAGAGGGGAGAATCGGGGCCGCTTGTTTGGGTAATAAAAAGGCTTAGAAAGAGAAAGCTCCTTTCTGGTGGCCAGACGGGTCTTGCTTTGGGATGGACGGGGCCCTTCTGGTCCACGGACACGGTGACACGGACACAGGGCACCCACTCGGAGCAGGGAGAGCGCAGACCCCTCCGCACGGTTCCCGGACCCCCTCGGGGGCGGCGGGCGGCCCCGATCCCCACACCCCCCACCCCCGACGGCAGAGGGCGGAGCGGGCGGGCGGAGCGCGGTGTCCTCCCGCCCCATTTCGCCGGTGGGGCCGCTAGGTCAGGGCTCGCAGGGATGGAGGGTGCGCCCGGGAGAGCCCCGGCGGTCTCCTCCGCCGCCACCGCCGCGGCTCTGCGGTTGGCGTTGGCCGTGCCGGGTTTGCCCGACGGTCCTTTCGGTTGCCCCATCTGCTTGGATCTCCTGAAGGACCCGGTGACGGTGCCGTGCGGACATAACTTCTGCCAAGGCTGCCTAGGGAAGCTCCGCGGGAGGACGGGCCCCCCCGACGGGGCGGCGGGCGGGGCGGCACGCTGCCCGCTGTGCCAGGAGCCCTTCCCGGCGGCTCTGCGGCTCAGCAAGAACCGCGCCCTGTGCGAGGTGCTGCCGCTGCTGGGGGCCGCAGGGGCCGGGACAACTCCCGACGGCGCGGGGACCCCCCCGAGTATCCCATCCCCCCAATCCGGGGCCGGATCCCCGCCCGGTAGTGCCGGCTACAGCGGAACGGGACCCACCGGAGCCGGGTCCTCGCCCTCGGGGATGGCACCGGGAGCCGAAGAGGAACCGGAGGGAGAAGCGGAGCTGGAGGGGGGGGACGCGGCGGTGTTGTGCGACGTGTGCCCCGAGGGGGGTCGGGCGGCGGCGGCCCGCTCGTGCCTGGTGTGCCTGGCGTCATTTTGCGGGGCCCACCTGGAGCCCCACCGCCGCTCCCCCGCGTTCCGTTCGCACCGTCTCGTAGCCCCATTGCGGCGCCTGGAAGAAGGGCTGTGCCCGCGGCACCTGCAGCCCCTCGACGGCTTCTGCCGGGCCGAGCAGACCTGCGTGTGTGCCCGCTGCCGCGCCCACGAGCACCGCGGCCACGACGTGGTGCCACTCGAGAAGGAGCGGGAGCTCAAGGAGGTGCGTGGGGGGCAGAGGGTGGGCGGCCCACCCCCCCCGTGGAGAGGGGTCGAGGGGTGTAATTGTGGTCCTGCGTGGGGACCCAGACCCCGTGGAGGAGCTCAGCCCAGCACAGGGGTGGCACGGTGTCCCGTGCGTGCGGTGGGAAAGAGTTGGGGGGGGAAACGGACGGGCCTTACAGTCCCTATGGGTTTAAGTCTGGGGGTGAGGGCACCTGGGACCCCCCCCACCCTCAGGTGCTGCATGGTGGTGGCTGCATGTCAGGGGGATAAAGCAGGGTGCTGTGTTCTTGGGGGTGGGAGGGCTGCATGCATGTCCCCATTCGGGGTCCCACCCTGGCACATGGAACTCTCTGGATGGGGTGAGACCTTACCCCCACCCGTGGGCTGCTTTGCATGCACCCCATTGCTGAGACATTACACTCAGTCCTGCCCTCTCTGTGAGTCTGGGGGTGCAGCCATCAAAAGACCCCCACCCCAGCCGCCCCTTCTGGGTGCCTGCCTTCCCCGTCTCGTTCCCACAGCTCCATCAAGGCGTTTTTTTCCCTCGCCCTGGCTCGCTGCCCGCCCTCCTCTCCCGCTCCATGAGCCCTTTGTGTTGCTCCTTTTGGCAGCGGGGATTTTTTCCGTCACTCCCATTCCCAGATGCGGCTGAGTCACCTCCTAAGTTCGCACCCACGATCCTCCCCGTGGTTCCGAGCGCGGGCAGACGGAGCTGGCGGTGTGGGGGCATCCCTGTCTCAGCGTGGGGCTGTCGAGGCACTGACCCCTTTCCCAGGGGGACGTGCAGACGTCCAGCAGCAGACCCAATCTGGCTGCTCCTCCTATGTGGGCTCTTGGGGCCGTGGGGAAGCCCTTCTGTTACTCATAGATCCCTTGAAATAGAAAGCTTTCAACGCTCAACAGGCATTGTTCACCATCAATGCTGTCTGCAGGGTGGGAAGGAGTGACTGGGAAATCACCTTTCCCCCCTCCCCAGGCTGAGCACTGGAGGAAACCAGCCCAGTAATACATGTGATGCTCCCCTGGCTCCCAAGGGGCTAACAATAGCCATCAGGAAGCACCGTGCTGGGACAGTGCTTCCTTTGCAGCCCAGCAGCACCTCGTGCTCCTGAGATGTTTTGTTTTGCTCTTAACAAGAAATGTCCCGGGAATGCAGCGCTGAGTTTCTGTACTGGTCCCAGTTAGCTTTTTCCAGCCCTGGGGACCTCACTGAGCATGCAGTAGGAGGGATGTTCACAGGTTGGGTGGGTTTAGTGGGTTGCACGAGGTGGAAATAGGGAAAGTAACTTGTGATTCCTACACACCCAATAGCAAAAGGGGGGGGAGTGAGGGGGGGTTAATCATTGTGCTCTGCTTCCCATGGATGTGGAGCTCAGCACTCATCCTTTGTGCCTGCAGGCCCAGCAAGCCAAATTCCTCAGCAGTGTGGACAGGGAGCTGGAGGAGCTGGCGGTCACCATCGCACAGACCAGGAAGATGGTGGAGCTCATTAAGGTGCCTGGGACACCCCTGCTCCATTAATGGGGCGCTGCCGGGAGGGACCTGGGTGCCCCCTCCCCTACTTGCAATGATGCCGCCCCCTCTTCTCCTCCTGCTCAGGGTGTCGCCAGCAAAGAGAAGGAGCGGGTTGAGAAGCTCTTTGCAGAAGCCTCCGAGCTGCTGGCCACCTTCCAGAAGGAGGTGGGCACCTTCATTGAGGACAGCGAGCGCTCCATGCTGGGGGAGGCCGAGGCCGACCTCCGCTGGAAGGAGGAGAGGCGAGCCAAGCTGGCCCAGGGCAAGCAGAACCTGGAGAACGTCGCCAGCACCGACACCGTCTACTTCCTCCAGGTGCGTGGTGGGCACAGGGGGCAGGTGATGTCTGTTGGGTTTGGTCCCCTGACACAGGTCTGGGTGCTAGGGGGGAGGGATGTGAGGCTGTGGGGTCTCCCTCCCGTTTGCAGCGTCCTCTCATTTCCCATTGCTACAAGGCTGAGCTGCCAGAGCTTTGTCCTCCTCTGTCCTCACCTCCACCATGGCCAGGACTGCAGCCCAGGCTCAGTACCCAGGCTTGGGGTGCCCCACTGCCCCGTGCAGTATTCCTTGACGTTCTGAGAAGGAGACACTGCTCTTCAGACGGGCATGGCCTGAGCCTGGGTTTGAAAGGGAGCGAGGAGAAGGAGCCAGGGACACGTGGCCGCTCTCCTCCCTTCTGCAAGGCTGCTTTGGGGCCAAGTCTGCGAGCTGCCAGTTCCCAAATCCTCCAGGGCTGGGTGGGGTTGTGGAACAAGAGGCAGCTTCGGCTTGTTTGAAACCTCCTAAAACTCTGTCTTTTTGGCTCAGGAGTTTCAAGCCTTAAAAATAGCCATGGAAGACAACCTCTCTCCAGCTCCGAGCTTCCAGAACGAGCTCAACTTCACCAAGTGCTCCCAAGCCGTCTGTGCCATCAAGGATGCACTGTCAGCTGCCTGCAAAAGCCAGTGGGACTGTTTGCAGGGGAAAGGAGTGGATGGGATGAGCTTCCCAAAGACGGAGGAAGGTCTGTGCCCCCCCTGGCCCTACGCTCATGCGTGGAACCCAAGGGTGCATCCCCCTCCGTATGGGGCCAGGGGATGCCTGTGGGCTCGGGGGCTCCTGCAGGCGCTGGCCCCTCTCCCAGGCACAGTTGCACAATCGCTGTCTGGGCTAACACCTCCTCCTTGAGGTTTTATGAATTTTTCCACGGAGACCAAAGAGTTGAGAGGCAACAAACAGCCTGAGAGCTAGGCACAGCCCTGCGGGAGGGGGCAGGTGGCCAAAACGCCATGAAAGGGGACTGTTCCTTCCCAGGACAGACAGCCCCCTTCATTGTGCAGGCTGTGGGCTCCCTGAGCTGCAAGGTTAGAAACCACAGCAGCTGGAGGTCCAGGGTGCTCCCTCCTGTGCTCTCATTTAGGTCGAGCTCTCTCTTGTCCCTCGTTTTCCTGGATGCCAGTGGGTCCGCAGGGGTGATGCTTTGGGAGCACCCCGGTTGGTGCCAGCATCTTTGCTGTGACAAACCCTTCTGTCTCTTTTTTTCCCCCAGTGATGACCAAGTCTCAGTTTCCAGACAAGTCGAACAATCCTGCCTGCCTGGAGAGCCGCGATTACTTCCTGAAATGTAAGAGAAGGTTTTGCTTTGACAGTTGTTGCTATGGTCCATCCTCAGTCCCACAGGCACTGGCCCCACTGCTGCGTGCCAGAGGAAATATTGCTCAGCTAACAGGGAAGTCTCCTCTCTTTCCTGACAACAGCCATAATCTGTTTAGGTGATTTTTATTTTTTTTTTCCCCAGCCTGTGGTTCTGCCAGAGCAGCTGCCACGGGGCTGTGAGCACACCATGTCATTTCTGCTGCATTCCAGCAAATTGGATCCTGTGTTAAATTAGATCAGGGTTGGTGCATCTGCTTTGGGTCAGATGCTGGTCAGCATCAATTGCATGAAGCAGAGGGGTAATCTGGGGGCTGTGCAGGGAGCACTGTAGTGGTAAGGAAGGGGTAAAGAAGAGGACGGTCTAAATTGAGTCAGGAGATGGGAGACCTCAAGCTCTCCTGCCTTCTTGTGCTCTCAGGTTGCTTAAAGCCTGCTTTCACATGGGATTTTCCTACCACTGCTCTGTTAAGTGGGTTCTCTGATATCCAGTAGTGTGACTGAGCAGTCCACTTGCTCTCTCCTCTACCCATTGACCTGTTTTCATCTGTGTATGGGAATGCCACAGCTTAGAGTACCCCTATCCTCAACAGCTGAAATCAGCCGCGGAGTTTTTACACCATCTAATAGCGATTGGACAATGGGGAATGGCTTTAATCTAAAAGAGAAGAGATTTGGGTTAGATGTTAGCAAGAGGTTCTTTACTCATAGGGAACTGAGGCTGTAGAACTGCCCAGAGCTGAGGGTGTCCCATCCCTGAGCTGAGGGTGTCACCCAGCCCACAGCAAGGGGTGAGTATGGTGTAAAGCTAAGAAAATAAATAATACCAAATGGTATTGCAAGCCAAGATATCTTATAGATGATGTAATTTAGAAGGATTATCAAGTTGGAAAAGAGGCAATTGATATAAAGAGAAATGCTCACCTGTCTCCAAGGATTGAGGCTCACAGGGAAAATCTGTACAAAGGAGGGATCTCCAACAAGAGATCCTTCCCCAGTGCTGCTCAGCCCTTAAATGGGGTCTGGGAGAGGTGGATTCAGACTCCACCCCTTCTGGTCACACAGGTGCATTGCCTTCACCTGTGCTCCTGAGGCTGACTCAATGCTCACCTCAGGTGATCCATCAGTGGTTCAGGCTGTGATTCAGCAGTTCCCATACAGGGTGGAACTGGATGAGCTGAATGACCTTTAAGGCCCCTTCCAACCTGAGCCTTTCTGTGATTATATAATTTAAAAGGAAGAGGATGGGGTGATGGCTTAAGGATGCTGCAGATTGTGAGCTGATGAGAGACAAAAAAGAGCATAGGAATTGCTGAGTGCCAGAGCAGGGAGAGCTGGGGGAATTTCCTCTCTCTTCATCCTCGTGTCTTCTCCCTGCCCCATGCAGTTGCCTTCATCATCGACCTGGACAGCGATACAGCCGACAAGTTCATCCAGCTCTTTGGCACCAAGGGAGCCAAGCGAGTGCTGTGCCCCATCCCCTACCCAGAGAGCCCGACCCGTTTTATCAACTGCGAGCAAGTGCTGGGAGTGAACCTCATGAACCGGGGCAACTACTACTGGGAGGTGGAGCTCATCGATGGCTGGGTCAGCATTGGCGTCATCGCCGAGGACTTCAACCCGCAGGTCAGCTATGACCAGAGCCGCCTGGGCCGCAACACGTGGTCCTGCTGCCTGCAGTGGAACGGGCAGAACTACGCCGCCTGGTTCGGTGGCTCAGAGTTTGTCATCCAGCAGCCATTTTTCCACACAATCGGGGTCTTCTTGGAGTATTCAGAGAAGGCTTTGACCTTCTATGGAGTCAAGGACTCAAAGATGACCTGCCTGAAGCAACTCAAGGCTTGCTCTCTTGGGAAGGCTCAGTCAGACCCTTTCCAATACAAGATCAACCAGCAGTTTGCCTCCCTGTTTTCCCTCAAGCTGAAACCAGCCTTCTTTCTGGAGAGTGTTGATGCTCACCTGCAGATCGGGCCGCTGAAGAAGGACTGCGTTTCGGTCCTGAAGCGCAGGTAACTGCCCAAGGAGAAGGCCCAAAGGAGCCCTTCCTGCAGCGCACACATCATGGCTTCCCTCCCTACATCAGGAGTCACAGGGCAGCCCCTCTTGGCCAAGCACTTTCCAAAACTGCAGCATGGAATTGTCTGGGTTGGAAGAGGCCTTCATGATCACCAAGTGTCAACCTGAACGATGGTCAATGGGAGTCCCACTGCCAACCTACGTCCCAGCACTAACCCACGTCCATAGCCGCTCAGTGCCACAAGCCAGAAGTGAGGACCCCAGCATCCCTCATGTTTGGCACGCTGTGGAAAAGCCGTGGTCCTTCCTACGTGCGCTGGAGCCCTGGGCTGTTCTGCACCACATCCAAACATCGCTGCTGGGAGAAGGAAGAGGCTGAGAAGCACCAGCATCCCTTGGAGCACAGAGCAGTTCTGAGGATGTGCTCGTAGGAGGGACATTCATGGGGAATTGCTGACAGAAACCTTTCTGTCAGACTTCCCCTCACATTTTGGAGGACCCTGATATTCCAGGGGATTTTGATGCCATTAAACTCCCAGTTATTCAAGCACCCTGGGCTCACGTGAGCTGTAAATGCACCCCATAGCTTCGAGTGCCTTTCAAACAACAAAGAGGTGCCATCAGTAGGTCCCGGGGCAAACAGTGTTTCTTAGGCACAATCAATAATTAAACCCCTTAGAACACCAGGGACAAGCAACAATTAACAACAGCCGCTCCCAAACCCGTGTCCCATCTGGGAAAGGCAGAGACCTCAGGCACAGAGCCCATTCACATGTCCTAAAGGAGCTTTTCCAGCTCTGCCTTGACGGCGTAGCAGAGACAGCACAGTGTGGCTCCTGTTTTAGCGTGCCCTGCCTTGCTCTGAGTTTATTTTTCCTGGGATTAGTTTGCTACCTACCTCCCAAAGCTCGCTTTACAGAATCATAATGCTGGGTGATGTAGACCTAAAGAGAAAAATATATGGGGCCGGATTCTTTTCTGGCGTGAATGAGTCAGTGGTGACGCACCAACGGTCAACAGGGGTGGAAAAATGGCCCGTTGAGCTAAATAGACTGTATATATATGTGTGTGTGTGTGTTCCCCAAAGGATAAGCTGGAAGTCATAGTGATATATTCAAAGGGAGCCAAGGGGAAAAAAAAACGAATGTGAAAAACAGGCAGGCGCAAAGCCAAGATGGTTGGAGTTATAGCCACGTTTACATAAACACTGCAGCTTGGAGAGCTCCTGTTGCTGTGGGTGGGTGTTCTGTGCCCACAGAGGTGCCTGTCCCCAGCAAACAGCCACTGCTTTCAGCCCTCAAATGGGGCTGAAGGATCTGAATGCAGCAATCCAACCACAGGGCAGGGCAGGAGGATTAGTACACATCCACTGGGATGTGCCCGAAGCTGCTCCTTGTTCCTCCTCTGCTCCTCCTGAAGCGCTGGGAAAGGAGGAGTAGGACTTCCAGTGAGAAATCAGCATGGCCAGCGGGAACACTGCCCTGATGGGAATTCAGTCCCTGTATCCGGAGCTCCTATCTCGGAAATGCTTTGTTTCACTTGCACCAGACTTGTGCAGAGCAAGCTCTGCACGAGGCAGTAGTGGTGACGCAGTGTGAGCATCAGGGCTGTTGGATAGCAGCAGAGGACTTGGTGTCAGCAGTGCCTTGCTGGATAAGGATGCTGGAGATGTGCAGAGACGATGTGCTGGGTGGAAGAGGAAGGTAACCCTGACCTGCACTGCACATCTGTGGGAAGAGATCTGGAATGTGGGCTGTGTCTGAGCCCCAAATGTCATTTCTTCAGGCCGAAACCCTACCATTCGCTGCAAGGAGTTGTGCCAGAGTAAATAGAGGGGATCTGGTCCTTTGCCCCGTTTTGTTTGGCTGTGGGTGGATGGATGGCTCCGTGGGGGAACGGTGCACTCCAGCCATGATCCCTCCCTTCCCTGCACTGCCCAAACCAGAGCTGTGAGATTCTGCTCCTTGCAGCTTTCAGCTGCTTCGCTGGGATCCGGTGCTTTTTTCCTTTTCCACCCCTGCAGCCCCAGGGGAGCAGCACTGAGAGCATGGGCTGTGCTGCTGCTGCTCCTGCCCCATAGCTGGGTGCTGATGTGCAGCTCACAGAGGGGTTTGGAGGGCTCCTATAGATGTGTTACAAACCCTCTCCTTCTTGCTGCTTCATATCCAGGCTGGAAGTGCTACAAATCCCGGTGGTTTAGGGCATAAAGCAAATTCTGACCGATGTAAGATGGGGGCCCCAGCCCCCAGGTGTCAGATCAGAGTTTGCTCTGCGTTGCCAATAATTTGGGGTGTAAACTGGAATGATTAGGAAACGTGCACTATGCCGGCCCTGGAGCTCTGATTTTTTTTGCTGCAGGCACCATGCGTGGTGGATTTAGATAGATAGCACTTTTGCAATTTAAACAGCCTTTCCATGCTCCTTTGAGTTATATTTTGCTGTCACAGAGTGTTCTTCTTTTTAATTAGATTTTTTAATTATACAGTTACTGTAGACTCTCTTACAGTGTGTGAAGAAACTGTAACAGAATACTTTCGTGGTGATAGAGACTATGATTTGCCATTAAATGTTACACAGACATAGCTGTGGGTTGTCTTTCTTTCAAATACCAAACCACTACAGTTGTCCTGTTCTCGTTTGCTTATTTTTTTTTCTGTGTTCTGCAGAAAATAACAGAGATATTATTTTCCAAGTGTGTCCGTGGGGTTTGTGCCAAACACACAGTATTTTTTTTATTGCTCGACTACAAAAGGAGCGGAAGAATCCTGCAATCCAACAGCAATATTGTCAGTCCTGGGCAGTTCAAAACCAGGAATTGTCTCACTTCTCTCTGTCTCTCTTCTGCTTCTGTCCTTGACTTGGAAATAACAAAGCTGAACAGATGATACATCTTTTCCTTTGTGTTTTAATCTGCATACATCTCCATGAAACGAAGAGTTCTGGAGCTTCCCATGCACTCCAGTGTTTCTTAAAATGAAGGCTGAGTTTCTTAATAGCAAACATCAGCTGGAGCTGTGAGAAGGTCTTTATCAGGCAAAGTGTTAGCTCACAAGCAGCTGCTGAGAGCTTTGGGGAAAGCTGTGTGGATGTGTGCTACTGACTTTAATAGGAGAAGAATTGGGGCCGTGTGTTACAAGCATTTCTTAAAAGGGAAGCTTACAACTTATTAAAATAGCGGATGTGAAAGGCACAAAGTTGTGCTTTTCTTGCCAAGAACTGCACAGATTCTATCACTGAGTTTATTTAAATCTGGTTTCCGTTATGTAGTGTTTCTATTTCCCTGCTGCCCTGGGGATTTGCAAGCACTGGGAGGGGGGGCTGGGCTGCAAACCCTGCAGGGAAAGTTCAAATCCACATAAAAATATGTGATTTAGGATAATATCAGCTCTTAACACATCTTCACGCATTTTGCTGCTTATTGATACGAGGAGTTCTTCAAAACATTTAACTTAGCAGTAGTTTTAATGAAATTATGCAAGCACTGTTACTGCTTTAAGAGTTAACTCCAGTTGGAGGCGGTGGGTTATACCCAAACTGTAGCTATGTCAGCACCACAGATATTTTCCTGTTCCCAGATTTCCTCTTGTCCACAAGACGGGACAGATTTCTGCCTTGTCTGTAGGGTGACTTTTCAGTCCCTCCAGTTTAACCCTCACAGGGGTAACTGTAGGAACCCACAGCACTTCACACCCAATAGTGGGCTCAGATGTCCGGGACACAGAACATGCATTGAGTGTGAATTTAAAAAGCCTGGAAACGGAGGGAGAACCTTTACTGTTAAAAGGGTTAAGCCTCAGTTTATGTGTAGCACCACCAGATTCGTGGGATTTTTATTCCGAGCGCTGTAAAGAACGTGGAAACCGCAGCAAAATGTAATGTTTTGGAAGGATAAAATGGGAATTTGAAGGCAGCAAAGGGAACTGGGCAAACTCCCCGTGCTTTCTTTGTGTACACTGTTGTGTCATCTAAAATAGGAAGCTGGGGGAAGTGCTGCCAAGTCACGCAGGCTGCAAATAACTTAAATCATTTTATTATATATGGTCAGAGGGCCGCACAATCGGGTGATTAATGGGTCGGTGAACGGGCTCTCCCAAAAAGGAGAACAGCTTTTTGGATGACGTATAGAAAAGTTAATGCGATCTCAGCAGCTGGCTTTAGCGCCGTGAATTAACAGTGATATTAATTGCACGGGAGGTGGCACCGCTCCTCGGGGCCGACAGAGAAGAGCATGAGTGAAGCAGTAAGACACGAGTCTGGGCAGAAGGAGGGCTGAAAACATCCCTCAAAGAGCTACCTCCCCCTAAAAAAAAAAAAAAAAAAAAAAAAAAAGATGGCTGCTGAGAGAGGACTACAACTCCCAGCACGCACCGGGACCACAAACACCACCGGGACTACAACTCCCAGCATGCCCCGCGGCGCGGCGCCGCTCCCCCGTCAGCCTCTTCTGTGCGCATGCGCAGAGCGGACCCGGCGCTGCGTGGCGGGGGGGCGGCGGCCATGGCGCTGAACAGGAACCACTCGGACGGCGGCGGCGTCATCGTTAACAACAGCGAGAGGTCAGGCGGCGAGCGGCCGTGCCCCTCTTCCCCGTCCTTCTCCATCCCCTTTCCGTCGGACATGGCGGGGAGCGGCCTTCCCCTGGCTCCCCCCGCCGCAGTAGGCCCTGTGCCCTTTTGTAGCTTTGGTGCGGGGCCGGGTGCGCCCTGGCAGAGGGGAAAGGCGAATGAAAGACCGGGGATGGTAACAGCAGCCAAACATAGACGTGCTGTGCTCCTCCATTGCTAAGGATTGGTGTGCTCGATGTGGACGCTGTTGCGTGCCTGCATCCGTACAGATATATTGCGTTGGTCCTAATCAGGTCTGTTTTTAATTGGGAATTAAGGAGTCGGCGCAGGGACTCGGGTTTGTGGAAGTTAAGTGACAGGAGAAGGGATCCAGATCACGTTTGAGCGACTGAAATGTGTTCTTGTGACCTTCAGTAGCCTCACTGCATAACCCAGCCCGAGGGGTTCCTGCTACAGCAGCTGTGTTCCTTGTGGTGAACCAATGTAGGGAAATGATCCAGCATAATACAGCATATTAGATATATATCACACTTAATGTAAGGAATATATTGAGGTCTTGATGAGTTGAATTGGCTAGATTCACTGCCTGGCTGTGCAAGCAGCAGTAGCTGTGTCAGCACTCTGAGGAAGGAACACGAGGCTGAGAACCAGCAGTCAGTACTACTGAAGCTGCTGCAAGCAGCAAAATAAAGAAGTACAGAAGTGCAAAGCAGAGTGAGCTTGTTTACTGAGCACTGGCTGGAGGTTAAGCCAGCTCTGGTAGGTCAGTAAACTCTGCATATTGCACTTCTGCCCTGAGCTGTAACGCTGTGCCTTTTCTCTCCTCTTCTTTGCAGTGTTCTGATGACCTATGATCATGTAGAAATGACCTTCAGTGATATCGAACCGATGCCGGATGCATTCAAAGGGACCAAGAAAGGGAGTGTTTTCCTGACTCCCTATCGAGTAAGTAGCAGAAGGCATTAGGAGGAGATGAGAGCTCTTCGTGATTCTGTGCTTCCATCCACTCCCCAGTGCATGAAAGTCTGGATGATGTAGTGCTCCTTGAAGTATGGCTCATCCTCTCCCCATGGGGAGCACCATGACTTCGTGGTGTATTCTGTTTGTCATAAGATAATAAATCTGATTAGTTCTTACCCAGGCAGCTGCTCAGTCCATCAGGCATCTCCAAGATTGGAAATTAGGGGTGGTCTGGAAATGCTGAATGGAACAGTTCAGCTACTAAATCACGGCTGTGTGGGGCTGTGAGCTCTCTGGAAACAGAGGAGTATTATCTGAGAAGTATAATCTTTCTGGAAGGCTGTGTTGCCTCGAGGCATCAGGTTCTCCTTGTAGCTGTTCTGAGAAGCCTGGGGCTTGCAGGGATTACAAGGATCTTGGAGTGTGGGAGGCAGTTTCAGTCCTCAAGTCTCTACAGATAACAAACAGGGGCAGTGTTTCCTGTTTGTTTTAAGTGCCCTTTGCAATGTTGTTTCCTTTTCAGGTTATCTTTGTATCGAAGGGAAAGGATGCTATGCAGTCTTTCGGGATGGCCTTTTATTTGTTGAAAGACTGTGAGATTAAGCAGCCTGTCTTCGGAGCAAATTATATCAAGGGCACAGTGAAAGCAGAGGCAGGAGGTAGGTATGGCACTGATACAAAGTTGAACTAAGACGCAGAACATACAGTTCGTGGTAAAGCAGTTATTCACTGCAGTCTAAAGTGGATACTGAATGCGTGGGCTCTTGCAGTACTGCTAAAATGTGTTTTTCTGTTTCAAATCAGCAGCTAAAACTATTCCCCTCGCCTGCTCTGTACAGTTACAGTGAGCAGATGAGTTCTGTAGCTGATGTCATTCCTGCCCTCTGTACAAATTCTGAGCTCAGTCAGCCAAGTGATCTCACTGAGTACACATCAGAGCAGGGAGCAGGCTGTGGCAGCAGCACTGAGGCCGTTGCTTGGCCTTGGTCAGTTGAGCTTTTCTCCTAATTATGCATCCACATCCTTCTGTGCCAAGCACTCGTGGTCTGTTCTGGATCTGTATGGATTTTGAGGTGCTGATCTCTGACACTATTCCTTGTGCAGTTCAGGAAAAAGCACTGCTGTGTTGTTTGGAAAATAGTGAATTATCTCGACCTTAGGGAACCTTGGAGGGCAGCTTCACATTATATTCAATGAGAAGGTTGTGGTGGACTTTATTTTTTCTTTCAAGACATTTGTGTAACTGTCCTATGCTTCTACTTTTCACCAAGGCACTTATTTCATCCAGAGCTTTATTTATTCTGTTAGCTGTGGCACTGCAGCACAGTGCAGTGCTCAGAGGACCTCAGCCTGCTGCCCTGACATCAGCCTTGTAGCTTCTGTAGGGGAACAAAACAGGAGCAATCCAGCACGGGAGGAGAGGCGAGCAGCAAGGACGAACTCCAAACTGTGTGAAAGGCAAACTGCTCCAGCAAAATCTCTGCAAGTTTCCCCCAGAGGCTGTCTTAGTTAATGAGCACATTGCTGTAACAGCCAGGGGAGCCTGGCTTAGCTCAGAAGGCTCTTTTATCTCCGTGTCCCTGTTTCAGTACTGACACAGCCACTGCTTTGATGCATTGTTGGCACTCTGAGCTGAGCGTGTCTTTCTTTTTTAGTCTGTAATAAGAGATGTTGCTAATTTGTTTATTTTTATTATCATCCCAACTTGAAATATTCCCTGTGAACTCTAATGGATTTATGTGACATGTTTTTTTTCATTAAGCTCTTTGCTTCATTGGGGACTCAGACTCCAAAACTAATTTGCAGTGGACAGTTAGGTGTAGTTGCAAAAACCTTTTAGCAAACAGGATTAGCAGAATCCCTGTCTTCTGCACTAATCATGTACAAAGCTAAGAGTAAATCCAGCCCTCCTGATAGCTTGGGCTGCTGGCAGCCTGTGTGATAGCAGGCACAACTTTAGCAAGCATTTGAATGTCTCCCTCATTGATGGTTTTATTATTCAGGCATCTCTGGATCTGAAAACATTGTCCAATGTGAAATTTTCTGTACTAAAGGTAATTCTGCTGCTTTCTCTGCAGGTTTTTCTTGGATGTTTGGGATGAGCTCTTTAAAGAATGATAGACAGGGCATCTGGAGCTAAAGCATGGAAGCTGAATAGCATTGAAATGGCTTCTCCTTATTTGTGAGTGCTGTCTTCTCTCCCTGCAGGTGGCTGGGAGGGATCTGCCACCTTCAAGATGACCTTTACAGCTGGGGGTGCTATCGAGTTCGGACAGCGTATGCTGCAGGTGGCATCCCAAGGTAGGGGAGCTTCATGCTCTCTGCTGTTTGGCTTTGTGGTTCCAGGAGGCCTTGCCTTAATCTTACAGCAAGAGCAGTTTTAAGCTGGGACAGGTTGGATTCCTGTCTTACATGAATTGCAGTCTGTGTCTGAAACTTCGTGGCCTTAACACAACACCTTTCTGACATCCAGCAAGCAGTGGGCTTATTAGGGTTCATACTTCTTGTTGTTGTTGTTTTGTTTTCTTTGGCTTTCAGAGGACTCTTTAAGTTTGTTGTAGGTCTTAGCCTGTGTTTTCTGCAAGCTTGGTGTTTTGGTCAACTTCTCTTTCCTTCTCCAGCCTCCAGAGGTGAAGTCCCCAACGGAGCTTATGGCTATTCCTACATGCCGAATGGATCCTATGCTTTTGCACCACCTGTGGCAAATGGGGGCTATCCATACCCACCACCTCCTCCTGGTAAGTGTGGGTTATGCAGACAAGGATGATTTTAGCTAACGAGAGTTAGAATAGCTCCAAGGGGGAAGAAAGAACAATTTCACATTATCTTTAACATTGGATCTGATGCCTTGTGCAGCTTTTGCTTCTGAGCTTAAGGAGATTTGCCTTCATCTCGTTTTGGCTGCGTGCTGTGACCCCACCCCAAATGGCTGCTAAGTCTTTGCCATGTTGTCTCCTTTCCTGACAGAGTTTTATCCTGCTCCTCCTGTGGGGGGTGCAGACATGGCCTACATGCATCTGCCACCCCCACCCTACCCAGGGCCCATGGAGCCGCCTGCTGGTGGTCCAGATCTGCCCTCCACTCCTGCAGGTAAGAAATACCTTGGGCTGAATCAGCTCACAGCTGCTTCATGGTGCCCACAGTTCTCTTTTGTTGCTCCTTAACAACAGCTGTGCAGAAACCTGTGTCAAATTGTGATGCTGAGTGTCGGTGTTACTGCTCAGAAGAGTCAGAATTTTGTTCCCTCATTGAGGTTTCCTGTCTGTGTTCTCATGGGGAACGTGGAGTCAACTTAGAAGCTCCAATTGAGTTAAAATTGTCTGGAAAGGAGTGGTTAGGGAGCTCAGTCTGAAGGCCAGCCTGGTGCCCTCCAGTGGGAACACCATCTACAGATACATCGTATTGTAGCTGTTTTGGAGCTTGAATATTGACAAGATAGTGCTTTATTTAGACCAGTTAATGGCCAGGAGTATTGTGATGGAATTGTGATGATAAAAACTCCCCGTGTGCCACCCATTTTGTCCCTTCTGTTTCTGTGACAGCTGAAGCTAAGGCTGCTGAAGCTGCTGCCAGTGCTTACTACAACCCAGGAAACCCACACAACGTCTACATGCCCACGGTAAGAGCTGGGATCAAGTTTCCACAAGGATTTCTTACTTCTGAGAGTCAGAATCACGTACCAAGTTCTACTCAGTGACACAGCAAAGCGTGCCTATTGATTTCTTGTGTGTTTTGTTTTGTTTTGTTTTGTTTTGCCACAAATTGATGTCCTTTTACTGTCTTTACTTCAGGACCAGCCACCCCCGCCTCCGTACTTCCCACCAGAGGACAAGAAAAACCAATAAGCTACCACAGGACTTCTCCACAACTCGTTGCTTTCTTACTTCCCACTTTGGCTGAATCTTGGGGCATGGTCCATAGCACTGAGGAGTAGAGCCTTACCTCAAGGCACGTAGCTTCCCTGGACTTTAGTGGTAGATAAGAGCAGAGCAAGGGGAGAGATCTCAGCAGCCTGGCTTACCTCTGAGAGCTCTGAGGGTTTGCAGTCCTACCACAGTTCTCCTTTCTCCCTGTGCACACCAACACTAGAACTGGAGGTTCTCTTTCTGATATAGTCTCCTTTGTCTGTTTCTTTTGATACTTAAATTATACCTCTTTAGAGTAAGCAGCTGTTGCAGACTGATAATTAACAAGCTCATAACGTGGCAACAAGGTGCCCAGGGAGTCTTGTCTTTACTTTAGGGGTTCTCTGGACACAGGGATGTCTCTAGGTATCCCTCTCAACCTGGAATATTAAACCCAGCTTTTCCCTCCCCTACTGAAAAAGGGCTTCAATGGGAACCTTTGGAGTCTCAGAGGGAGTAGAGGTCTATTATATTTAGCAGATATCTACTAAACTTTTTAAAAGAACAAGTTGCTCCTAACCATCATAGTGAATCTGATAGCCCTCCAAATTTTTCTGCTGTGCACTACAACGATGCTGACAAGCTTCCTTTTTTTATTTAAGAAAACAAAACTGCCCTTTGCAGGGCTGATGTGACTCGTCACAGATCACATGGGAACACTCATTTATCTCTTTTTTCCATTCCAACACGTGGGCTGGAGATCACAAAGCCCTGAGCACTGTCTTTATGAATACACTTTGTGTTTTTTTTTTCCCCTGTAACACAAGTTACAGTTTGGCCAGTGAAGTATCTCACTGCTGTGGTTTAACTGGGGAGTTAATAGCTAACAGGAAGAAAATAGTTTCTGCTCTGGAAACACTTGGGAGAATATATAAAAAAAAAAAAGGGTGGAAGAAGTTGTTGGTGTGACTGAGCTGTGAGGTCAGATGTTTGATGTCGTTAGCATCCCTGGATCAGGTATGAATTTACTTCTCAGTAAGTGGAATGTCAATGCTCTGGACTGAGGGCTCAAGCATTTTCCTTGATCTCATTTGCAAAGACTGTCGTGCTCAGAACCTCTGCAGGATGATCAGTGACCAGGCTGTGAAACTGCACAAAGCTTCACACCAGTCGCATTCTGCTGACTTCCAGCAGTGGTTGTGAGAGAGCAGATTTGTCCCAGCAAGTGTGGAGGAGGATCATGTGCTAGGGAACTGCCAAGGCTTCCTGCATGCAGCCTGCTTGGAGAGAAAAAGGTCCACCTCTTGTTTTCTTTGTGTCTGAGTCTCGGTGATTAACCAAATCGCTGCTCTCTGTGCACTGACTTTTCTAGAATTGCTACTGCAGTGATGTAAAGAAATGGTTATTTTAAATATGCATACATATATATATTTATTTTGAAATGTTTGATTAATATATTAATGTGAAATGACTTTTGAATGCAGATTTGTTTTTGCCAAGACTGTGAAGTAAAGTGAAATCAGCTCGAACCTGAGTGTTGTGCTTTTTGGTGTGTGTGAGGGGTGTTTCTTCTGGCTTAGGCTTACAGGTGAAATGAGAATAAGGCACTGAATCTTCACAAATGCCCACTGCCCAGTTCCTGCTGGAAATGGGTGAGGCAGCTGCTCAGCTTTTACCTGAAGGTGCTTTATTTCCAGACCAGTTGTCTTTTAAAAGCTCCTAGCATTCTGTTGTGGAAAAAGTCAAGGGGCACCTTCTGAATTCTGCTCTCCCACGTCGTGTTTGTCCTCGCCCATAACCATTAATGCATTTCTGTGCTGGCCCATCAACTCGGGCTCCTTTCCTTTAGCAAGAAGTGGGTGGAGGAGGGAAGCACGAAGACAGAAAACATTACAGCCTGGTGAGAACACAACGATCCCTGTTCTGTGCATTGAAATACTTGAGTGCTGGTTGTGTTGTATCATCAGCCCAATGGGAGGAGCTGCAGGATGCTGTGCTCAGTACGCCAGGGCTCCTGCTCCTTCAGAATGGCTCTTCTGGGGTTGATAGGTAGGTAAACATGGGTTGTGTAACGTTCCCAGTCTGCCCAGCACCATGTACAGTACAGCTCTGGTGCAGTCAGCACGAACACGTGAGTTCTGGCTGGGCTTTCTTTTAAAACCCTTCCACAACCAAGTGTGCTCCAGGGAAGAAACGTGGAGTATTTTGATGGCAGCTTGTCTCAGTTCTAGCTGAATCTCCTCCGCGGGTGTGGGTGAGCAGTAAGGTCAGGGAGGCTCTAATGTTTGCTGCCTTTAAAATAAAAGGGAAATATTTTGGACGAGTCAGGCTGGAAGTCATGAAACATTCCTCTCCTTAATGTGGATGTGAGTGAGCTGAGAGCCTCCTTTGCTTCTTGGTGAGTGTTGCTGTTCCTCCGTACTAAAGCCAAAAGCGATGAGATCTGTGGCACTGCAGTGTTGCAGCACTGCACAGAAGGGTGCACAGCTCTCAGGGCCTGCTTCCCTGCTCAGAGCTGGGGCTGTTTCCCCCCTTCTCCGGGGTGTGGTGAAACGAGGTATTTCCAAAGCACCCTGAGACGTTGCACAAGGAGCAGTTCCTGCAGGAGCTGCTGGCTGCGGGCCCGGGGCAGGACCTGAAAGTCCTGTTGAAATCCCCGGGGCCGGGGCAGGTGCTGATGCTGCAGGGCAGGGTTTGTGCCTGCCTGCTCAGGAACCCCTCCAGCCCAAAGAGGGGACCGAGCCCTCCCCACAGCACCGTTCTGCCGAGCGAGACCGAGTGATAAATGTCAGGGGTTTGTGTTTCTTTTTTACTACTTGTGGCTTGGTTTGTAGCGCCAGGCCGCGCGAGGCGAGGGTGCTAATTTTAGCCGAGGGTTTTCTCTGCAGTCATGCTTGCCATTACTCACCCGTCTGCTACCCTGCGTGAGTCAGCTCCAAATGCTGCTCTCCCGAGCTGGCAGCTGCTATTGCAGCACTTCTCACTCAGGGGCTGTCCGTGCAGCCTGCCCCACATCAGCATGGTCCCTGCTGCATCCCCCTGGCTGCCGTGGGACGACAGAGGATCCTGGAGCAGAAGGTGTTGGTTTGCATCACGCTGCTGAACCTGTGAGTCTGGCTCAGCAAATGCTGCGTATCCACACCTTCTCTCGGCCTCGCTCAGCTCTTGTCTCTCCAAGGGGGTCTGGGGTGGCAGAAACCGCAGTGGGAGTCAGGCCCTCGTTGTGAAAGCTCCTTGCTGCCCGTGTGCAGCTCTCCTTGCCAAACCATCGCAGTTGTTGGGGCCGGGCTCTAAAAGGAGAAGCGAGGGAGAGGAGTGTCGAAATGGATTTTTTGACCATTTGCCCATTTCTGCTTGCAGCATTCGGATAAGGACGGGCGGCGGCTCCGGCATCACCAGGTGGGAGAGGTAGGAAGATGAACAGCACTCCGTACTGGGTTTTCATTTAGAGACGAGAGAAATGCTTGCTCTGAGGTGCCCTGCATGCTCTGGGACCCCTGAGCTGCAGCTGTATCCCCCATCATTAACTATGGACTCTGCCGGGGCAGCTTCCAACCCTATATAGCCCTGCAGCCTACTGAGAAAGGGGTTTTCCTTTAGGGTGGCTTATTTTTAAAGAGGGTGGAGGGGTTCACTCTGTATCGTGTGCACATATATGGTGCGTGGCCCAGCAGTGATCGTGGGGCTGCAGGGTCCTGCAGGCTCGGGGTGTTCTGCTCACTGGGGTTATCCCTGCTAAGCAGAAAGCGGTGCTGCTTCTGGAAGCTGCTCCCGGTGCTGGGGGGGTGGAGGGTGTTGCTCTGCCCTCGTTAACTTTCTGCTGGGGAGAAGCAGCAGAGGTGTGAGCAGCTCAGGGTGCTGCGCCTTTATCTCTGTGGTTGCTCTTTGCTATGACAGATTTTGTTTTTTGCCACCAAAGCAGAGAGGAAATCCTTCGTTTCCCAGCAGCACCATGAGCATCACATCTCTGCTTTCCTCTGATAGTAGCAGCATGCAGTGCTGACGTCCCACATCAGTGCTCAGCATCTCTGTAGGGCAGGGCCTCCTCCTCCGCTCGCCCAAGGAGCACTAAGCCGGGATTCCTATGGGCCGAGCTCGGGAGAACCCTGAGCAGCACTAAGGCACTGTGAGCGGGGCGGGGGGCAAAGGGAGCCCCAAACTGGGGAGCAGAGGGGACGTGATGCTGAGCTCAGCCCGGCTCTGCTAGGCATCGGAGGGGTGGGCGCTGCCGGCACGGGCATCTGCGCACTGCAATCGTATGAAGCGTTTACTGGGACCGAGGTCAGCAGCCCCGGCTCCTCCCTCGTTTCCTGCTGCACCGCCCGGCAGCACGAGGGCTGCCCCTCCCCCCCCCCTCCAGCGAGGAAAACCCCGCCGCTGTCCCCATCCACGTGTGCAGCGACTGCATCAGTTCTCAGCCTGAGCTCGTGCAAACGGCCGCGTGCCGTGGGGTATCTGCGCACCGCAGATCCCAGCCCATTTCCACTGATGCTGTGGGGTCCCCCACTCGTGCTCATGTGGTCCTCCAGACCCTCCGTGCCACTGCTGTGTGTCCCCCCCTCACCTCCGATGGCATTTGCCTTCTCCTGACTGCTTTTGCCCACTCTCTCTCAATTCACGGTTGATTTGGGGATGTGACGCCCTCCCTTCACCCCACTCGTGCCCCGCGGGGCCGGGTGCTGCGTGCTTCGGCTCCTTTTGCGCGTTTCCCGTGCGATAGGGGCTGCGGTTTCCTCTGGTCATGTGAACAAAAGCAGCAGCAGAGCTGGGGGGGGCTGCTCAGCCTGGGCCCGGGATGGCGGCTGCAGGGGGAGCGCCCACGGGGACCCTCCCCAGGGAGGAGGAGAGCCCCGAGGTATGTGCCGTGGGACTGGGACGGCGTTTGGGACGCGGTGGCCGTGGGAGAGCAGCGTGGGGCTGCGGGGTGCGGGGCTGGCTGATGGGGGAAAGGTGCTCAGGTGGAGAAATGGGGTGAGAAGTGGGAGTGAGCTCCCAAACGACAGCAGTCCCCCCGCGGCCAGCTCCACGCCCCTTGTCCACGTGGGCTCACTGCAGCCCCGCTGTGGGCAGGAGCAGCCCCAGCCTTAAGCCCGCAGCGGTGGCGGAGCAGAGCCCAGCGCAGATGGCCGGGGGATTACGGCAGCCCCGGATTTGCCGTAAGCAAACAGTGATGATCCAGTGGGTGGGGTTTTTTTTTTCCCCACTAGGAGGATCCCAAGGTCGTTCCGGGTCTTGGGTTGGGCTCATCCATCCCCAAAACACTGCAGCCCCACCTGCGGTGGGTTCGTGCTCAGCATGGGAAGGACCAAACGAGTCTGAAGCATCTCTGAGATAGGAGATGATTGTTTTTTGCTTTTCTCAGTCACCCCACTGCGCTCCCAAGTGGCACAGAGCACCATTATGGTCACCCATCTCACGGTGGCCGAGTCACCATCCCCGGCTGAGGATGGGCAGAGGGAACAATGGCTTTCATTGCTTTGCTTTAAGTGCCATTAGGGCATCTTCAGGGTCTAATGGCAGCTTTGGGACGAGCCCACCTTATCCCCACTGTCACTGTGCCCCAGACCTCATAAGAAACCCCTCCTTCCCCTCTTGTTCCTCCAGATGGACCTCTCACACCGCTTCTCCAAGCAAGAGGTACGGGCACGTGGGCTCCCGTGGTGGCATCACTGGGGCCTCTGGGGCATGGGGACGGCACCTTTGGGTGCAGCAGCAGCAGCACCCTGCTGTCAGCATCCCCTGGGTGCACTGGGGAGGAGGGCGGTGGTGGACGAGGGAGGACGCGTGCCCACGTCCCTGCCATGGCAGCGATGTGACAGTGCTGTCCCTGCAGCTGTCCCTGCTCTACCAGGAGGTGCTTTACACCATCCGGCACCGTCTGGGCAAACCCCAGCCCCAGCATATCTCTGACACCCAGGAGCTCTGTGCCTACGTGCAGAAGGTGCGTGCTCCCCCCATGGGACCCTCGGAAGGCAATTCCTAAAGACCCCAAAGGGTTGGGGATGTCATCAGGGTGGTCAGGAGGTTCTCCCTGATGAGCTTTCCCAGCCTTCCTGCTGCACCTCGCCCTTCCAGCTGGAAAGCCCCTGGCTGCCCTCCAGCCACCACTTGGTGGGGCCGCATCCATGACCGGCCCTAATGTTTGTAACAGGCTTTCGGGATGGATGAGGAGGAGCACAGGGCCATCGCACAGCAGGTCCAGGAGCTGGAGGTAGGGAGCAGGGCAGGTTCTGTGCTGGGGTGCTGCTGGGCTTGGGTTCAGGATGGCCCAGGTCTATGCAGGGGCTGAGTCTGTTTGTGACAAGGGGCACTGAACTGCCTCTTGGGGTCAGTGACACCCCAGGACCTCACTGTGAGCAGCATCACAGCGTGCATCCAGCAGTGCACACTGTGGCTGCTTTTCCCCTTCGTTAAGCAATCGTTTCTCTCTGCCAGAGCCCAATTTTTTGTCTGAAAGCAACCGTGAAGGAAGCCAAAGGGATTTTGGGTAAAGACGTCAGCGGTAAGCAGAGCTGGGTGGGTGGCTTTGTAGAAAGGGGACAGCTGCTGCTCGCAGCAGGGATAGCACTGCTGGGTCTTGCAGGGTTCAGCGACCCGTACTGCCTGCTGGGCATCGAGTCCAAGAGCCAGGAACCAGCCCACCCTGACAACAAGAGGAGGCTGAAGGCGGTGGTCAAGGACCTCATCCCTGAAGACCAGATCCATCGCACACAAATCATCAGCCAGACCCTGAACCCAGTGTGGGACGAGACGTTCATCCTGTAATCTGCCACCCCTCTGTCCCATTGCTACTAAGGGGGTCTCATGGGGTGGGGTGGGGTCTCCATTTCCACACCTCCATCTCCACTTCCACCTCCATCCATCCCCACTTCCATCCCCACCTCCCAGAGGCCGCTGTCCTGCCGTGTGCTGCTGTCCCTGCTGCAGTGACAGCTGCTGTCCATTCCTTTCAGGGAGTTTGAGGACATGGAAACAGCCAGCTTCCACCTGGACATGTGGTGAGCGCAGCCGGAGCGGGGTTCTGCCTCCCAGCGTGGGGCTGGGAGGGCCACTTTTCCCATTTCCCCTTGCAATGGTCTCCGATCACACCAGTTCCTTTCCCCTGCTGCTCATGCAGGGATTCGGACACGGTGGAGTCGGTGCGGCACAAGCTGGGCGAGCTGACGGACCTCCATGGCCTCAAACGGTGCGTGCTGCCATGTGCAAATCGCACATTTGCTTCCTGGCTTTGCTAAATGTCCTTGGAGGAAGGGAGGCAGGGTGGTGGCTCTCTGCTATCCCCATATTGCCTTGCTTTGCCCCAGGTTGGTGGCTGTGTGCGTCCCTTCAACTCTTGCTATTGCCTTTCAGGATCTTTAAGGATGCTCGCAAGGACAAAGGGCAGGATGACTTCCTGGGGAACGTGGTCCTCCGCCTGAAGGTGAGACCTGGATGTGAGCAAAGCCTGGGGGGGAGGGGTGACCAGGACCCCAGTGCCACAGCAGCACAGCTCCCAGGTCCCTGGAGCAATGCCACATCCCCAGCACTGTGGGAACAGCTCTGCCCCTCGTCTCTGCTCGTGCAGGACCTGCACTGCTGGGATGACCAGTGGTACCAACTGGAGCCGCGCACAGAGACGTATCCCAACCGGGGTCAGTGTCACCTGCAGTTCCTGCTGACCCACAAGAAGGTAGGAGTGAGGGAACCACCGCCTCAGCAGGGCGGGTTACCCCCAGATCCCCATCCTCTGCATCCCATCTCTGGGACCAGAGGGGTTGGGACACTTCACACTTTGACTTGAGTTCTCCAACCCCACGCTTCTTGTGTCCCCGCGTCCCCAGCTCTCCAACTGCTCGGGCAGGGGATGGTTATTGCTTTGCATGGGTTGTCTCATTCCAGAGGGCCACCACCTGCAGCCGAACGCAGCCGAGTTACACCGTGCACCGCCACCTCCTGCAGCAGCTGGTGTCCCACGAGATCCTGCAGCACCAGGTGCTGTGGGAAGAGAGGAGCAGCAGGAAAGGGATGGGATGGGACGGGACGGGACGGGACGGGACGGGACGGGATGGGATGGGATGGGATGGGATGGGATGGGATGGGATGGGGAGTACCTTTGGAGGCCCCTACACTGATGTGTTGCACCGTGATGGGGTTCACCCTGGCCATGCCTGGGTCCCTATGAGCCTACTGCAGGGCTCCTGACCTGGCTGTGCATCCTGGCAGGCTGGTAGCACTGCCTGGGATGGGGAGCTGAGCCCGCACGCCAGCACTGTGCTGTACCTGCATGCCACACAAAAGGACCTCTCGGACTTCCACCAGGTCATGGCGTGAGTATCCCCTGTTGGTTTCCCCGTTCTGGCTGCAGTAGCCTTGGGGAGCCCTGCTCCAGCCCCTCGGGGCTCAGCCCACCCTCTCCCCAAATCCCCAGGCGGTGGCTGGCGTACAGCAAGCTGTACCAGAGCCTGGAGTTCAACAGCAGCTGCCTGCTGCACCAGATCACCAGCATCGAGTACCAGTGGCTGCAGGAGCGCCTGCGGCCGGAGCAGGTGGGACACGGGGAGGGAGGTGTGCTCCTCGCACCAACTCCTGGCCACAGTTCCCTCTCTGTGCTGTGGGAAGGGCAGGAGCTTGTGGGCTATGGGGCTGCAGGGTGCTACTGGTGGGCAAACAGCCACGGGACCAGGACAGACCGAGGAACCCCTTATGGGAATTTGTTCCCCATCGCAGAGAAGCTGCTCCTATTGCCCTCCTCCATCACTGCTCTCGATCCTAAGCCCTGTGAAAATCAAATCTGACCCAGTTCCCACTGCCTCCCCATGGCCTGTTTTCCCAGGGCATCCAAGCACCCTGCTGAGATTCGGGAAGTTTCATGCATAGCAATGAGGTTTTAGCACAGAACTCAGCTCAGCCCCTCCGGGGAGCAGCTCCTGGGGGCACCAGGGGAGAAGTGAGAGCCTTGGGCTCTCTCCTACATGGCACCATGGTCCCAGCACCGTGCACAGATCCCTTCCATCTCCCAGAAAGCAGAGCTGGCAGAATCCTTCCAGTCCTTGCTGACCTATGGGGTGTCCCTCATCCGGAGGTACCGCATCATCTTCCCTCTCTCTGTTGTGAGCTCCACTGAGAGGCTGCAGTCCCTGCTCCGGTGAGTCCCCTTGTTGGGGGAACTGTTTGAGTAGGGTCTCCTGGGGAAGAGGTGTTGCCTTGGAGGGGCTGGTGCAGGGTTTTGCCAACAGTTCTCCCTTTGCAGGGTCCTGGTCCAGATGTGCAAGATGAAAGCTTTCAGAGAGCTGTGCACACTCAGCCCTGACCTCCCCAGAATGGTATCTGAGGCACTCAAGGTAGTGGGACCTGCCACCCACCCCCTACCCTGCCTGGCTTCCTGCAAAGCCCCGTGGTTGGCGTGGTCCCCTGGCTTCAGGGCAGTCTCACCACGCTCCTCTCTTGCAGTCAGGCACGACAGAGTGGTTCCACATGAAGAAGCAGCACCTCCAGCCCATGGTGAAGGTCAGTCCCCACCTCTGCCTCTCCAGAGCCATGGTGCCCAGACCAGCCCTGCGAGCACAGTGCTCCTAATGTGGGAATGGAGCTCAGATCGTCTCAGTGTCGCTGAGTGTCCCAAAAGAGCTGTTTCTTCTTCTACAGAGCATGGAGGAAAATGGCAAAGCCTTGGCCAAACTCCTTTTGGAGGTGATAGGAGATCTCCAGCAGTGCCAGAAAGTCTGGAATAAATTCTTCATCAGGTGGGGTGTGGAGCTCGACCCCTCCTCAACCACTTTTCATGGCACCAGGAGCAATGAGGCACTTGGATGCTTTGTTCCCTGGTCCTTGGGTTCTGCCTGTGAGAGGAGATCACTGAGTGGACCCAGTTCTGCCCTGCAGAGTTCTCCTCTCCCTAATGGCCCAGGGGTGGGCTGGGTTTGCTGAGCAGGGGCTGGCTCCTGATTTTGTTTCTCTCTTCATAGAATCTTGAAGCTGAATCTCTTCTCCATCGCCTACCTGGAGCTGGAGAGCCTGGTGGGTGATCCTGTGTCTGCTCTGCAGTCCTGGAGCTGAGCTCTAAAGCCTGGCTGAGATATTTCTCCAGCCTTTGGGGTTGGCTTCTTGTTGCAAGCCTGGAAATGAAGCAAGCCAGGGAAATCCCATCTTTCCCTGCATGCCCCTAAAGTCACCATCATTATTTATCTATATGCCTGACCCAAAGGATCTCCTGAAATGCCAAGTGAAAGGGAGTGCCATGAGCTGACCCCATGGCTTCAGACAGCCCATGCCTCCCCAGCTGGACCCCGCTAGCTCTGCGCCCCACGAGCTGCCCTTCTCCCCTTTGTCACCACCAGGTTGCGGGGCATGTCCAGGAGCAGCTGCGTGAGGTCGACACTGGCATGTCCAAGCCCACAGCTGAGAGCCTTTTCCAACTCTATCTGAACCTGCAGGAGCTCTATAGGATGAAGGACTTCCTCCCAAAGAGGTACCAAGGGTTTCAGGCTTGGATGTGATGATCTATGGGATCCTTAGTTGGATTTGGTGATCCACACTGATCCCTTCCAACTCTATTTTATGATTCTACGCTCTTGAGTTTGATGCATACCTCTACAGGGGGAGTTTTCTCCTAATTCTGTTTCTCGTGCATGAGATGATGGAGAGTTGGTAGCCTTTTACCATCGCTGTGCACTGGGAGAAGCTGTTTTCTCCATCCGCAGGGATGGGCCATTGGCTCTGAGTGATTTCCACCAGTGGTTCAAGGAAGCTGTGCCCCAGTGGCTGCAGAAGGCCTACAGCATCGCTCTGGAGAGAGCACAGAGGGCTGTGCAGATGGACCAGGTGACTCAGGAGAACATCTCTCCCAGCGTTTGGGATCTCACCAGCTCCCTCACACACTCCCAATGGGGTCTTTTTTTCCCATGGCAATTTACTCCTCTGTGGTCCTCACCCCCATGCCTGTTTCATGGCAATGATGCCACCATGGAGGTCCCACTTGCAGCCTGGGAACGGGCTGGTTCCCCTCCCTGCATTTTGACCCGTTCTATGAGCCCTTTCTTTTGACCTTCAAAAAGAGGGGAGGGAAGGCTATGGGGCTGGGGGCCCCTCACCCTGTTACTCAGTGCAGCTCAACACTGGGATCTAGAATGAGCAGAGAGCTTGGGCTGTTGCATTTTCATCTTCTCCATTCCCCAGAGTGGTCAGGTGATGGCACAGAGTGAGGGTGGGCATAGGAAGGATCTAGTGGTGGTCCTAAAACGAAGGAGCAGCTCCCCTGTTGGGGGTGGCTCAGTTGGGTTTGCTCTGTGCCCTCCCAGCTGACGCCTTTCGGGGAGCACAACAAGCACAGCACATCCACCGTTGACCTGTCCACCTGCTATGCCCAGATCGTGAAGACCTGGCAGCAGCTCAACTGGCCAGACCCTGAGGAAGCCTTCATGATCATGGTGAAGCTCGTGGAGGTCTGTGCACTTGGGTCTGGCAGGCAAACACAAGCAGCAGGAGTTTCCTCTTGCTTTTGAAGACAGGTCCCAGTGAATGGGGCCGGTGTGGTGCCGATGTGGTGGTCTCCGTGCTGCCCCGTTGGTCCCGTTTGTATGTATGTATGTTTGTATTATCCACCCTGTAGGATATGTGCAAAATCGCCCTGATGTACTGCCGGCTCATCAAGGAGAGGGCTGAGGCTCTGTCACTGAGCGAACAGAACGAGGGCGAAGCAGCCAACAGGGTTGGTGTCCGGGCAGGACACTGGGCTGAGGGGGAGGCAGGGCTTGGTTGTTGTTTCTGAGCAGCCACTGTCCTGGGTCTGAGTTTTGTGGGGAGCAGTTGCCCCTGATGGCCGTCATCGTGGAAAATCAGGAGGGAAACAGTGTGGGTTTGGAAAGAGGGATGGGATGGAAATGAGGATGGGAAAGAGAATGGGGATGGGGGTGGGAATGGGAATAGTGATGGAGATGAGGGTGGGAAATGAGGTTGGAGATGAGAGTGAGGGTGGAGATGGGAACGAGGACGGGACGGGAATGATGAGGGTGGAATTTAGGGTAGGGATGAGAGGTTGGGGTTGGAGCCAGAGGGATAACTTGAGTAATGACCTTCCTCCCCAGCTCTGCATCGTGGTGAACAACATCAAGCAGCTGCGACTGCTCATCCTGAAGCTGCCGTTGCAGTTGGACTGGGCCCAGCTGGAGCAGCGCACGGGAGCTGTCATTGACCAGCAGCAGATCCAGCACACGCTGCACCACCAGCTCGACAGCACCGTCTCCTGTCTGGACCATGAGGTCCAGGATGTGGTGCAAGCCCTGGCCACCAAGGTGCCACCAGTTGCCCTGCACCCGGACTGAGTGGGGAAGCTTAACCCAAGGGGATGGAAATAAGCCCCTTGCCTCTGTGTGCTTTTTCAGCTGGAAGCAGGGATCGCCAGACACATCCAGGAGCTGTCGGCCTCCAACAATGTGCAGGAGCCTGAGGATGTAAGCACTTGGCCTAAACCCCCACCCTGTCTGTGCCCTGCTGAATGCAGCCCCTCCCGTGCCCTCCCCACCACCCTCTTCTCCTGTGCAGTCCATCCTCCCTCTCATGAGGTTCCTGGAGTCAGAGCTGCAGTATCTCAACGAGCACCTGGTGCAGGAGAACTTCAAAAGGTGACCGAGGACCCCCGTGGGGCTCAGGGGTGCCTCTTCTTGGGGTGGGGCTGAGCTCAGTGGGATGAGCAGGTTCCCTGCCCCCCATCTCACTGCCCCCTCCCCTCGCTGCAGCCTCCTGGCCCTGCTGTGGCATCACACCTTGGTTGTGCTGACAGCGGCTGCGGGGCCGCAGGTGCCCTCGATGCAGCACTGCAGGAAGCTGAACTGTGCCCTGAAGGTACCTGGGGAGGGCGTGGGGGGGGTCCCTGGGTGGGTGCCTGGGTGTCACTAACAGCATCCTCCTCCCCAGAGCCTGGAGCTGTGCTTCCACGCCGAGGGCTGCGGGCTGCCACTGGAGACCCTCCACAGCACCGCCTTCCTGGTATGGTGCTGGAGGTGCCAGGATGTCCTTAGGGTGTTTGATGGGGAGGGGCAGCCCCAAGGCTGCTGACCCTGATCGTCCCCCACCTCGTCCTCCCCTCAGTCACTGGAGAGCCGCCTGGCCCTGTGCTCCTCCACCAGCCGCAAGCTCATCCAGAAGTACTTCAGCACCCGGATCCAGGAGCAGGTGGGAGTCAGGATGGGACCCCCACCCCTTCCCAACACAACCTGCCCACGGCCCCTGCTCCAGGCCCCCACAACAGCCCCTGCCCCTCTGCAGCTGGACGTCAGCTCGGAGAAGTACGGGGCCGTGACCATCAAAGCTCTGTACCGCCCCTCGGAGCAGAAACTGCGCGTGGAGGTCCTCAACGCTGCCAACCTCATCCCATTGGACTCCAACGGTGAGAGCCCAGGGTTTCCCCGCGGCGAGCTGAGGGGAGAAGGGGGTTATGTCCCTCTATGGAGTCACTCTGGGCCAGGAGGGGGATGTCCCACCCCACCTCGCAGGGCTGGGGGCTCTGGGTGATGCCCAGGACTCCTGTGAGCAGGGGAAGCTGATGGCTGCTCCCCTCCAGGCTCCAGTGATCCCTTTGTGCAGCTCACCCTGGAGCCCCGGCACGAGTTCCCGGAGGTGGTGGCCCGCACCACCCAGTGCAAGAGGAACGAGCTGCACCCCCTCTTCGATGAAGCCTTCGAGTTGTACGTGGGCTGTCTTTCACCTCCTGTCCCCTACTCCGTGGGCCGGTGCTATGGGGAGAGGTTGAAACACGGCACGGGAAGGAGGGGGGGGGTGTCCCAGGGGCTTCCCACCCTGAAGCCCCAACATGGGGGAACTGCATGATGAAAGATGTCCCCATGTGTTCCACCCCACAGCCTCATCCCCCCCGAGAAGTGCCGCCAGGACGGGGCCTGCCTGCTGCTCACTGTCTTCGACTACGACACGCTGGGGGCCAACGACCTGGAGGGAGAAGCCTTCTTCCCCCTGCACCACGTGCCCGGCCTGGATGCTGACGAGGACCAGGCTGACATGGGATGGGTGCCCCAGACACGCCTCCCGCTCACCCACCCCAAACCCGGAGGTACAAGAGGGGGGGGGTCCCACTCCCAACCCCACACCGTGCATCCCCCGCCCCCCTCCCCTCACATCATTCCCCTTTTCTCCCCCTAGGAGATGAGATCCTGCAGCTGCTGGAGTGCAGGAAGGGGGACAAGGAGGCCCAGGCCTTTGTCAAGCTGCGCAAGCAGAGAGCCAAGCAGTCCAAGGAGACGGCGTGAGGAGTGGAGGGCCTTAAATGTGGGGGTCCGGAGTGGGACCCCAGGGCCGGAGCCTGAGCACGGGTTGGGACAGCAGGTCCTGCCCCCAGCAGTGCCCAGCGTGGGGCTCAGGAGGGGTTTGGGGGTTTCCCTGCAGATGAACACTACACTGCGTGGCTGTGTCCCCAGCCCCAGCATTCTGCAGCACTGCTGTGGGATTGGGGCTGCAGCACTGCTGTGGGATTGGGGCAGCAGCACTGCTGTGGGATTGGGGCTGCAGCACTGCTGTGGGATTGGGGCTGCAGCACTGCTGTGGGATTGGGGCTGCCTGTTGTTTGCCCCCCTGGATTTTTCTTGTGCAGGCAATTCAGGTCAAGCTGGCGATGGGGGCGGATGAAAAGCTCCTTTGGTGCTGACGTGCAGGAGGGATTACCACGGCTGGGTTGTGTTCCCTGTGCAGCTCTGCAGAGCAGCACAGTGCAGCAGTGGGTCAAAGGAGAAGGGTCTCTGCCTGCAGGGGGGAGGCTGCTCCATTTCTGCTCAGAGGACACAGCGCTGTCTCACTGTTAATAGCGTTTAGTACAAGCGAGGTGACGTGGATGACTGTTGCACTCTGCGTAACAGCACGCAGTGCGTGCAGCCTTCAGTCAAAGCTCACTCCTGGCAACCTGGAGAGGGCAATGCACAGCAACCCTGCGGACACACACTGCCCATGTGCACCACGACCCTAAGGAGCAACCCCTGAATGATGACGAGGGCTCAGTGCAGGGGGAGAGAGGTCGTGGTGAAGGGAGCAGGGTGTCCCCCACGGCCACACTGCACACACACACACACACACACACACGCACACACGCTGCTTTATTCTTTGCTTTCTTTGTTTCTTAGCAAAAAAATAAAAATTTATTGTCCTCTAAAAAAAAAAAAAAAACAACCCCATAAAACCAAACCCCAAACCAATCCATCCTGCCCTCGGAAACTGTGACACAGATTGAGTTCTTTTCAGCCCCCCCACCCCCCTCCCCCCCAACACCCACATGCAAAAGTTCACTCTGCCAAGAAAAAGAGTCTAAACCAGGTTTCCGACAGCCAAAACACATATTTACAGAGCACGAGAGAACGACAGTTTGAAATCACAGTTCTATACATGGAATCAACGACACGTTTACACACCACTGATCACCATTCTGCCAACGTCTACACGGACTCGGGGCGGCCCGGCCTCCTGGGGATCCCCCAGCCACCCTGGGGATGCTGAGGAGGAGCCCGGGGGCCACGAATCGCCACCAGAAATACTGCAGTGTGTATTATTATTATCATTATTATTACTTGAAACGCATACTGTACTTATTTCGTTTTTAACGTTGGAAGCTACGGAGTGGGGAAGCCCCAGAAATCTCACCACTAGCCGTGGGAATACTTCACTTGGAGAGAAACACTACGTGGTAAGGTGGGGAACGCCGATGCTGCTGCTGGCCATGGCTCCAGGGCGTGCTGGAGGAAAACACTGGTCCTAAGTCTTCCCTCTCAGATGGAAAAGGAGACAGAGAGAGGAACAGCAATGAGTTACGGAGTCTGTTGGGCATTGGGGGCTGCCTCACATGGGAAGGAGTTCTCAGAGCACAAAGGCTTTGGGGGATGCTCAAGGAGAGCTCCGTGCTCCCACTGTGGCTGTGCCACATCGCTGCCCGGGTGGGGCTGAGCTGGAGGGGCCCTGCCAGCCCACACTGCTGCTCACCACTGCTCTCAGCTTCCCTCCAGCAGAGCTTTGTGGTCTTGGTATCTCTCTAGCCAGGAGATCGTTGTCTCAAGCCATCTGCTTCTGTATTGTTTTGTTATCATCAAGTAAAAGCTTATTGACCTTTAAGATACTGTGCTTTCACAACACGAGTCAGACTCCTTTCCCCCCCAGCTCTCAGCTGGGAAGCATCCGACCCACATGGTAAGCCACCGAGGTCACCGCCTCCCGAAGAGGAGGAAAAAGTCACTGTCTGCAATAGGGAGCCACGTGCACGGGCAGCACCAGCCGTGCTCAGAGCGGTCCCGGGGACCCACAGCTCACGTTGAGCCAGCCCTGCCGCCCCTGGGATCTGCTGGATTGCTGCACATCTCAGCACAGGGAGCTCCTGCCCCGGCCAGAAGCTCGACAGTACATGAGAGGGGCTGTAGGCATAGCACCAGGTTGAGCTGTACAAGTCTTTTTACACCCCGCAGGCCCTGAGGCCTTAACAGGGTGCCGTGAGGATGGATCACGGCCCTGCCCTGCCCTCACTCGGGCAGGAAATTCTGCCACGCTCACACAAAGGTGACCTTCTCTCTCCCACCCGCTACCTAAGAAAGTCATTCACATTTTGGATACTTCTTTATGGTTAAAGCAGCAAACAAACTCAGAGAGACCTAGATTGAAGAAGTGTTTCTTAAAGCACCGGAGGAAAGAGAGAAGAGCCGAGGTGCTCGTAAAGAGAGTGCTGAGATGGGGCAGGGCACGGGGACAGCCCAGGGCTGTGGGGGCAGGGGGATGTCAAAACACAAGGGCCACCCCTAAGCTTCAATTTCTTTGGTCCTTCGGTATCAGTTGTAAGAGAATGGAACTGCTCTATCTTTTGAAAAGGAGGGGGAAAAAAAACCAAACAACAAACAAAAACCCAACAAAAACATGCTCACTGCGGTCTGGAATGTTCCTTGTGCCCCTCTGTGGAACCCCAATGGGGTGAGCACCTCTTCCCTATAGATCCTACGGGCACACAGGGGGCAGAGTGTCAGCTGAAGGGGACAGGGCAAAGAGCAAAGCAGGGTGCTGAGCTCCAGCTCTTCGAAATATCGAAGACCTGAATCAAGAGCTTATTTCCTATTATTTTAGTTAAAAAAAATAATATATATATACATTTTATATCTTCATTGGGCTTTTTCCTTCTCCCCCCCCCCCACTGTGCTCCCCACCCCTTCCTTTTTTCTCTAAAAAAAAAAAAAAAAGGAGAAATGTTCACATATTTTAATAAAAGGTCTTTCCTTAAGATCAGACCAAGGCAGACACACTGCCCCATGGCACAGACATTCAAAGGCTATATAACCAAACAACATAGCCACAATATTCACCCAACAGTGTCTCTTCATTTAAAAAAAAATTAAAAAAAACTGATGCTAGTTACAATAAAATACACATGGGAGGAGAAAAAAATAGCACTTTTACAAAAAAAAAAACAAAACCAACACGTTAATGGGAAAAACATGAAATAAAAAAAAAGAACTACACAGAGCTGTACTTAAGAGATCATCTGGGAATGCATATTAACCCTTCCCACACGAAGGAAAGGTGCAATTATGGAAGCAAACCTAATTACATCGCCGTGTTACAATGTGAAGCTTTCTGAGAGGGAACGGTTCGGGTGTTCCTACAACAGTGGGCTGCTGGAGGTTCCAGTGCTTTCCCAGGGCCGGGAGGGGCAGTGCAGGCAGCATCCCTGCACTAAGCAAAACCTCTTTGAGGACGGAGCAGCCTTCTGGTTGAGATCCCAGGAGGTTACTGCAATCCACCCGATGCGCTGGTAAAGGAAGCCATGGGAAAGCTCAGCTGCTGGCAGGTCTAAGCTGGAGGCATTTTTCTCCTTAGAAAAAAGCACACCAGACAGCGTGGCTTGTGTTGGACTAGTCTGTGGGATTTCCTCCTTTGCCTTTCTGAAATGATCTGAAGAGAATAAATTCCCCGTGGACAAATACAAAGAGGATCCTAACGAGGAGAAAAGTCCCTGAGCTCTTTTTTACAGGTGGCAACTGGGGACAACAGCCCGAAACAAACTCAGCAGGTCAGTGACACTGGTGAGAGCTACGTGAGGGCAAAGGAGAGCCCTGTGCTCAGGAGAGGAGGCTGAGACGGGAGGGAGGAGGGGAGCCCTGCAACCCTCCTCAGGTGGAGATGCCTCTTTCTGCCCTGACCTGGCTGGTTCAGCACACAGCCACCCCACAGCAACCTCCACACTGCACCACAGAGAGTGGCTGACGAGTTATGAACCTTTCAATGAGAATTTGAAATGAAGGCCCTCTTCCTTTCTATCTCCCTCCTCTCAGTAATGTAACTAACATTAGAAACACTGCCACAGGGCATCACGAGACTAACCAGCTTCAGTTCCCCCATCAACCACACTTTCACATACACACATGAGCAGTGGCTGCGTTTATGAGCTTAAGTCGTAACGTGCACTGTGTTTTGTGCCACAGTGATGAGCAGGAAGAAGCATCCCCACCTAAGGAGCAGCAGAAAGCAAGGAATGTATGCTCTCCTCCAGCTCCAGCCTCCACCTGCAACTGACTGATCAGCAGTTTGCTCCATGCGGGGCTTTCTCTGTCACCACAGGCTGACATGATCCCTGGCATGAGGGCTGCTGGACTTAGCAGCCCACAGTTCACCCTTGAGCTGCTGAAACGAGGAATGCCAACTCTGTTCAAAAAAGGAAAAAAAAAAAGAGTCCTTAGACTGTGCCTGGAATCCTTTCACATGATTCAGCAGTGACTTCAAAAGAGGTCTCTGCAGCTAAAAGAAAACCAGTCTGGTCTGAAACAGTACAAATTCTTCTTTGGCAGCCACCAAATAAAGGGGTGTCTGCAGAGAACTGATCTGCACATCCATTTCCCCTTCACAAAGGGCTTCAGCTGACACAAGGACGATGCCTCTGAGGCTGCTCAAACCTGCAACATTAGCTGTATCAGCAATGATTATTAGTCACTGAACCTGGGGGCCTGGCTTGCTCTAGGTACAATATATTTTCTTCCCCCCTTTTCTTCTTTTCATACAAATATACAAAGAGTGTAAAAAATTCTAAAAAGCAAACTTTGCTGTTTTAAATGACAGACAAAGTTCCTGCACATTCAGAGACGGGCAATGTGAGGCCCACCAGGCAGGGACCCAGTGGAGCTTCCATCGGGGAGGACAGCTTTAACCAAGCTGGGTCAGCGAAAGAGCACGGAGATCAAAGATGTGAGAAAGTCATTTCAATCCACCTCAATCCTCCCCCGTGATCTCAACTCTTCCTCTGGAAAGCACGTGGAAGCTCCTCTTGCCCACTCTAAATCCTTCTGGAAATAGTCAAAAATTTGTTATCACCTAAATAGAAAAGGGGAGAAACGTAGACTCTTTGCAAATGGCCCTTTGATCTGTATTAAAAACAGCTCTCAAAGTTCCTCAAGAGTTAGAATTAGTGGGGCATGGGTGAGGGGCAGTTTAGATACAGGATGTAAAATATTAAAAAGTGCTCTGCAACTAATTTTTGTTTGCTGTGGGTACGTGTGTGTGTGTGCATACACATACACAAACACGCACGTACACACACATATATACATATATATATCTACACATACATATATATATGTACACATACATATATATGTACGTACGTATAAAGTTAAAAAGTTCTATATGATATGATTAGAACAAGTGTCCTTGGAAGGTCACGACTGGAGAGAATGGGGCCTGCTGGGATGGCAGATGGGGCACTCGCCCTCCTCGGAGCACGATTCACACAGCACTGCGTGTTGGCACGGTAACACCACCCGGTTCTCCTCCTGACACTTAAGGCATTTCACTGACTGCATCTGAAATACTGCCTGCAAGAGACGGGGACAGGGCAAAACGTAAGCATTGAAAGGAGAAAATAAAAGGGTCCCTCCCCCCCCCCCCATGCTGCACGGTTCGGGCAACAGCGAGGAGGCAGCAGGGGATGCACTTGCAGCTGTCCATCCATTCACCTTCTGAAGCAAAGGCAAAGCAGCACACAGCACCACGTCCTCCTACAGCACCACTAAGATCAGAGCAGCTTTGATTGCCTGGAAACTCTGTTCCTTAGGTACAGAGAAGAGGGAGCTACTTTCCTAGAACTCACTTTGGTTACATCCACGTGGAGTTGCTTTGATAGGCTGCTGATTGCTGGCAGTATTACAGAAAGGAAGGGCAGCTGCTATCAGCAGGGGCAGAGGCAGCAAAGCCATACCCTGCAAAGCCCTGGCACTCACCTTATCCACTTTCTCCAGGTTTGCCCGCAACTGCTTCTGGAGGGTGTAAAGAGAAGAGAGGGAGAGGGTTTCCAGGTCAGAGAAGGAGCGCAGAAACTGAGGGTCCTGGCCCGTGTGGATCCTCTCCAGCTCCTCCTGTAGTTTCTTCACTTGCAGCTCCAAGGCTTCCCTCTGCTCCCGAGCCAGTTCACATTCCATGTTAGCTGTGTTGGCGCGATCATTTGCTTCCTCTGCCTCCTTTTTCCAAGCATCACAAGCCTGCAAATTCCAACCAACGTAGTAAAAGAAGCTGTTTAGAAACTTGAGCAGCCTCCAAGAGAGAATCCTAGGCAAAAATAACCATTTCCATGCACTCCTTGCCAGGAGTGTGTTCTGGCCAACCTGCCCTATTCCCAAATTCTGAAACCCCTCTCAGAGCTTTGCTTCCCATTCTGGGTACCCCTCCAGCTGGGCTGCAGTCCTATCTATTTGGCCCACAGAGGTGATGGGATGAAAACTGGCACAGCACTAAGTTCTCATGGATCTAAGTGAACTGCCAGGCCTGAGAGACTGTCAAGCACTTCAGTGCTCATAAGGTGAAGACTCACACCCTCCTAGTCCTCCACACTCCTTAAGTTGCCCCCATACCTGTTTGGCTTGTTTCCAAGACTCTTCCCACTGCTTTATTGTGCCGTTGGCTTCATCCAGTTCTTGCCGTAGCCGTGCCAGCTCCGCAGCACCTGGACCTGACAGAAATGCAGGTGAGGTACTGGGCGAAAAACTCCCCGAAGCAAAGTGTTCCCATATGCTGCTGTTCATCCCATTTAAACCTGTTTCACAGGGAAATAGAGAGGGTTATGTCACAGGTGCTGGCAATTTCCCCATTTCCTCCCTACCCCTGTGAAATCCAGGATTCAAAAACAGGAAAGAGAAGACCATCCTAAGACTTACTTCATCCCTAGGACCCGGGAGTACATCATAGTGGGAATTTATAGGGGAAGTATATAGAGTCCCCTGCAGAGTTTTATCATATGCTTAGTGCTTAGAAGGACCAACTAACCACTTCCCTGTTTTAGGATGTTCAAATCATTGCTTTTTCAGGGAGGCTTAAGAGACAAAGCAACAGAAAAACAGCTGAACCAAAGTTGGCTGCTTTTGCAAAGACTCTAAAGTTTGCACCTTTAATAACCAAAATACGTTCACTCGTAATAAGCTTCCATGGGGGAGAACTGGCAGGAAAAGCTCCCACCCAGGCAGAGCTGAATGATGCAGCCTCTGGTGCCACGTGCAACAATTTGATGCAGGAGTCCTTTTCATTTAGTGGTGCTTACCACTGGGTGTGGACATTGCTAAACTTAGTTGCAGTGGATGATTGTGATCTTACAGATCAAACTGACTGTGTTAGCAAGCAAGCCTCTCACCGAAGGCTAAACCAACACAACTTACTTCCCAGTGCCAGCCAACAGCAGCTGAAAAGTAATAAGCTGACTTGACTATGGGCTTAGCTGCATAAACAAGTCATACAGCAGAGCAGTAAGGGCTCTTCACTGACTCAAGCCACTTACCATCGATCCATTTCAGCTGCTCAGTTGAGAGCAAGTTTTAACAGAACCCCATCTCACATTTTGCTTTTAAAGCTCTTGAAAGAGAGTCTAGCACTAAGCAGGCTTCTGGCAAGCTGCAGATTCCGCTGTAATGCTGACCACGCTCACCTCATGGCTTCTTTTTACTCCCTTTCCACCTGATGCTCTCATTGCACGTTTGAAATAGCAAGTCCTTTTGGTCATGAATGCCATCTCTGCACACACAGCATCTAACACAGTGGGAACCAGCCCAGGTCTAGGTGTTTTCAACTAAATCACAATACAAATAAGCAATAACTACACACCAACTTGTACGTATTCAGTAAGCCATATGGAAAAACACTAATAGCAGAGATGCCCTCTGAAGTCTCTTTTCTTATTACTGTAATTGTAAAAGTTGTTACAGCCCAACAAGTAGCAATCAGAAGGCACGGAAGCATGGCTTTGGCCTCTGCAAACAAGTGATGCAGTTACACAGATCAATGCATGCAGCAGTAGATTACAAAAGCATTTAATCATTTTATTATGTTAAGCTGAATATTAGGGATTAGGATGTATATCACAGTTGAAGAAACATTTATTTCTACTATAAACAGAAAGAATTAGTATTTACTGTTACAAACACAGAAATCAGCAGAGCAAGTGTCATGTACCCTTGAGCACATCAGCTGTTTCTCAAGGTAACCCAGCACCTGCTTAACAAAATACCTTTGGTCCCTTAGTTCCCAGTTCTGCCCAACAGATCTGAAGCTCCAAAGTAATTTCCCCTCCCTTTGTAGATCCTCAAGAGAGGGGAAAAAAAAGGAGCAAAGCTGATACAGCTGGAACACTAACTTTGGTCCATACTGCACCAAATACGGAAAATAATTCAATGAACTAAGCTGGCTTAGAAGCCAACCTAACCTACAAAGCAGACCCAGGAGCAAACTGCAACCCCCACCTTACCTCAGCAAAGCTGAGGACTCAACCCTAGTGAAATCTCAGCAGAATGCTGCTGGCAGGAAAGGACAGAGCTCTTTTTCCTGATCTTTTTCCCAGTCTAGAAGCATGGGGAATAGAGACAGTTGCTCCCTTGTTTTCAAGATATTAACCAGCTTTTGGTAAAGCAGCTTCTGGTACTGCTGCTGTTCTCATGGGAAGAAGAGATAAATGGCAGCAGTGAAATAATACATTAAAATTAAGGCTAACTTAAAAGAAAATACTTACATGGCACAGACAGGCATGTACATGGGACACACACACTGTGCATTTACCTAATGATCCATGAGAAGCTGATGTCCCCAGGAACGTGTTTTCTGATTGGCTTAAGTGTCCCTGGGGCTGATGGAGGAAATGCGATGAGAGGCTGACCGGTGGAGAAGGAGAGGCAGAGTGAAAGGAGGCAGAGCTTCCAAGGGACCCGGGGATATTTACAGGAGCAGAACTTTGCAGCAAACTCCCACCTGGACAAAGAACACACAGAGAGGATGGCTATGTATGACCATGAAGAATGAGCCAGAGCACAGTGCAGGAGTTCAGAGCAGAAGGTGTTAGCTTCCCTCTCTCCTAAGACCCTCAGGATTCCCTCCACCTCTCACTGTGATTGATTTCCCCTCTAGGCCTTTAGGAGGAGTGCTGAAGCTGCTGTTCCATGAGCCACACCGGTTAAGACCCACCAGAGTTCAGTGGACTACCCTGTCATCAGCCAAAGCAACAAAAGGTTTCCTGAGCCAACTTCAGCCCCCATCAGCATAGAGAAGAGGCACCTGGTATCTGCTGAAACACCTGGTAATGAAAAATTCCCTTTTCAAGCATGTTCCTCTGCCTTTAATACTTCTAAACAACCTGTGGTGAGAAGACTGTCATGCTGAGCCAGGTCATGACCTGATCTTTTGAAAATCAGTGAGTAGCCTTAGGTATATTTGGATGTTTAGATCTATCTGTAATTAAAAATAACCAAACGAAAACTAACCTCCAAAGACATAGCACTTCCCTTACACAAGAGGTCGGTGTGCCTGCCACTCACGGTTTGAGGAAGTTCTCAGCCCTGCTGCCCACTTGTCTCTGATCTTCTTTCTTAGAAGACCACCAGATAACACCCAGCCCTGACAGAGCAGAGGGAAAAGCAGTGTGGAGGATCTCAAAGCCACTGCAGATGTCAGTGGCAGAAGCAGGGCTACCAGCAGACGTGCACAACAAGCTCTCTGACCAGACTCTCATCTTTGTCAGGGAAGTGGAAGTGATATTCTTTAGGGTTCCTTCCACACCTCAGTACAACTCCAGGTAGCATAGCTCCCTTGGAAACCTTCAGGAAAGGAAAGTTAGCTCCAAATCAAAACCTATCTTGAAGAACAAGGGCAACCAGAAACTACACCATTTCTGAAAAACTACGAGATTTCATTTTCCCCTGGATGGAGAGAGACAGAAGAGGCCCTTGCCTACCTCCACACATTAAAGATGAGACAGACATTACAGGAATCAAACCAGCAGATCACGATGACACTCTGAGACAGATGGATAGCATTACCAGATCATTGAGTTTCCTGTTACTACTAAGGAGAATTTTCTGATTAAGATGCAAATCGTTATACACTGGACTGGTTTTAAAGGTATCAGATACCTTCTACAGTCTACTTACATGCTTCACAAAAAAAAAACAACAACAAAAAAAAATTCAAGCAAGTCCCATTCAGTCTTAAGACACATCCCAAGACACCTGGGCCTAATGGCAAGAACTCAGCCCTGCTAGTCAACAAGGGCAAGCTTTCACTTGAAAGATGCTCAGCCGTTGCCAGAGTTTGTTATCATCGCTGCTTTTTAACCAATGTTATTTGGGACTGGTTTCAGAGCTTTGTTGGGCTGGCTCCACTGAGGTGACTGGGCAACACTGCTTGGCAGAAGATAAAGAAAGCTCTGTTGCTTTCATGTACCTATCATGATGCCACTCGTGTGGGGCACTGTGCTGCTGTCAAATGTCTTCTCCAGGGCAGCCACTCCGAATTCATTCAGGTCCAGGTCATCCAAGGCAGACTCTGCCAGACACAGAGGTACCAATTATGTTATAAAGGACCAACAACTTCAAGAGATAGGATGGCCCAAAGAGCCTACATGCAGAGGAGCCTTTGCTCTCTATTTGTCAGTCTGCACAGCCCTACTATCCGTCCTGTGCAATGCTGCTGTTGAACAGTTTGGCAGAAGTGTCATGGGCAGCTTTCCAGTTTTTTTTTTTTGCCTGATCCAATTTCTTTTTGTCTCAAAGCATTCCTAATTGTTATGTAAAAAAGTATAAATATTTGATGAATTAACAGAAGTTCCCATAAGTCTTCCCCCAAACAGCTCTTTCAAGTCTGTTCTTAATATGCAACAGCAATAGCTTATGAATGTTTGGGTCGGGCTTCTGCTTTGTCCCTACTTTGCTGAAGAGCCACTTGGAAAGGAATACCAGTAGAAGGGAACACTTCAAAATCATCTCTGAGGTTCAAAGATGAGAAAAAATAAAGAATGGTTATGAATACCTGCAAGTCTTACAACTACCTGAATGTACCTCAGCACTGCTCTCAATCAATATAACTTCATCCCACTCATTTCTATTATTATTTTTAACAAATTAATGAGATCACCTCAGAAATGTTAGATCAAAAAACAGGTGGGCAAAAAAAAAAAAGTGCGTGCCTAAAAGGAACAATTCCCCACTCTTAACTCTCCCTTTCTCCTTTTCCTTACAGCCTCTGTCCCACGTTCTGTAAAGGGCAGGTCCTTGCAATCTACCTGCTGGTGGCCCTTGCTATAAATATGTCATTTAGAATATAAACAGCTGTAGTTGTAGAAAATGCCCTAGTGATTTCCTGCCTGCTCCAAACCCTTTTCATAGCTCTGACAAATCTAAAACTAAGGCCCTTTACATCATCTGACACTCCAAATAAGTGCAGAGGCCTTCTGTTTGCCCTCTGGGTGAATTTCATCTATAATGACCTGTGGAAAACACATGATGTCCTGGTCACAGAAAAAGCCTATAGCCTCGAGAATCTGCCAACACTGACACAGATGTAAAACTGGAGTTCACTGGAACACCAGTGCTATCCCAGTTCTCATACCTGGCGATCCACGTCTGAGGAAGCCCTACTGACAAGTGAAAATGGCAAAGTTACCTATGACAGACTCAACGGTGTCACTGGTGGGGTAGAAAGGAAGGGCATTGGCATTCATGCCTGGTATGCTGCTGGTGCCGGCAGGGCTTGGTGGTGTTGCAGCCAGACTGGAGGTGATACTGGAGGAGATGCTGGATGTCAGCGGGCTCCCCACTGGGAGAATACCCAGTATGTCCTAAAAAAGAGAGTTTTAAAATGGAAAGATGCACAAAATAAGACATCTATATAGAAAAATCCCTCCAAAAACATGCAGGAATGAGCCAAAGATCAGCAGCAAACCTGTTTCTGCCTGCTTACAATCTGACAGATGGCTGGTGCTACTACTGGGCTGGGGGTGGGGAAGAGATTAACAGCTTTTCTTTAATTTCTGCCAACTTTTTTTTCCTCTCCAGTATTACAAACATCCTTCAGGCTGCCCCAGAATTAACTCTTGTGACCCACAGGTTGCATGCAATCATAGGGATGGGTCACACAATCACTCACACAGACTTAGTCCAGTACATGACTTAGAACCTGATATTAAATTCTCTTTGCCAAATCCTTGAACTCAGATGACTCTGGAGATCCATTCCAGCTCTGCTCTCTGTAACTTGGAGACACTCTTTGGCACTACAGTGCAAACCTATGAATTTATCCTGAACTGACACAGCCTAACCATTCAGAAATAACTCATCCACCAAATCACTCCATCTTCATAAAATAATCCCTCAAGCTGAGCATCCCTCATGGTGTCTGGACTGATGCTTACTCCCTGCAGCGCTGTCTGGATCCACAGAGACCTTGTGTCCTTTGTCTGTGGCAGTGCAAGCACTAAGCTAGCAGTACTGTACCTGTTTGGGCTGTAACAGAGGTTGCTCCTGGCTCCTGTGTTCCAGTGAATGGGACTTCATTTTTGCTTGCTACAGTAAATAAACAGAACAGAAGATAAGCAGGGGGATTAACAGCAAAATTAAAAATGGCTGAGTGCTGGCTTGCTTTGGAGAGGCCATAGGAAGCATAGGATCCACCTCTCCCATGTTCTGCTTTGGGCACCGGAGAATTCAGAGAGCTGGAGGACACAGCATCTGAGAATACCCCAACCCATTTGGCTTTCTATACACCAAGACACCATGCTTGGGAGTTATGAAAAGACTTGCCACAATTACATTTGCTTTCAGTGCTCTTCAGTGCTGCTATATTCCTCGGATGGCACAAAGAACATCATAAGAACCAAACCAAATATGACTTATTTTGCCTTGCTATAAATAACTCACCAACCCTAGCAGTGTCAAAAATAAATAAATAAAAATAGAGCCAGAACCAGTGGGAGGCACACTGTACTTTTTAAATAATGTAAATATTTTGCAGCTTTGGGAAAATAAACTATGCAGATTATGTCTTCCCTCAACCCTTCCCAGCTCTCAGCTAGGCTCGCAGCTTCTAAAAGAACAGATGTAATATTAAAGAGAACAATTTTACGAGGAAGAATCTGGATAATCCCCTCAAATTCCTTCTGCCATCAGCAAAAATAAAGTGATACCAGACCGATCTTAAAAGCAAAGTCATCCCTCCCCCATCCCCTGAAACAGAGGCCTCAAAGCTACAAACATAACTGAGGTCAGTGCTGGCAGGAATTGCAAAACTGCCAACATGTATTTAGATTTCCACTATCCAGTCTAAAAATCCAGCTTCAGGACCTTGCAGCACTACATCCTTAATGGATTTCAGCCCTCTTGCCTCAAGACATCAGTCAGTGCTGAGCTACACCAGGCAGAGCTGGGGAAGGATGTGGTCTCAGGAGCCTGTTTGTTCTGCAGCCTGTGCTCTGCTCCTCCTACACTGCTACCAGTGCAAGAGCAATGCACAGTGACACCCTCTGTGCACAGGAAGGGGGCAAAGCAATTGCTTTGAGTCAGGTCTAGTTTGGCTGCCAGCCCCCTTGATATGAATCAGAGATGCAGCTGAGGCACAATGTCTGTTCTATCATTTGCATCACCATCTCTGCAGGACACAATGCACAACAGCAGCAAGAGATGCCACGCTGACCTGAAGCGATCCACCTTGACTTCTTGGCTTAAACACACTTATGAGAAAGATAACTGGTTGCTGGAGAGGTATGGTATAATCGGGCAAGCAAAAGACTGGCAGCAGCAGGATCCATCCCTTTTTTCCTTGATTAAATCATTTTCTCTGCTGAACTCTATGCCTTTGGACAGATGGTGGGGGGAGGGGGTCAAGGCCAGGGAAATAGGCAGCTGAGATCCCTCTGCAGCAGGTACCATTCTCTCACACTTCTCTGAGCTGCATACAGCGTGTTTACACACAGCCAAACTGCTAGCAAACCAACCACAGGCTTGGCTTCCTTTGTGTGCAAAGGCTGCGCCGCAGTACTGCATCTGTGTGCACCTGATAACATGTCTGCTGGATTAGCCAGCACATCCCTGCCCCATTTGACACTCATCTGAACACAAGATGTGTTATCGACAGACGTCAGCAGCCGAAGCAAAGGCACACACATCCATGCCTCCTCGCTGCAAGGTTTTCATGCCAGCGTGGCTGGCTCTGGTGCTCCCCAGCTTTACTGGAAGCTTTTTCCTCCTTTAAAGAAAAAATGAACACATTTGTCAGCTAGCCTCACCTCGTACCCAGGTAACGTCAGTGTTAAATGGAGTAAAGGAACTGTCACCACTAAGCCAGTCTCCTTTAGCCTCAGAAAGGCACACACCGACACAGCAATGCAAAGGGCAGGCAGAAACTCTCCAGCTCAAGCTGTGGCAGTCAGGAAAGCAAACAGAGGCCATAAATTATAAATAAAATAGAATCTTGTATGACCAGCATGGAACAAGGCTGCTGGACTTCCCAAACACCTCCTGGTTGTGGCACTCGGCTCCTTCCAGTGCTGCATTTTTCAGCTTCCAGAATTTGGAACAGTATTTTTAGCCCTCACTGCTGGCTCAGCCTTACCACAAACTATGTGGAATCTGCTAGCGTATTTTTTTCATTCTAATAAAGATAGAAATTAGTTTTACTAATTCTACAAAGGAAAAAAAAAATACAACCTTACTGCAGAGATGAGCTGAAATGTCTCTTAAGTTCTCAAATGTGAGTGAACAAAGTTAAGTGCCTAATTACAGGTGGAAATTACAGCCTACGTGAGAATCTCTGGTGCCCACTGCAACCAAGGGGAATTACTGAAGATTAAAAAAAAGTAAGTAATTATACATTAACACAAAATTTAATCAGGATGCTTCTGAGACACCTAACTTTGTCTTTAGAAGCCTAACACAAGGCAACTGTGATTACTTCCATCCTTTTGTTAAATGACTGGAATAAATAGCTGTTAACGCAGGTTTTTTTCTTCCTTAATTAAAGCCACATGAGTAAGAAACTACCTGAATACAGTATCTCTGTAGCACAGCCTGGACCTCAGACATAAATGCTCATCATTTGGCTCCTTTTAAAAGCTCTATTCAAGCTCCATCTCCTTTCTCCTTGGCTTAGGCTTGCTGCCCATTTTTCTCCAAAGCAGGGCCCCCTGGCACCCTGCCTCTGCTGGCAGGAAACAGGGGTTCTCTCAGCCCTTCAGCTTTGGGTTCACTCCTCCTTTGCAGCAGAGGCAACAGAGAAGGAGCACATGTTTTTTATTTTTGTTTCTAAACAACTGCTACAAACCGTGGTGCCTGCAAGCAGTGACAGGATCACAGCACAGTCTGCTCTTTACCCCCAAAGATGTGTTGCATCAATTTGCAATTTCCTAAGTCACATGTGCTTTAAATAAAAACAATGGAAGCATTTACAAGAAAGCCTACGTGCATATAGCTTAATCTGTATGTGTCACTAAATCACTTTAATCAGACTAAACTGTTTGAGACCAGTCCCGCTGTGAAGTTTGATCATATTTTCCCAAAGTTGTAAAAAATAAACAAGAGAAAACCCACTGAGCCTGCTTCCAAATTCAACCACTTTCTGTGAGGCCTTATTTGGACGGAGTATTTCCACTGCTTTCTCACAGCAGTGCAATACTAACAGGGCAAAAAGCTTATTAAGGCTTCTTAGTACTATAGGAAAGAGTTTAAGTGTAGCCACGTTGAAAGCAGCATTTATTGTTATCTCTGTTTGCAAGCTTATCAGACATTTCTGCAGGCACCTTTTCACAAGGGTAGCTAATGCATCCCCTCAATTGAGTTTATTACTTACAAACTCAGGAATAAAAAACAAAACCATGCTCTGGGTTGGCCACAGCTGACTTGGAAGGGATGGTGCAGAGAAACTACTCAACCATAACATCAAGAAAGGAAATTCACAGAAATAAGTTGACTGTGGAAAAGCTAATGTGGAAGAAGAGATGGAAGAGACTGAGGCACAGGGAGAAGCTTGTAGAAGGCGTGACTTTGAGAAGGAAGCAGCAAGACAAGACCGGGCTATTCAAAAGGGTGAGATGTGGTATCATTAGGGATGTGGATTAGGTAAGGGTTCTTCAAATGAGAATGAGGCATTTAAGAAGACGACAAGAGAGAGAGTCAGGGATCAGAATGATACAGCCTGAGAAACAAAAGACAACGTGACATTTTAACACATCACAGAAATGAATGCTGAAAACAGAAGATAAACCAAATCACAGAGATCAAGGTCAAAGTCCAGAATCAAAGCAAAGAAGCAAGGATGAGTTTCCATGAGACAACGTAGCAAAAGAAACAGTAACTCTTAACAAGGACCTAAATAAGAAAAAAGAAAGAGCGAGAAGTGGTATGTGCGAAGATACCTGGGGTCAACAAAGGACAGAATTGTCAGGGATTATGAAAACAACAAGCAGCTCAGCTTCTACAAACTGAGCACGTGATGGCAGCTAGGCAGACAAGAACAGATGTGGGATGGAAGAGACCCGAGCTGATGCTGAATGCATAGATCTGAGAACTGCTACTGAGTATAGCACTGTCTCCTTTTTGTTCCTAGAAAAATAAAAACATATTCAAGCTAGACTGGGCAATTTCTCAATCTTCTTCATCCCCCCAACTCTTCCAGCCCATATTTCCTACTAACCTGGCATTTGAAACTCTTCAAATACTCGGCCCCCACCTGATCTTCTCGCTCAAACCCAGGTGCCTTCTTGTAGCTGCCGGCTGCCGTTACTGAATCTGGAGGAAAACCAATGCTTTCCAGGCTGTGTGGCTTTCCAATCGCACCAGGAGGAGACCCACATATATTAGATGGGCTTCCAAGACTGCTGTTCCTACAAAGAATCTAATAGAAGGAAGAAGTGTCAGGAAAGTACAGCCAGATAGTGGCACCAACTTGAAGAAGAAAGGCATCACAGGAAGAGCTCATTCGGTTCTGAGTGCATCATTTTTACTGGCAGTCAACACAAGTGTAAAAGCTCCCAGAAAATAGGAATTAAAAAACAAGAAAAAGCTCAAGCAGATATGGGATTTACACAGTCCCACAATTATGGTTTTATTGCCAATACTTTGTACTGGAGTGTGAGCTTAAAAAAAAAAAAAAAAAATCCTACAGCTCTAGAAACATTTACTCCTTCTGAGGTCTTGGATATGACTGAGTTTCTAAACCTGAACAAAATCCTTCTCACTGTCCTTAGGCTGCAGTGTGATGTGGATCTTATCCGCACTCTGAGGAATGGTGTGAAACCTGGAAAGGTGCTATGGCAGTCAGAATAACCAAGAGTACTTGAGCTGCGTGTAATACTGTATTTTTTGCTTTTCAATTGGAAATTTGAAAGTTTTAATGCAGGCACAATCCAAGTATCATCAGCTGCATTAAAAAAAGAAAAACAAAAACAACACAAGGATCCCCAACATTTCTATTTTTTTGATTGTAACCAGGGATCACAACCACATGCAACAAGGCTAGTTTTGCACTGCAGATGAAGCCACAGACAGCAGCAAAGGAGATTAAGATGAGATTTAGAGAAAGCTCCTACCTGGCTCAGTGCAGATATCCCATTTCTCTGGGAAAAGAAGTTACTTGTCTGCACTGGTAAGCATGACTGTGCTTCAAGCAACTTTTAGACAACTACTACTGTCAGAAATTCAAATATGGCACACGTGGGGCTCGCATTAGAAAGAGGGAATATTCTACAGTGTTATGATTTTATTTTTATACAGACACTCTGCTGTCTGTGCTTCCCTACAGTTGCAAAGTTTCTACTCACTGTGGTGGAGGTGGGGCTAGTTGGCAGAGTTCCTGATTTATTCCACACCTACAGTACAAATACAAAACAGAACAGGCCACGTGAGGCTGGCTGCTAGAGGGACCTCTTCCTTTGATTAATTCATCATGTAAAAATGATCACCAGCAAAGTCATATTTGTTTGCAAGCTACATGCAGATGCCACGTGTCTCAGAAGTATACATGTTGCCTTGTGGCTTATATCTGGGAATTAGTAAAGAGACTGTTTAAAGGACTAAAGAGCTTGAGGTAGAGAAAGACCTAAACATGAAAGAGATCATAAATTCTGTGGGATTTCCAGAGCATTTAGACGACACATTTGAAGGATGGAGGAGTTTTGTTTTTCTCTTCTTTCTAGTGACATTTACTAAGAGAATACAGTACGTCTTGCCTTCCCAAGATCTATGCAGAATTCTATTTGCAATCAAATTCAACAGAACTATGAACTGTTGACTGGCTTTAGGGCTGATAAAAATAAAACTATTCTTTTCTCTTCTGAAAGAAGGAGAACAGGACTAAGCAGAGGTCCTAAATGAGTTCACCTCATTCTGATCAGCTTGGAACAGGTTAAACTCTTGCCATTTAACTTTCTCAAAACCTTGACCAACTATTTGATAAGACGTGTAACTTTTTCCAACAGCAGTACAAACAGAAAGGACTTAATAGAAAAAAAAAAGTCCTCAGCAAAACTGAAGTGCTCTGGCATTCCATGCACTTGTCTTTCTTTATGTGTTTCCACTTTCCATAACAGCATTTGAAGATCTCACTTCTATGTATAACCAGAATACAACCAATGCTATGGAGCATTACTTAAACATACTGTAGAGTTTAACCATCTCCAGAAGGAGAAGAGGGAGAGAATCAAGGATATCCCATATCACAAAGCAATGTGCTAAGCCTTTGTGTTTACATTTGTAAACAAACTCAACTGTAGTTATGTACTTTAGATTATATTGGCTCACAGCCTTTAAGGAGTACTGAGTCCAACGTGTACCTCCAGACAGGAAGGCGTTGGACTTCATGTACAGTTACATTCCACCTTCCTCAAAGTATATCAACAAGCTCTGCACAGGAAGGAAGGCTTAGAAATTTTATAGGTGAAGTGAAAAGACTAAACTACTGAACTGCATGTTCCAAACAAAGATATCTCTAAAACAGTGAGGTGCTTAGATCTAAAAGAAGGGTGTTACAGACTTCGTGTCCTTGGATACCTAAGATTTCTCTTCTTAGGTGAAAGAAGTGCATCAAATCAGAGAAAGCCAGATTCATAAAGCACAGACAAGGCCTCCCCACAGTGCTACCTACATTGCTGAGGTCTGGAGCATGTGGACTAGAAGGGCTGACTGGAACAGAATCACCAGCTGCTGATGGCATGTACATCACTGGGCCTGCCTGCGTGGGGCTAGACACGGCCGAGGACTGCTGCAAATCTTCATTGAGGGGAGGCTCTGCAAGAAAGAAAAGCAAATGGAACATTACTCAAAGCTGTACGATTACAATGGGCCACAAGACATTTAGGAACAAGAATACTTAGTTTTAAGAGAACAAATATTCCAACATCTATTTAGAAGTAGCACAGAAGCAGAGAAACCTTGTCTGACAAATAGCTACTTTTAAGCTAGAATTCCTTACACTACTACTTTCACCACTTGTACACTGAACTGCTCATTAGTTGGCTAACACTGCTCCAAAATCATCATCTCTGAATGAATTGCATGTTATTCACTCAGCTGTCTTGAACTAAGCAATGCTTCTTTCTATGCTAGGCACAATGCTGATGGATACACTATAATTAGCTGAGAGAGATAAGTTTCCATCTGCTCTCAGTACAAACTATTACCAAAAGTAATACACAGAAGGAATACAGCTGCCAGCTGCAACAAAGAAAGTGGCATTGACCTGTAGTACTTACACCTAATACAGTTCAGCATCTTTACACCATCTACACAACTGACACCACACCTATACTGCAATATCTATACACGTCTCCTGTTAACAGTCAGCAAAACTCACACTAAGAGCACATACAGTAAAAAGATCTCTGTTATTTCAGGTCAATCAAGTTCTCAGTGCTTGCCTCGGTAAGAAAGGACTAAAAAAGTACAACTACATAAGATGGCACAAAAAACAGCCAGGATGCAATGAGCTAGCTGGACAAATAATGTAATTCTGGCTTGAAAGGAACGTAGTACTGAGTGCAGTTATCTGGTTATAAATAAGGCACCTTCTAAACAGAAATACCACGTAATACACAAGGGAGTTTGTTAAACACCGTTTCGTTATTAAGATTTAATTCTCTCTTAAGCTTGTAGGATCATACTGAGTAGTTGCACTATTGTGCCTTGGGCCATTATAGCCCACAGCCCTAGCTATAATTACTGCTTGTCTACAAGGCCTCCTGTAAAAGGAACTCTGTAAACCGTAGGGAATTTACCCTCACCATTTTTTTGACAAAGGCAGCAATTACTAATTCTACCGTTTACAAAGGATAATCAAATAACAAAGATCTGTTCAAGGCCACAAACTGAGTCAGTATCAGAGCCAGTCTACTGACTTCTAAGTAATCTGTTCTAATTACTGGAAATTTAACAGTGACTGGTGTGCAGAAACCAAGCAGGAGTCACAGAACTCAGGAGCTAACTGTTAGCTATGTATTAGTATCCACACGAACAGAACTGCCGCAACAGAACACCATCACCAGTTTACCAATGATTAAATTTATTGGCACAGGCTGCCCAGGGAAGTGGTGGAGACACCAGCCCTGGAAGTGCTCAAGAAAAGGGCAGATGTGGCACTGAGTGACATGGTTAATAGGTCAGGTGGGGTAGGGCTGATGGTTGGACTAGGTGATCTTAGTGGTCTTTTCCAACCCTAATGTCTCTATGAATTATCCAAGTTCATACTCTGTTTTTGAAAACCCTTCACAAAAGTTCTAGCTTTGTGCCCCTATATTTTGAACTATCTATTCTGGCCAGAAGCTCTCCATAGTTCAAATATCCATGAAAGATGATAGAAGCAGCCCACGTACGTTCTACATGTGCAAAGGCACAGAAGGGTCCTCGGGGACAGCTGCCAGACTGCTGCATATCATTGCACTTGGTGGATTTGTAGATCTAAGGTTGGGAAAAAAAACATAAAAACAACCAGACATGAACAGGAAAAACAGTGACTGGCAGCCCAGGTACAAAAGTACTGTGAAAAGACTCAACAGCAGAACAGAAACACAGCTAAAAGTCACAAAGGCCAACAGATTTCAGGGTGATCACCTCAGTGTTTAGCTTCAAAGAAAGAAAAACCCACTATGGTTATGGAAACACCAAAATATGCCCATTACAGTTTAAGCTCACGCAAAGAACTCCCCATCACAGTCAGCTCACCCAAAGGTCACCATTTGCCATCAACTCTCAGGCTCATTTGCAGTTCCACGGGTATTAGAAGTGGTTAAAAGATAGGAAACAGTTGCTAAATAACAGCACAGAAAGCTACAGCCACATTTGCAAGGAAAATGACAAACCATTAACAACGGTTGTAGGAAATGGATTATTTCCCTTCCCCTCAGTTTGATAGGCAGTGACAATGGTTACTTTGCTGATACAGGCCCAACAAAGCTGTTCAACACTGTAACACAAAGTAAACTAGGACAAGGCCTCAATTACGCTTTCTGTAAGTATACTGGAATGCTCTGGGCATGCTCACTCTGAGAGCACGGTTGCTGTCAGCATTAGTTTGTGGGTATTTACTGTTTAGTACAACCATCAAGATTTTTCCTCAAAGAAACAGATGCTTAAAATCCATGTTTTGACTCCCTCACCCAGGAATCTGCTCTCACCCCTGAGTTTCCACCCACTTTTCTTCCCCCCTCCCATCCAACCTACTGAATGAAAAGGCACCTCTGTCAAGCAGCTGAATTTGAGCTTCCAACCTGCAGTTCCTCTGTATCCCAGGACCACACTGCAAGCAGCCCACACACTCTCCCAGCTGGCACATTTATGCATCTCATCATCCTGGAATAGGTTTGCTTTTCCATTCAGCTACCCAATGGTCTGAGGAGGTTACTGTACCTCTGGATGGAACTGCTGTTCTGTGCGAGTGTGGCAGTATTGGCACGAGTCTCCATTTTCACACTTACTAGGATCTCCCCACTCATCTCCATGCTTCACACTGGGACATGGTGAAGATCTGTGTAAACAAGGTAGTGACAGACTGTATTACATACACTAACGTGTTTTGAGCTTTGCTTCCTCAATCAGCAAACAGGCTCAGCTGCCCGCCCCCCCCAGCTGCACAATCTGTTTGGCTTACTGCTGCTTCCCAGCCCCCACAATGCAGCTATTGCATCGTCCTCCCTCTTCCCTATTTCTTAAGGAAAGAAGCACAGCTTAGTTCTCACCTGAAACTGAATACAACCCAAACCTGTGCAACTTAACAAAATTAACAGCTGATGTGATTAGTGTCAGAGACGCTCAGTATGGTTTCTCTTTCAGAACTGTACATTCATAGAAAGCTAGTAAGTTAATTGGCTAATCCTAAAACACGTAATTCCCTTACAGTGGTATGTTTCCAGGGTTATAGTGTGGCCATGTGGAAAAGAGGCTGAGTCAGGTCACTGGGGAAAAGGCAAGCCCATTTTTCTTTCTGTTCCGTTTCCCAGGTCTGATTTTTTGCTGTGACCTACTTCCTCTGCTCTTTATGCTCTTACCCATTCCCTCAAACAACAGCAGAGGGAAGCAGATAGCAGCAGCAGATGCTTGCACAGAGGAGGCAGTCACATCAGCTGGGGGTGGGGAAAGGAACACAGAAGCAAGCAGTTATCAAGAAGGGAGAAGCTTTCACCTCTTCCTTTCCCAAAAAGACCAGACATGGCTGCTGCTTGAACACCAGCTTACCAATTTCTCCTGAATGTGTTTGGATTAATATTCCTTTGATATATGTCTATATGCTTAATTATTGTTTTTAAATACAGGACTTCTATACTGATACAAACATTTCTGTGAATGCTGGGGGTGGAGAAGGGAAGCAAGAACATCCATGCTATTTTCTCCTTGCTTTCTGGTCTGCTCTTATGTTTTTCAAAAAAGGAACTAAGGAAAAACCCCACTGAGACCTCAACAAAAGCTTTGCTGTGTTAGAGGAAACTTGGATGAAACTCGTTCAGGGAGACACAGCATGCTGAAAAATCCACTGACAGCTGAGTGATGAGAACACCCTGGTGCCTCAAAAGCAGTTTTTAGCATCTGGTTAGGAATGCATGTCCAGCTACAGTACTGGTACAGCACTGTACACTGTGCTTTATGATCCCCATCACTAGGCACACACAACGAGCAGCTTGATGATTCTGAATTCTTTACCCATGAAAACACTGCTCTGTGACTTTGTTTCTAGAAGGTTTGTTTTTTTTCTTGCATTGCTTTTTAAAATAAAAGTTTACATGAGATGGGGAGGACTGACACAGATACTGTAACTGTCAGGACAGGTCTCAGAGGCACACTAAAAGCTATCGAGCAGAGAAAATCCTAGATCCTTCCCTCTACAGACACCTACTATACCTCACCACTCAGCTGGGAACAGCAGAGCCAGGGCCAGGGTACCTGTATTTGTGTTTTCTCGGGCTCCTTCTTCTGTCTTTACTATTGTGATAGTATGGACAGGCATAACCCTGGCGACAGAGACGAGGAGGCTTCTTACATTGCTCTGTCTTGTAATTTCCTAACACATACGTTGTATCTACAAGAAAGAAAACTCAGGTAGTCAGAGATAACCACGATCTATATTTAACACAGAAAAAGGTTTTAAGGAGCATGCACTCTACAAACAAACAAATAAATAAATAAATGAAAAACAGACCATTCCAGCCCTACAGAGCTTAACTGACACTCACCTTGCCACCTTGGCTCCTCACTGAGTATTTTCTCTATCATAGCATGGCTAGCAGCAACTGCAGATTGACCCTCTATGCCACCTTCTGATGTAGTCTGACCATTCTGCAAAGCCTCCATGGCCTGAAGCTCCCTTGGTGTTAAGTGAACAACAGACAGATTGAGTACATAAAGTGTATGATAGAAACTGTGACATCAACACAGTAACAATTCTTAAGTGGGAACATTTAATTCATACTTTTTTGGCAGAACAATCTTCGTCAAACAGCAACTGCAATACATGTTCCTCACTCCCAAGCAACTCCAGACACGTTATTTGGATGCACCCACAAGTGCAATGCTTAAGTGTGCTCCCTCCCCCCATTTTGAGTCTCCTCCCTGGAGACTTTACAGATTTGCCTTACAGATGCTCCCCCCAACACTAGTTGGAGAAGCAGTATGGTCCTTCAAGCATCTAGGTCGAATAATCACCCTTTTCATTCAGAGCCCTAAGCTCTACTAACCTGATGTCATACACTGGAGAGCGTAGATCATGGGGCCCGTGAGCAAAAGCGCAGTGGACTCCGTTCTTCGTGCAGTTTCCCTTGGAGTCTGTCTCATGGATGCAGATTCCAGTTTTGTAATAGCGTAAGTGATACCTCCTCTCCGTGTCTCCAGTAGTTCTATGCAAGAAGGGACATCTGAGGTACAGAAGAAAGGGAAGAAAAGCCAAAGTTTAGTCACACTGCCAGTGAACCCAGCATTATTAGAAGACACACTGATGATAAAGGATGCTGTAAGCTGACACACTTTTGCCAACTCTTCTCCTCTTACACTGTGCCTTTCAACATTACACAGAACTCTTAAACCTGTCACTGCGTAGTATATAATGGTTCCCCTCCCAAGCAGCCAACTGGATCATTAAGCCAGCAGCAGCTTGTTATTCTAGCCTAGTAACTGCCAGGGATCTGGAAGGAGCAAGGACACTGTCAAGGCATTCTGATATACTAGCCATGACTGAAGAGACATCACATGGCCCACACCATTTCCTCAGCAGCACATCTAGACCTCATGCTGTTACTGTTTCCTGCTGATGCACTCCTACAGGGCTGCGACAGTCCACCTATAGGCAGATGCAGCCTTTGTGCAGAGCACAGGACAAGAAAGGAGAATCACAACACTACCACTTTAACTGATGCTTTGTTTCCCCCTCTCAGGCAGAGAAAGTATCATTTACAATGAGAAATACAAAAAGAACAAGGTGGAATAGGTGAAATTTATATATTGCAGTATTAAGCTAAAACTACAAGCCAGCAGAGTTGAGATAGCACCAGTTTTTATTTGTTGAGTTTGAGCCAGGTATGAAGCAGTGACCTAGAAGCCAAAGCCCCCAAATGTTGTATTTCCAGTCCCAGCTCTCTTGTAACAAGGAAGAAAGGACTGAAAGAGGCCTAAGGCTGGGGATTTATTCCATTCTGCTGCAGCCACAGGAACTTTACTTAATTGGTTAAAAAATACTGTATTCCCAATAAAGAGCTTTTTTCTGTGTGTTTGTACTGGCACAAAGAAAGCAAACTGAAATTCCATCTTTCTATAGTATCTCTATATAAAACACTCTCTATATTTGACCACAGTTTGACTACACCATTTATCTTTCATATCCGTCACGTGGGCGAAGTTGTATTACTGGGTTAACCCTTTAATTGCTGGAAACAGCCACATATGCAGCAGCAACACTTGCATCTTGCTCCATTTCAACTTACCACAGTCATGAGGAGGGAAAACCCAACAAAAGAAACTCCTGAACGTTGGCATCATCACTGCAGCAGGCCTGGTGCACACGGATTGCTATTACAGTTTTTACATCTGTTCTCACGTTACGTATGATACAAAGCTGCTTTGCTGCTGACTTGCCTCATCTCTACAGGACCTGGCTGGAATCATCACCTGGACTGATCCCAAAAGCCTAATGCCAGCACAGCAGGGTGTAGTTTTCACTTACTCATCTCCTTCGGGGCAGATTCCTGTGGTCTCGTCATACTTGGTACAGTAAATGTCAGGGCTGTAGTTAAACGTCCCATCCCGGCGGCGGATGGATCTGCGACGACGCTGGTTGACAAAGTGCCAATGGAAGCAAGTGTAGGGCCGGTGCTGAGTGCACTTGTGCTGCACGAAGAGAGGGCACTGCTCCGTGCGGAACTCCTTCAGGTAACTGCAGACAGAAAGGCAAAAGCAGGATTTCAGGACAGGGCTGCTGGCTGGAGGCAATACTCAGTTCCCCTGCAGAGTCAAGGCCAGGTCAGAAGCACCCAGCCCTGAGATGCACCCAGCCCGCCTTCATCCAGTGCTGGAGGCCGCTGGTTGCCTGTAAGGGGCAGAGAGTGGTGCCCAGGCTGGTCAGACCAAATGTCAGTGCTGAAGGGACATGAAACCACTTCCTCTGGTGCCCTTCAGAGTCATTGTAAAGAGGCAATGTTTCACTAACTTTGAGAACGGTTTGTGAGAAAATACAACTCCTAAGCCCCTTTCCAAACATTCCCAGCTCTGAATTGGAAAACTATGGGGGCAACAAGGGTCTCCCTTGCTTAGCGACATATTGCTCAGGTACAAATAAAAGAAACACAAACCACACTTCCATGTTTAAAGCTTCATGTTACTGTGAGAGAAAGATGTAAATAAATACACAGATAATAAACTTTTTCTCCCTCTTTCCCTGGTTTGTCTTATTTTCTCCTTCAGGCACACGGTCAATTGCAAGGATAACATCAATCCATCTCTCTGTTGCAGTCTTGTGACTTCAGGACTTACACCTGGGTAGGGGGATAACTCCTCACCTCCTGGATGCCTCTGATGCTTTACTTCCATATGTCATTCTCGGGGAGTACGTGCCTCCTTTCATCCTGAGAACTAAAGAAGTCACAAGCTTTTATTTGTGACACTAATAACAGCCTCTAAACCCAGATTGTGGAGGATTACAAAATGGTTTAGATCAACACGATGATCTGACTGTGATCTGTGCAGAGGTGCTTACAAAATCCACACTGCCTGAAACCCACAAGCTGTATCTGTAGGGAATGCACGGACATCCGGAGGACCCAAATCCCACCGGGTGAGGCTCTGAGAGCAATGCAAGAGGCACACAGCAGTCACCATCTGGTCTCTTATCTTTGGAAGTTGGTTTGAAGTACCAAGAAAGGCAATCTGTCGGGCAGAAGTGCTGGGATCCTGCTGAAAGCAACAGGGTGATGTAAGAGCTAACAGGGATTCGTTTGGAGCTGTATGTGTGCGCTGAGGCAAGGCGACGGAGTACAGGAATTTGTGAAGTATTCATCCCCACATGATGCAATCTCTCATGGCTCTAAATAAATGGAAATATGCCTGAAGATGTATTTACACGTGACAGCATACTAGACTCATTCAGAAAGCAACACCGTAAATAAAGCCTCCTTTCCTCCTATCCTCCTTACCCCTGGATGATAAGAAAACCTCGGGAAAATGCACGCATCCAACAAAAGTGATCTTATTTTTCTGTTGTGAGGAGAGAATGTCAGTGGCAACAGCATTCCTACAGTGGATTTTGCCAACACTCCTTCCTCTCCACCTCTGCACACGTGAGCTATGCCTTCAGCCTCCACCCACAAAGGCTCGGGGCTGACCAAGAGCCCTGGAACAACATCTGCACAAAAATTAAACCTCAGTACCAAAAGACATGGAGCCAGCACACAGATACAGGGGTAGCTGAGGGCTAACAGCATCACTTGGCTCCTTTTTATTTTCAAAAAGCCAACTCTGTTCAAATGGAGATCCTCAATATGAGCATAATTTATCCGAAAAGTAAACGTTGCAATAAAATTAATTCATGCTTGGAAAGCTTTCCAAGCTCCTGGGCCAAGTACATGTCTAGAAAGTGGAATTCTACAGACTGTTTTGTCTTATCAGTGCACTAAGACTTGTAACAACACTTAGGTTAGAAAATGAATTAAGCAGACTTCATGGGCAGGTAGTGTTAGGAGAAGGGGGAATGGATTTAAACTAACAAGGGGAAGATCTAGATGAGGTGAGAGGAGGAAATTCTTTAAGTAGAGGGCAGTGAGGCTCTGGCACTGCCCAGGGCTGTGGGTGCCCCATCTCCGGAGGTGCCTGAGGCTATGGATGGGCACCCAGCTCATGGCAGAGGTCCCTATGGTTGGTCTACCCCAACTATTCTGTGATTCTACAATGATTCTACGAAATTTCAGCAATATGATCTCAGATTGCTCCGCAGTAACACTGTGAGGTCACCAATCACTCCCTTCCACCCATACATCTGCACGCACACCTTAGAGAGATGAGGTTCACAGAACATCTCAAGTTGAAAGGGACCCATGTGGATCACTGAGTCCAACTTGTGGCTGTCTGTGGTTCTCCAGAAACAAAGGGGAGATATCAGACCCAAACAACCCAGGTATGAAGCATCAAGCCCAACACTCCAGTCCTCTAGTGACAAATAAGTCTCTATGAAATAATGTTTAAAAAACCAAACAAGCAAAAAAGCAAAACTAACACAAAAGAAAGAAACAGAAAAGCCTTAAAAGAAGCACTAAAACTGAACGATCAGCCAAGCTGAAACAGCTCCCCTTTAGCTGGTGAGGTTAAAAACCCACACACTGATGAGGGAGTTTGGTCTCTGGAGCATCAATTGTTGCTGAAGAGCGTTTGAAAATTAATTGCATTTCATGATTGGCTAAACTCCCTGGAGAAACATTTATTATAATGTAAATCAGAGATAATTACATAAGTAAATGGCTCACCTGAGAAGTGTTTAACACCTAACTTGCTTCATCAGAAGCTCATTCTTTAATGTTGTCTATTAAATAAATGATCTCTCACTCTTAATTTCAAAGCAAGGCCTGCCAACAGGTGCTGCCAAACCCCCACCTGCACCCCATCATCTCCACCATGGAGCCCAACAGAGGAAAAACCAGCACTGTCACATTAACTCCTACATTTCTAAGCCTTTCAATCACTGCTTTAGCTCTTTCTTTTCTCAACCCACTGTAACGTTTCAAATTACCCTCCTCCACAATGGCCTGAATGGTAAATTGCCTCACAACCTGATGTTTTCTTGATTGATGAAGTGAGTTTTGGCTCCTTTGGGAGAACACTGGCCACTCAATCAGCCACTCTGTATTAAAATACATGAAAGACGTCCAAACCACGTGCTTTGGGAGCAGAGAAAGGATACACAGCCTGCACGACCACGACGTGATGGCTCACAGAGCAGAGTGCAATTAATATTTCAGTGGTCTCTCTGCGAGGGCTCCAGACAGAAATGAAGAAAACACCATCGTGACAAATCCCCCCAGTGCACGTGGTCCTCGCAGAGATTTTCCCAATGGAGTATAGAAAAGGAATTTCTGAATAACCCTTCAAACACAGAGAGAAGCAGTATGTATTTCATAGCACGTCAGCCCCACGCTGTGCTTCAGCAGGAAGAGGAACTCCAGCAATTGGACTACTCTCTAAAGGCCTCAGGAAGCTACAAGGGGAGGCAGACATTCCTACCCCTATTTCGTACAGGAGTTACTCCTATATTTACTTTAAAAAGACACAAGATTCATCATTAGTCTGCAAGTCACTTCAGGAGCACTTCCACTTGTACGCATTTGGACGTAGCATTTCCAAGCTCCACTGTTTAAATGGCGAGCACATATAGCTTGGACTTCTGATATCATGTTATGTCAACAGCAACACCCACATTCCTGGAAGAACCCATAGCATTTCTGATTCCTACTCCACAAAGACAAACACAATTCTAAACAAATAAGCCACAGCTGGCCAGAGCAACGCACGGCAAAGTCACCAGGCTGAAACGAAGGCTCAGCTGAGCAGGATGGACACTGCCGGAAATGAAGACAAGAGGAGAGGTTATTAAACTATCCGTGTAAACTCCCAGAGGCCAAAGGAGGGGTGAAGTATTAGGGAAGATAAAAAGATCATTCTACTTCCTCTGGGGTGGGAAGTGGGAAAGAGCAGTAATTGCTCCCTGTAATTTACGCTGTGGGGGAACCGCCAACTGCTCGCAACTGCCAGCACAGATCTGCTCCCCGGGCAGCACAGCAAGTGCTTGTGTCTGCAGCCAGCACTGCAGGCAGCTCCCCTCTGCCTGCACAGACCGAGCTGCTCTGGAAGCTGAAGGCAGAAGGAAGAGGAAGCTAAAAAAAATAACAAAATTAAAAAATCACTTCCAAACGTCACCAAACAAACGTAAAACTGAAAAGAGGAAAGCAAGAAGATGAAAAGCTTCATTTTCAAACTCAGTAAGTGCAGCCTTGGCTCTCTCACAGTCGCTGCTCGCTCAGTGCTGCAGCTTTGCTGGTTTGGCTGTGCCTGCACCTGGCGTGCCCAGGCAGCGTAGCACAGAGCTACCTGCATCCATCTCACGTCCCAGGGCTGCAAACTTTCTGCCAAACTTCCTGCAGTCACACATGCACTGGTGTGAGCTCAATTCAAGAAAACGCGCTGGTAATGCCTGAAGACAGCTGAGCTTCAAATTCCAATTCCAAATGCCTTACCCAGAGCTCCCTGAAATCACTGGGAGACTCACAAAGACACCAAGGGAGAAATCTCTGCTCTAAGGCAAAGGGATCAGGAAGGCTGGGGAGAAAACATGAAAAAGAGAGGAGAAAAATGACTCTATCAAATCTTTCTTCTTCCCATAACACTAACCCTTGTCCTACTTGCAACCTTTCAACACAAGCTCCTCTCCTTTGCAGCCACCCCGTCAATTGCCTCTCTGCCAAAACTCAGCTGGGGCTCCAAAAGAGCACAGAGGCTAATCAACCAGATCTAAATCCTCTGCAGCAGGATGACACCACAGAGAGAACCATTAGATAATTGTTTGGCTAATCCAGACTAAGACAGCACCTGTAAAAGTAGGATGATAGCAAGACTGAGCTATCACCTAGGTTTGGCATGTTCATGGGTGCGTGTTTACATCGATGACACAGCACTAACACACCCTTAATAGCAACTGGTTGCAGTGCTGTTTATTTTGGTGCAAGCTCAGAGCTAGGGACAGCTTTCTAAGAGTACAGTGGCTCAGAGCTGGAAGCAGTGCCTTGTGTGCATAGGTCTCCATCCCTGCAGCTCTAGTGAGAAACCACCCCAGAACACAGCACAGGTCACACTCAGAAATCAGACGGGGTCTGGTTGCCCAGCCTGGCATGCATGCTTCCACTTTATTGCTGCCATGGGAATCACTACTTGAGTTATATATAATGGATTAACAGCTCTGGTCTTTCCAGAAGAGCACTGCAGAGTTAAATCTAGCAAAGAAGTCTGCAAATAGAGTGCTAGTTTGTATTTTCTTTTTTCTAAACAAATATTAAACTTCGTGATAAGACTTTGGAGAACGAGGAAGAAAATACTCACATGCCATTAGCATTTATTTCAGACCTGCCTCTCTGCTTCTCCTAATAGAAAAGATGGTAACAGCAAAAATACAATTTTATTGACAACAAAGTACATGGGAACACTGTGAGCTTTTTGCTGGCACTTTTACACCACTCACATCCTGCTCTTCCAGACAGGATTGCACGAGGCTGCACCACAGGCCTCAGGTGGTCCCAGCTCACTGCACACGCAGCCAGCCAACCTTTCTGGATACTGCTGCCTGAATGACAGCTCACTGCTCCCCACTGGATGCTCCCTTTGGCACCCATCTGCTCAGGCAGCAGGCTGCAGGAAGTCTTCCTCATTCAGCACAGGAAAGGGGAAAAAACAACAACACAACAACAACAAAACGTTACCAGTTTTGCTTCAAAAGTTGAAATGAGCAGGTTTGTGCTAAAGCTGATAAAATTATCTGAAGTGAACCCAACGTGCTTCCCCAACAGTCTGCCTGCAGAGCAGGCAGTGCTACAAAACTATGGGGAAAATAACTAAAAGCAGATATAGATGTTTCTAATTCAGTAAGGATTATCTATTGAAAATATTTCCCAAACTGCTGTTTTGAAGCTCAAAGAGCCAACCCGACACAAGAGGAAAAGGAAAAGGGCTGTCCGTATTTAATCAGCTTTCTAAATTCATTTCACCCTCATAAAATTTTATTACAAAAGATGATATCTAACACACTTTAAGTAAGGAACCCACGACTCCATTATTTTCCTTTACTGAGCTGTGGTATTCCAATTGAAATGAGCCAGTGGTGCATGACAGAATCTACTTATTCCAACGGCATACTCAATAAAAATCCTACTAATGCACGTTTTGTTTAACATATCCTTATTGATAGAGGAAAAAAGGTATGATATGCAGCTTTTTGCTTGGGAGCTTTTGCTCTTAGGGCAAAGAAGGTATTCCCAAGCAAGAACGGATGCTGTGCAACAGCCATTCCATTTCTCTGCACTGGCAGTTCCCTGTAGCACCCTTGCACGTCTCCTGGCAGATGAGCAGGGTGACTCAAGGCTCTGCCTTCACAAACTCCTCGGCATGCCAAGGAGGTCAGCAAGCTGCCAGCCCTGAGCTTCTGCTCCCAGCCACCACGGGGTCCCAACACCTTACTAGCAGATGTAACTTACTGCTGAAATAGAGCACTGCACTCATCACTGCTAAGCATCAAACAAACAATAACAAACATTTTCAGCAGTGAGCTTGAACATTTCCAGTGTGATTTCAGGAAAAGTTTTCTGACCACGCATTACTGACAGCCTTTATCACTCGCTGTGGCTCTCCACAGCTCTGATGCAGTCCCATGATATCACCCATTTGACAAAAATACCCACGTAATACTGTTCTTCTACAACCTCACACCCCGTATCACGAGGGATTTTTGCTGTGCATCACTTGACACAGAACGCAGTCATTTCCTTTGCAGTACATCCCAACAACCACTGGCCTATTTGCCTTCCCATGCTGACAGCCAGGGGCACTTCTGTAAACCTTGAAAAGATTAGAAAACATTTAAGCATCAAAGAAAAATATATGGACCTCTTTCGAAAAACTAAGGGCTGACTGAATGAGGAGAAAGTTTTAGTAAGCTCACATCTGTCAAGAAGACAGACTTCACATGCCTCAGTGTTTTCTTTATCACCTAAATAAATTGAACCATCAAGTGGAAAAAGGTCACACAGCAGACAGCACTGTGTGACTTTAAAGCTGTTAGATTTTCCCTTCTCCATTAGAGCTTGACAATAACGTCAGTCTAAGGGCAAATAAAGAACGTGAAAGTTGGAGAGACTTATTACAGATGCATGAAGTCAAGTTTGTTTTGTTGTGGAGGGTTTTGGGTTTTTCTTTGTTGATTTAAAGAGTTCATACATAACTCACTGTGCACCTTCGTGACCAAGATGATGACTGTGCACACGTCCATAGCTCATGCTGTGCTTGTAGGCTGCCCCAGTTCTGCTGCAGGAAGAGGCAGGCAGCATTCAAGTTCTCCTTTTCCTAGGCATCAGATTGATCTCACAAGTCAAGTGGAACTCAGAGCTAAAGAATAAATGCTAAAGAATAGCATGCATCACAGAAGGTAAAGCACAAACTGCTAGATTACAGAAAACTAAAGAGAAAAAAACAACAAAAACATACAGTAGCCAGCAATCACGCTACAGTTCAATGCACTGCAACTCTATGCTTGGATTTCTAAGCATACTACGTGTGACAAACAATGCAAGTAATTCAGTTAAACTGCAGGGAAAGAATGATATAGCACCATCACTTTATAGACAAGAACTTTAATTGACTGCTAAAAATAACCACGTGCATTCTAAAAATAAAACACTGGCAACTGGCAGAAATCTGCATGAAATTTTACAATGAGAAGAAAAACATTCAACAGTTGTTTCTTGTCTATACATAGAAAACAAGGAGAAAAAAAGAGACCCTGGAGCATGGAGCCAACCCATCATAGGAAGACAGCCCTGTACCAGTTTCAGGAAAAACATGGTTTCCAGAATTACAGCCAAAAAAGGCTTCGTTTTGAGAGAAATACTACATCACAGCTCGGGTCGTTCACCAACGCTCTGTCTTGATGAGGAAAGCAAGTTAAGGCCTTCAGTTCTGAGTTAACCCAATAAAAATCAGCACTCGTTGATCACATCCCATTTGCCAACAGCCAAGATGCAAGCTTCACTGGGTTACAATGTGCAGACTGCCTTCGAGGTCAAGGGAAAGAGATGCTTGCTCCGTCTCCCTGGAGCCGTGTACCCCTCAGGCATGGCTACACGAAGCTGTGTCATTCAAACCAGACAAGTAAAATAATTTGAGGGTTTTTTTTTTTTACCCATTTCAAACCCAGGAGTCTGTTTACACGGAGCTTTCACCTTTTTAATTAGAACAATCCACATGCAAACTTCTAATAGCAGCGTGCTTCAGACACATCCCCTTGAAAGCCATTCATTCAGCAGGATCCAGAACTCAACGTGAAGTTGATGTTTACGTTGCAATGAGTTTGATCCCTGAACACGTACTACCTGATGTGGCCTCAGCATTAACTAAGCACTGAGACAGTTTGTTTCATGCAATGTTTTGAAAACACATCTGATTCCCCCCAGTTTCAATGTCGTATTTAGTTGGTAGTTTATGGAAACAACACAGCTGTGCCTAAAGGAAGCTTCTGTTTTCAAGCACAGCTCGCCCCCAGCTCACACAGCCCTCCCTGCTCTCAGGGCTGGTTTCTGCTCTGAACCTTATTTACCCACACTCTATTCCTTCCCTTCTGCACCTGTGTAAGTGCTGAGGATCATAAGAATAGGACTCAGTGATCCTTTTGTTCACTTCCAACCTGGGATCCTGTATGATGCACAGTGCTTTTCAATAAAATGTGGGTTGAGCGCAGATAATTCAGCAAAAAAAAAACAAACCAAACACCTCAAATGTATTGAAAACGAACAGATATACAATGTTAAAGGTCTACACCTGGTTTAATTCTCACTAAAACACATCTCAAATACGAGCAAGTGTTTTACAGCTAATTACCCAGCAAACACATCCATCCGTGGGTTTCAGAGTCTGCAGCCTATCCCAAATGCAGGGAACGCCCACTGAGTTTGCAGACACAGAGCTCATATGGAGTTAATACTCATCAAGTCCACTGGATTAGACTAGAAAGAGCTAAGATCTGAACAGCATGTTGACATCCTATGCTGTAAACATTAAAATAACAGCTTCCAGTCCAGGTTGTTGTTTTTTTTTTTTTCCATGTGGTACATCTCTCGCCATTCATTCAATCACTAACAAAGCACAGGCAGAGTTTGCAACTGCAGCAACACTTGCGGAGGCTGGGAACAGGGTTGGGCTCCTCCAAAAGCACTGTTACTCACTCTGCAAGCTCCTTCAGCAAAACTTCCCACATGCAAGAATCTGCAATGGCAAATTCTGGGAAAAAAAAAAACAATTATTTCTACACAAGCCACTGCATAGCTCAGGCTTTCTAGGGCAGAGCCTGAGAAATGCTCAGAAAACTATCCCTCAACATCTTGCCTCACAAGAAATAAAACACAGCAGCCTTCCCTCTCCTGCCGTGCCAAGAGGCTTTGAGATTTAACAAGCAGCTCACAGGCCAGCTGCAGCCCCATCCTCACAACAGTTGTCAGACAGTGCCTCAGTCATCTGAAGATCCGAACGCATCGTGAACCATAAACATAAAACCGAAACTCCACGAGGAACGATGGCCCATCCAGAGCAGCCCCAGTCTGAAAACGAAATGGGATCTGCTTCGCTCCAGATGAAGTGCCAACCAGATGTGCAGCAAGCTCTCCAGAAAGCTTTCCATTTGTGAACAGACACTTTCTGTTTTGAGTTTGAAACAAAACACAGCTATTATCTAGCAAGCACGGACCTGCATCCCATAACACACGTGCCAGCACAAAGATAAGAGCCAGCTCTTGTTGGCTGATTTTAAAGAATCGATGAGAGCCTTTCCATTGATCCCCCCCCCCCTTCAGTACTTCAGCTGTGCCCGCTGCAGCCCAGCAGATCCTTCCCACACTGCACCAGAGCTGCACATAGATGCAGATCCAGAAGATCACTGCCACAGCAGCCTGCACGTGGGCCAGGTTTGCTGCCAGCACTGAGATGTACAGCAACACACCATGGAAGAGCAGCCAAACCCCAGGCTATGCCACAACTTTGCCGTGTGACTAATCCATATCCGAACTAATCTGGTAGCGCTCAAGATATTTTAAACGTGCAAACTCTCTTTGTTGCAGCAGAGCTGCGCAGTTGCCCTGAGGCATCTGCTGTTTTTATTTCTGTTATGATGGTAACATTAAAGTGCTATTAATAAAAGCTCCCAGTTGATTGAAATGAAGAGGAGAAAAGCCGCCTCTGAGCATACTGGGTGTGCACTGACTGCCTCTTTATTAACTGTGCTGACATGTGGAAGATGAAGATTAACAAGCAAAACAATACCGACTTTAATTCAGACTTTTGCAGATACTCATCAGGTGTCGATTCAAGAAACTATTTTCCTTTGAATGTATGTTTCTTAATCTAGAAAGAAATTCTAGGCATGCAACGATAAAAAGCGAGCCGAGGAATTTCTTAACTGCAATCAACAGTGCAACCATTCTTAACAGTGCGCTCTACAGATTCATTCGCAGTGCTCACCAACCCCTGCCAATCCTAATCACCAAAACTACCTGATAATTAAGTGCAGCAAGCTCCAGACCCACTCTGAGACAATGAAGAAATACCCTCCAGCAGTCACACGCACGTTAACCAGCAACACAGAGCACAGCTGCACGGAAAGCTGCTGGCTCCAGAAGCCCAAAATCCAGACTGCCACGCTGCAGACCGCTCCAGTGCAGGCATTCAATAGCAAGCACATACCGTGAATGCAGCCCTTCCTGTTAATGCTCCAGTGCTTTATATTTCCAACTTCCTGTTGCTATTTGCACTTCCTAATAACAGTTTGTGGTGGACTCGCGTTCAGGGAACTTCAGAGACCTCAGAAGCAGCAGCTTGTGCTCGCATGAGGAGATACACCAGTGCCCACAGGTAGCAGAGGAATGGGAAATCCCTTTTCTGGGAGCACTGACCAACTCTGTGCCTTCCTATCTCCAAGGGTACCCCCATCTCTGAAGTCTGACAATGCATTTACTCAACTTTTTTAAACAACAGATCGATCCTATTCTTGTATAAATCCACAGCACCTTAGGAAAAGCAGAGCAGCGAGGACAACACCGTGTTATTTCAGTTCTGCTGGGTGAAGAAGCCCACAACAGACAGGCTCCTAAAAGCATGTCCTAAGATTTAACCTCTTCACTACACTGAGAACACCACCTGGCCCAGGCACAGCAAAGCACCATCTCACAGCACGCATCTTTCAGAGGGTCCTAGAAGAGCAAACCACTTACAGAAAGGCACTGACTGACAAGGTGTGCACTTCACACCTGGGTTTTGGTTTTATTTGCAGGCTGCACAGCTGGGATCAGACACACTGCACTGATAGTGATAAAACACTGTCCACTGATAAGAAGATAAGGATCACTCCCTGCTACTATAAATGCTTTGAGGTGTGTCTGTGCGTGCTGTTGTTTTTGAATAGGTATTTAAATGTAGGATTTTGAGATAGGTATGGCTCTGTGTGCAAGCTCTTCATTGGAATCAAACCCATCTGCAATCTTGGTGTTCTTATTCCTTCTTCATTTCACATTTCTGTCGCTGCTGTAATCTGCATTCCTACCTAAGGCTGAGAAGCCACTAGACGAGGCCCTACTCAAACACAGGCAGATACAGAAACGCCTTGGATACGAAGTTAATTCCAGTTGTAACTACAGCATTTCATCAGCCTCATTTTCATTGCCACTTAAAGCTCAAGTGCACTACTCCTTTTCCCTCTGCATGGCTGGTATAAAAAGACTGCAAGATAAAGCCCGGGTGAGCGCAGCCTCAACCATCAGCTCACAACCAACCCGAGGATGCAGTTGGAGCGCAGCTCGCAGGGCACTAATCCGTCAGAAATTTCCCACAATTCCTTCCCCTCCTGCAAAAGACAAATTTTTGCCTTTTACGCTGCAAAGGCACTATCACAGAGCTCATCTGCTGCAGCACGAAGGATGGGTGCACTCACAGGCGCTGTGGCCCAGACCTCGAGCGAGGGCACAGCCTGCAGGGACATGGGAGCTGCACGTTTGTTCACAGGACGGCTGCTTGTACGTAAGGCCTGCGCACTCAAGAGAATTATTGTGAGCAGAGATGACCTGGGTGATGCCCAACGTGCCTGCATCCCCACGAGTTCATAACCTAACCCAGAATACTTTCAACACTGCTTCTGAACGCATGCATTTTAAACAGAGTGAGCGCACTCCTGCTTGGTTTTGTTTTAACTGAACAGGTTAACTTACCACCACCCGAACACCTCCTTCCCTGCAGGGTTATTAAGCTGTCTGACTTTCAGGTGGACGCATAGCAAACAAAGCATATTCTGCTTGCACTTATCTAAACTCTGCACGATCAATAAACACCCGAGCAGCAGATACAGCCTCTATAATTCACAATTAATGAGTTTGCTCTGACTGAAAACCAATGATGACTGTGACAGCCAAATGGACAGAGTGTGCCAAAACCGAGCGACGCAGCACCTGCAGCGCTAAGTGACCGACCCTTCACTTTCAGTTTCTTTGAACTCAGCCTCTATTCACATCAGCAGATAACACATTAAAGACAGAGATGCACACTGAAACAACCACGCCAGCCCGAGTTACAAACGGCACCAAGTCAATAATCAGCTGAGGTTTGATGAAACATCCCCTGAGCAAACCCACGTCCCAGGACAAGCGACCTGAGAAAGGAGACATGCTCCATCACCCATCGCATCCACAGACCTCATCCTGCTGCATCAGCTGTGGGATAACAAGGAACAGCCCCCCCCAATCCAATAACCCGAGTGAGCGTAACAGCAGCTGCTGAGTTGCTCACTTGAATTTCACAAATGCAATACCAGAAGCCCAGGTGAGAAATACAGCATTCATAATTCAACAGGGAAGCGTGAAAGCAGAATGAGTGTCTCCAGGAGCACCCAGCTACAACGTCATCAAAGGGCTTTTTTAGGTCCCTCTTCCCCAAGCAAACAAAGCCAAGCGGGTGGGATAGCATCCGTAATTCCACTCTGCCCAGGTTTTATTTTGTTGTACACCTGGAATAAGCGGAAAGGCTTCCAGATAAGATACAGAACTGTGCTACAAACTACACAAAAATCTCACACAGATACCAAGAGCTTCAAAATTGACCAGAATACAGAAATTGGAAGTCTTCCTAATAAATACAACACAAACTTCCCAAGATAGAGATCCCCGGTACCAGATTGCCTGTCCCCAGGGAACAGCAAAGTACGCAGATGATTAAGCTTCCCTGAGTTTACAACTTGTAACCTTCATGTCACTTTATGGAAACAAGCTATATTTAAAGGGAAAAAAAAATAAAAAAGGAAGAAAATATTTACATTTTGACAACATACAACTTTTTCCACATCAACGACCACCAAGTAAATTCCCATATGTTATCAGGAGGAGGTTTAGAGCACGATGTGACCTAGTGTACAATTCCCAAAGCACAGCTCGCATCCCACTGCCGGCGCTCTGCAGACACAAACCCATCTCTCACGAACGGTTATAGCATTCCTCCAACTGTTTTCACTGAACTATTTTTAGCATCCATCCGCAAATAAGTGTTTTTCCCCTCAGGAAATAAAGCTAATTACACCGTCACCTTTGTTCCACAGGGCTCTGTATTCCTCCTCCATCCTTTTCAGCTGCTTCGTCCCAGATCTTCCTCCTCCTCTTCCTATTTCATAAACTTCCTTCCACTGTTTCTTTCCTGATCTCTGACAATCTCTCTTCCACAGCCATGCTTAGCCACACTGCCATCTCCATTTCCCTCTACCTGACGTCCCCACAGCCTCTCCACCTCATTTTTGTGTCACCTGGGTTACATGTCACACATCTCACATGTCACCCGGGCTTTCCCCTTTCCTTCAACCACTGCTCCCCCACACAGGGACCCACCATGTCCACATGCTTCTGCCTCCCAGCTTCACTCCTATGGGACTGTCAAACTTTAACCACCGACATCACCAGAAATAAAGCCACCCACAAGCCCGAGGCTTGCAGCTTCCCAAGGACCACGACAGGATTTTTGCATGGGAAATAAAATCCAAAAGCCTTCAGTCTATGGCAGACCTGATATTGTGCACAGCCCATGGCAGGGTGCACAGCTGGCAGGCCTGCAGCAGGCACTGGATCTGTGCTGACAGAGCTCGCAGCGCAGCATGAAATCCTTGTGGGAGCACCGAACCAGCCCTCACCCTTCTGCACTGGGACACCAACAGCAACAAGCAGGGGCGACCCGTGCTGGCTTCCCGCTACAGGTGGGCAGCACAAGGAGGACAGCTCACCGCACTTTGTTTATAAACACTCTCAAACTTTATCTTCCCCAGGGGACAACACCTGAGCTGTCTCCATCCTCGCCCCCTCCTCACCGCTCCCCCTAACCCCACAATCCCCAGCGCGGCCCTCGGAGCCCTCAGCACCCACAGAGCGCTCCGCCACAGCCCAGGCTCGCTCCACGCATCCCGGGGCTGTCTCCCAGAAACGACTTTCCCCCAAAAGAGGGGCGAGCCCCTCTCTGACAGCCCCCACACGGCGACAGCCCCCGCCCCCCACCCCGCGCCGCCACCGCCCCCCCTTCCCGCGCCCCGGTGCATGCCGGGCGTGGCGGCGGCGGCGGGCGGGAGAAGAGGGGGAGCCGCTCCCCCCGCCCCTCGCTCCCCGCCCGTAAACCCCCCCCTCCCCCTCCGCCGCCCGGGGTCGGCCGCAGCCGGTGCGGCGCGAGGCGGTGCGCGGGGTTCGGCGCGTGCCGCACGCTGACGTCAGGCGCGTATTGGCGCGCGGGCGGCGGCGGCGGGGGAAGCTCTCGTTACGTACGTGTAGTGCTGCGGCTTCTCGGGCTGCGCCTGCAGCGCGCTGGCGGCGTTCGCCGGCCCGGCCGCGGCGGGGCCGCTCGCCACCGGGCCCTTGGACATGCCTCCTGCCCGCCGCCGCCGCTCCCGCCGAGGAGACCTTTATTATTCACTCTGCGCGGTCCGCACGGAGGGCGCCGCGCGCAGGCGCCGCCGCCGCCATTGCCGCCCCGGTGCGCGGGGTGGGGTGGGACTTGTAGTCCAGCCGCGCGCGCGCTCTCCGCCAACCCGGGACGCGGCCTGAGGCGACTTCCGGGAAGTCGGGACTACGACTCCCGGCGACGCCACGCGGCGGCGGGGGAAGCCGCTTCCGGCCGCGAGGAGGACGACGGGAGTTGCAGTCCGGGGCGAAGCGCGACGGCGCCCCCTGGCGTTGGGGGCCCGGGACTGCGACTGCGCCGGGGATTGGGAAGAGAAAGATAAAGCGGAGAAAGACGAAGAGGAGGAAGGTGAGGAAGAGGATCCAGGGAGCAGCAAGCGGCATACCTCGGGGCGGGTGACACAAAACCCTCACGGACTCCAGGTCAGCTCAGGCCTGCGCCTCTCAGCCCGGTTGTGCCCGACACGGAACCGACCGGACAGTGCCACCTCACCCCGCAGGAAGCACTGCACCGCTGTGCTGGGACTTTGATCCCTTGCGGCACACGGGGCAGCTTCACTCACCGCTGCCCTGGTTGCATGGTAAAGGGCACCGAGGATTTCAATGGCAAACTTTTTTTTTTTTTTTTTTAAACCTCTGTCAAAGGTTGAGCGGTGTTAATAATAAACTCTCAGGCCCGGTCTGTGCCATTGAGGTAAATCGCTCCTTGAATTGCTGCTCACAGTGCTGCAGCACCGACCGTGGGCTGTTGGCAGCTCGTTCCCTGTGTCTGCAGGACTCAGCCGTATGCCACCAACACCATTCTCACGTACCACCCCTCCCCAGGAGGCTGGAGCACCATAATTACACGGCTTCTGCTCACGTTGGGCAACTTCTTCATGAAAAAATCACTGCGTGTGGAAGTACTTCGTACCTACGTGCATGCATCTTTGTGTCCAACGCACAAACACCGCCAGCAATGAAGCTGCAGGAAAAAGACCTTCAACAAACAGCTGCTCATGCACAGGGATTTGGAAAGCACTGACTCCAGGCATTGTGTGCTGCTGTTTACTTGACAAGCCAGAGCAGACACTGCTTCCTCTTCAGCTCTCTTCTGTTTCGCAGTCGGGAACACGCAGCACTCTGCTAGGTGACAGCATGCAGAGTATGCAGCTATGTGTGCCCTGGGTGCACTTACCTCTATCTGCGTACACATCTTTGCCTACACAGTGTTCATTTTGTCTCCTCAGCTTTGCTGCATACGCCTTTTCATCTTCTGTTTAACCTACCAGGATGTACAGCTTTTCTCCAGTCTTTATTCCAAGAGAACAAAGCCCAAAAGTGTCTAAAATTAGAAGCATAAGCAATCATCGGTACAAATGGGAGAGGAAATATCTGAGGAGAAATGTCTCTCGACTCCTGGTAAGAAACACTGTGCTCAGGTCAGCAATAGTATGGTATGCTTCTAAAACATCAAATTTAAAATACATGAAACTGTCGGAGCAGATTTCTAGATTTCTTTCTTCCCTAAGCCTGAACAACTCGGACTAAAGGGCAGCTCTTTATTTCACATCTCCATTTTCCAAACCACCTCAAATGCAAATGATTGTTTACGCACCTCCTGGGCCATCCCACTGCTGGGCTGCTTTTTGTCTCTGAGAAGTAATTTGTGTTTTTCTTCACGAGGACCAAAGAGAAAATTAACCTGTGAAGGTGGTCAGGGGGCCAAGGAGACGTAGGTGAGGCAGTGTCCCCCCAGCAGCTGCACGTGATGGTTCTGTTGCACCACGCTGGAGCACATTGCTTGAGTTACCAGGAAGGGGAGAAGCAAGGAACGCTCAGTGCTACGTGCAGAGCTGCCACGGATCTGCTCTGCCTCTTGTGCCAGGCGTTGGCCTGAGGGATGCAGGCATCTGGGGAGGATGCAAAACCTCATGCAAAGTCTGCCTTGTTACATCTGAGTGCTGAGTGCAGATACCTTTGGGAGCGGCTGTTTGCGTTCTCCCCATGTTCTGTGTGCTACAACTGCGGGGCATTTGGGACCTGTTCTTCCTGACCATGGGGGCAAGACCTGCCTCCACCCCCAGCAGCTGCTGCAAATACAATGAAGTAACACTACACAGCAAGGCACAAGTGGAGCGAGCAACCCGCCCAAAAATATGCCAACTTTTTATTTAATTGCTATTATCTTCCTAAATGTTACCAACAGGCATTATGGATTCTGCCTTCTTACTTCCCAAAACTTTGTAATTAACTTTGGAGTTTGAAGACAGCCCACAAAGTGAGTGGGAATGTGGTTTTAGGGAGGTGGAGAGCAGCATTGCAGAGAGGCCCAGCTGCGGTGTGTGTACTCCCAGGCTCTCCCGCAGGATACGCACGTCCCGGGGTGATGCTCCCGCTGCCAGGGAACAGCGATGCCTTTAGGGAGGCGACACATCAGTAGGACTGCCCAGATCCAAAACCAAATCCCGTGGCAAGCGTTCCTAACCCACCACACAGCTGCTCCCGTTCATAAAGCCAGAGGACGGATGCTGCAACCGCCGCTATGGGGCTGGGGCTGCACGGTGCCGGACCGGGCATCCCGCCCCGAGCCCACGCAACAAGCTCTTCCACCTCTCCCCTCCGCCAGCGGCCCGAGCCAGCCCCTAGCGTGTGCCCGACGCCTGCGTGTGTCCGCTGTCCCCTCGGCCGGGGGAGTGGAGGAGGGGGGTCCCGGCCATTCCCCGCGGCGCGGCCCGGCCCCGCCGCCCGCGGTCTCTACACCGCACGCCGCGAAAGGCATTTTGTGGCGGGGCCGGGGGCGGGCCGGCAGGCGGCGGGGCCAAGCAGTCCCTGCACCGGGACCGCCCGCTGAGGCCCGGGGAGCCAGCGGTCCGCCGCCAGTCGCCCCGCCGCCGCTCGTCCCGCTCCTATTGACTTTCCATTGTGGAGCTTTGCAACAAAGGGTAGGATCCAAACCGTGCCCTGTTTCATCCAATCAGCGCGCAGAGCGCTAGCCCGCCGTCTATTGGCCCCTTCTCGTCTCACAGTACCCAATCAGTCGCCGACTTTAACAACCAATCAGCGGCCGGGCAGGCACCCAATCAACGCCAAGGAACAGGAGCACGGCCTTTGTGTCTTGAGACGTCACGGCGCCGGCGGAGGTCCCGGCCAATCGAGCGGCGCGCTGCTTCCAGGCATTGTGAGGTCACCGCGCCGTGTGCCGCCCCCATTATAAAGGATGCGTCCCCGCGGTGGGGAGGGGGCAGTGTGGGGGTAGTTGCGAACGGAGTTGGTTCTTCTTGGAGCAGCGCAGATTTCGGTGCGCAGCGATATCGGCGCTGGTGCCTCCCTTGTCTTCAGGAGGTGAGTGACACACGCCGGGTGTGTAGCGCGGTGGGCTGCGGTGCTGCGTGGCCTTCCGAGGCCTTGGTTTGGGTTTTTTTTTTTCCCGAGCTTGGCGGATAGATCGGGCCTTGCCTACGTGCCCTGAGTCACGGCCGCTCCCCATCCCCCCCCTTCGCTTCTCCGGGGTGGCCCGGCAGGAAGGAGGAGGCGGTGTGATTCAGTTCGCTTCCCCGGGGAAGGGAGCGGTCGGGCCGCACCGCGGAGCGGGGGCGGAGGAGGAACCGTGACTCCTCCTCCTCCCGGGGGAGGCCGCTGGCCGCCTGCCCGTCTCAGCGGCGGGGGAGGGGGCGGCCCGCCGGCATCTGCCGCTTCTGGGGCTTGAGGGGATTGAAGGCGGGGGGAGCTCCGCACGGCTGGGCCCGGCGGGTCGTGTTGACTCGAGGCTCGGGAGGACAGGGCCGCGTCTCACGAGTGCGTGTCCTCGTAGGTAGGTAAGCGAGGAAAAAAATGGCTCGTACAAAGCAGACTGCCCGCAAATCCACCGGGGGGAAGGCTCCGCGCAAGCAGCTGGCCACCAAGGCGGCCCGGAAAAGCGCTCCCTCTACTGGTGGCGTCAAGAAGCCTCACCGCTACAGGTAAGGCTGCCGGCATGCTGTGCTGCGGCCCGGCTGCCGCTGCCCTGCCCTGCCTCACCGCTCACTGCTTCTCCACTCAGGCCGGGCACCGTCGCGCTCCGTGAAATCCGTCGCTATCAGAAATCCACGGAGCTGCTGATCCGCAAGCTGCCCTTCCAGCGGCTGGTCAGGGAAATCGCCCAGGATTTCAAAACGGACTTGAGGTTCCAGAGCGCGGCCATCGGTGCGCTGCAGGTAGTGCTGGTGGCCTGCTCGGGGCTCGTGGTGCGCAGTGTGCTTCGCTGAAAGGCTCTGGCGTTGGTTCTAACGTTTCTTCTTGTCCTCTTGAAACAGGAGGCGAGCGAAGCGTATCTGGTGGGTCTGTTTGAAGACACAAACCTGTGTGCCATCCATGCCAAGAGAGTCACCATCATGCCCAAAGATATCCAGTTGGCTCGCAGGATACGGGGAGAGAGAGCTTAAGTGAAGGCCGTTTTTATGGTGTTTTGTAGTAAATTCTGTAAAATACTTTGGTTTTAATTTGTGACTTTTTTGTAAGAAATTGTTTATAATATGTTGCATTTGTACTTAAGTCATTCCATCTTTCACTCAGGATGAATGCTAAAAGTGACTGTTCACATAAACCTCAGTGATGTGAGCCTTGTTGCTCAGGAGTGACAAGTTGCTAATATGCAGAAGGGATGGGTGATCTTTCTTGCTTCTCATGCATGTTTCTGTATGTTAATGACTTGTTGGGTAGCTAAACTTGTAAGGTACTAGAATTGATATAAATGTGTACAGGGTCCTTTTGCAATAAAACTGGTTATGACTTGATCCAAGTGTTTAACAATTGGGGCTGTTAGTCTGACCATACATCACTGTGATCAAATGTGGACTTTTTCAGAGGGTGAAACTACAACTCTTAACCACAGTGTAACTTACAGTTTCCTAAAAACGTAAACCTGGCAGCTATAGAATACACTATGTGCATTTATAATAGCTATTTTATATATTGTAGTGTCGACATTTTTAAATTAAATGTTTTACATTCACATGTGAGGAGTCTTTGTCATTTGGTTTGTATGGGCTTGGAGCAGCTGATCCCTGGCTCCAGTATGTTAGCAGCTCAGCTTCCTGCCGGTGGGGCAGTGCCTCACCCTGGCTCCCCTGGATGTTTTTAGGAGGCCTGAGTCATGCTCAGCCAGGAGGAGCAGTCTGACAGGCACAGACAGGGGCTGGCCTTCCCTCGATGTGGGGCTCTTAGTGTTGTGGCCCAGCTTGAGAGCTAACTTCTGTTTTTTTTCTCCCCTCCCCCTACATTTAAGGGAAGCTTTTCTTTGCAGTAGCGTGGCTGGCCTGCCTGAAATGAGTCCAGCAGCATCTGCCCTGCTTAGGTCAGGGCTGTGGGATCTCACCCTGTGACTAAGCCCAGGACAACCAGAAAAACTGATGATACAGCCAGAGGGCACAGGGGCTGCTAAGCAAATGGGAGAGGGCTGCTAGAGCCTCCTTTCCCATCGAAGCTTTTTTTGATGAAGCAGGATTAGGCATAAACCTTCACCTGAGGACAACCAACCCTTCAGGCTCTCTGCCAGCAGGTCTGGTTTTCTTACAGCATCCCTGGGAACGGCCCTCCCTTAAGCTGTGGCACAGGAGAGCTGCTCAGGCTACATCTGAAACGGGTAATTAACATTGAGATTACATTGTTAGGCCAGTTCTGAAGAACAAGCCATGCGGGTAAGGCTGAAGTTGAGACAGGTTGCACAGGGAGTAGCAAAAGCCAGTCCACCTTGGTTTATTTCAATGAAAAAAATGCAGGCAAGGGGCAACCACTTTAAGAGCAGACACACGTGCAGCCCTTCCTTCCACAGCAACGTCCTGCGTGTATAAAAACACCTGCCTAGCTCCAGTTTGAGGAGCCAGAGCCTGCATCTCACAGCTGTCACCAGAGCACGGCCCTCCCTTGTCAGACAAACCACTCGGTGTGTTCAAATCCTGCAGCTGGAGAAACAAGCGCTCGTTACCACGGGCAATTAATTGCACAACGTCCTCCTCTGCTCCAAACGCACGCACCTCAGCACGTTTATCATCCGCTAAAAGCATTTCCGAGCGACTCGAGGTTTTAAACAGCGCTTTCCCTCCCTGCTCGAGGAGCAGGGAAAAGCGATTGACTGCATCTGAAACGCGAAGTTAAAGGCTTCACGGCGCCGGCAGGGGAGGGCTGCGGCTCTCAGCACCTCGGGCTGGCCGGCTCTGATCCCGGGCACTGCTCAGCCGCCTGGGAGCTGGGCCTGACAGCACAGCCGGCTGGGGGACACCTGGCAAGGGCATCCCACAGGAGCCCCGAGGGTCACCCAACCCAGGGAGCAGCATAGCTTGCATTTAGGCAAGTCAAAAATAGAAACCACGAGCGGTGAGATTTACTAACGCTTGGCCTGGTGTTAGATTGCAGGAGTGGGCTGAGCTCCTGGAGAAGTACACTGTAAAATAACATCCCTCGAAAACAAAGGCTGCCTCCGAGGACTCGGTGCAAGCAGGGAAACGTGTGGGTATGCCTGGAAGCTGCTGCTTAAAATAATGGTCGAGCTGTTCTGAAGGAAAAAAATATATCAAAACAAAGAAAACCAACCCCAAACTATCCAAGTACCCATTCATCTCCATAATCTCAACAAAAGAAATTAAGCTAGCTCTTGCATGTGGTGGAATGGAGTGGCAATTCCTGGTGCTCCGCATTTCACTGTAATTATATCTGAAGAAATAAAACGTTCCCTCACCAATTCTCTGGATGATTTCCCCACGTTCTTGCTCAGAACTCGATGCAAACACCAGGCACTCAAACGTGCTCCCTCTGGGGAAGCTCTAAATATGGAAACAAATGCATCAGCCCACAGCTCCGCAGCAATCCCAGCAGCAGCCCCGTGCTCCCACCCCCACCCCCTCTGCGTGCCCACTTTGCACTGGGACACCCAATCTCAGCCCCACGTCGGCCAAAGCAGTGTCAGAGCAGCACAGCAGCCCTCGGGGCTCCCTGCCCCTGTGGGGTGGGGGAACCCATCACAAGGATGCTCACATGACACAGAAGGGGAAGACATTGCTGGTCTGGGGGCAGCGTCCCACGCAGGAGACTGCGGGATAGGGGTGGTGGAACAGGACCTGCATTGGGGACAAGTGGGAGGATGGAGGGCTGTGTGCAGACAGCACGAGCCCCACGCAGAACCCCTCTGCAGCTCCATGCACGAGCCAGAGAGAGGAGGCCCACTGCTCACCCTGGGAGAGGCCTTCTCTTGGACAAGGATTTCCGTTTCCTTCATGTCAAATAAAACCTGGAAAGGAGAAAGGGGAAAATAAAGCCCCAGTGGCCACAGCACCCAAGCTCTATTTTTAATAAGATTGCTTGCAAGGCTATTCAAAAGCAGAGTGATGAATTGCAGCGAAGCGCAGCTTGTTTCACAGAGCTGCCTGTTGCTGGTGTTCCACTGGTGGGAAGGGGGCTGCAAATTCAATGTAGCTTCATTCTGCTTCAGATGTGGGGTTGCAAGAAAGAAAGAAGAAAGCAACCAAACAAAACAAGAGGAGAAGTGGGATGAAAATGCATGGGCCTTCAGTCTTCCAAGGGTCTCCCAGCACTGTGGATGAAACAGCAGCATCGTGGCTGTGTCCCAGCTCTCAAGCCACCAGTTTGGGCTCAGCAGAAGACAAGCACCCACAAGCTGGCTCCATGGACCATCCCATGGGGATCCAACAGAGGAGAAAAGCACCCAAGACATCCACAGCCTCAGCCCTGGGGGTGCTTCTTTCTGCCCTTTTGGGGCCGCCTGGGTCTCCAGGTCCTGATGGCTCATACCTCACCACCATGCCCAGCGCTCGGCACGGGTCTGTCTTGTACATGACACACACCTGGAAAAGAGGAGTGGCAGTGACAGCACCCATGGAATGGGCACAGGACACCCAGCATGACCAGGATGGGGCAGCATGAAGACCCCTCCCTGGGGAATCACTTCTGGCACAGAAACCAAATCAAAGCTTTAGGAACTGCTCCACAGTGCCTGACAATGGATGAGGACCATTGGTGGCCTCCTGTCCCCATCCATCCTTAAATGCCAGGCCCAGATCGGGGGATACAGATTCCAACAGATATGACCTAAAGCTAATAATGAGCCCTATAAGGGGGTTTTGAATCCCACCCCCCCCCCCCCAATCCCATGCAAACAAGCCCCATAAATGAGTTCTGAGCCCCCTCCCTTACCCCCACACAGCCACTGCTCCTGCCCCGGGCTGCTCACAGCAGTGCTCGCTGTCACATCACATTACTCAGGGCCCCGAAACACGGCCAGTTCAGCTGGGAGCACTCATGCCCATTGAGGCATGAACGCTGTCAGGCAGAAGCTCTGCCTCCTGACCACACGTGCAGGCTTCCTGCAGCCACAGTCCCAGTGCTGGGCCACTCCTTGGGGTTTATTTGGGGGTTTAGAAGGTGGCAGAGGGATGATCTTGATTTTTCTGGAAGCCATCAAGGCATCCCTGCTGCTCGCAGCCTTGGAATGCACAAATATTTCATTGAGCAAACAGAAGAGCAAGATCAAATGACCCAGGCCCTGCATGTCGTCCCAGAAAAATGGTGGTTTTTTTGGCAAGGAAGAGGGGAAAGCAGCGTGGGGAAGCTGCATCTATGTCAGTGCTGCTTGGCTTGGTCCTACACACCCAGGGCTGTGCTGGATCAGCGCCTGCTGACAGCTCAAGCACCCAGCATGCTCCAACCCCGGCACGGAGGCAGCTCCGCGTGCATCCCTACAACTGCAGATGGCCAGAGCCCTGCTGCCATCCCTCCAACCCCAACCACTCCTTGTTTTCCCCATCTGACATCCCAGCAAGAGCCAGAGCAGGCGGCGGCAGGGAGCACTTACCGGCAGCAGCCAGCTTGAACAAAGCAGTGCAGTGCTGGTGAGGAAGGGGCCATGCCCCCACCCCACCGTTCATCCCTGCACCTGCAGGTCCAGGGAGAAATCCACCTCCACCAGCACCAGCAGCAGAGAGATGAACGGCTCTGCAGGGGGAGAAGGGACACAGGCAGTTGTGGTCTCGCAGGGATACGGCCAAGGTCCAAATGCAGCCATCTGCAGCATCACTAACAATGCTGTAGGGAGCAAGCCCCCAAATTCACCCCAGCAGCACTCAGAGCCACCCCCTGAAACCTGCTGAGGAGCTACACCAGCACTTATGGGGCTGTTAACGTGGGGTTACTCATCAAAGCCAAAGCTGTCACAATGGCCAGGTCACCTAAGGGGTGCAGGGACCTCACAGCCAAGAATTAACAAGGAAAACACTTCCAAAGCAATTTGCTCATTTCCGAGACACTAAAATCAACCTTAACTTGTCTCAAGCCCCACTTCAACCCTCCCACCCCCTTTTCCATCACTGCAGTGGCCTGTTTCACCACTATCACCAAGTTCAGCTTAGAAAAACCATAGCACGTTTCCCGTGGGAAAAAAAACAAAACGCAATGAGATCGAAACCCCATCCTACCCCGCAGCTCTTCGTCGCCCAGGACGGAGCTCGATGGGTCATAGAACTGAAACACAAGCCCTGTGAGGCCACTGCAGTGCCACGGGGAACCCAGCAGTCCCCACTCCACGCGTGGCACCTCCAGGAGCCAGGAGCTCTGTGCCAGCTGCTGCATGGCCACTGCCCGCACCTTGCCTTCGTGCACGTGGAGGCCCTGCAGAGGCTGCTGGACAGAGGGCTCGGTCTGCTTGGGGAAAAGGGGAGGGTTTGAGGTTAACACACGGGGCAGAATCCACGGACTTTGGGATTTGGGTTGCTCGGGGAGAAGGGAATGGTTTGGGGGTTAATGCGCTGGGGAGTCTTCAGGATCTTTGGGGTTTAATGCAGGGAGGAACGTTCAGTCTCTGGGATTCAATCTGATGGGGGAGAAGGGAAGGGTTTGGGGTTTAACCCATAGGGCAGCACTGCGGGTTTTGGGATTCAGTTCGCTTAGGGAGAGAGGGAAGTGGTTTAGGATTTAACACCTAGGACAGCCTTCAGACTCATTGGGGCTTAACACACGGAGAAATGTCCTCTCCACAGACAGAGACGGTGGGAGGTGGGGGGGGGTATTGGCAGATACTGGCACGGCTTTGGGTAGCGAATATAACGCGTGTATATGCAGACATCTAAGCATATACGTGCTCTGTATGTAGGTACCTATGTAAGTATGTAGGTATGTATCTTCATCTTATTGTATTCTCTATTATTATGTATTTGTATATGGATACATGTGTAATCGTATGAATATACATATGCTTATATGCAGATAGATGAATAATAATCGGTAATAATGTGATAATAAAATAAATATAAAGCATACATAGATACATAGGTACAGGTATAGACAGACATAACACAACTATAGGCTCCCATCTCTCCTGCGGGGTCACGCACGTCGTCGCCGCCCCTCAGAGCCGCGGGTTCGAGTCCCGCCGCCGCCGGAACGGATCGTGGCCGGGACCGGGGCGGGGCGGGCAGCTGTCCCCTCCCGGTGGGGGCGGAGCGGAGCGGCGATGGCGGCGGTGGCGGAAGGCGGTCGGTGCCCGCTGCTGGCGGCCGCCCGCGGCGCGTACGAGGCGGCCTTCGGGGGTTCGGCGGCCGTGGCTGCGTGGGCCCCCGGGAGGGTCAACCTCATCGGCGAGCACACCGATTACAACGACGGTTTCGTGCTGCCCATGGTAAGGGGGGGCCGCGGGGACGTGGCCGTGGGGCTGGCGCTGAGCATGTGTCTCACCCCCCCTCCCTCCACCTCCCCCGCAGGCCCTGCAGCTGGGCACGGTGCTGGTGGGCTCCCCCACGCGGGACGGGACCGTCTCCATCCTCACCACCGCGCCGGGAGCGGACGAGCCCCATAGGGTGCAGTTCCCGGCTCCCACCCTAAGCCATCCCCTGAGCCCGGGGCAGCCACACTGGGCCAACTACGTCAAAGGTGTGATCCAGCACTACCGGGGTAAGGCCGGAGCCCCTGGTGTAGGGTCACGCAGGGTTTCCCGTGGGCTGGAGGCTGGTGCACACTAGGAAGTCTGCGTGGAGCATCATGGAGCGCTGGTGCCATCCCACAGCTGCTGTCGGGTCCAGGCTTTGGTGGAGCACTGTGCTGTGGGTCACCATGCGTTTAAAATAGGACACTGCAAGGGCTCTCCCCTCTGCCAGGAGCCGGTTCCCCATGGGGCAGGGCAGCCCCAAGCCCTGTGGGGACTCGTGGCTCCTCTCCTCCTGTTCCTGCAGGAGGTCCTGTGCCAGGTTTCAACGCTGTGATCGCCAGTGATGTCCCCCTGGGTGGTGGCCTCTCCAGCTCTGCCTCTTTGGAGGTGGCCACGTACACCTTCCTGCAGCAGCTCTGCCCCGGTATGGCCCCCATCCCTGGATTTGTTTGTAGGATGAGGGTGTCCTCAGGGAGGTTCTGGGGAGATGCTGCTGTGGGATGAAGCACAGCTCTTGCTCAAGCTGCCCATGTCCCTAAAGCCCATGGGTGAAGTGTTCCCTTTGGAGCATCATCTCCCCACCCTCATGTCCCCAAAAATGCAAACCCCATCCCTCAGGGCTTCCCCTGCACCCCGTGAACTGAAAATCCTCCCAGGGGAGGAGCGGGGGTTCAGTATTGGGCACCTTGTGTGGTGCCCATCCCATCGCTGCTCACCTTCTCCTCTCTTCCCTGCCACAGACGATGGTGATTTGGTGGCCAAGGCGCTGGCATGCCAGCAGGCAGAGCACACGTTTGCCAGCATGCCCTGTGGGATCATGGACCAGTTCATTTCAGTGATGGGCAAAGAGAGCCACGCACTGCTCATTGACTGCAGGTCAGTCCTGGGCACCGCCTGCTGGACCCACGGCCATGACATACCTACAGCCACAGGAGGTGTTAACCCCCAACCCAAAAACCCACCGTGAGGCTGGGTGTCCAAAAGTCCCATTGGAGCATCCGAGGAGGTGGTTCCTCCTTGCGCCGATTGCATAGGCAGTGTCATTATGGTCTAGTTTTGGACTAGTGGGGTCTAATTTCAGACTAGTGGGGTCTAATTTTGGACTAGTGGGGTCTAATTTCAGACTTGGTGGGATCTAGCTTAGGACTAACAATTGGAACGGTTAGGGTTAGGGTGAACACTGCTGGAATGAAACCCTAAACCACGCAGACTTTGCCCCTGCTGGGTGCCACGTGGCCGCAGTGGGGACGGGCTCTGTGCCACCTCCCTGCAGGTCCCTGGATGCTGTCCCCGTCCCTCTGTGTGATGCCAACCTGGCCGTCCTCATCACCAACTCCAACGTGCGGCACGCGCTGTCGGGCAGCGAGTACCCCACGCGGCGGAGGCAGTGCCAGGAGGCGGCGGCGGCACTGGGCAGGAGCAGCCTGCGAGATGTCACCATGGCCGAGCTGGAAGGTGGGCACGGGGCATCTGTTGGCTCCAGGCACTGTGGGGTTTGCTGTAGGGTGTATATGTGTGTCTGTGCAGCGTCCAGGAGCCGGCTGGGGGAGGAGGTGTACCGCCGTGCCAGGCACGTTGTCGGGGAGATCGAGCGCACGGCGCGGGCAGCGCAGGCGCTGCAGGATGGGGATTATGTCACGTTTGGGATGCTGATGGTGGAGAGCCACAACTCCCTGCGGTGAGCATGGGACAGCACGGGGATTTCTATGCTGTGTGGTAGGGAGAGGAGGAGGGAGAATGGTTCGAAGCTAAAAAGAGGGGAGATTTGATGAGGGCGGTGAGGTGGGTGCCCCAACCCTGGAGGTGCCCAAGGTGATGGATGGGGCCTGGGCAGCCTGAGCTGGTGGGGGGCAACCAGCCCACAGGAGCGGGTTGAAACTGGATGGCTGAAAGGTCTCATCCAACCCAACCGTTCTGCGTTATGATTTTAGGGATGACTATGCTGTGAGCTGCCCGGAGCTGGACCAGCTGGTGGCAGCAGCCCTGGAGGTCGATGGGGTGTACGGCAGTCGGATGACAGGAGGTGGCTTTGGAGGCTGTACAGTGACTCTGCTGGTGGCTGAGGCTGCAGAGAGGGCCCAGCAGCACATCCAGGTACACCACAGTGAAGCACCCAGAGCTTGACTTACAGCTCCCCAGACCACCCCAAGGCAATGGTGCCCACCCCAAGCGATGATGCTGAAGCTGTGATCCTAAGGCACTTAGGGCTGAGGCACCCCATGTCTGTTGTTGCTGAGCTCTTGAGGGCGGTTTAGCACTGTGCTGACTGCAGAGAGCCACAGAAGGATTTTATTATATTGATAAAAAAAGAGCTAAAAGTGCCAGGTGAGCTTCAGGGCAGCTAAAACCATCTAGGGAACAGTAATCCCTGGGCAACGTGGAGCTCAGTGCTGGTAGCTGCAGCCTGGGGAAGATGTTAGTGCAACAAGTGCATACTCCTGGCATTGGAGACCTGCACTTACTGCTCCTCCTGTCCCTGTAGGAGAAGTACAGTGGCACAGCAACCTTCTACATCACCAAACCCTCAGATGGGGCAAAGGTGCTGCCCCTGTAGAGAAAGCCCTGCATCCCTGCTGGGATCACCTTCCCAGGGAGCACGAATGCCTGGAGCGCATTGTCATGCACCTGCTGGTGGGGGGTGGAGGGTTTGGGGGTGATGGGAAGTGGGGAAATAATGTAATTAGAAAGAAGAAACGGGATAACTGTAGAGAAAACATTTATTGAGTGCACAGAGCTGCTGCTGGGTTGACCCGGAGCACCAGCAGCCCTAGGGACCAGGTGAGAATTAAAAGTGATGACACTTGGGGCACAGCACAGCCGTGAGGGCACACGTGCATAGGGGGTGTGTGCTGCTGGGAGCAGCATGCTGTGCCCTGCTCTGGACAGAACAACCTTGGGGTAGGGTGCTGGAAAGGGGCCTGAACTCATTTCTTCTCAGTGCTTCTCCTCAGTCGTGGTCCAAAAGTATCCTCATCGCTCTGCGTAGATCTCATTCACCTCCATTGTTCTGTTTGTTTTTTTTTTTTAATAAAATAATAAAATACATTTATATATTTATATATATATACTACCAAAACTGTACAATATTGTATGCCAAAAAAGAAAAAGCATCAGAGGCCATCATGAGTAGTGCTATATGAACAGAAGGGTATGCTTTGCTGTCATGGTACCAGGGTTAGCAGCGAAGGACAGACACAAACAGGTGCAGTAAGAATGCAGAGGTCACCCTGACCTGCTACCTTGCAGCTCTCGTATCATAGGACAGGACAACCATCTCCAGCAGAGAGCCAAGCTGCTGCAGAGCCCAGGCCAAAGATGGGAATTGTAGAATCATAGAATTGTTAAGGTTGGAAAGACCGATGGGATCATCCAAATCCAACCCCAACCCCTCCCCACCACTGCCCACATCCCTCAGTGCCACATCTCCATGGTTCCTGAATGGCTGCAGGGATGGTGAGTCCACCACCTCCCTGTGCCAATAAGCGGTGACCCTCTATAAATCAGGATGTTGTCAGCAGGGATCCTCTCAGAGCTGAGCACCTGAGAATAAGTCATTCTCTTCCATTGATCTTGGGAGAATGAAGATACGGAGGCACCCAAATACCCGCAGCAGGAGGTGTGTTTGGATGTGTGGGCATTGAGGAGTGGTAGTGGAGTGAGCAGTGGCTTCTCACTGAGGACATCCATGTAGATTCTGCAGAGCAGGATGGGGAGGATGAGTTCAGCAGGGTGAGCACACCCGTGGTGACCCAACCATGCCAGAGCTTTGAGTGCACAGAGCTGGGAGTGCCCTGGAAGGTTTCTGCCCACTGGAGGAGCTGCCCAAGCCCTCCTGGATGGTCCTATGAAGCCCTGCCAGCCCCAATGAAGCATCCTGCTGCCCAGGCTCAGGCCTCATAGAACTGCCTCTCCACCTGCTTGGTGAGGGTCCCGCTGGACGTCACGGTGTGGCTGATGAACTCTTTGGTGACCTGTTTGGTGAGGGTGCTGCTGGCACTCTCCACTCTCTGGGACGTCATCAGCATGCCGTCTGCAACGAGAGGATGGATTCACAGAACCACACAACATCCCAAGTTGGAAGGGACCCTGAGAACAACTCCCGGTCCCACTCAGGACTACCCAAACCTGATGTCTGAAAGTGGTGCCCCAGTGCTCCCTGAGCTCCAAAAGCTTGGGGCAATGCCACCCTCTGGTGCAGAACCTTTCCCTAACCCCCTCCTGACCCTCTTTTGCAGCTTAGGATTTCATAGCAGCTCCCAAACTCTCCATCTTGCAGCATGATCCCATGAGTCCTTGAACTTGAGTGGACATGGGTCAGCTACACTGATATAACTGAAGATGGTCCTCATCCTTCAGTTATGATGGTTCAGATCTTCCCTTGGTCCCTACCTGAGAAGTGGGGGTCCAGAGAGGAATGGCTGATGCTGGTTTTGGTGGTGTATTCCATGGGGAAGTTGTACACTTCTCTCATGTACTGCTGTCCTCCAAACTGTGAGAAAGTGCCTAGGGAGGAGCAAAAGGGACAAATGAGCCAGGACATGGCAAGGACCTTCCAGCATCTCAGTGCTGCACAGTGGGAACCCGCAGACCAGCAGTCAGCTCAGGAGGTTTTCTTGCTGTCAGAGTGGTTCAGAAAAGGAGAGCAGAAGGCGTGCTCCCTGCTCTGACATCTTATCTCTGCATTTCCAGAAGGATGATGTTCTGTACCTCCATTCTGAGATTCGATGGTGATGATGCCCTCTCTCTCTGGCCCAACGCCGTGTGTGGTCTTGGCTTGCACTTTGAACTTGTACGGGATGTTCTCACTCAGGTGGGGCACAGTCAGGGTTGTTTCTGGATTGTCACCTTCGACATAGATATTCCTGGGCTCCCCTAATGCACACAGATATACCAGAGGGGAAGGTGGACAGAAGTGAGAGCCTCAAATGAGAAGGTAGACATGCAAACACTGCTGTGCTGGCTGATGTCTTGGCTTTCCCTGAACTTTATGCCATACTCAGACGGTAAGATCACACCACCCAGTTCTGCTGTTTCAGCACAGTGCTGACCTTCAACCAACAACTTGCATTGGATTTGGGCTGCACTGAGCTATGGGTCCTTCTTCCCACCACTTCTGCTACACTGCCCTTGCTGGAGGCATCTTGTTCTCTGCACAGGTAACTGCTTTTCCACAGCCTGGCACCATACCTCCTCCGTGCAGCATCTCGCAGGTAATCAGGTAACCCAGGATGGCCCCGTTGGGTTTGCGTGGTCTCTCCCAGCTGAGCTGCAGGGAGTCAGGGCTGAGGGCAGTGAAAACCAGTGGTCCAGGAGCACTGGGTGTGCTCAGCGTGAAGGGTGTACCTGTCAGGGCATATATGTAATGAAGCAGGGAAGTCTCAGCTATTTGGAGAGCTAGAGGAAGGTGAGTGCATGGGAAAGAAGTTCCCATTTCTAAATGAAAGGAAGGAAAGGAGCACTCAGGATGAGTTTAGGGAGGAGAAAACAGCAAGGCCGGCACTGTAGACAGCCACAAAGACATCAGTGCCTCCTTGCCATTCACCTCACCTGGAACAGGGCTGAGTGGGCTCTGTGGGTCCACCTGGGACTCTATGGTGATGACTCCTTCCCTCTCAGGTCCCCAGCCCTCCTCGCTCTGTGCCTTCACCTTGAAGATGTAGGAGTGGTTGGGCAGCAGGTTCTCCACAACCACGGAGTTCTGGCTGGGGCTGGGTATGGTGAGGCGGTGCACCTCTCCTAGGACACAGAGGGAAGGGGGACATCAGCGTAAGGTTGCAGGCACAAAGACAGAGCCATGGCTTTCTCCTAAACCCTGTCTTAAATGAACAATCCAGAAAACTGAGCCCATTTTCCCAGGCCACCTCCATCACATCTTGCCAACACAGCAGGTAGTGCAGGACCAGACGTTGCTTGGAACTAGCAATGGCTTCTCGAAAACCTGGGAATTTTCAACCAAAGAGAACCACATTTTCATGAACTGCCCCAGGTTTCATGTAAAAATAATATACTTTTATATCCCAATCCTTTCTTCAAATCCAGCACGATGACAAAACATTTGACTGAGATGGTGGTTGTACTGGAGGGTGAGCCCACCCTTCCTTGGAGAAGGAAGAGTAAGCAACCCTAGCAAAACAAGGAATAAGAGACATAGTGCGGCCGAGGCATCTCCTCAAGGCTACAAAAAGAGAAGAGTTGGGACCAGACCCTAAATCAGAACGACTGTGGTTGGTAGGGACCTCTGGAGGTCATCTGGTCCAAGCCCCCAACTCAAGCAGCGACACCTACAGCAGCCAATGGAAAACCCATCCAAGACTTCACCACCAGAAGCTCCCAGCACCCAGAAGAGCCCTCTCCTTGCCCACTGACCTCCGTTGAGCAGCTGGTACTGCACGCTGTAGCCCTGCACCTCCTTCTCGCAGCGTGGCTCCTGCCAGCTCACCTTCAGCGAGGTGGGCCCCAGAGCGGAGAACACCAACCGTGCGGGGATGTCAGGGACACCCAGAGGAAACCTGGAATCTGAGGCAAAAAGGGATGGTCACAGCAGGGATTTGGGGTTCATTGGGCTGGGTGAGAGGAGGCAGCAGCACACATAAGCGTGGGATGGTCCTGATGGTCCAGGGAGAACGTGGGGAGAACGTGGGGAGATGTCATCTCTGCAAGCTAAGGCTGTCTGGAGTGGGATTCTGCACATCTGTGGGGATGTCCTGTGGCCCGAGGGTGCCACTCTTGCATGGGACAAGGCAAGGTAAGCTTCGTGGCCCCTTGGCCAGGGACCTGCTGTTTGCTGTGGCCCTCTTGGCTCATCCCAAAGCTCTCTGTCCAGTCTACCAAATGCTTTGTGTACATCTTCAGAGCGAGCATAGCCCTATTCTACAGCCAAAGCAACCCTACACTTGCAGGGACTGCCCAAGAGTGGGACCCATGTTCTCCCCAAGAGTCCTCCAAAAGCCTGTGGGGTAAAAATGATAACAAGAAGCTTGTTAGGAATGAAGAGGAAGGGGATGATGAGGTGATCAGCTCATTAGAGCAATGGTGGCAGCAGTGGTGAGGGTTAATCAGCCCACGTGGCTTGGAACACAGCTGAAGTCACCTGCAAATGGAAAGGTGGTGTGATGGAGGCTCAGCTAGGTCAGGAGGGAGATCAGTGGGGCACACAGAAAGCCATGAGAAAAGGTTTTTGGGAGTAGCTCACAGAGGGCCAGTGGCATGGCTGGTTATGGGATGCATGACTGGAAGGAGGCACTGGATAAAGCTGTACCTATGTACTTGCAAATCCCCGTGGACCCATCAGTCATGATTATAGAGTCCCGACAGCCAGTGCAGGGGTAGTAACCCTTCACCTTTACCCTGCTCCTGAAACCCACGTCCTGGTGCCGTGGGATTCTCCTCCCAGTATCTTCAAGGATGGGAGGGAGGAATCTCCCTGGGTAATCTATAGATCAGTGTAGAGAAAGAAAGAAAAAGAAAAACACCATTGAAGACATCAGAATGGGTTCACTCCAGGTGCTGACTCCTGAGCAGAGAGGTTTCTAAGGATCAGATTTGGAGTTTTTTTACAACCTCTTGTCAGCACCAGTTTGATGTATGTGTACAGAGCTGAAAGGGAATCATGATGCTAGACTCAAGGAGCAAAAACACATGCTTTGCAGCGTGGAAACAAAGATGTAACTCCTGTTCCTAAGTCAAGGATGGACACCCTTTCCAGAGTGGTCTGGAAGCAGAGAAGCCTTACCAAAGCCCCTACACACAGTGGTAGAAATTAATAAAATTATTAATAAAATCATAGAACACTCTGAGTTGGAAGGTACCCATAAGGATCGTCGAGTCCAACCTCAAGGATGTGACCTGCCATTTCTCTGATTCATCAGCCCCTCTGGCTGCAAACACAGCCCTCACTCCAAAAAGGATCTGTAGGGCATGGATCTGAAGGTGGCTGTGGTAGGGAAGAGCAGTCCCCACCACCTCATACTCACCGTGCCCAGCCATCATGGTGGTGTAGTCTCTGGTCAGCGAGGAGCTCCCCATCACTCTGTGCTCCTGCTGCATGTGCTGGTGGTAGCTGGTGTTTGCTGTCCTGGTCAGCGTGCTGCTGCTGCCGGAGAAGTAGTCCACGCGGCCGTTCAGCAGATGTTCTGTGAAAGAGGGCACATGGTAAGGAGTGTTGCTGAGGGTGGGCTGCTGCTCCATGTCCCACGGCTTTGCCTCGGCTTTGTCCTGGCTTCAGTTGCTCTGGAAGGTCATTCTGGAGCTCTCCGTCTTGAAAAAGTCACTCAATGCGGTCGGGGGAAACAAACAGGTAAACAGAGACGCTGCCCTACACCAGCACCAGACACATATGGTGCCCAAGGTAACTCCAGACCTCGGCCTCACTGGGGCACTGCTTGTGGTTCTCAACACGTTCCCTCGCATCACTCCTTTGACGCAAGCACAGGATTCGAATTTCAGGTTCAAAAAGAAGGCAGAAAAAGAAAAAACAGCCTTTTATAGAGGCGGTTTCTCCATCTCTCTCTCTGGATCCCATCTCAGTTGGATCTAAAAAGCAAACTGCTTCCTTGTTCTGGTCCTTGGCAGATCCTCAGCGGGCCAGGAGAGATCAGCTGCCATAGAATCATCTGAGTTGGAAAGGACCCTTAGAGGCTGTCTAGTCCAAATTTCCTTTTAACAGTCCAGCAGACCTGCCCCAGAGGGGCACTTAATCCAGCTGAGGTGCTGCCCTCGGAGGTGGTACTTTCCAGGCATCGTTTGAGTTTGCTCATGTCTCGAAGGTTCAGCCTTTTGTAGAAGCAACTTGCAAGCAGGCTCCCAAGTCCATGCCGAGATGGGGGTTACCTTGACACTCGTGAACAGACACACTGAGACTCTACAGCACGTGGACATCACGCCAACAGGAGGGTGGGCACACAGGGGGAGGAAGGGGGCACGTACTGGGGCTGACCCAACTGCAGCCCGCTGGCTCGGAGCAGGACGAGACAGGACACTCAGTGCCATATGAAGCCGTCCTTCACCTGCTTGGGGCCGGGGGGTCCCGCTCCTCATCAGGCTGCCTGTAGCCACGTCGCCATCCTCCTCACGGAGGAGCCCCTCGGTGTCTGAGGAGAGGTGGCTGCTGCCAGAGAGGCGGGGAATGGTTTCAGGTGGGAGCCTCCAGGTGATGCGGCGAAGATCCAAGTCTTCTCCCAGCAGCGGCACGTATTTCCATCGGGAGCCTTTAGGATAACGTAAGCACCAGTGTTGGCACGGTCTAGAGGGGACAGAGCGGGACACCGACCGCCTTCGTGCTGCTTGCTAGGAAGGGAACAGCACCTGTTGGCTGACGAGTTCAGGCAGTGCACCATCACATCACTGGTAGATGGAGGGAACAACACACGCACAAAGTGCCCCAACCCCAGGGCTGCTTTCCAGCCCTGTGTCCATCACAACAAAAAGTGTGAGTTGAGGTCCCACCATATGCCTATCATGAGCAGTCTGCTACATTGGTCCTCTGCTCAGGAGAGGCTTCTTTGCTCCGCAGTGTGCACACAGGATGGCCAGACACTTGGTGTTCCCATTATTTCTGCTCTCTGCAAGGACCTGGGAATTGCTTCTGGATCCCAGGCTCTGGAGAACTCCCCAGGATAGACCCTCCAGATCCCAACTAATTTATGGCCAGTCTTCCCCTCCTTGTCCCGGTTCAGTAGACAAGGGAGCCAGCCCCACCCTGAAATCAAAGTGATGGAGGAAGAGATGAGAGATCACTGCGATTCACTTCCCTGACTTTGAGCCTCCAAAGGACTCAGAGATCTGTGCTTTGCCAGTTCTGGTTGGCTAACAACAATTTTCTTGCTCCATTCAGACACTAACAGGCAGGGAAGATGAACACAGAGGGCTATGAAGAACTCCACCACCCCACACTGAGATTTCTCTTTGCCTCCTGGTTAGAACGTGGTCTTATTTAGGTTAACATTAGTTGAGTGTTCTCAGTTCCTGTGCTTTGAAAGTGCTGATCTCCACCAGCTCCATGATTTGGATCTCCCCATCTCAGTGAGGAGGAAAGGAGCAGTGAAGCTCATTGCTGATAGCTGTTAAGGAAAGCGAATGTTAGAAGTGACCTTTGCAAAACCTGGAGCCACGTACCTGAATCATCAGAGACACTGGGACGCTTGCTGCCAGCTGGAGAGCGAAGCACGTCCGTGCTGTACATCAGGTAGCTGTCGTAGTCCTCACCTCCTTCAGCATCAATGATGGGAACATCAGGAATGATGGGGACTGGAGGAGAGGTGTGGAGTGCCATTAGACACACAGCTCAAAACCACACTGGCTCCACCACACTCAGGCCTTCAGCCTTCACCGAGGTGAAAGGACAGTGGAGAGGGGCAGGGTGTGGAGGAGCAGCTGGGTGATGGAGGAAGCCCCCTGCACTGCTCCTGCCTCCCCTGCACTCCATTCAGGCAGGGCAGCAACTTACTGGACATGGGACGCTTGGGCTGTGTAGCGAGGTTGATGGTGGCTTCTCTCTCTGGTCCCCACCCAGCGCCGTTCCTGGCCTTCACCATGTAGCGGTAGGGCTGTGACTCCCGCAGGTTTTCTATCAGCACCATGCGCTTCTTTGGGTCTTCAACCAGCACCTTTTTCACGTGGCCAATGGGGACTGAAAACAGTGGTACAGATATCTCCCATGAGGTCATGAGGCACAGAGAATCCCACAGCAGCTCTTTCTTGGCCAACAAGGTTAATGAGTTTTGGTGTCCCAACAAAGCTCAGGGGCAAGGTATAGAAGCTATCTAGGATGCTCATGACAGGCATGACTTCATCTTGGGGAAATTCCCACACTGAATGCCAAAGACAGCCTATTGCAGAAGTCTCCTACTGTTAGCAAATAGTATCTGTCATCGTAGCCCTAGGTCTAGACCAATGAACAAAGTTTTAAACATGTACAACAACACAGAATACTACATAAGTGAATGGGAACAAAGAGTACTCATGGCTTTGCAGGACGAAATCCTAAGTTATGATTTGCTGTACTCCTTCCTGGAAATGACCTCTCCTGATCCCAATCTGTACAATAAATGCCCTTGGAGCCCTTCTGGTTCCAGAATCATAGTACCATAGAATCATTTAGGCTGGAAAAGACCAGTAAGATCACCCAGTTCAACCATCAACCCATCCCCACCATGCCCACTAACCCGCACCCTTCAGTGTGACATCTATCCTTTTCTTGAACACCTCCAGGTTTCCCACTGCAACATGGGACCAGCCCAGCTGCAGAAAGTACACTCCAACTTGTAGAACTGCCCCCACCAGAAAACAAGCACTTACCATTGTCCTCATTAACGAGCCCATAACTGACTTCATAAGCTGTGATCTCCCCATTGGTTTCTGCAGGCTCAGCCCAGCTCAGCTGTGTCACGGTGGAAGACACAACGTTGAAAGCCAAGCGACCAGGCTCGCTGGGAACTGGAATGGCAAGAGCCAAGAGGCCAGGTTACTCCAGTTGGGAGCAGAACATTCAGGAGCCTGGAGATCCATAAATGGCAGACATATGGATGCCAGCTTGCTCCTGCACAGAGAATGCTCACCGTCCTCCAGTGTGCGGCAGTGTATGATGTCGGAGTAGGCCCCTTCACCCATAGCATTGTAGGCACAGACTTGCATCTCGTAGTCACAGAAGGCATAGAGGTTTTCCAGTGTTGCCACTGGTGATTTGACATCAATGAGATGGACTTCAGGTTCGGGGTCCCCCTGCACCCAGTATTTCACCTGATAAAACAAGTAATAGTTATCACTACTTCAGATACTTACCATAATAGATGAGGAATTCCTCGTCTCTTCTTAGATCTGTTCTTATGCAGCCCTCCAAAATAGAGGTCAGAACACTGTGTGGTACCTCCAGACCTCACTGTCTCACTTGCACTCCCTTCCAGCACAGGTAGGTGTCCTCTAGGGCCTTCCCTGCAACTATGCCCAATGGTAAGGGATGGAAAGGGGCATGAACCCAACAGGAAACTTTCCCGCAAGTCCCACATCCACCCAGCAATGGTTCTCAAAGTTGGAGAAGTACTGGCAGAGGCTGCACAGGTTGGTGGTGGAGTCACTGTCCATGAAGGTATTAAAGAGTCACAGAGATGTAGCACTGAGGGCCATGGTCAGTGGGGATGATGGAGATGGACTTGGTGACCTTAGTTGTCTTTCCAACCTTAATGGTTCTATGAAAGGGGCTGGGAGGGAAGGATCCACTCCCTTCTTTGAATCTCTTCTCCCCATCCCTCCAGCATGCAGGAATACGGGTGTGCCACAGCCACGTGGCAGGACTCACACATCCCCTGGTATCCATTCGCCCCTTACCTTGTACCCCAGAGGTTTTCCTGATGGAGGAAACCAACTGAAATGGATTTCCTTGGAGCTCAGAGCCTGAGCACTGGGATTAAGGGGTGCACTCAGGCGGCCTTTGGGAGACTGGGTGAGCTGGCCCATGCCAGTCAGCGGGGGGACACCATCCACCACCTCTGTAGACACAACAAAGAGGGAGAACCTCAGTGCCAGTCCTCCAAGGAGGCAGAAATGAAGGAAAAGCACATCTTCCTGGCACCTCTCCCCCTATTTTTACAGCTTTTTATTCAAATCCCTAAGGAAAAAGAGTGAAGAATTCACTCTTTCCTTTTGCAATATAGACCACCCATCTCCTTCCCACCCACTGCCTATACCCACTAATGCCTCTAGAGGGAGACCCAAATCTACCGGTCGGAGCCGGATGCTCCGCATCGCAGCTCATAGGGGGAGGAGGGAGGCTGGAGCTCCATAGCGCGCCCGGGTGGACTGGTCCTGCGTGGGATCTCCCACCGCCGGCTGCCGGCCCCTACCTGGGTCAGCAATGGTCACCGTGGTCTGGGCGTATTGACCGATCTTGGCCCCGTACTTGGGATGGAGGAGGTCAATGGCAAATTGCTTGAGCTGGCGGTTGTGCAGGAGAGTGTCTATCTCTGTTAGCTCCAGCAGGGAGACCTGCACCTCTTTTCGGGTCTCCCCGGGCTGGAAGACCAGGTCACCTTCTGTGAAGACGTAGTCCTGGAGGAGAAGGGAGAAGTGCATGATTATAGATCACAGCCCCAACAAGAACAGTTCTCAACCTTCGGGTCTCCCTTCTCCTGGCTGTATCTCCTTTGAGCCCAATTGACTGCTTCTGCAGGTTGGCTCCTTTCTTGGTACCTGCTCATTCCTGCCTGCCCAGGTCAGGAGTCTCATCCTTACCCTGCCTTCCTTGGCAGTGAGATCTCGGGTCCTGTAGGTAACTTGGGACTTCCCGTTGTCTATGATCTCCCGCAGGACAGGGATCTTGGCCACCTTATCAAAGCGGCTGTGGGAATAGGCTGGCTGCTGGAAGGTGATGAAGCTGCTGGCTGGAAGGGGAAGCAAAGAACAAATGTGTAAATGCACAAAGATTCACATTATGAGCACTCAGGGAGAGAGTTCATAGAATCAGAGAGTTGGAAGGGACTCAGAAAGGTCATCTGGTCCAAATTCCCTGCAATGAACAGGGAGTTCTTACTGCCCAGGGCTACAAACCATGTTGGAAATACTACTGCATGGGCTGGAGACTTCACCAGTCTTGACTCTTCTCCCTGCTCAAAACCACCATATGGGAAGCAGAAGCAAATCACTGGGGACATCCACCTGCTGCCCCAAGCACTGCAGGGATCTATGGTCAACTCAGGAAACTTGCCATGGAATTGGTGAGAGGTAAACCGTGGTGGCCAAACATTTTGGTCTCCATCAGTAGGGGCAATGACTTCTCCTATTATGCTTTAAAAGATGCTGTGGTTTAGACCCCAGTAACTTAAGATAGTAATCTCTGGCGCGTGACCTACGGGAGCTCAGGGACACAGACCACACCTTCCTAACAAACCACAAGTCCACCCGGACAGGGGACACACAGACACAAACTGCCCTTCATCTCGTGCCCTGGTCACTGCCCTCACCTTGTTCCTTGATGATGGTGATGTTGACAATCCTGCGTCCAATCTGTGCAATGCCAGTGGGGACATCGATGGCCTCCACCTGCAGCTGCTTCTCATCATCATCATCCTCCCTGATGAAGAGTGGGACACGGACATCAACCAGCTCCACGGCTTCTTGGAACTCCACCATCCCATGAGCATCTGGGGGAAGGGACAATGATGGAAAGTGGGAAATGTCCTCTCTGCTTAGGACACAGCATCAGACTCTGCTCCATACCTTGGTCGGACGTCACGGTGTAGTAACCTGGTGAAACCTTCAGGTCATTGAAAGCCTCATGGGAAACATGCTTCTCAGTGACTTTGATGATCTCTGTCTTGGCAGAGCGAGGGGCGGTGAGCACCGTGTCCACTATGGTGTGGTCCTGCCTGGAAGAGAGGAAGACAAGAGCTGAACGGGCTTTGCTCGTTGCTGGAGGGGAGAACAGCACATAAGTCTGGAAGTTCCACTCACCTTTTCCCAGAATTGGGCTGTACCCTGGGAGGGAGAGAGAAAAAAAAAAACCAACAAAAAACCCAATGAGAATGATTAACACCTCTGGGGAGACAAAGTTCTGTGTGAATCACAACGCTGCACATGTCTGAGCTGCAGCAGCTGCCCTGCGGGCTGCAGCCATAGGGACTAGTGCCAACCCATCCTGCAGAGACAACGGCCCCATTTCATGTTCCCTCCTGTTTGGCTGCTCCCTCCAGCCCTGGGTTTCCCAATGCAGTGAGGAACAAGCCCACAGGGCACCCACAGCTGCTCAGAGCCACCGGGGGGGGGGGGGATGGTGCTCCCTGCTCAGTGCCAGCATCCCCAGGCTGCAGCGGGCACTCCTCATTGCTCACAGGGCTGAGTTTTCCCATTGAGCACCATGGGAGTGCTAGGAATGGCTCACAGACCGTGTCACAGATTGCACACCCTTCCCATCTCTCACGGGCAGGGCCGTGGGGTACCCTGACCCCTGACAGAGTGCCTTCCCCCAGTGACCCACCTGAACTTGGTCTGCTGGAGCTTGTGGCAGCCCGGGATGTGCTTGTAGATGTCATTCAGCTGTAGGAACAAGAGGGACTTTGCAGCTGTACATCACCCCAAGCCAGCTCCAGTCCACCCCTTTTCCCCCCACCCCAGGCAGAGATGACAGCACTGCTTGTCCCCAGAAGGCAGCTACAGGCCGCACCTACAGCAAACCAGTGTGATGCTCTGATAATTCTGAGCATTTGTGCTTCCTTTCAGAAAGAGGGAAAAATCACTTCCTCCTGGATCCAGGCATCCAGGGGAGGTGCCCATCCCCATCCCCCCCTCACTGAGCTCAGACTCTTACATTCTCCTCCACTTCCTTACGCAGCTGCTCGCACTCTCTGCTCTCTGGCTTCGCCAGGTTCTGCGTGAAGAGCCGTGTCAGCCTCAGCGACAGCCCATAGGGAACTGGAAGGAGAAATTCCCCTCTCAGAGCCATAGCCCAGACAACACCTGGACGTATGATGTCCAGACTCCACACTGCCAACAGCCAAAGCCCATCCAGCACCAGCCCAGAAGACCCTCACAGTGGGTTTGGAGGTGACACCGTGGCTGCTGGGGGCAACCAGAGAGGCTTCACATTCTACAACATCTCCTCCAGGCTCTGTTCCTCACATCTGACACTTACTGAGGTCTTTGGGGTTGAGGGCAGTGTGGGAGGTGAAACCCTGCTTGTGGACGTTGTTGTTGATCTTCCAGCGGACGGTGTCCCGACCCTTGAGGGACCCACTGCGGACCATGGGGGTGTCCAGGTGGTCTGAGGACATGAGGCTCTGGCGGAGCATGTAGTGGTCCTCCTTGAAGCCAACAGTGCGACCTGCAGAGAAGGGGCAGAGTCGAATAACTACAGAATCATGGACTATCCCAAGCTGGAAAGGATCTGTGAGGATCACCACATCCAACTCCTGGCTGCATCAGATGCCAGCCATCAACTCCCCAACAGCGGGGATTTGTCCTGGGGTATCTTCCACCAAACTGAGGGTGTTGGGAGCACACAACAAGTTGATGGCCAGAGTAGGGGTGTCTGGGAGTGGGGACAACATTCAAGCCAGCTTGGAAAGCCAGCAGAGGGATTCCAGTGGGGTAGGGAGGATGAGAAGTATCTCGTCTCCGAGGCTCTAATAAGATATTGCCCTGATTCACCTTCCAGCCCAGACAGGAAGAGGAGGAGGATGCCTACTTGAATGTGTCCCCCCACAGGAAGGCAATGACCCCACAGACCCCTCTGCCACCCCATTCAGAGGGCTCATACCTCGTGCACAGCAGGGGAGCAGGGCCAGGCAAGCCTAGAAAAGAAATGACCAAACACACTCTGTAGTCAGGAGTGAAACTCCCATCTTCAGCTGGAGGGGATTTAGTACTGGAGTGGGGACAGATGGGGTTCTGTAAGGTGATTTTAGCCTGACAGCCCTTTAGTGGGGGAAGACACACTGCAATTCACACCAGCCACAGCAGCAGTGCTGGACATCAGTCAAGAGACAGCACTGATGCCCCAGCAGGTGGAGGTGGGCTGGGTTTGGGTGTCACTCACCTTGCAGCAGGCGCAGTACCTCCAGCACAGCAGCAGCAGCAGCCCCAGGAGCAGGATGAGGAAAATGAGCAGTGGGATGAGCCAGAGGAAGCTGCCAGGAGGGCACTCTGCAAGTGACAGCAACACCATCAGCACAGGGAGGAGGTGAGGATGGAGCAGGAACAGCCTCCAAAAGCAGGCTCTGCCACCTCTCTGCTCACCTTTCTTCTTCTGCACCTGGACAGTGGCATTGGGGAGAACACTGGGGTCTCCCTCCAGTGTGTAGTGGTAAGTGCAGTCATCCTCCTCGTCCTGGAAGGAGCACTGCTCGTTGGCCTCCTCTGCAAACACATTGGGAACGCCATCACCAGGCTGTGGTCACCAGGACTGGGACCCCCATGCCACGCATAGGGCAGACAGATCCCTGCATCTCAGTACCTTTCTTCAGCTCCTCCACCATCTGCACGTGGAGGTGGCACATGCTGCAGTTCCCTTTCCTGTTGCCCGTTCCCCAGGCCTGGCACTGCACACAGTCCCTGATGCTCTCACACATGGCCTGGTAGCCCTGGGCAGAGGCAGATGGAGGAGATCAGCCCTGGGGTGAGCACCACACCCAAAGTAGGCTGCAGAGATGCCATCCCCAGCACTGCAGAACCCACATTAGGTGGCCTTCCCAAAATATGACCAAGCCAGCTTCCTTCACGTGGGATTAGCAGTGGGAAAACTGAGGGCACTGAGCTATGAAAGAAGTTCAAACCGGAATAAGTCAAGAGCTATGCCCCGTACACACCCTAACATGCTCAGCATCCACATGCCTGTAACACTGCTGGGAAGCTGGAGTGTATGGCTTCCCCCCAGCTCTGCACTCCTTCCCCAGCAGCTCTCCCCGAGAAGGAGAAGTGAGAAACCCACAGAGAACCATGCAGAGTCTCACCAGGGAGTAGCTGATCTCGCAGGTGGAGCTGGTGTACAGGGATGCCTGGTGACAGATGCACCGCCCACACTCACACCTCCCCTGGTTGTTGCAGATGCCCTGGGGGAGCAGAGGGGACAGTCAGTGTCACAGAGCAGCCACACACTGGTGGTGACACCAGGTCTCACTACTGGCTCCTGGTGTCCCCAGCACAGGGGGTGCCTGGGACATACCCCCCTGCTGTCGATGCAGGTGTCATTGCTCGTGGGACACTCACAGCCAGGGCCCTCCCAGCCACTCTCACATACACATGCACCCTTGGAGCAGCGACCACGATCTGCAAGGCAAGAGGAGATATCACTGCACAGCACCCCAACATGGGATGCAGCCCTGAGCCTGGGAACAGATGGAGAGACCCCATCTCCATGCACACGTGCAAGCATGACGTCCCCCAAACCCATCACACCTTCATTCTATGTCCCAGCACCACCAGTCAGGGACAGCAGGGCTGATGGCGCTGGAGGAGGGAATCAGACAATATCCCAGATCATAGAATACCCCGAGCTGGGAGGAATCCATAAACATCACAGAATAACCCAAGTTGGAAGGGGCCCACACAGACCGTTGAGTCCTATTTGGTGGCTCTCACCATTGCAGAGGAAGCCGGAGGTGCGTGGGCACTGCAGCACATCATATTGGCAGAAGTCCCCATCAAAGCGCTGCATCATGTCCTCGGGGTAGCACTGGCACTTCCCACAGAGACACTCGCCCCGACCCGAGCACGGCTCCACATCCCCAGGGCGGATGCAGGCTTCGTTGTTGGGGGACGAGGACGGGGAGCAGTCACACGTGTCCCCTCGCCTGGTGGGGAGGGAGTGACTTTGAGCAGAGCACGGGGACCGTGCCCAGGCAGAATGCTCAGGGCACGTGAGAGCATCGTGCTCTGTCCCCAGACGTGGCAGAGGGTTTGGGGAGGTCCTTACCAGCCCGCGTGGCAGATGCACTGTCCACAGATGAAGTCCCCGTGGAAGCTACACTTGGGTGAGCGGAAATCTGGTTGCTGTAAGGGGATAGGGAAGAGGAGCTGCTGGGTGGGCTCAGTTCCCCCATGGCCATCAGAAGGCAAAGCCAAGGGAATGGCTTAGCCCACAAAACTGAGTTTTGCAGTAGGACCACGTGCACCATGAGCTCAAAGCAGCATCCCTGGGTTTCCCGACCCAGAACCCCAAAACTCCTGCTCAGGGCAGAGCAGGACCTGCATCCGTTGGCCATACACAACCCCTACGTACCTGCTCGCAGGGACACACGTCGCACACGATGGAGGCTTGGACTTGGAGGCTGTCACTCAGTGAGGTGGGTTTCACGTGGATAGTGCCCTCCCGGTCCTTGTCAGGGAGGGTGCAGACGTGCTGCCCACCAACGTGCTCCAGCGCCTTCACCCGTACCTGGAACTTACCCTGCAGGGATGGAGCAGGTGGGTGAGCCCAGAGGAGTGACCCCACCACCAAAACCCCAGGAGGGAGGAAGGAGGGACGCATCAGGAGCTCAGCCCTCCCAGGACCTACCACTTCCCCACGGGTGATGTGGAAGGAGCCAGATTCTGTCTTTTCATACATCGAGGAGATGAACTCTGTCTTCAGGGCCTTGGGAACGAAGTCAGCTCGGATGTCCATCTTGGAGCGGATGCGCTGGGTGGACAGAAGGAGATCACAGTGACTTTCAGCCCCACTGAGATCACATCCCACCCCGGGAGCGAGAGCAAAGCCCTGCAGAGCACCATTACCTCAAAGGCTGTGCGAAGCAGCTCCACGATGTTGGACGAGTCCTCCTGCAGCACCCCGATCTCAGAGATGGGGAAATATTTGTGCAGCTTCTGCAGGGAGAAAGGGGCACACTGAGGTATGCTACCACGGTGGCAGGTTCAGCTGCTGCCCCTCCTGAGCACTGCTGCTCTCCTTAGCCCACACCTGGGATGATGCTTTTGTTTGGAGGCTGCTGGGATTAACAGACAAGTTTTCAGTAAAAATTAAGAAATGAAGTGCTTAGCAGGAAACAGAGGGTGGAAAACACTTCAGAAAAAGGAATCAACCACATAGGTCCATAGAGATGTTCTCAGCTCAGTTTGAGGTCTTGCCCAAGGTCTTAAGAAACTCCTGCAACCGGGCTCTGCTTTGAGCAGGCTGTGGATCAGACACCTCCAAATGTTCCTCTTCCAACATAAATTGCTCTCCAGCTCTGTGTCTCCAAACAAACAAAGGAGATTTCTAGGAGCTCAGATTCCTGCATCTCAACGAGATATCTTAGGGCCTTCCACAATCCAAACCAGAGCATGGCTTCTCAGCCACAACACAAACTCAAAGTATCAGATATTGCTCAGTGACCAGAGAGGAGCAAGAGATGGTCCTGGAAGAAAAGTGATCCCATACAGCTCCCTCACCTCGTAGTAGCTGTAGGAGTGGTTGGTGACAGCAAAGATGGGAATGATGTTGTGCTGACCCAACAGGCGCACCAGCGTGGGCACCGAGGGGTAGTCCTGCTTGGTGTCATACACGTAGGTGCCATAGGTGTCCAGGTGACACTCCTCATCGTTCCTCGCCAGGATCCCTGCCAGGACGTTGGTGCCATCAGCTTCGTAGTGAAAAGCTGACTCGGTGGAGAACACGAGCAAGTGCGTGCTGTCCTTCCTCCAGCCAATCTTGTCCTACAAATGAGGAGAAAGGATCTTTACCTCTGAGTCCACCACACAGCACTTGTAAGTATTAATAAGGCTCAAAAAACCCAACTCATCCAGACCAGGACCCATTCACCTCCTGTGTCCCCACCCACTGTCACCTTGCAAACGGCAGTCTGCAGGATGGCATCGAAGCCACCCTCGGGGGCATCCAGGTTTCCAGAGATGCGCTCCTTCCTGAGCTCCTGGCTGAAGTAGTTGATGTTGTTGGTCAGGCGGATGACGTTCTTGAAGGAGAAGGGGGAGTCGGCGTTGTTCCAGGGCTCACGGAGCCTGTGAGAGAGCAGGAGAGCAAAATGGTGCTCCCGCAACCCCACGGGAAGCTGCTTGTCTATACGGCCTCCCAGCCTTACTCACTTCTCAGGCCTCATGTCTGTCTGTGGGGATGAGACTTTGTCCACAAACTTGCCAAAGCCAATGGTGTAATTGGAGGTGAGGGCTTGCAGGAACTCCGCTGGGAGAGAGGAACAGGTGTGAAAGAGGATAAACCCACTAGGCTGCTGCTCCACAGAAAGGTGTCCCTTCCTGGGTGCCATCTCTGGCCATGTCTCAGATAGGACTCCCAAGATTTAAACTCTTTGGGCTCAGATCTTGTCTTCTTGGAGTAGAAACCTACACCGCATTTGGCAGCTCCCTTCCAAGACAGAAGCTTCCAACACAGCCCACGCCCACAGGCTCAACACGCCAAAGCCACTGCACAGAACAACCCCACGGGGCAGAGAGAGGAGACACGATGGGCCAGGAGGGATCCACCCAACAGAGCAGCAGCAAGAAACTCCTAAAAGGTTTATCCTTCCAGGGAACCCCGCGCTCCCAGCCCTCACCTAGGTTTTGCCCCATGCTCTTGAGATTATCCAAATCATCGGACATCGAGTAGGAGAAGTCCATGAGGATGTAGAGGTCCACGGGGCTCTCCAGGGGCTGGAAGACATCCATGTTGAAGCTCATCTCCTCCCCAGCCCGCAGCCGCATGAACATGACCTGGGGGGCCACCTGGGTCCTCTGCAGGAACGTGTTGATGCTGATGTTCTGTGGGGAAAGAGAGGTGAAGGGGACGGACTCTACCTCTGTAAGTAGGTAACTTAGGGTGCCCTGGTGACACTCAGACATCCACATCTAGGGGGGTGGGGGTCCCTGCAGTGCCCACCTGCTGTGTGTGCATCTCTCCCCTCGTGTAGACGATGCTGGCCTCCCTGCAGCCGTAGCGCAGCAGGTTCTCCCTCAGGTCACAGCGTGGCTCCTCAAAGCTCTGCATCATTACAAGGGCAGCAAAAAAAAAAGGAAAGAAAAAAAAGTTGTTGTGAAGCATTGGTGTCCGGTGAGCCCTTGTAGGGCAGAGAGATGGGGACAAGCGTTGCCTAGAAGATCCAGTGCACCCTGGCACTGGGGAATGGGAGCAACTGGACTGCCTGGGACGTGGCTCTCCCTCCATTCCATGGGCAATCCTTCCCACAAAGCATTTCAGCCCTGATCAAAGGGCATTTGCTGACAAATCCCTGTATTTTGAAAGTTTACCCTGAATTTTCCCTTTTATCAGTGTCTGAGCTGAGAAAGATCCACATCTCAGAGCTTTGGGTCTGGAGCCAGAGGCTGACTCCCCTGTATATCCTGGTGGTGGGGTGCAGGGTGTGGAAGCAGCTGGGATCAGAGCCCCACGCCCCTGCCCACCCTCACCTCCTCAGTGCAGAAGGAGCACTCCTTGGCCACGCGGATGCACTCAGTGCAGCTCTTCGCCCGGCTCTGCACGCAGCGGTTATCTGGAGGTGGAAGATTGCAGCACAAGGAATGAAGACAGTAAATAAAGGAGAGAGGTGCAAAGGCTGACCTCATTTCCCAGGAAGTCAGAGGTTTTGTTGGGGGAGGCTGCACTCACTTTTGCTCCGTTGGCCAAGAGTGGTGGTGCAGAGCAGGGCCAGGAGCAGCAGCCCTGCACACGCCCTTGGCAGAGCAGCCATACTCTTCCTCCTGCAATACACGGGATGCTGAGCAGTGGAGGAACCAATGCTGGTGGTGGGAACATCCCAAAGGAGAACAGCAGAGTGCCCAAGAGAGCTGGAGCGTGGGCACAATCTCTGCACTGAGCAGCGCAGGGCACAACATCAGAACCAAGAGCAGCCCGTGTTCCATGCAGACTCATGAGAGAGACTCAAAGTCCTTTGTGCTGGGGCACAGTGACTGCCACCCCACTGCCACCTGACTGCCAGACAGAGCCCAGCATCCTCTGCACATGAGAGCAGCAGTGACCAGGTCCAGCCCTGGTTTGTCCTGGGGGAGAGCAAAGCAGCCACCACCTGCACCCCCCCCGCAAAGCAAAACACAGAGCTGTCCCTCCCGCTATTTCCTACTGCAGTAAGAGTTTCCAGGATGGCTGAACAACAAACAGAGGGTGAGGTCTTGGGAAGTGCCAGACCCGGAGCTGTCAGGAGGTTGTGTGGTTTGAAGAGCACCGGGGTCCCTTGCACAGCTCCCAGTGAAGTACACAGAAATACACAGAGTGCACAAAGCTGCGCATTTGTAGAAGTCGTGGCAGCTTCAGCACAGCACCAGCACTGGGATTTCTCTCTCTGGGTGTTTGCACTGCACCTGGGTACGTGGCAACAGCCCCATTGTAGAAATATGGAAAACAGAATTCTCTTTTTCCAGGGGCTGCAGCTCAGCCCTATGGCACAGACCCAGCTCCCTCCTGCCCACGAGCCCAGGCAGAGTCACCACGGCACTCCCTGGCCCATGGGTACACCAAAGCAGTTACGTCCTTTTGAGAGCTGAGATAAGCAGTCATAAAACACAGCTCAGTGTTGACATCCTGATGCCCCACACGCTGCCAGTGTTGAAGTGTTTGGCAGTACAGGGCCCACCCCGCAATGCCTCAGAGTAAAAGCATACCAGTGGCCATAACATAACAGAACCCTCTGAGTTGGAAGGGACCCCTGAAGGTCGCCTAGTCCATCTCCCCCACCGCAAACAGGGACTTACTTTGGAAAAGCTACCATGCTTTGGTAAGGTTTTCATGACAATAAATAAGAAATCTGCTCAACTGTGAAGAACCAGGGGACAAAGTGGTGCAGATCCCAATGGCAAAGCAGCAACCTGCTGCATTCAGATCTATGAAGCACCACAGGGCTGTTGGCTCACTCCTACTTCAGGGACAGCAGTGTCAGGGTGTCCAAGCACCCAAACACCCCCTCCTCCCAACCCTGATCCTGAGCCAACTCTGTCCTCTGTTTCTTGGGATGCTGGATTTCAGAGGGATCCAGATCAGCATCAGAACAGTGCATGGGGTTGGGGACATCGTGACAAGGACTCCATCACAGCCTGATCCCACACTCTGCAGTCACAGACCCCCCTGGGGTGCAATGGGAGCCGTGGGACAGAGTGGGGGACAGCAATGGGAGGCAGCTGGAAGAGCACCCAGTGCTGTGCCAGGGAGAACCCAGTGCCCGGGTGGGCACATGCAAAGAGCTCACAAAACTTGGGAACCATGGGATGGACCACCAGGATAGCACCACCAACCCGACCCGCGTTTCACAGGGTTTGCAGCCAGCGAGCTGCCCTGCAAAATAACCTCCGTGAGCTCTCGGTTGTGCCTCCCCACGAGGACTTTCCTCCTGTAACCTTTGAAACCCGTAAGGAACCGTCTCTATGCCGTCCCAATGGCGCAGGCAAAGTCGTGCTCCCCCCACCCCCTCCCCGGGCAGCTTTGTTCCACCAAATAACTTTGGAAAAGAAAAGCGCTTTGCACAGCAGATCGGCTCAGGCACGAGCAGCGCAGCTTGCAGCAAAAAGGCAGCAGAAAGCACTCAGTATCCCCGCAGCAGAAGGGGAAACGCGCGCAGCTGAGCCCACCTGCCCGAGCGCCTTCACCCGCCCCCGAGAGTCAATCAGCACCGCGAAATTAAAGAACAAACCCAACGCCACGGAGCGCAGACGAATTAATTGCACAAACCTCATCGAGCGTTGGTGCTGACAGCGTCCAAACCCTCCGCCGCGACCCGAAGAGCGGCACCGGGAGCCGAGGAATTCCCCCCGACGGCAGCGGGGGACGCACCGCTCCGCTCAGGGCCGCGCCTTTTCTCCCTTTTCTTTTCCTTTTTTTTTTTCTTTCCCCTATTTATTCCCTCCTCTCTATTTTTCTGTCCCCTTTCTCTTTCCGGTTAAACGTCACCGGCCGTCCCTCGGGGCTCACATGCCCAAACATTGACCTCGTTCTCCCCGTCCCTCCATCCCGCGGTGCCCGCGCCGACTGCCGAGCCCCGTGCCCAGGTGAGGCCGGGATTTATGCCGCCCGGGTGGGAGGGGGCCGTGACTCAGTGGCTGGCGTTCCTCCGCTCCGCACACACCTGTACGGGCAGGCACAGCCCCGCAGCCCCCCCCCCCCATCCCAAGGAAAAGGGCTGAGCCGGCAGCCGGCCCCGGGAAGGGGCCGCGTTTGCCAGCAGACAAGGTTTGGCAACCTCAGTGTTTTCCTTGCACTTTTGGAGAGGTCGCCGTTCAGATTTAAAGGAAAAATCTGAACGTGGAGGGCGTGCAGCATCGCCTCTGGGATCACAGCACTCACACAGATGGGTGTCACCTCCACACAGCGTCCCTGCTCCCACCTTCAGACACCAGCAGCCCCAGGGCACCATCCCCAGGATATAAAGAAGGTTTTTATGCTGAAGGCAGCGAAGCACAGAGGGCGGTGGGTGTCCCATCCCTGCCAGTTCCACAAAACCTCTTTCCCTCTGTCCTTCTGCCACAGTGCACCAGGGGCAGCCCTGGAGCAGCTCCATCCAACACACAGCACTCCCCATTTTGAGTTTGGCACACGGTCTGCTGAAAGAAAGGTATTTTTCCTCATCACTGAGCTATAGGGGATGGAGTCCTGGGAAACCTGGTTTACTAACAGATCTGGAGGGTGGTGGCCCTGCCTGGGGAGGGGGTTGGATCCTCAAGGTCCCTTCCACAATTCTGTACCATTTGCTGCATTGACAATATCCTATTAACTATCTGGCATAAATCAAAGGAATGCTTAATAGTGTTATTAATGTGTATACGATTTATTACATTCAATTAGGATTAATGTAATTATCTAGGTAATTAAAAGTAAAGGATTTCTCTTCCTCAGCCTTTTCCCTAAGACAGCAAACCACGTGCATCTATACATTTGCCACGGATGCTCCACGCCTTCAGCACATACACAAAGGGAAATCTCAGCAGAACAAACTCCCCTCCGTCCCCAGGACACAAGAGGTAAGCAGGGGCACCAACACAAGGAAAACAGCAAGGAAGGATCCAGGAGAAAACTTCAGCCCATGGCAATGGTGACATCCATGCAGGGGTGGAGACACTAACCCTACCCAGAGATGGACATCTCCATGGATGACTCTATGACAGCGGGACCATCCAGGGCCAAAAAGCTGCTGGGTGAGTTGCTGAAAGGCTGAGAAAACATTGATACGTTGGAAAGATTTGGGAAAGTTCTCCTTTTATCCAGGCTTTGTTGGGTGGGTGAGATTTACACCAACAGGGGGAGAAGGGACGGTCACCATCTGCTGCCTTCCAGTGGTGCAACAGCTGCATGGAGAGGAGACACAGGCATGAGCAAACTCACAGCATGTCAGCACTCTGCAAGGCAGGCCCGTGGTGTGGTTGCTGCCTAACACTGCATCACGCAGAGGACAGACAGACAGACACCTCCTGCATGAAAAGGCAAAACCTTTCCTTGTGAAATCCCGGTGCTTCGCTGCTTGCTGGCAACCAAAGGCATGAGCCCAGCCCCAGCCAGAGCTGCTCCAAATAAACAAAGGCCAAATATTGGAAGGCACCAGCGTGCGTGGCTCTCACTTGGAACAAAAGGAAGGAAGCTGGATATAAACATCGGGAGTGGCAGTGGTGCACTGCAAGGCTGAGAGACGGGAAACCATTCTGCAACAGCAGTGCCTAAGTGTGCTGGAGTGCTGAGCACAAGGAGACTTTGGGATTGTTTTCACCTCTCCCCTGCATGGATGAAGAGTTGGAAAGGAGCTGGTGCAGGTGGTGGTCAGCCAAGCCTTGGCAAGCGTGTCTTCTGTAGAGCCTCAGCTCCTCCAGACAGCACAGCAGCAATCCAGGTAAAGCATAGCTTCAGGTGCTCACCTTTCAGTGTGAGGCGGGGCTGGTGAGGGCTGTCCCTCCCCACCTGCTCTTTTGGTTGGTGAGGCACAGAAAGAAAGCAAATCCCTGACACACAAATCCCTCCCCACAACAGGATCAAAGGTGAATGGCTCCTGAAGTCACAACAAGCAAATAGGAAAAAAAAACCCAACACCTCAGGGCATGGAGGTGGGAGAATAAGGCTTCAGAAGGGCAGTGAAGTCAGAGCCAAGCTGCCAAGAATGACTTCAGCAGAGCCCAGAGGCAGCCAACCTGGCACTGCAGATGGGCCAGAACATGGTGTTCAGCTGAGGAACATGGCTCCTTCAGCCCTCTGTAGATCAGCAGCGGTCACACAGCCCTCGATGTGACCAGGACCAGGCACACTGCTAACAAGCAAACCCATCAATCCTCTGGTTGCAGGAGCTAAGGCTGTGCGGATCTCACAGGGCAGGAAAGAGTACCTCCCATCCCAACATCACTTGGGAGCACCTGAAGCTCCCACCACCTCTCTCTCTCTGCATGGCCACAGCTGCCAACCTGCATGCCATGCTGCCAGCAGCAGTGCAGAGGCTTTCTCCAAGGTCTGCACTGTGTATTTCTTCTGATAGTGGCACACAAGATAAACACAGATCAACAAAACCCACTGTTCATTCAGGCTGAGAGCTTGTTATGCAATGATTGGCATCCTCAACCAATTCAGGAATATGACCAATCCACACTGATGAGTATTTTGCCTGGACGTTGTCATTCTGGTGCCATGAGCAGCTCTGGTCACAAAGCACACAGAGAAATTCAAAGGTTTGGAATGACTGTGGAGACTGCAGAGCAAGAAGGTGGGGAGGGCATGGAAAAAGGAAGGGTGGGATGCATGACAGGAGTAAGATACTTGCACTTAAACAATGTTCAGTAGCTTCTGTAGTTAATGATTCATCCTCCCCAACACAGCTGACAGCACTTCTATCATCTCTTTTTCTCCTCCTGCAAATGTAACCCCTTGGTTCACGTTCAGCTGCATTCTGATAGCAACTTAAAAAAGAAAGCTACAGTTTCCCATGCTACTTTCTTTTCCTGATGTGGTACAGCACGCAGAGATGCAAGTGCTGACATGTTTAACTAGGTGTATAATTAATGGTTCCTTGTAATCAAGCTATTTCATCTAGCACAGTTACGCCAGGTTACAATCAGGAACAACTTTTGCTGCATTCAATCAGACTCAGTTATTTACCTGCAAGGAACATAATCTTTTCAAGTCATTAACAAAAGTGAGAAACTGAACATAAGCAAAAATAAATTAAAAACCCACAAGAACAGATTTCCCACCACGGTATTATAAGCAGTTATGGAGAAGATTCTCTTTGTGACTATTTCTGATCCAGCAGCCCCAGGACCTGCAGGACATCAGGCAGAGGACGGCCTGTTCTTACAAAGTCACACTCTTTCCCACTAAAGCTGACAGTGCTTCGGCTCATATCTGTAAAGTTGGTTTAGTGGATGCAGTCTCAGACTCTCCCAACTTAGTGTTCACCACCAGTTATTGGACAGGGAGCACGGGACGGGCTGACACACCGGGTACCACGCAGCACTGCAGTGTGCTGGCACACAGCCCAGTCACATATTTCATTTCACTCACTTGCCCACAGCATAGATATTAAGGACATTCATTAGAGGAATGTTTGTTGTTCTAGCAGCCCAGACACCTCCCACCCCCTGTACACAGGACTGAACTAATTGCAGTGCTCATCCCTCTTGGTCATTAATCTACAGACCAAAACAATGCAGCAGCTGGTGCTTCTCTTTTTTTTTTTTGTATTTAAACAAACCTGTTGTACCTTCACCCACATGCTGTTCAGCAGGACTTCAAAGTGAATTACCTATCCCACCTACCTCAAAAACGTAAGCAAACTGCCTCTGCTGCTGAGCTCCCTTCTGGGTGACTGACCTCCACTGATGAAGATTTTATGGGAAACCCCAGAAGCCAGAGGGTAACTTCTGGAGAAGCTTAAGGTGCTGGAAAAGGTTTGAAAAGACAACAGTTCAGAACAGCTGAGTCACCAACTATTTCAGGACATCTTCTGTGATCAAACTGTTTCCAAACTATTTACAAAAATTGGGTGCTTATTTTTTCCCCTTACCAAGAAATGCAGACATGTGAAGGACACCATTTTTTTTTTTTAAAGACTTTCAATATTTATAATAATTTTTTGCAACACAAGTAAGAAGATTTATACAATAGTTTTGTTTTGTTTTTTTTAACTGGAAATACTCTATCACAACATTGGAGCAAGCAGTAACTGCCATGTGTGCACTTTGGGGTACGTCGCTATCTAATACAAAGACAATATCACAGTCAGGATCAGATGCCCTCCTCTGACTCCAATCTCATTCCATGAGAATGAAAGGTTTCTGTACAGGTCTTTGCAAATGAATTAACAAATCAAACCTCTACAGCTTCTGCATAGAAATCTCTATCCTTGAAAGATGGTAACGTGGCAACTTCAGTGCAGTTACCTCAATATTTCAGCTATTAAACACGTAGTCACCATGATACACACAGATATGCACACAGGTACAGATGTCAGCATTAAAACTATCCATCCACATTCACAGATGGCACTTCAAGCCTCTGCTACACATTTGAAGATGGACACTGACCAACAGTCTCTGTCTTACGTCCCTTGAAACTGAGCTGGCATGTTTGAGGGAGGTGCATGTGACAAGGAACAGCCTCTGAGGATCATCTGGAATAAACAATGATAATACTGATATTCCCTCACTGTTTTTTTTTTGTTTTGTTTTTTTTGTTTTGTTTTTAAATTAAAAACAGAAGATAAACCAGACTTGGAAGAAGGATAAAAACTTAACGCAGTAATATAACAAATAAATTTATATCTCATCTTCCTCCAGCACAACACAGAGGCTGGTTCTTCCTGAAGCAAGAAGAGAGGCATTTTCGGCAGAGGTCCATTGGTGTGCACACAGCTGGCATGCCTGCTCCTGCCCCCATTCCTCCAAATGAGAGCTGTGGTCTGTTTCAAAGAATCCTGTCATCTTTTACCAAAGGTGAAAACCACCTCTCCCTTTCAAGAACAATGGTTTCGATGACAATTCAGTCCAAAAATCCAAGCCCAGCACGCTGGTCACTGCTTTGCCTTTTTCACAATGGTGCCAACAGCTGATATGACTGTAGTTTTGGATCCACTTGCACTGGTTGTCACTGTGACAACACCTGGCAGTGTTGCAGTAGTGGTGAGGATGGTGGGCTGAGCTATTGTTGTTACAGGGATGGCTGAGTCCCATTTGCTCTTCCTCTTCTGTGCATCTGCAAGTTCCATCAAGGAAACAAGGATCAGCATTGTGTTAAAAGTTGCACTAAATCTTTCCTAACAGTCTGTCTCATCAACACTTAATATACTCTGCTTGACTAGACAGCTTTCCCTCACATTAATTTCTGCATGCACTGCTTATAAACACTGAGGAGGAAAGACAACCTTATACCTCAAGAGTCAAAGTCTACACGTGAACTCCAGCCAAATGGGAGACAGTTGACTCCTTGCCCTAAAGCATGTTTCATTTGAACTGAGCACACGTTTTTCAGTTGTTCCAGTATGGCCACAAGACACGCTCAGTCTTCAAGGTCTTAAAGGCTTCCAGTTTAAAAGGCAAGCCCTAGGCAAGAGAATAATTTTTCAGCCTTCCAGTTCTCTAGATGCATCAGTCCCAAGAACACTACAACTACAGGCATCACAGGATTTCCTGACATCCCAATAAACCACCACAACTAACTAACCTGTCCCTGGGCTTTCACTCTAGAAGGACAGCCATGGGATACAGGGACTACAGGAAAGCTAGTCCAATATCAACTAGCAGAAACACTTATATACACAATCGGTAAGGAGCTCTCAGGGTTCCCAGGAAGCATGAATCTCAGCATTACTGCAGCTTAACAAGAAGGGATGCAACTGGTCTTTACCTCCTACTGTAGTACTGGCTGTCGTGGTTGTCGTAGAGGCAGCACTTGTTGTTGTGCCCTTCTTAGTGCCAGTCACAAATTCAATCTGGGAGAGACAAATAGGAGAAAGGGGAGAAGGTAAAAACACAAATTTATGCACAGGTTTTTCTTTTTTAGAAAAAAAAAGAAAACAAAAACAGCCTTAGCATCACATGAGAGGTCTCAGAGCTGGCTGGCATGCAGGAAGAAAGATGCAGACCTTAAATCAAAGCATCCTGAAGCCATAAGCATCAGGGCTCCCTGTGTCTCAGCTCTTAGGTCTGGTATGATAATCTGTTTGTCAACTGCTATAAGTGTAGGAGTTTGATACAGCTCCAGAAAGAACAGCTCCTGGTATTAAAATGTCTACTTGTATTGTTAGGAACCCTTATGCTTTTTCCTTTAAAAAAAACTTGCAGGACAAGTCCCTACCTGCATGATTTACTGCAACTGCATCATAGCAGGAAACCTAGCAACAAGAGCTACAACAGCATGCAATCCTGTATTTTCAAAACTGCAGAAATGGGTGAGGACATAATCAGATACCTGGGTTACTGTGCCAAAAAACCAAACGTAGCAAGATACAGCACGCACTGTGAGAAAAAACACACCTCCAGGTACTGAGTACTGAAGGAGCTTTCTGCAGTATTAGAAAGCAGGCTCTAAGTTTCAGACAGATTTCAGTTTCCTCATGTCAGCTGCTAGCTAAAAGCCAACAACACTGCAGGACAGGAATGAGATCTTGCAAAGCTCCTGTTTTCTTTTCAGGGGGTACAAGAGAATGTATGTTTTGTGACAAGCTCAGACACTCCCATTTAAAGCCAACATATGCCCAAAATTTCTGGATATCAGAAGCCAGACAGCAATATCAAAGAGAACAGAATGCCAATGTTGTCTCACAATGAAACACGATGAAGAAATCAAACTGAACTAGACTATGCCACCAGGCAGTGTCACAGATTAAGAAAAAAGTTGTTATTTATGGCCCATCTTGTTTGTATCTAGTTTACTGTATACCATGTTTTGAGCTCTGGTTTAAAAATACTGACAAAACAGGAACAAAGCCAGTGGAATAAACTGCCTATAGAGATGGAAAGGCAAACAACTTCATCTGCACAGCTTGGAAAAAAAACACTGTGCAAGAAAAGACAGAGTCAGGCAAAACAAAGCATGGAGTGTAGTTCACAAAAACCAGCAAAGAAACAAAATGAAATTAGGCAGGGAAACAAGCAAAATCCCTGCATCTCAGCCTCCCTTGGTTTTGAGTAGCTACCTTTGTGCGCTCCTTCTTGGCCTTCTCCAGTTTGTCCATTTCAATCTTCTGAGCTTTTGCTGAGAGAGAACACAAGTTACAAGAAGCACCAGAAACAGTAAAGAGCTTTCACTGTCTCACACACTTTCCTTCATAAGCAATCAAAAATTTCAAATGATAAAAACTACCATAAAAATTCCTACTGCACAAAATTAATGATTTCAGATGAAAACACTACAGAACTAAATTAAATGCTGCCCAGACTGATGAAGCAGCAACAACATTCATGCACATCCAACCAGAATGATAGAGTTAAAAAGCAGCATGTGATGCTTTTCATTTATAAAGATGAAGGCTGCAATGCAATTCATTAACTACAAAACACAAAGAGCTAAGTTAGGACAGGAAAAAGAGAGATTTCCTGGAATTACCTAGTGCCTCATAATATGAATCCTCTGACCAGCCATGAGGATCAAACATGTCCTGAAGATGAAAATATAAGTCACATTAGGGCTACTTCCACATATACAAAAAAACCCTGCTCAAAAATGTATGTTTTGCTTTTCACTGACAATGTTGATTACTGATGATTTCTCACATTCCAGTGACACAAAGTTTATATCAGGCTTTAATAGAACCATGTTATGTTGTGAATGAATAAACAGCTTTGAAATCAAAAGGATGTTGGGATAAGATATGCATTCTTCTGCTGTTCAGCTTCCATTCCCCCCAGGAGTACACACTTCAGCAGTTTTTAATTCAGAGTAATTATAGCAAAGTTGGAAACACTGAGGCTCAATACCACGTGAAAATGTTCACTTCAATACAGAGGATCAGACAAAAGTTTCCTTGCAGGACCTCTAAACAAGCAGGCTAAGGAAAGCCAAGTGTAAGAGCTCACAGTCCTACATCAGCTTTCACCCACTACCTTGACAGGTAAAATAAGTGTACCTCACCTTTGGATAATTTGTACCAAGTTCATCAATGGAACAGAACTGGATGAGCTTTTCGTAGATGCTGAAACAAAGAAACAAAAAAGGACAGTTTACTTTCAGCTCATTCATTCTCCTCTAAACTGAACGGTTTCAGCTTTTCAGTAAGAAGTTGTCACCTCTCCACATTAAAACTAGAGTCTGTGCAGTTATGCTTGCTGTGGTGGATGCAGCATGCTGTTAACCACATTATTTCCCAATTCCCTCAGGTCAATCTCCCAGCTCCCACAGCTGGCACTTTCCAGAGTATGTCATCCAGAGCCCATACAACATTTGAAAACCTAAGTGAAACAATAACTGACTTGTTGCACCAAAGGAGAGTTTTACTCTTTCAGTTACAGTCAAATAACGTCTCTCAATTTTGTAAGCAAAATCACTTCTTGCTCAGGATCCTGTTCCAGCTACAGCTCCAGCAAAGAATAATCCTTGATTTTGATATGTTTGTGGTACTTTGGCCTCATAGAAAAATATGGTGGCTCACCTGGGGTTGCGGAATTCCTTTTTCCTTTGAATGATGTAGTTCATATCCATGCCCTCTTTTATTTTCCTCTCATACAGCTTTTGAATCTTATCCTGAGGGAACAAGATTACAGGGTGAGCCAATACAGAAAGGATGAGTGTTCCAGCTGACTATCAAAGCATACATGTGGAAACAAGACAACTGAACCAGTGACCTCCTCTCACACAGAAAGGATTTCACCTCTACCCTAGGGCCTGGCAGTCTGATTAGTGCAGAAACTTCCTGCTTTAAGATCTGACAGCATCTTCTCCATGAACTGTCCATGTGGGCAAGGCAATTGTTCTTTATACTTTCTGAAGGCTTCATTAATTAAAGATCTGCATTCAAGGCACTAGTGCACACTCTTTCCCTTCAGCAGACAGCAGAAAATAGCTCCAGGAGGGATAGGTGAATTCTACAAAGGCTCTTCCACAACATTAAGAGGCCATTCCACTTCTCTTCTGACTCTGATGGGCACCTGAAGATCAGCTGTTGAGCTACACTGTGCAAAAGTCAAGGCCCATGCTTATGACTGAGGCACAGAGGAGCAGAATTGAGTTCTGCTGTGCCTACAGACACAACATGATCAGCAGACACTGTTGGTGGTGAATGCTGGCAGCCAAACACTCTTAGGAATGCACTTTAAATCTCTCCTGAGAATATTTTACTGAAGTCATAAGCCAGGACTTCAGTCTTTCAAGATGGGAAAGGTGAGTCAGTTCTCCCTTGTTGCTTCTAGATAAGCAGCTTAATGTCTTCTTCTGTACAGGGAGTCGACTCAAACACAAAAATGACTGTTGTCTAAGAGTATACTAACTGCAGAATAAAATAACTGTTATAAAACTAGTACTTCAACCAACATTAAAAAAAAAAGAACTTCACAAGATAAATTTTCAACAGGTCCTTACAAAATCAGCATGAAGAAGTCACAGTCTTCACATGTAATGCACATGCCATAAGTTTGAAGGATCAGCTGCAAAAAGGAGACTAACTTGGAGAGATGAAGTGACTGAATAGGTGTCCCTTTTTGTACCCTTCCCTTGGATGTAGCAACACAGTTCCCATTCATAATGTCCACAAATAAGAAACTACTAGGTCACCTCCATAACAAGGAAGATTCCCTTTGACCAAGTTCAACATACAGTTTATTAGAAGAAAAGCTAACAGAAGAAAAAAAACATGTTAACAGTAAAAGCCTGTAACATTCAGAATCTGAAGAACAATCCCATTCCCTTGCTTAAAGTGCTCTAAGATGTGGTTTGACCCTCTAACAGAGGACAAGTTCACTCCTTTGATTTAACACTACAAACTGCTGTCAAAGGGGAAGAAAATCTGCTTTAGTCTGTGCTCTCAAGCTCTGTTCATTCCTCAGATCTAGCACACTAACTCATTGATGTCAGAACAATAGAATACTCCTACAGCATGCAAGGACAAATGGGTGTGCCCAGGTATACTAAGTGGAGAAGAAAGTGTGATCTGGATTGGTGAGTCATTCTGAATCACCATTCCACATTAGCAACTTACTTTATAGAGCATTTCAGAAGTGTTTCTGTATTTGTATTCTTACTAGGCAAATAACAGCAGTTAAACCTTAAATGAATGGCGGAAAACAGCAGTCAGTGCTTTCATATGTCCTCTGCTGGGAATAGGAAAACACAGCAGGTACTCCTACCCTTTCCTAGAAAGGGATTTTGTTATATAAGGACTACAGAATTTTGCTCAGACCCACAGCAGACCAAAGACTGTCAGCAGCAAGTGCTCAGACCAACACCATTGTGCACACTGCACGCTGGATACAGGGAACACTTCAAATGGATGTTACCATTTCTGCCCCAAACTCAGAGACTCACTAACACTGCAAGTCTCAGACTGGTATGAATCAAGTCCCTAGCACCACTTCTTATTAATTAACCTCCAATTGAGGATTAGCCTTACATCACAAGTAAGAGTTCAGATTCTCACAGAAGGAAACCATGACAGAGTTTTACACCAACTTAGTTGGTTACTGCAATCATTTAGGTGAAAATATGCATTCGTTTTCTTTTGCTGCCTCTAGGTTACCAGCATTTCCTCTGAATGCTTTTCGTCCACTGACATGACATGTAGGTGGAGAAGGAATCTAGTCAATGCTGACTCAACAATTCCAGTTAGGGGATTCTCAGATCCATGCAGAATAACAATGATTTATTCTCTCCTTAAGAGCTGAGTTTGCTGAAGTCAGAGGACAGCAGCCTTCACAGTAAACTTTATTTCTGTATCACTGATGAGATCAAGAGCCAGCTTGAAGTATAAGTGACCTTCAATATAACACAGACTGTGGAAAACAGCTTTAAGCTAATGTGAGATTCCTAAGCTAGAACTCCTGTAAAACTAAAATAAACAAACAAAAAAAAAACCAAACAACAGTACATAAATTCACTGTGTTATAAACTCAGCAATAATGCTGGATTTTTGACTTGTGGAAAAAGATTGAGCAAAGTTCCCAAATATTCCCCTCCCTACTGAAAGACAAGGCTTTTGAGAATGTATACCAACCTGCAAGTGGTTAGAACATCTGCCAGGAGGTTCAGGAGGGATTTTGATCTCATCTGGAGACATGTTTCGGACTCTCTCTGAAAAAGAAGCTGTAGAGAGCAAGCTGGGCATGAGTTCTGGTACTACAGAAGGGACTCTAAGCCATGGAGATCACCAAAATGTTCTATGCCCTATCGTCAGGGAAATAGAATGGCTAAAGGCAACTGGAATTATGTTAACTAGTAGTTGTGGCATTTTCAAAGCACTGAGCAGGAAGCAACTAAACTAAGGCTAAATCACTGTCAGAGTAACAGGATGCTTGCTTTATCTGTGTCTACCTTATACTGTGGCTTTGTCACAGTCAGACTTGGGAGTTTTATTCTAAGGTGTCATTTTTATCTCAGAGCAGAGCTGGGAAAAGCAAGAATACTCCCCCCCTCCAGTTGGGATTGTTGAAAAGATCCTCACAGGCAAAGGATCTGCATAGGAATGTATGTATATTCCTGGAATATTCATCTCTCACCCTGTGGTGTGCACAACATATCAAGCTCTCCACTACTCCAGGTCTTCCATATGCACTTCAAAGTCTTGCTCTGAACAGCTCAGTCTTATGGTAGTCTGATTCTCTGTGAGCATCCTGTGTGTGTGGGGTACCACAGAGTGAACCTAAAGCAGCCTGCCATTTTTTGAGATGCCATCCATTTGGATCCTATTCCTTTTATGACCCACCTACATGAACCAAAGTGGTTCAAGAAGCAAACAACCCTCACCAAGGCCATCAGGAGTTAACCACAACAAACTGCATTTCATTCTTAATATTTCCTTAAGGGGCACTTTGATCTTCACTTATGGAGTCAGACTATTACTAGAAAGAACAACTAGTCCTGCAGGACCAAGGACAGACCAGCAGACAGTACCAGCTTTCTACAGCTGTTTGTGTTAGGATCTACCATTCCAGCACCTGATTGCTTCATAATGATGAGCATACAAAAATATCAGCAAGAGAAACTGTCACGTTCCCTCTATTACTGGCTGCCCTCCCACTCAGTTACAGGAAACCCAGGCAGCTTTTTAGCTGAAGTCTTAAAGCAGAGGACTGTGACATATTTAAGCCACTGGGATTGTTTTCAACCACAATTAGTACAGGGAGTCACAGAATGTAGTATTAAACAAAAGACCTGACACCAGCACATCAGCTGTATTGAATGAATCTTTCACATTTGTGACTCTCCAATTAGATATTTTGGAATAAAAGCTGCTTGAACTGAAAATGCAGCACACTCGAGTCCAGCTCTTTGACTAACGCCCAGACATCCCCAAAGGGCAAACACTGGCATGTGAACACAGCACGCACTTCTGCCTTCCAGCACAGACCATCAGATAGCTGAAGCTGCAGATAATCAATATCACACGTGTCCAGTGCTACTACAGTTTCTAGCTATTATTCAAAAATGTTAGAGACTATAAAGGATGCCAAGGATGATAACCTTTGGGGATGCAAAGCCAGCAGGCGACCATTCATTCTGTTTGATCAAGATGTTGTTGAGGGTTAAATTCTTCAGCGGTTGCTAGCAATGAACAAAAGCTGTCCTTTGGCATTTACTAAGAGGGTGCCTCTATGGAGGAAGGAAGCTTGCCAGAGACCCTACAGAAAGGCAGGGAAATTCTGCGACAACAAGGCAGACATCTGTTGTAAGTTACAGTTGCTGGTTAGACGGAATAGCCTCTAATTTAATTAGAATTTCAGGAACCCTGAGAGACAGTAGCAAATAGACAGAGGTGTTCATAATAGAAAGCACACCAGGCTTTCCAGAAAAGGAGAAAGCTGATTAATGGCTTAAGAGATTCACAACACCAGCAGGAACGTTAAAAAAAGATAAAAAGGACACAAACAAGACTTCATAAGGCAAAGAAATAACCTAAAATTCAAGCCTAGCTCTGGACTGGACATCCCATTGGCTCCTTATCTTCACAGATGACCAGAAAAGCCACAGAGATGCAACACATCTATGGGTAGGGGAATTGTGAGCTCAAACTCAGGAACTACAGGCCAGAACTCTGCAAGGCAGTACATTCATGGGAGTTTTGAATTGATTGCTGAAGCAGAAATAACACTGGAGGAAGAACAAGAGCTTCCAATGAGACAATATATTTTTGCCCATGGCTTTCCAGGTTTCAGTGTTCATTTGGCCTTTTGTTTGAGCCATGTGAAAGCAATCATTTATCAGCACTATACTGATAGGGGAAAGTATCTCAACAGTTTATAAGGAAGTGGAAGTAAGACACCTTTGGCTACAGCTTTCCCACCGTATGTGCACCGTGCTCCACCTGGCAAACCCAGCACAGACACAAGAACATTCAGCATTACTCAATTATTTCATCACATCACAGCCAGTTTGAGAAGCCACATCATAAGGAAGCAGAAGATGAATTTTACCCCTTCAGGCTTATATACAGTAAGGAAGAGCAAATAATTCATGCCCTTGAGCAGTCTTCCAACTTCTCCAAACAGTTATCAGCAAGGCCAACTCCAAGGCCACTTCCTACTAAACCACTTCTGCAGAGAAAAAAGCAGCATGGATTGTTGTTCAAGAGGATCCTGAAACTTGTGCATACATCCACAAGCTCCTGTGCAAGAGATCTTGTGTTTTCCAAGTCCCAAGCACTGCTTTCCACTGGCTATACAGTGCAGATGGACAGCTAATGCTAAGGTGTGTCCTCACAGGATGCATCCAAATGCTTTGTGCATCCTGTTATTTCAGCCCACATCTAAGCTTTACTTTTACATGACTCAGTGGTGGTGACACTGGCTGCAGATTCCAATTGGTGCAACTGCTGGCTCACTGCCTAGAGGATCTCCACGTGGGGACCTCAGGAAGTTGGCCGTTGGCATGATTAATCTCTACAGGCACACCCAAGTTCTGGTTCATGGTAAGTAAATATCTTCTCCTAATCACAGGTAAAAAGCATTAGCAAGAACTAAGGTTGCAAAACACAGGTCCCATGACTCAGCTGGGGGCTCAAGAACATAAGGAGTCAAGGCAGTACCATACCAGAAACTCAAAGCATCCTATTTGTGAAGAAGGACACTGCTACTACTCATGCTCAGTTTACACATCCTTCCATGAGCTGATCTGCAAGTTAAAAAAGGAAATTATCAGCAGAAACAATAGGTGCTTGTAGCTTTTTGCATTGTCACAGTGCAGTGATGAGAGATGTTCAGCTGCTCCTGGGCTACAGGGCCATAGCATATCAGTGCATACCTAGCAAAGACTCAGCATCTTAGAAGACAATGGAGGATATCTGCTTGCCAGATCCTGAGGAGGCAGATGAACTTAGCGCTTCCATTTAATTGTCAGCTTCAGATAGGTGGGTTACTTGGCCACTATATACAAAAGTGCAAAGAAATATTGCATAGCAGGGCAGAAAGTGCCACAGAGCCATATTATGTGCTCAGTCAATTCCAAAATGACCACTCAAAACCCAAAGGCTATGCTGTAGATAGGGACAAGAGAACAAACTTTAATTCCTACAATTGAAGTCATAAAGAGCAGAGAAAACAAAATGAATAGAGAGCATAAGAGCAGCTGGCTGGACCTGGGCACCCTGGGACGTCGGTCATGTGAGGTTTGGTAAAACATCTTGCTTCAGCTTTCTGAATAGCACTGCCCCCCAGGTAGAGCTGAAATCTCTTGTCCCCTTCAAGGTTCGCTTGTGGTTGCCTAAGAAGCAGCACACAAGGGATTACAGGCAGTATCAGGTGCCAGACTGTCGTCTAGAAAGGTCACACTATGCAAAGACAAAAACAAAAAACACAAAAACAAGCAAAGATGTGGAGAGGGCAATCAGAGGGGCATGACTTTCCCTTAGAGAAAACACAAACCACTGGTGCCTGGTCTCTAAAACTGCATTCTTTGGCACTCTAATGAAGTCGGCTTGGCATAAACCAGGGTGTGTGGGTTTCTAATTTCCTGGCACCAGAACAGCCAAATCACAGGGAAGAAGTGGAGGCAACAACATACCAGTGAATCACCCATCCATGGGAGGACACTAGTTCCCTTTCTGCTCTGTGGGCTGAGAAACGCAGAAAAAGACCTGCAACTCAGCCATATTTTCTGCTGCTCTGAACACTGACTTTGTGCTCAGATATTCTAAGAGTTGAGAGATCCTTATAGTCCAAAAAGTAAACAACTACGCTGCAAAGAAATTCAACAAGGAAAAAAAAAACAGCACAGAAGTACTGTTCTGCATGGCTGCAGAAAACAGCAAATGCAGACATGCTATTAGCATCACGTACTCTTCTGAGTGCTACAAACTACAAAAAAAGACAGCACTGGTACAGAAATTTATCAAAAAACATTGTGGTGTCCCCCAAGGGTCAGTTTTGGGGCCCATCTTGTTTAATATCTTTATTGATGACCTAGATGAGGGAATTGAGTGTACCCTCAGTAAGTTTGCAGATGACACAAAGCTGGGAGGATGTGTCAAACTGCCTGAGGGTAGGGAGGCCCTTCAGAGGGATTTGGATAGGCTGAACAGCTGGGCTGAGCAAAATGGGATGAGGTTCAATAAGACCAAGTGCCGGGTCCTGCACTTTGGCCACAATAACCCCATGCAATGCTATAGGCTTGGGGCAGAATGGCTTGAAGAATGTAGTGAGGAAAAGGACCTGGGGGTGTTGGTTGATGCTCGGCTCAACATGAGCCGGCAGTGTGCCCAGGTGGCTAAGAAGGCCAACAGCATCCTGGCCTGTATTAGAAATAGTGTAGCCAGCAGGAGCAGGGAGGTGATCATCCCCCTGTACTCAGCTCTGGTACGGCCGCACCTCGAGTACTGTGTTCAGTTTTGGGCCCCTCACTACAAGAAGGACATTGAGGCCCTGGAGCGTGTTCAGAGAAGGGCAACAAAACTGGTGAGGGGCCTGGAGCACAAGTCTTATGAGGAGCGGCTGAGGGAGCTGGGATTGTTTAGTCTGGAGAAGAGGAGGCTCAGAGGAGACCTTATTGCACTCTACCACTTCCTGAAGGGGGGTTGTGGTGAGGAGGGGGTAGGCCTCTTCTCCCTGATAAGTAATGACAGGACGAGAGGGAATGGCCACAAGTTGCGCCAGGGAAGATTTAGATTAGACCTCAGGAAGCATTTCTTTTCTGAAAGAGTGGTCAGGCACTGGAATGGCCTGCCTAGAGAGGTGGTTGAGGCACCATCCCTAGCGCTGTTCAAGAAGCGTCTAGATGAGGTGCTAAAGGACTTAATTTAGTAGTTGGGTAGAGATAGTGATAGGAGGATGGTTGGACTAGATGATCTTATAGGTCCTTTCCAACCTTATGAACTTATGAACTTATGAGCTACTGCTGCAAACTTCCCCTCCCTGTCTTTAAGGCTTTGGCTACACAATTGTTAATCCTGCATGAAACAAGACAACCATGCAGTTTCCCAAGTGCACATCCTAGCTGGCTTTTTATGCCATTGCTCATGTAGCACATGCTAAGCCTATGAGAGAATAGGGCCAACTGGGAAGCTCTCAGGAAAAAAAGAACAAGGAAGGTAGATCAGTTGGATTTACCTCCCAAATGAGCACATGAACTTCACCACGGTGTCCAGTGGATGTAAAACAGAACACTACTTGTGGCAGGAGCCTGTATTAATGCTGTACCTAAGCAGCTGCATAACCATAGACTTTAATGATGGTGACGCTGAACAGCAACGTCAGGTCATCTGAGAAGGGCAAACCACAAGCTTTTAATTGAAAAAGCTACTCTGAAAAACTTCTAAGGGAGACTCAGGTTGCCACATACTGATATTAAACAATTTTAGATATACAGATTGAAGAAGTTATTTACTTTGTGTTAGAAAATCTTGCACCTTCTCCTGTTCAAGAATAATAATTCTAAAAGCTCAGGCTCCCTGGGAGGGAGTGGTTTTTATATTACACTAACCAAAAGGCTTAGTGCCAACAGTTCCTTTTCAACTAGATAAGATAGGGCCTAATGCAAAGGACCTACAGAATGCAGTACAGCAATATGCTAACCTACTCAAGGCTGTTCCTACATGAAGCTACCCTAAACGCTGCTCTGTGCATGCCACAATTGGAAGAGGATACGAAAGATGTATTACAACTTTAACCCAGACGTGTGACTTACCAATACTGTCCCCCATTAGTATGTGACATTGTAATGAGTGCCCTCCCTGCAGCTTTCAAACCTGCATGCAAGCCTTGGTTATCATGAGGTACGTGAGATTCAGTCTCATTTCCTGAATGGAGACTCACTGAGGAAAAAGTAGACTGAAGGATCCGTAATCCAAGTCTTACACTTGAATGAAGAAAGGTCTTACTATTACAAGCACAGAGTTTCTCTCACATGTAAGGCAGAGAATAAAGGGCAGATGGTCTTCTGATATTCCTCTTTACTTTTTACCCCACATGCTGTTGTCTCATCTGTGTTTCTAATGTTAATTTTGGGGCGGATTAGCAGCCTGGAAGAAGATCTCTATGGCATTCTGTGATAAGACTGGTTAAAGGAGCCTTGCCCTCTAAAGAATGATATTACAGGTGCTGGGTCAGTGCAAAGTCTGGGCAGGCCAACTGAAAGGGACTTGAGTGCAAAAATTCAGAGTGACAACTGCTTTAGGGATCACAACTTGAGATCTTAGTATTTATTGCCCAATATTTTATTTTATATTTACCACAGTGTGGCTGAAATATCACAACCAAGCCTGGAAAAGCTGGCTTGATGGACAATGAAGTCAGTTTGAGAGCTCCTGATTTTTTTACCGTACTATCATATGCTACCATGCAACTGTACAAGTAACCTCAAGAAGAAAGGGTTAGTGTGAGACAGTGAGAGCTTCAACACAAAATACAACAGCACTTTATAGCCCCATAGATCAAGCAGAAGTTACTATTTCAAGCTGACTGCACTGGATTTTTCCAAGAAAATTTTCCAAATCTAATAATACTGCAATGAATGAGATGCCACAATTTCCAACCACCATTACAAAGCACACAGTATGCCACAACACCCATACACTGCTACACTGAAGTCTTTGAAAACAACCAACTCTCACAAAGGTATCTAGAAAAAGCTACAGCTTTATTTTGGGGGGACTCATCTAGAAAAACACCAACACTAACCTTTACATCTCTCTGAGATGTGTAATATATTTTCAGGCATGGTACTTTTCCCAGAAGAAGATCATATTGGGAAAATTTCACTGAAGTAGAACAGTGGAGGCAGCAACTCAAACTACAGCATCACCAGAATGGAGTGAAGATGCTTTTTTCTTAGTTGGGTTTTCTTTTTCCTTTGTATTTAGAAAAGGGAGAATTTAGGAAGTCTAAGTTGGAAAAAAAAATTAAATGCTTCTGATCAAACTTACCAACTAGCTCCTGAGGATCTCTCTTCTCCAGTTCTGAGAATTCCTGGGAGAAAGGAGACAGAAACAGATTTCCATTAAAGTATCCTTCCAATCTAACATACTACGCTGTCCATTTGTTTAGAAACTTGCATCTTACTTTTGAGACAAAAGAATATCAGTTAAGAATGAAATGCATTTTATTAGATAATAGAGCAACGTTTGTAGCATGGAAAGTCAAAGCCCAACAGGATGTGCCATTTCCTTTCAAAGCTAAGAGTCTAAATTTAATGGAAGAATTGGGACTTTGTTCCTCTAAGTTGCAAACACTCAATGCCTTTCAAATGCTGCAAAAACTACCGTAACTGAAGGCTTTCCTCAAAACAGATCAGGACATAAACTCCTCATTTTTGGTGACTGGCACTTGGCACTGGCCAAGAGTCAATGCTTCAGAACATTCATGTTTAGGAAGAACGCTCTGCTGGCAAATCTGTCTTGGCTGCTGCTTTCCAGGAGTGATGCAGCTGATCTGTTCATCCAGGAACTCCAGGGCAAACTGTTGACTTGCATACTCTGTTCTGAGATCTTCAACACAGCCAATCAGCCCTTCCTTAGTTATACTGATATAAATTAAAGCAGCTTCAATTGCAGGAGCACAGCATATGTTTGTACTACAGTCTGCTAAGCAGGAGTGCTATGCAGGAGGAGACATTTTTAAATACACTTTCACCATACTGAGACTAGCATTCAAATATTTTGGTACTTCTGTTAAGTCCCAAGGGAGTCAAAGGCAATACAGTTCAGCACTAAGTTTCTGAAACAGTATCAGCTGTATCCTAACACTGTCCTCTCCCCCTGCCTCCCTCCCGAAGACTTTTTGTGACTCACTGGACTGTGTGCCCAAAATTCCTCAGTGCCTCCAAACACAGAAGCTATTCATTCAACCTGACACAGACAAAATGATGTCTCCTTGCTGCTTGGTAACCAGGCTCTAAATCCCCTCCTTCACTCCGTTTCCAGTCAGGTGAGAGATGGACAAGGTGAGGAGAAAGGAGCGAGGTCAGCATCTGGGAACAGGCTGAGTCAAACTCACTGTGAAAATTCACCAATTTCTAGAGAAACCAAAGCCCTCATGGAGCACAAAAACAAATCCTTTGTGTGTCATCTGCTGCTGCTTGGCATTTTTTATAGTCATTCATGAAAAAAAAGCACTGTTTCTCCCTAAGTACATTTGGATCACAACAATAAAAGGCTGAAGTTAGTTTAGAAAAAAAAGAGAAGGATGTGAAGGAACATGCATCTCCTCTCTGGCCAGCTGGCAAGGCACCAGGATCCCAGCACAGCTTCCAACTACTCTAAGCCAACGCTCTCAATGTAACGCATCAACACTTTTCCTCCCAAACTCTTCAGAACAAGAGGGGAAAAATAAAGAAGAAACACAGCATTTCAAAGCAGGATGTGCCACCAGAAGGAGCTCTCTGCTGGGAGCACTGGATAAGAATTCAGCTGCGACTTCCACAGACTCAGCATTATAGGGGTGAGCCTCACTTTACCACCAGGGAAACAAAGATGATTCTATAGCAACTATCAGATTATGAGGACAAATTCAGATTGGTGTGGAAGTGTTGTACACAGGCTGGAAAGGCTCATGAGCTTCCCTTACATCTGTAGCTCTGTGTCCAGGCGTAATGCAATCACCCATTATGCACCAAACGAAGTCAGAAGGCTGCCCTGTCTCCCTGAGGGGGAGAACTTGCTGTCTATGTACTTAAATATTTCTTACCTTGGTTTTGAAACAGCAAACAAATATTTGGTGGGATGAAAGGAAGGCTGCCATTGTTCCAGCCTTAACTGAATTACACCTTGCCAAACTTTTCAAATTTTTGTTTTAAACGGACTGAGAGGGAAGAGGAAGAAAAGACTGCTTCCCTGAGCACCCCCTGCTCCCTGACCTTCACCCAGCACTGTGCTTATTGTTCTACTAACCCTCCCACTGCTCTCCTGCACACCCCACTCCTGTGCATCAAGGAGGAAAATCCCTAAGGCAACTGCTTGTGCCAACCATCTGCTTAAGCAACCCAATGGCACAGCCAAATTCAGGAGCTTTAGATATGCATAAAGTGCCTCCAACAAGGCTGCCCTCTCATGTAGCCTGTTAACAAGGTTACAAGGGTACACGCTGCATTTCTGAAGTTTCTAGAAGCCCATTTTCAAATCTCAGGAACAGCACATAAGTACACAGGAAACACAATAATGTTCTGAGGAATAATTTGATGGTCAAAACCTCCCCAGGTACGTACCTCACATTACACAAATCTCTTAAGGGAGATGTGTTAAATAGCACATTTTATGAATTTCTACAATCAGTAAGATCCCTGTAACTAAACGTAAGTTTTTCTTTAACATATATTTTAGTCTTAGAGCTACAGCACGAACCCATTCAGTTCATAGCAGGACAGCTAAAGCCAACCCTTTTAAGTTCCTGCTGTGTATTTATTTGGCCACATCACCGACCCTCATTCCACCACGGCCACTCAAGCAAGCCCAGTCTGTACATCCTCAGGTCAAAGCTAAGACATTAGAAGCCCTAGAGCTACCTCAAACAAAAGAGAACAAGTTTGCTAGCATAACCACACCTCACTGCCCAGAGGATATGAATTTTGCTTACTGACAAGTTACACCCACTGCTCCATCATTAGCAAGCTGAAGACATCAACACAGCTTTTCATTAAGTCGGATGGACTGCCTTCAAACCTCCCAAAAGCATTCCAAAAAACAAAGGGATGACCAACTCATCCTACAGCATCTGTTCATATTCACTCTGTTTGCTGTCCAACACCATGGCAAGGCAAGTACCAACAACCTGACTGAAGACATACAGCTTGGCAGACGTCAAAGCTTTGGTTGAGTAACACCCCCGAAAAGACTCCTTACACTCTCCTTGGCTAATTTAAGCCTGGGACAAACACTAAATACAATGAATTGATCAGAAGAAAAAGACAGCATTTTAAAAAACCAAACATTTTCTGCCCATCAAATCCAATATTGAGGTTGAATGAGATAATATAAATACATATATAATCAATAAACAGGAATAATAAGGTACAATTAATACTGCATTATTACTATGTTTTCATTGTGAGGAGGAAGATGCATACTACACATAGATAAGGGATCTCTAAAGAAACACCAAGGCTTTTAAACAGTGGAAAACTTGGAACATAAGTGGACTTGGGGAAATTATCTAAAACCATTCAAGGCAAGGTTATCTTTTCACAGATACTTCTACTTCTACACCCAGACCTATATACCCGTATCACATGTGAGAATAGCTGAGTGGTTCCAAGCATACATCAAATTTCTCCATCAGTGTCAGCATATAAAAGCTATTAGGGCTCCCAAGTACCCCATAGCTCCAGATATTACTTAAGGGATTCTATTCCATTTGTATCCTGATCACTGAAAAAATAACAAGGTTATCACTGGTGGCCCCTTCCAATACTGCACAGTTTTCACAAACTCAAACTCTGAAGGCTGAACAGGAGCACCTCTGAGTTGTCTTCAGCAGTCAGGTTCTCACAACTTGGACAAAGTCAGTCTGGACACATCAATTATACTGAAAATTATCTCTAACATCACTGAAATATAAAATCCACGCAAGAAAGAGGTATTCCTTGCTAACTCCTTTTCTCTAGCCCCTTTATCTCATCTAGTATTACATGGTGGTCTCTGACAATGGCCAGATTAAGATTAAAAAAAAAAGCAGTATTGCATTTTGCTCTCCACATACTCAGTTGACTTCCAGTTGACTTCATTTTGCAACCTGGGTTTCACAAGATCAACTGTTAAAGGGCCTGAAGGCAGATGGTACTGCTCCAATGGACTGACTGGAGTGAGTCAAGGGAAGCCACAGCAGTTCAGATGCAAGTTGGGAGAAGACTTCAGAACAGCATGACAAGCAGGAGACTGATTTCATTCCCTGATCCAGACACTAACAAATGACAGCCTTTGAAGAGCATAAACTGCTAAGGGCAAAGTAATAAAAAGTGTAACATCTAACTGGACAACCAAGATAACTCACAATTCTCGTGCATCTAAGAGTGATTCCACACACCTCAGATACCACCTCACTGATGGCAGGAAACAGTTATTGTATCACTACTCCTGAACGCGTTCAGGAAAAGGTTTTCAATTTCCATCTCTGCTCCAGACAAATGCTTTCTTCAAGCCCTGGGCAAGACAATGCTGCCTGTAAGATCCTGGCTGATAGGAACCCAGTCTGACAGTTAGGTTTTCAAGATTTATAATCAGTTAAGGAAGAACAGCATGCAGAAAGTGGGTGTGCATTTGCACAGAAGGTGAGCAATACGTTTCGGCTTACAGCTTCATCTCACTGTGCTGAGATATGGACTGTCTTTCCAATAATAGTGTTTTCATCCAGTTACATTAAAAAAAAGCCTCTACTCAGGTTTCATGAAGAAAAACAACCAAACACAGTCCTTGCAGAATAGAACGGAGATCAACGGAAGGAAACAAAAACAATATGAATCTGTGACTGATGAATTCGAGATTGGAAAGCCTTGCCCAGAACAACTTTATTTAATGGAAAGAATGAACTGACTTACAACAATACTCACTAAATCCTTCCTGAAACAAGATCCATAAATCCAGTACAAAGCTCACATTGGACATAACCGTTGGCACTAACTGTTGCCAAAGGGTACAAATCCAACCTTCAATTTCTCATACAGGCAGTTGCATCTGCAGGTTGTTAGTACAGGTGTACTTCAAACTATAAGAAATGGTTCAGCAGGGAAGCAGGAAAGATAGAAAAACATAAGGTGATCATTTTTAGTTATGACTCATAAAAAAACGGAGACACTGATCCCAGATTTGCCACCGCTCAATTGCTTTCCCAACTTGCAGCAAACTTAGCACTGCAGCTTCCTTTTTCCACTCTCTTCCAGTTATCATATTAAAAAGAAATGTTAGAAAGCTTCCAGTCACTCCCCAACAACATGCCCTTTTTCCAGAGATGCTGCTGCTGCACTGCAGAATTTCACCCCCAACTACACCACTGAATCATGTGCACACAGACAAAGACATCTGACACCCACAGAACGTGTAAGCCAGTCCCACTTGCTGTCATGCTGGTGGATAAGGAATATATTAATGTAGAGTTTTTCAGTCAGGGCAAAGAGAACACAAGGGAACTGCAGTACAGTACTTTTATTTCCCCCTCCCCACCCTGTTGGTTGTTGGTTGTTTTTTTTCTTGTATTGTCAGATAGGAGAATCCCAAGAGAAAGCCTGAAACAAGCCCGTTTCCTACAGCCATATCCTGTTTGCCAACTCAATACATAGCTCTGGGCAAACTGCCCGCTACAGGATAAGAAATTTAACTAAGAAAAAACTGCAGGGACCATCATCTAGATATCAAGAGCTGCACAGCAGCTTACAAATAAGCCACCCATAGGATTCAACTGGTATATTCATCTCCAGTGAAGCACATACACAGACTGTACAAATCTATTTCAAGGTACAGTTGTCACAGGCAAAAAGAAGAAAGGAAGAATAAGACAGGAAAGAGTCAAGTCCCGAGACATTCCTTATTAAATCCTTATCAAATCCTTACCAAAACAAAGAACATGTGCAGCTGACGCTGCTTTTTAACTTTAAGATAAATTAAGTCTGAAATAACACCTCCATTTCATTCCAATTCTATTAAAAAAAAAAACCACACCGAAAAACCCTAAGACCTGGCAATGGGCAAAATACTTCAGTAAGAAAAGGCTTTAGAAGGGAGGCTTTCACAGCATGAAAGCCTTCTTTGAAACTTGATTCCATTCACCTGGCATACACTATCTCAATATTTGACAAAGATATGGAAGAAATAATTTCCAGTTAAGGAACAGGGTGCCAAGACTCTTACTTGGAAAATCGGAGGGACTATTAACATTGTCTGCTTTACTGCACTGCTTAGGATCCAAAGCCACCTGCTTGTTTGCTGTCTCTTTTCTCTCCTCACTCCTGGCAGGGCTGCTGCTAGGGGCTCTTCAAGGTTAACACTTGCAGATCATCCCTCTGTACATGTGGTTTATTAGAGACCACACACCACTGACACCAACCAGGACATCCTGGTGCAAGTGTGCAAAGCCACCTACAGAGATTGTACAGCCCACAGGGAGCCCAAGAGCAGCTAAGAGCTTGGAATGCAGTCCTAGCTCATCTCCTGCTAGTCTCCACCAGGAACCACCATGGCTCATAGTGAGGTTCCTTGATCTGCGGAGCCCACAAACTCTGCTTTCAAGTCATTTTTGCTTCCTACAATAGAACAGAAATTCAGAGGTCAAGTATAGTTACTACATGGCATAGCTTGAGGTGCCAGGATACTGATTTTATTATTTAAACAGACCGTTGCAATGGAAAATAAAGCTGGGCTGTAAGAAGTCCTGCGCCTCTCCTTCGCTGCAGCTGAGGCTTAAGAGAAGTGACAAAAATCAACTCCTTGCACAGGCTTTATTTCCAAATATATAGTACTGAAAATTCTTCTTCAGAGTTTGGAATAGAAAGAGGCACAAAAATATCCTCACTGAAATGCATCCTCCTCTGTGAATAGATCCCACGAAGATTTACCAGATTTTCATCCTTCTGTTCTGAGAACAGGGAAGATGGAAGAAGCTATTTTCTGATATTTGTTGGTATTTGAGGCAATCCTCCATCTGTGCTGACTGTTCAGATTCTCACTCTGACAAGCACTAACGTGCTAATTCAGAACAGGCTATTTTAGTACAGCAAACAGAAATAATTGCAACACAACAGAACTGGACTTGAAGAACTCAGACCTTTATCAGGTGAAATATGCAATGGGAAGCAGCTCCAGAAAGGACTTCTCTTCAAGTTTAAAGACAAACAGAAGAAAAAGGCTGGCTCTTCCTTAGGAGAAAGGGAAGCCACACCTGTGTCAATAATCTGTGGTATTTAGTACTGCAGGGAGTGAGGAGTCTGCTGCAGCTTGTATGCCTGGCGGGGAGAAAGGAATGAGCATGTCCACGGACATGTCTCATCTTCCAAGCAGCTCATGGCCTGGACTGGAGCCAGCAGCTCTCAAGTAGGTAAGTCAGCTTCAAATGTTGTGATCCATCTTCCTCTTGGAGAAAGGGGATTGAAATACACAAGGAAAAAGACAAAAAGAAATAATCAATGATGCTGAACACGACTTTGTTTCCTGTTGCTAGCTTTTACTAAGGTCAGCCATGTGGTAAAAAATGGGAACCAGGAAAGGCATCAGCGGCTTCAATGCCTGAGCACTCATTTTTAAAGCAGAGAAGACAGGAGGAGAAGCTGAGTTAACCCTACTCCCCCTAAAGGCTTTCCATGTGTAACACTTCTCAACTGCCAGATTTTCTTGTTGCATCTACAGAACACTGGAAAAAAAAAAACATGCCAAAATGAGGGAAAACATGGAGAGCTGGAAACGCAGACTACACTCTGCACAAGTACACTAGAAGAAAGATAAAGTACAGACTGAGACCAGTCTGAACCTGTGGAGCTTATCACTTGCAGGCTGTACTCACAGGCAGATAAAGGAGTGGGAAGCAAACCATTGGAGAGCCAACCTTAACTCGAGCCCTGAAAAGCTGCACAGAGCACCCAGCATAGCCACGCCTAACACAAGGGCATTTTTAAAGCATGGCAGCTCTTTCACCAGTCCTACCTGTCAAAGCCCAACACTGATAGCATCAAAAAGGTCAAATCAGGGAGGGCAAGGGACAACATTATATATATTTAATTCTGATGAGATTTCAGTAGTGTCTTTCTACAGCACACTTCTAAAGCCGTGAAACATCCTTACCAGATCCAACCACTGCCAGCCCAATGCACAGTTCCTCCAGCCACCAAGAGCACAGTTTTGGGGAAGAACAGCAGTTTTAACAGTTATTCTTCAGTTAGGTGACCTGTAACACTCTAAGCAGAATATTTTGGATTCCTTGTCAGCAGCCAAAATTATCAAGGGCTGGTATTTCCTAAACAACTCTCATACATACACAGTGTCACCACTACAGCAAACAATTTAAATTTAGTTGCTGAAGTTTATAGAGGCCAGATCCCTTTTTCACAGCTTGCAGCCTGTGAAAATGGAAGAACAGCTCTCTATTATAGATATCACTTTTCCCCAATTTTTTTTTTTTTAGTTTTCCCTTTTTCAGAGTAAAATAATTACACAAGGTGAAAGCTGCTCCTGAGTACATTCTGGTATCTTTTGATAATCTGGCTAGATGAATGCATGTTGAATACACAAAAAATTTACACGTTGTATCAGAATGATAGTCAATCATCAGGACTACACTACTGCACAATCCCCCATTTACTGGTTCTTATCCCCTAAGACTTTTACTTTAAATACCAAAATTATTTTGATTTCAAGAGACAGGTGAATGACCAGGCAAGATACATTAAAGAAAAAAATACAAACATCACAATTAAAAGCTCTACCTTAATACATATCTATGCATCATAACACAGGGAAGTTATTTCTCAAGTTGACTGGATTGATAAGGGCTGTATAGCTTTGATGACTACCAAAAGGTGGTGCTCAGACATGCATAGAAACATAGCATACCTCTGAAAATGGGACACCTTTCTGCTACCTCCCATTTAGACTGTCTCTAAACAGAACACCACAAAGATGCAGGAGGACCCTTAAAACAAAACCAGGGAATGCAGCCTCTTCTGAAAGTTACTCCTTCCAAATAACTGTTACCATGTGTTAAGCATATACTTGCATAGGGAGTGTCAATATTTATCAGCGTTCCTGCACTGGCTAGTCTTGATAACAGAATCAAAGCTCAAGAGTTAATGATTACCCCTGTGAAAACACCAGCAAACCAAGCTGAAGGGCTGCGCTCTGTCCTCCTGCAGTCTGTTATTCATCCAGCCCTTCAACACCAAGCACAGAACCCCTCAGGTAAGACTTGGAGCACAAAGTCAACACTTAAGGTTCATGTTCCTCTTCCTGCAGGGGCAGCCCCTGTAGGGAGGAATGCCTCCTGGTTGGTATATTGTTCCTGCATCAAGGTTATAACCGTAACAATCACAAAATTGTAGTGGTTGGAAGGGACCTTAAGAGATCATCAAGTCCAACCCCCCCTGCCAAAGCAGCTCCCAGCCCAGGTTGCACAGGTAGGCGTCCAGGTGGGTCTCGAACATCTCCAGAGAAGGAGACCCCACCAACTCTCTGTGCAGCCTGTCCCAGTGCTCTGTCACTGCACTGGGAAGAAGTTCCCATGCACATTTGTGTGCAACTTCCTATGCTTCAGTTTGTGGCCATCTCCCCTCGTCCTATTGGCACACACTGCTGAGAAAAGTTCAGCCTTGTCCCTTTGCCTCCCACACCTTATATATAATATATAGACTATAATTAGATCCCCTCTGAGTCTTCCTTTCTCAAGGAAGAACAGAGCCAGGTTGCTCAGCCTTTAACCAGCTGCTGGCAAGAGCCCAAGCACCTGGCAGGCACCACAGAGCCCTTTAACCCTCATCATTCCAAACCAATACTGCCAGCAGAACAAATTTCATATATTTTCACAATGTCCTTTGTCTTGCACATGTGGTTCCATCATCTGATGAAAGGACATAAGAGTCCATCCATGCTCCAGGGTTCCAAAAGACAACAGTCCTTCGCCACCAGTTTCTGTGAACCATTTTTTCCCCCTCCTAAGCAGAAGGCTTTGTTCCTGAAATCCCTTTAAGACTGTAGCTTGTTTGCAGTTCGTAATTGCTTATTTAATACTAAAAGAAGGGACCACTGAAGTGGCTTTGGTTACTAACATCTGCTGCTTCAGAGTCTGAGTACATCCTTCTCAGATCAAATTTGGAGGAGCAATTAGCTTTACCTACCTTTGAATCTCTTTGAATCTCTCATTTTCTGCAGGTCCCTAAAACACTTCAAACAGTTACAGGATGCAAGAATTGTGACTTTGCTGCCTAAATAGGATAAATTGTTTTGGTTTTTTTTGTTACACACATATAGCATTCAGGACTGTCTCACAGGTGTGCAGTAACAGAATCCTATGGGCTACAAGTCTGCTCTGGGAGAATACTTTCAGATGACTGATGAAGCCTAAGTATTTTTCTGTATCTGGTACACCTCCTTCTCCAAAAAGATGTACAGAAAAATCTCCACTTGACTCTCTGAGGGTGGACAGAGCACAGCAGTTTGCTATCAGTATTTTATCTTGAGAAGCTCACTGTAACTTTCTGTTCATCAGAAAATGTTAAAAAAAAGAAAAGAAAAAGATAGAAAGCTGTAGTTCCATCCACGCTTTTTTTATTGCCTTTACCTCTAGTGAGAAACACAGGCTGCAAGGACAGACAGATGTGATGAGTCTTCAAGATCAAAAAGGGCATGCTCACCAGAGTCAAGATTAAAAACCAGAGGTAAATAAAAATACCATATGATTGAGTAGAAAAGTCTCCCCACTGCACCTTTGAGGCAGGCTATGAATTCCACTCTCCAATCATTACTTTACCATTACAATTAACACTGCCAATTTTTACACCATTCCTCACTTTAGTCTCCTTGATTTATACCCATAACCAACACTAGCTGAAACTTTTATAAGTTTTGTGCTTGTTACTATCTAAGCAAAGAATGAAGCCAAGTCACAGGATGCTCCAGCAATAAGGGAACTCTTCCACACAACTTGGTCTGTCAATTGTCCTCATTAATTATTCAAATAAGACAAAGTAGCTCATTCAACACACATTCAGAAGAGCAAATAATAGAAAAAGAAACGGAATGTATATTCAGAGCTTGAAAAGACTATAATTAACTAATCATGTGCAGTGGTTTTATGTCATTGATGCATTCTGAATTTGCACGCAGATTCAGACACTGGAAACACCCTGGCCAGATATAAAAAGCCCATACCATCTTTTTATACATGTATTCAGGTCTGTGACATCTCACGGTAAGAATGAGAGCAAGAACAGCTACACCACCCAGCTGGGAAAAAAGAAATGAAGTTATCCAAAAGTGTCAGCTAGTTAATCAAGTGCCTAACTTCTTGCCACACTTTGGATTTAGAGTAACTACAACTCTTACTGTCTAGTTCTCACACATACTGCAAGCTCAAAGCAATGAGGAAGATACCAGGAGAACACTGCCACTTGGTGGAGAAGTGAGATAAGAAACATTTCCTACTGCTATAAATAAAAGCCACTTCTACATAAATATTCTATCCCTCCCCCCTTAACAAATGAATTCCTTCATAGCACAGCTAGCACAACTCCATTCAGCATCCCACATTATGCTTTACAACATGAACACACCTTGTCTGGGCTGCCTTGCAATATGCTCATAGCAAAGGAGGCTGTAGCTTTTTTCCACTTACATTTAAAGACAACTATTAAAGATGACGAAAGTCTAGACCTCCTGAAGTTCAGATTTGCCTCCCTGCTAATCTTCTCAAATCCTCACTTTTCACACATGCTAGGATGAAAGGAACTGTATTGTACTTTCTGTGAAAGCCAAAAGCAACAATCAATTTTAGTGAGCTTTGTAGGGAAGCAATACCAGCTTCACAGCTGGTAACTTTATAATAAAGCATACTCATGATGCATATAGTCTGAATAACTGTTTTTCTCTAGCACTTCAGTTCAACCTACCTGTTTTGTTGTTAACCACTAGGAATGTTGTTACCTGAACTGCTTGTTTCTACTTGGGTATGCCTGTGCTGAATAAGAACTTTCCAAATGCAAAAAGTAGAGGAAAGATGCCCATTCTACTCATTGTCCCCTTTACAATCTTGTTTTTTCTGGTGTCTTTTCTACTAAGAAATCTGCATAGACATTTCACTGTATCTTAATTTAAGGCACCTTCTTTAATCTGCAGACAATATATATTTAATGTAAAGAAGAGATCACAGAGGAGTAGGTGTTAAAACTTCAACTGCATTCACACACTTTCTATGCAGACTGCTTCTACTTAATTTTTCTAATGAAAAGAAAAATGACAGCATGACAGATTTCTTTATCTTAAGAAGTTTGTTCACTATGTAAAAAGGTTTTACAGTAATTTCATTTGCAAAAACAATTTATATAGCAAGATCTGTCAAAACTGAACACGCCATAATCTTTAGCAACTTCCAGTTGCAGACAGTTGCTTAGACTCCTCTTCTGGCTGAATCCAGGCCTCACTGTTGTGTATTTCAAACTTCCTTTTGCCATATTTGTCTAGCAACTGTTTAACACACTATTTACAAAAGCATATGAAAATCTGGAAATGTTTTTAAATCTAGAAAAATTCTTATCAGTTCTTGTAATTCTTGTAGAATTACTACAGCAGAGTCTACCACTATAAATTCTATAAAAACTATTAAAAAAAAACTCTATAAATGCTATAAAAAGTGTTGTGGAAACTGGAAGAAGGCACTGCTTCAAAGCTGCAAACTAATTCAAACGCTCTACAGAATTTAAGCTTGCAGCGTGGCCCTCTGGTTTCCTAAGAAGAGCTTAGAGATTGTCTGCATCCTTCAGAAACCTTCTAGATAAAATTAGTCTTTGCAATTGTCATTAATTCAGTATCCCACAAGACTGCTCATATTACAAAGCAGATTGACATTTAATGGAAATTTGAGGACACTTCTCTGTTAAGTTTCAGATGGACTTGGCATTTTATCTCTCTCCACATTTCTCAACCAATGTTTAGCAGCATATGGGAACACATACCTGTTGGGCAGCAGAAACAAGATGTAACCAGAGCACAGAGGACTTCAACTATTTATGATAGCAATTATCTGATAATGCTTCTTTTTTAACACCATCTTTATGAAACAGTTTCATTTAGGACAGAAACAGCTGGAAGCAACTGAATTGATTTTGACATGTTTTATGACCTCTCGGAACATACAATCATTTACTCATTAAGTGGTTCTAACTAAAAGTTCTTCAGATAATGCTTGTCAGAAATAAGAATTCTGCACTTCACTGCACACCTCCCAGATCACTGCAAAACAGGAGAGATGCTGTCACAAAACACACCTCTGATCTAATTCACACAACTACAGCTCTTCAACAGAGATCTCGACCATCACTCAGTCCATAGCTTAACTAATTAACTACTTGTGGCAGAAGCCAAAATTAAAGTAAAAAAAAATCATGTTACAGCTACAAAAAAGTTTGTAACTAGCTACAGAAGATCAAAAATGAACACCAATGCCATGCTGTTAAGTCTTATTCCTCTTGTACTGAGCTTTCCCCCCACCACCGTGCCACACTTCCAAATACCTTTAGGTCACCAGCCTCAGGTTTTTCAGTCTCTGAATCGTCATCTTCCTACAAGACAAGAATTTACAGGATTAAGCTTAAAGAGAAGGCTTGGAAAGTAACTGCACTTACAGCAAAGGGCTTGTGTTCAGCAGCCCAGCAGTACTCCAAGACCCTTCTAATGGAAGTTACTTTTGTCCCACCCACTTATGACCAGCAAACAAGCCCTACAGTTATAGAAAAAAAAAAAAAAGTGTAGTTTTGTTAGGAGTTTGTTTCCTTTTCAAGGTAAAATCATAATTCAGTAGCAAATGTCTTCCACAAAAGTCACATGGCTCTCACTGTTCTGAGCTAGAAAATAAGAAGCAACAGAACTAGGAAACAAAACATTTGTCATTTGATAACTCTGTCTCTTCCAGTTGACAGGTGGGAGCTTTTCTTGCACTTGCCCCTGTTTAGCAGGGCTCACAGTAAAAGCAGCACTTGCAAAGCCTGTTATACTCCTAAGCATACACCAGCAACACAGAGGACACACAACTTGTCTGCCATCAAAGCAAACATGCAGGCTTGGTAAGGATCTGCCCTAGTGCCAAGTTCGAAAGATCCAGTGACGTTCACTGACACTGCATCTTTTCTTACTTGCACAGTGCTCTCATGGCCTCATTTACTGATGACATGAACTTCCACAGAAAGGAACAACCAAATAATTTCAGTTTTAGATAACAGATACCACCTAGTTTTCATCTCTACTCAGATATAAGAAAAAAAAAGAAAAACCTAGCAAGTTTTTGCCTTGAGAGCTTAAAATACTAGATATGGCCTTGTATAACATTCATGTGAGAAGTAAACAATAGCTTTGATCTGAAATTGGTAGATAAACCCACTGTTCTGTTGGCCTGAGGGTTTCTGTTTCACTGGGGACCCAAGAACTAAGTATGTAAATACATACTCTGGGTTCAAAACAAGTAGAGGAGCAGAAAAAAAAAAGTAGCTTTCATGCTTACACAATTCAAAACAGTTTTTCCTCTGAACTTCACTCCTCAATTTCAACTTTGGCCCCCAAATAGTAACTTGGTATTCCAAAAAGGAAAAAAAAAAAATTACATGCAAAGGGTTAACATATAGTGACCACTTCATGGTGTTAGCACAAACTCTGTAACTTGCCTTGCAAGAACTTGAATGATTTCCCAGTAATGTCAATGTTTTAATTGCATGAATTAACATGCATATTCCACAGAAGTGAGACACCAAACCCTTCCTTTTCTTCAGCTGCTCTCCAGCTTACCTTCCTAAAATAAACATGCATGCCAATAACTCTGTTCAACAACAGTAACTGTATACTTAAAGAAGAATCACAGTACCAAGTTCCTTGGTACTTGATCGCAAGTGAGATTCCCCTCCAAGCTCCCACTCGTACTCAAAGAGAAGCAAATTTCAAATAAGCAAAAATGGGTTAAATCACTCATTAGATGGACACTTAACTGAAATAGGTCCAAAAACCTTCTAACCTAGCAGGGGACATCTCTGAAACAACAAGAAAACATTACTGAAACTTCCTTTGAAGAGAAAAAACAAACAACAGATAAGGTAGATAATATAAGCACAGGGTTATTTTGTTAAAGACCCAAGACAACCTGAATCCACCTTGCACTGATTCAAAAAACAGCCTGTAACCAATAACAGCCCATGCTATGTTCTATCAAGGAATCTCTTGATTCTGGTTAAAGAAAACACACTGCTGCTTTACAAGACTAAAGATAAGGCATCCTCAGTGCCTTACATACATCAGCACAATAATTGAAAGCTTATGCAAGATCTGCTAGCTAAACACTGGAGCTATTTCACCAATTGCCATTTATTGCATACTGCCTTGAATTTCCCAGATGCTGGATGGTTAAACATCTACACTGATAATGCATGTGCAATACAGGCTCCCCTTAAACCTGCATTGCACCTACCACCTTTAAAATAAAGAGATCTCACTGAAAGAGTCTATAAGCTTTGGAGATAAAGAGGAGAATGCAGTAAAGAATGTATTATTAAATAATTATGCATTATTATATAATGCAGTAAAGAAGCGTTATTACTTCACTTAGCCAGATAATCACTGTGAATGTCATTGCTTACACTTACTCCAGTCAGAAACAGAACAAAACAAAGAAAAGAGACAAATTTCTTCTCTGCAAGTAACAGAAGCAGATGACCAGAACAGAGAGGATCAGATAAGAGAATGATCTAATGCACACAAAGTAGGTTTCAGTGAGGGGAAACTGTAGCAATACAGCTATATTACTTTCACATACTAAGTCACCAAAAAACTGGAGTCAAGATAACACAGCGTACCACAAAAGGCTAATAGGAGAAAAAGGAGACAAGAACCTCCCCCAACCTCCTCAAGACTTACTGCTTTGCTCCTACAGACACAGCAGAAGTATTTGTCCTTTTGCGTGTAACAGCTGCACTCGTGTGCAGTAAGCTATGTGCCATGTCTTACAATGCTTCAATTGCCTTGGTATTTATGTATTATTATATACGTGCCATGCACTTATGACAAACAAAAGCCACTCACATCTAGACAAGGTACTACTACATCAAGTTAACTTGATGTAGTAAATTGAGTTATACACAGAAGAATAATTGAAGACACGACAGAATTCCATTCTTTTCAATTTTGCAGCTGACGATACAACAGAATTTTTGTCCCATAGCATTCTCATACATGCTAACAACGCTTAAGGAATAGTGTACGTTCACAGTGGCAGTTTCTTTCCCATAAAAGAGTCAAGCAGCATCAACAGAGTTAGTAACAAGCAACAAGACCTTCAGCAAACTACCACTGGGCTCCAAGGCAAGTGCTTTCCACTTGAAAATGAAGTGAATGACAATATTTGGTTAGAGTTGAAACTGCAGCAGGAGTCTGTGCCACCAGGCTCCAGCTCAGGGTGCCACTCAGGGGCTCTCTCAGGAGAGAAAGGCTTTGCAACACGTGGCTGCGAGCAAGGCAAGTCCCAGGAACTGCAAGGTACTTACTGACTGCCTGCTGTTCTCATCGTCCTCCTCTTCATACCCCTCCTCATCCCCATCCAGGCGGCTGAAGTCATCCTCTCCATACCCAACCGAGACGAGCCCTCCTTTCTCTCCTAAAGGAGAAGAGGAAAAAAATAAATAAAAAAAAGAAAGAAAACCGTGAGAAAGGAGAGATGGTAATGAGCGAGGCCTTTCCCTCTCTAATAGGAAGGCGGCAGAAGGACTCCAGGGCAGCCCGCTACTTTCCCCAGCCCTCTCCCGACCCTCACCCGAAGCCGTTCCCCCATCGCTTCCCGCCGTCCCGGCCTCGCTATCCGACTCCGGGTCTGAATCCTCGGCATAAACCGCCAGCGAGGACAGGACGCTGCGCTTCGCCGCCGCCATCTTCTGCCTCCGGCGGGCGCGTTTCCGGCGCGCGGAAATGACGAATGAGCATTCGCCATAGCAACGCCGCCATCCGCCTTCCGCTTTCAAAGGGCGCGGACCAACGGGAAATCGCGGTGCGAGAAGGGCAAAGCTCTCAGTGAAGACCCTCTATACAATGTAATGAAAGATCAGAGGTGAGTCGGATATATATAAATATTTTTTAATGGGGTGCGGTTTGTTTTAGTTTTCAGATTTTAAGATGGGTGCTGGCCCTTTAAGAGCGGCTTCTGACGTCATCATCCAGCGCCGCGACGACACCTGCTGGACCCTGAGGAAGCGGAGAGAGTGGGGAGTGGGGTGTGGAGGGGCTCGGTTGGGGAAGGGGGCGGAGGATACGGCCCGTGGGCGCGGTGAGGAAGAGCTGTGAGGGGTTGAGGGCTGGAAGGGGCTCCGAGACCCCCAGCAGACCTTGGCCCCTGCCCCTCATGGAGATCCCACTGCTCTGAGTGGGCTAATCTCACAGGAAATGAGTCTGAGGGGGTCCTATAAAGAGGAGGATTTGTCAGGGGAGAAGGGCGGGGGCTCGCTTCAGACGTGGGTGGCTCAGTATTAGTTCCTCCATCTGCAGCTTCTCCGAGATGAGCAGCACGGCAGCCCCAGGCCTGCAGGGCAGGGTCCGGAAAACGCTGGGGAAGGTCTTCGGGTTTGAGTCCTTCAAGACAACCCTGCAGGAAAGTGCAACCATGGCTGTGGTGAGAGGTGAGGCTCAGCTTCTGAAAGCTATGCCGGAGGAGGCTCTGAGGAGACACTGCCTGCCCCAGGAAGTGCCACCACCTCTCTCAGCCTCCTATGCTCAGAGAACTTCAGTGGCATAGGAGTGCAAGCATGCGTTGCAAACAAAGTTTTCTGAGCAGTTTCTGTACATCTTTCAGTATTTACGTAAGGCTGCTCCTTAATGTTCCCAAAGTGTTCAGTTTCTTGAAGGAAAGCATTGCAGGCAAGCAAATAATTATTCTTTTAGAAGCTGAAATGAAGTGTCTTTTGTTGGTATGCTACATGGTACGTGCACAGATCTGCTGTTTCTCACAGATTACAGGCTTTTGTGCCCATCCCTCCAGACAGAGCCCTGTGAACTGGCCACCACTCAGTAGCCTTGAGCTTTGTTCTGTTGTCTTTGCAGGCGAGAAGGATGTCTTTGTATGCATGCCCACAGGGGCAGGGAAGTCCTTGTGCTACCAGCTTCCTGCAGTTCTGGCAGTGGGCATCACCATTGTCATTTCACCTCTGATTGCACTGATTCAGGTAACGGTCTCCTGATAGCTGTGGAAAAGCAGTCAGTGAAGGGGGTCGGGAGACTCTGGAGGTACAGCTGTCTCTCTTCTGTCCAGAAGGCTTTGCTTTTACCCTGCTTCTGCATTCTTGTCTTGCTGTCTTGGCATGTTTTCTTCAGCCTGGTGATAGGTAAGGAGACTCCAGATCTACTGCCTAACAGTATAACTCTGGCTTGATATATGTAGCTCTGTAAAAGAAGGCATTTCTTCTTTGATAATAGCCTGCTGAATTCTATAACTGATTCTTTTTCCATTTCCAGAAGCTGTCTTTTATCTTCATTGTGCTGTAGAGAAGCAGCAAAGTAGAGTACCTGTAATGTACCAAATCTTTACTGAGAAGGAAACTAACATTTTACCTATAAGGTTACAACTGTAGGAATGGTGAAATTGCTTTTGAATGCTTTTTTTTTTTTTGTCAAAACTGTTTTTTGTTGTGGTCTGTCTTTGTGTCATGGGGAGAAGCTGGTTTAGCAGAGCTCCTCCTTGAGTACCATTATCAATATGACCTTTAGTTTGTGTTTTTTGCCTTTTCTTCTGTTTTCATCACCTAATGCTTCCCTGTAAGAGCAGCTGTAGCATTAACAGTGCACGATAGCTGGTGTTGTAGCCTATAATGCTCATCAAGAATCGGTGATACATTTGAGAAAGGTGAATTCACAGAATCATTTCTAATTAAGCATAAGCACAGCAAATATTTTATCAGTGAAATAGAGGTTCAGAAGATTAGCTGATGAAGTAGAACCTGTCAGAGTAAGAGATTAAGATGAAACAGGGATGGAGTGAACCATCAGAGGTTTTGTCTTTCAGCCCTGCAATGAGGTGGCAGTGCCTAAAATGACTGTGATATATTTCATCATAACCATGCTTCAAGAGTTTAGTCTGCCTATTTTTTAGGGGTGGTTGAGAGTTGACTGTGAATATGAACAGTGTGCATTAAATTAATCACTGAAACGATTTAGGGTGAAATGATGAGACATAATCTTTCAGGACTACTTGTATGTTCTGAAGTGTTATGTGCTAGTTAAATGCAGGTGAATGAACAGTGTCAAGATAGGGTGAATTGTATGTCCCATGTTCATCTAGATGTAATGTTCTAAACGTGATGCTGTGTTTTCTTCCTGATTTTCAAGACATAATTCTTGTTCACACTCACTTCTGTTTACAGTGGTGATACACACAGGCCTTGTTTTGTCATATCTCATCCAGCTTTATAAAGTCCCTTGATTATTTTGGAATAAAGTGTGCTCTGCTTTTGTAGATGTCAAAGATGGAAAAAGAATAACAACTTGATAGGGTGTTGATGTCTTGTTTCAGCTCACTGTGGCTATGTTTAAGTATTTTGCATAGCTCTGTGCTGATGTTCCTTAGCAGAAAAATGACTGTTTAAAGTGAATGGAAGCCAAAAAAAAAAAAAGAGTTGGATGTTACAAGCTGTATGTATTGATATATTGACTGTTGAAGATGAAGACATCTAGAGTTGAAGTAGTAAATAGCTGCGCTGCAGTTGGATGTTGTCCTGAGGCTTGGTCCTTGAGGTGAAAGTTGGGGCCTCACTTGGATCTTGCCAGTAGAGTTCCATAGTGATGGAGATTTTCTTTAATGCTATTTCTTTCCCATTTTATTTTTATTATATATTTACTCCAGGACCAAGTGGATCATTTGCTGGCTCTGAAGATCAAAGCCTGCTCTCTGAACTCCAAGCTTTCTGCCCAGGAAAAGAAGACCATCCTGGCTGACTTAGCAAGTGAGAAGCCCCAGATAAAGCTTCTTTACATCACCCCAGAGATGGCAGCTGCCTCATCCTTCCAGCCTACTCAACTCCCTAGTGTCTCGAAATCTCTTGTCCTACCTGATAATCGATGAAGCACATTGTGTCTCCCAGTGGGGACACGATTTCCGACCGGACTACCTACGGCTGGGTGCCTTGCGTACTCGCATACCCAATACACCATGTGTTGCTTTGACTGCCACTGCCACCAAGCAAGTCCAGGAGGACATTGTGACAGCTCTCAAGCTAAAGCAGCCACTTGCCACCTTTAAGACTCCTTGCTTCAGATCTAACTTGTTCTACGATGTGCAATTCAAAGAGCTCTTGACTGATCCTTATGCCAACTTGAAGGACTTCTGTCTGAAGGCACTTGAAGTGAAGAACACCACCGGGGTAGGTTTTTCATTTGAGGAAGAAGGCTAAGATGAACAAAATCTTCCCTAATGGTCAATGATAGGTGATTGTTATGGCTCTGCCACATTGGTCTGTGATTGGAAAGGAGGAAGGAACACCTGGAAGGAAAGCGCTCATTTGTTTTTTTTTTTAGTTCCCCCAAAATAATTAGAAGATGGAGCTGCATTTCTTTCAAGTGCAGATGTCCTCAGAAAGGGGTTGGTCTAAGAGAAAATGTACAAGTAACATGCAAATAGTATTTCAGTATTTGTTTTTTTCATGTCCTAGGCAGTCATTGTATGATAGTGCTCTGCTCTTCAGTGTGGCAAGGATGAAATGCAATGAGGACAAACAGCAACACTTGGAGTGTTGTACTGAATTTCTTGCTCTAACACTGATTCTCAAAATAATTCAGCAAATGAGTCATCCTCTGCACCTTAATTTATCTGTAGTGTAGGGGGATACTACTTCTTGCTTTGTATCCTTTGAGAGAGGATTGGGGCCCATGTTTGTTCAACATCTTTTAGTCCTTGTAGGACTCTTAAGGAAACTCTCCTTAAGTCTAATTTACTTCTGTGCCATGACAATATCTAGAAGTTGCTGTGGAACCAGCTTGGAGGTGAGATGAGCCATAGTTATCCTTCCATTTCCTACACATTGATCACTGCAGCTTTGTTGATTGACTTCAGCCAGCATCACAGACTTTCTCTCCTGTGTGCCCAGGTGTACTCTGGCTGTGGCATTGTGTACTGCAGGATGAGGGACGTGTGTGACCAGCTGGCTATTGAATTGAGCTACCGAGGAGTGAAAGCCAAGGCATATCATGCAGGTACTGACATCTGCAGCTCTCAGTAGCTGGTAGAACTGAACTGTACCACCTTTAAGGCCTGGAATGGAATTAGTTAGAAATTAGCTTTCTTGGCATGGTCTGCAGCATTATGCATTGGGTGTTTGAGGTAAATATGGGTCACTGAGCAGAACAACATTCTCTCCATTTTAGAGCAGTCGGTTTTGTTGGATCTTGCACGGCCTAAATATAACAACTGCACTCCTCCCAGGAATGTTCCAGATTTTTCTCTTTGGAATAGAAACAGCTGCTGCTGACTTCTGCTTGATCCCAGGCCAGTTTAAACATGGACCGAGAAGAGTGTGTACATTGGTTTGTTTTTAGTTGAGGGGGTTGCAATGGGGGAATGCGAGGGGGGGGACGACCAAATACTTCTTCCCTTTTTTTGTCTTGTTTTGTTTCCTTCCATCTTTTTCCATTTCCAGGACTCAAGGCAGCTGACAGGACTTCAGTCCAGAATGAATGGATGGAGGAGAAGATCCCAGTTATTGTTGCAACCATCAGTTTTGGAATGGGAGTAGACAAAGCAAATGTCAGGTGTGTGAAGCTGAGTGTTGTGTTCCACCAGAGACTGAATCCTGAGCAGCAGTCTGACTGAAACACTTGATGAAGGCTTGCTGAAACTCATAAAAATATAGCTGAAGGTTTTCTTAGAAGCCATGTAACAACCTACACGGAGCTGATCTTTACTCAAATCCACATAAAGTAATTGCTGTGAATGCTGTAGGAGAGGGACAAGACATCATTGAGTGTATCGTATCTGTTTCACAACTGTGCCATCCTTGTGTTGATTAAATAACTGCCATCCTCTGTGCTGACAGATAACAGGATCCTGTAGCAATATCAGACTATTTTACTGCTTGTTGCATGATCCCCAAAATAGAAATTAGAAGTCTCTAATAGAGTAGCATGAATTAATGACCTGCTGAAATTAGTCTCTGCCCTGCATTGCAATGGCCAAAAAAGCAGCAAAAATTAACTGCAGTGCATAGGGCTGATAGAGGATAAAATATAGCTGAAACATGCTTTATGAAGTATGGCTAATCTCCAAGAAATTAAGTTAAAATGGCTCCTTACAAGTTGCTTTTCAGTAAGCTAAGGATATTATACCATTGCCCAGGTATGAGGCCTTGCTGCTTAGTCTTCAGTTCTTACTGACAAAGTCCTGAGTGTTCATGCATATACTATCAAGAAAGATCAAGTCTGACAAGTTCTGGAGGTGACCCTTTATATAAAAATGAAAAACAGAGGTGGTGTATCTCTGAAGGAATCGGCCCCTTTTTCTTCACTGCTAATGCAGCTTTGGTTAAGATTATTCATACTTTCAGTAAATCTTCTGATGGGGAATAAATACGCAGTGCTCCGATGTCTAGTGCCTGGTCTGGTCCTGAAGTGTTTGTGTTTGGAGAAACTCTTTTTTGTTTTTTAATCTCTTATCACACCAGTGTACATCATACCTGCCTCTGGGCAGAGCTTTAAAAATACCAGTTTTGAGGCAGACTGGTATTTAAAATATTGTCAACGTTACTGTATGGTGAAATGCTCAGACCTCTCCGGTCTGAACACAGGTATGAACTGAGTTTCTGAATATTCAAATACAAGTAGGTTTAAAGCAGTCTTGTGGTGTGTTTAAAAACATTCTTTGAAATATTATTTTCAGTTTAGCAGTAATTTGTAGTCATATTTGCTGATTTGGGAAGGGTGCCTTCATCTACAAGTAAGTTTGGTGAGATAGAATTTCCCTCACAGACTTTGTCATCAAAAAGTCTTTTTAAAATCAAATATTTCAGATTTGTGCTCCAGAGAATAAATAGGACTTTAATCCCTTTTTATGGTAAAATATTTCCTTAAATCAGTGTCCTTATTCTTGCTTTTTGCAGCTGTGCAGTTATGTTTGGTTATTTGTGTGCCTTTCTTTTTTGAGTGGCATCCTGCTTACTTGTTCACATGCATTGGGTCAGCTCTGCTGCTTTTCTTGTATCTTGTGTTAAGAAGGCTTATACTTCTGTGTGTAAAATTCCTTGTTCTGCTAAGTCCTCTGTCTTTTATGCTTCTGTTTCTTTATTTTTTGCTCTATCGTTAATATCCATGAACACCACATTTGTGTGTGCCCTGAGTTGAGAAAGCTGCAGCCTTGTGTTTCCCATTGTCTTATCACGTGCAGGTTTGTCGCTCATTGGAACATTGCCAAGTCAATGGCAGGGTATTACCAAGAGTCTGGCAGAGCTGGGAGAGATGGGAAACCCTCCTGCTGCCGCCTCTATTACTCCAGGAATGACCGGGATCAAGTTAGCTTCCTGATTAAGAAGGAGCTGTCTAAAATCCAGGTAAGTCCTGCAGAACAGTATCCACTTGATCCATCTAGGCAAAGATGAAATGAGGTGGGTTATTTTTCTTTTTTTTTTTTTTTCTGGAGCTGCAGAAGTAGATTTTGAGCATACAGCTGTCTGTGACTCAGTTTTGAGGGATGGCTTGAAGCTGAGAGGTAAAGGACCACAGGCCTAGCTCAAGCTTTATTAGAGAGGCACAGTTGAGCAGAAAAAGATGGTGCCTGTACAAGTTTGCCACATGGATGCCACAAGGGATGGATTTGGTTATCACTAGAGTTAGATGATCTGTTTGTATTTAAACTGAAGACTTGTTGCTCTCTACTTTCAGGAAAAAAAAGGCACCTTAAAAGAATCCGACAAGGCTGTGATGACAGCGTTTGATGCTATTGTAAGCTTCTGTGAGGAGCTGGGGTGAGTACACTCCTTCCAAACAGTGTTCCATGTTGTGGAAACCATGTCCTATCCTTTTTGAGGCACTGTTATAGCTGAAATCTTTCTGCAAGTGCATGTCCACCAAAAAGGAAATACTGACTGGTTCATCTGGTATTCTGCTGTCCAGCCTGAGGAGGGCATCCCTCAGACATCTGTCACCTTTTCTCACCTCTGAGTTAACTGGAATGTTGGATAATGTAAGATTATGAATTCTCTTTATATAAATTTTAATGTTTTGTCTGTGGTAAGCTGACTTAGTTCCAGTTGTTTTTGTTTTGACTCTTTCCTCCTTCAACTGTCATTTCTCTCTTAAGTCAATTAAGCAGCCTCATCCAGGATAGGATAGAACCACTTAGCTTCAACATTTCCCTAAATCTTAAGGGCTCCTCTCTACAAAGAACTAGGTATCCTTGATTTTCATCAAGCTTAGAGCTGGTGGTGCTTAGATCCTCTCAGAAACAGGCCTAAATTATGGATGTGCCCCATCTAAATGCAGACTAGCAGCCGCAACATATATTGTTGAGGTTTTGCTCATGATTTGTAAGCTGTAATTGTGCTAATTACATAAGTTCATAAGTTCATGTGTTATATCCATGCTGGATATAACATTGAAGCTATAATTTTGCCAATACAAGAGCAGCATGTATTCACTAACTGAAAGTAGCCAACATGTGACCTGCTTTCAAGATTACATTTTGTTTCATTCTTCACACTTGTATCTAGGACAAGTTTTTCAAGTGATGTGTGCTTCTTTTCTGATGCTTTGTTGAGGACAGAGAAAACATTCTGCTTTGCTTAGGTGAATAACAATAGGGTTGTAAAACAATTTCACTGGCTACTTAAGAGGCTTATGTAAGGAAAGCCCACTGACCTAATTAGAAAACATGTCTCCTTTTTTGTGTGTTTTTTTTTGTTACACCCTCCCTATGTTTAATATATGGGTATAAGACATGTACATTCCAAGGTCACACACTGCAGCATCATTGACTGGCTTCTCTCCTTGCAGCTGTATGAGAGACCAAGACACTCTGAAGAAATACTACATTGCATTTCTCTTTTATGTTTTGATTTACAGTTCTATTCACTATCCAAACAGCAAAAGTAAAGCTGAAATTCTGACTTTAGGAGATTTTAAATAAGAACAAACTGGCAATTTTTTGCATAGTATATTTAGGCTACTGTTCAAGTATGATAGAAGAACAACTGTATGAGCTGCTTTTAAATAATTGATTCAGACGAATCTTCTGCTGGACAGTTTCCTAATGCCCATTTGCAAAATAGAAAAGCAAACAAATAATTGCAGTAGTGGAAGACCTCTTCATCATTTTTAGGTAGTTGCTGACCACTTGGCAAGTCTATCCTGTGGTTTTGCTTGAAAAACAAAAATCAGGCAGAGACATAATTAACGAAGTGCTGGAATCCTCTTTCACTTCCTGAATACAAATTGCCTCGTGTATGGGGTTTGCCATGGACCTGCAGAACAACCTGCTTGCATTGGTGGGAAAGCTGTTTAGGGAGAAATAACCACTCAGGGACGGAAGATGAGAACATATTGCAGCTGGGCTGATTCTTGCTTGAATGTGGAGCTCCAAGTACTGCACCTCAGCTTCACTGTTTATGCCCTACTCCGTTTGTGCCTTGGTGATGAGCAGCACCCAAAGATGGCAGCACATAAGAGGAAAGCAACAACAACAAGGCAGAAGATGCCTATCACCACTAGCCCTGCAATAGCCCAGTCACTTGTTGCAATCTGTTTCCTTAGGTCTTCCAGAGCTGAGGATTTCTCTTGTATTGATGACATGGTGCCTTCCACCCTGCTGGAGTTAGACAAGAGCTGTATCAGATATTGATGTATCCCCTCTATTATGCTCTAAACCAGTATAGGCACACACACTCTGTGTGCTGCTAAGTGTCCATCATCTGGAAAAGAGTCATTATTCACTGAATCTGAAGCATAGAGCAGAAGCAGCAAAACTGAGGCCACTTCAGCAACCTTCTCTTCAGAGAAGTAGAGGGGAAATTTAGCTTTGCAAGATTTTAGCAGTTGAGACTTACTTTAATCATAGCCTATTCGTATTTTTAATATAGCATCGCTCCCAGTGTGTTCCATGTGAGTCCTTCAGCTGTCAACTGTACAACCCATACATAAAAGACAAGTGTTCAATGGGAAACCTTTTTAAATGCCACTGGAATTTATAATCTCTAAAAATGTGAATAGAGCACCTATGCTCTGAGAACACACTGGAGATTAAAAGAGCACTTACTTAAAAACAAACAAAGCCAACCAAACCCACACCAACAGCAAGTATAGAACTAAACATAAAGCTTGGCATTTCAATACAGTTTAGAACAGTCACTTGCATGAGAAATGTTAATGGTTTAATGTTGAGCCACACATTGTGGGTTACTCTGCAACAGAAGTTTTCTGCCTGCTGAGTACTTAGGTTCAGCAGTAACATAAAGTGGGATCTCAGTGGGCTATGTACACTCGCTCTTTCAGCGATGCTTTGCATAATGACTTCACTATCAGCTGCCTCAAAGAAAAAATACATTTTCTGTTTTAGAGTATCTTATGGCTTTACTAAAGCTTTGTTACTACATGCTTCTCAAGGGAAAAGAAGACTGGATTATTTCTCACGCTTTCTCTCAAATTTGACTACAGGCCTAGTGCAGGAAGTGATCTTTATTTCAGAATATCTACCTGGCTCGTTGCCTCTTGTGTCTGCATCATAAATACTTCATGAAAATTATATAAGGTGTTTTTCAGCCTCAGCAAGTCACACTTGACTAGGAGCACCAGCTCACACTTCAACTTTCTGAGACTTGTTACTTTCTAAATAACTGAAATATTGAAGTATATGCTTTCCATTTTGGAATTATGTCAGATCACCAAAAGTATACAGGATAAAGAAGCTGCTCTGAATAGCTTCCTTCTCCTTTAAAGAGAAAGCAGTCTAGATACAAGTCCTGCCTTAACCCTAACAAAACACATATGACCTTAGAAAGTTCCTGTTTCTTTTGATAAATTATAGTTCATCTTCTGAAATAGGACACTTGGAAATCAAAAACAAATTGTATTCAATTTTATAAATACCTGAAGTTGATGGGTTTGCAGTAGGCGAACTGGTGCCTCTTCTGCACCTGCTTGAAAAGATCTTGATCTGTGGTTAGAGATCCCTTTACTACACCTGGACAGCTGTAGTGTTGGCATGGAAATTACCTATTTGTATTGCAGTAAATGTTTAACAGTTGGCTTTCCCGCAAAGGTGTGGCTAATCTAATCAAAGGCCTTGAGCCTAGGTAGAAAGACCTAGTTCACATGTCACTAATTTCTTCCTCTCCATGCCTTTATCCACTGGTGCACCTATTTGAGTGCTTGTGGAGGTCTTCTGTGTCCTCTACCTTAGGAAGGTTGCAATGGAGAGAAGAGGAACTTCTTTCTTGGGTCTTGACTGTATCTGTATTGCAAGTTCTGTTAGGAGGCTGCTATGTGTAAAGTGGACTCTGAACAACACTACCCTCTAGTCCAAACCTCATCGTGACAGTTCAAGTGGTTGAAGTCACAGAACCTTGTACTGCTATTAGCTGTAATAGAAACTCTCCCTGTTGCTTTCTTAACTGAGGAAGAACGGAGGGAAAGCTCTGAAGAGAAGTGGGAGGGAGTAATGAGGATATGAGTGGAAGGAAACTTGTTTTTTACAAGTCAAACATCTCTTTGAACTCCGGCAGGTGACATTACAGAGTGGAAGCTATTCCATTAAGTGGTCAGTACAGCTTAAGCTGCTGTTTCTGAAGAGGCTGCAACCTGCTTTGGGTTTATCAGGAAAATAATCTATTTCAACACTTGTATCATCAGGACTGAAGTAACTGTTTCCCCTTGCAGTTTCTTCCAGGCTCATTCAAACTGCTGTGTTTGAAACAGTTTTTCAGTAGTCAGTGCTCCTCCATGCTTTTTGAAACTGAGGATCCATCCTCAGTAGTGCTCTGGGCATGCCAGGTCTTTTTATGTGGATAAGGGATGAAATAAAACAACAACAAAACAGCAGGTGTGGGCAAGTATGCAGAAAATGGCCCACAACCCCTTCTCTCCTTGGTGGCTTCTGCAGAAGCCAGATGCATTCTTTGCAAAATTGCTTAATTTTCTTTCCTTCTCCTTCCTCCCCCACCCCCCTCCTCCTCCAATAGTGCTGTGTCTTTTCGCTGCTTCTAATTTGTGAACTTACAGTGAGAGAAATAAGAAAGGAGCCATTTTCCCTATCCCCTGCCTTGTGTCTGTCAGTGGTATAGGTTGTAACACAACTGGGAAAATGTATTTGTGGCTTTCCTTTTGCAATACTGCCTAGCAGCTCGTTCCCATTGACAGCAACCTGTCAGAGCTGTTGGTATGTTTCCAGCCTGCTGAGCTTCCTCCTAACTGTTAGCACAGCCTGGTTCCATGCTGCTGAAACATTTCTCAATGGGATTCTGTTAACTGTTGGAGCTGGCACTGTCTAGCACAGGCTAGGAAAGAAAGTAAGCTCTGTTCTTTCACAGGTCTTGTGATTTAATTTAGAAACTGAAATATCTTTCGAGTCTGTCTCCTGCAAAAGAGAGATTCTGAGGCTTCCTATGTCACCTTGATTGTCACTTGTTTGTAAACAAAATGAGCAAAAACATCTGACAGAGAGCTTAATGGGATGCATCTTGGGTGTTGATTGCAGTAAACTGATGCCATGCTTGAGCTTATCCTGCCCTAGCATATTTGTTCTAAGCAAAAGTTTTGGGACAGCATAATAAAGGGCAGCCATTTGTTGGCCTTAACATGGCTGTGTGTGTGGCAGCTTACATTGGTACAGTCCTCATTTTATTGCAGTGATCAAGCTGGGGTTCAAACGCTTAATTTCTAGGGAACATTCCCAATTTCTGCTTGAAGGTTGTTGGTTTTAGTTAATTTTTTTACCTACTGTTATTTTGGTTATAATTCATTTTAAAGTAACATTGGTAGTTTGAGGAACTTTGTCATAAGTTTTAGACTACTCTAAGCTGGTGGCTGCAGATTTATTCCAAAATGCAACTGGAAAAAATGCAAAAATACCTAAAATCCAGTTTATTTTTTTTAAGTGCATTAAATACATGAGAAGCTACAGATGTAAGGTGAATTCTACTAATTTGGGCACAGGCATCAGAGAAAAGAGGTCTCTTTCCAAAGTTTCTGTTTGTTGTCCCTCCTGAAGCATGAAAATACTTAAAATTCCACTGCTAAAAACTTGATTCTTTTCTCTTTTGATGGCCTTGGTTCTAGTATATAGATGTGTAATCTCTTTGACTCCTTTGCACTTAGAATGTGGAATACAAGGGGTAGAAGACTTTCTAATGAGTACTCAGCTTTTTAGCCTTCTTGTAAAGTGACTGTTCTCACACTTTGGGCTGCATGAAAACCCGGTGGCTTGCAATATGATGGTCTTCCATTTGGCTGTCCCAGTTACAAAAGTCATTGTCTGCACCATAGCTTTGTACTTAGAGAAATTCCCTGAAGTTCACCATGGTGTAAACCAAACATACACAGTGGCTGCATCATGGAACAGGGATTTATTTTCACTTGGTAACTTCAGCTGTACAGTCCATTCTTGGCTGTGTTTTGTCACAGTGCCAGCTGTCAGCTGCTGCATATACCCTGAAGTGACAGTTACCATACTACGTGTCACTGCTTTGAAATGCCTTTGTGTATGCTAATAAACATACCTTAGGCATATTGTTTATGTCCACTGAAATAAGCTGCACATGGTGCACGGAGTCAGGCACACAAGTCCCTCAAGTGAGGATGGAGGAGCATGTCAACATCCCAGCAATGCCAGTGGTTTTGTTAGCACCCAAAACCATCTTTCTGGATTAGCCACTTGTGAAGAGTATAGGTGCTCCCTGTCCATGTGGCAGCTCCCACATTCTCTGCATTGGTCTGTGGCCTGATGCTCACAAAAGGAGCTCTTGGCTAGCCTGACTGCAGGACTGTTATTGGGTAAGTGCATCCGTTGTATCAGAAGCAGGTGTCTATGCATTCCCAGCCCACCCCAGACAGGGAAACAGTTTTGGTAAAGTTGTGTTACCTTTCTGCTCACACCATGAAGCCCATCAGTAGCTGTCACAGAAAGAATGAATTTCATGCCATGATTTCTGGTCCTCTGAGTCATACTCATTAATATTGTTATTGCCATTTCCAGTGCATTAGTGCAGAGAGTCATTCCCGTGGGACTGAATCATGATGTCCATGCATGTCCTTGATAATGGGTTATGTCACCTCTTCATGGAAGGGCAGTCGGACGGACTTGGGCCTTCCTACGTCTGTGGTCAGGACCCTCATTGAAGCTACAGCAGCTATAGCAGCAGCAGCTGCAAGCAATGATCATCAGCACCAGAACAGTAACTGGAAAGAGAAGGAAAGGATAAAGCTTCATGACACAGGGGAAATCACTGGAGACTAACCCCACATCTCCTGTAGGCTGAGCACCTGGATGAGCAGTCAGGTTTCTTGATGATTTTTGCCCTGTATCCCCACCTCTCTCCTTGTAAGTTTCTGCTCTCTTGTATTAATTATCCATGTAATCTGGACAGATGACAGTGCATGTAGGAGCAATAAGTGTGCTGGTTGGCTTGTCAATGACTGCTGATTGTTCATGAGGTTAAGGAGCTTGGTATGCTAACTTCCCCACAGTGTGGACACTGAATTGGGGTTTTCCCCTTTACCCACCCTAATTGCTTGTATTTTTCTGTAGGCAAGACAGTAACAATGAAAATATAGGATATACTTACTTGTACATCACCTTCAGACTTAAAGATTGCTTTCCAGACTGTGGCCCTAGAGCTCATCCGCTGCACACATAAAACTACTGTTATTACCAGGTATTTTGAGCTCTTAAGAGCTGTATACCAAACCATGCAGGAGCAAAGCATTGCAATAGATGCCCTAACCCTGGAGACATTCAAGGTCAGGCTGGACCAGGCTCTGAGAGTGCTAATCAAGCTTTAGCTGTCCCCATTCATTGCAGGGGAGTTTGTCCCTTCCAGCTCAAACAATTCTATGAATCTGATGCCTTATGGGCTGTTGTTTCAAAACGAGATGACGTGCAACAACTAAGCAGAGCTGTGCACTGGGAAGGACAGAGATCAAATACCCCCCGTGGTTGTGTCAGAAGCAACTAGGGAGGGTTTGGCTAATCAAACTGGCAGTTCTGCTTCTGAAGAGTACGTGTTATTTACCCTTCGAGAAGAACAGATATTTGTGACTGGGTTGGCTTTACTCTTTCTTCTGTATTAAGCTTGAGGAAACAGATACTTCAAACACAGGGTTTTGTTTCACAAAGCAGTAGGCTAACCTAGTGTTATCCTATACTAGGATGTAGTGTAGAATAACTGCATTGGTATATTGTTATTCTATACTGATGGTCAGGGTTGGAAGGGATACTTTAGGTTATCCACAGTAGAAAAGGATGTCATGTTTGATCCTGAAAAACCCTTAAGGAGCATGTGAATGCCTGTGTGCATGTGTTCTTTAAAAGTCTGAAAAAAGGCTGCCAGGTGTTGTGAGCTGTGGGGAATCAGCTGGCACTACCAACAAAAAAAAAAGCAGCAGGTGTGTCTGTTTCTGAATTCCAGTCCAGGAAGGAGCGTCCAAGCTGCACACACACCCTTCCTTCCAGCACTGAGGCTGGGAGAGAGCTGTACTCTGAGGGGGTGGGCCTGCCTTCCTTGCTGCTTGTTTTCCCACTGTTTAAACAAATGTTGTCCCCCACACACAAGCAGCTCTTATTTGTTCCTTCCATGCAGTCCCCACACGGAGCAGCAGGAGGGATCTAGCCATTTACAGGGAAAAATAAATAGACTCATCTGGAGCATACTGACTTCCAGTGAACCAGCACAGCAGTGACACTCAGAATCTCAGACTTGTGTATTTTTCATGGCAGTGAGGTTCCCTGTTGCCATACACTATCTCCCATGCATCAAAACATTGCAGCAACTCTGGGTTCATTAAAACATCACTGTTTAAACTAATGCTAAACTAGAGGAAAACTTTTAGAAGATAACTTTTCCTTGAGGAAAGCTATACTGTTGCCTGTGATGCACTGCACATATGTAGAGATACACACAGAATACTGAAAAATGAGCTAGAAATTAACAAGAGCCTCAGAGAACAGCCTGGAAAGCAACTACCAACAGCTCTAACACATCAACAAAGACAGCAGAACGAGCTGTTCCCATAGAAATGACATTCTGAGCCCCTTCCACCTCCACCACTAAACTTACCAATAAACAGGAGCACCACACAGAAGGACACGATCTCCACAGGGTCAGCCTTGGGCAGTCTCTGGAGCTTAAGGAGCAGCTTCTCACCGATGGTTTGCATTTCCTTCAGAAAGACTTCAGAAGACATGCTGGCTCAACCTCTCCAGCCTTTGTGCTGTAGGAAAAAAACAAATAGAGAATAAACCTTTTCACTGACTAATGCTAGGAAGCTGCCAGCCTTCTTATAGAGGTGTTGATCACAAGTAAAACAAGTTTATCTGGTCTCAGCCCTCATTCCCAGTAGCTAAGGTGGAGGACTATTAACTATCTGCACGTTCTGGCACTGTTTTCATTTCAAACTCTGTCTTTGAGGCTTCTGACAGTTATGCTGCTGTGCAAAGGTGAAACGGTGTCTCTTCTAAAAGGACACTTCAGCACACAAAGTTAGGCAGTGGCTGCCCTTGCTTTCCACCTAATAAAAGTAAGTTTTGTTTTGTAACGATGCTGACTTGTCTTTCCAGAGAGCAATGCAATTGCAAGGTGACTTGTGATACTGCACTCCAGTAGTACGTAGTTTTCAGTTTTGCAGTCTTCCTGCACTCCAGCTGTAGAAAGCCCCTTCAAAAACAAAGGCATTTGGCACTGCACAACAGCACCATTCAGAATGTTTTGTCACCGTTCAGTAAAACTGGTTGATAGGAAGAGCTAAAGCTCATGTTCACTGGGGACAGCTGGATGCTTTTTAAGTTATTCCAGATGACTGCAAGGTTGGTATGGTAAGTTAAATGTAGCCCTTCATTCTATTTTAATTTTTAAGCCACAGTCTGTTCTGGTGGAGCAATATGAGGCCTCAGCTTCACCACCAATATTTGCTGTTCTTTCCTCCCCCTGAGGAAAATTTTGGGAGGTACCGAAACAAACAAGCTTACAGGAGAGCTATGGCAGTTAAAATTTTTCCTTCAAATATGTAACTGCAATAGCTCAGAGTTTGCCTGAAACAAGTGATTGGGTTATGGCTCTTATATCAATGAGAACATGGTATCAAATGATATAACTGTATCAAAACATACTAGCTTGTGTGAATTGTAGTAGTCAGTGCTGTTTTATGGGACTTGAACATTGCAATTTAATTTCCTAGTCTCGTTGATATAGCAAAGTCAAAAGACCAGGACAGTACTTCCAGACTAAGGCAGCTAGTTCACTGCTGCACATCTGGTTTGGTTACTCAAACAAAGGGATCTTTGGAGTTCACTTTTTCTAAACTCTGAGGACAGAGCAACCATGGCTGTTTCTTTGCATGCTGGGCTTAAATACTACAGTGCCAAGTAAAATTACATTTTTTGTGTTTACACTATCCAGAACGGGTTTTCTTTGTTCTTTAAAATCCAAGCTAGGGAATAAAAATCAGAACCAGCTGGTTTCCAGGGCTTGGGGGTAGATGGAAAATCCACATCTACAGGAAGATCTCTGTGAAACTTAGCAGGGAGGCATCGCTGTGGGCTTATGACCTGTGAAAGTCACCTTTGGGACTAGGGCTACATAGCTGGTTCTGAATCATTGCCATACCCCAAGTGAGCTGCTCCAGAAGTGGTTCTTTTCCCTTTCGTGCAGTGCTGTGAGATTCTATCAGCAAGTTTCCAGTTTTGCTTCCATTCTGAGAGATGGCAGTGAGGGGAGAGGTGAAGTGATTCGTGTTTTCTGCTCTTGACTCTAAAAGAAAAGCTTTAAAATAAATTAAAAAAACCTTTATTTCTGGTTCTAACGTACTAAAAATGTTTGCTCCCTTTGTGGCTGTTCTTGCCTCCCAGAAGCTCTCCTGGTAAGGAGTGTGCTGTAACCTTTGGTATTGTCCTTTGGGCTGCAACAGGAGTAGCAAGTATGAGAACTGGGCTTCTGAAGTTTGAATATACAGTGGTTATACTTCAGGGCCAGAGTAACACAGTATCTACACTAAAAGGATGGGGACTTCTCCTCCCAGTAATGGGCATTCCTTTGCTTGTGGTACCTGATCTGGAGCTATGTGAAGGACTTTTTCTTCTAAAACTTGCAAGGAATGTTGCTTGTCTGGTTTGAACTTCTTCAGGGACAAAGTCTGAAATCAGTGGTACAGTCTTCATGAGAAAGCAAATATTTTTCCACTCAGCTGCACTCCTGAACTTCTGACTGCACATTGGTCCCAAGGGCTCTCACAGTGTTGGGATTTCTAGTTGTGAAGCATAGCAAAAGAGTAATTTAAAATAAAAAATAAAATAAAATAATATGGTAAAATAATATTAAAGCTCATGAAAAAGGCTAGTTAGATTCATGGATTTTTGTATCCTCCATTTTCCTTATGTTTAGCTTTGGTTGAAATCTTTCACTTGATTTCAGCACACACAAGACCTTACCCTAAAGTTTAGCATGAGGCTGTGTGACAAATTGTCCCGTGTATCTGCCTTGTTCCCTTCATCTACAACACAGCAGCAGTGACACTTCTTACAGATTTCAGAGGGGAACTGTAAGAACTAATTCCTTTTTTTTTCATGTTTCTGTGTTCAGATAAGCTCAGTTGCCAGCAGCTGTGAGGACCAGGTGGTATAGGAGATCTGATTGAAGCAGTAACTGTAATGAAATCTATTGACATGGGTAGGTCTTGAGAGATTTGAAATTTAAGGTTGTAAGTCTTAATAGAGTTTGCTTTCTAAACCTGGTTTGCTGTCCTATGGCGTAGATTTTGTGGGGCTTGGAGCAAGCCTAATTTTCTTCAATTTTTTTTTCATCTCAATTGGGAATCCCTCTTTGCTCATTGTCCTTCCTTAGAAGTGCATCCAGTGAGGATAGGAGCCCTCCAGAGCAGAGGGAACACAATTGCTGGGGCAGCAAAGCCAACAGAGTACATTAAGGAAGAAATGCTGAGTGACCACAGAGCAACGCAGTCTGTAATGTCTCATCAAATGTCACGAACTTTTTCTGCCATAAAAGTAGCTGGAGATGATACAAAGTGAGAACATGGAGTTGGATGACAAATTTGCATAGAAAAGGAAGCAGGCACAGCGCTGATGCCTTGCGACTGGCAGTTTGGAAGTTAGTGCTGCAGCTCTGTGGCAGCCTGAAATTTGTGGTTTCAGCTGTTTCCTCTTCTGGCTGTTCATTAAAAAATAGCTCATCTAACCCAGTGTTGCCAGTGGGACTAGGTCATCCAGCTTCCCTGCCCTCCTCTATGTTCGAGGGCCTGCTCAAGGAAGGAAATAAACAAATATTTTAATTTGGGTTTGGATTTGGAGGGGAAAAAAAAGAAGAAAAAAGAAGCCATAACTTGCCATGTGGCTTGAATTGTTAGCTTTGGTCGAAAAGAGAGAGCACAGTAATAATGCAGGGGGATGTGTGATGTCTGCAGGTGTGCTGCAAGGGTCAGATAAGCATTTAACACCAAGAAAACACGTTCAATGCTTAGGGCACCTGTGGAGTTAGATTCCCAGGAAATGCTGATTTTTTTTTTTTTAAATGCAGATTTGTCTTACAGATTCTACTGAATAAAGCTGTAAAATTTGCCCTAACAGCACTGAGGTTATCTTTCTGAGCTATTTTAATAGACTTAAGCCATACTGAGACACTCACACAAGTTGGCTGCTCTGCTTTTCTGAGATTAAACCCGTTAAAAGGCCTTGATCTGGAGATACTTTAGACAAAAGCTTTGGTCAGGTTTGGTGTTGTGAAGTGGCTGTGTGTGGTAGCTTCTGGGCTTCAAGCAAGTAAAAGAGCTTTGCATCTAAACTGTAGGAATTGTGTGAACTTAAATCTACTGCAGAGGAATGAGGTGCCTTTTTGCTCATAACTGTGGTGGCATTTGAGCAGCCAGTTTCATTCAGCACAAGGAACGTGAATTTCAGTTTGTGGTTTAGCCCCAGGACTGGAAGTTAGTAAATGCAGGCACTCTTCCGGACCTGCTACGAATGCTTACTGGTTGTGTGACTTAGGGTAAGTCATCCAGTCCCGTGCCTCTGTTGCACAACTGCAGAGTATGTAACCACTATCAGAGGTTGGATTTGCTACTTGTTGTGTGTCCACATCTCCAAAATGTTCTGAAATATTTAGATAATAAGTCCCTAGTTTTGTTGCAGCTACACAAGGAGTTACCTTTGCTTTCGGTCATTGAGTCAGGGTGGGAGCAGATGAAAGCTTGACTTCTTGGTTGCTCCTTGCCAGTCCTGCTCCACAGGGTTTTATTTCTCTTGATTTTTACTGTGCTCTCTGAGAAGCTTTGTTTGCATGAGTTTGTTGCTACAGTGATCCAAAAATGGAGATGAAACCATGGTGGTGGTGCCCTGAAGCTGCCACTGCCTGAAGCAGTAATGCAGCAAGGCCTGTGAAGGTGAGTTCTGTATCCTCTCCAGGGTACTCACTGATCGTGTCATACCCTACAAGGGAGCACCTCCCTGATGTGTCCCAGTAAGCAGAATGCCAGGGTAACATCCTTCATGTAGAGCTGCCGTTTTTCCAAGACCATGGTTGTACAGAAGAAAATATTTCATGTTGTTCTTACTCACTCAAGTCCAATAAGTTGGCTGCAATTGGATCAGTGCAGGAATGGGAAGCCTTTGTGGGCTGTGGTAGCTTATTTGGTTCTTCTAGGAAATCCTAGAAGGCAGTCCCAGCCTCAATGGAGCAGAGGGTGCTGAGCAGCTGGTAGAGAGATGCTTTCTGTTCTGCTTTAAAATAAGTTCTGACTGTATTTAGCCACTTTCTTAAGAACATGAAGGCTTGGTCAGTTCCTAACCCCACCTCCTTTGTTCTTTGTTCCTGAAACATGCTTTTGATTTCATGTGGATAAGGTCTGCAGATTTTCTGTCCTAAAACAGGCTTGATCTGCTTGGTGCTGTTACAGTTTAGAAGCATTTTGGCAGCACATGTAATGATCCTTGTTTATTCTAAGTTTATAATGAACTTCTGAGATGAAAAGGACTATAGAAACGCGGTACTATTATCAGTGCATGGTTTTCTCTCAGCATGGTTAGTGCAATGCTTGCTGGCAAGGCTGTAGTTGACCAACCATGTGAATCTTAGTTCTGGTTCACAGGCAAGCCCTTTTTTTTTTTTTTTTTTTTCTAAAACAGGAGTGAACAGAGCCAGACAGACCTATAATTCATTCCCTAACAGATGAAAATAGTCTCCAGTATCAAGAGAATTCAGCTTTTAAACAGCACACACCCAAACTGGTAAACTGCAGCTCCATGTCACAGGAGAAAAGCTTTAACTTTGTCAGTTGGTTGGGAGAAGAAGGCCACACATTCCTTCAGACCAGAAAGCAGCCCTGCCTGGGCAGCCATTTGGCTGGGACACCCTGTCATCTCCACCACCCACTATTTGGAGACTGGTTTTGAGGCAGCAGCATAAGTATTGCTTTCCTCCCCTCAACCTAATATTACACTAATATAAAAAGGCTCCGAGTTCATTTCAGTAGCAGTTGGAGAAGGTGAGGTGCCCATCAGGGCAATCAGCGGGCTCTCTACACCTCTGTGGAGCACCATGGTTTTCTCTAGACCATCCCACAAGCAAATTTCCATCACCCCATGTGGCAGCTCCTCGCTGCCATTTTTAATAAGTGGGGAAATAAAGGCACAGAGCCATCTAGTGAATGGAAAAGGTCAATTTTAAAAATAAAACAAGAACTTTTTATAGGCCGAAGGGTTGCTGATGCTTGAACGTAGCCTGAAAGTCCCATCTAATATTAGCAAAACAGCAGTTTCCTGGGACAGAGGTGACTGTATGTCTATGAAAGCCACTTCAGAAACGTACTGGGATCTATCAGTAGCTTGGTGTTTGAGGTACGGCACTGGCAGTGGCAATCCCTTCCCAACCTGCTGTCAGCCTCCCTGCTCCCAGACAATGCCACGCATTGTTGGGCTTTGGGAAACATGCTCGTCCGGTCCCGGTGGGGCTGCGTGCTGCGTGGGCAGGCTGTGCTGGGAGAGCTGCTGCTGCAGGCGGGATGTGCTCGCTCAAACCGCCCTGTTCTGTACTTCCAGAACTGCTTTTGCATTTCACTCAGGGCGAGAGGCCGTGAGCTGTGACAGCTGTAACACAAGCCATGTCCTGCTGCCTTTATCCAGACATGTGTTTCATATTGCTCTCCCCCTCCCGCATATACGCACTGCTGCGCTGGATGAGCCCCCAGCCAAACCCGTTAAGGTTTTCTTTCACAAGGAGAACTTGGCTTGCTTCCCTCCTTCCCTCCCACTGCCCATCTCCCCTTGCTCCTCCCCTTTTCTTTTTTTTTTTTTCCCCTAAACTTTGTTTTCCTCAAGCTGCATGAAACCATCTCAACTGCAACAAACAAGAGACCCTTCATTAGCTGGGTGGAAACTTGCCTCCATCCCCTTTGAACCTCGGGCTAAGCTGGAGGCGTGTGGCTCCTAACCACTGGGTCTTCTCACGCAGGCAGCTCCAACTCGTGTCTTTGTACACGACCTGCCCTCCCTTCCACCCTAATGGGAAGAAGAGAAGTGGAAATACCTGCTCCTTAACATTCCTCCATACAGACACGTGTCAAATGGGGAAGGCATCTTCCTGGCACGCTGCCCCTGTTGGTACACAACCCACTGGAAGAGGCTCAGCTCAGGTCTTCCAAGCACAACAATCAGCTCACATGGCACAAAATGGGGTTTCCATGCTGTGCCTCCTGCCAGCCCCCTCCCCCTGCCCAGCAGCAGCCAGGTGGCAGTGCAGGTTTCGGGACACCCCTCTGTAAAACCACAGCTCACAGTGGTGATTTTCGTGTACTCAGGGATTGTTTTCCCTTTCTGCTTCCCTTCTTACTGCCTTTGGACCTGGCAGCACTGCTGGTGTAAAGCGTATACCACATATGTGTGTGTACGTGTCCGCTCAGAGCAGTGGCTTCCCATGCTGGTTTGACTGTAAACCACCAGCTGTGCTGGATACACGCTGCTTCGGCTTTCTTCTTTTTCTTCCGAGTTCTCTAAAGCTACATAAAATCTTTCCATTTATTACTGCTGGACACAGATGCTTCACTTGCACAGTATACTAGTTTTGCAAGCCAGGCTTGTTTTTTAAGCTCTCTGTTTGCTTCAGGATTTGGGAGATAAAACTTAACTCCAGATGGGAGGAGCTCTGGAGCAATGCTGGGGCTGCACCCCCTGTTTGACGTGCATTCCCTGCGCTGGCAGCCGCTCCTCAATAGCACATACACACTGTACACAGAAACAGAGCAGCTCCCTTGTCCAAACCGAGTCCTCATGCATCGAATAAGCCCTGCAGAGAATGCCCTGCACTAGACCAGCTTATCAGCTAAGGTCACATTCCATAGCAGCAACAGAAAACCGAGCGCACAGCCCTTGTAATCAACAAAAAGGTTGCTTACCCCTGCTCTGACTGTAGGAGTAATGCAAGGCTGCAGGCTGGATCCTTTTGTCAGCAGTCCGGCTGCAGCGCAGCTTTCTGAAATCCTACTACAGGCTCTCCCCTCGCCACCTTTGCAACTTCGTCCCTGGCAAACAAACTCAGGCCAGCGCGTTGTGCTCGCAGGCTCCTTTTGCAGCTCACCCTGAAGAGCCCCACCAGCTACGTGCTAACTAGTTGAGTGCAAAGGTGCTATGGTTGACCGAACAGCAGCAATAGCCTTACCCCAGCCGTGCCACGAGCTCTCCTCCTCTTGTTTTCCTTCTGCCTTCCGAAACTTTCACGTCATCCCCCCCTCATCCCGGCCCGGCGCTGGCTCTGCTCTCAGCACTGACAGCCAGCTGTTGTCTCTGCCTCCGTTTGCCGCCGGCTGTCGCGGAGCAGCGCAGTTTTGGGTTACGCGTGTGCCAGGGCGGGCGGCCGTGGGGAGCCCTCCCTGCAGCCCCCGCCTCCGGGGCTCATTCCTCCACATCCTCCCCCCGAGCGAGGTTTTTTCTTCTCTCTTTTTATTGCAGCGTTTTCTGGAGCAGGGCTTGAGCCGATGCTCACCTTGCACGAGCTCGGGGGTGTGTTAAAGCAATTAACGTCGTTCTGTGCTGCCCAGTTTCCTTCCCAGTCCCAGGGGAAGGAGTTTTTCTGGTGTGCGAAGTTGCAGTGACAGCAGCACGATGTGCTGCTGGGAGCAGGGCTAGTGCTGGGGGGTGAATGTGCTTCGTGCCCTTGGCCAACTCATTGGGTTTTTGCTTCTGGTGGGCTCAGGACAGCTGATGTCCACTGCTTTAGCTCTGGATTACTCAAGTTCAGCTGCTGCTACAGAGGTACAGCCCTTCAGGTAGGTGCAAAAGAGTAATACCCCATCAACCACTCCATTTGTTCTTTTTTTTCACAAACTCATAGAATCCCTGGAGTTGGAAGGGACCTTTAAAGGTTGTCTAGCCTACCTCCCCTGCAGTGAATTTGATGGAGCTCATTTCATTGTTCAGCATCTGGCATCTGCGTAAATAATTTGACCTCATGTGATTTTTGTATTTTTAAAACTGCTCACATTCTTGGATTTATTTCAAGACTTGCTACATTTTTGGGGAGCTCTCTCTCAGTGGGGCTATGTACCCTACTTTGGCTCCTCTGAGGGAATGCTTTATTCCTTGTGTATTCTGGCAGAGGCGAAGCTTCTTCTTGGATATGTGACTCTGTGTCTTCTCTGACAGCTCACTCATTTCTAGTAATTGTAGCAACAACTATTTAACCTGATCTAACAAAGCAAGGAGTGCAAAAGGAGGCACGATGTATGTGTCTGTAGAGCTGGGGTAGACTCTCCTGACACATATTGCCACTGAAAAAAAAAATACATGAGTAAACTCGGTTGTTTTTTGCTCTTCATCCTGTACCATGACGTAAAACCTGGGTAGGATGTCTGAAATAAAATACTGATTTTACTTAGGCATTTCGGAGATCAATGGTCAGCTCATATTTAGTCCTGTTGAAGGGTAGGGGAGCAAACAGTACAGCATGTATTGGAAAGACTCCATAATTTATGCAAGCTACCATTAACTGCTGTAAATCAACTCTCCATCTCCTGGGCATTTTTCAGGTGCTCACGTGGTGTAGGAAGTTTCCCCATCATGGCAATGTGTAACCAACTGTTTCAGGATCTTGCATTCAGTTAAGCATTAACCCAGTGTTTCCCCCAGCATTATGGGTTACCACCTTTTGTCCTGTTGACTCCAGTTCTGGGACTGCAGTTTCATTCTGCAACTGAATTTCAGCAACTCCTCATGAGTATCATTGGGTCAGGTGAGACTGTGACCCTGTCTGGGTTGGTTTTGACTGAAGAAGGAGGCAGTCACTACAAGCTGGGCCTGGCTTTACAAGGCTAGTAGGCTAGGAACGTAGACCCATGGAATCATTTGAGTTGGAAGGGACCCTGAAGGCCGTCTGGTGCAACCCCTGCCAGGGACAGCTCCATCAGTGCTCACAGCCCATCCCCTCTCCGTAGCTGTCTGCAGGGATGGGGCACCACCACCTCTCTGGGCAACCTGTGCCACTGCCTCACCGCCTGTAGTGTAAAAACTTCTCCCTTCCATCCAATTTAAGTCTTTTATTTTGAAACCATTTCCCTTTGTCCTATCACAACAGACCCTCCTGAAGAACCTTGAACCTGTCTAAATTCTGGTAACTTCAGAGTTGATCTCTGCATCCCCAGAGCCTACTTTGGGGTGTCTCTCCTGTTGCTTTAGGGTTGGGGGTGTACATGAGTGTCCCTCCCCAGCATAAGTCTGGTGAGTACTGCAGGAATGGGGGTGGATCTGACCTCATACCTCAGTTGACTCTAATTTGGACCAGTGTGTGTTTGAGAGACAGGAAGTAATGAGAATGCCTTCCTGATTTTGGGGCAGAAACTGGCAGCTCATTGATACTTTTATAGTCATATAGCAGTGAGAGGACAGGCCACACCAGCAGTTCTTTAGGAAAAGCAGAACCAGAGGATGCTGCAAGCACTGTGACAGTTTTTAGATAACAGCAAAAGGATCCTTCCCACACCTCCACAAGGCCAGACTGAAGATAAGAACCAGTAGTTGGTGCTGCAGTCAGCAAAGCATCCCACAGAAGGGAACTTTCTGTCTGTAATAATGTAAAAAGAGTTCAACTAAAGGGCATGGTGAGACCCCTACCACAAAAAGACTGAGTGTGTGCAAGGAGGCAGAACCCTATTTTAATAACTTCGGGGAAAAGCAGTGAATATGTATGTGCTATCCAGGAAAACCTTTACATATACAACACAGGTAATGTATATAAGCTGAAGTTCTTTTGTGCCAGGCGTGCACGGTAGGTGGAGAGATCCCTCGTGCATCTGATGCCGTAATAAAGAATGCTTCTTAATGCCACATTGGTCTTAAAGAGTTTCATTTGAACTTGAATTTGTCTGGTAACAGCAGGGCAGGCTGCACCAGCAGTTCTTTTGGAAAAGCAGAACAAGGGGATCAAATGAGTTGTCCCCGTCCCAGTCCCCCCACCCCTCCCCAATATATGAAAGGAGCTCTTTCTTTGCATGCGAGGCACCAGTGAGTCAGTGCTGCTGATATAAAGGCAGCTTTGTGGGAGCCCTTTCTGGGCTTCCAGTCCCTGGCCCCTGCAGCACGTCACCACGCTGCAGCCCTCACCTGAGCAGCACCAGCCCTTGGCACTTCAGCACACACTCATTTCCCTGCTTGGCAACGGTGAGCTGCTGCTCTGCAGCTTTGCTCACTCTTCTGCTTGGCCAGCTAACCAGCTCAGGGGAACTCATGGGAACGGGTGAGCCAGCTGCTGCTGCAGACCCTTCCAGGCTTTGTTTGTGCCTTGTACACATGCAGTTATGCTGGCCCAGAAGCATGCACACAAGTTCACAAGCTGTGTCTGTTAGTCAGATCGCTGTCAAGTTCAGACTTGTCCTAAAAGGTCCTAATTAGAATAAACGAAGCGTACACTCTTGTGGTTTTCCTCCCTGTCTCCCAGTTTTTGCACACAGAGTTGGTAAGCCAGCTGGGACATTCCTTGGTAGAGGAGCAAAATCTCCACTTTGATCTTCCGTGCCATAAAATAATTCCCTTGTTGCTGCTTGGCCACCGGATTTATCTCTAGCTGCATGATTTTGTTTCTGTGTGTCTGGTGCCAGGATTTTGACTTAGGTACCACAGGCCACCTCTGCTGTGAAACCCTGCTTTTGGAAAGCTCTAAATCCTTCCAGCTTTCTGAAAACAAGTGGCTTGCCCTGATTCTTTTTCCTCTGGCAAAAGCAGTATCTTCACTCATTTAATTCAGGGAGTGTTCTAGAGGAGAAATGGCTTCCTGCCCATATTGCTAATGAGTGTTTATCTGTTACTGAACTTTTTTTACATGTCCCAAAGCACTGATGTCTGCCAGAAATCTTTGAGGATTGCTGGAAGAAGGATCTAATCATCTTGACATAACTAGTCTGCTGAAGCTGGTAGAGCTGGTTGTACAATGTGTGAGCACACGGACTGGTTTACGTGGATGTTGGACTCTCCCCAGCCTGACCACTGATCATAGAATCAAAGAATTGTGGAACCATTTGAGCTGGAAGAGACCCTTAAAAGTAATCTGGTCCCACTCCCTGCACTGAGCGGGGACACCCACAGCTTTTATCAAATGACAGCTTGCATTTGGAGGGTGGAGTTCTTCAATGAAATTAATCCACAGATCTTTTTTTTCTGTCTCCTAGGTGTCGTCACGCTGCCATAGCGAAGTACTTTGGTGATGTCACTCCACCTTGCAATAAGTGCTGTGATTACTGCAAGAACCCAGAGGCACTGAAAAAGCAGCTGGAGGCACTGGAGCGCTGCAGCAACAACTGGAGCAAAACTTGCATCGGGCCCACAGATTCCTCCTGGGACAGCTATGACCCAGAGCTGTACGAAGGGGGAAGGAGAGGCTGCAGAGGTTTTAGCAGGTCTGTACTTGGTAGCTCTAACCCTGTTCATTGGAGCTGACAAAGAGAAGAGAACATCTCCCAGCTGCAGGCCCAATCACTCCTCTATTTTCAACACGTTTTGGTGTGGTAGTAGTTCCTGTCACTTCCTGGCAGCAGGAGCTGGAATTTTATTTTCCACACACTTTGGCAGCCTGGATCAGGTTCATATCCCAGAGAGCCAAGAGCTGTTTTGATTGACCTAAGCATTGCCCTGAACAAGGTAATTGGTTCAAGAAACCAGCCTGACATTTGTGAAAGCAGCAAACAGGTATAGCTCTGTAGTCACAAGGTTCAGAATGTTTAAATTGAGACCAGTGTGACAGCGAAGTATGATATGATCCAGAGCTCATTCTTGGCTTAGTGCTGCTGTCTTTGGGCAAGCAGACTGGGGCACCAGTGACAGGACTTAGTCATCAACGTGGATTTGATGGATTGCCAGCATCAGTTTGTTCTGCTGATTGCTAGAGTTTAGTGTTTCCCCATCAGGCTGACAGCAAAAAGATGTGCAGTTGGGAACATTTCTCCTTGTTCTTTGGCTGCTCTGTCATGATGCAAGTTTTCCCATTCATATTGCCCATGAAAGTCTGTCAGGATGCACAGAGCTGTCTCCTGGCTTAGCTCTCTGCTTTTCCTTAAACAGCTTGAGACTGCTGCATTTGTTCTTCAGGGAATTCCAGTTGAGACAGACAGAACTGGTCTACTTGTGACCTAAGCCTGTGCTTGATCTCAGGACCCGAGAAGACACCGCTGGGGAATGGATGCTGTGCCCTTTTTGCTAAGATCCATGGGCAGTAATAGCTGATAGATGGTGTACATAACCCAAAGCAGTAACTTCTCAGCCCTATGGCAGAAGCTGTCAGAGCTTCTGAAATGGAGTCTTCTATTCTCAGAGCACTAGTTATCTTCTTCTAGTTCATGAGATTAATAAATCCCATGGACACTATGGTCTATGTTGAGAGATGTTTGTGAAACTAAAAGCTAAGAAGGGCTCATTCAGAAAGGCTCTGAAATGCATCTTCTCTGTAAGTCCTGGGACGACCCAGGCCTGTGCCTCAGTTGATGCTACATCTACAGAAGTGTTTGTGCCTCTTGTTTTCCTTCCTTGTCCAGGTATGATGAAGAAAGCAGTGGGAATGGGGATGAAGCCAATGAAGAGAGTCGGAAACGGGAGTGGGACAATTTCTACAAAAAGCAGATGAGTCTACGCAGAGTGAGTCAGTTAGCTTTGTAAGAGATTCACAGGTTGTTTGCATGTAGTCTTAATGCTATGAGCTTGTCTTATAGATATAAAGGCTTCCTGGCACTAAATGAGAGTAAATTATTGCATCGAGCTGTTGCTTGTTCTTTTTTTTACTGAGTACCTCTGCTTCTGTCACATTCTCCATATTCTGGACCAGTCTCATAACATGAAGGAGTCCAGCTTGTCTCTCTGCAGTGCTCATCAAGAGGATCCTGTTGTCTTTAGCAACACTGATAGGAGTATAAACAGATTTCCCCCTTCACCCTTTTTTGCATATTTCTATAGCATAGTTGAACTTTTGGCTTTGAATTTCATCCTTTGTCTCCTTTTCCCCATTCTAATGCCTTTTCAGTACCTTTGTAACTTTAACATCAATTTTCCATGCAACAGAGGGATAAAAATTGCCCTTCATGTTTCCAGACCTGCATGTGTGTTGCAGGAATGGAAATGTTTCAATTATCCTTTTTTTCTTCCAGGGCAAAGAACCAGAAAAAGAAGATTTTGTTCCTCCAAGTAAATATCTTTGGTTTATAGTGGGTTGGGAGAAGGAAGCCTTGTGTTTTGCAGCTGTGTGTAATTTACATAGCATCAGCACTGGTGGTATCAATCCCTAGGCACAGGGGTTGGGTTTTTGGCTGTGAAAGTTTGGCTGGAGAAGGGGAATCAGAGATTAGCTTTGGTCAGGGTGAAGACATGGAATGCATCCTTCTGAACAGCTTTCCTAAAAGAGACAAGAAGAAGGTGTGTTGTCTGAGCTGACCTTTGAGGCTGCTTCTACAGTGTTTATGCAGCAGTGTTCAATTGGACTATAAGGCAACTTTTGAAAAACTTTGCTATTTGTATCTGTGACACTTGGAGCCCTGTCTAGTGACACAGGTCTTACACTATTGTACATGAGTACCTAATGGTTCATGTTGCTCTATTCAGCCTCTTTAGTTTTGATTGTTTGTTTTTTTTCCTAAGAGCTGGAGAGCCTTGAGCTGGGGTGACTGTAGTGGTTCTTGGTGTCACTGTGTAGGAAGGAACAGGCCAAGCAGTGCTGGACTGGCACCTTCCTAGTGAGAGCTGAGATACTGTTCTTCAGCTCCAGCCCTCCTATGATCCCTTTTCCAAATGTCTCTTGTGTGGCAGGTGCAGACTGCCCCTTGAAGGATGCCTTCAGCAGAAGAATCTCTAAGCTCACAGTGAAGGTAAGAGGGGCTGTTTAACATTCAGTCTTGCTGACTTGCAAAAGAGAACAAAGATTCTGCCTGCCCTGTTCTTAACTCCTCCAGGAATAGAAGTCCTAGGGGCACTGTGATTTCAGTAGAGCATATCTGAGAATCCTATGTTTCCTAGGGACGGGAACACTGCTTGAAGATATTGGAAGAAGCTTTGAGTGCCAACCAAGAGGTTCCAACAGCAGCAGGAAAATGGTATGAGATGAGAGAAAAGGGGTAGTGTATTGAGTCCCTTAACACAGGGCTTACTCTTCCCCAGGCAACATTACCACTCTCAGGGAATGCCTTTTTATTTGATCCAGTGATGCAACTTCTTTTAACAGCGTCATTCATAAAAATTCCTATGTCCAATTCTGCTAAATCAGCTTGATCACAATTCCTCCTTGTCCCACAAGATGGGGGTAGTGTACTTCCAAACGGATCAGCTGAACAGAAAGACTTGTATTTAAATGTTTTCATCACCTTTTTCATTCTCTACCAAGTCACTACTGCATTGCTTAAGACTTAAAGCATCAGAGGTAGAAAACTGTGTGCTTCTGGGGGGATGCTTAAGCATTAGTGTTCCCTTTGCAGATGTAGAAGTGTGTCTTGCCAGAAATCACCCCAGCCTGTGTTACAGGTCAGACCCTCATGCCTGTGCTGTGGAGCTGGAGTATGAAGCTTTCAGAACCAGTAAAATGGCTAACTCATACAAGGCATCTGTGCTGAAGAAGGTAGGGCCCAACATCTACTGTTGCTTGCCCTTGCCATGTGTGGGACTCTTAACATGCTGTGGCCTCAGCTCAAAGGGAAATAGGGTAGCATTTGCATAGGAGAGATGAAGGAGAAACTCCTCTTTGCCTTGAATGTCTTCCAAATCGTTCTTCTTGGATTTTTTTTTTTCCAGGAGAACTCAGAACCATGTTGTTTTTGCATCCTTGTTGGTTGCAGCCTAATATTTTACAGTCTTTGGAACCTATTTACCAATGCAAGCTTATCCAGATGTCCTCTAGGTCTAGCAATAGAGGGAATGGGAAATTCTTCAGACTATTATTGACAATAGAGAAGCCTTAGTTTAGGCTAGCTGGTTGCCATAAGTCTCTTTGAGGATGTTCCTGTTTTTTTTGTCCACTGGGAGTTTGTTTCTGATCTTTTTTTTCAGGTAGCAGAGATCAACAAAGCATCAAAAGAAGGAGAGTTGTTCTCAGTGATTGGGTCTGGAACTGGAGGCAGCAGCAGCTTGGGAACAAAATCTGAGTTCCCAGCAGAGGAGGATTTCCTCCCAGCATCCCAAATTTACTCAGTGAGTGAGCACAGATGGGATAGACAAGATATGGCTTATCTACCTGCTTTTTCAGGATTGTTTTACAGTGTTTGGGTTTTTTTTTTTATGGCCATAGTTATATATTCAGAGTGGAATTGCTTTCTCTATCCACCCTTTGTTTTTGGGATAAGAACAACTAGTCATGCTGGTTCCTAATAGTGAACCATGTGCAGGCCATACAGCAGATAGCTTTTTCTGATCTTATTCTAACCAAAGATGCACTCTGTTTCCTTACAGTGGGACTATGACTGTAGTCTAATCCACTTCCCTGATGTCTCAGTTGATGGCCATGATGATGAGTCAGTTTTAGAGTCATCCTCAGCTTACAGCTGTATGCACTGTAGTGTATTGTACTCATAAGCTTGTCTCCTTTGTTCTGCACATGGGCCAGAAAAGATATAAATATTTTCTCCTTCGTTTCTCCCTAGTTCAAACCCAAGCGTGTGGGAGCTGGGTTTCCAAAGAAGTCTGGCTTGTTCCAAACAGCTTCAGAACTGCTAAAGATCCAGGAGAACAGTGATACAAAACCTGTCAAAAAAGAAGATTGTCCAAATAAACAAGACAACAGCAACTTCAGTCTGGAACTGGACGCAAAACCCACTGTTCTCCAGAAAAAAAAAAGAGCAACCAAAGCAGTGTGTGAGAGTGCGGAGGTAGAACTAGTCCTTCCTGAAAAGAAGGATCAGCAAGCTAGTCCAGACAAAAAAGCTGCCCTTGGGGATAGCCCTGTTAAGAAGACAAAACCCAGCAAAAAGCAGCAAATGCTGGCAGAAGCAGCCAAAAAAGAATCACAGGATATTTCCAAGTTCTTCTCCCTTTCCAAAGGTGGGTCTAAGGCTAAAAGTTGCAGCTCAACAGAGGAAGTCAGCTGTACTGCAAGCACACTACCTCAGGTTTCTTCTCAAAGCATATGTCAAGAGAAATCAGTACCTCAGGAGAATAAAGCTGCCTCTGGAGAAGATGTGACAGGACAATGCCAGGGGGAGAATGAAGAGCTGGGAAGGATGGAAGGAATGCTGACTGAGAGGGAGGAGGACAGTAAGACCCAGCAGGCTGCTGAATTTAAACTCCTTCAGGAAGGAATTGATGTATCCAGGTAAAATCTCCACCTATCTCCTCTCTGTGTTGCCTGTTAATTATCTGCAGGGCCCTCCCAGCCTTGTCCTGGAAACTGGGAATCCGTATTTGACCTCTAGGCTGTTGAGAGAAATTCCTGCTTTACCATGGTGAATCTCATGGCCACTGAAGGTTGTCCTTCTCTCCACTCTTTCCATTAGTGCTGCTGAAAATGTCACAGAAACTGAGCAAGCTATTGTTGGGGAAGGTCAGAGTGGGAAGCGACAAGGATCAGATGAGGTAAGACTTTAATGGATTCTGATCTTGACTACCTCTGCTCACCTTGTGCCAGTGTTCTCACTTGGAGTGATGTTCCTGGTCTGATATTTGCCTGATAGCATTATTTACCTGGAGAGGGCCCAGCTGCTCTTGCAGTGGAGAGAACTGTTGATGAGTTGCCCTGCTACCCTTAGAACCAGTGACAGACCTCAGTGGAAAGCTTCTGCTCCACTGTTTCATCTTTTTTGCTACACATGTGACTGTATCTTCTGCTCTTAACTTGCCTGGAATGAAACTCCTTCTAGATCTGTAACTTAACTGTATTTAGAAAGTTGCTTTCTCAAGTCCTGGGAACAGCTCGGTGGCCCATGGGGCCACTCAGAGTGAGTCATGCACACAGCCTTTCTTGCCAGTAAGTCTCTGCTTCTTGTTTTGGCATTCAAGACTGCCTAAGAGCTGTCTGAACTGAAGAATACTGTTGCAGGAATTGGTGATTTTGGTTTTCTTCTGTCCCATCTTCAGGATACAGAAAGCCCTGCAACAAAGCGGCTACGGACAGCAGCAAAATCCTCTATTCTGTCCCAGCCAGAAAGCAAAAGCGTTGGTCTGACAAAGAAGAAGGTGACTTTTGATCCAAACATATCACAGAGTGATAAAGAAGGAGCCAGCAAGACCATACAGCCTGCAACCAAAAGTGTGTCCCTCAAAGAGACAGCAGACATCGTTGTCAAATGTTTGACCCCATTCTATAAGGATGGCAAATTTGCTTCCAAGGTAGGCACAGCTCAGCAACCTCTCTAGAAGGAGGCTGCATCTCCCTAATGATCTGGGGCTCTGAGAAGGGAAAGATGTAGCACATTTCATTTCCAGGTCATGTCTTCGTATGTGCTGTTTCAGTGACTAGGTGCAGTAATTCCTCTCTTGCAAGGATTTGTGTGTAATTTTAAGTGGTGTCTCATCAGTTCTGCACTTGTTATTGCTCATATTTTCATACCAAATACTAGCAAGCTTTTAGGACTTCCTGCTTGTGGAGTGGCAACAGATGAGGTTGAGTTTTGATCTGTTTTACGTGATGTATTCTACAAGGCAGCCTCTGTGTGCATGTGCTCCTCCAGCGCCCCAGGCTTGGGTGCATTTTCAGCCTGTAGTATAAATCAGTATAAATCTGTGAATGCTTTGTGCTACAGCCAGTCTGTGCTAAGGGCAGAACAAAAGCAGAAATAAGTCTGGTGAGAATACTAATGTCTCCTTTCTGCTCTTTATCCTCCCCATCCCTGCAGGACCTGTTTAAGGGCTTTGCTCGGCACCTGTCTCATTTACTGACTGAAGATCAGAACCCTGCTCGCAGGACTGGTGAGTTGGTAGCCATGGAGACCATCAAGGATCTCAGGTTATTTTGATGCTCAATGAAATGATGTCTGCAGAGGGGGCACATGTCTTAAGTATCATCTCAAAGGGGGTGCTTCTTCTCTTGCAGTGAAGGAAGAAGCACAGAGACTCATTAAGGAGTTTTTCAAAACACGAGTCAGATGTGAGAGTGAAACAGACTGGCAGGAGCTGCACTGCTCAGAGGGATGATTCTTGCATCTTGCTGGCTCTCTTCCTTCTTCCAGCAGTGGGACTAGGGGATCTTGAGGAACTTAGCCATGGAGCACTTCAAGAAAATGCAGAAGTGAGTCTTCTTTTCCCACTGCATTTTTGCTCTCTCTTACCTGCAGTGTCACCTTAGCAACACACATTTCCAGGAAACCAGTTTCTGTGAATTTAGGGAGTGTTTCTCCAATAACCAGGGATCTAAGGCCCTGCAGTACCTCTCACCAAGAGGCACAAAGTCTCCTTCTCCTGTGTAGGTTAGAGGCTGCTGCCTCAGATGTTTTGCAGTGCTTCCAACCACTGCTCCCTGCAGCAGTCTGGGAGGTATCAGGCTTTCCAACCTGATGGCTCCTCTCCTTGCTCCCCCATCTCTTAGTCCTTATTTAAGTGTTACCAATAGAAGCCTTATGCTACAAACCAGTTCACATGCTTTTGCTCAGGGCTGCTAATGTTGAACTTGGTGGTTGAGTTCTGGATGGAACATTTTTCCTTGAAGGCAGCAGGGGAGTGTTTTGTTTTTACCCTGCAGGCAATGCTGACTTTCTGAAGGTAGAGAAATTCCAATTTTTTTTTTTTGTTTGTTTTAATCCAAAGTTAATTTTTTTTTTAACAGTGTCTAGTTCTGCCTGCCCTTTAACTTCAGTGGTCTTAACCTCTCCAGTAGTGGCACTAAGGTTGCCAATGCTTTTCTAGCATTTGCTTGTAAGCCCTAAAGCCATATCTGTTCCCTGTGCCTCACCCACAGCCTGCAGTACAGAGGGCAGTGCTGCTGCTACTACTGGTTATCGTACTGCTGTGGCTCTCAGGTTGACACTGCAGTGCCTCTGCTGCTATATTTATAGAAAGACCTGAACTGTAGGGTATCAGTGGGCTTGATAACCTGATTCCCTAGCACAAGTCCTTTCTGTTGGGTTTTAGTTGGGTTCTGCCTTTTTTTCACGCTTGGAGAGGCTGGTGGCCTCAGGCACTAGTGCTGCTAGAGGAATCTACAGCCTGAGAAGCCATGAAACAGACTTTTGAATCAGTGTACTCAACGGGTTGTTATTTTTATGTGCTGAAGGTTATGTGTGGAACTAACAATAAAACCATGTCATAGCAGCTGTGGGCTCCTCTGGAAAGATTTTTCTGACTTATCCTATCCCAGGTACATTAAGACTGTGAATTTAGACGTAGAAACTCTTTATCTGAACAGGCAACTGATGAATGAAGGTGAGGTACAGGATGGGTGGGGAGTGTGTAGCAGCAGACACCTCACAACCCTGGTAGCTGCAGCATAGCTCAATCTGAGAACCAGAAGGAGAACCTGGAAATATCTCAAGTCACTTATCTTCAGCTTGCCCTGCTCAGCTGGAAGATGAAAGGGTTTACAAGAAACCAATACACAAGATACAACTATCTTTTTTTCAGCTGTTGCCTCCTGGTTCTGCTTCATCTTCCCATTAAAAATCCTTTCTCATCAGCCACTTAAGTGGGGTTGCTGTCTCCAGAGATCAGTGCTACAGAGGTCAGCTTCTGCCTGACAGTGTGAACTTTTCAGAAACATTTTGCGTGAATTGTAAATCAGAGGGCGTCCAAAAGGGCACCTGGTTGTGTGGCACAGTGCTGAATCACAGTGCAGGGCACTTCTTCAGATGAGCTGTGCTTTTGTGTAAGGCTGGAAAAGCTCAGAAAGAGAAAAAAGTAAGGATGAGTTCCTCTTCAGAGATGTTCTCTAGTTCTTTATTTCATATTGCTGTGGCACTTCACCAAGTGCTGTGGTTGGTGCTGGCATCATCAGCAAGCTGTGCATCATGGCCTGCACTGAACAACCCCAGACCCTGTTCCCAGCCAACAGTTACAACCTTTTCCTCAAGCTTTTCCAGTTACCTGCACGTCAGTCATCCTGTATCAGAGGTAAAGCAGCATCTCATAGCTACGAAATATCCATTATACGATTATTTCATTATAAGTCCCCTAAAAATGAAGATACTTATTATTCCACTAGGATAGCTGTAGAAATAAAAAATAAATTAAGTGGTTTTATACAATCCAGGACTCTCTCCTGGACTCTCTCTAATACAATTTCCACTTGAATACACTTTCTCCACGGGCATGGAGCCATAATTTGACAGCTGCATGGATACAACTGAGTTCTGTACAGTAGAAGGAAAATTACGCATATAATTATGTCAGTGAGAAATTAACAACCAACCTTACCTCTGCTGCTCAATCTGTGCCCAAGCAATTGTATATATAATATGTGGCAGCTGTGTATTAACACTGATCTGCTTTGCAGTTGCGATGCTGTCTACAAGCTTCTGCTTCACAAACCCTGCTACAGAACCTCTTGTATATCAATACAGAGAAAGAGCTGGTCTGGGGAAAACAGCAGCAGCCAGTGCAGTCAGTTCATAACCTTGGCTTTGCTTTCTTAGGCTCATTAATTCAAAAAGAGAAAAAAAAAACCAGTCCTGCAGTGCATAGCTTGAAGGCAGTTATTTGCATTTCTTGAGCTGCTGTATTGGAACAAGCTACAAGCAATGGAATAGAAAAGGTGCCTTGTGGTTTGTTCAACCAGTGCAAGTATTGCTTCAAGGAAGAGGACCTCGACTGAATTGATTGGCCACCAGGGGTGAGATTGTGGTTCTGTCCATCAGGAAACATGCCATTGCTTTGGTAGCAGTGGTAGAAAGCAGCCAAGATCGTGGATGTTTTGGGGAGATGTTCTCCTCAAACTCTAGTGCTGAAAATCTGTTTTATCCAGGATGACAACAGTTGTGTGGTACATCTGTTTAGCCTGTCAAAACACAAAGCAGTACCAATCATTCTCTGCTCTGAAAACAACTGCTTCTCATAACTAAATATTGCCATAATTAAGCATCTTCTCATAAATTACTTCCCATAATTAAATACCAGGTGCTGAGACTGAACTGCACTTTGGGAATGGGGAAATGCAGCGTTCCCATTCAGCCCTGGGACAGAAGAAAGCAGTAGTGTCTCTGGGAGGCTCAGCGGGGCAGTGGTGGGCAATTTCTGAACGGCCAGGAGGAAGCTGTAGTTCAAAGCTGCTATCTCACCTTGGGTAGCTCAATCCATAGAGTCTTGGGGTTGGCTGCAGAGCCATAGTTCAGCTCTATGCCTGGAAGCCCTTGCTCGGAGGTGGGGCGCAGGGTTCGCATCCTCTGCAGCTCTTTCAGTGGGATGGTGCGACACAGCTTCTGCGTGGGGATAAAAAAAGCCACAGAGCACTCCGGTGTGGTCACATGGGGAAAAAAACAAGCATCTGATTCTGGACAAAGAGGATATATCTCAAGAGCCTCTTGAAAGCTGAGACGCAGACCAGGTCACAGTAATTGCTTGGCTCTACTACTGCTGTGTCCCTAGAGCTCCTGCTGGACTGGGACAAACAGGAACGTGGCCTGCATGTGGTTTTACTGTGGGCCATGCTTGTTTGCCTGATTTATGGACTTGCAAAAGAGCATATGAGAATAGCAACTGTTTGTTACTCTTGTCATTTGCTTCAGGCTAGGGTTGTTGTTAGAGGGACTGGCTGTGATGCACATAGACACAGTCTCTTCCTGCAGACAAGTTCTTCTAGAAGAAATCAAAGCTAATACCTGAAAGATATCAGGGCTTTGGGCATGAGGGAGGAACTGTCCAGCATACCTGGGTCACGCTGTCCACCACAATGATCTGTTCTTTATTTACACCAAAATAACAGGGCACGGGGATTGTGCTGTCACTGACTTTCTCCACCAAGAAGATGTTGTAGCCAAAGAATGGCAGTTTCATCATGTGCTCTGTAAGAAAGCAGAAGTGGCATTCAGGCAGCAGCTTCCAGCTGGTGATCTACTGACCACCTAAGGTGGTTAAAAGCTTCAGGCATTCCCAAGTCTCCCTACATTAAAAAGTGCAATTGACAATTTCTCTCCCCATCCTTAGGCTCCTGGTATTCAATGTCAGCAGCCTCAATGCATGTTCCACTCTTTTCAGAGCAGCAAACAGACATGCAGGCAGAATATCAAGTAAAGCACAACTCGTACAGGACTAGGAGAGTCTTCTGCAGACTTTTACCATGAGGTGGGGCTTGTACTATGACCACCACGCTTGGAAGCTTGTGCCAGTCTGCAGAGGAAGGCTGTCAGGGAGTTACGTATCACGGACCATTCCAGACTCCAGAGATCTTTGCCAGCCCCACGGAGCAGCTTCCATCACTCTCAGAGTGGATTACCCAGGCAGACCTCACGTCTCCTCACCTATGAACTGGATTTTTGCATCCACTGGCTGGAGCGGCTGCATGGTTCGCAGCAGCCTGTCAAGATGGTTCTGCAGAGTCTCAGTGTTGATTTGGGACTGCAGGGGTTTTGGTATGTATTCCTTCAGCTCTTCCCTGTGCCAAAAAGTAGAGACTAATTCACTCCCTGCCTGACCAAAATCAAAATATTAACCAAGGGCAGTTAGAGAGAGGGGATGTGCCAACAACTTTCAGAGCAGAGCTGGGGGCAAAGGGGAGGAAGAGGAAAGTGCACAACAGGTCATGTCAAAATTGAATAACATGGGAGGAGACATCAGGGACAGTGAGACAATCATATTCCCACAGAGAAGAAAGCTGTGTTACCACTGTCTAGTACACTAGACAGAGAATTCTTTCATTCATCTACTCTTAACCCATGTGGTACCAACAGAGACCCACCCTGAGACAAGCCTACCTGGAGGGAGCAGAGCTCTCCTGCTCTGTTTTGGCCCAGTGCTGAAGCATAACCAAAACACCCAGCTGCATCTCCAGTTCTTTACTGTAGTTCAGCAGTACCTTCCCTTTCAGGTAGTCCCACAGTATCTGAAAGCACCAGAAAGGGGTCCAGGCAGGTCTGGGCAGTGTGAGACTGCAGAGACCCACGTTTTGTCTTGCAGAGAGCCCATTCTGATCACTCTAAAGCAGAAGTTTGTTGCATTTGGGAAAAGCATCCAAAAACCACATCTGGAGCAGTACAGCTCGTAGGCTAGGGCCTCACTAGCACCACTTATTAGCCATGCCCAGAAACAGCATCCAAAGCCCTCCCACTTCTTCAGCTCCCTTGGAGCAACTGCACTGGCTCTCAGGCTAAGTGCTAGCCCCTGTCAGGGAGATTCCTGGTGCTCTCACCATCCTCACTGCTTACCTGGCCGTAATGGATGTCAGTATAGATTTTGTCCTCAAAGTGCAGAGGTGTCTTCCAGGTGAGCCTGCGCAAACTCACACTGATCAACATGTCCTCGAGCAGGTAGTCATGAAGGTATTCCTCCATTCTCATTGGCCTCGCAGTTTTATCTACATATTCAGTGAGAGAGTCATCAATGACTCGTGCTGAGACAGCAGGGTGAGCTCCACAGTCTTGCAAGGAGCCATCCTGCACACCTCTGTTTCATTTCACCCTGCCCTTAGCAACTCCCAGCATCAGCCATCCCAAAGGGACACAGACCCCACGCAGACATCCACCACTTTCAGGAAAGAGCAATTCAGGCCCTGAGGAGGCACAGTCTCTAACAGAGGTTAACTGCTGAAGAGCCCCAGAGCCAGCAAGAGTGGGGAGATTATTTGAAACAGTCCTTATTGGAGAAACTGCTTTAGGGAAGAAGCTAGAGCTAATGCCTCGTTACTTGCCGTTTTTATCAGTGGCACTCCTGATGGCAAAAAGAGCAAATTCCTGCATTTCTTCATGCTCACCCGCCCCCATCTGCTCACAGATCTCCTGCAAGAGCTCCTTGGCCACCTGAAGCAAGGAAAGAAGCAAGTAAGTACTGCAGCCATGTAAGATCAATTCAGCCCCAGAACAGGTGGAGGGCAGCTGTACAGCTGTGGCCAGGGCACAGGGAAGCAGGCTGGACACGGCATCCCAGCACTGCACAGGCTCTGCAGAGATATGCTGCTGCAGGGATTCCTAGGAAGGATGTGGGAAACCATCGTAGCACTGTGGGAAGCACAGGACAAAGGTTTGACAAGTATGGGAGTTCCCTGATGTGGCTCTGAGACCAGATGAATGGAGAAATGTGAAGCAGAAAACTCACGGTGAATGTCCTGATGCGGGTGACGTATTCCATGCCTCCAAACAGCAGTACCTCAACCCGGCGGGCACTGCGTCCCTTCTGCAAAGGACAGTGACACACAGGAGCCCATCAACCCCATCATCTTTTCTCCTTCTTCCCTTCTCCTCATCTCAGCCTTCCACTACTAGCCCATCATTCCCTTTGCTCCATGGCATCTCACTTACATCTCCCTTTCAGACACGTGCCTGGTTCTCTCTCTTGGGACACTAACCAGCCCTGCTACACACCTCTTTCACACAGCACCTGCTGCCAGGCCCCTGCCCTCCCTCTCTTCCCACCATCCCAACCCCTTTGCCCATCAATACCAGCAGTGCCTTCATTTCCAGAGGGAAAGGAAGGTGGCGACGGCCACCGTACAGGAAATTTTTCCGCAGGTTGCTCTGACAGATCTTGGCTATTTCTGTAGGAAAAGAGAAAGCTTCATGGGCTGAGAGCACTGTCTCCTACAGTTTTGGGTCTTCCTGGCTATGTTGTATCTAATCCAGCACCAATGCTAGGAGAAGAATGAGGAAACTGTGTCCCCATCTGGACCCTTCCTCCTTTCCTTGACCATGGGATCTCAGGAAGCAGCCATTTATTTCACAGGACACAGAAACGTCCATACCGTGGTGGGTGCTGGATGGGTCACTGCTGGCTTGCTGCAGAAACTTGGTGGCATAGGGCATCAGGACGTTAGAAGGGAGGAAGAATCCAGTGAGCAGGTTTAGGAGCAGCCAACCCCGCAGCACTCTGTCCCTGTGGGAGAGAAAGAACTGTGGCACAAACAATTCCTGCTCATCCAGCTGGAAGTGTGCCTCTGCCCTTCCAAACACCGGCAGGAGGCGGCAATGAACTTGAGGTGGTGGCCCTTGGTCGGTGTTCTTATGCTGAGGAAGGGATAGATTCAGATGTTTGAGTAACAAAGAAAGGGGACAGTAAAGGCAACGGAGCAGCTGTGGATAACACACCATTATGGAGTCCTCTCCCCCCCATCCCTATGCATCCCCTTCAGCCACGCGTGGACAGAAACCAAGTGTGCTGCTACTCACTGGTTGGGGTTGACAGTGACCTGTTTGATGACCTGGCAGTAAACTTCATCGTGCAAACTCTCCTTCTCCTTGCACAGCTGCATTCAAAGAGGAGAAGACAGCATCAGAGAGGGGAAGAGAACAGAGGGATTCCAGCTCATCTCCATGCCCTTCCTCTCCCAGCTCTTGAGCTTTGCCAGGAAATCCCAGACTCCCAGTACATCTTAAAGCTCAGGCTTCACCACGTCTGCTCTGTAGTGCTATATAGGACTAAAGAAGAAGTCAGGTTGTACTCTCATCCAGACAGCAACGCCTAAGAAAAGCATTTACAAGCACAGATAGACACACACCCTCTTCCACGTGATTTTTAATTGGCCTCTGCTTCAGTTCCTTTCCTCACACGAGGCTTTGCTTTATGACTTTCCCTGTTCTCCCTTTCCTGAAAGGCCTTGGGCCCTCATTCCCTGTGGTGCTTCCCCGGGGGAAGGTCACAAACCTGGAGGATTTCATAGACACACTGAGCATCATCCTGGTTCTTGAGTTTTGGCTGATCTCCCATGAACCGCATCAGAGCTGCAAAGCAAAGGATAATACTTGGGTGTGAGCAGAGGTGATCCTTCCATGGGGCTAGAAAACATCCCAAAGGCCTTTCTGCTTCATAGGGCAATACTGGGCAGCACTGGACAAGTGGTTCACGCGCCCAGGCAGTGTGTGTTCTTGGACACTTTGCACTCAAGGCATAAAGTATTTTGTTGGATGCTTTCAGCAATGATAGTTACAACAATGGTAGTTACTAACAGCAGAAGTGCATCAGGAGGTGCCCTCTTATGTTTTATTTCCTTTCACTGGTGTCTGTGTGTAGCCACCAAGACCCCACTGAAGTCCATTTTTGTCCTCAGGGAGCACTTACTCATGAAGCTCTTTGTTGCAAGCTCATTCAGTTCACCATCAGAGTACCGGAGCAAAGACTCCTGGATTGGAACCTACAGGACCCAAACACAAGGGTGAGCTGAGGGGGCAGACCAGCACAGAGCTGTGCTGCAGAGAAGACAACAGCTCCCAGTATCTTGCAGGCAGCACTGAGAAGTAGGGGTCACCTACTCCTCTGCATAGTGCAGTCAAAAATCTGCCCTCTGTCTTTAGAGTGAAGCTGGAGGCAGTGCTGGAGCTGGGATTCTGTTGCCACGGGGAAAGCCTGGGCTCACCTTGGTGTACTGGACCATGTCAGCTATAGCCTTCTTTTCAGCATGTGTCCCCTTCAATTCCGTCCTAGCCAGATGAAGAGAACATGAGCCAGTCCAAGAAATACCCCCAGAAATGGCTTGGTAAGTGCCAGGCTACAACGACCAGTGTATGCCTGGTGAGGAAGAACCACAGCCTACTCACACGAACTCAGCCTCTCGGAAGTAGGCAGCAGCAAAGTCCATCATAGTATAATGATCACCAGCAGGGACTGACATGATGCTGTAGGGTTCTGATGTCAGGCTGGGAACAGAGACCTGCAGGGACATGCACCAAACTCACCCTGGAAGGTCAGCTGAGGAACTGCAGTGTGTATTCCCTTCTCCTGCTATACCTGGAAAAGTCTCATCTGTTTGTGATGCTGTCCCTCCCATTACAATGGTATTTCAGTACATTGTCTCCAAGAGTTAAGCAGTCATCTTCCTCCTTAGCCACAGCGGTCAGACTCTACCAGTGTCATGGACCTATGCTGGCAGGTCCCACAGAGCACAGCCAGATCTTCCAGCACTTTCCCAAGGACAACTCACCTCCCTGCTGGTGTTCCTGCCCTCGAAGGAAGCTTTCATGCTCTTTTGCAGCCCTCCACGTCTGTCCATGCTGGTGCTGAGGTAATCAGGGGCTGCAGCCAATTGCACTAGGCTGGTAGGGAAAATACCAGAGCGGCCGCCAGTGGAGCCAAACTGCCAGCCTGAAGAAATGGGACAGTCAGGAACCATGGCAGGTGCAAACAGAGCCAAGCAGTACAGCCTCCTACTGGCAAAGGCGAGCATCAGCCCCTGAGCAGGCTTTCAGTCATACAGTCGTTAAGGATGGAAAAGACCTCTCAGACTCCCAAGCCCAACCCCAGCTCAGTTATTCAGATCCCCTCACCGGGCTCCAGGCCTTGCATGGGCAGGAGCTGGATGAGGTCACCCTTCTTGAAGCTGAGGAGGCTTTTGTCGTCTGTGACGTAGCTGCGCAGAGCAACAACGTAGTTGGTATCCTGCAGAAAAAGCAATGGAGAGGTCAAATCTTGTCCCCAAAATAGGAGAGATTCAGACTACACCGCCCCATGGAACCTGTCAGGTCCGTGTAGGAAACCCCCTTTGCTGCTGGCAGCACTACAGCTGCTTCCTCACCTGCCTCAGCTCCTGCATGAACAGCTCCACCATGGCCTTGATGCACGGAGCCTTGTGAGAGCGCAGTAAGAGCTGCTCTGTCTTCAGAGAGAACTCCAGAGCGTTGCTGTCCTTCAGCTCCACCGAGAGCACATCTGCAAAGCTGAGCACACAGCCAGCACATTCAGAGAGCGAGGGGACACGGATCATGGGATGCGAGCTCGGTTCTCAGTGGTCTCTCATTACAGGCAAAGTGCAAGGAAGGAAGGAAAGGGAAAGGATGAGGTCATTTGGGGGAGGGTCAGTGAGTTGCCACGGGTCTCAGACACCCTTAGGTGTGGGACAACCAGAGAAATGTTCAGCTCACCCCTTCAGTCTGCCCACATCATCTTTCTGCTCACCTGTAGCTGCAAAGGACCTTCAGGTGCTCAGGAGCATAGGCAGCTGCTTTCATCACTTTCAGCAGCCGCAGTCCTCGGTGGGAAACGCCCAGGATCTGGACATCACTTCCATTTTCACCCTGTAAAAGAAGAGCAGCAGTGAGCACCAAAGGCTCCTTCCCACCCGCAGGATGGGGAAGGAGCACCAAAGGTACAGTGAAGAAAACCCCAGGCTGACACAGGAATCAGACCCAGCAACATTTGCAAAGAAGTTTGGAAAACAAGGCGAGGAAAGGAAGACAGAGGAGCAGGAGTGTGAGGATGCAGAGGGGGAAGTGGGGAACAAGGCCAGCAGTGTCTGCAGCCAAGCAGGTGCCCTAGGAAACAGAGAAATTATGTTAATGCACAAGCAAGGAGAAAGAGGAGAAAGGTACAGAAAGCACAGGAGACTGAGTGATGTGTGGCAGGTGAGGGAGAGAAAGGCACAAAGAGACATCCCAAGTGAACCAGAGCCACACTGCCACAGCAAATCTGGGGTCTGCTGAGAAGATTGACTCACTTGAACAGGGAAAAGGCGGGAGAAATAGTTAGCCCAGTTATCCCGAGCAGCCAGCACAATCCTCTTCTTTATCCCATCCTCCTGAATGGACTGAACATCGTTGCCAACCTGGAAGTCCGCTAGCAGAGATACAGCAAGGCAAAGATGGTAACATCTCCCTCTGCTCAGGGACCTTATTCCCACTGTTCCCACCCAGAAATTGTAGGGCAACAAAGAGCAGCAGAGCTGAAAGGACACCACAGTGCTAAGAAGCAATGTAACTTGCATGTATGAATCTTCCTATATGTTTTTCTCCACCCCCCCCCCCCCCCCATCAAGCTCATGTCATACAGGTGGATTTTGAGACAACTCAATCACTGGGGCTCAGTTTCTCTCCTCACAATTGGTACATATCATAATTAAGTTCTTCTGGCTCAGAGAGATTTCAGAGCCATCTTCTATCTGTTTGGAACAGACAACCATCCCTACACTGCCCTGCACAGCACATGCAATGTCCTCTCTTGCTGCAGTGACAAACAATTCTCCTCTGCCCTAAGTCCTGCCTTGAAGGGCACTTTCTCCTTTGCAGCTGGATGCTGCAATGGGCACAGGGAGGAAGGCAGTATGGGGCTGCTAGTTACCCAGCAGGTCTTTCATCTTGCGCTTCTCCTCTCTGGAGATGCGAAGGCAGGAATCAGAGAAGGTGTCACGGATGATCTGCAGAGGGAAACAGGAGGCTGTTAGAAAAGGCTGAGTCTGAGAGAGAAAAGAGTGAAGGCTTGACTAGGTGGACCTGGAGAAAGGACTGATACCTCTAAGGATGCAGAAGTGAATTCATGCAATGTAATTTATGCAATGCAGTTACGGAGTATTTTGTCTCCAACAGACACAATCCTGTGTCATACATTACCTGTTCACACAGCAAGTTCAGACAGTAAGGGTGACTGAAGTTTTCTTTGGGGTAGAACACCTGCAAGAGGAGGGTAAAAACAATAATGACATTATGTATGTTTCCAGCTGTAGCAGAAATGGCTCCAGAGGTGTTTTGTAATCCATATACCCTCCTGCCAGGAGTGAATCTCTACATCTGGGCAGGGAAAGGAGAGAGGGAATACGAGCAAAAGGACCAAATGTGAACAGGAGTGTAGTGGTGAGACCACGGTGTGAGCTTGGGTCAGCTCAGCACGTGCTTTTACATACATTTGTAGTGTTTGTATAGGAGAGCTCCAGGTAACAGCAGATTTACTTTATTTGTCGGTATCTCAGTGCTTTAGAGAGGAAGGGAAGGTCAGGAAAACAGACTCAAGAGTAAGGCAGAGTAGGACCTGGAATTCCTTGACCATCAGATGAACTCATAACTCCCAGCTCATGTGTGATGGGATCTCCTCTCTGAACTGTCTGTGCTGTTACATCACACTGGCTACAGGTGACAGAAAGCGATTTTAACCTAACATGGGGTCACTGCCCTCCCCCTACAGCCAGCTCTCAGCTGATGAACCGTACCTCTTTGCGCAGAAAGATTTTCCAAGGAGGATTGATGTAGGAAAAGCTGACGCCAGCCGTTAGTTTATACAGCTGGGTCTTGATCCCATCATCTTCTGTTACAGTAAAGCCTGGATGGGAAGAAAGGAACCCTCCTGAAAATCAGAGATCAGTGAATGTGAGTGCACAAAACAGCATTTCTGGGAGCCACAGAGTTCAGACATTCCAGAGATAGGGAGCACACAGCATCCTGGCAACTGAGTGCCCCTGTACTGAAGCTTGAAGACGTGCTCACACTTTATGTCATTATAAAGGGGCTGCTGAAGGGTTAAAAGAGCTAGAGGTGCTCTCCTGGGCTGGCAGGCTGTACAGTTCTAGTACAAGGCAGCCAGTACTTACACAGGATTTTCTCTCTGCAGGAGATCTATCAAAGTTAGGCACAGTTGGAAGGCAACTATGCAAAGACATTTCTCTATGGGATTAGGAATGTCTCCATTTAAGCAGTTACAACTTTGAAACTCCAGTTCATAGACAATCAAGAATTGTAGAATATCCCATAATTCAGCTGTTTTCTTTATCCCTGTTCAAAAGAACATGGGAATTTCAGGCTAACCCGGTGATGTAGAATTGCTTGCACAGGATTTAATAAATGTCCATCTTTTAAAACAGTCTGAGAAAGAAACAGGAAAATTCTTTTGTAACAGGGAAGCTGCTGCAGATTGGAGTCTTCCGGTAACGTGCTTGGGCTGACTGTTCTGTGCACATTATAAAATGTGATCTGATGAGCATTTTGTGCTTGAAACACTTTGGTGTATGTGCCCCAGATAACATTTCCTCATTCCTCAGCCTAAAGGGCTCTCCAGAGGCTCAAGAAAGTAAAACACCTGAATTCCCATTCCTCCCTTGTCTAAAGTCCAGCCATTTACATACAGCTTTGATAAAGCCAATGCTTTGAGTAGGCAATAAAGTATCTTGTGGTCTGGACCTTGTTCGAGCTATAGCCCAAAGGTCCCTTCTGTTTTTAGGTCCATTTTTCACTTGGCCCTTCCTTCCTTTGTTGTTGGCATCTGACATCCTGCATTGCACTGGGAAGGAAAGGACGAGTCAGAGCTGGAGAGGGCCATGTGGAGCAGTGGACCAGGCTTCAATTGTAGTGGCAGTCTGATGGCTCAGCCACTGACTGGCTGGCAAGTGCCAGCTCATGCTGTGACTCTCCCAGGCCATTAGGCTGAATCTGCCCTCATTATCTGCTTCCAAATCCCACGTGGGTGACATCAGCACTCACCCTTCACTGCGGATTCCTTCGAGCTTTGGTTCCCCGGGGGGAAAGAGGGGGGCAAAGGTGGGAGAACAGGAGGGGCTGGGGAATCTGGTGGGGTACTTGATGGCTCCTTGAAGATGGACAGCAGAGGCATCTGCTTCTCCTTGATAGAGTTGGAAGCTGATCCCGGCTTGGGCTTGGTGGGTGGAGGTGTCCCTTTGAACCTGTTTTCTTGAGGCGGTGGGGGTGGCTGCAAGACAGCAAAACCATTTGACTGTCACTCTCTGCATCACTGCATGCTGCTGTTAAAAATAATACACAGGGTAGCAGCCCAGCCCTGGGAGCAGCATCTGTTGGAGCAGGGATACCAGAACCTTTAAATGAGCACACGATCTACAAACAGGTGAAGATTAGGCAAACCCAGGTACAGAGAAACAAGCATTTGAGATGCAAGCCTCCAGCTGGGAAAAGGAGAAAAGACATTCACAGTCCATGATTATGGGACCAAATATGGGGAACGTGAATAGTTGCTTCCAAATGAGTCTTAAACATTCCACAGGAGAACTTACTGCACCAGAGCCTGTACTCCAGGACCTCAGTGGATTTTAGAGATTGAAACGTGAGGAGGACAGCACTGTGGTGAGTGAGTTCACAGCTTTTAAGGCAGTAAGAAATCATCTGGCTGCTACCATACCACTCCCTCAGTCTGCTACAAAGGCTCTCTCTGCTGAGATGACCAGAGTGGAAAGCACTCACTGATTTGGGAGAGTTGAGGTTCATCATCCCCAGCTTGGCCAGAGCCTCATTTTTGGGGTCATTCCTCTTCACAAATGGCTTGGACACTCTCCTGCAAGATGAAGGGAACAGAACAAAAGGGAGCTGCAAGGGCTGCAGCAGGGTGGTGGCCCTTTCTGTGGGTGGTTCCCATTGTCTCACCTGGCAGGCTCAATAGGTTGGGGCTCAGGGGCTGGCCTGCTCTGGTACATTTTGATGATGTTACGGATCTCCCGGCTTGGTTCAGGTCGTGACTCAGGGCCTGAAGATTTCACTACTGGTGGCTCCTTCCTTTCTCTTGGTGTCTGTTTCTTCGGCTTTGGCGCAGGAGGTGGCAAAGGGGCAGCAGGAGCTATTGAGGGTGAGAGCTTTAACCAACTGACCAACAAAAGCACAGGAAAAATCCCTTTATGTCATTTGAATCTCCTGCTCTTTCACCCCTAGGTTGACCATTCATGGCCTTCCCCAGCCCCACTTTGGGATCCCACTTCCCAATGCACAGGTCTTTCTCTCTTTGCTGCTGCCAAGGCTCCCAGAAGAGCCAGAATTCCTCCTCCTCTGGATATATCCTGGGCTGACACCTACTCCTGGAAAGTTCCTGCTTCTCAGCCTGCCGGGCTCTCCAGTGATTGTCACCTTACCTGCCTCTGTTTTAGGGCTGGGCTTCTCTTCTTTAATATTTTTCTCTTTCTTCTCTTCCTTTTTCTTCTCTTCCATCTCCTTTGGCTGGGGATTTGCTGGAGGCATCCAGGTTTTTGAAGGCGCCCTGACTTTCTTCACTAAGATCTTTTGCTCTCCTACATAGAAAGAGGGAGCAGAGCTACTTAAACTCACAGCCAACGCTTAGCATTAATGGCATGGTTTCAACTCTAGCATCAAGGGATGGGGCTGCTCATGGCCCCACTCTGCCTGGCCTTGGATGCCCAGCCCAGCTGCTGTACCTGGGAGGCTGCAGAACAGGGTATACGATAAGGAAAATTCCCACAGTGCTCAACACTCACCCATCCTCTGAAAAAAAGCTCTCTTCTGCTGGAAAGTTTCCCGAGGATAGTCATCATCTTCACTGCTGGAGTCATAAACCTGCGGGCAGTTCACAGTGTGGTTAGTACCAGCCAGCAGATAACTCCCTTAAATTCAGCAGTGATCTTCTCTAGATAGGTTTGGATTCTGATCCAGAACTTGCCCTAGTCTGGAAGTGTCCCAGGAGATCAGTCTGTGACCCAAGTAATCATCAACCCAGTTCAGAGAAAGAGAGGCATGTTACAGCCCCAAGACAACTTGCTGAAAGAATGAGGAGTGACAAATTTTCGTATGGACCTCAGTGAAATTCAGATCAGCTGTGGATGCACTGCCCAGCACTGCAGCCAAACCTCCACAGACTAAATGTCACCATTTCTGACCCTGTGTCTTAAAGATTCAGCAAGTGGAGCTTGAAAGGCAAACATAACTCTCAGCTCTCCTCTCTGCCAAATCAATGCCAGGCTGGAAAGGGAAGCAGAATATATGCAAAACATGACATCCAAACCCACTGCTTGTTTCTCATACCGGTCTTTCTGCATGAGCTGGTGGTTCTGGAGCCTTTGGTGGTGTTGTCACGCTGTGGTTGCTGGGAGATATCTTGGGTTTTGGGGAAGTGGCTGGGGCTGGGGCTTGGCTTCGTGGTGGGCTTGAGGCTCTTGGCCTTGAGCTCTCAGGAGGCTGTTGCCTCCACTGCTGTCGCTGCTGCTGCTGCTGCTGCTGTTGCTGGGAAAGGTTCATGGCTTGAAGGGTCATCTGCTGGGCCTGGAGGAAGAAATTGCAGCAACCATGAGTTCTAGGCTACACAAAAACAACAGCCATCAGCCAGGCTGTCCTATTTTTGATTAGTAGCCACAGAACTCCTACTTAAACCATGGCAAATATTCCAAATGTTATGAACAAAGCAGGCCTTGCTTCTACCTGTCCAGATGCACACAGCTCCTGACCGCACAGCAGTCAGATAGCCTGGGACACCCATGCATTCAGAAGGCTTTGTGCACAAAGCAGAACACTGCAGCTTTGTACCTCTAGCAAATCCCAGCTTAACATTTGGGAATTACAACTGTTCTTGTTGCTGCTACTCATCCACCCTAAAGCACCTCAGTGTCCCCACAGACACTAACAGGCAAAAAAGGAGATCCCTACTTTTGCAATCTTAAATAACCACAACTTTATATACCAAACCCCAGAGCTACAGAGCAGGCCTAAGCCAGAAGAGGAGTGTGGCTACCCTCTTTACAGCACATAGACCAGTGCATTCTCCTTCCCGTATTCTTGAGCCTCTCCCACCCATTCCCTTCCACTCACCATGAGCATGGCTTGCTGGTTGATAAAGGCTTGCTGTTGTGCTGCCAGCTGACTGGGGTCTACAGTGGGCACCATGGGCTGGGGCACATACATGGCTGTGGGAGACACACATCTCTGCAGGCAACCACAGTGTTCCCCATATTGCCTGAGTAATAGCACAGAGCTGAGTGCACACTGTGCACTCCACCTGACATCCAAGTGTACAGGCTTCACGAGGATGCCCACCTTTCCATCCTCTTTCCCTGTATATTTACCAAAACACTGTGATTACCTGGCATAGGGGCAATCCCACCAGCCCCTGGCATCATGGCTGAGGCAGCAGGCATCCCCATCATCGAAGGCATGGGCTGGTAAACTGGTGTTTGCATCATTCCAGAGAAGCCTAGGGGCAAAAGGCCACATGGACAGGACTTTTGGGAAATCACAGATCAAAAAGGCTCCATCAGTCCCACTGAATACACCATAGTGGTTAGGTAGCTCTGGTTCTCTCAACCCCCGCTAACATGGAAATGGTTTCTCTCTTCGTACACAGCAGAATTCAGGTGTGCAAAGGAAACCAAAGAGAAATGCACAGCTCGCAAGGCTACAGCAGGATAGAGACCTTGCTTGTGCAGTCCTGCTTAGGTCACGGCATCCTTCCTGACTAAACACCCAAACACCTTCTGTATGATTACAGAGGAGGGTTTATCTTGAAGGATGGTCAGAGGTCTCTGGGACTGCCATGTCCACGTGGGCCTCTTTGCAGCAGGTAGCTGCTACGGATGCAGAGCTCCTTGAAAACATCCCAAAGACCCATCAAGTGGGACAAGCTGGGACCTCCACACACTCACAGGGTACTCTGGGTGGGATTGCGATAAAAAATAGTAAGGAAACCAAACACATACACCAGAACCTCTACCCTAATTCCTCACTGATTAAAAGCAGAACAAAGGTGGCAAGTTTACCTCACCCCTTCCCCAAAGCATCTCTCCCCCAGCAGCTGGGAACAAGTGCAATTTCTGATGACTCAGGCTAAATTCAAATGCTTTTTTTGAATCAGCTGAACCCATGCAGTAATGAGCATTTGAGGGACTCCCTGATCTATGCTCTCTGAAGTTTATCCACACATGTTTCCAGCTGTCCACCTCCCCTTACAGACCTGTAGAAGGAAAGATTCCTCTCTGTGTGGGTCCGATCTTCCCACCTCCTTTCATGCGCCCAGTCAGACTTTCCCTGTTCTCTAAATCCTGTGTCAAGAAGAAAACAGCACTATCTGAGCTCAGACAGATGGACTTCCCAGTAAGATGCCATCCAAAGGCATGTCTGAGCTGAGCAAAGGCAGAGTGCATGGACAGGAGTCATGGGGAAAGGACAGCCACAGAGAAGAAGTTGGAGAGAGCATCAGAGGACTCACTGGTGTCCTGGAGCCCTGATGTAGCACGGGGCTGAAGAGATCATCCACATAGTGATCCAAGCCTCCAGGGGTCACCTGCTCATCTCTGAATCCAAAATCTAAAGGTGGAGAAGAGACTGGTGATAAGGCAGGTAAGGAACATTCCCCTTTCTTCAGACCCTGCTAGTCAAATTTTGGAGTGGAACCTGTCAAGATTTTCTCCCCTCTGCTCTGATTCCCTGGATGGGACACATCTGACACAGTGCTGTGCACTGTCCTGGGCAGCAGCTCACCTCGATGGGCACTGCCAAACTCCGGAGGCAGTCTGGGTGGGGGGAAGGCAGGGGCCTGGATGCCTGGGGCTGGGGGGATCCTGCTGGAGGGAAAATGAGATGAGAACAGCACAGCGTGTTGAGAGAGACCAGTGGGTGATACGGGCACCAGTGTGGGGCATGAGGATGAGGTCACTCACTGATCCAGGCCAGAGTTATGGAGGAAGTTTCTGTCCCTTTCAGGAGAGATAGGGTATCTACGTGAGGACTCAGAGGGGCTGCTGGGGTTGCTGGCCTCCTCCATCTCTCCTATGAGGTCCAGCACAAAGTCACAGCCCAGTAAGTCCTGCCACGTGTCGCCAGTTAACATGGAGATAGACCACCCTCGAGACCTCTTATCACAGCCCCTGGTAACAGGAAAAAGGAGAGAAAAGATGTCAGAGTATGCAGGAGGAAAAAGAGAAATAGGAAAACATTGCATTCAGCTTTATCCTGCCTTCTCTACTCATCAACACTAGGGTGTGAATCAGTGACTAAGCACCCAGGATCAGGAAAAATAAATGTGAATCACCCCTAATTTGACTTTATTTGTTTTAATATTTTTCCTGAAGCTGCTCTGACTGATCACAGCAGTGGTTCCCCTGTTCCTCAAGAGTCCCACAGTTCATGCACACAGATGGAAGGGACAAGGAGAGAATATGAGCCAGAGCGGGTAAGGAGTAGGTACTCCACATCTGACCCTATGAATTCTAGCCTGCAGCCCCAGCTGATCTGAACTCTAAAATCAGTCATAGTCTCTTTCACATCCCCAAATCTCCTGTCCTCTGACAGTACCTTGCACTGAGCATCCATCCTGCAAACTGCTCCCCAGTCATCCAGGACTCCACCTCGGCTGAGAACTTCTCCTCTAGCACATTAAAGAAACAGTCAGTGCACACAGCCCCATGGCAAGACCCAAAGCAACACCCACACTCTGCAGTGCACAGGCAGAGCCCAGATGGAAAGTCTCACACCCTTCTGAGGTGACCCACAAGGACTGGAAGCAGACAGAAGGCTCTGCATGAACACATTCACATTTGTAATAACTGTTGATGGCACGTCTCAAAGCATTTCCAGTGTGGCAGCTGAAAGCTGTGTCATGATTCATGTGGGTCATCCACCACCCCCCACCAAGGAGCTAGACTGGAGGTACTCTGCATCTGATTCATGGTGATTCCAAGTTCTCAAGGGACAGCATAAATCAATGTCTGAGAAGGAAGAAAGGTTCAGAAAGCCTCTGCAGCAGAGGCATTAGCTGCTGCAGCATGGGCTGTGCAGTGATGGGTAGCAGGAAAACTAGACCCAGAGAGATGCACAACTGGGACTGCCCTCTGTTGAAATCAGCCAAACCCAGAAGGATTTCATCCCTCAGCCTGAATACCAGGTCTGACTCGTTAGGGTCAGATCTTTCAGAGTTTGGGGTTTCAGATGCTTCCACCCCCCATGGCATCACCATCCAGCAGCAATTGGTCCAATCACTCTTCACTAAGCTGGTGGAAGCATTTTCCAAACGACAATTTTTTGCACTGGAAAAGTTCCTAGGAACTAGAAGCACGCATTACCATTAAATGTATGAACATCCAGCACCATCTTCCCTTTTCTCCTGTTTGCAGTCCACTCCAGTTGAGTGGGAGGATACACTCGGGACGATGCGTATTCCGTGTGCTGCGCTGCCGTCAAGATCTTGCGCTGGCAAACAGCATTGTAGCCATCCATGCCATAATCTGACACAAACCTGGGAAAAGACACCTGCCTTCAGCACGCTGTTCATCTCCCTTAGCTTCCCTGAAAGTATAGCTAGCTCTTTTCTCCTCCTTACTTCAGCAATGGCTTCTCCAGTGCTGGTGAAGGGATAAAGGAGCTGAGTAATGTTGCCATCAGGACCCAGGCTCGCTGGCTCTGTTCCACATCTGGGTTCTTCCATGTCTGGGTGACCACTTGGCTGAAGATTTCGTTCCGCAGAGCCCTGTTGTTCAGCCCTCTCCCAGCAATGTAGTTGCCCAGCAGGACCTCCTGCCAGTCATGGAGATTCTTGTCGCCGATGAACCGCAAAATCTAAAAGTATTCAGGGGGAAAAAAGAGACAGTTTTAGCTGCAGCTCTTTGGCTTGAGCTGTGTTGTGAGGCAGCAGCATGGACTGTAGACACCAGCGTGTTTGTGGACATTAGAGCACCCATCACTCAGATCTGGGTCTGCTCTCAGGTCTCGTGCACTATCAAAGTTCTGGAGAATGTGGGAGGCAGTGCTCATAGGGGTAGGACCCTGACTCCAAGTCAGAACTTCTTCACTTTATTCTTCAGACTATTCTTTGCCATGCTTTTGCCTAAGAACAAAATCTGAGTCAAAATACGTCTCCTTCTTTGTGCATCAGAGCTCAGCTCTGTGAGCAAATTACTATAGGCTCCTCATTACTGTGTCTGGGCCCACAGGCTTCCTAGCTGAACAAACAGGCAAATGCAATTGATGGTCAGCTTTTCTTGTGAAAACTCAGACAACCAGATGTAAGGAAGTACTAACTTCCCAGCTAACTAGCTTTGGTGTAACACTATACTAACACTATACCACGTAGTATGAGATGCATTATGCTCAACCAAATCGACGAAGTGAAGATTCAGTGTGCTTATTAATTTTAATAACATGTAGTTCTCAGAAGGGTTAAGAGATTTATTCTCTTTACAGTCTCGTGCTATTTTCAGAGAGTAAACATCACGTCTTTAAGAAATGTATTCCACATCCACAGGGAGGAGGAGGTTTTGCTGTCTTCCCTGTGCTGACACTACATAATGAGGGTGTGGTTCCAGGTGTAGTTTTCTTGATGACAAAGTCCCTGCCATGTTCCAGCCTTGTATAAAGTTCATTGTCCCCTATTGCATGTTGCATTGATTTAACTGTATGTCTGAGTAACTACCAACGTGTTTACTATGAAGCAGATGATGGGGGGAAAGATATCAGTTAAATTAAACCTTTCTGTGACCGAGGGAGGAAGAAGTCAGACCTCCCTTTCACTATCATGGCTACTGGATCTGAAATATTGTGAAATTAAGGCTTAGCAGTCTTATTTCTATATGTCCAGCCAAGTTTTGAGACTATATCACTAGGCAATTGGCTTGGATCCTGTTGATCTACATCTCACCTATTAGTTGGATTACGTCACTCCAAGAACACAACACCCAGGGGCTGTCCAATGGCTCCAAAACCTCAAAGGAACAGGAATTTATTCTACTCTCTTGACACACCAAGAGAAGAAGAGCCACCACCAGCATCTAGCTGCTCAGAGAGGTGTTGGTGCCCCATCCCTGCAGACAGCCACGGTCAGGCTGGACAGGGCTCTGAGCACTGATGGAGCTGTGGGTGTCCTGCTCAGTGCAGGGGTGGCACCAGATGGCCTTCAGGGTCCTTTCAAATCCAACCATCCCATGACTGTATGGTTGTCTTATGCCCATCTGCTCTTCCAAAAGGTTGTGCTCAAGGAAGACATCTCTTACCAGTTTATTGATCTCAAGTGCACTCTCCCGGTATTCAGCTTCCAGGCGGGTTAAGGGCTGCTGCAGGGGATGACCACGGGCAGGGAAATCTGTCTTCTAAAAAGAAACAATAGGACAAAAATATGCCATTTGTTCCTGGTGTCACTAGGACTAGTGTATTCCTCCAATTGGGAAGCAGTGAAGGAAAATAGAGTTCCTACCTGGAAGTGTGACTTTATGAAGGAGGAGAAAGGATAGCTGTTGATGTCTCCTGGGAGGGAAAGGTCATCTTTGACCTTAACTTCTGGAGGTAACGTCTCAGTTATCTGTTTGGCCCGTGCTCCATACTGACCTGCAGGAGAAAGAGGTCTTGTGCCACGGCAGTCAGAAAGGCAGCCAGAATGCACCCAACTCACAGTGCAGCACTGGCTGGCTATTCCTTGCATCTACTCTTGGCCAAGCAGCAGTGTCCCAGTACCAGCCCTCTGGCTCCAGGAACACACAGACCCCACTTGCTCCTCCAAACCCCCTTTCAGGCACATCCTCTCTGCCCTGAGACCCCAGGATTTAACTTCAGTGGTTACAGCTCAGTTCTTTCAGACTCTTATCCCAGGTAATATCCAGGGAGCACACAGCACCTGCAGTTTCAATTCTGTTATACGGAATGTAAAGGGCAGGGAACACTAAGCCTATGCAGAGATAATGTTAACAAGCATTAAGTCAACAATTAAATCAGAGGTCATCATGATGAGGCGCTGGATGAGGGGTTTATCATAAACAGGAGCAAGCACCTTGATAAGCTAAGGGACTTCTCAGGGCAGCACAACAAGTGTGCATTCCTCTATCCCAAACCCAACGTGTCCCCTGACACCCTCCCTTCATCCCGTTCCCTGAAGGGGAAGGGAGGGTGTCAGGGGACACGTTGGGTTTGGGATATCACATGAAGACCTCATATCCCATCACATGAAGACCTCATCAGTTTCAGTGAGGGTTGGCCCCATAGCCACTGAAAAATATATATATATTATTTTCCTCAGTGGAAAGTAAAGGTAGATATTTCTTTGGAAGTGTCAAACTTCCAAACTTCTTAATATTTCTTCAAGGATTTTTGAGAAGACAAACGGGTTTGAGTCCTCAGACCCCAATATCCAGTTCTGCAAGAGATCTGGCTTCACTAAACATTTTGCTGTCACACAGCTTTGACCATCATTATCACCAGCTCTATCAGCACATCTCACCAGAGCTCTGAAAAGGGAACAGAAATGTGCACAGAACACAATTAGCCTGTGTATCATATTTACACTGCAACCATAATAAATCAAGCACAACCCAGCTGACCGAGAGCAGGTGGAACATAGGTAGCACGCTGCTAGGAAACAAGAATATAAACAGTGAATAAAACAGCACAGGAAAGGGGGGGTTTCTCACCTCCAGCTAACTGCAGGAGGGCAGCAAGCTCTGCCGGGATCTCCAGCAGCTCCACATCCTGTGGGGAGAGGGAGCAAGTCAGTACTGGGGCACCAGACATGAAATACCGTGAACACTGAGCTGTTCTGCTGAGGCTGGGCAGAGTAAAGAGCAACAGATGAATTTCTGTGCAGGCAGTGTTCAGAAATACTACAAAATAAGGAAGAGTTGTTCAGGTACAGAACACAGGTACATGACATGCATCAGATGGGAGGGGAAGGTGAGTAATTCCTGACACGGGGAAGAGGCACGGGTGTTGGCTTTCTTTGACTCATCTCTCATTACTAACAAGTCTGGCACAATGCACCGAAGGGGTCTTGATTTAAGGCTAAAGGCCATTTCCTCCTGCTCACTTCTATGTCATTTGTATTTTATTTTTCTGTATCCAAGAACGCTACAGTGCAAATAAGAAGAGACCTGACCCAGGTCTTTGATGCACACTGCTGTTTTATGTTTATTAGGGCAGCCTCTCAGCACCTATTAAGGGCTGTAAGGGCACAGTCTAGCACAGTGCATTGTGATAGGACAAGAGGAAATGCTTTCAAATTAAAAGAGGGGAGATTTAGACTGGGTATAAGCTTCCTTATAGCTTCCTTGGAAATCTCCTAAATAGTAGGATCATGGGATGGTTGGATTTGGAAAGGACCCTAAAGGCTGTCTGGTTCCACCCCCAGCAATGAGCAGTGACTCCCACAGCTCCATCAGTGCTCACAGCCCATCCCCTGGACGTGGCTGTTTGCAGGAGGGGGCACCATCACCCTTCTGGGCAACCTGTGCCACTGCCCCACTGCTTGTAGCATAAGATTTCCTTCCTAATATCCAGTCTAAATTGGCCCTCTTTTATTTTGAAATCATTTCCCCTTGATCCCCCCCCCCCACAGACCCTACTAAAGAGTCCACCTCATTTCCCCTTGATCCCCCCCCCCCACAGACCCTACTAAAGAGTCCACCCCCTTCTTTCTCACCCCTCGTTTTGTCCCAGATTCTCCCAGACTGATGACAACTTACCATTCCCTGGCTGTCACTGCTGCCCCTGTCACCACTGCCCAGGGTCCTCCTTTGTCGTTTCCTTTCTTGTATCTCCTGCTGTTAGGATGTGTCCGGGGGAGAAAAGAAGATGTATAAGCAATCACATCCAGCCGCTTCTGGGAGCAGACTCTGCAGCTAGGCAGGAGTTAGTGTCCTGCATCAGCAGACAAAGCCACAGAAAAGCTGCCATCTTCCTGGAACCCAGCATGGTGTCTGAGAAGGGACGCCCAGGCAAAGCCCTTAGTTTTGCTGAAACACCACTTGCTCTGAAACAACACCTGCACAGCATCTCTGCCAGGCTTTTCCCCCCTCATCTTAGTGCAAAAACACACAGAACCCATCAGAAACATTCACCTGCTTCCTTCAGCATCAAGGAAGACAGTAATGCAGCCTGAACATGCATGGAAGAAGCTTTCCAAGGAGAGGGACTCCTTTAGAGTGGGAGGGATACCAAGAGCCAAAGTCCCTCACATCTCTGCCCTTTCCCATCTCATACCATTGTCTCCCAGCCCCAGCACTCACCCACTTCCTACTCCAAGGTGGAAAAGGAGGGTCTCAGTCTCTCCCTATCTCTCTCTGTTGCTTGTCTGTTGCAGAATGGTGTGACTAGATGGGAGGTGATGAATGCTGGGCTGAGAAGGACAGTAGGCATGCTAAAGTACAAAGGGCAGGTCTGTGGGGAGTGGGAAAAAGGAGGAACTCTGCAGCAGGTGAACTTTGAGACCTGTTATTGTTGTAAATGCAGATACCTCATCGAGCAAACAATGAGGGGAACAGAAACAGACTCAAAAGAACAGTGCTGCTGTGATTACCTGATCTATAGAAAGAAAATCTGGATCATGTCTAAACCAAAAAAATCCTGTAAGGAAAAGAAACACACGCTGATCTGGGCATGGCATGGCAGAAGGCACCTCTGCAGCCTTCCAGGGAAATATTCTCCAAACACAGGAAATCTGTGTTAGTTGCTGATGAACGTCTGTCTAAGAAATAATCAAATTGATGTTATGCTATTTATTGTCAGCTTGTCTGCTACTCCTTTTTAAAGATTTGTGCACCAGAATCCAACCCCTGGGTAAATTTAACGATGGTGAAATGAAGGCATGTTAGGAGAAAGCTCTGGGCTGTATTAATGTTTTCTCAGCCTCAATCCTGATCAGATTTTTAGTCTTTATTTATTTATTTATTTATTTATTTATTTTACAACTGTCTTTCTTGCATAAGAAGGAAAGAAAGGAGGGAAAAAGAATTGCCAAAAAATAAAACTTGGATTGTTGAAAAGTTGTCTGGTGGTTCTGCTTATAACAATGGGGAAGCTGCAAAGCAATTAAAGGTGTTTTGCAAAAATGAGCTCAACCTAATTGGATGAAGAGGGTGAAATATTATCAGAGAGGTAACATGAAGATAGCACCTGGAGACCTTAACAAAGATGAAGAACCTGTTGCATCAGGTGACATAAGAGCAGCAACCCTGCCACCCTCTGGACCTCTCCAGCCCCATCCCAGTCCACATGCTTTTGTTCTCCTATAATCCACACCTAGCTAGATGGATGGCTGGAGCACACACACAGTGCTCAAACCCCACCTGCTGTTGTCCACCCAACAGGTCCCACCTGAGACCCCTAAGCAATCAGGAGTCTCTGGGGCTGCTGTTCCTTTGAAAGCCAGGTGCAGAAGGGCTTTTCTCTCTGCCTTCCTAGCAGCTCCTGGCCTTGCTGGAGGTTGTGGCGTGTATCAGTACTCAGTGCCAGCCCTTGCTTCAGTGCTACACTTCAGCTCTCAGGTTGGTCTGCTGTCTGTTTTGGGTTTTTTTTTTTTCCCTTGTTTTAGAACATGCCTTTTCTTGCTGCTGCAGCTTAGCTGTGGGAGTTAGATCATGCCATCTAGATCTTGTGACTCAATAGCATGTTCAGTGTGATCTGAGGAAATAGATAGCCAATATATTTTGGTAGTGCATCCTTGTGAGCATGGCTGTTGTTGTATGACGTGATTAATTCTTGCTTGTAAAACTAATAGCCTGTAGATGTTGTAAATAGTTGTGGATGTAGCATTATAGGTTAGAAAGCACACTGTAAGGCTGTTCTACTCTAACCAGGGACCGTCAGCAAAAGAAAACAAGAACAAAAAGGCATGAGTAGGCTTGTAAAATACCAAAGAAGCCAGGGCCTCTGCACAAGGCAGAACTGCCCCATTTCAGGAGTAGCTTGCAAAGTGCCAGGCAGGTGTCAATATATTCCCCCTACCCTCCTGCCCTTCTGATTCCTAGTGTATTCAGTGAATGATGGGATGTCAAGTTTATCTCTGTCCCAGTGCTCAGATGGCTGAGTAGGCAAATGTTATGGTTTAACAGACATTCTCCTACTGAGCATGCATCAATGAAGAGAGCTCATGAAGAGAGGGCGAGCCAAGGAAGGTCGCCGGAGGAGTAACGGGCTGCCAAGTGCGCTGCAGTGGTACTGAAAGGATCGTAGGTGGCAGCAGAAACCACGGAATAGATGGCTGAACGCTTCTTTATTTTAATTAGGCAGGTATATGTTAATTACCTCATGAAGGAAACACGGATACGTGCTATCTGTGGAAATACAATACACTCTGAATCACATCATCTCAGAAGTGCTTATGGCGGAGGTACCCCCAGTGCTTCTGACACTGTTAAGGATACCTGGAACATTGCTTAACAGTAACAGCACTTTGCTGATGAGTTTCTCAGTTTTGCTTTAAAGGGGTGTTTCACCCCTTACAATGAGCTGATTCAGGCACACCTACTCTGAGAGAAGGGAGAAAAAAAAAAGTGTTGTGGAAAACAAAACGTTACCAAAAATCCTGATCAGTGTTTTCTGCGTTGAGGATTAAATGCTGCAGAAGTTTCCCTTCTGCCACCATTGGCGAGTTGGAATGAGATCAGAAATCACAGCGCAAAACAAACGCTGCTGAGTGCAATAGTAACTCGTACTGCGGGCTGTAGGCTTTAATCCTTCCCACGGTGTTAGAAAACACTGCCTCTGATGCGTTTATAACTAAATTATAGTCATTACCAAAAGGCCAAACCATCGTTTGTTTAGGTTATTTGTTTGTTTGCTTTAGTCAGAAATAAAAGCATTTATTTTACATGTGAAAGCTTTTTTGGTTTTTTTCTTTCTTCTGATATTGCCTGGAGGACCAAAGACCGCATCCGTAGGGCAAGTGGAGGACTGATGACCATAAATCTTGGAGGACTGGCGTCGCAGAGCGGTCAAAGAAAAGAAGCGCCCTGCCGGCTCCTGAGACGCATGCGCGTTACTGTCTGGAGGACCGGCGACCATAGACGCTGGAGGCACAGAGCGGTTAGCAACGCTCCCGTTGCTAAGGAAGTGAGGTCACGCAATATGGCAGCTCCTCAGCAACGCCGCAGGCAGCGCGCCCCGCCTCCGTTGCTACGGAAGTGAGGTCACGCAGTATGGCCGCTCGGGGCCGGGGTTGCTGAGGGGTCGGTGTTGCGGGGAATCCGCGTCCATCCTTCTCGGGACTTACTAGGGCGGTGCTGTCCGCCTCGCCAGTACCGAGCGGTGGGACCGAGGCCGCGATGGCAGCAGGAACGGCGGGGCTGTGAGACAGAAGAGCGCGGGCCTGCGGGGTGGGCAGAGCGGCAGAACCGGGTCGCGGCCGAAGCGAGCTGCCGCCATGGAGCTGAGGGTTGGGAACAAGTACCGGCTGGGCCGGAAGATCGGGAGCGGCTCCTTCGGCGACATTTACCTGGGTAAGGAGGGGGACGGCTCGCTGGGGACGTACCCGGGGCGGGGGGGAGGTCCGGGGAGAGCGGCCGGGGTGGGCACCGCTTTCGTGCTCGTTCCCGGCCCGTAGTGAGCGACCCACGGGGCCTCGCCTGACCCTGATGGAGCTCAGAGCGCCGGGAGATGGCCCGTGGTGCCTCGATGCCAGCACAGCGCGGTGTTTCTTTCGCATCATGTCCTAATTTAGACAGCGTGGACGTCGGCAGTGCTGGGTTATTTGGCTGCCTCTTAACGTTGTTGTTTGGTGACCTTGGGCGTCGTTGTTTATCTCGCCTGTAAAAGAGGAAAGAGTTTGGGGAAAGAAATACGGGCAGCAGCATTAAATATCACCACAGTGCCCTGGGAAAAAACGCTGTCACAGGGATGCTGCTTTCTCCTACACGATCTTAAAGAAATAAATAAAAAAATCACACAACTAAGGGATGGCAAGCTAAGAAACGCATCACATCCTTCAAAAAATCAGTGTGGTTCAGTTGTCCCCTTGGCTTGAATGCTGCCTTTATGTCTTAAAGCACGTAGCTTATTTTGCTGCTGCAATTTCTGTGTGACTGTAAAGTTTGTGGGATCTGGTTTATGGAGCTCTGTCGTAATGGTTTCGATTACAGCCATGGCAGCAGGTAGTGAGTGCACCCAGTTCTGAAAATGGGTGCATTTAACATAGCCCAGGTATCCTGCAAACTCTCAAACCGTGGGAAATGGGTTAAAGGTGGGTAAATATTTGTTGTAGGAGCAGGTATTTATGGTGCCACATAGAATTGAATATTTTGCACTTGAAAATTGAGGTAACCTGGGAAAGTAGATCAAATAAGTGGAGGGGAGGAACTTACAGGTGTTGAAGTAGATTCAGTTTGCATGTCTGGAGAATGAAAGCATCCCTAGCTCATGTATGTGGTGTATTTGGTGGTGTACACAGTATATAAATGTATTTTTTGTTTAGGCAACGATACCTTTATGTGTTGCAGTGCACAGCTGGCCTTGTGAAATAATCTGTTAGCCAAAGCTCTTGATTTCAGGTAATGAAACACTGGTGATATGTAATATGGATCATGTGTATGGTGAAAAATCCATTTTTCCAGCCAAAGGTGTGTGATTGTCTACAGGCAGAGGATGTGATTCCTCCTCTCCATAATTGCGTAAAAGATTGGGGAGTGCTGGGAGGGAGAAGGTGGGAACACTTATGCAAAATCTTCGTAAGCAACCGTTCCTGCTCTGAGGCTGCAGTTAAGGTCTGAAAAATCTTGTGGTGATTTGAGAGACTCCGAGTAAATATCTGACTGCTGTAAATGAAATTGTGAAGAGACCAGTTTTAAAGTGCAAGTGAAATAAAGGTATACTTTGTAATTCAGATTAATGCTGGGTGGGAGCTAGGCAGCTCAGCTGTTACCCTCCCATGTATGGGAGCTGGCTTGGAAATGATTTTATCTGTCGGTGTTATCTTTATATATACAGCCCGCATCAGGAAAGTTTTCCAGGTGACAGCATTTCTCTTTATTCCTACAACTTTTTGTGCAAGAATTCTTGATCCTTGGGTGTCGCCCTCTTCTTTTTATCCCTATGTACTCAGTGTGGATTTACAATTAGTTCATACCACAAGCATGGTGCATGCCTCAAATTTTGTTGTTCTTATCCTTAACTAGTCAGTGGATTTATAATTACATCTCCCTGCAAATGGGATTCCTGAGCCATCAGCTGGCAGAGAATTATTTGTCTTAAAGATCCAGCTAATGGCACGATTATCTGCTTCCAAGGGAAAATGCTGTGTCAAGAACTTAAATATTGTGGTCTTTTGTAGAGCGTGGTTTGGTTTGCCAGCTGCTGTGTGGCAAAACAGAGGCTTTCAAAATCTGTGCTTTTGGTGATAATGAAATGTGTTTAACAACAAAAAGGCTCTGCTTGGTTGTTTGGGCAGTGCAGTGAGACATAACCGCAGAGAATTTACTTCTCACGTTCTTTCAGAGCTTAGGATTTATTTATTTTAGGTACAATCACCTTCTGATAGCTCTGAGTACGTTTGTAAACATCCATCTGTTTTATGCTCGGGGAGGAAATATTGCATCTCTTCATTCCGTTTCCAATTCCTTTATATTTTCTTGAATCTGGCTGTGGTGGGGTGAGGGCATTCCCAGCAGCACAGGAGAGGAGCTGTCTTCCTTTCTCTTTCAGTAAGAGAACCTTTGGAAAGTTGAGCCAAGGACTCAGCTGTTACTGTCATGGTTCTGTTGTGCTCTGCCCTGTGCTCCCTGGTGCCTCAGGAGTTTGGACATCCCCATCTTGGCTTGCTTAGCATGACAGGGTATGCAGCATGGGATCCAGAGGTGCAAGCTGCTGTGGTGGATGAAGGACCAGAGACAGTTTTAAGAAAATAAAAGTTCAGAAGACAGAGGTACACTGAAATCTTAAGTCCTCATCCAGTGGAAAGAACAGCCTGGATTCCCAGATTTCTTAAGTAGTTGAAAAGATGAGTGATGTGCAGGAAAAGAATCATAGGAAGTATGTGTGTTTTGCTCAGCCTGTAAAGTCAAAAAGGTATGGGTCTCGAAGGCGTTATAGTTACTGTGTTTTCGTGCTTTTTTTTCACTGCCTCTATTTTCTTAGTGTTAGGTCTTTGTGTTGTCAACTAATTAATCTCCATGGTCTTCCTCGTGGCAGAGGATTTTGCAGTTCTAACTTGGATTTTTCCTCTTTAAAGTGAAATATTTTCATGACTCAACTTGTTATTTTTACCTCTGTGCCATGCCTCTTCTCATTGTACTGCTTGCAGCTACTTTTTAATTACTGATTCTAGTATTGCTGATTGTTACAACATTTTCCTTAAAGGAAACAAATCCCTTTGTCATTGCAGAATTATCTTAGAAATTTTGTGCTGTGGTTTATATGAGGGAGGAACTGAATGTTTGGGGTTGCGTTACTGGGAAGAATTATTTGTGTTTTCACCCCCTGCAAGATTCAAATATTTTAGTTACGTTATTTTTTATACAAAATTATTCAAGGAGTGGGTGTATGTAGAAGTGAAGTCTTGGCTTAGGATCTTAGCTTTCTGAGGTGATGCAGAGCTGTTGGGAGGAGCGGATATCCAAGAAATGATCTTGGGTATTGAGATCATGGTTTGTTGAGCAGTGATGAGCAGAACTTGATAAGGAATACCACAGGTCTTGACTTTCCTTTCTGCAGGCCTTGCCCTGATCAGACACGGATGTCTGCAGCTGTCTTTGTGCACAGTGTGCCTGTTGGTACCCTCTGGCATCAGTGTGTTTTGGGTCTGTTTAGTGAATGGTAGAGAGTTCTGACCGAGCTTCTGTGGTCGGTTTTTATGCTGACTGTGACACTGGGTTCTCTTGGGGTACAGGACACCTCAAGGAGCACTCTTTCAAAGGATCTTAATGTTCTGACTTCAGCAGACAGATATCCATGGGGGCTCCTGTAGATTCTGACTCCTTCCTATTCTTTGATTCCTCAAAGGCTGATGGGGAAAAATGAAGAAAATGCGGGAGAGATTTCAGTGGGAACTTTCCTTACTTATTAATGAGGTTATAGGTGTCATTCCTACCCAGCAAGTGCTCGAGCACATAAAATAGCTTCAGAATTAAATAAACTTGCCCTGATCCTTAGGTAATGGGTCTGCCTGTGTTATCCTAATTAACATTGCTGATGGTGAACAAGAAATGGAAGTGCTGTGGCATAGAGCTGAATCTCTGCATATGAGTTAAATGTTTCTTTAAAGGTAGAGCGTAACGCTCAGTTAACACAGAGTTTGAGTTGTGTGGCAGTGTGTTACTCATTGTAACCATAAATGAGTCTGAGGATGGGTGGGATTCGGAGGTAACACAGCTGAATAAAAGCCTGAATATATTTATATTCATAATAGTAATTGCAAACTGTGAGACTGGGAGAACTTCAGTGTCAAATGATGTGCCAGGGAAACAACAGGAGAAATTCAGTGCACGTCCCTGAAATCTGCGGTGTGAGGTGTTAGCCTGTCTTTATACCCACGAGATGATAAAGCTCTGAAGTTGTTCTTTAATCCCAAGAAGATTTTGCCATTATAGTAGCTCTGAGAATACATTAGCTTAGTACTTGGTATCAAAGAAAAGCATATGGGAAAAATATAGGGAAGCTGAAAAAATGCTGATCATGTATTCATGTTGTGTGACCATCAGAATGGGCACTGCTGAGCTGGAAAGGATGAAAATGTGTGAAACAAGGAATAAGTAGAGTAGTAAAAATGGCTTACATAGAGGATGAGGTTTTGAGAGCTTTGGAATTATGAGAAAGTAAAATACTGCAGAAGCCAATGAAATCCTGGATGTTGTAGGGAGAGCATGTGTAGTGTGGTCAGTTACTGCCTTTGCAAACAAAAAGCAGGCCTCCAGGGAAGCTTCTGGAAATGGAGATAAGAACAAATAGCAGGCGATGTACCTCATGTGATCCTGAGCTATGAGGTAATGCAGCAGAGTCAAATTCTGCAAGTAGAGAGTGTGCTGTATGGCTGAGAAGTGTCACACAAGAAAAATATGAAACCCTATCTCTTTTGGTTCTTGAGTAGCACTGCTGTGCATGGGTGGCTTTTCTCAACTCATTACCATCTTTTAAGAACGTGAGGCTTTTCCCTGTAGATGCTTCAACTTCAGAAGTGATGAAGTAAGCCAGTGTCAGTGCCTTGTTTCCTGAAACAAGAATTCAGTGACGTGATAGAGATATTTGCCATGCTTAAAAAGCATTCAGTCTGAGCTGCACAAACTGGAAGTGGAGGGGCTCTCCTCAGGACACACCTGCTTTGTTTTGGTCTTGTATAGGACAGCAGACAGTTGGTTTCCTGAGCTGCAATGTCTAATGCTTTTCTCTTAAGCTGCTAATCTGCAATGACTTAATCTCTGCATCTTGGCCACTGAAAAATAGTTTGCCATTGTTTGTTTTGTTTCAGCCTTGACAAAGGAAACGCATCCTAACAATATTTTTACCCATGTTTTAATTTTTTTCTTGCTTCAGGAACTGATATTGTTGCCGGAGAGGAAGTTGCAATTAAGCTGGAATGTGTGAAAACCAAACATCCTCAACTTCACATTGAGAGTAAAATCTACAAAATTATGCAGGGTGGAGGCAAGCAAACTTTCCTTCTTCAGAAATTGAGTTGGTTGTTTCTTTTCATTTTGTATTTGATATATCTGCCACCTGTAAGTATTTCATGGTTGAGAGCTCTTTGAGAAGTGGGAAAGGTGGAAGAATAGGTGCAGAGCAGTGCCTCAGTTTTTGTGTGAGATAGGGTTTAACCTGGTTTGCTCTGATTTAGGAGCACAATTCTAAACTTAGTCAAATCAGGATACTTTTTCTTTCGTATGCTAGCATTCCCTCATCTGAGGTCCTTCTGTGCAATAGGCATTCTAAGATGTAATGGCATTAGTAGTAGAGAACAGGAGTGAGGCAACTATGGTGTTTATCCCATCCCACCAGGAGAAGTCACTCGTGTCTGAGAATTCTGCAGATGCAAAAGTCTTATTACAAAGGGTAAAATATCTTCTGTATGGGTTTGCAAAGGCCACGTTGGCTTCTTCTCAGAATGAGAAATGCAGGGGAAGGTGGCAGAAATTTAGCAATGGTCCAAATAAGGGTTTTTCTATGAAAATAATTTAGGAAAAAAGTTGCAGTAAACAAGAGTGAAAATTCAAAAGGAGTTAATTACAATCTGGGTGGTCATAAGCCAGATTGTTTTTAGGGTCCCTTTCAACCCAATCCATTCTGTGATTCTAGGACTGTTTCTGTACCACTTCACTTTTAAAGTGCATATAATTAAAGAAAAGGTAATTGAAATTCAGAGTGGGGCTATCTGCATGTTTAATTCAAGACAGCTGTGTGGATTTTTTCAGTTCTTTGGAATAATTTTCCAAGTTTCTCCATGAAGCTAGCAATAGAACTCAGTGGTTTTTCAGTGTCTTTGTTTTCAGGCTTCTGATTTTCTCCTTATTGCCATTTTGGAGACTGCATGAATATTTATACATGCAGAGCACTTAAGGTTGAAATCCAGCAAAACCACTGGCTACTTGCAAGCCACAAGCAAAACACAATGACTGGGAGGTGACTGGGCAAGAAGACAGCTAAAAATAGCTGATAGATCTCTTGTGCTCCAGTTTTTTATTGGCTCACCTATGAGGAGATCAAACACTTAATTTCAAAATGCCTGAAAGTATCATAAAACATTGAGGGGTCACTGTAAATACAAACATTGACAGTAATGACTCTTAGAGTTCATCTTAAGAGCTCTGAAGATGTGTGTATAAGCTCCATAAATCAAATAATCATAGTGGATAAACTGTTTCTTTTGTTGCAGTGGGTATCCCCACTATTAAGTGGTGTGGTGCTGAAGGGGACTACAATGTCATGGTGATGGAGCTGCTGGGACCGAGTCTTGAAGATCTCTTCAATTTCTGTTCAAGGAAATTTAGTCTCAAGACAGTCTTGTTACTTGCTGACCAAATGGTAGGAAACTGCATTGCTGTTTCTGACAGTGAAGTATGTTAAGCATGTTAATATTTCTTGAGTGACTGTGGCCAACTGTATTTTATATAATTTTTTGCATAGTTATTTGGAGGTGAATAGGAGGCATCCCTGGAGGAGGAAAAACCCTCAAAATGGGTTTTGTTTTGTTAAAATAATGTTGTATCAAAAGCAGTCACAGGGTTTTAATTTGGTTTTAAAACTGGATCTGAGCTGTTTGCAAGCCAGATGTTACAGCTCAAACGTGAAGGAAGGTTTTAGAAACAAATGTGAAGTAGACACAGGGAGAGAACTGGAGGGAAGGATATCTGTTGTCTTCTAGATTATTCTCTTTAATGCCCTTTTCCAGTAAAATCTTTATCTAGTTTATCACTAAGGTAGTGTGATAATAGTGATTTTCTAAGAAAAAAGTCACTGCTTTTCTAAGAGAAAAGGGTATGACTGATATCTGAATTGGTTTTTTGTCCTCTCTGTTCAGATTAGTCGAATTGAATATATTCACTCTAAGAATTTCATCCACCGAGACGTGAAGCCAGATAACTTCTTAATGGGCCTGGGGAAGAAAGGCAATCTTGTCTACATCATAGACTTTGGATTAGCAAAGAAGTATCGTGATGTCCGAACTCACCAACACATCCCATATCGTGAGAACAAAAACTTAACGGGAACTGCCCGTTATGCATCCATCAACACTCATCTTGGAATTGGTGAGCTGGGAAAAGCAGTGAATAGACCCTTCACAAGTGCTGATGAGTGTACTTATAGTGCAAGCAGGTGTTGCTTTTTGGGGCATAGAAGGCTATCCCTATTTCTGGCACTAATGACACAGTATGCTTGGGTTTGTGCCTCTTGGTGGGGTGGGGTTCTGTTTGTAACCTTTCTTAAATAATTGCAAGGGTGATTGTTGTGGGTTTTTTTTTCTAGTACTGGGTGAGTTTAACATGGACATGGTAACTTTCATCTATCTATTGTATTTCTAAGGATTTTTGACACGTTATTGCTCAGTCTTCTGTTTTTTTTCCCACTAGATAATGAAACCTAATGAGTCCACTTTTTTATGCTGTTGTAGAGCAATCTCGCAGAGATGACTTGGAGTCCTTGGGCTATGTACTGATGTATTTTAACCTGGGCTCCCTCCCCTGGCAGGGACTGAAAGCAGCAACAAAGAGGCAGAAATACGAACGTATCAGTGAAAAGAAAATGTCTACACCCATTGAGGTTTTGTGTAAAGGATACCCTTGTAAGTTGCTCTTCTGTGGCACTAGGCCCACGTATTCATTTTTTAGTGGTATGTCTTTATATGTTCTGTCTAGCTCCTTGTTCAGAATGAATTTGAAGCATATTTACAGTCTTCTTGACTTTTTCCTATGGTTGGGCATGCTCATGGTATTGACACTGTGCTTTCAGGACCAGGATCTTTGTGTTCATAGGCTGTTTCTACTTAGCCTCTGCCTGAACTATTAGTAAGCAATCGTTGTGGTGCTCTTGAGTTTGGAAGACAGCATGGTGCGTGTGATCTGTGCTGTGTTGTGTGTGCATGCGTAGATACTGGCTGGATGACTTAACAGCCAAATAACTTCTTCAGGAAGTACTCATATCTTCATGTGTGGATATTCTTTCTTGGATAAAGTCAGTTGCACCTGTTGCAGTTGTTCACTTCTGGAATTGGCATTCCAAGTTCATCCAGTTTGACCTGACAATGGCCAGTATCTCAGGGGTGTAAGAATCCCTCCAAATCCCAGTGTCACCTCTCAAAGCTCTGTTTCTTGATTTGGTATTTACACTGTAGTAACAATGAAGATTTGTGATCCATGCAGAATAATAACTTTGTTTTACAACTTATTAACAGATTAGTTGCCCTCAGAGGATATTGTTCATCTTTCATGAAGTGCTCTCTCTTTGTTCTTTCCTTACCCTATGCTTTGTCAGCTAAATATGATAATGAGAACTGTAGCTGTTGTTAGGGCTGTATAAAAGCTTATTTTCTTCTGTATGTTTCTAAAGTCATATTGCGCGTGCTCCACTATTCAATGACTATTCCTTTCCTCTGGTGTTAACAGGCAGAGAAGAGTAGTCAACTTTTCTTGTGCTGTTTGCTACAATTCCTTTCTTAACATGAATTATTAATAAATTTTTAGCTGGAAAGGCATGAAATCCGAAGCTGGTAGATTGGCACTGTTGTATCTCTGAAGCACTGAATCCACAACAGTGTTATGGTTTTGCTGGGTAGCTGATATTTTAGCATAGAGATGCTATTCTGTGTCCTGCAGTTCAGTGAGTTTAAATACATTCAGAGCAAAGGAAGGCAAATAAATCTTTTCTTTGCTCAAATGTAGTTTTAAACCTCTTCCTTCTTCCTCTTCACTCTCCCCCTGTAGTACTTGGTCCTCTTGCTGTTGACAAATGGAGTCTTTGCCCTAGTCTGTGATAATAACTTCCTTTTCAGGCCATTTGGGAGAGTCTTTTGTTTCTGTTTGTTTTATGATTCTGAATTAGAAAAAGCAAACATGAAGCTCAGTGAGAAAAAGAGGCTTTCTTTTATTGCAGCTGAATTTGCCACGTACTTGAACTTCTGCCGTTCTCTTCGTTTTGATGACAAACCTGACTATTCTTACCTAAGGCAGTTATTCAGAAACCTCTTCCACCGACAAGGGTTCTCCTATGACTATGTGTTTGACTGGAACATGCTGAAATTTGTGAGTAGCTGGCATGGCTTTCTAAAACAATTTATAATTAGTCAGTTTTGGGTGCTTATCTGATACCATAAGAGTTGTTTTATCCCTGAAGGTTTATCATCTAAAAAATGGATGGGGGGGTGGAGTTGAGAAAAGCAAGGCTTACAGGAGGCATTGGATTGGGATCTAATGACATAGTTGCAGTTAGGAGATTATCAGTGTAGGAGGCTTCCTAAGCTGCTTCCTTTGAGGCAGTTGCCACGCTGGGGTAGCTGAATTCTTATTTTCTCCTGTCTTGATCTTTGGCATGGGTCACGTGCAGCAGTTAGGAGATATCCAGCTGCCATAACAGTATGTGTATATATTAGCAATTTGAAGACTATTCCAGCAATTGTATGAACTGAAGCTATGATCGTCCTCAAGGCATTTTACCAAAATGTTGGTACCCTATCAAACTTCAAGTCCGTCAGACTTCAGTCCTTTATTTTCAATATTTATCCAAGTGCATAGTTGTAAGCTCAATAATCCCTTAAGTTGTTCACTAGTCCTGACCCACAGGGTACCAGCAGAGGGGCTGAAGATGCTGAACGTGAAAGGAGAGAACGAGAGGAGCGGCTGAGACATACCCGAAATCCAGCTGTGCGTGGATTGCCCTCCACTGCTTCTGGCAGACTGAGAGGAGCACAAGATGTAGCTCCTCCTACTCCTCTAACCCCAGCTTCACATGGTGGTAAGTAGGCACATAGCTGGGCAGATGCACCTCACAGCCTGCTCTAATCTGCAGTTTGTTCCTGGTCATTGGCGTTTGGAAATGGAGTTAGGATACCTGAGTGCTATTTGTTTGAGTGGAGCAGCTTTTGGATTTTTTTTGTTTTCCTGATTGTTTTTTTGTTTTTTCCCTTTGAACTTTTCCATAGATTGAAGGTACCTACTCACTCTCCTTACCTGCCAGTCGCCACTTGGAGTTATCTCTGAATTTAAGATGAAGGCCTTGATTTCTCTGGTGGAGTTTACACATGCAAACAGTGTAATTTTTCCAGTGCAGTTTTTCTTATTGCATTTCTCATTATGAAAAAAAATGTAATGCAGTTTTTCTCACAGCCAACACATCTCCTCGACCGGTGTCTGGCATGGAGAGGGAAAGAAAAGTGAGTATGAGGCTGCACCGTGGAGCCCCGGTCAATGTCTCATCGTCTGACTTAACGGGCCGACAAGATACCTCCCGCATGTCAACTTCACAGGTAAAAAAAAGTTCTTGTGTAATGGAAAACTGGGTGTGATTGGATGAGGTTAATTTGCCTGGTGAACGTACCAAGGAATTGTTGCTATTTCATACTGATTTTTTTTTCAGGCAACATTGACTTGAATCAATACTTTGAATCTTGAATACTTTGAGTCTTGAATCAAGACTGAATGTTTGTGATGTTGGTGTAAACTACTGTAATTTCTTATTGTTTTTATATTTTTACGCAACAAGCATAAAATTCTCAAAATAAAAAGGAGTCATTGGTGCTTGTCATATGGTGCATAGAAGAAAATCTACCCTAAATTTCAGGTCCTGCAGTTACTGAGAGTCATATTTCCAAATGAATAAAGCAGAGATTATTGGTTCAGAATAGACAATAAAAGGTTGGTGAAAAACAGAAAAGACCAGAAATCAAGAAGTGCTGTAGTGCAGTACTTTTAATTCTGAGCAGATAAGCAGCCACATACGTGAATGATTGAGAGGTCACAGTAGGCTCAGTACTCTGGCAGAGTATGAGCAATGCAGTGATTGATAGTGTAGTCTGCACTGAAATTGTCCTCGTGATGATTTAGCAAAGAGATTTAAGATCTTAATTTTAAGATTGGCAGATAATATTTTAAATGTTTTAGATCTTCATGCTATTGCTGAAGCATTTTCTTCAAGGTATTAGACTTATTGTAAGTTATTAGTAGCCTTGCTTTGTATCATTTACTTTCAGCCTTACCTGCACAACACTGGTACAGTGCAGCACTGCTGGGAGAGCAGAATGATTGGAGGACCATGGCAGGTGCCTGCAGATTTTTAATTAATTCCTCAGCACTGTGCTGGACATCTAACTGCATAATTTTTTGCTGTGGACTGATATTATTCCTTGTTGACAGATCTATTGATAGAAATCAATTCGTTTTCACTTAATTTCATTGTCAGAATTAAATATTTTGGATAATACATGTTCTTATAAAGAATCCTTAGCACTCGAGAGCTTTCTTTAGATGAAGATGAGGTGTGTGTCTCTAGTGAAGACTGAGGGGGCAAGGTTATTCCTTGTGCATTGATTCTACATTGTGGCCTACAGTATAAACGAAGAAGAGCTCAGACAGTGGAAGGATCTAAGGAATCTAGTAAAAAATAAATCTGTAGCTGACTTCATTCTCTTTCTGGGAATAAAATGAAAGCACATGAGATGGAATGAGGTTGCAAAAAGAATGCAAAGATGATGAATACTCATATTGAAGAAGTCTTTTTAATCGATTTCAAAATGCTTTTAGGAAAGAAGGAAACTTCCTTCCCTCAGCTGCATAATGGGAATAGAAACAGACCGAAAACCAAACAAATTGGAAACTGTAGAACTGTTTCAATGCTTTTAGGCATATCCACATCAAAGGGGTCCAAATATAGATGGTGCCTTGTATCCCTTTAGCAGTGGGCCTGGCTTTAGCTGTTTGTCAAGATCTTGAACTTCAGGATGTCAGTGATTTGGATTACAATAGTGCTACTTCGGACTTGTAGAAAAATAGCCCTGTGAGTTTCAGATCCTTATGGGGTAGTGCAGATAAAATTTTAAGATGACAGAATCACAGAAATGTAGGGTCTGGGAGGGACCTGTGGGAAGTATCTCGTCTGGATGACTTGGTTGCTTGAATTATGTGTGCAGTAATATGGTTCCTCATCTGAGCAGATAGAGGCTGAATTCATTTGGAAAATCAATTGTGCTATAACAAAAGTGGAGCGGGGTTTGGGGGGGGTTAGTTTTCAACTGAATGAAGAGTTAATGTAGTTGAGCAAATGTTTGTGTTTGCACAAGGAGTAAGAGTGCAGTAGAAATGGTTGGATGAAAATAGAACACAGGTAAGGCCTTGTGCTGTCCTTGGTGGCAGTTCTTGCCAATATAAGTTAGTCACTGAAATACAATTCCTGCCACCAAAAATGATCACTTCAAAATATCTAAAGGCAGATATAGATATTTATTTATTTTTAAGTACAAACATTAAGAGGGCAGGACAGTGCATACTTAAGTTCTAGTTATCTATATGGGAGCATGGCAAAACATGGATCTGGAGTTTTGGGAGGCATTGCTGCAGTTCTGGGCTCCTTAGTACAGGAGAGGTCAACGCTGTGGAGGAGCAGGGTCAGCGAAAGGACAAAAAGATGAGTAACTGTCCAAAATAGGAGCAGAGGCTGAGAGCACTGGATTCATTTAGTCTAGGGAAGAAAAGGCTCAGAGCAGATAACCATTAAATACATGTAAAAAGTTGATAAGTCCATCTGGAGAGGACAGAGCCTAATTCTTCTTGGTGTTCTTTAGTAGACAGATGTGAGACAGTGGGGATAGAGTAAAATGAAATTCCATTTAAACATAAATAAGACATGTCACTATGACAGTGATCATACAGTGGAATAGGTTCATCTTAGAGGTTGTAGAAGGTGTCTGCAGAAATATTCAAATCCCAATTGCACCATGTCCTGACCAGCCTGCTCTAGCTGTCTGTGCTTTGGGCAGTGTAATTGGACCAGATGATCTCTAGAGGTCCCTTCTGACCTTGTCTGTTCTGTGAGGTCATGATTCTGAATATTTGCTAGGAAACCAGGTGGTTTCCTATTATAGTATAAATGTCTCTGTTCTAAGCAAATTTTAGGTACTTTGTTACTGGTCAGATAAGTGTGTAACAGCCATAAGTGTAATTATGTTACTTGGCTGCAATGGGAGATTAAAGTTTGTTAGTCTGAATGTATCTTAGAGGTTTTTTTCTGTTTTACGAAGTTCAGAGTATGCATTGCATTTCTTTTTTAAACATTATAAGGTGTGAGACATACAGGTGGTTTTTTGATCCTTTCTGATTTGTAAGATAAGCATACTCTTGAGGTTGTGGATATGATTTATTTTTTTTTGAGTAATCTTTAAATTGCCAGCTGTATAATTTGTGGTGTGATTGCACATTTCTGTACCCACCCTTAAGCACTCTGCTCCAAGCATGGAAGCACTCCAAGTATGGAATTTGACTTCTTTACAATAGCAGCCTAGTCTGGTTCTTCTCTGGGCTTGCTGAAATCATTCATCACCTGTCACTTTCCCTTAGTCCTTAGCAAGGCAGCAAACAGCTGCTGGTCTCCATTTGTGGTGGATGGATAACAGTATGCAACCAGAGTATAACTTAAATAATTTCCCACTGGCCTATCAGATTGAGAAGGCAGGAGAGATTGTCTTAAATTTTGCTTTATAGCTCCTAGCCTTGACTTCATCAGAGAAAATTCACTGTTCCTTTTCCTAGCTCTCACTTGAGCCATCTTGCCTTCTGTAGACTTAAGCTGCAATTTTTTTATAGCTTATGCTCATCCTATTTTCATAAAGTAGTGCTTCCTTAGTCAAAAAGTGTCTCTGGATGTTAACCAGGGTACAGCGTTAGACCGTGGACTTCCCATTATCCAGGTAGAAAATGTTACTTGGATGCTTCGGTTTGGTAAGGCAACACTGCATTTATAATCTCATTACCCAGAGGAGGGGCTGCTGCTTGTTGAAGTCTGAGTGCTGGAAACACACAGGAGTTAGTCAGTGTGGTGGTGGTGTTAAAGATGACTCCATGTTTTTATCTATCTTTATGGGAATATAGATGGCAAAACAAACTTCCATTACAAAAAATATTTCTTATCAGAGAAATTTGACACTCATGGGAAACCAGCAGTTGGTAAGGAAAGCAAAATGATCACTAAACACATACCCACCTCCAAGGCACTGTGCCTACATCATCCCCATTAAAACTATTAGCACTTTGTAGCACTAAGAGGAATAACAACTAGCATGTCTCCAAAAGGGTCTGTGAAACCTGGTGTTTCCAGTGAAATGAGGAATTCTGCAGCATATACTATTCATACTTTTATTGATGGTATGAGTGAATGAGATAGTTAAGAAACTGCAGGTTTTCAAGATGGTTTGGTGGTGAGAGCTGGGCAGTCACATGCAGACTAATCAAATAAAATATGTAAGGCAGGACTCCAGAATCTGATCAGGATCAAGGAGTGGAGCCCATTGTCTCATATGTGGGAACTATATCTGTGACTGAGGAGGTTTCAGTTCAGTGTTTTGAAGGTCAATGTGATGTTGTAATGAAAGGGTGTAATTTCATCCTTGCATAAATACTATAAAGCAGTGATGAACAGGAATGGGGAAGTTTTCTTCATGTCATTGATGAGATGGATACTGGAATATTGTCTGGCTCAGTTGTCAGTGTCTTGCACTGCTGAGAAACTGAAAGTAACGGAAGAGCTGTGAAAATTATGCTTGGGAAAACATGATGTACAATGAGGATTCACACTGGTGTCTTTTAGTTTGTCTGAAGGATGAGAGATGACCTTATTTGAAGTAGAATTTTAGTAACAACAGTTAGAACAATAACTTAAGTTTATGCAGGGAATATACATAAAGCTCCCATTGCTCAGAGTGAAAATACTCATGTTTGGAGAAGGGTGATGCAGAGGTCTAAGCAAAGACAGCCACTGAGACAACAGCTTCTGGAAGGTGTAGAGGATCATGTGTTCACTTTGTATTTGTGAAAAAGGACTGTGTTTCTTTCCAGGTGGTGTATTCAGAGCTGCAGCAAACCTAAATTACTAGTGTCAGTGCAGTGAAGTGTTGTGATAGGAGCAGGGCAGAAGATCCCACCAGCTGTTTGGAGGTTCTTGTTCCCTTAAGGTGTATGAATGAATTGTTCACTAAGTCTACCATATGTAGTCAGTCATTAAGAAAAAACTTAGTGAAAAAGCCATGAATCAGTTCTGTCAGTCTAGTCTGCACAGACTGCATTGCAAAAGCATGAGTATGCAGTGCTCATCCCAAGAGTAATGACAGGTGAGTAGCCTTCATTTCTCTTCACAAGAGGTTTGGTGCTGTAAAAGCCTGCTTCAGTTGGACTGCTCATGGTGTAAAGTAAGTTGCTGTACAAATAGTATTTGTAGGAGTGCTGCACAAATAAGTATTCGAAAAGGTCTCTTTGAGAATAGAGATTTTTGGAAAACTGCCACCAACGCTGGCACTGAAAAACTGAAACGTTGTGCCACTTCACTGGGAGAAAGCAGCATTCTCCCAATGCCTTTGCACTTTCCATCTCCTCGTGTGTGAATCTTTCTCCATATATGCATCTTAGCAGGCATCGTACTCTGCATTGTTCTTCTGACCATATCAGCTTTCTCTGAAGACTAATATTTGTTCCTTGTACATATCTCTTAATATGGTAGAAATTTCTGATAGAAATCTGAAGGCAGAGCTCTTCAAAAGATACATTTACAACTGCCAATTTAGGTTGGATATTTGTAGACATCTTTATATATTGGGGCAGTGGGACTGTTACAAATTGCTGTCTTTTCCCCTACCTCAGAATAGCATTCCTTTCGAACACCATGGCAAGTAGCTGCTCGTCTCCTTTCGTTGGAAGGCAGCACAGGGTGAGTCCTTCTCCTTAGACACCGAAGCTTTGGCTGGGGTGGGGAAAAGCATTTGGAACCATCGGTCTTTGCTTCTTCTCCTTGCATCTCATAGCTTAACTGTGCCTTCTGGTCAGATGCTTGATGCAGTTTTTTTTCTCTGAAGGTAAAAATAAATGTCCTTCCAAAAGCTGAATTACTGCTGCTGTTCCATTTGGGTTTTTTAGCAGGATTGACCAAAAATAGTGGCTTGAAGGGTCCATAAAATCATTCAAGCATCAGCACTAAAATGATCAGCTCTAAAACTGAGATGGCTTAGAATGTGTCTTTCCAGGAATGTTTGCAGCACTGTACCATCAAAAACAGACGAGCTTCAGAGCTGTAAAAGCAAAACGCTTGTGTGAAGAATCAATTAACTATATTACTCAAAGGTTATGTCTTGTCATTAATGGAGTGTTCTCCTACCGAAGTATCGATGTTTTACATTCTTCTCCATTCCTTAAGAGCTGTTGTTTTTAACAGTGTTCAGATGCTAATGAAGTAGTTTGGAGCACGAGCATCTCGGGGCAGGCAGACTTGGCTTTGGGTACTTCGAGCTCTGTTGAGCACAGTGGGAGTTCCTGCCTCGCTGTGTGCAGCTTCCAGCTTTTCAGTCCATTCTGCTTCTGGCAATAACAGATTTCATTACAGAAATAATAAGTTTCAGTTAGAATCTGAACTTTTGATAGCTGAAGGATGCTTTCCTCAGTATTTCAAGACCTTCTTCTTTGCTTTGCTTCTTGTTTAAAAAAAAAAAAGCCATGAGATTTTTCTGTTCCTTAATAAATTTTGTATGACCCCGTCTGCTGCTTCACTTCCTTCCTAAGGCCGAAGCTTGCACTAATCCTGTATCTCTAGTTGCTGAAGAATCCTGCTGTTCTCTTGTTTTTCCCTCCTGCTTTGTGTGCTTGGCTGACTGTGCACAGGCCGCTTCTTAAGCTGTCTTAACATGAAAAGATCCAACTGTAAATTGCAGCTTAATACTCTGAATTCCGATTATCAGAGCTTATTTGGAAAGTAAACATTTGTGGTTCAAAATACGAAGATAGCAAACATTCAGCTTTGCATTGAGAAAATCTGTGTGGGGAAGTCCAGTTCTGTTCTGCTTAGGGCTGTGTCTGCATTGTTTGGCCTTCACTGTATGTGTTACTATTTGCAGCTGCTTACAACTTAAAATAATACTGATTAATGATTCAGCTATTAGATACATCTTGCTTCTTAAATTGCAGTGATATGTGGTTGCTTTTCACTTTCACAGCACAAGTGCTATTGAAATAGTATTACAGTGTTACTGAAGTAGGTCAAGCTGAAGTAATCCACGCAGTGTGTTAACACAGTGCTCCACAACAAATGAAAAGCTATTGAATATATATATGTATATATACTTTACTCTCTGATATCTTTTTTTTTCCAAGCTTTATTATTCATTTAGTCTATTTCTGCACATTGGAAGTGTTATCATCTGGTTTGGTCTTATGTGCATGCTTATGTTCTGTTTACTTACCTTCAAAACATCTCCTCTGGCTGGAAAGGTAACTCTTCCATGTTAACTTCAAATAAAGGAGAAAAATACAGGGGACTTCGTGTAGCTAAAGGTGGGTGCAAAGCACCGTGTAGCTCACTGGGTTATTAATTCACATTCTTACTTTTTGCACCAAATGATTTGAAAATACATTGAGAGCCACTTTTATGTGAACTGGAAGGATCTGTGCTGATGTTGTCTTGTTTTTGGCTTTGGTAGATTCCTGCTCGGGTAACTACCGGTGTTCTCCAGTCCACTGTGCACCGATGAAAATTTATTTTGCCATGGAGGGCAGATAATGCATGGCTGATCTCCTATGTTATCAATGGCTTTACTAGCAAAAAATACCCTGAACTAAAGTGGAAACAATACGACTGGAGTTCTCCATGTGACTTAAAAGGCACTTGGAGGAACATGGACAGACTCCAGCAGCTGCCATTACAGGACACTTGCCAGAAACCCAGTGACCTTAAGAGAATCCTGTGGTAACAGGGCTGGAAAAGAAAGATGGTTTACAGAGTTGACCGTCTGTTACTGGATGGCCATTTCAGTTTTCCCTCCACAGGCGGCAGACTTTACCCCTTTTTATTATTCCACTGTAACTATAAATCTTTTACTTGGTTTAAGGAAGTTTTTGTATCATTTTGCTAAAATTATTGGCTTAATTCTCTGTAAAGAACTCTTGCTTTTCTCTGATTTAAAAATGTAGAATACAAGCAATCCTAAACTAAAGACAATGACTTGAAATTTGTTTAAAAACAAAATTAGTTTGGCAGGGAGCTTGTAAATGAATCAAAATCATCTGATTGTATTTAAACCATTCACTTATTTGTATTGTCTCATTCTGACTGAGAAGGTTTTCTCACAAAATTTTTAAAGCTGTTAAGGGTTTACTGTTCAATGTCTTCATTCATGTTTGCCATTTACCTTCCTGTGTAACACAAAGGGATTCTTCATATTCTTTTGCATAAAAGAGAAAGGAAGACTCTACAGGAGAGCCTCAGTGTAGGAGAAATGGTGAAAATCAATTTGTTTTTGTTGTTGTTAAGAATACAAACAACGAAGTGAAAGACACTGGTGTTTAAATGGATGGTTCCAAATCCTGTTCTTATTGGTACCATTTAGTTTCCTGCAATCTGGGGTGGGTTAGGTTGGAGGGTAGTGCAAGTGGACAATGCATGTTGCCACTTTGGTGAATGAATGTCTCATTTAGCATCTATGTGTTTAAAAAAAAAAAAAAGATATTTTTGATTCAGACCTTCTGTTTCATGCCAAGGCTCAAAAAATGAATTAAAGCATTCTTGCTGTGAAATCCTGAGGGTTTTTAAAACTCAGGTGCATACCATATTTAATTCCAAACTGTATTCAACCTCAGTATTTCTAGAATCATTAGCTAGGAGTGGGTGGTTCGCTTCGGCTGTCCAAAAAACTGTTGCAGGTGTTGTTAGCAAATGTCCTTATTAAGTATGAGAAATGCTTTATATTATTGCCACTGTAAACAGTCTGATAATGCAGAAATAAGTGTTTTGTCCAAGTAGTGCTTGAAACAGTACCCGAAGTACTCTTCATACCATTATTACAGGAGTAATGAGAGGTTCAGTGTGGGGAGTGAAAATGCACATACAGGGCTTTTCTTTTTTAACACTGAGAAATTCTTCCCTGCTTAAAACCCAACCTGTTCAAGGCTTCGCTGGCCTTCCCAGTTTTAGGAAGAATAATTTTTACTGTTTAAAAGTTTGTGGATTCACTGTTCCTTCCACCTTCCCCCCCCACCCCCCAAAAAAAAATATAAAAAAAGTACAATAATAACAATCCACTTGGTAAATACAATCCATTTTCCTTTGGATGTTTTCAGGGGTTTGCAGGACATTGAGTATTTGGTTGTGTGTACCCTGGGTCTGAGGGGCAGTGTCTCTTGGCGAGTATAGTGGGAAAGCTAAAGAGTTGGATCCATATGTAAGTTTGCATAAGAAAATTATTTCCTCAGTCACTATAACCTTTGGTATTTTAGGCATGTGCACTACCATTGGAACAGTTTTACACTTCACCATGCTTTCCTTGTATATATCTGTGGTTAGTAATGTACTGCTAGAGGGATTTGCAGAGGCAGCAGCCTCTTTATTCTCTGTATCCGGAACATTAGATTGCTGTACTATACTTACAAGTTGATTGCAGACTTCTAGAATTGTTCTCAGTTGTGGGCAGTTTTTCTCCTTTGTAATAGTTAAATTCCATCATGCAGGAAATAGTTAGACTGTATGAACCTGTGTATTGGAAACCAGTATCAGCACTTCATTTGTACTACCACTGTATTTGTGTACTTTAACAGTTGTGTAAATACATTCATAGTGACTTCTATTCTTCTTTGGTGTAACGTACTTCAAATGACTCTTTACTCTTTACTTGATGTAACTTTTTTTAATCCTTTTTTAATGGATTTCTGTACATAGAAGCTGTCCATTCCAAACGTTTGATGAAGTGGTGATAGTGCTAGAATGTCAACTGATGGACTGAGGGTCAGAATGGAGCACAGAGGGTATGCAGGGGAAGGAAAGGCATCCATTGCTGTGCTCGCAGAGAGCATGTCTTTTGTCTTGGGTATTGCTTCTTTTCTAGAAGTCATCTTTCCAAAAGCTTTATTTCATCAAGTTACGTTGTAGTGTGAGGAGGTACAGGGAAGAGAATTGCTTATTGAGACTTGATTAGTTCCTGGAGGTAGGAGCAAAGCAACAAGAAGTACTGAACTCTGCCCACAATGCCTTGTGTAGTACCACCTTTTGCTATGTAGTCCTCCAAAGCCTGCTTGAAACCTGGGGGCACGCACCTTCGGGAGTACTCTGTTTCTGATCAGTAGGCCTTTAAAAGCTGGAAGTAGAGTTAATTTATCCTCATTTAAAACTATGTGCTTTAATGTGGAATACATCCACCTGTGCTGCAGTTGTACATAATCTTGATGGCTGCCGAATTCCTGAACTCTGTGGTACAAGTACCTTGCAAACAACTCAAAACAAATGTTATGCTGTAGCAGAGATACCGGAGTGAAGGCGTTCAAGTAGTCTGTATGTTCCACATTAACTTCACGAGCCTACTTGAAAGCTCCCTTGGAGGAAGCTGTGTAGCACATGACGTCGTCCTTCTCCAGCGGAGCAGAACTGCCCTGAGCACAGCTCCTGGCTGTGTCCCTTTCTCCTGTCACAAACCTGAGTGGCAGCTGCTCTGTACAAACTGCCCAAGGCAACGCTTTCAGAAATCAAGTTTCCCGATGAGAACCTTTAAAGTGGAATTTCGGATCTGTGAGTAGATCGCCGGCTGGAGTGTACGTGTTCTTTTCAACAATATTTTTTCTTTGTAAAAGAATGAAATAAAAAAAAAGTATTTATTTTATGGAGTTGTGTAATTCTGCTTGACAAAAGCAGCTTCTTTTAGCATTGCTTGTTTCGTGTATACAAACAATGCTGCAGTTTGTTTAATAGTGCTGAACCATATGGTCAGAAATCTGGGCTTAATTCAGTTGAGAGGAAGCATAATCCACTGTGGATTTAATCTTACAAACAGAGTAGCTTCTGCAGTTAACTGAATGAGACAGGTTAACACGTTTTTGCTGTTACAGAATGTAGCACTTTGTTATTAAAAACAGTATTGGTATTTCAGAGCCTGAAACTGTATTGTATGGAGCACTCCAACGAGGCAGTGTGTTTGTAACAGGAGAGCACTCAGCAGCCTGATCCTCAGCAAGAATTCATTTCACAGCAGAATCCTGTTAGCTGTCCGTGAGTATGTGCACAGGAGAACCACTGTGACTGCTCAGATAGCTGTGGGGCTTTTCTCCTTAACAGAAATAGTATGTTTTGTTCTTTGGGTGAAGCTATCACACGCTGCAGACGGATGGACAACAGGAAAACAGGATCATCTGTTTATACACAGTCCATGTGACAGCACAATACGCAAGAAGGCAAAGTAGCTTCTTTCAAATTCTATCACTTGTTAATGTTACATGGGGGAAGTTTCTGAACTGTAAGGCATGGGTAAGATCCAGCCATAAAAAACACAGGTACAATGAGCAAATAGGAACATGGCGGGGGGGCAATTAATCTGCTGCATCCTAAGGCATTAAGCCCTGATCTGCTGTGTTTCTGTCTTCTGTGGCCAACTCAGGATACTGGTGGGGGGAGGGGGGAACAGAGCAGGAAATCATTTGGTACATTACAGGCTGGGAAGAAAACGTGCAGTCCTGTTTCTCTGCTCCCCTTGCTAAGAAATAGTGTTTTAAGGTTGATACTGAGAACCAGTAGATCTTAGGGCACTTCTTTTCAGCAAGGACAAAAAGACTTGTTCAGTTAAAGTTTCAGTATTTAAACTTAGATGCAGCTCTTCACTGGCTTTGGCTTTCCACTGAAAGCCTTTCAAAGTCTGGAATGGCAGTAGTTGAAGAGTCAGAAGGGGAAGAGCTGTCCTCATTTTTGTAGCGTGTTCACCGGTGAGGAATCTGCCTGCTGGAATGTTGCTGAGATGGTGAAGCAGGTGTTGAAACTGGTCCAAGAACAAGCAGCACGTAATTAGAGGTAAGTAGTTCTTCACTCTGTGTACCTCTGACTTTCGTTGCTCTCAGACAAACAGCACTGCAGTCTCCCAGGCTGTGTCACTAGAAAGTGATTTAAGATCTTAAAAAGTTCTGCAGCAGATGCACCTTCTTCCTACTTGCACGAGCTCTGGGCCACGGGTACTGAGAAGGTCTTTCAGATATATATCCCAAAGCCATTGCTTCTTCACAGTGCCTCTGCTATTTTCAGAGTTGTTCACTCTTCAAATGTTATCAGATCGCCTTCCTTCAGCAGTTTGTGTTCCTCGTTACGGGTCCAGCAGCAGGAACTGAGCAGTGCAGTTCAGGTCACGCATGTTTTCCTTCACAGTGGATGTCCATCCCGTTTCAGACACGGGAGAGGAACAGAGGCAAAGATAAAACAGGTTTGGCCTCCTACAGATATGCAGTAAGTGCATGATACTCGAGTCTGTCCCTTTGGTCTAACTGCTAACACTGGTTCTTGCTGAACATGGTTTGATCTGGCAAGTAAGAAGAGCAAAGCATTTGATTAGAGCTCAAATCTTACTTCTTTAACTAAACTAGCATTAGAAAGTGATCATCCTCTTATTCCAATACCTATTTAGATATTTATATGTATGTACATACAGATATACTAAACTAGACCTAGGATCTTCAAAGTGCAGATAGCCAGAAACTCTTGAAGCTGAATTTGGAGAGATCCCCCCAGGATCTCTCAGCAGAGATGTGCAGAATTATGCAAAAATAAGTGTGAACTTTCTAAGTCCCCATGCTTCTAGACAGCAAAATAAAGCTTTTCCCACATTGAAGGGATTGGAGTTTTGATTCACTTGGGTGCAGCCTTGGCAATGCACTTTGAGGAGGCAGTCTCAGATGGGTACCAAGAAAACACCACAAGTGCATTCTTAATGTTTTCTCGAAGCTTTCAAGATCCAGGTCTGTTAAAGAGCACCACAGAGTTTGAGGCAGCTCACAGACACTGCTTCTGCACAGCTCTATGGGCACATCCAAACAGCACCCAGTAACCAAACCCTGTGGTGGGGTTTTTCTTTCTAATCTTATTTTCTCACATCCATGCCTTTTGATAACCAAATAAATATTTATTCACTATTTTTTGCAACAGTTTACTAGAAAAGCATAAAACAAATCCAGGTATAAACGTACACGTAACATTAAAGTGCATTAACAGCAAACAGATCATCTTGTTGCACAAAACCAAAGTGTACTCCTGTAATCCCAAAGAGAACTGCAGTACACAGACAGAGGGACGTGCACACATCAGCACTTACTGCTGTCACACCTGATGTGCTCCTGCAAATCCTGCTTGGGGCTTTCTACCAAATTAAAGCTTTTCTTGGGAGAGGACAAAGGCGTGTATGTGAGCGTACTGGGAGCTCACATTATTACACTTGGTTGGGTTAGGGGAGTGTCTTCTTTTTTTAATCTTTTAAAGAATGATTTTACATCACCCAACGCCTGTTTTGGTGGGTTTGATATTAACAGTCCATCCAGTCCTTCACATGTCTGTTTACACAACATTCGAAGGCCCAAACAACACCAGCCTGTACACTGAGAGACTCTTGGTCAGTTTTGGAGACATAATCTGTGAAAGCAACCTCTCAGCTGTTCTGTATTACTGTACTTGGGTATATTGTGCGTGGGTTTCTGACTACTGCAGTTGTGTATGTTCCAGCAGTGTGTGATGGAGAGCAAACAGCACTGCCTTTGAGACGCTGGGTTACTCTGATGTATATAGCTACCTGTCTTGCAGCCAAGTCACAGCACGTGAAGGAGGTGAAGGCTGAAAAAAAGGAGGGGTCATCCACATCTCTGTTGTGTAGCAGTGCTGCCTGAGCACCCAAAGCATCTCTTCAGCCGTTCCTCAAGTCTGGCTGCCCACTTCCTCCAAGTATGAGAGCATTCAGGGGTGTTAGGTGTTCAGGGGTTTCCATCTCAACGGTGCTGAGATGAAAGCAATGCTGTACCAAAACACCCGAAGGAGTTTGAAGGCAGTTCCTTGTGAGTTTATCATAAAGAGTGTGAGATTCAGAAGAACCGGTCTGATAATAGCCAAAAGTTTTGGATATAATCCTTCCCTTCTAGTACGTGGTAGATTATTAGTTGGGTGGTTTGAGGGGGCTTTTTTTTCTTGACATCTTGGGTTAGAAGCTCACTGTGAAGGCCTACTGTGCCATGGCTGTAGGAGCAGTTGGGTGGAAGCCCCAGTGCAGCCTAACACTGAGATGTTGTCCAGGCAGGGGATTGGGCACAGGTGGAGGTTTCCTTCAAAGGAAATTGAGGCAGCAGAGGGAAAAGGAAAGAGGACTGGGAGGGGTTAGCTGGGGCTCTGTGTCTAGGTTAGGGCAACTCAGCCATGCCAGCACACTTCCTGCTGCTGAATAGGAAGTTCTGAAGTAATGCACTATTGCCAATGTAAAAAATAAACATTTTATTGAGTGCAGCATCCATTTCTGTTTAAAATCACTACCGAAAAAAAAGGTGTTCCTAAGATCTAAATTTCCCCTAACAATGCAAAACCATTTTGAAGGAATGAGCAGAGTAGAAGCTGGTATCCAAAGTAATCCCATGGGTGGTGGTTTTGGCCCTTCCTTGGTTGTACTGTATCTGCTAAAATGATCACGTGTGGGACAGCTAATGACATCTCTCCAGTATACAGCCTTAGGATCCCTACTGAGCAGAAAATAGAATCCATTTCAATTAAACCTGTTTTGAAGATTATTACTGCACTCATAAATCCCAAAGGGCCTTTTATATACATATCTCTTTCTGCATTTCTCCAACTTGTTGGATCTATTTCTCTTACTTCCCCTTCCCTCATCCAATGCCAGACAAGATTTAAGGACTGCACAGTGCCTTTATGTAGCAGACAGGCAGCAGAGCAGGCCCAGCTCTCATTTAGTGCCGTCACAAATGTAATCAGCAATTCCATCATCTCAAGCAACTGGAATGGCCCTCTGAACTTCTACAGATTAACAAAGCAGAGGGAAGTGGGGTAAATTAAAGGAAGAAATCCATCAAGTTTTTCCTGTGTTGCTAATGCTGCATTTTAAAGAGGTAACAGTAACGTGTTTCAAAGCCGTCCCAACCTTCCCCCTAAGCTACCAATAGCCACATGCCTCGTATATAAACGTGTCCAGATTACATCTACAAAACAGGTAAGTCTTTCAGAAGATTCCACTGAGCCTCATATCCATTTCTGGATGATCCTTTTTTCAGTGTTGCAGGGCAACTGCTCTGAGAGCAGTGTATATGAACGGAGATGAACTCTGCTTGTTGTCTGCTGGGATCGAGTCTACTCATTTTAATTTCCTTTTAGTATGACCTAGGAATAGGGCTTGTGTGATCTGCTGAGGGCAGTGTCTACAATGTGCCTTTCCGTGCACAGTTTTTCCACATCATAATTACAAAGACTACGGGTTCAGACAAAACTCATAGAAATACATTTGCATCAACCAAAGTAACAGGTATTATCAAAATTATATTAGGGCTGAGCCAATTAATCTGAAAGTCTAAAAAAAGTAAGAAATTCAAAGACTTAATGGAGACCTTTAAGTTCCTGAGATTTTTCTCCATCTCAAACTCTTTCCCCTTCCCAAAAAGCAAAGAAAGGGAAATTACATTTAGCCACACGACACAGCAATTTCACCCGTATTATCTGAAAGCATACACATCGTGCCACTTTGCTTTAAATATATTCTTCCTCTGTCTCTGCCAAGTGAGCAGTTTCTGGTGATGCATGGCAAGACTCTACTTGTGTTCAGAAAAGCTTTTTTGTTTACATTAAAAGTATAACCACAACGTTTCACCTTTCACTGATAAAAGCTAATTTTCTGATCAAAGGTTGTCTAGTAAATCAGCTTCCAGAGGGACCTGACGAGCTCACCGGCCTCCAGTTAATAAAGCAGACGGCCCAGCCCTAAGCTAGTTCTATTTCTAAAATAAATAGTGTTGAAAAATCTTTTTGACCCTCTTCTACACGCTGTGTGTTTCCTGCTGTGCTCAGACACAGGTTTCTGGGTTAGTTACGACCTCGCCGTTTTTTTCGGGCTCATCTTTTAGAAACTGCTCCACTTCAATGGAGTCCACCTTGGCATCCTCGGGAGTTTTGTCTTCGGGTTTGTTTAATTCCTCTCTTTCTGCTGCTGCTTCTTTTGTATGTGGTTCTGCTGGTTTTTTCTTAATGCAGAAGAAATTTCCCAAGGCCAGGACGAGTGCTGAGGTGGTAACTTCAATCCCAGCAATAATAAAGACAAACATGTACCTCCGTGTTAGATCCAAGAGTTTTCCTGAAAAAGACAATGCTCCGGGTAAAAATCAGAGAGTAATTAACCTTGCAAAGACGTTTTCTCTGCTTTCTTAAATGTTTCTGTGTCTAAAGGTACCATAATTATATAACTGAGGCTCTTGAAGCAGCATTTGAAAAAGTTTATAACAAAGTATTTCCATTATTTCCATTCAGCTTAGGGTTCACTGAAAGTATTTCACATCCTAAAACATATATTCCCCTGCACACACTGGCGTGAGCTCAACTGAAAAAAAACTACAGCAGCCCTCATCTGCAAGAGGTGAGGCAAGTAGTACTGTGTACTTCAGATCCAGCTGTGAACTGGCAGGGTTGGATGTTTGGCTTTTCTTTGGTGCAGCCTCTTAAATTTATGCACTTTGTTAATGAACTTGCAGTTACGAACTGAGCAATCTGAACGCTTTGCAGTGCTGCCATATTTAGTGGTTACAAGATGTGCAGTGCAACCAGTCTGCTTTCCCTCGATCAATCCTGATGCTTTACAGTCCTTGTCAGGTTGTTGGGTTTTTTTTCCCTCCTCTTCTGAAGTTTTCTTTCATCCTTCAAACCTACCATGGGTACACAGAATCTGTCCCACTGCTTTCCAAATAAAACTGACAGAATTCCTTCTGAATTCCGATTCCAAAGAGGTTTGAATTTGATCGTATTTACTGTGTGTGGAACTCACACAGTGCCATTTAACATGCAGTTCAGGCTTACACTGAAAAAAGAGCAGCACCTCCAGATGGCAGCTCAACCAGTCCCTGGAAATAGATACAAGGACAAAGCATCCTTCCCTGTGTTGGACTGTTTCTGATTCTAACTGCACAAAGTCACGCGAGCACGTGCAACACAAGGACACTGTGCATGTTGTGAGCAGCTCACGTTGACTTTCTGTCCCTTATCTATGTGCTATCAATGCTTTTGAATTCTCAATTAAATGGAATACTGACCTGCTGATGGTGGACCGATCAGAACAGCCATCGCTTCTGCCAGGAGCACCAAGCCAATAGCACTGGAAAACTTCTGAGTGCCAACAATAGCCATGAGAACTTCGAACTGCAGAGCACCTACCATTCCGTAAGAAATGCCAAAGAAAATGCAAAAGACCACCAGGCCACCGTAATCAACAGACATGGAGCCCATGAGATCTGTAAAGCCATTAAAGATCATAGCAAAACTGAAGAGGTAGACACAGCGTGGTCTAACCCACTTGAGACCAGCCACCATTCCGCAGATAGGCCGAGCAAAGATATCAATAAATCCCAGAATCGTCAGAAGAAAAGCTGCTTTGGTGTCCTGATACCCTAAATCTTTGGCATAACTCACAACAAAAACTGGGGGAACAAAGAGGCCAAGCACCATGATAGATGCTGCTAGCGTGTAGATCACAAAACCACCATCTTTAAACACGCTGAAATCCAGGAGTTTCTTCTTTGCTTTCTTCTCCGTGGGTTCTTTGGCAGCTTCAGACTTCTTAGGGGGCTCCAGAGGTCTCATTAGCGCCCCGCATACACAACAGTTGAGCAGCATCCCACCCAGTATAAGGAATCCTCCTCTCCAACCATACTCGTGTTGTAATATCTGCCCCAGTGGTGAAAGGGCACAAAGGAACACCGGGCTCCCAGCAGCAGACAGCCCGTTGGCCAGGGGCCGGCGCTTGTCAAAGTACCGATTTAACATGATGAGCGAAGGCTGAAAGTTGAGCGCCAGACCCAAACCTGTAACAGGAGGGTCAAGAAGTGAACACAGCCCTCTGCATCTGCTATTTAACAAGAACAGTAATGATCGTTGCATTGTTTCTGATTCATGACTGCTTACCGGTGATGACGCCCGCGGTGAGATAGATCTGGACGATGCTCGTGCAGAAGGAGGCTATCACCATCCCCATGGAGGCAAAAAGACCCCCGACCAGCATGACCGGGCGACAGCCAAAGCGATTGACACACACGCTGCAGAGCGGACCTAGGCACGAAGAGTAAGATGGCACTGCTAAGCTAAACCCATTCTTACCAATGGGTTCGTGTCAGTTCACATCTCTTTCCAGTTCACATTTCTTTCCACACGTTGCCTATGCTATCAGGCCAATCCAAGAGGTGTTCTTTCCAGTCAGATACTCCACTCCTCTGCACCACCGTGCAGTTTTTCATCATCTTTACTGATGATCTTATATGCACACTGTATGTACTTAACTAATTCCTGGCCAATAACTGATAACTCTGTAATGCCTTACGTGCACGTGAGCAATAATTAGCAATCATTGATTCACACTGTAAACATCAGGATGATTTACAGACAGCACTGTGTGATGCAGCACTGCTTCAAAACCAAGCAACCTACCTGTTCCATAGAGCATGGCCAACAGAATGGAGGAAATCCACGCGGTATCGCTGTACCCAATGCCAAATTCCCGGATGAGTTCTTTGAAGAAGACACTAACTGCCTTGGGAAAGGCATAGGAGAATCCTGTGATGATAAAACAGCCAAAAAGGACAGCCCAGCCCCAGCCTCCATCGGGAGCTTTGACACCAGACGGACCATCGTCAACGACCACCGCTCCCATGATGCAGCTCAAGAGTGTTCCCTAAGAAATCAGAAAAGAAAAAGGTATATATTGGGACAATATGTACCCCAAACACACAGTTTCCAAGCCTGGGATTTTTGTTACAAGTCATTGGTAGATGAAGCTCGTGGATTACTCAGGACACCTGGGTGCAAAATCCTGGTACAAACAAGTCCTGCCCCAAACAAACATAACAGCTTATACGTACAAAAGATGACAATTTAAGTGCAGTAGATTAGGATGCATGTTACTAACAAATGCTTCTGCTTGGAGAACTGCAGGTCACCAGCAACCATGCCATTTTACAGCTCTGTTTCAGGTCTGTCCCAGCCTGGTTGGCACAGACTTCTTGTCTAAAGAAGTGAGCACTGACTGTCACTAGCCTTACCTGCCTCCAGGTGTCTGGCACTGCAGGATGCCGATGTGCTGACTGCCCTAACAGTACAGAAAGATGCCTCTTTTTGGTTTCTGCACTATCACAAGTTTGGGGCTGGTAGACTAAAGTCTGAAGTCCCCGACATAGGGACCTGCCCCTACTTCAGACTGGTTTGCTTTTTCCTGTGTGATACAAGGCATAAAATGCTCTCGACAGATATTGTTTTTTAAGGCAGTAATAAAACAGCATGGAGGTGTACAAAGCAGCATGGTGGAGGTGTACAAAGCAGCATGGTGGAGGTGTGCTTCATGCCTTCGTGACACTGGCTGCTCTCTAAGCAACCAGCAGCAGCACGTTGTGTGAACGGACGGCAGCAGTCGGCAGTGAACACAGCAACCTTCAGCCCCAGGAACAGCTCCTGCCATCCACTCATGTTCTGCACACCGACGTGGGATGCAGAAAGTCCCCTTCACTGACTGAGGAACAATGATGCACTGCACCAAGGGCAGAGCATGTCTGAGCCTGCTGGTGGCCTTCTGCGATGGGCTGATGGCATCAGTGGGCAAAGGACAGGTAAGTGCTGTCATCTACCGGGACCTGTGCCTTAGACGTGGTCCTGCACCATATCCTTATCTCTGAATTGCAGAGATACGGGTTTGATGGCTGGACTATTTGGTGGATAAGGACTTGGATGCAACCAGAGGTTATGGACAGGGGCTCTGTGTCCAGGTGGAGGATGGTGATGGGCACAGTGCTCTTCTCTCTACATCTGTATCACTCCGATAGCAGGACGGAGCACAGCGTGCTGCTGGCACCAAGCTGACACAAAACCAAGGGACGGCATCAGAGGGACCTGGCTCGAAAAGTGGGCCCATGGGAACCGTGTGGGGTTTATTTCACCAGACAAAGCACAGATCCCACGCACGGACAGCAGTGCTGCGAAGGACGTGCGGTGCTGGAGGATGAAACACGGGATATGAGGCAGCACCGAGGGCACAAAGACCAACGGTGCCGGGGCAGCGGGGGGGGGGCAGAGCCCGCTACGGCGTTGCCCCGCGTGACCGCACCGCGGTGACGTGCGGTGCCGCCAGTCAGCCCGGCCGGGAGCGCGCCCGCGGCCGCCGCACTGAGACGTGAGGGACGTGACCGGACGGCGCGGGGCGGGGCGGGGCGGGGCCGGCGGAGCGCGGCTCGGCAGCGCTTCTCTCCCGTCCTGCAGCGGCTGTACGAGGGCCGGCCCTACAGATACGGAGCCATAGGATACGGAGATACAGATACGGAGCTCCGCAGCGCGATCCCTGAGAGCCCCGAGCACCGCGGCGATGCGTTCTGCTCCGGATCGCTGCCCCCCACGACGCGCCCTTCCTCCGGTCGGGAACGTGTTTACATGGGAGGGAATGGAGTTAAATCCGCGTGTTTTCGTGCTGCTGGTATTAATCCTCCTGTTGCTATGGGAACTTAGACAGGCTCAGTTAGGAGGAAGCACGGGATGGCTGGAGGTGGAAAGGATCCTAAATGCTGTCTGGTGTCACCCCTGTGCTGAGCAGGGACAGCCACAGCTCCATCAGTGCTCAGCATCCGTCCCCTGACCGTGGCTGTCTGCAGGGATGGGGCACCACCTCTCTGGGCAATCCGTGTCATTGCCTCTCTGCCCCTAGTGTAAAACCTTCCTTATGTCCAACCTAAACCTGCCCTCTGTTAGTCTGAAACCGTTGGGAAATGTCCTCCCTTCACACAGCCCCTGCAGGGACTGGAAATCCTGGAGGTAGCGTTGCTGGGACATTTGGTGCTGTGGTTTGCTGTTAGCAGGACAGCATCTGTGTTATAAAATACTGAAGGTGGAAATGGCAAGAAGCTCGCAGTGTTCAGCCACCACCTGTACTGCCACACAGGGACAGCGGTGCGGGTGGGAGAGGTGGGAGTATGAATACTGACCTATCTGCCTTGAGAATGTATTTAACTGGGGCAGACCCAGAAATCCGCATGGCCCCGACCCCTTGGCTAGAGATAAATAACGGCCATCAAAGAGAAAACAAGAACTCCCACACAGATCCCATATTGGACCGGAATTAGACAGAAACCCACAACCAAAAGGCAGACAGGCCGAGCTGAGCAGCGCAGACGCTGATCCAGGCGACTTAGAGGGAGGGTGGACACGCTGAAAAGCTCAGAGAGCTCCGTTCTGCACACAAATATGGGTCACAAAGCTCTGCCATTGCCTCCAGGCATTAAAACCAAAGAAGGAGCCGCCACTGCTCGGCACCCGACCCCCCCAGCAGCGGCGATGGGAGCTGGGCTGCGTGCACCGCCAAAAGGGAAAGGCCTTCTCCACTCTGCCTTACTGTGAGGGCAGAGGAAAGACAAAGCACCCAAAGGGAGACAGGCAGGGGCACAGCTCCTCGCAGCACAGCGATCTCACAGCACTGGTAGTTGGGTGAAGCACCCGGTTCAGGCTGTCACCGAGGGAAGGAGGGTTTCGTTTCGCAATATTTACCCCCAGGGGAGTGGTGCTTTGTTAAGGTGGTTCAAAAACGTAAATGTGGGCAGCACCCGGGGCCGGAGGGGTGCGTGTAACTGCAGGGAGGTGACAGACACAGACACACAGACGTGACGTGGGCTTTCTGAACACCACTGCACAGCAGTGCAACCCCTTGGCCAAGCACAGCAGTGCCCTGGCACAGCAATAAGCAAACGGTGCAGACCCCTCAGCCAGCGCTGGTTTGCTTTCACACGAGATGAAATAAGGAAACAATTGGCACAGCACCCCGGGACAACACCGCCGTGGGCACGGGGCCGAAACGAACGCCCGTGACACACCGAGAACGCACGGATTCTGCTTCAGTCAAACCCTGTAACTTCTATTTTTGAAAGCCACTGAAAGCAGCAGGATAACTCACATAGAGCTGAAGTCACTGCTGCTCGGAAAGGGCACCTGGGGCGATGCTGACAGACACACGTCGGCACTGACAGTCATAGGTGCGGTGCAAGGAAAAAGCAACCACAGCTTGCAGAAGAGCACGTCCCCTTCTCAGATCACTGATAGGACAGAGGGTGATAGCAGAGGTGGATCTGCCCGTGTGCCCCCGGAGAAGACCGGGCTGCCCCTTACAGGTTGTGTTGGTAATGAAGGAAAGTGTTTACTTCGGGATTAAAAGAGCTGTTTCTTTCTCAGTCCAGAGAAAGCCGCAGGAACAGCTCATCTTCCAACCCGAGGGCACAGCGCGGATCCGCGATTTGCTCTTTAGCTTTTGCACCAGCCGAAGCCCGGTGCGCTCGCTGGTGATGCGCTCATCGAGGAGAAATAAAGACACGAAAAGTGACGGCGTCACCTGACTTTGGCACATAATTTGAAGAGCCCGGTTCTTACGCACTAATTGTAAAAGCAAACAGGCAGCTTCCCCCGCAGAGCAGCTGGCGCGGGGACACGATGCTACAGATCAACCCGCAGCGGGAACGGACTGCATCATCCCGGAGTGTAACAACGCGCGTTACTATGGCCCAGGGAACACCGAGCGGGTCTGAAAGCGATTGATCAAAACCTCAATGCCGGAGCGGACGGGTCAGAAGTGCGGGAGGGGGCACAGCCCGGCGGCAGCAAACTGTTGGACAGAACAAAGGAGCGCAAAAAGGGGAGAACGGAAAGCAGCGCGGTGCCCAGAGGGGTGGGGAGGTCGGGGAAGGGGGCGGCAAACACGGCAACGGTTTTGTAGGGAACGGGAATCCGCGGCAGCCTTTGGGAACGAGCGTTTCATTAACATGGCCGGCACATAAGCGCCGGTATCGGCGCCCCAGCAGGGCGGCCCGTGGGCAGCGCCCACAGCATCGCCACCCGCGAGCATCCCCCGCACCGCTGCCGCGGACGGGTGGGCGCCCCGTGCCCGGCGGAGCAGGGACGGACCGCTCCGCTCCCACCGCCCCGCGGTCCCGGCCCGAGGGATGCGGCCGCCGTGCCAACCGCACGGAGCTCCGAGCGCACCCTCCGCCCGCCCCGCTCGGACCCACCGCTCCCCAGCATCGCGCGGGGCGGCTCCGCCTCGGTACCTGAGTCACGGCCCGCGCTCCGCCGCGGGGATACCCACGCGCTCTCCGGACCGCAGCCCGCTCTCCACGCGCGCCCGGACCGACCCGGCGCTGCCCGTCTGCCGAGCGCCTCGACGCGGCGGGTCGCGTCCGCTCGCCCCTCCCCTGTCCCCGCGGGGCCGCCCGGGTCCTAGCGCCGCCACGCGGCCCTTTCCCGCCGCCACGGGTTCGCCCGCGCAGGGGCAGCCGCGCCGCGTGCGGCGCCGTACCGGTGATGCATCGAGGGCCGCGCGCAGCCCCGCACCGCCCGCGGTCCCCGCGTGGGTTGGGGCGCTCCGTTCGGAATCGTGGGGTGCGGCGCCGCTGCGGGAGCGCTTCCGTACGGCGGAACGCGCGGGTGGGCGCCCAGACGGGACCTGGACGTCTCCAGAGCGGGAGAGCCCGGCACACTGCGGGCGCTGTGCGCGCTGCCCACTGTTACAGCACCCTCACCCTGACGCACCGTCCCACTGCCCGCAGTGTAAAACCTTCTTCCTCACATCCAGTCCAAACCTGCCCTCTTTTAGTTTCAAACCACATTCCCCCGTCCCATCCCAAAGAGCCCATCCCCTCCCACAGCCCCCGAACAGCTGACACACCAGTTCCTTCTCTCATCTCTTCGGTGTGTTTGGTGAGCATCTCTTTCCTTATCCAGCTTCTTCCGTCACATGAGGGCCTGTAAGATCTTCGGATGGTTCAGAAACGGTTCAAAACGTAGGTGTACCTATAGGATATGGGTGATGTATTGGCAGCTATTTCCCAACATCCCTTTCCTTGCTTCCCAGCTCTCTGTTCCTAGGCACTTCTGACCACTATTTATTTTACATAGCACAAACCTCAAAGGTTTCAATTACAAAGCCTACTCCAGGGCTATGCGTTTCCCTCATGCAGTAACTCAACAAGGGGGAATCATGAAATATTTTGGAAGGATGGAACCGTCCTTCCCCTTAAGCAATCGCACCCCAGGGTTGTGACAATGATTTGTCAAGACCTGTAACTGTTTTCCGGTCCTTTTGGGTCTGGCAGCAGAGATCTCATGTCCTTATCACAGACTCCAGCACTTCTGCTGAGCTGAGGGCACTGCGTCGCTCGCTCCAGGAGCTCCACAGCACCTGGTGGGTTTTGTTTTCCTGCAGTTACCTCCAGCTGCCCCAGTGCCTGCATTCAGGTGTGAAAAATAACACCTGGTTTGATATGCCTTTAAGATGTGTGTGTCTTGCTGGCTGCATTCGCTCAGCCCTATCTGCCTTTGTCCCTGAGTGGGTAAAAATGGATGTGATGGCAAAACTGAAGTCAAAGCAAGTGTAATGTACCAGAGAAAGAAAAACCTCTGAGGAGCCTGAAAGTTTCACATCTTCACTCTGTCTTGTCCCATTTCATCAAGCAGCTCTTCAACCACCGATTTGTGCAACACCATAACCGCATCCCCTCCCCTACAAGTTACACCCCAACATCTGTGTATGTCCACAGCGGCCATAGCAATGCTACAGACATAAACTACATTGTGTGCTGCAAGTGCACTAAAACCTGGAGCACCTAGCCCTACACTGGGGACAGACTCTGTAGCAGCTGGGATGGGATGGGAGCAAATGGTTTGAAACTAAAAGAGGGCAGGTTTGGACTGGATATGAGGAAGGTTTTACACCAGGGGCAGTGAGGCAGTGGCACAGGTTGCCCAGAGAGGTGGTGGTGCCCCATCCCTGCAGACAGCCACGGTCAGGGGATGGATGCTGAGCACTGATGGAGCTGTGGGTGTCCCTGCTCAGTGCAGGGGTGACACCAAATGGCCTTTAGGGTCCCTTCATTCCACCCATCTCGTGACTCTATTTTTCAGAAGTTAGGTTGTACTGAGGGGGGCTTAGGTTGCAGCAAACCTCCACTCAAACATCCTTCACTCCAGAATCTCTTACAGGTTTCCAAATAGATGCGAATCCCACTGTGCTCCTCAGTTCCACGTCCCATTGTTGTCACTGAATGGAAGAGTAGCAGTGAGAATATACATCACTATTCCTGCTGTTTGTAGTCCCAAGTATTACCTTGGCAGTACATGCATATATTTGTTCTCACTAAGCTTTTGTAGATATTTCACTTTCGATGCACTTTTCCTATTTCCACTTGAACTGAGCACATGATATTAATTATAGATTTTTACTGTTGCATTTTTAAGAGCTTGAACCATAACACTGAACGTTTCAAATGGTTTCACAGGCAGCCAGCACACGCATCAAAAGGAGCACATAGCAGAGAGTGTTGTACAGAGGGCCCTTGTAGGATGGCTATTGAAGAAACATTCAGCACTGAGGTTTCAACAGTTTGTAGTTTGTTTCTAAAGCAAGGCTGAAAATAAAGGCTCTCTGTGATTCTCAGGGTGCTCCTAAGGTACATGAAGTGTACCTACAAAGGGGTGTTTGGTCTTAAAAAGCATGAACCTACAGTAATACAGGCAGAAAGAGAGGGGAAAAGAGACACGGAAATCAAATTATTTGAGCCTGGATGAAACTGGAAATGTGCTAAATACACATGTAAATATTTCTAATGTACAACACTCACATTTCAGACATTCTGGGGATCACTCTGCAAGCTCGGCCACTGTTATTTATAGGACCATCTTTAAGGTGTTGGTTTTTATTTTTTTAATATATGTTTACTGTTTGTCAAATTACATTCTCCACACCAGATACATTCCTCAGGGTTCTGCTGAAACAAGAAGTTCATTCATCTGAAGGAGAGCTCACCTGAAAATAAGGCTTTTCCTGTGTCATGTTTATTGCTCCATCAGTGTGGTCCATGGCTGCACTCAGTGCTGAGTGCCCCTGGCTCACATAGCAGCCCCTCTCATTGCCCAGGGCAGCATCTGCATCTCCAAAACGCAGCAAGCTGCGTTTCTTTCCTCCTGAAATTACTTTAAATGCTGCATCTCTGTAACACAGTGACGGGGCCAAAGCATCGTCCTCGGAGGCTGTGAGTCTGCAGGAGGATCTGTGCCTGCAATCTGCCATTGGCTGAATCTTCCCAAACTCAGTCGTGGTTGGTAAGATTCGAAAACCTGGTTCTTCTTTATAAATTCCTATTTATTGTTATAAAGGAAAAGTTTTCTGTTCATTTCTCTCCATGAATGCAGGATGCTTTTTGCTCTTATTTTAGGTACACACAGCTTTCTATATCACTCCAAACCTCCACGCTGTGTAGAAGTGTCATCTTTGTGTCACTGTAAAACTGACGGACTGCGAGTAGTACTGAGTCGGTGGGAGCTCCCGGTCCCTCACCCAGGGAACCAGTGTGCATTAATTATGTGACTGGGTATACCTGGGGATACGTGGGGGGAGATGATGGTTGGTCTGAACGCTGGGGGTGGGGGTACAGATTTAATCACTGTAACAATTCACGCAGCGTTTGGGTTTCTGAAAAGTCTCTCTTCCCTGGCAAAGCAGTTTATATAATGCAGAAACATCAGAGCGAGACGGGAAGTCTGCCTCGTGGCTTCCAGACAGGCGAGTCATGCAGAGTGACTCAAGGAAAATCACGCCATGCCTCCACTTCATGCCCTGCAACTTCCTCAGCGTCACGTCCATGACGCGATCCGCCTCGGGGGTGGATGGATGGATGAAATGCCTCAGGAGCAGCACTTACGTATCCATTATTTATTGGTTCCCCAGGTTGGATGGGGCCCCGGGTCAGGACGGTGTCAGCCCTGCCCACGGCGGGGGATGGAGCTATCGGTGGTCTTAAAGGTCCCCTCCAACGGAGCCGTTTCACGATGCCCAGTGCTGCGGGGGGGGGGAGGGGGGGTCACGAGGGCCGAGCAGAGATGGGCGGTGGTATCTGAGACCGAAACGTGTCGGCTGAGCTCGGGGAGAAGCCGTGTTCTCGGGAGAGAGGTGGGTTTCACAGCGCGGAGGAAGGAAGGACTGCCGGATGTCAACAGAGAGGATGAGCTGGGGGACAAAAGGAGCAAAAAAATGACGGCGGTAGCAGAGCGGGTGTGAAAACCGTGAGAGACCGAAAAACCGCTGGGAAAGAAGGGGGAGAGCGACGGGAGCGGGGCGGGGCGGGGCGGGGCGGGGCAGCGCGCTGATTGGCTGCCGGCGGGGCTCGCCAGAGGCCGGCCCGGGGCCGGAAGTGGGCGGGGCTTCAGGCGCCGTGGTTGCCATGGTGACGACCCCGCCTCTCGGCCTGGCGCCGCCCGGCGCGGTTCCCATGGAGACGCGGCCGCAGCTGCGGGCGGAGGACGCGCGGGGCGCGGTACGGGCAGCGCTGCCGGGATCGGCCGCCATCGCACTGCGCACGGTCCGCGCGTCATCCGCTCGTCCCGCGGAGCCGCCGACCGCCCCCTCCTCTCTCTTTCTCCGCTGTCTTCCCGCACCCCTGCGGCCTTTAAGTGCCCTCCATCTGCTGCCTCTAAGTCCCAGCCGTTATCTTCTTCTATGGGCCGCCCTTCTCTTCTGCCTCGCCTCCAGGGCCGTGGTCTCGGCAGTGTGCTTGCCATCCGCTCCGCCTCCCAGCGCGGGACCCTCACCCTCCATCCCTCACTCTGCATCCCACCTGCTTCCCCGCCCAACGTTTTCCTTCCCTCCCGCTTTCATTCTCTGTTTTCCCTCTGCACTTGCCCTGGTCCCTCCACTCACCCATCCCTGCCCTGCCCGCAGCTGCGACACGCCTCAAGGACACTTGATTGGACACGAGAAGGATTGGAGCCCCTTTGAGAGGAGGTGGAGGTCTGAAGGTTCCCATCATTCGTTCTGAATCCTCCAGCATCACCGTGCTCCATCCTTGGGTTGGAAAGCGATTATCTCAAACACGGAATGCAGTGCTGTGTAGCCGAAGTGACACTTGATGGGTAACAGCTGTGACTGATTTACCATGGAGCCATTTTCCTTTGCTAAGAGAGGCTGATAGAGATCTCACTGCACTGAGATGGTGGCTGACAGGAGGACCTGTCAGTATTTATCTGCCTGCTCTCCCTGGACGTGCTCAAAATTATTAGATTGTGATGGTTATTTTTGTGATTAACACTGCATGGCTAAGCTGTGCTTGCTGGAAAATGCAGTCTCACATCTGTGCTGTTTCCTTGGCCATCTTTTAATGGCATGGGATATATTTTCACTGTTCTTTTGCCCGTCCTGCCTCCAGGCAACTGATGCAATTGATACTTAAAATTGCACTGTGAGCTCTATTACTGTCATTACCAAAACTAGTTGGCAGTTATAAGCACTGCTGCTTTTAATGGCAAAAAGCTCTCTCCTCCTGCACTAAAATGCATTTCTAAGAAGTGCAGGTCTCTATGGTGGGAAGCAATATTCCGAAATTACAGGAAGTGCATCCTTTCTTGCCTGTTTAAGAGGCAGTCAGTAGAGGTGGGCATAGATCCTGACAGCACTCTCTGCCTGTGGGTGATCTTGCAATAAGAACCTATTTTCATCTTCACTCATTGGTATTTTTCTACAAAATCTCCATTCCTTGTGTTAAATGTGACACACGTCCACCTCAGGGTGCCTCTATCAGTTCTCAAGCACTGTCAGTTCCAGGCATGGCAGTGGGGGGAGGTTACATAGAGAGGAAAGCTATTTTGGTAGGATGCTTTGCTATTTTGGTAGGACCTTTCATGGTTTCTTTCCAGATTTCAGGTGACACCAGGTATTGCCTTTTAGTTTTGAGTTTGTAGCCATCTTTTGTAAAATAGGCATTGCTTTTCTCAGCCCCCTCTCTCCAGAACAACCCTTGACTTCAGTTTGATCAACTCAGTGAATGAATGGGCTGGGGTTGTAGTCTTATTTTTGATTCCTGATGGAAAAGCCTTGTCTTACAGCGTGTGGCTCAGGTTAGCTAACGCAGTGAGTGTTAAAGAGCTTTACAAAAGTGTTCTGATACTTCATTAGCTATAGACTGAGCAAAGTTTCCTCCAGTGCCTTTAGAGTCCAGAAAGCATCTCATCGATGTGTTTCATCTTTAATGTGCAAATGGTCAGGGAGGATGGGGAAGGAAGATGGACTTAATGTTTTTAACTATGGCAGACATCAGAGGCGTTGGGAGCAACAGGAGCTGAGAGGGAGGTATAAAAAGAACAGATATTTGGGTAGCATTTCATGTTAGAGGCAAAGAGGCCTCAGAGCATTGCTCATGAGTATCTGTTTCTGTGTCTTTTATGAACAGTATCTATATCTGCTCGCAAAAAAGGAAAAGATACCATTTGTGCTACGTTGCAGGCTGTGGCGTGATTTAAAGTTTTGGGCCCCTCACTACAAGAAGGACATTGAGGCCCTGGAGTGTGTTCAGAGAAGGGCAACAAAACTGGTGAGGGGCCTGGAGCACAAGTCTTATGAGGAGCGGCTGAGGGAGCTGGGATTGTTTAGTCTGGAGAAGAGGAGGCTCAGAGGAGACCTTATTGCACTCTGCCACTTCCTGAAGGGGGGTTGTGGTGAGGAGGGGGTAGGCCTCTTCTCCCTGATAAGTAATGACAGGACGAGAGGGAATGGCCACAAGTTGCGCCAGGGAAGATTTAGATTAGACCTCAGGAAGCATTTCTTTTCTGAAAGAGTGGTCAGGCACTGGAATGGCCTGCCTAGGGAGGTGGTTGAGGCACCATCCCTAGCGCTGTTCAAGAAGCGTTTAGATGAGGTGCTAAAGGACTTAATTTAGTAGTTGGGTAGAGATAGTGATAGGAGGATGGTTGGACTAGATGATCTTATAGGTCCTTTCCAACCTTATGAACTTATGAACTTATAAAGAGCACTAACAAAAAGCCCTATACATGCTTGTAGAGCTCCTGGAATGGGTCCAGAAGAAGGCCACTGAGATCAGAGGGCTGGAGCAGCTCTCCTATGAAGGAAGGTTGAGGGAACTGGGCTTGTTTAGCTTGGAGAAGGGAAGGCTTCGAGGGAGACCTCACAGCATATAAACAGGAGGGGGAATGACTGTTTATGTGGGTTGATAGTGATAGGACAAGGGGGAATGGTTTTAAACTAAGAGAGGGCAGATTTAGTTTGGATATTAGGAGGAAGTTTTTCACTCAGAGGGTTTTTCGCTCAGAGAGGTTGTGGATGCCCCATCCCTGCAGGCATTCAAGGCAAGGCTGGATGTGGCTCTGGGCAGTCCTAGTGGTTGCTGACCCTGCCTACAGCAGGGGGTTGAAACTCAATGATCTTTGAAGTCCATTTCAACCCAGGCCATTCTGTGATTGTATGATCAGAGGAGAAAATACATTTTCATTTTAATTGCCTTAAGGATAAACACAAATTCTAGACCAGCAGAAATAAAAAAAAAATAAACCATCAGATTATTGTGTCACTGTTTGGTTGATTTGTGAGGAGAAAATGATATTCAGATTGTGGTGTCCTTTAGCATCGCTTTTGCTGATCTGGAAATCTCTTTCTTTTAAGGAGATTAGAGTGGCACCATGTGAAAGGCGTGCTCATCTGAGCTGTTGTTCTCTGCAGCCCTGTGCTTATCTGCCCGGGATTATCTGGAACCACTGACACAGAGCAGTGCAGCACAGTGAGAGAAGCTGCAATCCCAGAGGTCTGGGGAGATCTCTGGGGAGATGTGGGCAGATTTTACTTCATCATTGTTATTATTATTATCATTGAAATCAACCGTGATATAGGAGGTACCTCTCAGAGTGAATGTTTTTTCTTCTGCTGAGTTTATGATTGTATGTAAGGGAAATACGGAGAGCAAACCATAGGGAGAGATAGAAGGGGAGCAGATGAAGGATCACATTGAATGGAAAAAGGGGCACCACAAGAAATATATCAAGATAACTGTAGGAAGAGGAGACAGATGCAACACTGCTGTTCATATCGCTGGTGGATGGAAAGGTCATTATAGCAGAAGGCTGGATGTGGTTTGATTTTATTTGTCCCAAGTGTCTTTTTTCTTACACTTTGCAGTCCTTTTGCTGTTGTATGGCTCTTAAATGCTCAGTGAAAAGTGCAGTGTTCCTTCGAGCAGCTCAATCTTTATATGCCTATGTGCTCCATCTGTACAAAGGGAAAAAAATATTTTCCCTGCATCAAAATGTAGCAGTATGTACTAATTAGACTGTGAAATATTATCCCTTGACCATTCAGTGATAGAAATAAAAAAATTCTGCATCTAAAAGTGTCCAACACCAGTTGGTGCAGGGAACTTCACAGGTTACTTTAAAATCCAGCTATAATTATTGTGTATGTAGTAGACTGGGAGTGATTAGATAGTTGATTTTTCTTAGTTATCAGCCTTAATTGTTTTCTGTAATCTTTTGCTTCAGATTTATTCCAACATTACAAATGGAGAAAGAACGAAAAGAGGTCCTTTGGTGGAAAGAGAAACATAACTGCCAGTTCCCTCCTCAAGAGGAAATGCTGCATGTTGTTGTAAAGCAACTGCATGACATGCGTGAGAATTATATCAAATTAAAAGAAGATTTTGTCTATAACCTTAGAATTTTGGAAGAAAGAGATAAAGAGTTAGAATCCTATGATGTCACATTCACTCATCTGAAAACAGCAGAAAATGCTAAGCAGGCAGAGATCAGTGACCTTAAAATACAGCTGGATAAACTGAAGCAACTTCTTGTCAAGGAAAGAAGAAAAAGAGCTGAACTTCATCATTACTATCAACAAAACCTTGAAGAACATAAGTTAGAGCTGGAAGAGCTTTGCAGGTGAGATGCAGATCCCCCTAAGTGCCATCACATGGAGTGTACAGGACAATCAGATGAGCAGACCCAGTCAGTTAGCACGGGTTTATGAAAGGCAGTTCCTGCTTCACCCAGTTTTCTTCTAGGATAAGATGACTTGCTTAGTGGACAAGAGAGAGGCTGTCAATGTTATTTACTATGGCAAAGCATTTGATACTGTTCCCCACAGCGTTCTCCTGGAGAAACTGGCTGCTCATGGGCTGAACGGACATACTGTCCACTGTGTAAAAACTGTCTGGACAGATGGGTTCAAGGGATCATTGTGAATGGAGGTAAATCTGGTTGGTGTGGTGTTCCCCAGGGCTCAGTATTACAGCAGTTTTGTTCAGCATTTTTATCAGTGATCGTGACGAGGGGATTAAGTGCACTTTCAGATTGCAGGTGACACCGAGTTGGGAGGAATGGTTGATCTGCTTGAGGGTAGGAAGGCTCTGCAGGGGGATATGGACAGACGAGATCTATGTGCCAAGTCCAATCACATGTCATTCACATGACACTGCCTGGAGAAGGGGAGGCTCTGGGGATAGCTGAGAGCAGCCTTTCAGTATCTAGAGAGGGGATATAAGAAAGAAGAGGATGGACTCCTTAGCAGGATCTGTTGGGATGGGACAAGGGGAAATGGTTTCAAGCTAAAAGTGGACAGATTTAGATTGGATATAGGGAAGTTTTTGACGCTATGGGCAGTAGCACAGGTTGCCCAGAGAGGTGGTGGTGCCCCATCCCTGCAGACAGCAAAGGTCAGGGGATGGGCTCTGAGCAATGATGGAGCTGCGGGTGTCCCTGCTCGGGAACAGTGGCTGAACACTTGCTGCCAGTAAAGAACCTGGTTGAACATGAGCCAGCAGTGTGCCCTGGTGGCCAAGAAGGACAATTACATCCTGGCTAGTGTCAGAAATAATATGACCAGTGAGAAGCGGTTGCTCCTCCACACCCGGGATTGATGAAACCACACCTCAAGAAATGTATTCAGGTTTGCGCCCTCCACTGCAGGAAAGACACTGAGCTGCTGGAATCCTTTCAGAGGTGAGCAACAGAGTTGGGAAAAACACGAGTAAGAAGTGGCCGAGATAACTGGAATTGTTTATGTGAGGGGTGATGTCATTACTTTGCCAAGTACCTGCAAGGAGGCTGTGTCAAGGAGAGTGTCTGCCTCTTATCTCAGGTGACAAGCAAGCAAATGATAGGAGGTAAGGAAATGTCCTCAAATTGCACCAGTGGTGGTTTAGGTTGGAAATCAGGAGGAGTTCCTTCACAGGAAGGATGGTGAGGCATTGAAACAGGCTGCCTGCGGATGTGTAGAGTCATCATCCCTGCAGGTACTTAAGAGAAATGTGGGTATGGTGCTTAGGAACGTGGTTTAGTGTTGGACTTGGTACTGTCAGGTTGCTGGTTGGACTTAAAGATCTTCAGGGTCTTTTCAAACCTAAGTGAAGCTATGAATCCATGAGATATCCTTGGAATGGTATGTAGGACAAGGCAAGTGTAGCTTCTCTGGGATATACTTGCATCGGGTTTAAGCAGTAGCATCATTTGTACAGTAGAGAGCACTGTGTGGAGATAAGGTTATCTGTTCAGATAGAGGGATGCTTAGGGCACGAGCAGAGTGAAGTCACCCTGCGACCTTTACACCTCCTGCATCTTGAGTTCCTCGGGTGGTTTGACCAATTATTTCTCACAATAGGTTAGAGATGGCATAGCATTAAGTGAAGGTAAGGGTACTCTTAAAAATACAGCATGTCCCTATAGTATATAGGGGTGTATGCAGGGGAGATGATACGATTGATGGGAAGGTGGTATGATTATGGGGAACACAGTGTGGGAAACAGAAGAAAAATTGTCAGAAGGAAACACTTCTTCCTTGGGGACTGGTTTCATAATTCATCATTTTGAAATCATTGTTTTGAATTTTTGGGGTAACTTCTTTAAAAAACAATTATAACTCTTCTTCTGCTCATGGCAGTTGATGAGAAAAGTGATGTCTTGCTGGATTAGTCAGATAAGATACAGAAGGATCTCTAGATGTTGCACTAATAGGGGACTGTGAGAACAGCAGGATACCATAAGCTTGGACTTTTAATTGGAGCCAGAAATGTGGATTTGTTTTTGAGCTGTGAAGCACCTTGTATTCAAGTGAGAAAAGCAAGCAACTGACATTGAACAAGACTTCCAGAGATAAATTATGTCCCGAATGTGCGTATTTTATATGTTATCATGCTGGTAACAGCAAATTTTTTTATCTTTTTTATTTACCTTTTGTTTTTTTGAGCTAATAATTAGCCCAAACTATCTTGCAACTACATGGTTTCTGACCAATCTGTATTGATTAATAAACAGAGAGTGTACCACTGTAACTATAACGTACTGTGAAGTCCATCAAGTTGTAACAAAAAGAGATGGTGTTGTATTTATGGGACTGTGCTGCTGGAGAAGATGTCTTTCCTCATTTGAGAATCACACTGGATGACAAATTCAACAAGCTCCAAAGTTGATACAGCGGTTGATAAGTCATGTAAGATCTCTTCAAGTGCCACCAAAGGGACAGCAGTGGGGCTGAAGACAAACTGTTATCACTTGACTTTGATTACATGGCAACACCTACACGTCCCAAAACTGTGCAATGAAGAGGAGTGGGGGAAGAAGGGAGAGTGGAGAGTAACTTGAATCACGGCAAAATGACCCGCTTGAATTATTCTCAGGGAGCTTCATGAATGCTCTCTATGAAGGGCTAAAGTGGAAGATGTCTGAGGGTGTGAGAAGAGGACATCTGATTTTTAAGGAACACTGTCCCAAACCTCGTGCTGTTTGGTAGCTGAGTGCTGTTACTGATATTTTATATGAGGAAAAAATAACACTGAACCATACAATATTGTGTGACCTTTTCTAATTGAAACTGGATACGTGGGAAGAACTTGTATCACGCTTTCAAAAGGAGATCAAACAGTTTGCCCGCCGTGTATCGTGTTACTTTAAAAGGTTTATTCACTTCTTACGTGCAAGATGATTTCTGAAAAGTGATTGCTGACTATGAGCAGTAGAAGGAAGGTAAAAAAAGAGTCAGGGCTCACAGTTCCTTTAGAAAATTATTGCTGCTTTTATTTCTGGTGTGTTATTGTTCAATGGACTTTTTCCATGCATGTGCAGCATTAGTACAGCAGAGATGCTCTTTAATGTACACTCATTTTATTTTTATTTATAGGTCTAAGAGCAGTCACACAAATCATCAACATGAAAAGTGTGTGAGCCTGAGACATCACACAGAGAGAAAACTCCAAGAACTGCAAGGAGAGCTTGCTTGTCAGAAACAGGTACAATATGGAGAAATAATGTCATATTGCTATGACAACACCCAGTGATCATTTATTTATTATGTTCTGATCGAACTTTGCTGCATTTTTGTAAGGTTTTTTGGTGTTGTTTTGGCCTTTTTTATGTTGTTGTTGTTAAATTGGTGAGATACATAATGACAGATTAGAAAAGTATGCACTACTTGTTTAGTAGCTCTGGCCTTACTTGTCTGGCAGCTGCCCCTTGTGGGGAGCTGTTGGGAATGTGTTATAGTAATCTGAGATTGTGTAAGATTACTTTATGTAGGCTGCACACTGCTAAATTTGTTAACCTTGAAACTGCAGAAAAGGTCATCCTCTGGAAAGCAGAAGCAGCCTTAGGCAAGATGGGTAATGCATGTTCCTTGTTGTACTCCTGATTACAAGACTTCTCCCCTGTCCTGCCTCTTATATTGCTGTCATTTCATTATAAAACAATTGTCTCACTAACTGGCAATGGAATTTGACCTTCAACTGTGATACTTTGGGGGTGGGGTGTGATTTTTCCCACCACTGTATATTTAAAAAGCTTAACACAATGCCTTCCTTCTTTTTGTATTAAGATGATGTTACAAGGATGTTGAAAGAGGTTAATTTATAAACCAGTATATTATATAAGTGAAAGTGGCAAAAGAGATTGTTAGGGCAATTGCAGCTTAAGTACCCTCCCATTCAGATCTCCTTGCCCTTAGTATGGTACATATATGCTACAGTAACCTGTCAGAGGGCAGTGAGGCTCTGGAACAAGCTTCCCAGAAGCATTTTGGATGCCCCATCCTGAAGGCATTCAAGGTCAAGTTGGATGGGGCCCTGAGCAACTTGATCTGGTGAGGGGCAGCCATGCCCACAGAAGGAGGGGGTGGAACTGGATGATCTTTAAGGTCCCTTCCAACTCAAGCCATTCTGTAGTTGATTATATGAAACCAAGAAGTAATGGGATAGAAACTAGTGTAAAAGGAACTTTAGATAGATAGGAAAGGAGAGATGCAGGATTAGTGTTAGCATAGGTAATAGGTGTAGAAATCACAGAACTGGAAGGGACCTCTGGAGATCCCCAAGTAGAAAACCCTGCAAACACAGGTTCCCCAGAGCAGGTTGCACAGGAAAGTATCTAGCTGAGTTTTGAGTAATTCACCCTTGTTGATCCTATAGTGTTTTGTTTGTTTCCATAGCTGAAACTTCAGCTGCGTAAGGGTTCTGGAAGTCTTAAAAATTAAATCAAATATTGGTCTAATTAGAATTCTTATGCTTATTGTCTTTCTATCTTAGGTGAAACTGTTGACCAGAGAACTGGAGGCCTCCAGAGAGACTGGAATGCAGGTGTCAGAATCACCACAAGCAGCAGAAGTGGTTAATTTGCAACTGGAGAAAGAGGACAAGTACAAGAATTGGGAATTAAATGGTTTTGTAGCTCTGAGAATGTCTGGCATTATACAAACTGTATTACAATCAGAGTAAACTGGTTTGCAAATTTCTCTCCACACATTCTTTTTACTTTTTTGCTGCAGCAGCAGCTCCAGATGGTGTACATGAACTAATTGATCTAGTAACAGATATGGTTATAAGAGGAAGAGTTAGCCCTTTGTGTGAAGCATCTGCTATGTAGCCTGTATTTCAGCTCAATCCCAAAGTTCCAATGGCTCAATGCTATCTTCTGCTTTTAATGAAAAAAGAGTACTTCTTCCAAGCAATGAATATAATGGAAAAACATAGTTCTTCCCACTTACAGATTGTAGTTATTTTCAGTGTCTAATGTTCTGTTCAGCTTTATTCTTCTCTCAGGGAGCTAGATGGAGTGCTAGTACGGTGACAGAAAGCAACTTATTCACATCAGAGCATTAGTGTTGCTTTTATTTGAATTATTTTTTGCTCATTGAATCCCCGTGAGGACATAGGGTTTTTTTGTTTGTTTGTTTTTGTTTTGTGCTAATCACAAATATAACATCCCGTGGTAAATTGCAATTAAGATCTCTTCTGTTTCTGCCACTTCGGGCAATGATTTTTGGAATTCACTCAAACAAAATTGATAACATAAATCAACAGTGCAAAAATGAATGCCCTTTGTGTTGCTTAAAAGCTCACTTTATCTCTTTGCACATTCCAGGGAGGAAGAACCATCTCATGCTGGTAAGGAAAAGGATGCAGTGTCAGCTTCAATGAAAGAAGCTCCAACCAAACAGTTTAAAAAGTTGAGGAAACAGATTAGAGAACTACAGATGAGACAGAAAAGTCTGGAATTGAAGCTGTGCAGGAAAGAAGGGAACCACAGTGCTTGTGCAAGAGAGAAAGATGCCCTTGTTAAGAAGTGAGCCACATGATTTTTCTTCTTTTGTAAGTTTTGAAGAAAGAAATTCAGAATATCATACTTAACAGATTTGGGCCCAAACTGTTTAAAGGAAAAGCTCACAGTAATATATGGTGCCATATGTAAATGAGAATCTCCATTTACAAAAGGGCTACTGTAATTGTTAGCAAAGAGCATGAAAAAGGTGTGGTTGGAAAGCTATTCTGCATTACTGGAAACAAAGCTGGGAATCTCTGGTGGAGAAAGTGGAACATCACTACAGGTAGGGACACTAGATGTGTATTCTTGTGTTTAAAAAGCAGCAGTGGCAGATTGATGGGGAATAAAACCTTTCAGATCCACAGAACTATTTTTTCAAGTAAGAGGATGCCTTTGTGCTGTTTTGTCATGTTAACAAGCCTATTCCCAGGTGTGAATGGAAATCTGACCATAATTTCTTGATTGTAAGTGCTCAAATGTAAATCCTTTCTTCTGTCAAGCTGTCTGCTTGCATTTGGTTGCAATATGGTCACACCAAAATGTATTGTTATTGCCTTAGTAATTCATTCCTACTGCACATTCTCCTCACTGGATGGCAGGCTCAAGATAATGGCATTCCCTGCTGTGCTGACCTGTCACTTAAGAAGGATACAGGCTATCTAAGATCATGGGATGGAATGCTTCTAGCATGAGTGTGTGTTTGATGCATAGTGCAGGTTTCCAAGCTTGCAGAGCATCAACCCCATGCAGCTTCATGGCTGATTCTCTGGCTCAGCTCAAGGAAAGGCAACAGGTGTCTGGTCCTGGGAAATTATTTTAGAGTATGAATGTAACAAAATATATATGGTGGAAAATGGGACAAGGAAGAAAGAAGGAAGAAAGGAAGGCTGAGTCTTTGAACACGACACAGTACCAGGAAAAAAAAAAAGTATTAAATACTTCCATTTTCTGAATTCAACTGCTTTGCTCTGTGTATCATAGGTATAAACAGCTGCTGATGGCAGCTGAGCAAGGACCACTTCTGGAACAGCGTAAAACCCACACAGAGCTGGACTGGCAGCAATGTGGGAATGCTGAAAACCATCAGTATCAGAAATCAGAGGATCTAACACCAAATCTGTGTTTAGCAGGAGAACAGGTGAGAAGTTCAAATTAGCTATTTAGGAACTATTTGTTGCATAGATCTGTGGAATATGTCACATCATAGTTTTCCTTGAGTGAAGCATTACCAGAACAATTGTCATGGGTGATCCCTGACAGATGCCTTATGTGCTTTGTAATGAAGTCAGGGCAGCCTGGGAGGTGAGAGTGCTCTTCTTTTGGCTTTGAAGCAGAAAGAAGTCTTGTCAGGGCAGCACCAGGCCAAAGAGAGCTTCATAGGTCACAATACAGCTTCAGTTCTGTCAAGGGAATAATATTAGTCCTGGAAAACTCAGAGGATTTTGTATGGGAGGGTGGGAGGGGAAACAACAACAAAAACCCCACACCTCTATTTTGTGAGGTGTATGAGCTGCTGCTTCTGAAAAATGAAATACAGTATTAACACATTTATTGCTTGGAGACAGTTACACTGATTGCTAACAGCAATTCTCAATGACCAGTTACCCAATAAATCCTTGGGTACAGAGGAAACACTTGTTTCTGAAGTTTGAAACTCATACACTGACATGTGAAGGCACATGTAAGGGAAGATCTCTTACAGAGGGAGCGTTGCTCGGGAGTGGAGGTTTTTACCATGCTCTGCTTTTATTTTACAGACATCTCAATCTGATAATAAAAGTTATCTCAGGAAAGATATTCCTGGCTCAGAGATACAAAAGCTGCAGGAGCAGAACGCCAACCTTCGGGCTGTGATTGCACAGATGAGGAGAGAAATGGAGAGTCTGGATGAGCAGACACCGTCCTCACTGCCTCAGAGAGAGCAATCTGCCCCTGGCCATGCTGCAGAGGTCTCACTGCTCACTGCTGGTGTCCCGATGGGAAGGGCTGAAGGTGCTGTCACACAGCTGGCTGTGGAACTGTCTTTTCTTAGGTGTCTTTTTTCTTAGGTGACAGCACGATTTTAAAACATCTTGCTGTTAAAAATGTGTAACACTTTAAGCTGCATTCCTTTCAACCAAACACTATCACAAAGTGCTGTGTGACCAATTGGTTTGGTTAGCTTTCCATGGAAACATTTAATCTATCACTAACTACAAACATCCATCTTCTTTTTTCTTGTTTTCCCTATGGGAAAGTCAAGGCTGACAGAACAAAGAAAGGTGCATCCACTACAGTTAGATCTATTTCATACTAAATTAATGAGCATTTGTCAAGTTTGGTTTAGTTTGGCACCAGCACACACCTAGCCTTGCTAAAAAAGGAGACTTAATAAACAATTAAAGCAGAAACTATTTTGATTTTAAATTAAAAACAAACAAACAAACAACAAGAATAGTTCTTTTATATAGAAGTTAGTGAAAGTTGGTCCTCTGGTTTTGGAAGACACAGTCCAAAATAGAGAAGACTGATGGCTGCTGTAGTTCAGCAGTCTCCAAGATCATTTTTGTCAGCTGGTAAATATGAGTTTTCAAAAATTAATTACATTTTTTTTCACCTTTGCCTGAAATTCTTTATTCAACTAGAATAATACTTCTTCTATCCCTTAAAAATATATGGGGATTTTATTCAATATCTCTGAAAAAGATTGTAATGTTAAATCTTCAGTGTTTAAGATGAGAGAATAACCTGGAGGAGTACTTCTGGTTTGGAGGAGTCCTCTGTCCTTTCCCCTGCATTCCCCACATTAATCAAAATGCTCAGACTCTGGAAGTAAAGGAAGCATTTTTTTAGTATTAATTTCTATTTATTGATTTTTTTAATATTTTTTTCCCCACTGTACCAAAAAAAAACTATTACATCCAAGCTGCTCTTGTTCTACTGAGTCTCAACTTATTATTATTATTATTGTTAAGTCATTCACTTCTGGAAGAAGAAAAACATCTTCTGTCTGTGTACTCCTTACCCACAGTTTGAGTTTTCTCATATGTGATCTACTGACATGTACATGTGGTGCAGCTGAGTAAAAAGGTTGCTATGAAGACCTAAACTGAATATAAAAGTGTACATTCACATTATTCTCCTCTCTCTTTATCTAGGTTCCTTGTGCACAGACCAAGTTTCAGGGAGAGCCATGTCGAGCAGTGTGAATGCTGACTTGGCTAACTTGGGCTGTGTAGTAAAACCAGGCACAGAAAAGGTATGAAGAGGTTTCAACCAGCTAAAAGAGGGGGGTGTGTAATTAAGTAAACAGCACATTACTTTTGTTTGAACAAATACTAAAAATGCAATTTATGCACTCTCATGTGGTCAGTTAGCAATGAACCAGCAGTGATTGTTTTTTTCAGCTGAGCCTGCTCATTCTTTCTAATTTTGACAGTCCTGATTATTCAAGCTTTTTATATATATAATTAATACTTAAAATCTTTCAGTGTGCTTGTAATGAGGTGGCTAGTGGTGATGTACTTATAGTATTATAGTACTTATAGTCCTGAGTACCCCCACTGCTGGCACAAGCCGGGGGATGTAGGGATGGAGCTGAAAGGGACTTGGGGGCACTGGTGGTGCCAGCACTGTGCCCCCTCTGCACAGAAAGTCAACGGGATCCTGGGCTGTACCCAAAGCAGTGTAGCCAGCAGGTCAGAGAGCAGATCTGCCCCTCTGCTCTGCACTGTGAGACCTCACCTGGAGCTCAGTGTCCAGCTTTGGAGTCCTCAGTGCAGGACAGACGTGGACCTGTTGGGGCACAGCCAGAGGAGGGTCACTAAAGTGCTCCCAGGGGTGGGAACAGCTTTATGAAAACAGGCTGAGGGCTGGGGCTGTGCAGCCTGCAGAAGGGAGGGCTCTGGGGAGAGCTGAGAGCGGCCTTCAGTCCCTAAAGGGGCTGTGAGATGGGGACAGACAGATGGCCTTTAGAGTCCCTTCCGACCCCCCCCCGTTTATGACACGGTGCCGTCCCGGCTCTTGCGCGCCGCGGCGCTGCGTTTCCCCAGGCGCCCGCTAGGGGGCAGTGCGGCACTGGAGCACGCGGCTTCGGGACGGGGAGTCGCGGGGTACCGGAGCGGGCGGACTGTGCTCCCCCCGTGTCACGGGGATTTCATAGAGACCCGGGATGGTTGGAGTCGGAAGAGACCCTAAAGGCCGTCTGGTGCCACCCCCTGCAGTGAGCAGGGGCACCCACAGCTCCATCAGTGCTTACAGCCCCGTCCAATCAGACCTTGGCTGTCTGCAGGGACGGGGCACCACCACCTCTCTCTGGGCAAACTGTGTCATTGATTTCTTCTGTGGTTTAATGTGCCCCACGTTGCTAGCAAAATCTTGGAAACGGGCTCTCAACAACAGGCTGTAGGCTTCAGATTCACACTTTGCTTTCAGCTCCTTTCTGAGGCATGTATGCACCGAACTCTTAAACATGCAGACAACATGTTCAAAATATTTTTATAAGTCTTATCTGTGTTCTCAGGGTTCAAATAACAGAGTTATGGACAAAGAGATGATAGATTTTGGCTCTGCCTCAGATGAGTGCTGTCCTGGTGGTGGTGTGCAGTGTGGTGTCAGCTGCACTCCACAAGGAACACAAAATAAACTGAAGGAAGCAGCGAGAGCGATCTCAGTCCTGAGCCAAGAGAAGCAGCAGCTGATAGAAATGGGACACAGAACAGATCTTGGAATGATACTGAAGGAAGGTAATAAATGTATTGTAGTGCTAGCTTACCCATGTAAAATAAAACCCTTGAGTTTGTTCATTCTTTGTGCTAGAGAGAGCTAGATTTTAATACAAAAGGAAGATGCTGCACTGACTGATCCTTGAGCTGCATTACTTTGTCAGTAAAGCAGAGGAAAAAGGAAAAACAATGCTAGACCCATTTTCACATGGCACTGAATCCATCTCCAGTGAGAAGACAACTCTTGCTGGAAATGTCATAGTGAAAATAACAGCAGAGAATGCTTTCCTCCATCTTTTTTTTTTTCTCTTTTATAGGACTTTGGCATCCCACTAGCCCTAAGTGCTGCACAGTTTGTGTTGGCTCTGACGGCCTTTCTCCAAGAGAGCTTGTCAAAAGAACACAGTGTCAGCTTTCATCTTTAAGGCACCTGCAACACAAGCTCATAACACAGGTAATCACACACCCTTGGAATTGTGGTGATCATGGAGTGTTAAGCCAATTGATATCATTTTCCCTAAAATTCTACATTCAAATGCTCAAGTCCTTTCTTGGTACCTGGGAAGATTGGTAGTTGTGGGGTTCTATTTGGATCTTCACTGTTTAAAATCATTGTTTTTATCTAAGAAACTTGAAAAACACTCATGTTGATGCACAATCCTGAACTACAAGTGTGAGTTTCATAAAGCTTAATGGTAAATGAGCAAAATAAGGCCAGTTGAAGGACTTGCAGTGTGCTCTGAGACTTGAAAATGATCGATCAGTGAGCATACTTCCAAGTATTTGATCCCCCTTGTCCAAAATATTGCACCAGCACATTTCCCATTTATGAAGGCAAAATGCATAATTACCAGATCTGTAGTCTTTTGTAACTGGAATATAATTTTTAAGAGTTAAATTGCAGCTTTCCTGAGAGAGTCAAGTAGATCAAACCTGGCTCTCCCAATAGTTAGTGGCAGACCTCCCAGTGACTTCACTGGAGTCAAGATTTCACTATGTACTTTACTTAATTGATCAGGAGATTTGTTCCTGTGAGGATTGTGTCAGAGCAGCTGATTGCCGTTGTGGTTTTGAGGGCAGCAAACAATGTTCTGTCAAAGGGGGTGAGGTTGTTGCTCTGAGGCATGGAACTCCTGTAGAATTATTAACCAAGTTCAGCTGGGGAAATACTTCCTCTGGGAAACTCTCTGGGTCACTGGTTTCAGTGAGCCAGCACTGAGTAAAGAGGAGTGGGGTTTAGCAGTGATTCTGTTGTTTTGGTTTGGTTTTCCCTTGTGGTCAAGTGAAGCGTCCTGTATTTAATTTTCTACTTCCTTCCTGTTGTTCTTCTGCTATATACTGCTCAGAAGAGCCTGGTTCAGTTGTCTTTACCTCTTCCCACCTTCCTCACCAGGTAATTAGGCATGTTAGTAGGATCCCTCCTGACATATCTCTTCTGGAGGCTAAACAAGGCAAGATTCCCCAACCTCTTCTTGTGCGCACAGCACATGTTCCAATCCATTCATCATCTTTTGGGCTGTTTGCTGCACTTGCTCCAGTGCAGCTGTGGTCCTTCTACTACTTCTTCTACAGTTTCTATTTTTTCTGACCTCTCTTGTCTCCTACATTCTTCTAAAAGTCATAAAAATATATTGTCTTCCTTTTGTAAAAACAAATGCACTTTGAAAATCCATGGTTTGCTGAAAGTTAGCATTTGACTGCATGTGTCCAGTTGGTGTGTGGACTCCAGAAGTAATCCTGCATTTCCCACACCAGGATTGCTTGGAGGTCTTGGGTGAAGTGCTATCAGTGAGGCTCTTCCAGCTGTGGAGACTTTTGGGGTAATGTCTGTAACAGACATGCTGGATTTTGTCCGAACTAAAAGAAAGGATGTCCCTTCTTCCATTTGAAGTTGTTCATCATCAGTATTCTCATTCCAGGCTGTTTTTAACCCAGAACAACCCCACTGAGAAGCCAACCCTTCAGCTGAAGCTGATCTCCGAGCTGAGCTTCCAAGCACTGCTCTTTTTGTTTTCTGTTTATTTGTTCTACAAATTGAAAGTTGAGGGAACTGAGGGATAATTAGTTTAGTTCTCTTGTAACTCACTGAGAAAGCACCTTTCTGTGGCTGTTGCTCATTTTTATTTTTCCTTTTTCCCACCATACTTTCGTATTTTTTTCTTCTGTAATTTAATCATGGAACAAAACGAAAGTGAAGAATGACACTGGCAACATAAACATGAGTAACAGGCAGGTTGATAGTAAAAGCAGTAACACAAAATGAAGATCTTGAACAAAACGAATAGTTTTCCTGGGAGGACACTTTGGCCCTGTTGATCTGACAGGGATTTATTTTTACTTAGTATGATTTATACCTGATTATTTTAAATCTGGTAGTGTAGCCCCAAAATGAACTTTAAGTGCATGATTTCTAGAGGCTGTGAGTTATTTGTGTTAATGTAATATTTTGTATTTGGAGCTGCAGTATGCAAAGCAACAGCACCTCTCCAGGGTCTCTTCTGTAATTGCCCACCCCACCTTCAAGGGAGAAAAAGCTCCAAGCAGCTGTGGAGAAGAAACAGAACCACTGTCTGCTGAGGTACAGTGCAATTTTATCATCAGTCTGATTTGTCTTCAGTTGGATTTTCCAACTGGAGTCCCTCAACTATTGTTTGCTGAGAGATGTATACATTTACTAAGTTATGCTTTGTTCCTACGAAATAGTATTTGTAAGAGAGCTTTATTCTATTTAATGCTCAATAAGCCAGGGTATCTCAATCACTTCCATGACATTCATTTCCTTGTACAACATTTCAAAATTTAAATCAGGAATTTTCTTTTCCAATCTTGCTTCTGTGCTGAAAGACTTCTATCTTTCTAAGACCACGAGTGTTAAAGCATTTTCAGATGTCTTTAGAGTGAAAAGTATGTATCTTTATAAGATGGCATTTGAACTTGCACAGGTTCAGCCAGATTCCTCTGCTGGAAATTATGGGCCAAAGCAACAAAAGGCAGCTGCTACATCCTCAAAGGTGGTTCAAAGTCAGCCACCCAAGGAGAGCCCTGGTCAAGCCCAGCAAGTCTGGATTTCTTCATCTAGAGCACGCAGTTTGTGCCAAGGTATTTGGCAAACTTTAGAAATGGGATCAAGCTCTTCTCTGAGTCCTCAAAACAACACTGAACAAGGTAAGCATGCTTTGCAAATAATCATAGTATTTAACTCTTCTAGAAGAATACAAGTGTAAGAGTTGATTCTGCCCCTTTCCACTCCCATTTTTACATTAGCACTCCTGGTGTTACAGTGCTGTGATCTGAATCTAATGATCCAATCAGTTACTTTAAGGCACTTTTACTCTTGCCATTGGAGTTATTCAACCATTTAGAATGAATGTACAGCTCCCTGCTGTTATTGCCACTGTCACAAATACTACTTATATTTCTCAGCTTTTTAAAATCTCGTGTGGAATTGCAATACCCTTCTGCTTTGACATAATCTAAACTCTATTTGGGGTGCATATGAAAGTGTCTGTCTGAAAACTGTGCAGTCCATGTGTTGCTAGGGGACTATCAGATCAAACTGTAATGTTAGAAATCCTCACTTAATGATTATTTTTATGGCAGCGTAATGGCCACAATACTTCTTAATGTACTGAGACCTAGAGGGTAGAAGTGAGATGATGAGTGTAGCACTGTGTATGCTGCAGGCATGCTGAACTAGGGCTGGTTATTTACCAGTATTTTGTAGTCTAGTGCAATGAGTCGTTCAGCCTGGAGAAGAGACTGACAGCAGCAGTTCAGTATGTAAATGGGGGCTGTAAGAAAGAAGGGGACACACTCTTTAGCAGGGTGAGATGAGACAAGGGGAAATGGTTTCAAACTAAAAGAGAAGTTTACATTGGATCTAAGGGAGGAGTTCTTACGCCATGGGCTGTGGGGCAGTGGCACAGGTTGCCCAGAGAGGTGGAGGTGACCCATCCCTGCAGACAGACACAGTCAAGGCATGGGCTGTGAGCACTGCTGGAGCTGTGGGTGCCTCTGCTCAGTGCAGGGGTGGGACCAAATGGCCTTCGAGGGTCCTTTCCAAACCATTCTATGATTCTAAGCTGGATCATTAATAAAAAATGTAAAAATAGACTCAAAACCTTTCACGTGAGACAGTCCTAACTTTACAGGTCAGACAGTAATAGGGTTGCCGTGGGAGAAGATAAGACCCAAGGCATAGACTGAACGTTTATCAGTGTTATACCGTGATAAAAAAAGCACATGTTCTTGGAAAAAAAGAATGACAGTATGTAACACCTAACAGGGCTTTCAAAATGAAAAATAGATTATAAGTGCAGTTGTTTACAGCAGTACACCACAGTGCCAAACTGACAGAACTGTAGGATTAGAATGATGTAGTGATGAGAGTTACTGTCCATGTGCTGTTCTTGTGGGGCTGGGATTGAAAGAGGAAGAGTATTTCAGGTCAGGCCTCTATTGACAGGATAAGCAAAAGGATGTCTTTGAAACACTGATAGTGCCATGCAGTTTCATGCTGCTTTGTGCGTGATGCAACGCAACTGGCAGCCTTACAAGGACATCAGTTTCTTAATGTCTGGAAATTTCCAGCCACCATTGCAAAACTTACTGTAGATTTTTGAGGATCTAGAGAACAGCAAAAGGGAAAGGTGATACTGCCAAAGCAAAATATGTGTGACATCAATGAGGGGTAACAGTTTCTGGAGAATAACCTTAATTTGATCTCTGCATCCAGATTTACCCCCAAAGGGTTTAAGAGTGGAGATTATTCATTGCATGCAGACCCTGAAATGTTGCATTGCAAGAACAAGATTTCAATACAAAATTAAAAATATATGTTATTTCTCCACCAAGGAATTTTCCAAATGGTATCCTCAGTTCTACTAGTTGGAATTCTCACTTTAGAAAATAAAAAGAATTTAAAATGAAAAAATAATTAAAAAAAAACCAAACAAAACAAAACCAGTTCACTTTGTTATATCCATGAAGCACGTGGCTACAGTGCACAGAACTGTTACTGACATGGAGCAACGTGGTAGTTGTCTGTCAGGTACAAGTGATGCACTTGCAGACTTGAAAGCTCAGTAACATAAGATGATTTGGAACAAAGGCAAGTGAGTCTACTTGCGTATTCAAGCATTTATTTAATGAGTTCAGTGCTGTACAAATCTGCCATAGCAGTAACTGTGTTTTGTGGGCATTTCTGGTGAAACAGCCAGAGATGTAGTGTGGTAATTATTGTCTGATCCTCCTTCATCCCGGATTTTTTCACGTACGTCAGCAAGTTGGCATATCAAATGAGCCCCACAGTTTGCTATACTTCCAACATGTGACACAGTGCAGTGACTCCATATGTTTTGGGATGCTGATGACGTGTGCTAATGCTGAGTGACTGAAATGGACTGTTACGTACTTTGTTCATTTCACCATCAAACTCTGAGCTCATGGAAACTTCCAAGAAAGTCAGAGACTAAAAAATACATTCAATTTCTCTCTCCTTGCTCTACCTGCTAATTTTTAGTTTGTGCTATACAAATGAGATGGATTAAATATTATTTTTGTGTGCTAACTCTTAAGATAAATAGAAATAAGGGAGCTGGAAGGAGCATAGGCCCAGGATACTGTTGGCCTTCTTGGCTGTAAGCACACACTGCTGGCTCATGTCCTGCTTTTCTTCCACAAAGACCTCGATGTCCTTTCCCACAGGGCTGTTCTCAAGTTCTTCTCTCAGTCCATACTTGTGTTTGGGATTGCCCCAGCCCAAGTGCAACACTTTGTACTTTGTTTTTTTAATCTTATTACATTCGTGTCAGCCTACTTTCCTGCTTTGTCTGCGTCCCTCTGCATGGTGTTCCTTCCTTCTGTTGTATTAACTGCAGCACTCAGCTTGGTGTCACCTGCAAACTTACAGAGAGTGCAATCAATCCCACTGTCTCCATCATTGATGAAGATGTTGAAAAGCACTGGTCCCAGGACAGACCATGAGGGGACACCCCCTGTGACCGGCCTCCAGTGGGACATAGAACCATTGACCGCAATCCTCTGGCTGCAACCATCCAACTAATTCTTTATCCACCAAATAGTCCACCTTTCTACTGCATGCATTTCCAATTTAGAATTAAGAATATGTTGTGGGACCATATCAAAGGCCACTTGTTAAGGAAGATAACATCAGTTGCTCTTCCTGTGTCCACTGATGCCATCACTCCATCACAGGAGGCCACAACATTGGTGAGACACAGTCTGCCCTCGGTGAAGCTGTCTTGACTGTCTTGGATCACCTCATTATCTCACAACATCCAGGAGGACCTGTTCCATGACCTTCCCAGGCACAGATGAGATGCTCACTGGCCTGTAGCTTCCTGGATCTTCTTTTGCCTCTTTCTCAGAAACAGGAGTGATATTTCCCATTTTCCAGTCACTATTGACTTCATCCAACAGCCATCCTCTAAAGCAAGTTACTCGTCAATAGAGCTGTATGCTTGCCTCTCAAAATCCTGGCACACACACGCAGTAGTGTGATTAGCTTCTGTTCAAGCTGCAATTTTTTCAAAGGCAAGCATCACCTAGTAAAGTTTGACCATAAGACCACAGGGTATGGCCAGTAGTATGAGAGGTGCTCTGTGTTACCACGTGAATTGCTCCTGATCACCTATGTCTCCTTGGGTCAGCAGAGACAGAGGTTAGTGCAGAGGGGACATAAGGTAAGCTGTGTCTGCACTTAGGATGTCCCTGCTTGCTTTATACACTTTTGGAGTCAGTGAAATGTGGTATTTTCCATGCCAAAGTAGGACTCAGATTTTGGCAGACAGTCCCTCTGTACTTTGGAGAACCCCCCACCTCTACTGCCATTCACTACAGAGGTCCTGGGGTAATTAGTTGAGTTTACATGGTAGCCTAAGAAAGAGAAGATGTTTTAAAGCATAGTAAGTTCTTTGGTTTAGTACCTAACTTGGAGTTTCTTTTAACCACTGTTCTCACTGTTACTTGCAGAGCTTTGCCTCTGAAACTCTATACTTTACGGATCAAAAGTTATCTTAAGTGTTTCCACACTAGACAGAATTTCAACAGCTTTGACATCACTGACAGTTCTAAGAGCAATCCATGTGGGTAAAAAGCTGGCCGAGTGCGAATCCAGTAAAACATTAACAAACAGAAAGAGTGCTCTAGCTCTTGCTTCATTCTAACTCTAAGAAGGGCTAAAGAAAGACTCCCGATTTCTCTTCTGTTGCATAAAACTTTTCATCTTTGAAGTGCTTCACAAATATTAACTAATCCTCTGGTTACGTTTTCTTCGCTTCAACATTCTTCAGCTGAACAGGAACCTGTTTGAGTTGGTGTTCTTTCCGAAGCACAGTTAGACACAAGCAATAGCTAGGGACTCGTTTTTTAAATTACATTTTCCATTTGGGGAACTGGATCTGAACGACAGCAACAAATCATAAAAAATAAGAATTAGGGAATATTGATCTCTGACTGTAAGCACAAACGCAGTAGAAGATACATTCAGCATTTCACCACGACATTTTTGGGTCCATTTTCAAAAGCAACTTGGGCTCTCTGCTGTGCTCTTGGTAGCGAGGTCACTTCTGAAAGTGATTTATAGGCTTGAGGCCTCAGTCCTTATCTGATTGATTGTTTGTTTGTGTGTGGTAATCGAGATACTGCATTTAAATTTCTTGCTACTGTGTATATTCCTGCTGATTTTATTCAAGGTCCTTTGGACATGTGAACAATACCAAGCAGAGCCAGTACCAGAGGAAAGTCTTTATTCAGAGTTTGCTCAGGACGTTTCACTTCAAACAGCATTTCTAATTCTGGGGCACTGGTTCTTTGTCTTTTTCTGCTCTGTAGAACTAACCTTGCCAGATGCAGTTTGATTTGTTTGCATTTCTGTATTTTTGTCTGCCCAAAACTTTTCAGTAGCCACATGAAATGCTTTTGTTCTGTGTTGTTGTTCCAAATACCTAAGCAGACTTTAATAGTTAGAACTGTAACATCCTTAGTGCCAGGAGACAAGCATAGAGAAGACCTCAGAGGAAGGGATGCATGTGGTGCATTGGCACTTGGTTGCTTTGCCTTTGGATCTATAGTTGTAGGGCCTCCCACAAGGTGTCTGCAAGTTGTGCCCTGATTTGAATTGATCCTTAAAAACTGAGAGGGTCTTGCAAAACCAGACTGCCAGTAAGCAGTGCTGGCCGGGTGATGATGGAGCTACCCACTGCTGTTTTTTCAGATGTCAAATGATAATCTCATTCTGCTGTGGCTCCTGTTCAAGAAAAATAATCTCTGAAGCTGTATCCATTCCTTCCCAAACAGTGCCTCCTGCTCTGCTCCAAAGTGCTGATGTTTTCGTGAAATTCTGCTTTATTATCTTACAGACCATGCAAGCCCTTTTTCCATGAAGGGCAATGTACCCAAAGCTCTTCCATGAGTTTGAGCATCAGTTCTCCTTAGTGTCTCCTGCTCTGTAGGTAACCACGAGGTGGCAAGCTGAACAACATTGCATAACGATGGCACAAGAGCCCACTGCGTTTTTGCCACCTGTAATAACAAATGGCAGCAGGCCAACCCAGCACAGATGTTGCAGACTCATAAGGGAACAACTGCTTCAATCTGAGCCTGAACACAAGAATGATTTCAGTGTCATGTTCTGACGCTGGGCGCAGCATCGTGTTTTGCGTAGAGCTATAAACCCCCAATAGATTAATTCATCCCAAACATCAAAGAATGTGTTTTCTTTTTATCCAAGTCCAGTCCTGTTTGGACTTCCCACCCTGTTCTGTTGACTATAAGAATTTACCTTCTGCTAATTACCTCTCTGTGATGTCTTTCATACATTTCTCATGCCGTACCTGGGTCTGGAAGCCATCAGTTTTAAACATTTCCAACTAATACAGAGTGCTGCAGTGAGTATTATCACCAGTATGTTCTGCCTGCTGCTGTCAGCTTTGGTTCCCTATAAATCTGAAGTTAAAATCTCAGTGCACTTAAAAATAAGGATTAAGTGGCTGGAGCCAAGCACCTGTAAACATCACTTATAGCATACAGTGAATGCTGTGATTGACCAGTTCCACTTATCTTATGTAGTAAAAGCTGTGATAAGGCTGAAGTTCATTTCATTGGAGGTAGACAGTTGTTTTCAAAGAATTATGTGAGAGTCATATGTCTGAGAATTATGCAAGACAGACTCCCTTCAGCACTAAGACCAATCTCTGCACTTCCCAACCAAAGGTACTGCATTTTCAGTCTGCTCTAGCACACAGAAAATAAAGATTTCCACTGCAAATGCCTTCCTGTGCAAAAGAAAAGGAAAACAAACAAAAACCACACAATGACAGTAGTAAGGCAGCTTTGCCAAGCTCACAGAGCTGCCTTTGAGCCCTTTGGATTGGGCTTCTCCTAACACATTTTACTACAGCTCTCATGGCTCCTGGTGGTTTCTTGAAAGAGATCAAATGATTGCAGCCAACTCCTTCATCACCATTTCACAATATGGGAGTAGGTAGGGCTAAGATCGCCTTGTGTTATTCAATATGTAGGTATTGTGTCTTCTCTCACAGGGGAGAGAAAACATGTAAAACTTGATGTTTAAAATCAGCTGAACGGGTAGGTGGTGCTTGAGTTGCACATGGTTAAATGTAAACACCAGCACAAAGTGCCTTTATTGATTTGTTTGTTTCTTTATACATTTGAGCACTGGAGTTGGAAATTACACATTCAACCAAGCAACTTGGAGAAAGTCAGGAGCGCAGCAATGCTACGGGTCGGCGTGAAACACCCGAAGCACATCTGGCAATCAGAGGTACCAAGCTGGAGGCTCAGCAGAAGCTGAAGTCCAGGAATTTACCCTGTACGTATCCCACAAAACGAAAAATCTCTCCTAAAGTAGCAAAAATCCGCAACTACAATATTAAAGATTGATTTATTTGTTGGCAGCAAGTTCTGCATCTGCTCTTCGCTTGCATTAAATTATGTAAATTGGATCTAAATGTTGCTTCGCTGCTCATTTTTGTATGTCAAGTTGGGATGTTTGAGGACAGAAGAGAAAACAAACCCTGCTTCGTGTTGCCAGCCAACATAAAGGGTTAATCTGCATACGTGGTGAGATTATAGTCTTCACTGTTAATACTGGTTTATTTTAATTATATATGTTCGATATTGCTTGCATCATGGATTTGGAAATGCCCAGTTAATACATATGTAAATCCTTGTGCCTTCAGGCAGGGCTTCCAGGTCTTTAGGAAATATTGGTTGAGAAACCATAGATGCGATTTAAGCTCAGAAGTGGGATGCATCAACCTACTTGTTTTCTTACAATTAGCGATGCAACCGTTAATCCCGTGCAGCTATCTTAGCACTTGAAAAAAAGGGGGGTTGAAAAGATCACACCTTCCCTCCATCGTTTCTCATCTTCTGCCATCCTTTCCACTTGTTCAGAGAGCATGGGGGAGCGGAAGATGGAACTGCTGTCCTCACACCAGAAATAACATTTTCGCTAAGCAAGGGATTTCATGAAGTTGAGAGCAGTGAAAAATGTTCCTTAGCAGCTCTTAGAACCTTGCAGAACCTTCGTGAGAAATAAGTCTTACAACAGAAAAAACCAAAAGGAACCTGAGTGCGTTGTGATGTAATGGGGGATACCTGAGTGGTTAGGAACATTCCAGGATGTTTAAAATGTCATCAGTGTATTCTTCTCACGTTCCCATTCCTCCCACATGCTGAGCTTCCTTGGGGTATGCCAGAGTTAACTTTAGTATGAGTAAAGGAAATAGATAGTGAAAGGGATGGGAAGGGAAATGGAAAGGAAATGGAAAGGGAGAGGGAAGGGAAAAGGAAAGGAGGAGGAAAAGGGAAGGGAGAGGGAGAGGGAGAGGGAAAGGAAGAGGGAAAGGGAAAGAGAAAAGGAAAAGGGAGGGAAAAAAGGAGGGAAAAAAAAGAAAAGAAAACCTTTTGAATGGATAAGTACCGCAGCAGATTGGCCACAGAGGGGACACAGTCTCTGTCCATGGAGATACCTGAATTCCAACTGCCCGTGGTGCTGGGCAGCGTGCTGCAGGCAGCCATGCACCCAGAGGGGCTGCGAGGAGTGCTCTCAGTGTCACTGAAACGAATAACACTTCTCAGTTACAACTAAAAGTGTGATCTCTGAACAGGATTAATGAAAGAATAGTGTTCATTTCTTTGTTTCTTTTCTTTTAGCACTTCTTTTAGGGCACTGTTTGCAAACAACCGTGCCCTTTCACACCTGCAGCACGGCAGTAACCAACCTGAGAGCAACCCGAGCAGTTATTTTTTCCTTCCTGCTGAAAACGTGTTGCTTTCGTGCCCAGTTGCTACGATATCACAATTGTTAGCACTATCAGCCTGCAGTGAACATCACCGAGGTGTTACCACGGCACTACGAGAGAGCGGAGGAACCTCACGAGCTTCTTCCTAAATCACTGAGTTACTTGAAAATCCCATCGTCGCTCTCAATATTTGACATTGTTCAGGAGCTGGAACAACGCGATGCATTCCCCTGAACCAGGCCCTGAATGAGCTCTTTCTGTAGCTCAAAGCAGAGTGGTTTCTAACAAGGACAAGAATTTTGGCCCGGATCACACCACGGTTTCAGCTCTCACTGGTTGTTTCTAAAGCACCACATGTAAATTCCAAAGGTTTTAACAGTTGCAGGTTACACTTTATTACTATTACTTTTTCCCAATGTCACTTTATTTTGTGTGCGTGGAGCTGCACAGTGTAATGAATTCTGTGTGCTTGCAGCTGGCACCGAGAGCAATGTGCTGTTAGAAAAAGAGCAGCTTGTTCCACAACCTTTGCATCAGTGCATCTGAGAGTGGAAAACATTTCTTCCGTTCCCTCCGTGGTGGAGATAAGTTCACGTACTGCACTTCAGAAACACCGTGGTTGTTTCATTTGTGGGATTTCTTTGTGTTTGTTTGTTTGTTTGGGGGTGTTTTGTATTTTCTTCCCGTGTGTGTCACCTTGGCATGCCTGGTCCTGCACAGCTCTTCCCAGGAAGGTAAATTTAATCTGCTCAGTTCCCTGAGAAACAGGTTTCCTTGAGGCAACTCTTGATTGAAACAACCTGATTTCTTGGGGAAAAGAGAGTTTAATCATCATACATTTGTTTTAGGGTAACTGTAAGAACATCATATACCAGTGTAGGCCACAGATGTGCTCCCAGGGAGGGAACAGCCCTACGAGGACAGGCTGAGCGCTGGGGCTGTGCAGCCTGGAGAAGGAAGGGCTCTGGGGAGAGCTGAGCGCGGCCTTCAGCCCCTAAAGGGGCTGTGAGATGGGGACAGGAGGTTTAGGTTGGATATAAGGAGGGTTTTAAACGAGCTGTGGCACAGGTTGCCCGTAGAGGTGGTGGTGCCCCATCCCTGCAGACAGCCACGGCCAGGGGATGGGCTGTGAGCACTGCTGGAGCTGTGGGTGTCCCTGCTCAGTGCCATAGGGTTGGCACAGACGGCCTTTAGGGTCCCTTCCAACTCCAGGCATCCCGTGTCTCTCAGTATGCTGAACATTAACAGCAACAATAAATAACATGACACTAACACTTGGGTCCTGTGGGGAGATTAAAACAAAAACCAGATGGAAAAGAAGGGCAGAGAGTACCACGGCTGCGACTGGCTGTACAGAGAGCCTACAAAAAAAGCGATTTCAGCTGCTCACAGAGGAAGGCAGGACTCCTCGGGAAACCCTTACAGGTCACCCAGTCCGAGCGCGGCTCCATCAGGTGGGCGCGTTCCGCATCCCCGCGTCCCGCAATACTTCTGCCGGGGCAGCGCATCCCCGGCCGGCGTGCCCGCTGACCTATGGTAACCTCGGCGCCGCGCTCCGCCGGGGTGAACGACCGCCGGAAAGCGACGAGTGCCGCTCGCTCCGCCGCCGCCGGCCTCGGCCGTCCCCTCCGCAGTCACCACATCGCGTAGCAACACCCCCACGGGCCCCGCCATTGGCACGGCCGCGCCCCCGCCCACTCCTCCCCGCCCCCGCGTTGGGTGCCGGCCCGGCGCTGCGCGGCCCTTTCCCTTTGTGCTCCTCGGCCCGGAGCGCTGCGGCAGCGCCTCCCCCCCCCCCCCCCGCAGAGTTGCCGGAGCGCTCGGGCGCGGCCTTCCGCGGGGCGGGGCTCGGCTCGCTGCCCTCCCGGGTCAGCCTCGGCGTGCCCGGGACCCCCTCCTCCTCCTCCTCGTCCTTCTCTTCTCCCCCCTCCCCCCTCTCCCGGAACGGCTCCGGCGGGCAGGGGCTGGCATCACCCCGGGGCCGGCTCAGGGCGGCACTGCCCCGGCTCTCATTGGACTGCGGCGAAGAGTAAACCGTCAGCCCATGTGGCGTGGCCGCCGGAGGTGGTGGCTGCTTAAATAGCGGTGGGAGCTAGAGGGAGACAGTGAGGAGAGCGCGGAGCATCCGCCGTGCGCAGCCCGGCACCGGCCGCCGCCGCAGCGCCCGAGTTCCCCGCGGAGAGCGCGCCCCGCCCCGCACGGATCGTCCCGGCACGAAAAGCCCCCCGCGCTACGCAGGTACCCGCGGACGCGGCCCGGATCTCCGCGGCCTCCGCTCCTTCCTCCGCGGCGCGCTCCGTGCGGTCCCACCCCCGAGGAACGAGAAGGTTCCGCGCAGCCGCCTCGTGGCGCCCGGTGCCGCCCGACCCGGCGGGAGGACGCGTCCCCGGCGGCGGGGCGGTGCGGCCGGGGGCCGGGCCGCTGCTTTGTGCTGCTGCCGGCGCTCGGCCATCTTGGCGGCGCGGGGAGGGCGGCGAGGGCCGCTGGCTCCGTGCGGAGCGCCGGCACTGCCGCGCTGGGGGTGATGCGGAGGGAGCGGCGCGGCGAAGGCCGCGAGCGGAGAGTTGGGTGTGCGCCGCTCGGGGGGTGGCTCCGATAGGTGCAGCGTTCCCCCTCCCTTTTTATTTTGTTTTTTCGTTTTGTGGATTTTTGCTCTCTTGCTGCCCGCCCCGCTGCTTGCACCCCGCTGTGGTTTGGATGCTGCTGTTTCATCCGGGGTGTAATTGCTGTCTTCTCCCTTCTGCTGTACTTCCATATGTCTCATTTTCCTAACCACGTTCCTACCCTGGCAGAGGGGGAGCAACCCTCTGTACCCTTCCAGCTACGGAGCACAGATTTTCCCCAGCTCAGAGCTTAGGCTGAATGGAGCTGCGTTGCACCCGTTTACTTTCCCTCTCTCCTTGGGAGAGCGATGTCAGAGCCTTTAAGAGAAAAAATGGAGAGGAAAAAAATACCTCGATCCACTGGAACAAAAGGTGAACCTTCTGAGCTCTGCATTTCTTGAAGCAAACTGGAAATAATGGCATGCATTGGAAGGCCACGTTTAGCGAGTGAGTTTGGAGGACAAAGGCTGTGCAGGGAGAGCAGTTACAAAGAGGTATTTCCAACAAAAGTGATGGCATAGTGGTGCTGGGGACTGTGGTTGGTATAAATCAGGTGTGCTCATTGAAAATCAGCGGGGCTGCATTGGTTCTGTGAACGTAACCTCACCTTTCTCACCTAGCAGTCCTGAACCTGTCTGTGTTTCCAGCCAAGAAGTGCTGTTTCAAATACAAAAACCCACCACTGCTTTTCCATTTGTCTCACGGCCAGCGTACAGATCCTGCCTGCAAGCAGGAAGGGACATTGAAAAGGTCTTTGTGAAGTTGAAGCTGTGATGCTCAGATTGACATCACCCGATGAAATGAAAAGCATTCCCTGTTTGCTTCTGTGGAGTTGTATTTTTGGAGATGGGCCTTACAGCTCCTGGCAAGAGAAGCTCCAGTGCAGTGGTAGTTTTAATTGTACCTTTTTCAAATGATTATAAGAGATGAGGAAAGCTGGGTTTAGGGTGCAGTTGGATTTATGAGCTAAGGAAGCAAACCTTTGGTTGCTGTCTGTGCTGAAGGAGCAGTTGGGGGATCCTGGCTGGTCGGGGCTGCCTGGTGGCACCAAAGTGGTGCTGAGGATTCTGTTCCACCGCAGTGACAGCCATCAGAATAAGGGTGAAATAAAAAAAGTAGTACATCCCCGCCTGCTGTGTGTTGGGGGCTCTTTCGTTGTGTCTTTGCACTTTCTTCCTCCCTCCCAACGTCCCTTACTTAACCTCAGGTGAACGTAGGTAGAGCAGAGAATAAGTGAACTGTTCTCTTTGAGATCAGTGAGTTGGGTATGAGTACGAAATCAAACTGTCCTCTTTCCTCTCCTACGATCTCAGCTAGAGATGGCGTTAACAACGATTAAGGCTTTTCTTCTTGGTTGAGAGTACTGAAACAAGCCCACCTTGTCAAGCAGCCAATGTGGGAGGCAGATAACCAGAGCACGAGTGTAAAATGATGAAAGCTGTTACTAGTCAATAACACCAGAAGGGATGGTTAGTTATTACTAGTCTCAAATGGAATGAGTCAGCAATGCAATATCGTTGCAAAAAGAGATATTGTGTAAATGCAGTGAGGTGATAGTTTATGCCTAAACGAGGTTACTGCCTGTATGTTCAAGGCTTTGCTGTTTTGTCTATGAAAACCACAGGGAAAACAGGGGAAAATGGGTGCTGGTGTCTGGGTGGATCCAGCAAAACGCAGCCTTAAGAAACCAGAGGATCCCTCTTATTCCGTCTTTCTTGGTCTCCTCTTCTGACCTGTCGCTGTTTGCTTTGCTTCTCAAATGTCATGGGAATGATTCCTTATGTATATTTCCTGTTATCAAATCTCCTTTAAAACAGCGTGATGTCGGTGGCCTCAAACACTGCGTACCATGTATCATCTCAAAGGGGTCTACAGAGTGAGCACTCAGTGCGTGGAGGTGCTGGAATGTAATGTCTGGGGCAATGTCAGACATTCACGTAGTTCGTAAAAGAAGCCCAAAGACCTCATGGGTGGGAACATCTGCTGGGATCATTCATGATTTCTTCTCTTCCCACTAGTTTTCTGCAGTAACACCTCTACTGTCTGCCACTGTTTTTCCTAGCAGGCCTCTGGAGCTCTTTGTCCAGTTCTCTGTGTACGTAAATCCTTACGTTGTGGCTCTTATTGCCCACTTACCCGTCTAAAATTAACTTCTTGGCCTTTATTCTACATTTTGATTACCACAGCATCTTATTTTTTTGCTGCCTTTGACAGTCTTGCTCAACTGTGCTCATACCATGCTGGCAGAAAGGGCTTTGCTGATCCGTTCCACTTCTTGGCTGTGTCAGAGCAGTGCTGTCTCAGGGTTGGCCGTACCTGGATGGAGCCCTTTGGGTGCTCCAGAGGAAGGGGCCATCCCAGATGTGAAGTTTTGGTCTTGGCATTTCTTCCCTTAGAGATCCTCACCTAGGATGGCGAGGTGTAGGGCTGCACCGTTATTGCTGTGTGTGTATTGTCTTGTATCACACCTGGACTGTGAGCTCCGTGCCCAGATCCGTTATTTCTCTGCAGAACTGCTGCGTGTGTAGCAGAGCTGTGCTCTTCTGTTGAGTCTTCCAAGTGTGGTTACTCCAAGAGCAGCACTGACCCAATAGAGATCTGTGAGGGCAGAGCAGAGCAGGCTGGGCCTGGCACCACCAGCTTTGCTTTTGGGAGGTGTTTTCTCATCAAGGCCGTTAAGCACTTGGCCCTTACTGTTTCCCTTCTGAAGTGAACGCTCAGTGTGGAAAGGAAATTGTGCTGTCTGAGGTATTTAATGCCAGGCTGAGAAATCCCAGGTGTCCTTTGGAGAGCACTTTGGGTTTTGCTCCCAGGAGTGGGCTGGGTGAGGTAACAGCTCTTCTGCCTCAGAGCGTTGCATAATTCCACAGTTACTCCACAGATCTGAATGGAGATAAGCGCTGACAGAAAGAGGAGTACAAGGGATCTGGGGATGGATGGTGTGTGCTGTACTGCCATAAAAGGTGGGTGAAGTGGAGGGCCATGAAGTCCCCGGGCAGCTGTGATGCTGTGAGCCATGCAAGGCCTAGTTGATGCTCAGAAAAATCCGGCAGTTTCTGAAAGAGGGTGTGAAACCGTTTCCAAATGAAATTTCTTGGGCTGGAAAAAACAGCCCCATCCGAGGGCTCATCTCCTCATCTCCAGAGTTCCCAAAGATGCTGTCCTGCAGGGGAGGAGATCAAGTCCCATCGTGACCCAGTGGGAACACAGTCTGCACCAGAAATAAATGTCAGGTCTTCCATGGCAAAGCATTTCTTTCAAAGCTATTAAAGCAGGCTTACAGCATGCAGCTCTCACTGTGGTTTTTTTTGTTTTGTTTTTTTACTTCTTAAAAATCCCACCTGTCAACTCTGGAGGATGCTTTCCTCTACTTAGCAGAAGGATTGAAGGAAGTATTGTGAATGCTTACTATGTCTTTTGTTAGTGCAACCACATGTGCACATATAGGGGGGAAAAAAAAGATATGCATCTTGCTTGTCTGCATAGGGTCTACCAACTGCAGTGTGAGCTTAACTGGAACATCTGGTTAACTTGCTTTCATTATGCTTAGTTAATGCATTTTCAGTGTAATGCAGAATGAGTTGTAATGCAGAATGAGTTGTGTGTGTTGGCTGTGCTGTGATCTGGATGGGTCTCTGAGCACTGATGGAGCTGGGGTGTCCCTGCTCACTGCAGGGGGGTTGGACTGGGTGGCCTTTAGTGGTCCCTCCTAGTTCAAACCATTTTGGTGGTTTTATGGCTGGTTGTGCTGTGTGGTGTGGTGATCTCATGTGTTGTATGAATGCAAGTTCATCAGGGTATTCCCTGATACAGAATCAGATCCTTTCAGCCAGTTCTTCTTTTAAAGCTGCCCCTTCCGTCCTGTGCACTTGATTCCTCATTCCCAGTCTTCCAGACTGCAGCAGCGAAGAGTTCAGAGCTTAATTAAATGTTTTGCATATAAAACTTCTCATGTCAGGTATTCAAAACAACGCTGAGCTGTGTTGTAATCTTTGTGTGTTTTTCCTTCTGATTTTTGCTGTTTTCTGTTGATCTTCCACCATGCTTTTTGATTATTGATTCTTGTTAGTATTTCACTTTGGAATGATCGTAGAACTTGTTTTGCTGCTTGCAAGGTTTGCCTTGTAATTATGTATTTTACTATATGTATTTCATAATTTTCCCCACCCACCTCTGCTCCAGCATGTTAATCTTTCTTCTCTGCTGACTTTACCAAAGGCAGAGCTGCTCTTTAGAGATAGACCTGTTCCTGTAGGATCCCCTGGTTCTCAGGGCCCAGTGCTCCCTCAGTTCTCCCATCCCTGCTGTCTCCACAAATCCTACAGTCCGTTTGATTATTTGGGATATCTTTTTATACCAGAGGCTCCACAGGCTGTCTCAGTGTGGGTGTTTCCTCCCACCGATCCACTTGTTTGTCACAGCTTGTTAGGAAGGCAGGAGAGCTGTTCTATTGTGAAGTCCTCCAAGTCTTACTGCTTTCTTGGATCTCAGTGACAGGGAGAAGTTCAGAGATGGAAGACGTGGTGATTGCAGGCATAGCAGGAAAGCTGCCGGAATCTGAGAACTTGCAAGAGTTTTGGGAGAACCTACTGAATGGAGTTGACATGGTCACAGAGGATGATCGGAGGTGGAAACCAGGTGAGTGCTTATTGTCTTTCCTTTCAGAGCTCAGAGCTTTTCAGAGGCATTATCCTGCGGAAGGAAAAGATTAATCGGATGCAAAACCCTGCCAGAGAGTTTTAGTTCACTTCGGCTACGTGGCCAAGGAGTCCAGGAACAAAATGCTCCCATAGAAGTCTGAAGAAATGCATTTTATAGTCATATCTCACAGTTATGGCTAGTTACTGATATGTAGTATGCTTCTGGCAGGGCAGCTGTGCAGCGTGAGTCTGGGACCTGCTGCTGGCAGCTGTGGCAGTAAGACTTCTCTGCTGTTTTTTGGAGTTCAGGAGTAGTAGGGGGACTCCGCATCTGTGACTTGTGGCTTTTTAGAGAGCTCTTTTCTGCATGATTGTCCTTCTGAAATCAAGCTGGTGATTTGCAGAAGGGAAGAGCAGCTTTTTGTTTTTATTCTGAACCACTGAGTCAGTCTGCTTATGTACTTGGCATATCTTACCCGAATTCAAATGCTTATAATCAGGTAGGTGCCTTTTGCTACCATATGCAGGACAGTCTTTAAAAAATCACAATCATTTTTGTTAATGCAGCATTCTGATTTCCAAATGAGATTAAGAGAGATGGGTGGATAAGTTTTATGCAGCACTCCAGGTGCTGCAGTTGGAAAACAATGTTTCATGTGTAATTGAGAATCAGCTGTGGTCCTTCCATGCTCTGTCTCAGCTGGTAGCTATTTCTAAGCTAATGTAATCCGTGATGTGATGTCAATTTTTTCTTGTCAGGAATTTACGGACTGCCCAAAAGAAATGGAAAGCTCAAGGACATAAAAAAATTTGATGCCTCATTCTTCGGAGTCCACCCCAAACAAGCTCATACAATGGATCCTCAGCTTCGCTTGTTGTTGGAAGTTTCTTATGAAGCTATTTTGGATGGAGGTAAGCAGATGAATGACTCGAGGGAGAAGTGTGCTGAATTGCTCCTGGGCAGCAGACATACACCTGTGTGAAGAGATCACTAATGAGAGAAAGCCCTCACAATAGGGAAGAGACTGAAGAGCTGGTGCAAGGGTTAGAACAAAAGTCACTTTCTCTGGAGCTTGAACTAGGAAATCTGCACTGACTGACAGAAAATCTCTCCTGGTCTCATATGGTGGAACCATTGCTACAGAAACATTTGAACAGTCAACAGCATGGGAGCTTTTTGTATGCTGATGTTCCTACACTCCCTGCTGTACTGTAATATTCCATAATAGATCCCTTTGTTAAAGGCACAAGAGGGAACTGTAGAGCAGAGGAAAGATGACTCCTTGAGAATTCTTATCCATTGCCTGGAGAAGGTTTGCTGGGGATTGTGCTTCCACAAGCAGGAACCTCCTTTTTCTTGCTGCTAGACTCTTAAGCTTTTTAGTTACTTGCACAGAGCCAAGAAGATAATTCTTTGTGTTAATTAGTTTCATGTCTGAACATAAGAAGACATGGAAAAAGTTGTAACCGACTCACTGTTAATGACAAATCAACGTTTCATGCTCTGCTGCTGAGCCTCAGTCCCAAGGCTTGAATAGTCTGCTTGTCTCCAGGACTCCTGCAGCACAAAGGAAAAACAGCAGTGATTGGTGAAAGTTGGATTTTCTGTGCAGTTTTTTTAGAGCACAGTTGTTTCTTGTTCCAACTTGTTGGCTTTTGTGACTGAGAATTTTTCTTTTCTTTCTTGTATTCCAGATCTGGGCTTTGTTTGTGTACAGGGATAGGTATCTGTGTGCTCACACGACATTCTGTGTGCTGCAGCTTTTTCACTTTGTCTGCTGCTTTTCTTTGCACTATAACTTTGATTTTTAGCTTATCTGATCAATATTTAAATCATTCATATCTACATAAGGTTCTAGCAATGCCTGTCTAAGTTGAAAAGCTATCTCATATATTTATTGCTATGAGATCTATATCATATATATCTCTCATATACATATATTTACATACATACAGGACGCAGTATGTTTTGTCCAGTAGCAAAGTTCTGGTGGGCTGTTGTAATAAGCAGATTGAACAAGCAGGAGCTCTGCAGAAGGTCTATGACTGAAGCAGGTAGAAGGGTACCTAGAAGCAAGAGAGCAGTGCTGCAGGCCTGTCTGGAAGGGACAGGATAAAGCTGTGTTTCGTTAATGGTGCCAGCTGTACCTGATACCTCTGCAGTTTTCCCCTCATGGTGAGTTTGTCTGCTGTAACCTACTTTCCAATATCCCTGCAGGCATTAATCCAGCTACCCTCCGTGGCACAGACACAGGTGTTTGGGTTGGTGCAAGTGGCTCAGAAGCTGCAGAAGCCCTTAGCCAAGATCCAGAAGAGCTTTTGGGATACAGTATGACTGGCTGCCAGCGTGCTATGCTTGCCAACAGGATTTCATACTTTTATGATTTTACAGGTAAGTGCCCCCAGACCTGTCAATACTTGCTGATCGGTAACTGCAATTTCAGCATGGTTGTACAGCTGTTTCTCTGGAAGAGTGGGATGGATGTGGTGACATAAACTCCTTTAGGATGAAAAGTTAGCCTGCAACTGCTGTAAAGCAGCATGAGAGAAGTGAAAACTGTCATATGACTGCGTTGAGAATCATGGTAAGGCTTTGGAGTTCAGCTATTGAAGATGGCGGTAGCTGGCATCCATCTGAAAGATGTCAGGAGATGTTCTCCTGCCTTTAGGACTTGGTGTCAGCTGTAGAAGTCAGCAAGCCCAGAGGCAAACTGACTGCAAAAGGTGGCTCTTTTTGAATAAAGTGAGAAATAGGGAGGCACCAGCCTGAAATTCACTAGAAGTGTAGATGTGGCTTGAACTGTGTATATATTTGAAGACAGAGGGATGGGAGTCACTCTGGAGAGCAGAGATCACAGCAAGGATAGCATGAGGAAGTGGGGGTGATTTTTCACCCCTGTGAATAGGGAAGGGGGGTGTTATTTGCCTACATGATGCTGTCATGTCTTTTTAGTTGGTGGAGGTAGAGAAGAAAATGTGAAAGGTACCCCTAAAGCCAAACTGAGTGGGGTGTCTTTTTTTTGTTAATCTCATCCTAATCTCTTATTAACTGGCAAGCAGGAGAGGTGGTAAATCTTGTCTCCTGGTGTATAAGGATTATCTGTAACGTTCTGATTACTTAATACTTTTTTTTTTTTAAATGTGTTTGTCCTGCAGTCCTATCCTGTAGTCTTTGGAGATTAATTCCAGAAAATGAATGGTTTAGAAAAAGATTTCCTCCCTCTTTGTTTCCTTAGGACCAAGCTTAACTATTGACACAGCCTGCTCCTCCAGTCTCATGGCTCTAGAAAATGCTTATAAAGCAATTCATCATGGACAGTGCAGTGCAGCCCTGGTAGGAGGGGTCAACATTCTGCTCAAGCCCAACACTTCTGTGCAGTTCATGAAGCTGGGCATGCTTAGTCCTGATGGTGCCTGCAAGGCTTTTGATGTTTCAGGTAAGGCATTACCATGAAGAATTGCCTTATAGTACGAGATAAACTTGATGTTGAGTCTGTGATGTAATACTATAGTAACAGTGCAGATAACTGGTCCTATTGTTGTTTTTAGGTGCACTGCTTGGGACTTTTTATCTGTGTTGCATTCTCCTTTAAGCCTAGGAAATTACCTGTGGGAAAAGAAATTGCATGGTTTATTTCTGTGCCGGGGGAGGGAGTTTCTTTCCTCACTTGTGATAAGAGGTGGACATCAATCTAGGAGTTAATTTTTTAAACAAATATACCTATTGTACTCCAAAGCAGTGTACTTGAAGCAGTAGGTCAGGAGTGAAGCCACCTTAGTGCATGGTGGTTTTACTGCTGCACAGATTCATGACTTATTCTGTCTCTGTTCTCAGGAAATGGATATTGTCGCTCTGAAGCTGTTGTTGTTGTTCTCTTGACCAAGAGATCCATGGCTAAACGCATCTATGCCACAATAGTCAATGCTGGGAGTAACACCGATGGCTTTAAGGAGCAAGGTAAGTTTTAGTCTCTGAAAAGTGAGATACCTAAGAATTGTTGAGCCTACAGTCTTTTTCTTCATCAGAGAAGGGATACTGTGGGTTTTCTGTTCATCAGATACATGAGTTTTTCATTGATCATTTGGTTTGGCTTTTTTTGTTTTCAACTTTGGTGATACAAAGTTCAGTACCCTGTTTTGTAAAGGAATAAAAGTGGTGAGTAAGAGGTGAGTCCTGTTACTAGTGTGACCTTCCTCAGGATATATCTGTGCAGATAGCCTTCCAGTCATAGTATTTTTTTTTTATTTTAACTTATCTGGTCAGTATTTAAATTGTTCATAGTTCTACACTTCTACGTAAGACTCTAGCAGTGCACATGTAAGTTGAAACTTCTCTTCTTCTGCTACTGTCCTGTTTCTCCCACTCATGGAGACACCAAGTCTCACATCTTTTGCTCACTATAACCTAGTATCAGTTAACAGAATATACTACGTTATACTATATCTTCCTCTGGTACTCTTAAGTCATTGGTTTCTTCAATTTCTGGTTCTTTGGCTCTTCCCAAGAAGAGGCTAATTGTGTTTGTTGCAAAGCTTCGTAAAGGTGTCTTCTTGACAATTCTTGACCTGGGAGCCTCAACCTATTGCTAAATCAGAACAGGAAGCTTCTGCTGGGGGAAAGGAGTTGATGACAATTTTGGTCCTAGGTGTGACATTCCCATCTGGAGAGATGCAGCAGCGGCTGGTTGGTTCTCTGTACAGAGAATGTGGTATCAAGCCTGGAGATGTGGAGTATGTTGAAGCTCATGGGACAGGAACCAAGGTCAGCACAGGCTTTTTGTTTTGGGTGTTTCTTCCTTCTTGCCATACTTTCCAGTCAAATTATTCTTCTTTCAAAATGAAGTAATGCATTTCTTTTACTTCTGGATTGTACACAGACTTCTTAATTTTTTTGTTTGTGGTGTGTTCTTGAAAGTATTGATCGTTCTGATTATTTTCTTGCTAGGTTGGAGATCCACAGGAAGTAAATGGCATTGTAAATGTCTTCTGCCAGTGTGAAAGAGAGCCTCTGTTAATTGGATCAACCAAGTCAAACATGGGTCATCCAGAGCCTGCCTCTGGGCTTGCTGCATTAGCCAAGGTAAGACATGACTTGTGAGGGGAAGCATGGAGGGCTAGAGTCTTAGGTGGGAGATTGCAATAACTAATGATAAAAGTTTGGGGTTTTCATTGCCAAGAGAGTAGTTAATCCTTTGGACTGTTTGTCTCCTCCATCTCTCTTGTGTTGTTGAGATGCTAAGTGAGTTCTTTGGGATGAGGCTACCAGCTTGAATAACTTACTGTCAGCAACCAACCTACTAACTGCATCTGAAATCAAACTGTCATATCTCAACCATGGCTGCTTAGCAGAGAGCTAAGAGAGCTTCTGTCCCTGCTTGGTTGATAGCTGTTTATTGACAGCAGTGTTATCAGAAACAGAAGAAAGAAGATACGATATTTTTTAGCAGCCAGGAAGACTTTTCAGCAAGACTGTATAGCTTTGCAGTTAGGAAGTGCATGGGAACTAAGCTTAAAACCACTTAACCACCGAACTGTCTGCGTGGCCCTAGAACTTGCCTAGGTGAAGTTGGTACTACCACTGTGACATTGGTGTTGGTCTGTGAAGGGTCACTATGCACACATAAGTGGAGCTGCTTTTGTTGTATGCTATGTAGTCATTTATATGAAGAAAAAAAAAAAAACTAACAGCAAAAGAATGTTTGTCACAAGAAAGCGTGGAGCATAGAGTACTCTGTGTCTTCCAGGTCATTCTTTCTCTGGAACATGGACTGTGGGCTCCGAATCTTCATTTCAATGATCCAAATCCAGATATCCCTGCTTTACATGATGGCTCCTTGAAGGTGGTTTGTAAACCAACACCGGTGAAAGGTGGCCTCGTCAGCATCAATTCTTTTGGTTTTGGAGGTTCTAATGCTCATGTTATTCTGAGACCAAATGAGAAGAAATGCCAGCCTCAAGAGACTTGTAACTTGCCAAGGCTGGTTCAAGTTTGTGGCAGAACACAGGAAGCTGTGGAAATACTAATTGAAGAAAGCAGAAAACATGGAGGATGCAGTCCATTTTTAAGCCTGCTCAGTGACATCTCTGCAGTTGCTGTCTCTTCCATGCCCTTCAGGGGCTACACACTTGTTGGCACTGAGAGTGACATCACAGAGATTCAGCAAGTTCAGGCATCTGGTAGACCACTGTGGTACATCTGCTCAGGTGGGTCCACAATTTCTGCATTCTTCTGTAGTAATTAATCTTGTGAAGTCTTGTGCTGAAGAATAGAAAACAACATTAGTGCACAAGGAACTGGCACACAATCTTGTGATATGCATAGGAAAATCGTGTTTCCTGTGTTTTAGCTAATTGTCCAATTTGTCTGTCTGCTGATGTCAGTAAAGTCCAGGAGAATGGAAAAGCTTAACTTAAAGGGTTTTAGAAATGTGCAGTACTTTATTATTGGGATACAATGGAAGTGTGTGAGGTCTGCCCCCTGTTATGGAACGTTCCCAAAGCATGCTTTCTCCATGCTTTGTCCTGCAGGCATGGGAACACAGTGGAAAGGAATGGGTCTGAGCCTTATGAAATTGGATCTGTTTCGCCAGTCAATACTGCGCTCAGATGAGGCTTTGAAGAACACGGGACTGAAGGTCTCAGACCTGCTTCTCCATGCAGATGAGAACACTTTTGATGACACTGTCCATGCATTTGTTGGACTAGCTGCTATTCAGGTAAGGCTGAAATGAGTGGTGGAAGAAGAGGGTCATGGGCACAGGAGCGTGTTCTGCTAGCGTGGCTGCTTAGTAATGCTTTGTGCCAGTTGATGGAAGGTTGTGTTGTGCACTCAGCAAATGGTAGACACTTGCTGGAGATCTTGAGCAGAGTGAGTTGCACCCGTTACAGTTTTGGGCACTGCTCCTTGCAAGATGCTCCCAGGAATTTTGATGTAAACTGCTCTGTGCATGTATCTGTGTGTGTGTTATGTGGGGTAGCTTCTCTAAGGGACTAAGGAATGTCTAAATTTGTGTAAATGTCTGAGCCAAGAAGTAAGGTTCAATAGAGTGCCTTCTAAAATTTGCTCTAAAACTGAGCTGAATGATGTTCAACAAAGTCTTTTTAATTCTGGATGAGTGTCAAAGTGGGGTTCATTGTCTCATGGTAAGCTAGGAGCAGAGCTTTTAAAGTGAACTGAAAAGCTGGGCTTGGCTCTTGCTTTGCATGAACATGCTCTTGGCAGCCTCCTGTTGTTTGAAATAGCTTCCTAGTGGAAAGGCCTGAACAATGGTTCTGGAGATGCTTTGAAATTGAGGCTGGAGCTGCTGTTGGGGGGAGGGGAAGGAGCGAGGTCAGGAGGAAAGTCTGTACAAAAACCGTGTTTTTTTGTACTATGCTCAGCACTGTTGTGTGCCTTCGTATCCTTATACTGCTTGGAATCACTGATTCTGCTTTTCCTTGCAGATTGCCCAAATTGATGTGCTAAAGGCTGCAGGTCTGCAACCTGATGGGATTTTGGGCCACTCAGTGGGAGAACTAGCTTGTGGCTATGCAGATAATTCCTTAAGTCATGAAGAAGCTGTTCTTGCTGCTTACTGGCGGGGTCGATGTGTGAAAGAGGCCAAACTGCCCCCAGGAGGGATGGCTGCTGTTGGTAGGTACACACCCTTATGCTTCATAGCACTTAGGAAGAAGCTTTCTCCTGGTCAAGCTGTACTCAGTGTTTCTGTAAATGTTACAGTGTGATCTGCTACCCACCAGTTTGTCCTCTGTGGCTTTATGGTGACCTGAATGTTTAAAAATAAGATGGCTCTTGGTATCGTAAAAATAGAGAACAATAATGCTGCAGCAGTCGATTAAAAACAGTGAAACACTTTAGAGAAGAGCTGTTCTAGGTCTAATGAAATGAATTTGACTATGTTACCTGTTGGAATCCTAGGTTTCTTATTTTAGCCAATGCTATAAAGGACTACCTACCTAACTCTTCAGCTTTATTTTGCTCAATATTAAATGCATTACATTTTATCATGGATCTTAAAGTGCTGCATCCATGTAATGTTTTTCATAATCAGACTTGGAATTCAAGCTCCTGCTGTGACTTGTACCTGCACAATATATGGCTAGATTCTGCATATGATAAGCTAGCTTAAGTCAGTTGAGAGCTGTTTGGCCATCAGCTTCTGCCAGCTTCCTCAGCACTTGAGTAAATCCACAGGCCCTGACTGGATGTGAGTGCGAGTTTGTCTAGGTGTTCTCTAGCTAGATTCTCATCAACCAAGTGATGGCCCAAAGATTCACCTTCTTCCCTTGTACTCAATATCCCAGTGATAAAAAGAATATTAAAGCCATGAGATTAATATTCTTTGCTTTTGCAGTCACTTTTGGGTAGAAGAGGAATATCTGAGTTAGGTGTGGTGATTGTGCAGTGAATGCCTCCTCTCATGAGGCTCACTGCTTGAAATCCATTTTTGTCCCAAACTCTTCTTCTGCAGGTCTGACGTGGGAGGAATGTAAGCAGCGCTGTCCTCCAAATGTGGTACCTGCATGTCACAACTCTGAGGATACTGTCACTGTTTCAGGGCCTCTGGTAAGCAAGGAACTGTTACAGTGCATATCACATCTGAGTGGAAACTCCAAAGTTCTAGTTTGGAGAAAATGTGAATTTGAGTTAAGGTTCAGCTGCCTGGAAAGAGAAGCAGGGTTAAAGTAGTGGGAGGGGACATGATGCTTGAACACTCCAAGTTTCTCTGAGGGGAAGTAAGCTTCAGTAAGCTAGTAATTACAGATTGCTGAATATTCATGTAGCCATGGGCATAATGAGTGATGAATGATGATGCGGAGAAGGACAATAACCTCATTACAGGTACAACTGCCCTTAAGTGGCAAGTACTAATGGGCACAGAGGGAGTACAGTGATTCAAACGTGTCAAAAATGTTGTGAGCTGTTATTTTCAGTTATCTTACATCCTTCTCAGGACTCTGTGAGTGAGTTTGTAACCACACTGAAGAAAGATGGGGTATTCGCAAAGGAGGTGCGCAGCGCTGGAGTTGCATTTCATTCCTATTACATGGCATCCATTGCACCCACACTGCTCAGTGCACTGAGAAAGGTAATACTGTTGAATCGTGGCAAGCTTGTCCTCTGTTACCTGCATTCCAGGGTTGGTGGATTGGGTTGAGTGGGTTCCTTAAGAGGGGAAGGAAAAATTTCCAAGAGCATCTGTGAGACCTGAGATTGAAGTCATGTCACCTTAAGCTGAAGGATGACCTCAACAATCAAGATAAGAAAAATGCCTCATGAGAGGGGAGTGAGGGCTGCTTGCTTTTGCCTGTCTTACTGTTGACCTGTGATGTGTAACTCTTCCTCTTGTCTCTCTTCCTTGCCTGTCTGCAGGTCATTCCACACCCTAAACCTCGTTCAGCACGGTGGATCAGTACATCTATCCCTGAATCTCAGTGGCAGAGTGATCTTGCTAGGAATTCCTCTGCAGAGTATCATGTGAACAACCTAGTGAACCCTGTGCTGTTCCATGATGGCCTGAAGCATATTCCAGAGAATGCTGTTGTAGTGGAGATTGCTCCACATGCCCTTCTACAGGTATTGTATTTGATTATGTCAGTGTAGTACCATATCCTACTGCTAGGAGGGAGATGGGAGGTAGAAGAATTGGGGAATACTGTTTTGCTTTGGTTTCGTGGTTGGTTGTTTTTCCAGTTCTGAGAATATTCTTCCTCCAGTACCTGAAGTCTTTCCCAATTTTAGGGGTTTTTGTTTAACGGATCCCAACACACTCTCACTTCCCCATCCATGCACTCAGTTTGTGGCCATCTTTCATTGTCGTGCATTCTAGGTAGCTGATGGTTAGCTCTCCAAACAGTGCAGCATGGGAAATGCATAACTGTTTGGACTGAATTAAGTAAGCATGTGCAAAAAGCAGGGCAGAGGGGAAAAAATCAAGACTAACAGGCCTTCTCTGTGGAATCCAAGAGGCAATTTGCTTGGGAAAGAGAGACTTGTATGAAATATTCATGAAATTCTGCTAAGTGACTACTTGGAAGACATGCAGGTTCTTGGGTGGCTGGAAGGGTTTTATGCTGTGCTGCTTCTTCCCAGTTAAAATGTGCAGGCTCCAGCACCTGTCACAGAACTCCTAGAGCAGAAGCGGTGTAAGAAAGCAGTTTCTCTTTAGTGGAGGAGAGGGTGAGGGGGGAAATCAGAGACAAAATAGTAATGCCTTCTACTGGTGACTTCTGAACAATTCTTCATCAGGCTATCTTGAGGAGAACTTTGAAGCCAACTTGCACTATTCTACCTTTGATGAAGAAGGACCACAAAAATAACCTGGAGTTCTTCCTAACGCAGGCTGGAAAGATTCATTTAACTGGGTAAGGGAGGCTAAGGGAGCAAGGGTGAGGGGGTATCAGAGAATTCAAGCCTCTTTAGCACGTGTGTCCTAACAAGTATTGAAATATTCCTTCAACAAACTTGGGGAAAAGAACTGGTTTTACACCTACACTTAACATATTTTATATGCTCACTTAGGAAACGTTGCCTTGGGTTAGAGACTGTTTGGGCTGGGAAGGTCCCTTTCAAAGAGAAGTCCCATTCCTAAGGCCTGGAAACCTGGAACTGACTCTTAGAAATAAACTTTGCATCTCATAGACTGCTAGAATTACAGATTTGGCTGCAGTAAATGCTTGTGGCACTCTTGGGGATGTCTCAGATGGGGAGCCCAAGAATGAGTACTGTCTGACCTTTAAGTAACACGATCAAACTTTTCTAAATCCTTCCTCCCCTCTTCAGTTGTCTTAATCCTTTTTGTCTTCCTAGGATAAATGTTCATGGAAATAACTTGTTCCCTCCTGTGGAATACCCTGTCCCTGTGGGAACACCTCTTATTTCTCCATATATCAAATGGGACCACAGCCAGGACTGGGATGTTCCAAAAGCTGAAGACTTTCCCTCGGGTTCCAAAGGCTCTGCATCTGCTTCAGTCTACAATATTGGTATGTTTGTAGTTGTTGTTGTTTCCCTGCTTTACTTCTGTTAGGAAAAGAGGTAGTGGCCTCAAGTTGAACCAGAAGAGGTTCAGGTTGAGTATTAGGAAAAAAATACTTGCAGAAAGAGTGGTAATGCCTTGAAACAGACTGCTCAGGGTGTTGGTGGAGTCACTGTCCCTGGAGGGATTCAGGAAACATAGCACTTAAGGACATCAATTTACGATCATGGTGGTGGTGACAGTTTGCTTTGATGATCTTTGAGCTCTTTTCCAACCTTAATGATTCAGTGATATTTATAAAAATAGGAGAAGGATACTTCAGGGATACTCAGTACCCTTGAAGCCATATGCTGAAGCTTAATGTATTATTTATTTATTTATTTAAATTTAATTTCAAGAAGACTAGATACGTTCCTGGAATGAGTTAAATGAATATGAACAGAGAAGGAAATTGTCCTGTTTTGAACTGACAACAGTTTCAAGAACTTCATGTTGTCAAGCAGGATTGTTGGGGAGACCACGAGAATCCCTTGAGAGCGAATGATCTCATTTGCAAGATTTTATTTTTTTTTTTGTAGGTTTTACACTTTTTTTTTTTTCCTATCTCAGATGTGAGTCCTGACTCTCCTGATCATTACTTGGTTGGTCACTGCATTGATGGTAGAGTCCTGTACCCAGCAACTGGATACTTGGTGTTGGCCTGGAGAACTCTGGCACGGTCTCTTGGCATGGTCATGGAGCAAACAGCTGTTATGTTTGAAGAAGTTACCATCCATCAGGCAACTATCCTTCCCAAAAAGGGTAAGTGACAGATGCTGACGCAACTGCAAAACTATAATGAAAAGAATGGAAGGAAATGCAAAAATGAAAAGAGAAAGTGAAGAAGAATGTGGGGGAAGAAATGAAAGGAAGAGTGCAGCATGACTGTATGAATTCACTTCTTTGTCTAGACAAGTAGCACGTCTTGTGGCCATCTCTATTCCTTGTTGGGTGGAATGAATCTGGAAGTGGTGTGGAGGATGGAGGAAGTGAATGACCTCACAGTGCTGTCTTCCTCAATGTTTCTTGCAGGATCAACACAGCTGGAAGTACGGATCATGCCTGCTTCTCACAGCTTTGAAGTGTCAGGGAATGGGAATTTAGCTGTGAGCGGTAAGTAAAAGAGAGGTGTGTTTGTGCCCTGGACTACTCAGATCTGTTATGTATGGGCATTGATGATTCTTATTCTTGCCACTGTGCCCATCAGGGAAGATCTCCGTCCTAGAAAATGATGCTCTGAAGAATTTCCATAACCAGCTAGCTGACTTTCAGACTCAAGTAAACACGACTGCAAAGTCTGGCCTCTTGATGGAAGATATTTACCAAGAACTGCATCTTCGTGGATACAACTATGGACCAACTTTTCAGGGTGTCCTGGAATGCAACAGTGAAGGTGAATTTACTTTCTGTAAAAGAAAGATTGAACATGGTTACTGTGTAATGGGGAATATTTGATCTTTTTTTATTCAGTTTGTATTAATCGTCACCTAGCTATGCTTCATGGAGTAATTATATTTTTAGTGTGAAGATGGAGAGCAATTAACAACTTTCCAAACATAATGTCAAACATTTATTTCCAACGTAGAACTGATTATTGGAGTTTACAGGGGAAGCTGGGTGCATACAGCAGATTGTAGTTAAGGAATAGCTTCCCATATCTAATGAATGACAAGATCACAGTCATGCTTCCCCTCTGTTTTTTTTCTGCAGGAAGTGCAGGGAAAATTCTGTGGAATGGAAACTGGGTAACCTTTCTTGACACCCTGCTACACATGATAGTCTTGGCTGAGACCGGGCGCAGTCTGCGTTTGCCCACCAGGATTCGCTCAGTGTATATTGACCCTGTGCTTCACCAAGAGCAGGTGCTCCAGTACCAGGACAACATAGAAGGTAACGTCTTCTGTGCTTGGACTTTGACCCGTTGCTTCACTTGCTGTGTTTCAATGTTTGAATCCTAATAAGTAGGATGGGTCCTAGAGGCCTCTCTCACTCTTCAACCTATTCTACAGGTCCCTCTGTGACAGTCTGACATAGCACCCACTGTTCATATGGTAATATTGAATAAAGTCCTTAGAATATTTGATGCAAACTTACATTTATTTCCTGTCTTTCAGCTTTTGATGTTGCTGTTGACCGCTGTCTCGATAGCCTCAAAGCAGGAGGTGTTCAGATCAATGGACTTCATGCCTCTGTGGCACCACGGCGACAACAGGAGCGAATCTCTCCCACTCTGGAAAAATTCTCCTTTGTTCCATATATTGAGAGTGACTGTTTGTCTTCCAGTGCCCAGCTTCATGCCTACCTGCAGCACTGCAAAGGTAGGGTGATGTTGGTTTGTTTTCACGTTAGGGGAATCTTCCAGCCTGCCAGATTTGAAAGGATCTCTTTGTACTAGTTCAGTCCTTAGAGCACTTAAACTCTGTACAAGACTTCAGCAAGAGTCCTATGTCTGTATGCTTGCTAGAAACTAGAAGCTGCTTCTGCCTGAGGTACATCTAGAATGTGAGCAGGAGTAAAGCTGATGCACATGGGCATTCATCCTTCTGTAACACTCCATGTGTCAGATGGCAGAACCCTCCCTATAAAAAGAGAGACAGAAATCAGTGTCTTTATGGAGGAATCCAGTCTTACTTCAAGAGTTAAGAGAGCTTATTTCCTCAAGTTTTTGGTTTTCTTTTGTTGTTGGTGGTTTTTTTCCCCTGTTGACTGCATGGATGCGTCAGGTGACGTGTCTGTTCCCATTTAACTGCAAGCACGAGAGTATATCCAAGGAGAAGTGTTTTAGATGAGACATGCTTAAGAAAGTTTGTGCTTGCTGTAAGAACAGAATCAAGGAGTCGTAGTCTGTTCTGAAACCAGTAGTAGTATAGAACAGTGCTCTTTGGATGGGGAGACATCTGCTGTGCCCAACTCATCTTCTTAAGTGCCTCTTTGTCAGAGGGGAGGAAAGATTGACTATGAGCTTCTTTTCTTTGGGTTGGGAGGGGAGAGGGCATTGGGGATTTTGCTACATCTAGAGACAGTACTTTAGTGTTCTGTTCTGGTGAAGTGACTTTATGCTTCTCCTTTGTCTCGGCAAAAGATTTTTTTCTTTTTCTAAATGTTCCAATACTGTCCTCAGAGTTCTTATTTTCTTTTTAATACTGTTGCTGATCTCATTCAAGATGAACTGTTTATTTCTTTATAAAGAAGTCACCTTCTAACCTTGGTATCTGTGGAAGCTTCTTATTTTCCTCCACAACCACCTTAAGCTCTCATCCATCAGAGGCTTTCTGTTAGTTGCCTTCTTCTAGTTGAAGCCTTTCCTTGTGTACTTTTGGTGGTTTAGATTGCCTTGGCATTAGCCTGCTTGTCTTGGGGGCTGCAGCTTCTGTGTGATCTGTGGTTACAAGCAGGTACAGAAGCATGCACTGTGCCTTCTTTGTGATTAGGCTGATGATACAAGGTGCTGTGACTTCAGCTGGTATAGCAAAAGCAGAAGGGGACTCCCTCCTTGGAAAGAGGGAAAGAATCTTCTGAAAATGTGACTCCTCCTTTCTTACTTTATTCTGTTCTATAGGCCTGATCCAGAAGTTACAAGCTAAGATGGCATTGCATGGTGTGAAACTAGTCATCCACGGCCTGGAGACCAAAGGGGCTGCTGCAGGGTCCTCACCCACACAGAAGGGCCTTCAGCATATCCTTACTGAAATCTGCCGTCTGGAACTGAACGGGAACCTTCATTCTGAGCTGGAGCAGATTGTGACTCAAGAGAAAATGCACCTCCGGGATGATCCCCTTCTCAATGGCTTGCTGGATTCTTCAGAACTGAAGACTTGCCTGGATGTTGCAAAGGAGAACACGACCAGTCACAGGATGAAGATAGTGGAGGTTAGCTGGAAGCCTGGGATGGGACTGCAGCTGATGTTTTCAGGCTTCCCAGTAGCCTGTTACTTCTACTGTTCCTATTATAGTTCTGAATGCTGTCTATTCTTTATCTTGATTTCCTTCTCTCCCTGTCTTTTGTCTTCTCATAGGCTCTGGCAGGAAGTGGACGTCTGTTCTCTCGAGTCCAAAGTATTCTGAATACTCAGCCTCTGTTGCAGCTGGAATACATTGCCACTGACTGCACCCCCGAAAGTCTTTCAGCTAATGAAGCAGAGCTACACGATGCTGGAATCTCCTTCAGCCAGTGGGATCCCTCTAGCCTTCCCTCTGGAAATCTGACCAATGCTGACCTGGCAGTATGCAACTGTTCAACAAGTGTTCTAGGGAATGCAACTGAAATTATCTCTAACTTAGCGGCTGCAGTGAAAGAAGGAGGATTTGTTTTGCTGCACACTCTTCTTAAAGAGGAAACTCTTGGGGAAATTGTCAGCTTCCTTACAAGTCCAGACCTACAGCAGAAGCACAGCTTTCTGTCTCAGGTAAGCGTCCTGGAAGCTCAAATACTTTCTCAGTGGTTAGTCTGGAGTCTACCACTTGCATACTCTGTTGTGATAAATATTAATATGTTGCTTTATGCTGAGGCTCTCTGTTGGAGTGTATAAAAGGAACACATTCAAATCCTGTGTGGGATTTGACAGTATGGTTACTACTCTGTTTTTTGCATATCTGGTTGTTTGGTAAGACTAGTATCCTAGCCAGAGCTTTGAGATGCTTGTACTACTGCATTCTGAGGGGATTTTAAGGTAGGAGGAATAGTCTAGACATGAAATAGAATACTCTAATACTAATGGAATACAGATTTGTACTGAGGCAGTACAAAACTGATGCCAGGATGTCAGCAAGAGCAAGAAAATGGTGTTAATGGCCTGTTGCTTCTGGTGGAGTGGTTTTTGGGGAGGCTCAGCATGGAGTACAAGTGGTGTCTTGTGGTTTTAATTGATTTTTTTGTTCTTTACTTTCCTGTTAACTGTGTTTGTACTTGATTTGACAGGCACAGTGGGAGGAGTTGTTCAGCAAAGCCTCACTGAATCTGGTTGCAATGAAGAGATCTTTCTTTGGCTCAGTTATTTTTCTGTGTCGACGGCAGTCCCCTGCCAAAACACCCATTTTTCTGCCAGTTGATGACACTCATTATAAGTGGGTTGACTCCTTAAAGGTGAGATTTCCCACGTTTAGAATATTTGGCTTTCCAAATCTTTACACTTTCTTAATGAGATTTAATTTAGCAGTGTTACGAGGGGAGAGAAGGGGGGGGGGAAGGAGGGGAAGAAAGTGTGTTTGTGTTTGTTCAATTGCTTTTTCCTGAAATACAACTTCTTCAGCTCTGCCTTGAGGACACAAGGGATATTTCTTTTCTGTGGTTCCATGTAAAACAATCTGGAATTTGTCCTGTAGGAGATCTTGGCTGAGTCATCACAGCAGCCTGTGTGGTTGACTGCCACCAATTGTGGGAACTCGGGAATTTTAGGGATGGTGAACTGCCTTCGCCTGGAAGCAGAGGGCCACAGGATCAGGTATGGAAGTATGCCCATGAGTCACACCTGTAGATGAGCTGTTTTTGTTAGATTCTTTTCAGACTTGCAGCAAAACAAAAATGTCATTTCTTGGCCTCTAGGTGTGTGTTCGTTTCCAACTTGAGCCCTTCATCAGTTGTCCCACCCACCAGTCTTTCTTCCCTGGAGATGCAGAAGATTATTCAGAGAGATCTGGTGATGAATGTGTATCGTGATGGAAAGTGGGGTTCTTTCAGACACCTCCCATTGCAGCAAGGTACCTTCTTTGAGGATCACTTGCAGTGCCTAGGGGAACAGACTTTGGATAGAATATAAGTAGCTATTGTTTTTAGACTTTCATTAATAAATGGGTACCTTCAAACTCTTCTGTTTCAGCTCAGACTGAACAGTGATGTGCTTGGGTGCTGGGAGGAGGACTAAGGTACTTAGGGGTATGGATAGAATTGCAGGGTGAGAATGGGATTTGTGGAGAGCAAACAAAGGGGAAGTTAGCAGTTACATGAGGAGTTTATTCAGTCTGGAAAATGCATGCCTCCGTCAACGTGTATGAAGTTCTTCTGTTTTTCCTTCTGCAGCTCAGCCTCAGGAGCTGACAGAATATGCCTATATAAATGTGTTGACTCGTGGAGATCTCTCATCCCTTCGTTGGATTGTTTCCCCACTTCGACATTTCCAAACAACTAATCCAAATGTTCAGCTCTGCAAAGTCTACTATGCATCTCTCAATTTCCGGGACATTATGCTGGCCACAGGAAAGCTTTCTCCAGATGCTATCCCTGGTGGGTTAAAATTACACTGAAGAATTCATTCATGTAACTTCAGTAATTCTAATTATGCACTGCCTAAAGTACATGTCAGGTTTTGTTTAGCATGAAAGTGCAGTGTAGAAAAGGAAATACATAGCCTTACTTCAGGACTTGCACCAAAGACTTGCAAGTTCTACTTCCACTTATGACCCCATTTCTCACATGGCAGAATCAGTGAACATTTGCTGGGAGGAGATGCTATTAACCCCGTTGCAATTTCTCAGATGAAAGCTGGAAACTAAAGCAGTGTTGTCAAGGGTGGAGAGGAAGAGATTTAGTCCTTTTCTGCAGCTCTTAATGAGAAAGTAATTATGGTGGATAATGATAGATCTGTGTACGTAATAGACAAATCCTAACATGTTTTGCTCTCTCTAGGGTTCTAGATTTCAAAGGATATTATTTAGGAAATTCTTAACTAAGGGATTTTAAAAGAGAGGTTTTCCCTTATAAAAGACATTTACCTTCTTGTAGGTAACTGGACGTTGCAGCAGTGCATGCTGGGCATGGAGTTCTCAGGACGGGACCTGGCTGGAAGGAGAGTGATGGGATTGCTGCCAGCAAAAGGGCTGGCAACAGTGGTGGACTGTGACAAGAGGTTTCTATGGGAAGTGCCTGAAAACTGGTAGGTCAGCTTCTATTTTCTGTTTTATGTATGTGGATAAGCTTTGCCTTGCTGCCTGAGGCTGATGGCAACCTTGATCTGGCCTGAGGACTGCACAATGGGTAGACTTCACTCTGGGAAATTAAGAGCTATGGTCTTGTGAGCAGCTGTGAGATTTGGCTCAATCATCTGACTGCAGAACTGCTTTTTGTGCTGTTCTGTGCAATGCTTTGCATTGTTTTTTTTTCATCTCCTTCTTGTGCTTTTGGCTCTTTCTGTTTCTGCATAAGCCAAGAATTTTGGTGTTGGTTAAGTTACTGTGAGCAGGTAAAATATTTCTTCCTGCAGAAGAAGCCCTTAGCAGTGTGTAGCCACTGTGGCAGTCAGCTCTATGACTGAGAACTGTTTTTACCTTTTGGTTCATCTTTGCAGATTAACCCTTCCCATGTCTGAAAAGCAAACTTCATCAAGAGAATGTTAGGTTTTCCAAGGCTGAAGAGCTATTCTCTCCTTTGCTTTTTTTTTTTAGGACTCTGGAAGAAGCAGCTTCAGTGCCTGTGGTTTATGCCACTGCTTATTATGCTTTGGTGGTTCGAGGTGGTATGAAGAAGGGGGAGAGTGTCCTTATTCACTCTGGTTCAGGAGGTGTGGGCCAAGCAGCCATTGCCATTGCCCTGAGCATGGGCTGCCGTGTTTTTGCTACTGTAGGTGAGTACTGAGGATCCGATCTACAGTTGTAAGACTTCCATCTACTTCTGGTCACTGCTGTATTCTGTACATGAACAGCTTTTGTCCTAAGGTTTGACACACTGAGAGCTTGAAACCTTTGAAGAAAGTGCTCAGTGGCTGCTCAGACTCCACATCTTTCCCTGTTTTCTTTATCACTAAAGAATTAACATGAGAGTACTGCCATCATTCAGTCATTTTATGCCTTCCTCATCCAGGCTCTGCTGAGAAACGTGAGTATCTCCAAGCAAGGTTCCCACAGTTGGATGCTAATAGCTTTGCCAGCTCCCGAAATACGAACTTTGAGCAACATGTCCTGCGAGTTACCAATGGAAAAGGTTAGTAGTTGGAGGAATATATTTCCCTGTTGCTTGGCTATGCCATGATGTGCAGTTGCAATACCTGAAGACAAAAGAGGTTGATAGAGAATAAGGCTCTTAAAAGAGTGAGTTTCTTACTAGTTTCTTTTCATTACAGGTGTCAACCTTGTGTTGAATTCCTTGGCAGAAGAGAAGCTCCAAGCCAGTTTGCGTTGTCTTGCTCAACACGGGCGCTTCTTGGAAATAGGCAAATTTGATCTATCAAACAACAGTCAGCTTGGTAAGATGGGGCTTCAGGAAATAAGTCTCCTTATGTTTAAGCAAACAGGGAAGCACAGCCTATCAATAATAGTTAACTACCATAACACAGACTAATCTTCAAATAGAGAAAAATTAGAGGTGGAACATTTGCTGTGTAAAAGCAGTGTGTTAAATGCGTCGCAGCAAAATCGTTTCACTTTTATCACTGACAATTTGTGAAGTGATTGTTTGTACCAAATATGACAATCTCCCTTTTTATTGAAACTAAATTAAAAAGAAAAAAAGTCTTCTCCGCAGAAGACTTTTACTGATGCTAGAGTTTGTGCAGAAATACAGGATGTACATGGGCTTCTGGCTTCTCTGTGACCTTTGACTCAGCTGTCACTGTATTACAAAATATCCTTTTTATATCAAATTGACCATGTTATAACTTGTCCTGTTGATGGAATTATTGTAGGTGGAGATTCAGTTAAATTGGTCTACTCATAAGAGAACAGCCTAATTAATACAGCCTGTAGAGAGTATATGCAAGAGTGAGATTTTTAAAGACACAGAATTCTAGCAAGTAGTAACTGCTTTGCTCCTCAGTTTTATACTTTTGACCGACACACAAGTATCTCTAAAAAAGATGGATTCTGCTGTGAAATGGCAGCAGCACCAGATGGTAATCAAGTTACTTGTTTCAGGTATGGCTCTTTTCCTCAAGAATGTGGCGTTTCATGGGATCCTGCTGGATTCAATCTTTGAGGAGGGAAACCAAGAGTGGGAGGTAGTATCAGAGTTGCTGACCAAAGGCATAAAAGATGGTGTGGTAAAGCCCCTGAAAACCACGGTCTTCAGTAAAGAAGAGGTAGAAGCTGCCTTCAGGTTTATGGCACAAGGAAAACATATTGGCAAAGTTATGATCAAGGTAACAAGATAATGATGTTCATTCTCTAATGCCTGTTACTGTCTTCAGGTGACTGTGTTGGATGTTTTGATCCAGTTCAACTTGAAGTTGTGTAGCTAAAACAGCATGGGGTTATGGCTTTTGCTACTGACACTGTGGCATGTATAACATTGTCAGGTCTATCACTCTGAATCCACAAGTTTGATTTCCCCCAGTGACCGAAAGTGCATAAGTGTATGTGGAAAGAGAAAATGTGTTCGTGCATCCAATTTTAATGTGCTTTTTGGTGTTGTTTGTTTGTTTCCTTATGGAAGATCCAAGAAGAAGAGAAGCAATATCCTTTAAGGTCTGAACCAGTAAAACTCTCTGCCATCTCCCGAACTTCCTGCCCACCTGCAAAGTCTTACATCATCACAGGGGGCCTAGGAGGATTTGGGCTTGAGTTGGCACAGTGGCTAATTGAGAGAGGAGCACGGAAGCTTATACTAACATCTCGTTCTGGCATACGTACTGGTAAGCAAAAACCACAGAGGCTGAAGAATGTTTTTCTTTCAGCTGACCTCAGTTTGTTGTTTCTCTCAATTTTTAAGTGTCCTATCAGCAATTAAGAATGTCTTTAACTCTTTTCCTTCCTCTCATGTGTATAGATACTCTCTCACTTCAAACAAGCCAAGCTGTGATTCATTTTATTCTCAAGGATGAAGTATCTCTTAAATCTGCCTCTTTTTTCTGTCTACTTCTTTCTTCCTTTTTTTATGCATCCCAAATCTATAAAACCATGTTTGCCCTTTTTTCCCTTGCCCAGGATGTTTTTCTGCAGTCTTAAATTTTTAGTTTTATTCACTCTGAAGTCTGTATCCAGCTGCATCACTGCTGTGCCCAATGACAATGACTTGCTAAAACTGCTCTGTCCCTCAAGTTGAGTGTGGTCGCTCACTTTTGCTCTTTCAGATAGCTCATCTAAAAAGCTATAATTGATATCTAATAACACAAGAAGCTTTTTTGCTGAGTTTTGTGTGGCTAATTGCAGTCTCAGTACTGAGATTTGTTAGCAGCAGTGATCGTCAACGCTCCCTCCCTGCAATTCAGCCATAACAAAAACTTGTCTTCACAGGTTTCTTAGTTCTTTTAGACAGTTCACAATTTCACCAGTTCTGCAAGCACAGTTCTAATCCTTCTATACTTCTCAAGTTCTGTTCTCTCTGTTGCCTGTTGTCTTGCTCTAATCTTGCTGCTTTTTGCTGTCTCAATATATGAATTCTTAAGTTCACTACACTCGTGTGCTCTTCCACCCTGTTCTCCTGAATCTCTTGTCCTCTTTACAATCTCTTTAGGATACCCTGAAACTCAAATGATTTCTATGTACCTTTCAGGTTTTGTCTGATTTTTCCTCTTGTAGCTGAACTGAGAATTATTTAGCTATTCAGTCCCTGTCTAGTCTTTCTGACTACTGCAGGAAGCAGATGAATAAATGCCAGATGGTTTGAATGCTTCATCCCAGATGATGATGTTTGTTTGTTAAGGCTACCAGGCTAAGTGTGTTAGAGAATGGAAGGCGCTGGGAATCCAGGTGTTGGTATCTACCAGTGATGTTGGAACACTAGAAGGAACACAGCTTTTGATAGAAGAAGCTTTGCAACTCGGACCAGTTGGGGGCATCTTTAATTTGGCTGTGGTAAGTGCCAGTAAGGCTTAGAAGCTTGCAAGAGACAGCAGGCACTGAAGTGCCTTTTGCCACTCTCATTTGGTTTTAGATTTTCTGTTTCAAAGAGTCTCCTGCTTTGGCCTGAGGTAATGACTGAAGGCTTTTGGGTCTGGCTTCTTAAACTGGGAAGCAACAGTATGTGGCCACTTCAGTTCTGGGTTAAAGTAAATGCTACCCGTGACCTCTAGGGGCAAGAAGAATCCTGTATAAAGTTTACCAGTTGAAAACTGTGGCAGTGCTGAAAAGAACAAACTTAACAATAGATACGTTGGCCTACTTCTATCTCATGACATCCAGGATATGTCTGTACTAAACAACTTGTTTTTCTAATTTTTCAGCAATATCCTCTTGTATCTGTGGTAAATTTAAACAGAAACTAAGATACTGATACTATTTATTTTTTTTTAAACTCATCTAATAGGTCCTTAAAGATGCCATGATTGAAAATCAGACCCCAGAATTATTCTGGGAGGTCAACAAGCCCAAGTATTCAGGCACCCTTCATTTGGACTGGTAGGTATCTGTAGAAGGGACAAATATGACGTGTGTTTATGGTCACTGAGCTGACCAGACTTGGTTATTTTAGTCTTGCATTAGCTTTCCATAGGAACACATGGTTTCCAGTTTTTCTGATGGGTTTCTCTGTCCCCATTCTATTCCAAGGGTGACTCGTAAGAAGTGCCCAGACCTGGACTATTTTGTTGTATTCTCCTCTGTAAGCTGTGGAAGAGGAAATGCTGGGCAAAGTAATTATGGCTTTGCTAATTCTGCCATGGAGCGTATCTGTGAGCAGCGGCATCACGATGGGCTCCCAGGTAAGGTGACTTTGTTAATTACACAGAAAAATCTATCCTACCAGACATTCAGAGTGGAATCTGTGTCTGGAGTGGTGAAGCCTGTTTGTTATCACAGCTGTTAACCTGAGTCATTCAGATATGCATGAATATTGATTATTTAATAGTACAAGAGAAATGCAGACTTTTGCTTAGCTGTTTTTAACTCCCCTTTTGTTGCTGCTACGTGCTTAAATTAGTTGCCTTCTTTTTGATTTCTCCTCTAGGCCTGGCAATCCAGTGGGGAGCCATTGGTGATGTGGGCATCCTGAAGGCCATGGGAAACAAAGAGGTTGTGATTGGGGGAACCGTTCTCCAGCAAATCAGCTCGTGCCTGGAGGTGCTTGATACCTTCCTGAATCAGCCTCATCCTGTCATGTCCAGTTTTGTCCTAGCAGAGAAGGTCTCTGTGAAAAGTGAAGGAGGAAGTCAACGGGATCTTGTAGAAGCTGTTGCTCATATCCTTGGTAAATGTCAAGTCTAGTAATTACATTGCTCATTTTTAGAAGGTGTCTTGCTCTGGTGTGCTCTGAGGGGAGTAGTGTTTTCAACCTCCATTAGGAGGAAAGCAAAGAGAGTACCTCAGCCTCTGATTGTTTCTAGAAGCATCCTTTGTGTTAGCAGCCCTGGAGATATTGCTGGTATGATTATTTCCATGGCAGTTTGCATGAGAACCCAAGAACTGTGTGATAGGTTCTGACTGGAGGTTCATCTGTTCCCATATTGCGTGTCCAATAGTCACCAAAAACTTGTTTCCCTCATTATGCCATACTGCCAGGTAGGAGAGGACTGGGCAGCATCCAGTGACATTTGTCCTCTCTCAGAGTGCTGGGTGGTAGCTTGAGAAGAGGTCTAGGCAAGGAAGCTGCTTTAGCCTAGAATAATAGACCTTGTTAGATCTAGGGCTGTGGCTTAAGTTATGGCCTCCATAGGTGATATTTCTCTGCTTGGTTGTTCTGAACTCCTGTCTAGAGCTGAAGTGCCATGTTCACAGCTGCGTAGCTGTGGCTGGATGCATTGCCTGTCATAAAGCTGTGTACATTTAACACGCTACCTAAATATGAAATCAGATGTGGGTTGTAGAAGAGGTGATTTTTGAATGCATTAGTTGATCTTGAATAGTACACTCTGCTCTGTAGCTGTGGCTTATCTGTTTAAGGAAGAAAAACTGAGAGGATTGCTATAAAGAGATCTAGAGCTGATATGAGAAGTCTTTTGTGTGCTGTTTTTTTCTCAGGTGTTCGTGATGTGAGCAGTCTGAATGCTGACAGCTCCTTAGCAGACTTGGGCCTGGATTCCTTGATGGGTGTGGAGGTGCGCCAGACACTGGAGAGGGACTATGACATCGTTATGACCATGAGAGAAATCCGTCTCCTTACAATCAACAAACTGCGTGAACTTTCCTCCAAGCCTGGGACAGCAGAGGGTATAGTGTCTGGATTAGGGTTGTTATGAGTCAGCTGAGTCTGAACAACTGAGCTGTGAACTCACTGCTTTCATCTCTGGTGACAAAAGATTTATCAAATGGTGAAACAATATCTGATTATAGCTGAAAGGCTTTTATACGACAGACATTTTGCTGAAATGCACTGCTGTTAAGTTTAGGCCCATCAGTTCCAGGGAAGGAGTATAAGAAAGGCTGTGAAAGCTGTTGTGCTGCCTAGATAGCATCTGCCTACATGAGTATTCTTAGATAGCTGTGTGCAGGATGTGATTTGAGGCCTTGTATTTGTCTGTGGAATAAAGGCCATAATGTCATGTTTACTGTGAGCTAAAAGCATATACAGTTGCCACAGCCTGACAGTGCCTTGATTTAGTAAGTCAGTGGGCTAATCCAGAGCAGTCTTCAGCACCTCTTTTAGGGCTGTGGCTACATGATCAAGACACAGATCCCATTATCTAACTGAGTTTGTCTGCTGTGTTTCTCTTTGAAGAGCTGAAGCCATCCCAAGTGTTGAAGACGGGCCCAGGTGAGCCTCCAAAACTGGACTTGAACAACTTGCTGGTAAATCCAGAAGGACCAACGATTACTCGTCTCAATGATGTTCAGAGCACAGAACGCCCTCTTTTCCTTGTTCACCCCATTGAGGGATCCATTGCAGTCTTCTACACTCTTGCCTCCAAACTTCACATGCCCTGCTATGGACTCCAGTGCACAAAAGGTATCTCAGTTCTTCAGCGTCTTGAATTAGTAGATCTAACAGTCTAAACTTCAGTTTAAACTTCAGTTACTTTATAGAGGGGATTTTGTTTCTAGACTCTTAAATACAGAGGATCCAGCATCAGTGCCTACAATCCATAGTGTTGTGGCAAATGACCCCGGATAGTGAGAAGTGTTAGGTTAGACTTAAGAACTTAGGTATGGGAAGATAAAACAATGGGATGTTGCACTGAGTAACTTGCAGCAGGTGAGCATTTGGCAGAGAAACAGTGCATGGCCCTCTTTGGAAACTGGAAGCAGTGCTAGTACTCGTCTAAAATAAAAGTTGCTCTCAATAATTTAGAAACTTACTTCTAAAGCAACGTGAATGTTTCTGATAAAGTTGTTTTTGAGCTCTTGAGAATGCAGTTGTTGCTGCTGATGTCTGTTTCACCTGACTTCATTTGTTTTCACGTTCTAGCTGCTCCCTTGGACAGCATACAGAGCCTGGCATCCTATTATATTGACTGTATGAAGCAGATACAGCCTGAAGGACCTTATCGCATTGCTGGATACTCTTTTGGTGCCTGCGTAGCCTTTGAAATGTGCTCCCAGCTGCAAGCACAACAGAATGCTTCCCATGCACTCAACAGTTTGTTCCTCTTTGATGGGTCTCACTCCTTTGTGGCAGCATACACTCAGGTAAAAAAAAAAAAAAAAAGTCTTCCATCTGGAGACCATTCTTTGTCATCAGAGAGGATGGGGTGCTTACTGTGAGCTTATCTTTCTAGATATACACCATCTGAAAAGCTCAGACTTTTCTTGCCAGGGAAGATGGGATGGAGTTGTAAATAGTGGGCACTTAGGGATGGCCTAAGGGTGGAAGCGTGTGAGAAGTAATCTTCGTTAACTGGCTAGGGCTGGCCCACAGTTTCTGCTCTTGCCATGGTTAATAATATTATCTGGAAGATCTTTGAGCCTGCAAGACAAGATCATAAAGTAGGAGTTCTGAGAAACCCTCCTTAAGCCTTCCTTTCCATTTTCATTATGCTTCCTAGAGGATCTTGGGCTTTGAGTAATTGCTAGATGTGCTTTCTGATCTGTCCTCAAGGCATCTTATCTGAGGTTCAGTTTTTATTTTTCATTTATTTGTTTTCTCCCCTCCTCTTCTTGTTCAAAGTCCTTTATTCTGGAATTGTGTTTATCTAACATTCAAGCTGAGGCATATCCCTCACCTGTTAGTGTTTTACTTCTTTCTTTTCCAGAGCTACAGAGCGAAGCTGACCCAAGGAAATGAGGCTGCTTTGGAGACAGAAGCATTGTGTGCCTTTGTTCAGCAGTTTACAGGCATCGAATACAATAAGGTAATGCTTCTTTCTTATATTGCACTGGAGGGGTGTGGTTGTGGTGGTGGTTTTTGTTTGCTTAACGTTGATTAATTCCCAGACTAAAGGGAAATGGTTTTATACATTTCCAGTTGTTGGAGATTCTTCTGCCCTTGGAAGATCTGGAGGCTCGTGTTAATGCTGCTGCAGACCTTATAACTCAGATTCATAAAAACATAAATCGTGAAGCACTCAGCTTTGCTGCTGCTTCCTTTTACCACAAGCTGAAGGCTGCTGACAAGTATATACCAGAGTCCAAGTATCATGGGAACGTGACACTGATGCGGGCAAAGACTCACAATGAGTATGAAGAAGGTCTGGGTGGAGACTACAGACTCTCAGAGGTCAGTGTGAGACCTGCTGGTGGCTGACGAGGGTCCCCAGTGGGTGGGAGAATAAAAGAAAAGCATTCCTAGGGAGAGAAGAAGAATGAAAGGGAAACTAAAGAAATAATTGTTCTGTGGCTATGACACTGACAAGAATTAAGTTTCCAGAATCTAATCAGCTGATGGTTTCCATGTGTTTTCTTTCTGAGCAGGCAGGGCCAAGGGAAGATCTAGCCTTCATATTGGATAATCTGTTTGGGTTTTTTTAAGCTAATTCTTGCTGCTCCCCAAGTAGATCTATAAAGATGTATTAGAGTAAAATTGGTTGTTTTTCAAAAACATATGTAAAAGATGGTGTAAAGTATGAGCAGGCCATCAGCTTGAACTGAGTGTACTCTGTTCTGTCTGTGCAGGTATGCGATGGGAAAGTATCGGTCCACGTCATTGAAGGGGATCATCGCACCTTATTGGAGGGAGATGGTGTTGAATCAATTATTGGGATCATCCATGGCTCACTGGCAGAGCCACGTGTCAGTGTCCGAGAAGGTTAACTTCTGCTCACTTACTGTCAATGGTGAAGAAAATGCCAATAACATTCCTAGTTATGACAGACCCCAAGGAACTCTTCCTGTTGAACATCTCATCTGCTCTGCTGCCAGAGCTGGGAAGTCCAGCTGAACTTGACTGGTCTCTTTTCTTTCCTCTCTCACTCTCTCATCTTTCCTAACTTTCATATGTTCTCTCTCCTCTTTCCCTTTCTATGCCTTGTTTTTCCCCAGCATCCATCCCTGTCTGTTACTGCAGTGCTGTGACACTGTCACTGTGCACTGCTGTGAGGGTTCCTCAGCGACGGTTGCTTCCTCCAACTTTGGCAGTATGAAAAAACAAATTTAGGAGTAGACTTCTCGTGCTCTATATTGTTTTGTCTTAACAGTATTCCAAAGGGTAAGTGATAGCACTTGTTGAGCAAGCCTGGTGAGCAGAGAGGGGAGCTGCAGCTGATTTCGGAGATACCTGTTGTCTGTGAAGAATCTGTCTGTAGTTAGGTCAGAAAGAGAATTCCATTGAGGCTTTTGTAACTATATTTTTTTAATTTGATATATTCTAAGTATTTATTGTGTCAAATCAGAGACTTCTTGCTTGGTTTTAATTTATCGTGGGTATCAGAAAAGGAAACATCCATTTTGGAGGGATAGGTTTATTCTGTGAGGGGAGGTTGCCCATTTGTTAAACCAAAGTGCATCTATGGAACAGCCTGTTTCTTTTCTTTTTTTTTTAGTTTGTTTTTTTTGTTGTTGTTGCTTGTTTTTTGTGGTGGTTCTTTATTTTGATTAGTGTTTGGTTTTTTTGTGTGTGTTTTTCCTTGACCCCCCTCACCCTGCCTTGTTCAGAAGGGTGGAAGTGAGGGTTCTTGCCATCACCTGCTCTTTTGAGGAGAGAGGGGCGTGGAGGACAGGATGGATGGTTCAACAGATGCCACTGTATTGAGCAGTCTTGTCTTGGGCTGATGCAAGCAGGCAGAGCTGTCCCTATGTACGTACTTAGTTTATATCTGTGCATGGTGCTGTGCTTTGCTTTACCAGAAGCACAGTAAAGCATTAAGGCTATTGCTTCACCTTTGTTCCTTCCCACCTCCACTTGCTCTAACCTGACATTTGGAATGTCAGAGGGAATAGAGTTCTCCATTGGTAACGGTACAAATCCTCTTACCCTTGTTCTCCCATAACCAAAGTTCAGGCAAACACAGAAGCATCTACCCAGTGTATTTTATTTAGCACATGGCTTGCTTTTAAGCCTTGAGTATGCATTTTCCTCTGGCAGTGAGATTGGAGATCCCACGTAAGTTAGCTAAGTAAACAGTTTGATGGCACGATTTTAAGATACAGTACCTTTTTAAAGGAAACTTGCATTAAATTCAATTAAAAAACAACTTGCTTTTGCTATGCTGGATCTGTCTTTTCCAAAATCAGTCAATCCTTGCTACACCTATGATACAGAGGAGACCTGGATAGCAGCCAAGCACCAACCAGGAGGCATTCCAGTGCCTCTTAGAACTTCTGTAAACCCTGGTTCTTTCTATATTCATCCCCCAGTGGTGGAGTATCCTGTTAGGACAAGAGCACTGCAGTGAGAAGAGCTACCAGCTCCTCACAGCAGGTTCTGATCTAGTGTCTCTTGCTTATACACCCCTCTGTGGATAGTGGCTGGGTTAACTGGTTTTAGTTTTATAAAGTATTTCTTTTGTGAAATCTGAAATACAAACAACATAATGTCAGCTTAAAGCATTTCCTAGAGTAAGTTTTGTTTTGTTTTTTTTTACTTTTTTTTTAATCTGAAGAGTGTCTTTTCCTCTTTGGCTTTCGTAGAATTAAACAGAATTGATCACTGGTTGGCTTTTTGTCTCATTCTCTACTATTACTATTTTTTTTAATCCTCGAGTTTCATTTGGAATCTCTCATTTCTTGATATAAAGCCAAGACTGCTGCTAAGATATCTGTTTGGAGTCTGTAGAAGTACCATTAAGAAGGAAGACTTGAGATAATCGTGGAGCATGGCTTCTCCTTGCCGTGCTTTTTGGTACCTGAGATGCGACCAAATCACATATGTACCCAAAAGACTGAAGTGGAAACTCTTAAATTCTGATGATGGCTCCATGGCTGTGGATTTGTACAAGTGGTTCGTGTTACCACCTCAGTTTCCCCATCTGTAAAATGGGACTAATAGCATCTACCTCAAGGTCGTTGAGAGTGCTAAGGAGGCCGTGGGAACACGTGCTATTAACCTGTGAGGGACGATGGTCAGGAGTGAGGAGGCAGTGCAAGGAGGCAGGCAGTGCATGTCAGAGGTGCCTTACAGCTGCAAAGAATGTGACTCTGAACAGTACTCTATGGACTGGGCATGTGTGCATCACGGGGGGCTTCATTACTTCACAGAATAGATCTACTGTGTGCTATCTGTGCACGTCCTAGCATATGGCACCACATTAAATAAAACAACCAGGGACCAGTGTCTTTTTCTTTGTTGTTTTTTTCTTCTTTGTTTCTTTGGTTTTGTTTACCTTGTTTTACTACTGGCAGCTGTAGTGAGCCTGAAAAGAGGGAAAGAATCCTATCTGCCTTGGTTGTACTGAAAAGCCAGAAGGAAAAAGAGTGCTTAAAACTTTTAACAAAACAAGTACAGTAGTTCTGCACTAAAATGAAGTGTTTAACGATTCTGATCCAGCATCTCAGCTCTGAAGGAAGGTGGTGCAGTTCTGAATGGGCTGTGTGGAGGGATCAAGGACTAACGCTGTCCCAGCAGGAGTTGTACAAGTTCTCTGTATAAACATAAATGTGCATGGTCTCTTCTAGGCAAAGCTTGAAGATACTGGTTTAGTAATAGAAATTCCTCAAGAATTACTTATAGCCTCTATGCTCTCAATGTTCTTGTGGTTGTTATTTGAAAGGCAGGAGGTTGTTGTTTTGTTTTCCCCCTAACTGTCTAATACTGAGCTGCTGCCCTGTAACCCATTATGTAACTGGCTGCTGAATACAGTGTGCCAAAAATAAAAACCTTATTAGCGCTGGTACTGCTTGTTATTTATTAGAGGTAGAACAATAGCAGCATCTTGTGAAATCCGAGAGGTTAAAGGTAGAAGTCCTTCAGCTTTAACCTTTATTGTGGAGACTGAAATGGGAGTCTCCTGTCAGCCACTACTCAGGTTCCCTCCTCCTCTTCAGCTCCCCTCCACCACTCTGATCAGAAAAAACACATTGCTCTGAACTGATGGACAGAGAACCTGGAACCTGCACTATGCCCTAACACTATGCAACAAGAACATATGGTGCATGTGATCATCAGCACTAAAGCTATCACTTTGCTTTTGTGGTGTCAGCTTCCTCAGAGGAAAGAAGTCCTCTTTTGCCAGGGAAAGCAACTTTTAAAATGGTTTCTCCTGTGGTTGGTTTAGTAGGATCAGACAACCAGTGTGGCTTCCCTGTGGCTTTCTATAACATAACTGTATCAGGAGAGACAGGGGAAGAGCCACTGATGTCTGGGCTTCAGTAAGGCCTTTGACATAGCCCCCCTCTAAGGGAACTGTTGATTCACAGCCTGAGGCACTGATGGATCACCTGAGGTGAACACTGAGTCAGCCGCAGGAGCACAGGTGAAGGCAATGCACCTGTGTGACCAGAAGGGGTGGAGTCTGAATCCACCTCTCCCAGTCCCCACTTAAGGGCTGAGCACCACTGGGGAAGGATCTCTTGTTGGAGATCCCTGCCCTGTGGAGTTTTGGGCAAGCCTCGACCATCTGCGACAGGTGAGCCTTTCTCTATTTTACTGGTTGTCTTTATACCACCCAGATAAGCTACACAAAATATACCATCCTCCTCGTTATTTTCTGTGGACACTGTTCTTTTGGGTTAATCAGCCCACACCCCCACCGTGTCCTCTCCAATTTGTGAAGATAGGGGTTTGAGGGGTAGGCTGCTCACTGGATGAGGATCTGAAGGACTGCCAGAGGGTGGTGGTCTGTGGCTCAGTGTCAGGATGGAGATCAGTGAGCAGTGGTGTCCCCCAGGGGTCAGTACTAGGATCTTTAATATTCTCATTGACATTGACAGCAGGGTTGAGTACATCCTCAGTAGTTTATGGATGACACCAAGCCATGTGGTGTGGTCAGCATGCCTGAGGGATGGGATGCCAGCCAGAGAGACCTGGACAGGCTGAGTGGTGGGCCCGGAGGAACCTTATGAGATAAAGCAAAGCCAAATGAAAGGCATGCACCTGGGTGGTGGCAGCACAAGCTGGGGGTGTAAGGACAGAGCACAGCCCCTGCCCCTCTGCACTGTGAGGCCACCTGGAGTATGTCCGGATGTAGAGCCCTTGGTACGGGAGAGACACGGACCTGTTGGGGCATGGCCAGAGGAGGGCAACAAGTGTTCCCAGGGATGGAACAGCCCTACGAGGACAGGCTGAGGGCTGGGGCTGTGCAGCCTGCAGAGGGGAGGGCTCTGGGGAGAGCTGAGAGCTGAGAGCGGCCTTCAGTCCCTATAAAAGGGCTGTGAGATGGGGACAGACTCTTTAGCAGGGTGTGCTGGGATGGGACAGGGGGATGGGATTAAAGGAAGGCAGGTTTAGACTAGATATTAGGAAGAATATCACTATTAGGAAGTTTTACACTACGAGCAGTGAGGCAGTAGCACAGGTTGCCCATAGAGGTGGTGCTGCCCCATCCCTGCAGACAGCCACGGTCAGGGCATGGGCTGTGAGCACTGCTGGAGCTGTGGGTGTCCCTGCTCAGCACAGGGGTGACACTAAACGGCCTTTAGGGTCCCTTCCGTCACCATCCCGCGCTTCCAAGCAGCGTTAAACGAAAATGGAAGGTCAGCGAGGCTGCATAGGCGAGACAGTAGAACTGACTGTAGGGAACGATGGTGAAGAAGAACAGGAAGCGCTTCAGGCCGAGCAGGGGCCATCCCAATCGTGAGCGCTAGAGAGAAAAGGTCCGAAAAGAAAGAAAGAAAGATAAAAGAAGGCGGTACGTGGAAGGGCTGAGGGGCTCCCCCCGCACGGAGCGGTTCCCCCGCCGCCCCCGGCCCCGTCCGCGCGCGGTCCCCATCAGCGGCGCTGCGGTTTCCGGAGGGGACGACGCGCGGCGGCACCGCGGGAGCGGCCGGAGGGAGATGGCGGTTGCACCGTCCGGCCGCCGCGCTGCCCTGGCCGGGCCGAGCCTGCGGGCTTCAGGCGGCGGCTGCGGGGCGGTGCGGGGCGGAGGGAGATGCCGAAGCTGCGCGGGGAGGCGTTCTGGAGGGAGACGCTGCGCGGCGCCCACTACGTGGTGGCTCCTATGGTGGACCAGAGCGAGCTGGCCTGGAGGCTGCTGAGCCGCCGGCACGGCGCCCAGCTCTGCTACACGCCGATGCTGCACGCCCAGGTCTTCCTGAGGGACGCCAACTACCGCCGAGAGAACCTGTACGGCGAGGCCTGCCCCGAGGACCGGCCGCTCATCGTGCAGGTGGGGAGGGGAGCGAGGCTGCCGGGGCTGAGGGCGGGGGGAGGGCTGAAGGGGAATCGATGCGAGGAGGAGAGGCTTTGCTCCGAGGGCACTGAGGCCGTGGCACTGCCCCATCCCTGGAGGTGCCGCGGGGCGGCCCGAGCTGGGGCACGCAGCCCACGGCAGAGGCTGGAGCTCGGTGACCCTTAAGGTCCCCTCCGACCCGAGCCGTGCTGTGGCTGCTGGAGGCATTGAGGCCTCTGCTCCTCGCCCTGCAGCCCTGGTCGTGCCCCACCTTGTTCCACGGGGAGGAGCGCTGGTGTCTGAGGAGCTCTCTGAAGCCATGAGCTCAGTGCTTAGCTTTAGTGAAAGAGACAGAAAAGCAAACGCAAAGGAGAGGGGACGTGCTTCAAAGCTTTCTGTGTTCCTGCCTCTGGAGCATCACAGAATTGTAGGGGTTGGGTGGGACCTCTCGAGGCCATCGAGTCCAACCCCAAGCAGCTCCCCAGGCCAGGTTGCTCAGGTAGGCATCCAGGTGAGTCTTCAGTGTCTCCAGAGGAGACACCACGGTCTCTCTGGGCAGCCTGTGCCTGTACTCCATTCAGGTCCTAAAGAGAGAGGGGCTCTTGGCACTGCAGCACAGAGCAGGGAAGGATGGGCAGCACGAGCCCGGTGGTTCTCACAAAAGGAGCAGCAAAATGGACGAGGGGGGATGATCTCTGGCTGCGAGAGTCTGACTGACTTTGGCACTGAGCTGTGCTGAGTGGGGGTGAGGGAAGGGCTGTGCCTGTAGTCAGCTGCCAGGGCTCTTCTACAGAACAGCTTCAGGACAACCTAACTTCTGAATCTGTTGATGTGTAGCTGGAGTCTTCTCGGGATCCCGAGACCCGCAGGTAGCTCCTTTCTTCAGCACTGCCTGGACGTGCTCCCACAGTGCAGCTGTTTGTTCTGCAGTGGATCTCAGGGGCTGTCCCCTATTACCATATGTGAAAGATTCCACAAATATTTCTTTGCCTCTTCCAGTGCTCATCTTTTTTCATTTCCTCACTGGGAGGTTGAGGCTCTTTAGATGATCAGCATCATCATCTGTTCATTTTTAATTATTTTAGCTGGGAAGTGGCAGTGGTCGTTTGGAACTGTGCTTGTTTTCTGGAGCAGTGGATTGCTTTGACAGTACATCGTGACCCGTTGGCAGTATGTGGGGAAAAAAAAGCCATTGCCTGCTGACTGCCTTTGTCTTTGTCTCCTTCCCAGTTCTGTGCCAATGATCCTGAGGTATTTGTCCAAGCAGCGCTCTTGGCTCAGGATTATTGTGATGCCATAGACCTGAATTTGGGCTGCCCTCAGATGATTGCAAAGAGAGGTACGTGCAAATTTGAACCCTGGATAAACAAAGATGGGTCGTGTTTTGAGCATGTGCTTTGGCAGCAGGGCATTAAGGTGAAGGAATAAAGACTTGGTGGGGGTGGCATCAGCGCTGTTGAAATCAGACTTAATTACACCCACTTCAACAGAGCTTTGTAGTACCTCAAGCAAAATCAGGGGTGCTAGTAATTCCTATTTCTCTTGAGCAATAGGTCTTGTGTCTAGAATGTCCTTGAAAAAAAAAATCACTGATTTCAGTTGATCAGAGAACAAAATCACAAAACTACACTTAAAGTACCACTGTGCAGGTGCTCAGCATGCCCCGATTCCTTGATGCTTGCACAGAGTTAATTCACAGTAACATGGAGAGGATAAAACCTGCTGAACCCTTAGGGGTGTTGCAAAGCTGTGTGTCAAAATCCATAAGCTGTGTATGAAAACTTGGGATGCTGAGGATGGGTTTGTTCTGCTTCTGTCAGCGAGTGTCTGGATGTTTGTGTATGGATGATGTGTACATCAGGACCTTATGCTTCTGCACAGCTCCACCTGATGCTGTTTTATTATAGGTCACTACGGAGCATTTCTGCAAGAGGAATGGGATCTTCTTCAGAGGATGAGTAAGTTTTCAGGGAGGCTTCCTTTGAGAGGGAATAGGTTGAACTCAGCAGTAAGAGGAGGTGTAGGGAGGAAGGGGCAGAGCAGGAGGAGTGCAGTGTGCCATGGCAATGGTAAACGTGTGTCAGTGGTTAAGATGTGATGGGGGAAGTCCTTGGAACTGAGCGTTAGGTGTGGTGGGAAGGTTGGAGCTGCTGCATTCAGAGCACTCCATGCCTCCATGTGAAAACACACGCTGTGTGCTCCCCACTGTCTGCAGTACAGGAGGGATTGCAGAGGACTCTGCTGATGGTTTAAGCTGTGAGATCTGTGGTGTGGTTTATTCCAGCTGTTCCCATACCACACGATGTCTGACCCTCACAGCATCATGCTGCCCACTTCCCACCTTTCCCATCTCTCCCAGTTCTGCTGGCCAACGAGAAGCTCTCTGTTCCCATCACGTGCAAAATCCGCGTTTTCCCAGAAATTGACAAGACAGTGAAATATGCACAGATGCTGGAGAAGGCTGGCTGCCAGGTGAGGAGCTGCTCCCTGCCCCGGGGCATCGGGCACAGCTCGGTGTGAAGCATCCTGTGATCTGTGGAGGTGAATGAGCTGCGTTGCTTTACGGACAGGGAAAATGCAGTGTACATATCGGCATGTGTCGTGGGCATGCTTGGTTACAAGTGTGACGTGGTGAGCATCTCCATCTGACACAGAGCTGCAGGAGGCAGCATGAGTGCATGGGATCCACAGAGCTACTGGAAGTCAAACAAAATTCAGTATGGCCACCAGCAGTTAAGAAATAGGCTCACTGTCCAGGATCCAGGTTCAGTGAGAGGAGGCAGTGTGCTGTTAGAGCCAGTACTCACAGCACTCAGGCCTTCTGCTGAGGGGCAAACCAGCTGGATATATCAATAGGAACCAATGCAATAGGTTTAGGTTTTCCCTAGCTCTGCTCTGTGGCATGAGTAGATGGTGAAGCTGAACAAAGCCCAGGACTGCGTGGAGCAGGTGACCCCGTGATCCCTCCCTGCTATACCAACATCCTTTCATAAAGCACTGGGAACTCAGCAGTGTCTGTGAAGCGTGTGGGATTCAGGGCAGTCTTCAGTCAGTGGATTTGTTCCAGTGGTTCACACACTTAAGAAGTAAACAGGACGTTGTGTTCCAGCTGCTGACTGTCCATGGCCGTACGAAGGAACAGAAGGGACCTCTTGCTGGCGTGGCATCCTGGGAGCACATTCAAGCTGTCAGGTTAGTGAGCTTGAATGCACAGTGGCAGTGGAGCATCTGTTTGTGTGACAGGAGTAGAGTTTGTGGATTAACTCCAAACAGCCTTTCCTCATTCTCATCTGGTTTATTCACTGATGCAGAAAAGCTGTGAGCATTCCTGTGTTTGCAAATGGGAACATCCAGTGTCTCAGTGACGTGGAAGAGTGTATCCGTAAGACAGGAGTGCATGGAGTCATGAGTGCAGGTAAAGAAAACGAGCTCTTACTGTTAGTAGATGAAGACATAAACTGTTCTGAATTGTTCTGTTGAACTTGTAGTGCCATTGGGTGGAAGGCTCACATCCAATTACTCAGCAAAAACTCTCCCGTGGCCCTGGAATGTTCTCGTGGCATCTGTTCATCAGTGGAATAGTTTTTGAATGGGCCTTGGTGCAGTTAAGTGTCCTCAGTGATGATATATTCCTGTGGGTGATTCAGTTGGACAACTGACTGTACTACAAGAATCAGGAGAGACATCAGAAAAAGCTTCCAAAAAGCAGTGGAGGCTATGGCCTGGGACACTGCAGTCTTACTTTTAAGAAAGCACTGATTAACAAAGGTTTGTCGCACTGGTTGAGCATTGCTTAGTAAGGAGCAGTATCTGCATACTGAAGCCAAACAATTGAGACTATAAACTTAACGTAAGACACTCATTTAATAATTGGCATTGACATTTAAAGACATATAATAATTGGCATTGATTTCTTTTTTCTTTTTTTTTACTTTTTTTTACTTTTGTATGAAGAACTTAATTTAGTATGAGCTATTGAACTCAAAATTGCATTACGTATTAAGTGTTGTGAGGTCAGGCCAGCATTTGTGGAGCCTCCATTCTTCTTTGTGTCTTGTACTGGCTGGTACAAGCTGGCCAAGCTGCAAGAGCATAGCTTTTGTTGTCTGTTTCAATCCTGAAAGGAAAGTTTGAGTATTTCTTCTCATTTCCTAGAGGGTAATCTTCACAACCCAGCTTTGTTTGAGGGACGAAACCCATTGGTGTGGGAGATGGCTGAGGAGTATCTGGAGATAGTGCAGAAGTACCCCTGTCCATTGTCTTACGTTAGGGCTCATCTCTTCAAGCTCTGGCATCACACGTGAGTATCTCCAGGACATTCCTGATGTTTTCAAGGCTCACATTCTGCTTTCCAAGTGTCTGGCTTTTCTATACAAGAATTTGTTAGACTGGAATTAGTGTCTTGAAAGGTTTCCTTTCCTGGACCTGCCTGAAGAGAATGTGGGCTGAAGCCTTCAGCCTTCACTGCAGGAAAGCAGAGCTTGGGGAACAAAGGAGTTACCAGGAGATAAATTAAGGTGTGAGCTCAGAGCACATTGGCTGCTGTGTGGCAGTGCATTCATGCACTTCATGGCAAACACAAGCTGCCTGCCTCCTCATCCTTTGTGTCAATCTGTCTTGCATTTCTCGTGCAGTAAGAGCACGTTCATGAGCAGCTCCTGAGGAGTAGTTAATGCGTAGTGTGCTCGTGTTCACTTATCTCAGAGTGCCTTCTTTACATGCCCAAAAGCACAAATATTTACCTGAAAAAATAACAGTTGCCTGGATTTAAAACAAAGAAGATAAACTCCTACCACAGGCAAGCACAGTGAGCAGACTCCATAGAAAGCTTTTACAAAGACATTTTTAGATAATCTTAGACTGGGAATGATGACTAAACATGACTTGGTGTTTGGCTTTTGCCTCAGGCTTCAAGTTTACCAGCAGCTGCGTGACGAATTAGCAAAGGTGAAGACCCTGGAGGGAATTGTAGATGTCAACAGGGAGCTGAAGCTGCGCTGCCAGGTACCACGGTGGGCCCTGCTCCCCCCAGCAGCTCTGCACGTGGTGGGGATGTCTGTTAGACACCTCTTGTGTAGCTTACCCACAGTGAGAAGCCCAAACAGCTTTGCATTTAGGAGTTAGAGATCTGCTTCATTCCTGTACTGTTAGAGGTGTTTGTTTTGCTGTTTGATTTTTGTTTTGCTGTATTTAACCATCAATGAGTTTGAAGGACACTCGGTGGTTTCCTGGAGCTGAAAGTACTCCTTAGAGTTTTATTTCCTGAGAAAGCTGACTGTGACCCTGTGCTGCAGGAAGAGATAGCGAATCAGAAAGAAGGAGAGAAGCCAAAAGAGGGGTTGCCTTTCTTCCACTGGATCTGCCAGCCGTACGTCAGGCCGGGGTGAGTTACCTGTGTTAACACAACTGCTTTTCCTGCCCATACCAACAATGCAGAGTGATTCAGTCCTGTTTTAGGCCCTTGGGTGTGTTTGAAAACAGATGAAAACTCCAGGTTATTTTTATTGTCTTTCTCCTCTTTTGTTTCTCTTGTTTTCCTGGTTACTGTTTTGTTCAGGGGGATGTTATTTATCATATGTATCATCTCCTTTAGGTTTCTCTTCCTCTAGAAAGTAAAAAAGCAAGAATTCCACTGTACAAAGAGAACTTCACAGCGAAAAGCAACGTCATCTCCTTGTAATTTGGCTGTGATAGGAATTGTGTTTTTCTGTAGGCTGACAGTGTCCAGGGAACAGCTACTTCTCCCTTTCATCAGCTTACAGTGATATTCTCCATTTCAGGCCAAAGGAGAGATGCAAAGAGAACGGAACCAAGGGGACTGAAAAAGGTGTGCGAGGGAAACGCTCTCTGGAAGAGGAAGAAGATGGAAATTCTGAGCTTCTGTCAAAGAACAAGCAAAAAAAGAAGTTAAGAAATCCAAATAAAAGCTTTGACCCATCTTTAAAACGTAAGTTACATCTATTGGCATGAGTGCACTGCTGCCACCTCTTTCTTGGCCGTGTGTATGCGGATGTAGAAACTTCCTTAAGCTAGGGTGGATGTGGGGCAGGTTGGTTGGAGGCAGCATGATTCAATTTGTGTTAGCTTGATAAGAAACCTCATCACCAAAGGGCAGCTCAGCAGTCCACAGTAGGCAATGTTATTAAGCTCAAAATGCTTTACAAACGAGGCAGTGTTGGTTAATGGTATTGGGAATGGAGATTTCCTGTGTGTTTCAAGTATATTTCCACCTCTTTTGCACTGGAATTGAGATTAATTTTTCATATTTGCATCTAACTTCAACACAACTTAGAAACTCAGTGGATCTTTACCTGCTCTGCACTGCTCATTTGGTACTGTGTTTCAATTTTGAAAAGAGATTCCCTCTGCCTCACACAGCAACGTGCTGTGTCTGCTGCTGAATGTTTAACTGTACTCTCTCCATGTGGAACTCATTGCTGAAGTCAGATCTCTGTCTTTTCCAGCTAAATATGCAAAGTGTGATCAATGTGGAAACCCTAAGGTGAGTCAGTGTCAGGAAAGCATTCTCACCAGGTGGGGCTGTGTCAGTGTCAGCAATGGGGGCTGCTGCCAGGGGCTGTCAGTCTGTTCCAGCAGTTATTGTGAGCAGCATTCAGCTGGGTCTCAGCTTTGGGCTGCTGCTACAGGAAGATTCCTTGCTGTGTTCATTAATGGGAAAACAAACATTGAGCTTTGGGGTGGTTGGTTCTGAAGCCATGGTTTCATTGCTGGAGCAGTTAACAGCTTGGGCCTTCAAGCAGAACTGCTCACAGTGGAACTTGTTCTCATTTTTGTGTTGCATTTGCATTGCTGTAATGTTGTAGGCAGCTCTCAAAGGGGTTAGAATGGGCCTGTGTTGTCTTTCTAAGCCGTGTTGGGGAGGGGTGAGCAGAGTAGGAACCACAGAGCAAAGCAAAACCCAAACACAAAGATGGTTCCAATTGGGGTGGAGCAGTGAGAAGGGTCAGACTTTATATGAAAATAGATACTGAGGTATATTTTAAGCTGCAGAAAGAGAAGAAATGGATGTGGGCAGATTGATTGATTGATTTTAGGTACAGTTCCAAGCACCTGCTGAGCACCTTGCTTCATGTAGTTCTCTATAGAGAAATACAGCAAGCTCAGCTGCAGCAAACATCACAACTCGTGTTCCAGAGTGCTGACAGTGTTTCCTGTGTGTGGTGTGACCCAGAACAGTGCTGGAGCAGAAGTGGACTGTGGGTTTGGGGGGTGGTTGTGGGTTTGATAGCTGTCCTCCCTGCTCTGTCAGCTTTGTGAGTGAGGTGTGAATGCCTCCAGCCTTTTTCCAAAGGTCTGAATGTGCAGAGCTGGAGTGCTGTTGTTTAATTATAGTTAAATATATATCTATCTGTGTTTATTTTTGCTAATGAACTGATGTAAGCTTCTTTACATCCCCACCCAGGGCAATAAATGTGTTTTTAACATGTGCCGAGGCTGCTGCAAGAAAAGAGCATTCAAAGAGACAGCAGACTGCCCAGGTAAGCACAGCTGAGTGCTCTGCCCTTAGAGCTCAGTGAGAAATGCCTGATGTCACATACAGTCACAGTGTTGTGTCTTAAAATCTGCCCCCAGTGCCCATTCAGGAGCTGCTGGCTGCAGAGCACTTCTTTCCCTCCCCAGGCTTTGGGATGGATTCTTGTTCTCACTCCAGGGACTGCTCTGCTCCATTTCCCCATGCGTTCACCTCCTTTCAGTTTCTCTTTTTTTCTTAGTTTTTAATTTTCCCCCCCCTCCTCCGTGCTTCCTCAGGTCACGGATTACTTTTTAAGACCAAATACGAAAAATCCCTTTTGTGGCAGAGCAGTCAAAGAGCAATTCCAGCACCAGAGCTCAGTGGGAGAGGAGATGTGGATGGGGAAGAGACTGCTGCACTGGAGGACACTGATGAGAGTGCAGTGTGAAGCTTTGGGAATGAACCAGGAGCCTCTGCCAGGCCTCTGCTTCCCTGGGCCAAAGAACCTGCCACCGCTGGAGCACGGGCAGCTGTGTGAACCTGTTCCACAGGTTTATTTTAAGTTCTGGCCAAGTGTTATTTAAGTAAAAAAACAAAACAAACTGCTTACTCAGGGAAATATCCTGCATTTGAAATAAAAAGAATGCAACTGATCTTCTGCTGTGTTTCTAAGGCTGAAAACGCTGCGTGGAGGATCACACTCCCACCCTGGCAGTCTGGTTTCAGATCTCACAGCACCAGCACACGATCTCATCACCAAATCCCCATTGTGAGGAAAGGCCCCGAGCCGCTGTGGGGTGCAGGTCAGAAAGCTCCTTAGATGTGGCAGTCTGAGAAGGACACATTGCACACCATCAGTGGTTCAGGTGCATTTATCCCCATCCCCTCCTGCACAGCCTTTCTTAGCACACGCTGCAGACACACCAATCTCCAGCGCTCCTGTCCCACTGCACTGCTGCTAACACAGCTCCCTGCTCCCTGCCACGCATCACTACACCACTGGAAAAAAGATGCAGCCTGAACCTCCATCAGACATCACAGATGATTCTAATTTCTTTCTAAAGAGGACGAGGGTATCAATTTCTTAACAAGCAGTGCTTGTGAACCAGGAGACACATGAGCAAAGCAGGGCCATTTACCACTGGTGCTGGGCACACGTGCATTACCTAGGGATTGCTTCCCCCTAATTAGTAATTACTCCACTCATCTCCAACCAAACAACATCACAGCCAGCAAACTGAGCCAGATTATGTCTTGTTTTGTTTGTGTTTCAAAAACTCTCAAGAAGAAATGAAGCACTCAACTTTAATGGGGGTAAGGGGAGACAGTGCTCTGCAATGTAGAACCGTGTGAGAAAATGATCCTCAGTCACAGGGATGAGCCCTGCAGCCCAGAATTCGTGGGTAAATGTATGGGTCTCTTCAGAGGCACTCAAGAAAGAGCAGCAGTAGCTTACCTCACAAAAGGAGGCAGTTGGCTTCATCTGGGAACCAGCCCATGGCACAGCAAGAATTAGTAATAAAACCCAGCTGGATGTCAGCACATCTTTACAAGGCACAAAGTTTATGGACACACAGAGCTCACAGTTACATCACCCACACGTGGACGGAGCTCAGCAGTCAAAGCTGTGCATGCATCAAATAATGGAGAACCTCTGTGGGACGAAGGGCAACGAGACTGCCAAGCCCAAAGCACCAGGGGAGGCAGCTGCTCAGCTCCTGGGTCAGGCCACCTCTTGCTAATGAGGCTGCCCTTGAGTCTGTGGCTCAAAATAATCAACAGCAGCCACTAAAGAGAGACAGGAACACAGAGTCACAGTAGGATGAGCTGAAGCACAGCTCTCTCTCACAGTGCAGAGAGTACTTCACTGCTACTTTCTGTATCAGCACAAACAGTGCAGGTAAGAAAATACTGCTCTGTGCCTATGAAAAAATAAATACATGTATTGCCCACAGCTCACACAAGAGGGAAGCAAACCAAACCACTGCAGAGCACTGCTCCCCCACTGCCATCACTTCACAGTGACAGAGGAGGTGATGGCCTAAGAACCTCCAGCACAAACTAGCAAGGCTGAGATTTTACAGTCTTTACATGAAGAAATAAATGCTTGAACAGCACGTGCTACACTTTAATGAAGTCTTTATCAGAAGTGCCCTTGCTGTTATTAAAGTTTGTCTTAAAGTTTATCCTACACTGCCTTTCTCTGCCATCCACTGAAGTCTCTCAGGTGACAGCAGCTCAGCCACGGTGATGCTGCACTCAGCCACACTCCAAGCACAAAATAATCTCCTCCTCACAGACCTAAAACGTTGGCAACACAGAGCACTGTGTCAGGCTCTGTCCAGACAACGACCAAACACCTGCAACTGCTCCAACATAAATCTCATAATGACAGTTTCTGCAGTATGACTCAAATTACTTGAGCTAATTAAGGGCGAGCTACCTCTGCCTAAAAGTAAGAAAGACCTATCTTCTTTCCAACAAACTCATTAATCTCCAGCCACGTCAGGTAAAGGAGGCTGAATTCACAGCACATGAGCACACCAGCAGTCCCAGCCTACCATGGGGACCTCCCTCCTCCTCAACACAAGTACATGAAATCCACTTAACTAAGTACCACCAAACACATCCTGAACACACCAACGTGCCACACCTGGCACAGAACCCCATCCATGAACTTGCTTGGTGCTCCCAGAGGATCACTCCACGCTCATCCTACGTGTCGTTATTTTCCCACACGTTACTTTTCCCTCCTAGAAATCCGAGGCAGCAATCTTTCAGTGGAGGAAACAGTTTATGACTGCAGGTTATGCAGAACTACAGCCGTGCTACATTGTGTTTTCTGGTTCTTAGGCCGGCAGGATGGTAGGAGTGAAGCAGGAGGTGGGCAGTGTTTGAAGGCAGCCCCGACTCACACCTCCCCAGAGCCACCACAGCTTCGTTCACAGGTTACAGAGTTCCAAGCCAACACTTCCACACCAAAGCGTACACTGTGAACAGTGCCACGAGTTCAGGAATAACAGCAAAAAAAAAAATGTCCCAAAGAGGCTCTAAGTATTTCTGCCTGCAGAGAAGAAACTCCCCACCTCTGCCCTGGCTGTGAGCTGCTTTGGGCCGCAGCACGTCAGGAGCTGTTGTTGCCACCTAGTGGGCCCAGTGCTGCCGGCAGAGGGATGCTCTCCCTCAAAGCAATATTGAAAAGGCCAAAAGTTTCTATTTATAACAGAGGATCCCTCCAGGAGAGGCAGAAGCAGCCTAACGTGATGCACCTGACTGAACTGCAAAACCATCCTTTCAAGGGCAGAGCATAAGATCTTTTCCTCAGAAGTGATCCCAGTTCAGGAAGAAAGTACTGAAACAACTGTTTGTAATAGCTCCGAGTGGCTCCCCTGCAGCACGAGCAAAAAGCTTGAGTATTACTTCAGTTCTGCAGAGATGCACAGCAATCCACCTCAGAAGTCCATCAACCAAAGACCTCCCACGATCCATCACTCCCAATTCCAGAACCTGAGTCACGAAGAGCACAGAGGGAAAGAGCACTGTCACAGTGCAGCAGCTGCACACCCGCAGAGGACTCCTGCTGCCAGAACACTGCCTCAAACGGCACTTCCTTCAGAGTTCACCCACCCTACAACTCCAAACAGACCAGAAGGACACGTACAGCTGTACAGCAGCCTACAAGACACCTCCAAGCTTAGCAGAAATGTGGTAGCTTGACATCAACACCCCTAGAAATTAATTGTAAACACAAAACTCCAAACACTTACAAAAAAAAACTTTCCAACCCTGCTGTTTAATGCACTAGGTATAACAACATTTATTATTATTATTAAAAAAGCATGAACAGTAACATCTGGAGTCAGCTGCCAGACCAGCCAGGCCTGGATCCAAATTCTCAGCCTTCCTTACAGATAAGATGAACACGAAGCTGCAGTGACTTCACAAAATTCAGTGCACATCTCCTTTCAGTAACACAAAACACACACACCCCTGGGCTGCCAACTTTAATCCCTTTATAAAAGGAAAATGGGAATAAATGCACCTGCAGAGCAGCACCTACAGACTGCTTTAAGCTCTGCCCCAGGACCTGCATGGTATTCTGTGGCATTTACCTGCGCTGCCAGAAGTGACTGCTGCACGTGTTGCACACCATCACACACTGTGGCAGTATGATCAGACACAGCAGGATTTGGAAAAGGAAGAGATTTACCACTGTGATAAGGGTGGGTCCCAAAGCCAGGTCATGCACAAGAGGAAACACATCAGGAAATGGAGACCAAAGAATAAAAACAGGGATGGAGGAACACACAGCACCCTCAGATAAAGGCCTGAGACTGAATGCACGGAAACAGCACCGCTAAGGGTTTCTCAAAGTTAACTCCAACCAGAACTCCAGCTCCATAACTGAGAGCAACGCACTTAAAAGAGTTTATTGGAAATAAAGAGAAAGCACAGCATTGCTCAGAAACAAGGCAATACCTCCCAGCCAGTGACATTCACCTCAGACCACTCCTGCCCGTTCAGCTCTTAACACTACCTGTTTTTGCAGCTCAGGAACAAGAAAACTAACAGCAGCTGAACAAACCTCAAATCAGCATCTGTATAAATAATCTGCCAACACTTCATGGAGTGACAGATGAAGAAGGAAGGGAAGAATCCTACTAAACCTGAAACGATGACCCACTGCAGGGACGCTGTTTGAGAACGAATTTCTTTTTGAGGAGAACTGAAGTTATTGGAATATTATTATTATCCACCATCAGCCCTGGCCCTCTCCATCCAAGCACAAAGTGAGGGAGGCAGGAACAGTCTGTGAAGCTCAGCAGCTTGTGGGTGTGACACTGGACAGAGTCCCAGGGGGACCACTTCTTGGTAACCCATGAAGTTTATCACATGTTGGTGCTCATTCTGGACTGGCTGTTAGCTGGAGTCAGCTCCCCTTGGCTACCTTCTCTCGGAGGAGACTGCAACAGAAAGAGCAAAGCACAGCCTGGTTAGTGATGTGTAAACAGCCCACAGCATGCTTCCAGGGAGGCTGAAGGGAACACAGACAGGTGAGGACAAGCAGGATAACAGCAGCAGGAGTGCACACCCCCACATTCACACATGATGATGGATTTGCAAAGCTTCACATTTACAATTTCTACAGTTCAAGTTCACAGTTCCTATGCAGGTTGAGCCAGATGTTTTTAAACCACTCTTTGTTTATACACACAAGGCTGCTGAATCTTATCTGGCACTCAGTTATCACCGAGATGAACACACTACAAAATTTAACACATTGTGTCCTATCCTCCTTGTTGGCACTCTCTACATCCTGGAAGGAATACTGCAAACAATTCATGCATTATTTTCCTTCCTCTATTAAAAAAAAAAGTTGCTTCACAGAATCACCACTGTAGGGGTTGGGAGGGACCTCTAGAGATCATCAAGTCCAACCTCCCTGCAAGGCAGCTCCCGAGGCCAGGCTGCACAGGTGTGTGTCCCCTTTCTCTGGTTTTAGTGAGATAAAAAGTACGTGTATTATGATCTGGGCAGAATGAATGAGAACCAGTGGAAGCACAATTAACTCCAAAGGACACTCTGGATGGTAGCAGCAGCTCAGTGCACTGCTGCTTCACGTGCCCACACCTTGACGTGGATCTGGTTGCGCAGGACGGCGGCTCGCAGGATCATGGCTTTGGCACGGCGCTGGAACTCTTTGCCCATCAGTAAAGACTTCTCAAAAGTGGTGCTGCGTTGGTCTACGTCTCGAGCATAAAGGATCTGCAAGGAATACAGGAGACTGTATGCAGGAGCTATGAGAGGGCTACAGAGCAGAAAGCACAGTGGAAGGAAAGTGGGGCATCACAGAGTCTGGAGATCAGCCTTGCTGAAAATACCCTTCACAATGGATGAATGCAGTTTCAAAGTATTGTAGGAACACAGGATTTTTCAACCTTAGGAGAGCTGTTCAGTTCATAATCTGAGGCTCAGATGTACTCACCTTACTGTGTGAGTCTATTCGGGCATTGATCAGCCCCTCCAAAATCAGCTGAGTAAGTTCATCCTCCAGAGCAGCCACTGTGGTATTAAAAGCAGTCGCCATCTTGTGCATATCTGCTGACACATAGGGGCTGAAGTACTAGGAATAAGAAAACACTTGGTTACCAAGGGGACTCCCCATCCTCTGAAACACCATGGAAGACAACAACAAAGAGATGGGCAATCCCAGCATTATCCACCTCTTAGGACTACAGCAACAATTACCTGAATAAGGGCACGATTTCGGATTTGAGTATAAAGTGTCCTGACGTGAGGGGCAAGGTACATATCCAGCAGCAGGTTGTCCTGTGCAAAAAAACACATCAGAAGCTCAGACACATTCTAGAAAAAAACACATTATTCCTATGTTCTTAAAAATATAAATATACTTAACCCTCAAGGATATTAACACCCACTATAGCAGGGCAAAAAAAACAAAACAAGAACGAATGAGAGAATTTGCAATGTATTAAAGAATTCAAAACGCTTAAAAAATTGTATAATTTCTCCTCAACATCTGTACCTAAAGTACTCTCAGGTTCCATTTATCACATGAGGAGGTAGAAGACACCACAGAAAATACAAACAGGAAACACAGTTACTGTTTCTCACAACAGACATAGGGAAGGAAACTCTGAGAGTCTGCTCTTGTACTGCTCCCCTGCAACTCACCTTCATCTCATCCAGCATCTTCAGGCATGAAGCATATTTAGATTCATAAAACTTGAAGATGATGTCACGAACCTGTGGCTCCAGCTCCAAAAACAATTTGAAGGAGCTACAGATAAACATGGCAGTGATCAGACCTTGGAACCCACCACTTCACACCCCACAACCTCATCACTCTGAAGTGCAAGAGCACAAACTCCAACTATCATCTGGAAACTCCAAGAACTGACTCCCTAACAGACCTCAGAGCAGGAGGGCTGGGAGCCTGGAAGACAGAGATGTAGCATCAGAGCTGTGGTAAAAGAAGCCAAAAGACTTCTGCCAAATCGAGTAGCAGAAACAGGATAAAGTCAGAATTAAGCTATACAACTAGAAAACAGAGGCCACATCTGTGTGTGCATAGCACTGTGTCCTTAGCCAGCTCTGTGATCCTGTGCAAAGCACAGCCTTACACTAAACACAGCACACCCAGTGCAGGTTCATATATATATATATATATATATATATATATACATATGTATATATATACACACACACACAACAGCTTTGGGAAGAAGATCTCTCTTAAGTGTGGGAGATCTTCAGAATGCACACTGCTTGTCAGTGCTCTCCCAGTTCTCCATCCCAGAATTCTGAGCCCTGGGATACAGCCAATAATATCAGTCAGGGTAACAACCCTTTTTCCACATCACCTTAAAATGATTGCCTCCATACCCTTAGCTGTAATGAATTCAGTACCACAGTCATTCAATCTATCATACACAAATATCTATTCTTCCAAAGCCTGTAATTCTATTAACCTTGCATCTGTTGTAGCTAGAATACATTTTAAGTCATATTAACTGTTGTATTAATATGATTAACATAGACTGGAAGTCATATCAAGGTAAATCATCCAGCAGCTGCCTCCTAGAGGACTCCATCACTCCGAGTACCTGAGCTGGGCCACTACTGGTGACAGGAAACAGGGCTACACAGATGTTAGATTTGATGTGGGTTGGAAATTTCTGTTAGAGTACCTCCTATGACCAACACTGTGTTCTGTCAGGGATGGTTCCGTTTATTCTGTCTCTCTAGTATGAGAGAGCTACTGGTCTTTCCAGAAACCACTCCCAAAGTGCCACATCTACAAAGGATGCCCCGTGGCACACAGACTCATGACAAAGCATCACCTACCTGCTGGAGATAACATTTCGTTGCAGCTCCTGACGATCAAAGGTAGCAAGGGCACAGAGACCACCATACACAGCTACATTGCTGGGAGATAACAGCTGGAGAGAGAGATTGAGAGAGCACACTCTGAATGGTAACACTGTCACTCACTAATGAAGAGGCAGGAGGCTGAAATTAAGTATTCTACTCCAGGCCTTTCCTTTACCCATTAATAAGATCAGTCTTTGTCAAATGTAGTGGAACCACTCAGCACACTCTCAGGTATTCTCCAGAAGCTGAGGTCTCACTGTCCACTGCTAAGAGCAGCAGCCAATTCCAGCAGCCAGTCTACTGGCCAGGCATGACAGGTACACAGATTTCACAGTCAATGCCTACGTGATCCAAAGCAGACCACTCAGAGAACTCAAGGACAGAGATATTTGTTCAGTTGTGTTTGATTTGTTGTTTTTTTTTTTGTAAGACATGGTTCACAACACCACCAAACCATCCAGGATTGCTGTGAGGATAATCACAGTACCTGAACTTTACAAACTAAGATTTAGAATTGTATTCCCTCCAAGCCCACGTAGTTCCCTCATGGTCCTCACCTCAGGGAAATCACAGTGATCAAATGATGCCAACAAGAAGCACTTTGCTGCCTGTTTGTACTTCCGAGCAGCTAGTTCAGCCAAGCCTGGAAATCAGGAGAAGTTAATCCTCTGCTTATGATAGATTACAAGTTAAGAAAAAAAAGTATGAAATCTCTCATTGTAAAAACTGTAAAAGGGAGTAGAACATGCACCCCTAGCATTGCTAATGCCTTCACTATTGAAGTGAAGCATGATTCTCAGACAGTAACCAGCATCCTTTAAAAGACACTGATGAGAGTCCCACCTCATTAAATTTTGCATTTCTGGTGAGAAAATAAAGCTTGTCAAATACGAGAGGAAAAACATAAATCAAGCATGTTCTGCCATTTAGGATTCCTAAAGAAAGATAAGAAGAAAACCAGGCATACAAAATACAAGAAGCTGAAGGATTCCCTCACCTGCTGCACATTTCAGTTTAGTGAGAATTGCTTGTGTCTGGCTGTCTCTTTCTCCTCTTTGCTACAGGATGAGAAAAAGCAGTAGTGAACAAAGCAGTTTGAAAACCATTTTGATTAGAGATGTCCTTGGGATACTTCACCCTAATAATTGATTTGCAAATACCAACAGCAAGATAACTTCATCTTATCTATCTCAGGAAACATGGAATAAACTGAGGACAAGAAGTCTCTCTGCTTTCACCATGAGTAATATTTCCTACATGCATATCATAGGAGATAATTAACAATGAATCTCAGAAGGAATAGTATAGGAGACAGGGAGAGGCTAGGTTAGAAAAAGAGTAGACTGTAAGATGTAGCAAGTCTTAGAGAGAACAGTTCCTAAAAAGGGGAATTGAATAAATTATTTTACAAACTTTGGAGACAGAAAAGAAAGGGAAAATTCATGCAAATTAAAAAGCAGGACCTTACTTCTGCAATTTCTGGCGTAGACTCAGCCTTGCTTACATAGCTCAGAACATGAGACCAATTTTGGAGGTAGACACTGACCTGTGGAGAGCCAGGAACAGCATGGAACAGGCACAAATAAATGGTGTTTAACAAGTAATACAATTGTGGATACAAAAGGTGCAACCACAGCAAAGTACAGGTGGACTCCATAGCAGATGTCAGAAGGACACCTGCAGCTTTTCCTACCTTGATGACATTGAGACACATGTTGATAACATGCTTAGCACTGGTGCAGTAATCCCGGGCTCGTGAGTAACACTTGAGAGCATTGCTGAGGTCCCCACAGTCAAGGTAATGATCACCTAAGTCATCGTGGCCTCTCCTGGAGCACAGGGATTAAAATAATAATTAACTGTGTGCTTAGAAAGGACAGGGGAAAAAAAAGGGACAGAGTTTGTTCTGAACAAGCAACTCAGCACACTGACCTAAGGCGCTGAATGCAGCTGACATTTCGTGTTTGGTGCCAGGAGGAGCAAAGTGCTCTCCTTTGCTCCAGCAGAGCCTTTTGCATCTCACCTGATGCTTTCCTTGATGGAGTTCCCTTTGTAATTTTTCAGATCTGTGTCAAGTTTCTCCAGTTTAAGAAGAGCTTTTTTGCGTGTAGCTTCAACCCAAGCTGTGTCAAGAGGAGGAGGTTCAATTCCACTGTCAGGGACAGCATCAGGAGTATTCTGCAGCTCTCTGAAAGAGTTTGATCTGATAAATATCCTGCAAACTTTTCTGAACCAATATCTGAAAAGTACCACTGTTTCCCTAGAAACAGTACCACCATGTGCACCAAACAGCAAAGAGAAAACACAGGCAGTGGGAAACGATGGAAAGAGAGAAAAAAGAAAGAGAGAGAGGCAAATATTTAGACAAGGTTTTAATTCATGAATACAAGAGCGCCTAGAAGAAGCTTCAATTCCATAATTTACCTAGGGAGTGCTCATTAATATCTGGAAGCAGTTGCAAGGATTAAATTTCTCTCCATATCTGCCTGTAGCCCTTAAGACCCCGTGACTTCAGAATGAGATACAAGGTGCCTAAGGAACATTTTGGTGTTACACACCAAGCTCCCCAGGATTCCTGTGCTCTTAGTACCTGGTGGCCTCAGACAGCTTCCTGTGGATTTCTTCATACACATCAACATTGAAAGTCCTCTGGACAAACGACAGAGCCATCTTGAGAGCTTCCACCCGCAGCTGTGGGCAGTGATCAGCAATAAACTGCAGCCGCTCAATCCGCATCAGTCCGCTGTAACTGGATGCATACTGCTCCAGGTCCTGCAAGCACAGCTCAGCTTAGGAGGCAAAGATGCAACATGAAAGGAAGACAGTGACCACGACCTGCACAGGCTTTCCTGCAGGCTTGGCCCCTACATGGAGACCAATACGACTCAAGAAAGAAGTCAGGTAACATTATTCTATCATTTCTATTTCTTCAAGCGTAAGTAAATTGTAATGTACCACAAAATCTGAGGAATTACCATTCTGTTTATTTTTTCTGTAGTGCTGCTGCTAATTAAAGCTGCTCCTTTTATAACCTAACTACCTGTTAATAATTTTTTCCAGATTTCATCATTTGTACTCAATTTTCCTAAACCAGACATCCATTCCAGAAATAGTTTTTCCTTAAAAAAAAATCACCTCCAAATGACAATTTGCATTCTTCTGCTATTTCCTTCGAGAACTATGAGGATCTCTTGCTCCTGAGGAAGGATCTGAGGTTTAAATCCTGAGCACGTAACACTGTCAAGCCTACTCTAGTGCTCAGCTTGCCTGTCCACTCTGAAGTTGCATCCCATATCATGCCCATCTCCCCCACCCCCATGTGCCTAAATTAAGATACAGCTACGAATGTTAAAGTACCACTTCCTAACATGATTCTTACTTGATTCAGCACCAAGAACAACCTTGCTCTGAGACTGAGACAGGGCTGCATGCACAGGAAATCTGACTTTAGAATTCCTGCCTCATTGGAGGAAGAATCCAAAAACACAAAGGCAGGAGGAGTCTTCCTCCCACAGACTCATGCGTGACAGTGCACAACACTTCTGAAATCATGGAGTAACTTCAGTTTGCTCCTCTCAGTTATTTGAATGTCTGAAGAGAATTATGGTCTTTCAGTTATGGTAAAAAAGAAAACCATGAATTTTTGTGGAACTCTTAGATGCTGCAGCAGTAAGAAAGACAAGAAGGCTGCAACATAACCATCTCTTTAGCTTCAGAACAGAACTGAAAGGCACAGAAATCAAACAAGGAGTCAGGCCACATGCTGACCAAAAAATCAAATAAAAAAGGAGGAAAAAAAGAGGTGTCTGTGCAGTAAAGAGCGAATGATCATATGAAGGAAATTACAGAAGGGGTCATCACTGTTCTTAGCCCATTACGCATAGAAGAAAATGCATTAATCTCTAAATAACAATTTGACAGGAGGCAAAACAAAGAAGTTTCTCAGAAAACGGAAAGGAAGAAGCTACACCAGAAATGTAGTCCTTCAGCCCTCAAGCAGCACGTACCAGAGTGGGGTTTTCAACTACATAGTTGATATCAGGTGCATTTTGTTGGTCTTCTTGTGGATCTACATCAATCTGCATGGGCTCCACTGCACCCTGGAACAGCAAAAAGCATAGCTGTTTCTTGCTCAGATGTAATAAGCTGTGACCCAATGTACTTGGTGAAATACATATCAAATTTTAGCAATGGAAAGAAAAAAAAAAGCAAACTCCCCAAGCTCAGCTCCTAGACAGGTTTAGGACTTTTCTCTGTCAACACTTGCTCAGAACGAAGCTTTTCCTAAATAAGCCACGCTAATGCTCACCATTCACACTGAGCATTTGACTTAGTTTGGTAGATCATCAAACGAGAAACTGAAGAAGTCAACAAATGATTCTACAGAGCACCTCAGGCACTCATGCTAAACTCCAAATCACATTCCGTTTCTCCCTCCTGCGTGAGAGCAGGCATTAACACTCAGCTCATGAAGTTCCAAAACAGTGGGGAAAAAAGTACCCATACAAACTCACCAGACCCTTTTAAAGCTGCTTGTATGCTTGAAAGTAAAACTTTGAGGAGACAGAGGGGGACAAGACAACTGTTACACTTTTTAAAGTCCAAAGAAACTTGAAAAACACAATGCAGATGTTGTGCTAAAATGCACCTGCACTGTGAAAAAAAAATCTGCCATCCTTTGAACACCCTGCTGCTGTTGTCAGAGAGCAACTCTGCTCAGATCAAACACACACACACCTCAACACTGATGCGAAGTCTTTCAAACCTTGAAACCAAAACAAATGCAGTTCTGATGAGTTTGTTTCCTGGTTTGCTATTTTCTCCATGAAGGAAAGGAGAACACAAGGGAAAGTCTGATTGTTCAAAGCTCAGGAAAACGATGCATAAAATCATTTAAGCCATCATGTATTGAGACCATTAAGTCTTCCACTGACATCCACCTTTTCTCTTATAAACGTAATCAGTCAGGTCGGGCTTTTTAGACCACACTTGCCTAGTACAGCAAAAATCTGACTCCTTCAGAATCACCATTACGGAATCTAACGATAACTCCAGCTGGAGAAATCAGACTTGCACCTCACTAAACTGGTAGGCTATTGCTTTGCCTTCTTCTCTAAGCTCCCGGGCACAGAAAAACATGAAGTCCCACTTGGACAGGTAAACTCAGATGCTTCCGAGCTCATTCTTTGCTTTAAAAAGAAGACAGAAGACTTATTTAAGAAATTCTCACAACTCAAACCAATGTGCTCTCGCCACAATTCCGAGCCCACGGGAGCGCCCTGTAGGCGGGTACAGACCCACAGCCCCTCACCCCAGCAGGGGATTCGTGCCTGCTAAGGAAGCCGCGTAACTCGCAGCCCGTTGCGACGCAGAAGGGGCTGTAGTGAGTCCCTGCGGGTGCACCTGCGTCCCAGAGTGCCCTCCGCCCGCCGCTCTATCGCACCTCCCGCCCGCCCGGCCCCGCCTGTAATTCCGCAAACCGCCGAGGGGCGCTCGGTAGGAGCCGCTCCACGCGACGCGGGCGGACCTCAGCGGAACGATGAGCGACCGCACCGCGAAAGCGGAGCGCCGGGAGCGCGACGGAACCGCAGCGTTGGGCCGCCAGGGAAGGCCACACCGCGCCGCCCGGAGGCCACGGCGGAGTAGGGCCGCGGCAGAGCAGCGCAGGGCCACCCAACGCCGCGCAGAACCAACACCGAGCGCGGCCGGAACGGAACGGCGGCGCCGGGAGCGGCGGGAGCGGTACCTGCAGGTTAAAGACCTGGACGGGCAGCGGCATCCTTCCCTCACCACCGCCACTTCCGGCCGACCTCCCCGCCCCCACCGCCAGCGCTGCTTTCAC